>NC_054485.1:51311254-52511254 GCF_017639515.1 Carcharodon carcharias | reverse complement strand
CAAAGATCATTCAGGCCTCAGAGAAGCTGTACAGGCTGAATGCCCCTGTCTGGTAAGTCCGGAGTCAGCGTTTGGATCTCAAAGGATTGCAGCAATCTCACACTGTATTTCAGAGAGACAGGGCTATATTTTACATGTCCCCACTGGGTGCATTTTGGGAAGAGGGGGCGTGTAAAATAGGGGTGGGTACCCATGGGTCGGTACCCACCCTCCCGTGGGTACCCACCCCATCACCTTCTCACCCACCCCTGAGCTCACCCCTTAACCCAGGGGGTGGGCAGGATCCCAAAATCGGCACATATTCAAATAAGTAACCAGGGGTCAATTACACTTGTTATCAAGTTAATCTGATTGGCCAGCAGCTGCAGAGGGCGGGGCTTCCTGCTGCCCAGGCCATAAGATGTTTGGCATGGGCAGTTGGGCAGCCCAATTGCTTTAAGAAATTTTTCAAAGTGCAGGAAGGAAGGGGGTTCGCTCTTCGGGCCTGCCCCAAGCTGTTCATGGGGCAGCCCCCACTAAGATGGAACAGCACCCCCCTTCCTTCCTGCCCATCCATAGCCTTAAACCCACCACCCTCCTCTTCCCTCCATCCTCCTCCCAACCTACCCAAACCCTCCCTGCCCAATACCCCGGACTTAGCTGCTCTGGGGATCCACGGGCCTTCTTCCTCCTTCTCCTGCAGTCCTATCAGCTACCACTGATGCATTGATGAGGGGTAGAAGTCCCATTGGGCCCTTGCTTAGCCTCCCTGAAACACGTTCTGGTTGCGCGTTGGGTCAGCATGGAGCATGTCAGCTTGACTTTGCTTCCAGTGTGGAGGATTGTGTTGGGGATGCAACCTGTCCACGTCCCCCACCCCCATCCTCTATTATTATTATTATTATTATTATTCAGCCCACAGTTTCACTGTCACTGTGCCATCTACAAACCAGTTGAAATAAATATTGGTTCATCAAGTTCCACCCCCTCAATCCCCGTCTCTTGTGGGAGCATTTTTGCAGATATTTCTTTTAACATGTACTGATCAAGGAATGTGGTGGCACTTAATATCCACCTTGAAGCTGTTTGATCTTTCAGTTTCTCATGAAATGATATTTATTCCTGCTTCTTCTGCTCCCTTACACCATCTAGTCTTGTAACCTTCCTGGCTCCTTCACACTGTGTGACTCAGTTCAAGTCCCAACACCGGACAGAACCTGCTCTTTGAAATAGTGCCGAGGGATTTTTTATGTTCACCTGAGAGGCAAACTGCCCTTGGTTTAATGGCAACATAGTGGTAATGTCACTGGGCTAGTAATCCAGGGGCCCGATCAAATACCCTGAGGACATTGATTCAAATCCCACCAGGGCAGCTGGCGGAATTTAAATTCACTGAATGAATCTGTGATTGAAAGCTAGTCTCGATAATGGTGACCATGACAACGATCATCGATTGTTGTAAAAACACATCTGGTTCACTCATGCCCTTTAGGGAAGGAAATCTGCCGTCCTTACCTGGTCTGGCCTACATGTGACTCCATACCCACAGCAATGTGGTTCATTCTGACTGCCCTCTGTATGGCCTCACAAGTCATTCAGTTCAAAAGCAATTATGGATGGGCAACAAATGCTGGCCTTGCCAGTGAAGCCCATGGGTTAAAAAAACCCTTCAAAGAATGGCACTTCCAGCAGTGCAGCACCTCCTCAGTACTGCACTGGATCAGTAAATGTGGCCAAGCCAGCATTTCCCACGTCCAGGAAAGAAAGTAACCTGAGGAGGCTTGAGGCAACGGCGTGTTTGCAACCCCTGTATTCCTCTTTGTGTACATGTTGGTGTGCGTATGTGTGCAGATGTTTGTGTGTGTGGAAATGGCTATACCCCCTGGGACTCCAGGTTGCATGCCGGAACTGAAAAAACCTTGTCATGGCATGTTTAATTTCATCAGGGCTTCCCTTTTCTGCCAGTAAAGTTGCTCAATTTAACAACTGCCTTTGTGTAAAATTAAAGTGTAATTGGAACCCCGAGCTGAATGAGTGCCTCCGGTAGAAGCGGAGATATGGCAGGCCCCAGACTGAGCAGTCAGATCCCTGTTGCAAATGGGTGAAAAGTTTGATGAGCCGTGCTGTGCTTTGACCAAGAATTCAGCGCTGTGGGTTAAAATGGCTGTGCTCCATCAGATGGGGGAGGGGAGTTGGTGTAACACTTTTACGGAAGATGTTTGGTGCGACCTAGCCCAATTCCAACTAAATTCTCCTGCACAATACACCATTGAACACACCAAGTTAGCCAACTGAGTGGAAATGCCTCACACTGGTACAGTAGGCAGCATCTGAGCTTGACCTGACTCTCACTGGGGCTCGCTCTGTATTTTGAGTTTGGATTCCTCGATGATAATACTAGCTTCCTGAATTCCATTCCCCAGCGCCTCTCACCTTGCTCAGCATCTAAATTCACTGAGTTTTATGGGTTAATAAAAACCTATTTTAGGTTTGTGGTTTTGACTCCTCCCACTCCTCAGCCTGTCCCTTTCTCCTCAAGGTACCTGGCGTCAGCAATGGAGACCTACCTGCTCTACAAGCGCTTCAAGCCAGAGACCAGCGAGCAGCCTTTGGCCAAACAAGAGTTGGTGGACTTCTGGATGCAATTCTTACTGTCAATCTGCAGGGACAAAGAGCCCACGGATAAATTCCTGGTGAGAGAATAGTGTAGGCATACGACCAGCTGGGAACATGCTACAAGATGGGTACACAATACCATCTGGGTACACATTACCAGCCAGGAACATACCATCAGCTGGGAACATGATACCATCTGGGTACATGCTAACATCTGGGTACATGCCACCAGCTAGGAACATACTAGAAGTTGGGTACATGTTACCAACTAGGTACACACTGCCAGCTGGGTACATGCTACCAGCTGGGTATACACTACCAGATGGGAGCATACTATCAGCTGGGAACATGATATACCTGGATACATGCTAACATCTGTGTACATGCCACCAGCAGAAAACATGCAATGAGCTGAACACCTAGTACACACGACGAGCTGATGCTGCAGAGGCTGTGTGGGCTGTATGCACCATGCCCAGGTACATTGTAGATAGGACTGTCTGAGGACACTGCACAGTACAGAGAATTTCTGCCTAAACCCACTGTTAAAAACACCCCTGGTTTGGCTCTCCCATTTGCAGCATGTCTAACTTTGATGTGGAATCAGGATAATTCCAGGTTTTATCCCTCATTTGGGCCAAGTTAACTCTCACGGGTTGGACAATGTTTCAAATCTGAATATCGAACAATTTGACAATTTGTTCCGTGTCCTTGTGAGTGAGAGACCCCAACAGGTTGTTTGAAATCTCAACCTTAACTTTCACCAACAGGTCCTTATCTTGGAGCCAACAAAGGTCTTCCAGCCAACCCACCTCAGCGTGAGCGACAGTGACAAGGACAAGGCTGTGAGCATGTGGCATGTCTCACCCGATGACAAGGTATCTGAATATCACAGTCAAATTGTTCCACTCGTAATGAAGCAGTGTCGAGTGCTCACTGCTCATTTCTAGAAACGTCTTGTGTGGATATTGGTGAATTATGAGAATTACACCATGTGTCAGTCAGGAAGTGATACTGGTGCTCAAAGCAGTAAATTGTCCATAAACCTGGCTTGTACTTTTGACACAAAGGTCAGAGGGTATCTGGAGTCCCACCCCAGATGCTGGGGACCAAGTGGAGCTGATGTTGGTAGACTTTTGCTCGGTATGCTTATTGAGAATTACAGATTAACTGGCCGAGTAGGGACCTTGTTCCCTCTTGAGCTCTTACCTATCAAAGGTTTTGACCTTCAGTCATCGATATCCCTCATTCTCAGAAGCACTCTGGACCCTTTGATGACCCTCCCATCTCCTTGGGTGTGGCAGCGGAAAGTCCCCTGAGAATCCTGCCCAGAGTCTACCACGAATAAAGATCCCAAATAGGGAAATTGGGATGTGGTTGGGGCCGAGGGTGGAATGCATCGCCCCCTTCCCCCCCCCCACAGAGTTGCAAAGTAGGGAATTAGAACAGAAATGGAGATTGAAGTTGAATTAATGAATGTCTTTAATCTGTATGGTTTGAGCAGCCTCTAATGTTATTTGTTTTATTGACAGAACGGAATCTACACATGGACTTTCAGCGCAGCCTCTATCCGGGGTGTGAGGTAAATGTGGGGAGAAACCTACCCAAGAGGTTATGACAATCTCAGAGAAAGGTTACCAGTGTAGTGTTTAAGTCAATATAGAGAACTTTCTGGAAACTCTATCCAGGCTGTGGGCCTTGCAATCTGCCGTGCTCCAGGTTGCTAACTCTGCTTGGATGAATTCCTGGAGTTCACACCACATAACCTCGAACACTCCCATCCAGTCAAAACAGTCCCTTCCCATTTCCAATATTTTTGTAACTAATTGACAGAAGTGTTTGGAGAATAGTAAAAAGAATCACACTTTTTATTGTCCCTGTGATTTTTCTCCTGCGGTTGCTCACAGCAGTCTGCAGGAGATTAATCTTTAATCTCCCCTTTACTGTTGGCAATCCTCGTTCCAGGACTGAGCAGGAGGAACAATCTGCCCTCAACCAAAGAAGATGAACACTGGCAATGATCCAAGTGTTTTAAAGGAATGAAACAGGTATTTTGACCCTGAAGAGAAAACAAAAGCATGGTAGAGATAAGATAATTAAAGGAAGAGCCAACTATAATTCCAAGAGTAATCTTGTGCTTGACATCTTAGTGGCTGAACTCCCACCTCAAACATTCAATGTTGAGTGGCAGATTTCATTGGGTTGCCCGCCCTCCAGGATTGGCCTGGAGTCTCCAGAAATTGAAGATCAATCTCCAGGACATTAAAAAATACTTTTTTTTGTTTATTTGAATATTTTACTTTTCTAGATATAAAAATATTGAAATGAGTGTTGGGGGAGAAAGGCTATTTGGTTGACAGTCAAGCATCATCCAATTGGGTTATGAGTCTTTTTGCTTTCCAATTGGCATTGGAAGACAGTGCATCACAGGGATGGATGTGTTGGCTGACTAATGGCTGGAGTGTGGGGCAATTCATGTGATGAAGCCTCCAAGAATACATCTAAACACAGTTGGCAACCCTACTGGTATAGCAGCAGGAAGAAAGGCTTAGTGTCTAGTGAGGGAGGAAGAAGATTGTCCAATAGGAGCCATGAGCAGTGGCTAGTATGAGGGCTTGATGACTGTTATTTAGTCATGGGCCCAGATAGTGCTGGCAGCAGATGTGTTTTAACCTGTGCCCACTCAGTCATCCCTGCAAGGTCTCAGCTCTCGTCCTGGTTGAGCTCCCGCAAGTGGTAGTTGTGTTAAGATGTCAGAGTGAAACGTGAGCTGCAATGTCTCTTCTTTTCCAGTGTCTCAAAGTGCAACGAGCGTTGCTGCTTCCTCTACGTGTTGCACAACTCCGATGACTTCCAGCTCTACTTTCCAACAGAACGACACTGCAAAAGGTAGGGATCATTGTGGATTACATAGGCCCGTTTCTGTGCTGTAAAGCCCTTCAGCTCAACAGGTCCATGCAGGTGTTCATGCTCCACACAAAAAGCCTCCTCTTGCTTCTCTTTATCTAACCCTATCAACATATCCCCCTAGTCTTCTCTTGCTCATGTAATTATCTAGCTTCTCCTTAAAGGTATTTCTGCTATTTGTCTCAATGACTTCATGCGGTCATGATTTCCACATTCTCACCATTCTCTGGGTAGAGAAATTTCTCCTGAATTTTTAATTGGAATTATTAATGACTATCTTATGCTTATGGCTGCTAGTTTTGATCTTCCCCACAAGGAGAAACATCTTCTTTAAGCCTTCCCCGTTGAACTCCTCCATTAATTCTGAAGACGTCTATCAGGTCTCTTCTCAGCTTTCTCTTTACTAGAGAAAGGGGCCTCAGCCTGTTCATTCTTTCCTGGTAGTTACAACCACTCAGTTCTGGGCTCGTTTTTACAAAATTTTTTTGTATCTTCTCCAATTATAAAATGAAGTCCAGAACTGGGCAGAGTTTCAGTGGGCTAGACTTAAGGCTTTCCAACAGACAGGTTTGAATGTAGTGGGGGGGGCTCATTAAATAAAGTGGGCGGCCTGCCCACAACCAACCCGTCCGTCCCTGCACTCACTGCAATTTTGCCAGCGACACGGGTGGCGATGGGTGAGCCAACTGCCAATTGAAGCCGTTAAATGGGCAATGAATGCCCACTTAAGGGCCTTATTCCTCTACCACTGGGATTAAACTAGCTGTGGGAAAGGCCCAGGGCAAGCAGCCAGCCTGGCAGATTTCTCTGCGCAGTCAGGTGGTGGCCGGGGGGTTTCCTTCTTAGCTGGCTCTGTGGACCCTTAGGAAAGCCCCTCCCAAAGTGTAACCAACCCAGATTCCCCTCTCCCATGGCCTCTCAAACTCTGTCCTCCCACCCCCCCACCCCGCCCTGCCACCTCCCGTTGACCCCCTTGCCAACCCCCAGACACACACAAAGATTGAATCCATCACAATTCACCTCCTCGTCTCCCATGTGCAGTACCAGCAGTGGTCACCACTTCCACTCGCACTATCAGTACATTGAGAGCTGCTGGCCTCTGATTGATGGCAGCTCTCTGAGGTGGAACTTCCTGTCCCTGAGGAACAGAAATCCTACCTCCAGCCTATAAACAGCCAGTTGGTTGTTAAATGACTGTGGGCAGCTGTTCTTCCCCTGGGCGGCTCCCTACAACGACCCCCCCCCCCCCCCCCCCCCCCGCCCCCCACCACCACCACCACCACCACCACCACCACCACCACCACCACCTCCGACAGTGTCCTGTAACATTCAGCCCAGTGTGTGTATCTCTGTTTTAGGACTAGGAGGAGGTCATTCAGCTCATCAAGCCTGTTTATCCTTTCTATTAGGCCTTGGTTAAACCTGATCTATTTACTCTCAGAGTCCCCCAAGGATCTATCTCTGCCTTCTCTTCCTCATGTACTTGCTGCCCCCGGAGACGTCATCCAACTGTATGCTGTCAGACTCCGCATGGATGTCAACAACACCCAGCTTCTCCTGTCTGCTCCTTCTCTCAATTCCTCCACTGCCTCTGTGTTGTCAAGTTTGCTTGTCTGACATCCAGTTCTAGATGAGACAGTTTCTTCCAATTTAACATCGAGCAGACTGAAGCCATTATCTTTGGTTGAGCCCACATACTCTGTTCCCTACCCACTGAATCTGTGCCCCTCACTGGCCGGTGTACAGGCTGGACCAGAATATTCCCAGCTTTGGCATTCTGTGTGATCCTGACCTGAGCTTCCAAACCCATCCCCTGTCCATCACCAAGGCTGCTGACTTCCACTGCCACAAATCACCCATCTTCAGCCCTTACTCACCCTATTTGGTGCTGAATTTCTCATCTATTACCTCCAGACTCAATGATTCCAATTCTCTCCTGGCCTTGCTTCCATTCCCCACGGTCCATGAACTTTAAGTCAACTAAAACCGTGTTATCTGCACCCCCCAAACCCACAGCAAGCCCAGTCATCCCTCGCTTATGACCTTGTTGACCTACAAATGACACCAGTTTAAAATTTACATCCTTGTATTCAGATCCCTATGTGACCTTCCCTGTGCATATCTCTGTAAGCTATAACCCTTCTGCAAGCTCCCTACTCCTTCTGACTCTGCCCTCTTTGCACTGTCCACCCACCTCCCCATCCTTTTTCCCCACCATTGGCAGATGTGCCTTCAGCCACTTTGGTTCTGTGCCCTTGTATTCCCTCCCAGAACAATTTTGTCTTTCCATTTCCCTCTCCTCCCTTAAGACCCAGCTGGCTCTTTGACCAAACATCACTCTCTGATCCTGTGACTCACTCCTCATCAGTACAAGTAACATTCGTGTCTCAAAAATGCCAGGCAATGACCATCTCCCACAATAGAGAACCTAACCATCTCCCCGTGACATTCAATGGCATTACCATCGCTGAACCTCCCACTATCAACATCCTGGGGGTTACCATTGACCAAAACCTGAACTTGACTAGCCTTATAAATACTGTGGCTACAAGAGTAGGCTGGGAATTCTGCAGTGAGTAACTCACCTGCTGACTTCCCAAAGCCTGTCCACCATTTACAAAGCACAAGTCAGGAGTGTGATGGAACACACTCCACCACCCTGGATGAGTGCAGCTCCCACAGCACTGAAGAAGCTCAAGACTATGCAGGACAAAACAATCCACACGATTGACATCCCATCCACCACCTGCAACATTCACCATCACTGCACAGTGGCAGCAATGTGTGCCATTTACAAGATGCACTGCAGGAATTTGTCAATGACCCTCCAACAGCACCTTCCAAACTTGTGACCTCTACCATCTAGAAAGACAAGGACAACAGGTGCATGCGAACATCACCATCTGCAAGTTCACCTTCAAGTCACTCACCATCCTGACTTGGAAATATATTGCCGTTCCTTCACTGTTGCTGAGTCAAAGTCCTGGAACTCCCTCCCTAACAGTACTGTGGGTGTACCGAAACCACATGCTCTGCAGCGGAACAAGAAGGCAGCTCACCATCACCTTCTCAAGGGCAACTAGTGATGGGCAATAAATGCTGGCCTACCCAACGATGCCCACATCCTGAGGATGAATTAAACAACAATCACCAGCAGGTTCTCCTTCAATCAAAAATGCTCCATTTTTTTCTCCTGGGTGATGCTTCTGTCCCAATTTATAATGAAATGTGAAACTCGAGCTCTGGGTTCCAGCTTAATCCTTCCCCAATGCTGCAGACAGAATTAAAGAATTTGCAAATTAGTGTTACTGTTCATTAGATAATTTCCAGGAAAAAGTGCAGCTGTTATTCTTCAGCTCAAAGAACTTAAAATAATAACAACTGCCTGCTGCCAGCAAATAAATCATCTGTTATTTTGTTGTTGTCCCAGTAAGTGCCCACGCATTTGGCAGTTGCCTGGATTGCTGCTGATTATGTGGAAATCTATCACCCCCTATAGTCCAGCTCCAATATTGTCACTAAAATTCAGATGCATAAGAGAACTCAAAACATAGACTGTTTTACAAAGGATATACAACATAGTGACAGGGCATTTGATTCAAGTAGTCAGTGCTAGTGTTTATACTCCAGGTGAGCCTGCTCCCATTCCATCTATCTCATCTCAGCCTTACAGCACATATTCCTATTCTCTTTTCCCTCGTGCACCCACTTGCCTTCATTTTGAAAGAATCTAACTTATTTCCCTCAACCACTTCCTGTGCTGGTGAATTCCACATTTCTAAGCACTGAGTAAACAACTGTCCCTTTTGGATTTATTAGTAACTATCTTGTATAAATTGCCCCTAGTTTTGGATTGTCCCACAAACAGACCAGGATTCATAGGAACAGGAGGAGGCCATTCAGCCTCTCAGGCTTGCTCCACTATTCAATTGGATCAATTGGCTGATCTGTACCTCAACTTCATTTTCCTGCCTTTGCGCCATATCTCCTGATAACCTTAACCTAACAAAAATCTATCCATCTCAGTTTTGAAAACACCAGTCATTCTGCAGTATCCACAGCATTTTGGGGATGAGAGTCCCAGATTTCCAGTGCCCTTCGGTTAAAAACAAGTGCACGATTTCACTTAAAGTGGCCATGAGATATTTTGGATTCATATGAACGAGCAGACGGGGTCTCTCATCCAAATGACGTAACTTTCAAAGAGCAGGAGGACAGGATTCTACCTCCATGGGAGACAGGCTGCCTACAAAGGGGGCAAAAGGGAGCTGGGAGTTTGCCCTGCTTATTTCACTAAGCAAAATTGGCCAGTTTTCAGCAGTGTAACTCCAACAGGCAGTGATAGGGTTCTGGTGCTGTAATGGCAACGGGAGGTTAAGCTAGCCTCAGGTGTCAATAAAATCAGGCACTTGCAGGTCAGCTACAGCGCAGGTTAAATACAGAGAAAAGCTCCTTCCATCTAACCACGACCAAATTGGGTTGATCAGCCGTCCAGTCCATCGAGATTGCAGCCCTGCCATTTCAGAGTGTACACCACAGCCATGGCAGTGACCATCCTGCGATTGGCATGCTCCATGTCGGTGGCCGCATCGCTAATCATATTCTCCAGCCCATTAAGTCTCCTGGATCCGCTCGACACTGCCACGGTGAGCCCGTCGGTGGGCGGATTGCTGCATTTGTGATGCCCTGGATGTTATCACAAGGCACCTTGCTCTGCCTTGGCCCAGTCCTTTGCCTCCTTTATCTCTGCCAGGTACAATGGTTCTTGACTCAGACCGCTGTTCAAGGTGCCTCACCCGAAACTCCAGGCGGGGGATTTTATGGCCCCTCCTGCTGGCTGGATCTTCCTTTTCCCACCAAAGCCAATGTAGTTTTGAATGGCTCGCTGCATTTTACAGCCCTGCCCCATTGCAACAGGGCCGTAAAGCTCTCCCCCAAGTGATCTCACTACTACACCAGAAGTGACATTTCCTCTTTCACAAACCCTACCATCCTGTGGCTTCTTTAAGTGGGATTACCACATCCTGCTAGTTATGGGATGTTTATGTGTGAACAGTTATGTTTTGAACGAGGGTGTAACATTTGCAATTCTCCAATCCGCTGGCACCACTCCGGAGTCTAAGGAAGACTGAAAAATTATGGCTAGTGCCTCCACAATTTCCACTCATTTCCCTCAGTATCCTTGGATGCATTTGATCCGGTCCTGGTGTCTTATCAACTTTAAGTACAGCCTACCTAATTCCTCATCTTTATCAATTATAAACCTTCCAGTGTCTGAACTACCTCCCCTTTCACTATGGCCTGGGTAGCTTCTTCTTCTTTGCCAAAGGCAGATGCAAAGTATTCAATTAATACTTCACATCTGCCCTCTGCCTCCAAGCGTAAATCCCCTTTTTAGTCCCTAATCGACCCCAGTCCTTTTAACACCCTTTAAATATTTATATGCCAGTAGATGACTTTGGGATTCCCTTTATGTTAGCTGTCAGTCTCTTTTCATGCTCCTTCTTTGCTTCTATTGTTTGCTTTCTCGCCTCCCCTCTGAACCTTCTGTTTGGTTGGTTTTCAATTGTATTTTCTACTGACATCTGTCAAGAGCACGCTTTTTCTTCTTTATCTTAATTTCTACCTCTTATGTCATCCAGGGAGCTCTGGATTTGTTTCCCTTTCGAGAGAATATACCTTGACTGTGCCCAAACTCTCGTTTCTTTGAAGGCAATCATTATTCAGTCAGTTTTTCCTGCCAACCTTTGACTCCAATTTATTCGACCCAGATCTGTTCTTACACCATTGAAGTTGGCTTTGCCCCAGTTAATTATTCTTTCTCTTGATTGTTCTTTGCACTTTTCCTTGGCCAACCTAAACCTTATGATACAATGACCACTGCCCCCTAAATGTTATCCTGCTGACACCTGATCCACTTGGCCCACCTCATTCCTGAGAACCACATCTAGCAGTGCCTCCTTTCTCAGACTGGAAACGTAATATTGTAGAAAATTTTCCTGAACACAGTCTAACATCTCTTTCCCCTCTCTGCCCTTTACCCTACAACTATCCCAGTCTATATTCGGGTAATTCAAGTATGAGCTGACGTCCCTTTGGCCCAGTCGGTTCCACAAGCCCATTTCACTGGATGCCCATGGTAAAGTCACCAACCATTCTGGATTGTCCCAGAGTCTTCACAGAATTGAAGGTGACTTTCCTAAAGACTCGTATGAGCAACCAGGGAAGAAAGAGATTTTCTTCTCTTCTGTCGCTCTGACCTAGGTCACAACAAACAGCAGGGCTGCAGATGCACCCATGATGCAATGAGGCTCTGGCATATGTGTTCTCGGATAAAAACCACATGACGAATAGTGTATGTTTGGGACACATAAGATTGTGGGTATTGTAGTCACCATTCCTAATCCATTCTTGTAGTACGCATCAAATGGCAAGGGGCGTGAAGAGGACTGAGAGGAGACTTGATAGAGGGATTCAAGATCCTGAGGGATATGGATAGGGTAAATGGTGAGAAACTCTTCCCACTTAGGAGAACATCAAGAGCTAGAGGGGACAGAGGCAAAATAATTGGCAAAAGGCATAAAAGCGATGTGAGGAAACTTTTTTTCACCCAGAGGGTGGTTGGAGTCTGGAACAAACTTCCTGAGAGGGTGGTGGAGGCAGGTTCAATCGAGGTGTTCAAAAGGGAATTGGATTGCCATCTGAAAAGAAAGAATATGGAAAGTTATGGGGATAAGGCAGGGGAGTGGGATTAGGTAGAATGCTCTTTCAGAGAGCCAGTGCATTCTCAATGGGTCGAATGGCCTCCATCTGCATTATAAAGGTTCTGTGATTTTGTATGAGTGAGAGGTCCTTCAATGAAACCTCCTGGAATATGCTCAGCTTGCAGATGCATTCCCAACTTTCTGCACCTGAGTTGAAACCAGTTTTGAAGTGTTTTTTTCATTCTTTCATGTGCTGTGTGTCACTGGCAAAGCCATCCCTAATTACCCTAGAGAAGGTGGCACTGAACCACCTTCTTGAACCACTGCAGTCCATGTGGTGTGGGTGCACCCACAGTGCTATTAGGGAGGGAGTTCCAGGATTTTTACCTAGTGACAGTGAAGGAACAGCGATATGTTTCCAAGTCAGGATGGTGTGTGACTTGGAGGGGATCTTCCAGGTGGTGGTGTTCCTATCTTTCTGCTGCCCTTGTCCTTCTAGGCACTTATGGGTTTTGAAGGTGCTGTTGAAGGGGCTTTGATGAGTTGCTGCAGTGCATCTTGTACATGGTACATACTGCAGCCACTGTGCGGTGATGGTGAAGGGAATGAATGTTTAAGGTGGTAGATGGGATTCTGATAAAGCAGACTGTTTTGTCCTGCATGGTGTCAAGCTTCGTCAGTGTTGTTGGAGCTACAGTGGTCCAGGCAAGTGGAGAGTATTCTATCACACTCCTGACTTGTGCCTTGCAGATGGTGGACAGGCTTTGGGGAGTCAGGTGGTGAGTTACTCGCCACAGGATTCCTAGCCTTTGACCTGTTCTTGTAGCCATAATATTTATATGGCTAGTCCAGTTCAGTTTCTGGTCAATGCTAACCCCCAGGATGTTGATACTGGGGGATTCAGTGATGGTAATATCATCGAATGTTAAGTGGCGTTAGTTGGATTTTTTCTTTTTGGAGATGATCATTGCCTGGCACTTGTGTCACGACTCACTGGGGATAGTGCACTGTAATATCGAGCCCCACTGTTCCCCAAGCCACAACAAATGTGGAAAGTTTAACCAAACCACTAGATTGCCCCAATTCTACCTGTTTAACTGAATATGAGCACCAGGTTTGTAAACTTAATAAGTAAATAACTGTTTATTCAACAAATTATCTTTAATTAGTGGCAAAAGAAAGAAATATGAACCGTTAACTTCTAACATCATAACTTAAACTCTACCCCTTCTTAAATCCCTATACACACACACACACACACATACAAGAACGTAAGGCACTTAAACATGGATTTTAAGGGTGGGATAAAACAGTTCAATAGCACCAGTTTGGAGTACAGGATTCAATAGGGTGATTTTGATCGATGTCTTCCAAATTCCTTTCGGTTCTTGTTGATGACACAAGGTGGTCTTCCAGCACTTTCAGTGTTTATTTCATTGGTTGAGCACTTGCCTTTCAATGTTTCGAACAGTGGTTTTCCCCTTTGTCTCTTGTCAAGGGTTTTCAGAGAGAGAGCAGGTTATAGAGATATGAGAAGAATAGCCAGCCAGCTATTATTTTGGAATTACTGGAATCATCCACACACAGGAGAAAGAGGTTTTAGGTCTTGTTCCTTTCAGGCTAGGAGCTATTCAGCTGCACTACACTCACACAAAAAACCTGGTCACTTGGTCAGGAGCCAATTAAACATTGTTGCCAGGCAGTCCGCTTGCTCCAGGACTCCTTTCTGGCACCATCCTGTCTTTCATGGCACACTCTGTTCCAGGACTGCAACATTGAATATATCTTCTATCGTGTTCCAGTGGACATGTCTTTAAACTGCAGCCATTGTAATTTTACTGCAGCCCAACAGGAATAAAAAGATATGTTCCTTACACTTAAGTGGCAAGTAACATTCATGTCACACATCAGACCAAGCCTGAATGTTGTCCAAGTCCTGCTGCATGGGAGCAATCTGTGCAAAATATTCTCTTTTTAAAGGACGTGTTATTGAAAAGGTTAACGGGAGGAGCTAGAATGTGAAATGTGTCCCCAGCTGAGCTCCGCCCATTCCTTCGTTTAATTTTTTAAAGTTCATCTGAATTTCTCCACCCTATCCAGACTGGCGGCCATTGGTGTATGATTTCTTTGGTATCTAACGTTCTGACCCAAACTTAGTTTTACTTGAATTGTGATTTCCTCTCCCCTCATAAGCTGGCACTGTAACTAGTGGCTCTCCATTATCCTAATTTTGATATATGCCTCTCCGGCATCAGAGCCTTGCACAGGTGGCTGTGCAGTGACGCTAACATATCTTTGTCAATGTGTCTATTCCTCTTTGCCAGGTTCTGTGAGCTGCTGAGCTCATTCACACAGGAAGCCAAGTTGAACATTGACGATGGGCTAAGACAGATGGAGGAGCTTTTGGAAGTGAGTGGAACATGTGTAAAGATCTCCATTGCTTAATACAATGTGAATAACTCAACTGCTGTGTGCAGGATTTTAATAATTGCTCTTGAAGTAATCAGTATCGGATCCCAGCAACTGACTGTTCCACTATGAGGGCAACGCATCAACAGCAATAGCATACCTTTCATTTATATAGCACCCTGAATATAACACAATGCTCCAAGGCACTTCAAGCAAACTTTGACATTGAGCCACGCAAGGCATTATCAGGACAGGTGATAATGTGTCAAAGAAGCATTTTAAAGGTGTTTAATTTTTTTTAAATGTATTCTTTCATGGACAGTCAGCTTCTTTGTTATCCATCCTTAACTACCCTTGGAGAGTAGTCACATGTAGGCCAGACCAGATAGAGATGGGTTTTCCTCCCATTAAGGACATTAGTGAACCTGGTGGGTTTTTATGCCCCATGGGTTTTTATGACAGTCGGTGGTGGTTTCATGGGCCAGCATTTTATGTTCCCCTCCCCCAGGCAGGTTTTGAGGCGGCCGGGGGTGGGGGGCATGAAATCGCACGGACGGAATTCCCTCCGGGTTCCCATGCGCTCTGACCTCACAGCGATTTTATACAGGCAGGAGGACCTTGGACTGGAAGCCTGCTCTTGCCCCAATTGAGGCCCTTAAGTGACTAATTACTGATCAGTTAAGGGCCATTTTCCACCCAGCCTCAATTTTTAGGCTGGGGGGTAGATGACAGCTCGGTGGGGGTGGTGGGTGTTGGTGGTGGTTGGGGGGAAGCTGGAAATGAAGAAAGGTCAATTTTGAGCGGGAAGATGAAAGGAGCGTCTCCACCAGAAACCCTCTTATGACTGGGGGCACACTCGCCTGAAGGCATGGTGACGTCCAGACCCTCCCTCCCAGCCCCACATCCCCTCCCCAAACTCTGTACTCCAAGACCCAGATTTTCCCCCCTGACAACCCTCCAGACCTTCCCTACTCTTGGATCCCTGACAGAGTAGTAGAGGCAGAAACGCTCATAACATTTAAGAAATATTTGGATGTGCACTTGCGATGCCTTAGCCTAGTGCTAGAAAATGGGATTAGAATAGTTAGGTACTTGTTTGACCAGCACAGACTCGATGGGCCGAAGGGCCTTTTTCTGTGCTGCAGACCTCTATGACTCTATGACTCAGCTTGGCCTCTGGTTTCTGGGACTTCGGCTCTGGCAGCTCCATGCAGTGCCTCTTCCAGCCACTGCAGCGCTGTTGCTGAAGGAACTGGAGAGCTGCCAGGCCAATATGATTGGCCAGCAGCTCGCCAAGGTGGGATTTCCTCCTGAGTGAGGGCAGAAGTCCCGCCTTCTGCCTTGACAGCGTTAGAGCGTAAAATGCCATTGGGGCTTTTTGACTCAACAGGGGTGTGTTCCCTGCCAACTCTTTGCTAGGCGGGGGCTGTGCCCCTGCCATCCTGAAAATTCAGCCTGTGGTCACATACTGAGACTAGCTTTTATTCTAGATTTTTTTTGATTAATTAAATTCAAATTCCGCCCATGGGAATTTGAACCCACATCCCCAGAGCATGAGCCCGGGCTGCTGGATTCCTCAGCTCACATTACCACAATGCCACCATCTCCACTTGAAAAGAAAGTGAAGTGGTAAAATATCCTGCTAACCCTCACTGTCCAGGTTCTCCTGTGAGGTGTTACCACATGGGAATTGAGCTTAGATAGTCCTGTGGGCTGTTTATTATCTGGGTTCACATCAGAGCTCAGGGTGGGGGTCGTTGGTGCTGATGACTATCCCCACCACCCCAAACCCCCCAGCGTAGGCGGGATTTTCAGATAGAATGGAGGTAAAACATAAAATTAACCTCAATTAAATATTTGAACTGTGCTGGCAGAAATGCACAGATTACTAACCTGCCTCTGTGTCAGCTTAATTTGTTTACTTTCATCTCCAAATCAGAAAGTTGTGGGTTCAAGTTCCATTTCAGAGATTTGAACAATAACCTAGGCTGATACTTGCTTTGCAGTACTGAGGGAGTGCTGTGCTGCTGGAGGAGCCGTCCTCTGTGTGAGACACTAAACTGAGACCCCAATCTTCCTCTGCTGGATGTAAAATGTCATGGCACTAATTTGAAGAGGACTTGGACAGTTATCCCTGCTGCCCTGGCCAATATTTATTCAGCAGCCAACATCACCAAAAGCAGATTATCTGGTCACCACCACGTTTCTGTTTGTGGAATCTTGCTGTGCACAAACTTGCGGCTATTTTGACAAAAGCATTTAATTGACTGTAAAGGAACTATTGGATGTCCTGAGGTGGTGAAAGGTGCTATATAAAAGCAAATTTTTATTTCTTTGTGTGCAGTACAGTTATGAATACATGGAGAATGGAAACCGGCTGATCCTGGGGAAGGGAACATATGGTGTTGTGTATGCTGGACGGAACATTAGCAACCAAGTCCGCATCGCCATCAAAGAGATTCCAGAAAGGGACAACAGGTAATTAACAGCATGACTGACTGTACCCCTGGATTGTCAAACACCTTAGACACTGCACACTCTGCTGAAAGAACTACTTGCATTTATATAATATAAGGGAACTCCACCACCCACAAGTTCTCCACCAAGTTGCACACCATCCTGACTTGGAAACATATCGCTGTTGTTTTACTGTCGCTGGGTCAAAATCCTGGAACTCCCTCCCTAACAGCACTGTGGGTGTATCTACACCACGTGGACTACAGTAGTTTAAGAAGGCAGCTCACCACCACCTTCTCAAGGGAAATTAAGGATGGGCAATAAATTCTGGCCCAGCCAGCGAAGCCCACACCCCATGAAAGAATAAATTTTTAAAATTAGAGGCTTTAACATAGTAAAACACCTCAAGGCGCTACAAAAACAGAAACAGAAATATCTGGAAAAACTCAGCAGGTCTGGCAGCATCGGCGGAGAAGAGCACAGCTGACGTTTCAAGTCCTCATGACCCTTCAACAGAACTAAGTAAAAATAGGAAAGGGGTGAAATATAAGCTGGTTTAAGGGGCGGGGGATGATGTTGGGGCAAGAAGCCAGTAATAGGTGGCCAAAAGATGTCACAGACAAAAGGACAAAGAGGTGTTGAAGGTGGTGAAATTATCTAAAGGAATGTGCTAATTAACAGTAGAAATCAGGACAAACAAGATACAGATAGACCTCGGGGTGGGGTGGGGGGGAAGGAATACTAAAAAGGCTAAAAGGTAGAGATAAACAATGGGTGGAAATACATTTAAAAATAATGGAAATAGGTGGGAAAAGAAAAATCTATATAAATTATTAGAAAAAACAAAAAAGACGGGGAAGAAACAGAAAGGGGGTGGGAATGGAGGAGAGAGTTCATGATCTAAACTTGTTGAACTCAATATTCAGTCCGAAAGGCTGTAAAGTGCCTAGTCAGAAGATGAGGTGCTGTTCCTCCAGTTTGCGTTGAGCTTCACTGGAACATTGCAGCAAGCCAAGGACAGACATGTGGGCAAGAGAGCAGGGTGGAGTCTTGAAATGGCAAGCGACAGGCAGGTCTGGGTAATGCTTGTGGACAGACCGAAGGTGTTCTACAAAGTGGTCACCCAGTCTGCGTTTGGTCTCTCCAGTGTAGAGGAAACCGCATTGGGAGCAACGAATGCAGTAGACTAAGCTGAGGGAAATGCAAGTGAAATGCTGCTTCACTTGAAAGGAGTGTTTGGGCCCTTGGACGGTGAGGAGAGAGGAAGTGAAGGGGCAGATGTTGCATCTTCTGCGGTTGCATGGGAAGGTGCCGTGGGAGGGGGTTGAGGAAAAAGGGGTGATGGAGGAGTGGACCAGGGTGTCACGGAGGGAACAATCCCTACGGAATGCTGCCGGGGGGTGAAGGGAAGATGTGTTTGGTGGTTGCATCATGCTGGAGTTGGCGGAAATGGCGGAGGATGATCCTTTGAATGCGGAGGCTGGTGGGGTGATAAGTGAGGACAAGGAGGGCGCTAGTCAGGGGCAGTGTCAAATACATTTTAACACTAAGTCAAATAAAGAGATGTTAGGAAAGGTGACCAAAGCTTTGTCAATGAGGTTGATTTTAATGAGTATCTTAAAGGGTGAGAAAGCAGAAAAGTGGAAAGATTTAGGGATGGAATTCCACAGCTTAGGGCCTAGGTGGCTGGAGGCAGGGCTGTGAAGAAAATAGGGGA
This sequence comes from Carcharodon carcharias, assembly GCF_017639515.1. NCBI lineage: Eukaryota > Metazoa > Chordata > Chondrichthyes > Lamniformes > Lamnidae > Carcharodon > Carcharodon carcharias. The sequence continues at coordinate 52,492,465 of NC_054485.1, read as the reverse complement.
TTTTTTTTTATTCACTCATGGGATGTGGGCTTCACTGGCTGGGCCAGAATTTATTGTCCATCCCTAGTTGCCCTTGAGAAAGTGGTGGTGAGCTGCCTTCTTGAATCGCTGCAGTCCATGTGGTGCAGGTACACCCACAGTGCTGTTAGGAAGGGAGTTCCAGGATTTTGACCCAGCGACAGTGAAGGAACAGCGATATATTTCCAAGTCAGGATGGTGAGTGACTTGGAAGGGAACTTCCAGGTGGTGATGTTCCTATCTATCTGCTGCCCTCGTCCTTCTAGATGCAGCGGTCATAGGTTTGGAAGGTGCTGTCGAAGGAGCCTTGGTGAATTCCTGCAGTGCATCTTATGGATGGTACATTCTGCTGCCACTGTGCATCGGTGGTGGAGGGAATGAATATTTGTGGATGTGGTGCCAATCAAGCGGGCTGCTTTGTCCTGGACTGTGTTGAGCTTCTTGAGTGTTGTGGGAGCTGCACTCATCCAGGCAAGTGGTGAGTATTCCATCACACTCCTGACTTGTGCCTTGTAGATGGTGGACAGGCTTTGGGAAGTCAGGAGGCGGATTACTCATCGCACGATTCCTAGCCTCTGACCTGCTCTTGTAGGCACAATATTTGTGTGGCTAATCCAGTTCAGTTTCTGGTCAATGGTAACCCCCACGATGCTGCTAGTGGGGGATTCAGTGATGGTAATGCCATTGAACATCAAGGGGGTGATGGTTGGATTCTGTCTTGTTGGAGATGGTCAATGTCTGACATTTGTGTGGCGCAAATGTTACATGCCACTTAACAGCCCAAGTCTGGATATTGCCCAGGTCTTGCTGCATTTGGACATGGACTGAATGGTGCTGAACATTGTGGAATCATCAGCGAACATCCCCACTTCTGACCTAATGATGGAAGGAAGGTCATTGGTAAAGAACCTGAAGATGGTTGGGCCAAGGACACTATCCTGAGGAACTCCTGCAGTGATGTCCTGGAGCTGAGATGACTGACCTCCAACAACCACAACCATCCTCCTGTGTGCTAGGTATGACTCCAACCAGTGAAGAGTTTTCCCCCTGATTCCCATTGACTCCAGTTTTGCTAGGACTCCTTGACGCCACGCTCTGTCAAATGCGGCCTTGACGTCAAGGGCAGTTACTCTCACCTCACCTTGAGAGTTGAACCAAGGCTGTAATGAGGTCAGGAAGAAGCTGAGTGGCCCTGGTGGAACCCAAACTGAATGTCAGCAAGCGGGTTATTACTAAGCAAGTGCTGCTTCATAGCACCGTTGATGAACCCTTCCATTACTGTATTGATGATGGGGAGTAGACTGATGGGTGGTAATTGGCTGGGTTGGATTTGTCCTACTTTTTGTGTACAGGTCATACCTGGGCAAATTTCCACATAGCTGGGTAGATGTCAGTGTTGTAGTTGTACTGGAACAGCTTGGCTAGGGGCACGGCAAGTTCTGGAGCACAAGTCTTCAGCACTATTGTGGGAATATTGTCAGAGCCAATAGTCTTTGCAGTGTCCAGTGCCTTCAGCCGTTTCTTGATATCACGTGGAGTGAATCGAATTGGCTGAAGACTGGCATCTGTGGTGCTCGGGACCTCCAGAGGAAGCCAAGGTGGATCATCCACTCGACACTTCTGGCTGAAGATTGTAGCAAATGCTTCAGCCTTATCTTTTGCACTGATGTGCTGGGCTCCTCTATCATTGAGGATGGGGATATTTATGGAGCCTCCTCCTCCAGTGAGTTGCTTAATTGTCCAACACCATTCACGACTGGATGTGGCAGGTCTGCAGAGCTTAGATCTGCTTTAGTGACTGGAAGCCAGTGTCCAGTGGTGTACCATAGGGATCTGTGCTGGGTCCCCTATTACTTGTCATTTATATAAACAACATAGATGACTATGTGGGGGGTAGGATGACACAAAGATTGGCCGGGTGGTTAACAGTGAGGTTGAGTGTCTTGGGCTACAGGAAGATATAGACGGGATGGTCAAATGGGCAGATAAGTGGCAGATGGAATTTAACCCGGAAAAGTGTGAAGTGATACACTTTGGAAGGAGTAATTTGACAAGGAAATATTCAATGAACGGCATGACACTAGGAAGTTCTGAGGAACAAAGAGACCTTGGCGTGTGTGTCCATAGATCTCTGAAGGCAGAGGGGCATGTTAGTCGGGTGGTAAAAAAGGCATAAGGGACACTTGCCTTTATCATTTGAGGCATAGATTACAAAAGTAGGGAGGTCATGTTGGAGTTGTATAGAACCTTGGTGAGGCCACAGCTGGAGTACTGTCTGCAGTTCTGGTCGCCACGTTATGGGAAGGATGTGATTGCACTGGAGGGGGTGCAAGGAGATTCGCCAGGATGTTGCCTGGGAAATATTTAAGTTATGAAGAGAGATTGGATAGACTTGGGTTGTTTTCGTTGGAGCAGAGAAGACTGAGGGGCGACCTGATCGAGGTGTACAAGATTATCAGGGGCATGGACAGGGTGGATAGGGAGCAGCTGTTCCCCTTAGTTGATGGGTCAGTCACAAGGGGGCATAAGTTCAAGGTGAGGGGCAGGAGGTTTAGGGGGGATGTGAGGAAAGGCTTTTTTACCCAGAGGGTGGTGACGGTCTGGAATGCACTGCCTAGGAAGGTGGTGGAGGCGGGTTGCCTTACATCCTTTAAAAAGTACCTGGATGAGCACTTGGCACGTCAAAACATTCAAGGCTTTGGGCCAAGTGCTGGTAAATGGGATTAGGTAGGTAGGTCAGGTGTTTCTCATGTGTTGGTGCAGAATCGATGGATCGAAGGGCCTCTTCTTCACTGTGTGATTCTGTGATCCATTGGTTGTGGAATCGCTTCACCCTGTCTATCACTTGCTGCTTATGCTGTATGGCATGCAAGTAGTCCTGTATTATAGCTTCACCAGGTTGACACCACATTTTAAGGTGTGCCTGGTGCTGCTCCTGGTATGCCCTCATGCACTCTTCATTGAATCAGGGTTGATCTCCTGGCTTGATGGTAATGGTAGAGTGCAGGATATCCTGGGCCATGAGGTTACAGATTGTGTCTGAGTACATTTCTGCTGCTACTGATGGCCCACAGCGCCTCATGGATGCCCAGTCTTGAGCTACTAGATCTGTTTGAAATCTATCCTATTTGGCACAGTGGTAGTGCCACACAACACAATGGATGGTACCCTCAATGTGAAGGCCAGACTTCGTCTCTACAAAGACTGTGCGGCGGTCACTTCGACCAATACTGTCATAGACAAATGCAACTGTGACAGGCAGATTGGTGAGGATGAGGTCAAGTATGTTTTTCCCTCTTGTTGGTTCCCTCACCACCTGCCGCAGGCCCAGTCTAGCAGCTATGTCATTTAGGACTCGGCCAGCTCAGTCAGTAGTGGTGCTACCGACCCACTCTTGGTGATGGACATTGACGTCCCCACGCAGAGTGCATTCTGCCCCCTTGCCACCCTCAGTACTTCCTCCTAGTGGTGTTCAACATGGAGGAGCATTGACTCATCAACTGAGGGAGGGTGGTAGATGATAATCAGCAGGAGGTTTCCTTGCCCATGTTTCACCTGATGCCATGAGCCTCCCAGGGCAACTCCCTCCCGACTGTACACCACTGTGCCGCCACCAGTGCTGGGTCTGTCCTGCCGGTGGGACAGGACATACCCAGGGATGGTGATGATGGTGTCTGGGACATTATCTGTAAGGTATGATTCCGACAGGATGACTATGTCAGGCTGTTGCTTGACTAGTTTCTGAGACAGCTCTCCCAATTTTGGCACTAGCCCCCAGATGTTCATAAGGAGGACTTTGCAGAGTCGACAGGGCTGAGTTTGCAGTGGTTGTTTCCGGTGCCTGGGTTGATGCCAGGTGGTCCGTCCGGTTTCATTCCTTTTTTGTAGCTTTGTAGCAGTTTGTTACAACTGAGTGGCTTGCTAGACCGTTTCGGGGTCAATCACATTACTGTGAATCTGGAGTCATGTGTAGGCCAGACCAGGTAAGGATGACAGATTTCCTTCCCTACAGGACATTAGTGAACCAGATGGGTTTTTCAAACAATCGACAATGGTTCCAGGGTCATTATTAAACTTTTTATTACAGAATTTTATTGAATTCAAATTCTACCATCTGCCATGGTTGGATTCGAACCCAGGTCCCCAGAGCATTCCCCTGGGTCTCTGGATTACTAGTCCAGATGCGCTAAAGGCCAGGAATTGAGGAGCATGGAAATACTGGAGGGTTGTGGGGCTGGAGGAGGTTATAGAGATAGGGAGGGGTGAGGTTATGGAAGGATTTGAAAACAAGAATGAGAATTTAAAAATCAGTGAGCCCTGCAGGCAGTGGCCGGGAGAGGGATGGGGGCAGTGGCTTTAGAATGGAGTTGTGGTAGGGCTAATACAATGGCTTGGGTCTTCCACTATTGTTCATCCAATAATTGATTTCACACAAGTAGCGTAACAAATCAGAGGCCATTGAGAGGTTGAGAGATGTAGCACTGAGGTCGAGCTGGGTGCCAACAATGTAGATGGGGAACATGATGTTGTGTTTTCAGATAATGTCACCGCCCTCAGTATGGAGATGAGAAATAAGAGCAGGGCAGCGGTAGATCCTTGGGGAACACCAGAGGTTATGATGCAGGAGCAGGGCAACTAGATAGCTAATGTTACGACCATGTGAGTTGTGGCTTGGAAGGTAGGAGGGGGGGGTGGTGTGAAATGACTCCCTTAATCTGCCGCTCCAGGTCTGACCGTAACAGGGTCTTTTTGTGAATTTATAAGGATGAAGGTATTGGCTCAATGTCTGGGCTTAATCATTTAAATGCTAATTACAAAGAAATCAATCTGACAGACTTTCTTGAATTTAAAACACAAAGGGGTTAGCTTTTATTATGCTAAAAACCCACTTAAGTAAAGATATTTGAAAAGATAAACCCACATCCCCTAACTGCACAACACACATACTCTTTCTCTCTCACCCCCTCTCTCGCACACATACACACTCTTTCTCTCTCTCACACAGACACTCTTTCTCTCTCTCAGACACATGCACACCACACACACACACACACACAAACATGCAAAATAACAAGTTATACAGTAGGAGGTTACTTTTTAGCCAAATTAAAATTCAATGATAAAAGGCAAAAATAGATAGTACACTGTTGTAAGTCCTTCACTGGTAGCTGTGGCTATGGCAGTTTTACCACGGTGATGTTGAAATTTCAGTGGAGTTGAAGCTGATGTAAACCGCAATTTCTGGAGATAGTTGCGTTTTTAAATGCAATCTGTCTTTTCCAAAAGTTGATATTTTTGTACCTGATCTTCTTTTCATTTGAAAATTCTCTATCTCTGTGCTGGATTTCAAACTGTAATAGAGGTAGGGTCATGAACTTGAGAGAAAGGGGAGAGAGGTGATGTTAATGATCCATTGCCAGATTTATTCCAGGTTTCTTCTCAACTGATTTTAACATCTTGGGTGGTGTAATAAAAGACATTTTAAAATGGTTATCCTGATCACATGACCTTTCTCCCCATTGTGATTTCTGTAAGTAATTGATTAGCTCCTGTCTGGACAGACCTTGCCTATTGTTTCGTGGCCTAGGTGATTAGATTCAGTAATGTCCCAGCCATTAATTCCTGAATGATCCATCCTACATCTTGATGAGATAGGAAGCACACTTTCCATATAGCTATTGTCTTGGTTGACTTTCTGTCTCCACTTGAAAGGTAGCTTTATAGAAATGCAAATGGTAAGAGCCCTACAGTTTCAATTCATCTTTTGAAGTAGTTCTGGACATCAGCAGATGTGAAATTCCATTGGAGGTTGTCTTATCATGTCTTAATTGTAATTCATATTGGACCCTTCCAGAAACCGGTCAACTCGTAATACCAGATGGCAGGTGACTTGTGGCAGCCATCCTAAGTCAGTGTCTTTGCCCACTTTTAAAAGTCCTTTTAAAGCAGTATTAAGGACTACTCTCACACATGCAACATCACATTATCATGACAATAAGGATGGAACCATGTGAGAGCAATTGCATTCAGCTGGATGACAGTGGAGAGCTGTTTGAGGAGGCTGTGTGGTCAACTGTGTCAAAGACAGCAGGCAGGTCAAGAAGGATGAGGGAGGAAAGTTTACCTTGTTTGATAAGAGCCGTTTCAGTACGGTGACTGGATGGAAATCTGATTGTAGGGATTCAAACATGGAGTTCCAGGAAAGGTGGACATGAATTTGTAAAGTGACAACACATTTCAGGACTTTGGATAGGAAATGGAGGTTGGACATGGGGCAATAGTTTGCAAGGGCAGAATGGTCAAGTGCTTTTTGAGGAGAAAGGTATAATGACAGATTTAAAAGAAAGAGGGACAGCATCTGAAGAGAGAACTGTTAACAATATCAGCTAAATTGTGGTCCAGGAAGGAAAGTTGGGTGGTCAGCATTTTAGTGGGAATAGGATCGAGGAAGCAGGAGGTGAGTCTCGTAGATAAATTGAAGTCAGAGTGAACATGAGGGGAGATGGGGGAAAAAAACTAGAGGAATATTTAAATTCAGGGCTATGGCGGGATCTTTGAGCCAGTGGACTAAAGGAAGGAAGGGATGCAGCAGAGGCAGCTGATCAAATGGTTTGAGCCTTAGTGACAAAAAAGCCTGTGAGCTGTTTGCATTTGCTGGTGGAGGTGAGAGGGTTGGGGTGTGGTGATTTAAGATGGTTTGTAGTGGAGAATAGAAACTGAGGGGTTTTCTTTGCATTGTAGGATGATCCTAGAATAATGAGCAGTTTTGACAGGAGAGCAGAACCCAATAGTGCTGTAGGTGCAATAAATAACAGCAGATTGTAGTTTATTTAATTCTGAAATTGCTTTTTTAAAACTAGAATAAAGATACTACAAACGAGCATTGCTTGTTCAATGATATCTTCAAGTGATTGAGTTTAAATAACAGATTTGGGTAGTTGCTTGTTTTAATGGAAAGTAAATTGGAGAAACAATCCACATTGTTTTAAATTCTTTCATGGAATGTGAGCATCACTGACAAAACCAGCATTTGCTATCTTGAGAAGGTGGTGCTTTATTCTGTAACGTTGCAGTGGTGTAGTGGTATTGTCACTGGACTAGTGTTCCAGAGACCCAGGGTAATGCTCTGGGGACCCAGATTCGAATCCCACCACAGCAGATGGTGAAATTTGAATTCAATAAAAACCTGGAAGTAAAATGTCTAATGATGCCCATGAAATCATTGTCAATTGTTGTAAAAACTCGTCAGGTTTGTTTTAGGGAAGGAAATCTGCCATCCATACCTGGTCTGGCCTACATGTGACTCCAGACCCACAGCAATGTGGTTGACTCCTAAATGGCCTCTGAATAAGGGCAATTAGGGATAGGCAATATATGTTGGCCTAACCAGTGATGCCCACATCCAATGAACAAATAAAAAAAACACTTTTCCCCCTCTTTGGGGGAAGTATTGGAAGGATTAGCAGACTTATAATCAACCTGTTGAACCACCTCACGAATGCCCCATCCTTGGCCAACAAGTCCTGGAGTGGGACTTGAACCCAGAGCTTCTGGCTCAGAGGCAGGGGCATTACCTGTTGAGTCTTGAGGCTTTGTCTGCAAGGTGGTTGTGAACTGCTGCAATCCATGTGGTGTAGGTACACCCACAGTGCTGTTATAAAGGGAGTTCCAGGATTTTGACCCAACGACAATGAAGGAACGGAGATATAGTTCCAAGTCAGGAAGGTGTGTGGCTTGGAGAGAAACTTCCATGTGGTGGTGTTCCCATGCATCTGCTGTCCTTGTCCTTCTAGGTGGTAGAAGTCGTGGGTTTGGAAGGTGCTGTCGTAGGAGCCTTGGTGATTTGCTGCAGTGCATCTTGTAGATGGCACACACTGCTGCTACTGTGCGTCGGTGTGAAATGGATATATTTTTAGATTGTCTGAAATGAAAGCTTTTGTCTGCATGTGTGACTTGAGGGAATAATAGATAATATAGATTTTGCAGCACAAAGCAGGCATCACTGCTACTAAATCTCCCATGGCATTGCTCATGATGCTGCTGAATTTTAATAAGAACTAGGCTGATGTGTTATGTAGACACTGAGTTCTCAGCCTTTTGGAGGCCATTTTGTTAAAGCATCAGCCCTAAGATGGGAGCAAGATGGGAAGACTAGTGGTCACATGGGAAGAGTCAGCCACTCAGAGAAAAGTATAAGCAACAGGTTTGGAGGGGGAGGTTTGAAAAGTAACTGAGTGAGTGACAAGAGGTGTGACATGAGGACTTGGTGGAAATGGCAGTACAGGAAATATATGCTACACCATAAGCTTTTAATATAGAGATACAGATATGTACTGATAATAGGATTAAGAATCCTTATGTGTTGCACTGATGGCCCGTTGCCACTCTGGGAAACATAGAGACTCATTGGTGTCTGGTCTCCAGAGTTATTGATTTGCCTTGGAGTAATGGAAAATCACGCCCATCCCCCGCTGCCCTGACAAAGCTAACGTGTCAGACACTGCAGGGCCAGGAATGGGCACTCATTACACCAAGGATTCCTGCCCTGATGGTTCAGTCCTGTCTCAGTATATCTGTGAAAGCCGGTATGCATAACTAAGTGAGGTACACTGACTACCTAATCCTAGAAGTGGGTCCCTGCTGTGGAGAAATGGTATGGACCCTCCCCCCTCCCAAATATACTGAAGAAAAAGAAAAAAAATTCCATTTCGGCTCCCTAAAAGGATGGAGGAAAACATGGTTGGAGAAGGACACTGGAAAGCTCCACATCTCTCACTGGGTGCCAGAATGTCTGGAAATATGGACTATTTGAGCAGCAGAAATGCCCTTATAGTGGCACTTGGATCCAACTGCTCACTGCCACCCAAATGACCCTGCTGATCCCTTTGTAATTCGTTTGTTCGTAGTGTGCACTTTACTTGCCATACAGTGTGTAGAATGTTTAGAGTGCCATGGTCATGAAGTAACCCGGGTGCCCAGGCTATTACTCTGGAGACACTAGTTCAAATCCCACCATGGCAGCTGGAGGAATTTAAATTCAATTAATAAATCTGGAATTAAAAACTAATCTCAGTAATAATAATACCAGATTGTTGTAAACCCACATGGTTCACTAATGTCCTTTAGGGAAGGAAATTTGCTGTCCTTCCCTGGTTTGGCCTACATGTGACTCCAGATCCACATAATGTGATTGACTCTTTACTGTCCCTCTGAAATGGCCTAGCAGGCTACTCAGTTGTCGGTGGCTCCCCTGCTCAAGGGCAATTAGGGATGGGCAGTAAATGCTGGCCTTGTCTCTTATTCCCTGTTTTCCATGGATTCCATTCCCACTCCCTGCACAGGTACTCTCAGCCTCTTCATGAAGAAATCGCTCTCCACAAGCGCTTGAAACACAAGAATATTGTCCAGTACTTGGGATCAGTTAGTCAGGACGGATACATCAAAATCTTCATGGAGGAGGTCCCAGGAGGTAAGCGTCTTCTTTCTGATAGAAACATTTTGTGATACTATACATGAGTGATTTGACGTATGTGGTAAGAGCAGCATGCTTGGAAGAAACTACTTGCCAACACTCTACAACTAGTCTGCAACAGACCCAGACCTGAAACCAGGTAAACCCCAGTGGTGGAGGGATTGATAACTGTGATCATTGTTGTATCATGTGACTATCAGAATGGTTGAAGGTGAACTTGATCAATCTTTCTCATTAACCATCCAGAAACTCCAATGCCCTTTAAAATGTGAGTTTCCTTCCTAATCCTGGAGGTTTGCCTCATAATATCTTTGTGATAAAGCTGTTGTATTCATATATCACAAATAAATCGAGAGTGATAACTCCTGCCCCTCCACAGTGGTCAAGACACTCTGAGTGAAGATAAGTCATACGGATTTGAAATACTATGTTTCTCTCTCCACAGGTACAGCCTGACCTGCTGAGTTTTTCAAGCATCTTCTGTTTTTGTTTAAGACACTTTGAATGTTTGATGTGAGCACTCTGGACTGCACCAACATTTTAATCATTGTATTCAATATTAAAACCTGAGAATACTTGGTAGCAGAGAGTAATCGTTTGTGTGTGTCTGAGTAATTTTCCATGTAAACGTGTATGAATATTTTTCAGTGCATGTGTATTTGTGTGTGAGTAATTTCCTGTGTGTGTGAGTATTTTTCAGTGTATGTATGTACACGTGTTTGTGTGCACACATGTGAGTCTGAGTAATCTTCCTTGTGTATGTGTCATGGATGTTTTAAAAGGTATTTCCCCAAAGTCTCTCATGAACAATGTATTTCTGTGTATATGTATGTACTTACCTGTGGAGTGAGAAATTCAATTTGAAATAACCCAGCAGCAAAGCCTTTTTACTTAAAATAAAAAGGTTAGTTTATTTCACTCTCTTGCTCTGGATATTACCCAAAAGATAATGTTGCACAGGTGTTAGTTACAAACGAAGATAGAATGAAGATAAAATACTTAAAAATGTAAATCAAGATTAGTCTATATTCAGTGCAGGCCTGATATGTTTTGAAGTAGGGGTGCCACATTGTTTGAAGTGAAGGTCTTGAAGTTGTAGAGTTGTCTCTGCAGCTGCGATGGCTTCCACTGTTAAATTGCCAGAGATTACTTTCACAGGTACCTTAGTAACTGGAATAAGGTAGGGGGAGAGAGGAGTTTCTTTAGTCCTCTTTCAAGGAACTGCAATGTGGCCCTTTTTTTAGCCTGGTTAATTGCAGCAGTTTGATGGCTGTGCTTGTTGGCCCCTGTCTCCAAGGTTGAAGCTCTTATCTGCTTCTCTGAAGATGTTTTTTTTTTCTAAGCTTCCTACCTTTACTATGCTTTTTGCAGGAGCTAAGATGACCGCTATTATCATGTGACCTGTACAAAATGCCAAGTCATCTCGCAAATAAGGCATCAACACTTCAACAAGCCCTTCTCCCATTTACATTCTTGCAATGAGGCATCAACAAAACGTTGATAGCTCCAGGACACGATTGCCTTTTGTCCCCTCGAAAGAGGAGACCCAGTCTGAAATCTACAATTTTATCTGGTAGCATGGAGCCATTTTGAAAGAGCCTTTAAACTCAGTTCAAGTTTTTTTTGAAAGAATATAAGCTTTAAAACCGTTTTTCTGAAAATTTGTAATATCACAACTGCGCGCCATAACAATGTGTGTGAGTAATTTTCCGTGTGTATGTTTGTGAGTAATTTTCCTTGTGTATCCGAGCGTCAGTGTAATTGTTCATGTGTGCTGGCTCAATTTGTGTCATTCTTCCTGTCCTCTGCATTCTGCACACTCCCTGCCTATTGTGTTGCTGGATTCTGTCTTTCTCTTCAGTTAATAAGGATGATGAACTGATAGACCATGTGTCATTTTGTAACCAGGAAGCCTGTCTGCGCTGCTGTGCTCCAAGTGGGGCCCACTCAAGGACAATGAAGCCACGATCATTTTCTACACGCGCCAGATCCTGGAAGGCCTGAAATACCTGCATGAGAATCAGATAGTGCACAGGGACATTAAGGTAATCGGACAGCGCATGGGGACATGAAGGTAATGTGGGTGAATGCAGTGTAGGAGAGGAGAGAGGCTGTGTTAAACTCAATCATCACTCTGGACACACACTGTTTAACTGAGTTAGCACGAGTCTTGCAGATGCAGAAAGGGGTCCAGGTGCAAACGCACACTAGGCACTGACTGAGGGATATGAGAATTCAGAGATACTGACAAAATGATAAACTTGCAGAATATTAGAGTTGGTTTATGTGAGGACAAGCAAAGCTTTCAAGGTCTTCAACTTGTTGAAGAAAACAACAAAAGACAGATAGTGGGAACCCATGGTAGGTCAGCCAGTATCAGCAGAGAGAGCAGACACAGCCACCTCTCAGTCTGGGCCTTTATCAAGACTCTAGACTAAAACATGAACCATCAGAATTAGAGAAAAGACAGGGCGTGGAGTTGCATTCCTAATCCTCCCAGAATGACCAGAAATTTCCTGCAATTAATCAGAGATTCCTTCCCAGAGCGCTGCCTCTAGCAGCTCGAGAGATGTACCGATTTCAATTTACCACTACAGTCATCATGTGACATCATCCAGGGAGAACCAATACCATGTGGAGCTGGCTGGAGAGTCGGGAATTGGGAGGGCTCGGGAATCGCAAGCTTCAACATTAAGGGACAGGGTCCCTGATATCAGGCACAGGGAGGAAAGCAATGTATTGGTTGGCATAGAACATCCTAAAAACAAAAACAGAGAATGTTGGATAGATCAGTGATCCCTGTGGAGGCCAACAAGGTAAAAGAACCAAATTTACCAAATGACTCAAACCAAAATACCAATGGGCAAAACTTCGCTGTTTATAACTTTACCAATCAAACCAAAATCAACAGAGTTAACAGGCAAATTGCATTCAGTATAAATTATAAATTTCACTTTAAATAGCGGATATAACAGAGATAGATCTCAGGGGTTTCCTCGGCTTAGCACACTTATCATAAATGGCACCAATTTCAGTCACCAAGCCCTTCAAAGTGTTGTAATATGCCTTTAAGAGAAATCAGTATGACATCACTAGAAGTGAAATCTGTCATGTGATCCTGTCTTAGTTTCACTTTTGCTTTGAGCAGAGCATGCACACAGCTCTGATGTCTTCAAGCTTTAAACCCATGTATATCTGTGCACATGTGCCCCATCTTAATAAATGATCCCACAGTGTTTACCTAATCCCTTATGAGCGATTGGTGCCTTGTGTCTTATACCGTAAATAAGCCCAAGCAAGATATTATATCATTGTAGTAACACGACACAAAGCTCTCAACTTCCTCAGGCTGAATTCCAGTTCCTTTCCTTCAATGCTTTAGCCACCAACTCATATCTAACAGCAGCTTTACTCAACCTAGGTTCCATGGTACAATTTTCACCAAGAGACATATTTTTCCAGATTCTCTCAGCTCTGCTCCCAGGCCTAGCTGCCTCAGTGTCCTTTTTCAGCTGCTCCACAACTTTCTTCTCTTCTTTGTCTGAAGACCCCAGTCACATGGAACCATTTCATGTTCTTATTCCTTTGGCTCTGGGCTTGACTTCTCAATTTGCTGCTGCCTCCACTGCTGCTCCCCGAAGCCAGCAACCTCCCCCTGGCCACACTGCCGCTGTGCCAACTGAAAACACAGTGGCACTAGCTCCACAACCCATACTGAGCATTCGCTGCCGGGACCCTGGTCTTCCTCAAATACGGAGACTCTGCTACTTCTGTCATTGGACTAGTAATTGATAGGCCCAGGCTAATGCCCTGGGGACATGGGTTCAAATCCCACCAGCACAGCTGGTGAATCACAGAATTGTTACAGTGCAGAAGGAGGCCATTCGGCCCATCGTGTCTTCACTGGCTTTCTGAAGGAGAAGTTAACATTGTGCCATTCCCCTGCACATTCATCCTTTTCATATCACAGTCTAATTCCCTTTTGAATTCCTCAATTGAACCTGCTTCCACCGCACTTTAAGGCAGTGCATTCCAGACCCTAACCACCCGCTGTGTGAAAAGGTTTTTTCTCGTATCACTTTTGCTTCTTTTGCAAATTGCCTTAAATCTGTGCCCCCTCATTCTCGATCCTTTCACAAATGGGAACATTTTCTCCCTATCTACCCTGTCCTCATGATTTTATATACCTTAAATATCAAGTCTCCTCTCAGCCTTCTTCACTCCAAGGAATACAGTCCTAACTTCTCCAACCTATTTTATTTAATTGAATTTTAAGTTCAGTTAATTAATACATCTGGAATAAGCTAGCCTCAGTATGGTGACCATGAAATTACCATTGATTGTTATAAAAACCCATCTGGTTCACTAATGTCCTTTAGGGAAGGAAATCTGCCATCCTTACCTGATCTGGCCTACATGTGACTCCTGACCCACAGCAATGTGGTTGAATCTTAATTGCCCTCTGAAATGGGCTTAGCAAGCCACTCAGTTGTGGCACTGAGGGATGGGCAACAAATGCTGGCCTTGCTAGGGCCACCCACATTCCATGAAAGAATATTTTTTAAATTGCGCAATCACACTGGGCACTAAGTGGCAGCACCCCCAGTTTGCCGGATGCCATCACAGTTAGAAGAGACCATCAATTCAAAATCCTTGGTTAAAGACTTGAAGCGGAGATGAGAAATATTTATTCGCTTCAGAGAATTTTTGGGATCCAGAACATTCTACCTGAAAAGGTGGTGGAAGCTGATTCCATAAATAATTTTAAGAGGGAGTTGGACAGATGCTTGAGGACCAGGAACTTACAGGGTTATGGACAAAGGCGAGAATGTGGGATTCAGCAAGTCTGATCATTCGACTGGCTGAAAGGCCCTCTTCTGCACTATAGGTTTCTGTGATCCTGTGTAAAAGGTCAGCTCAGTCAGGTCTATGGAAGCATTAAAAATATCAAGGAATATGTAAATAACAAAAAGGCTTCACTTATCCATTGCTGCGTCTGCAGCCCATTTCTTTTCCATCTTCTCTGCCCTCCTCTCTCATCACTCACAAACATAACAGGGTTCCATCCATTCACCTTCTTTTCACCATTTACCCTATCAGCCTTCACATTCGCAACATCTTCCACCTTACGCACCACGCACAGTGTGATCCCACTTCTGATTAACACCTTCAACTCTCTGATTTATGGGAAGACAGTCCCCTGTGTGATCTATCAATTCAACAACTCGCGTTATCTCCAGTTCCAGATACCCCTGCCCTGGTCTCTTTCTGTGCTGCTGCAGGTGATGCATCATCTGCTTTTCATCTCTTCCCACTCCAGTGCCCAGGGCTCCCAACACTCCTTCCATGTGAAATACAGATTTACAGCTGGGTCTTCTAATAGGGACTGGACTTGACGTTCACAGTGCTGTGAACTCCACAATGGGGAGACTGAATGCTGATCAGGGGTCATGCAGAATGATAATTTTTAACCTGTTGATGAGTGACTTATCAGGGAATGGGTTGCAGTGAGGATGGGGAGGTTTCTGATGATTCGATGATGGGGAGAAGCTGCCAGTGTGGTGAGGATTGTTGATAAGATGTCTCTTGTATTCAGTGCCTTTTTCTCACTTGTGTCATTACTAACAACGTTGCAGGGCTATAGTTATATATATATTCTTCACTGAAATGTTGTGCCTGTCTTCAAAGGGAGACAACGTCTTGATAAACACATACAGTGGAGTGCTGAAAATCTCTGACTTTGGAACATCAAAGAGGCTTGCGGGAATCAATCCCTGCACAGAAACATTCACAGGTGTGTGACTGGGCGGGGTGGGGTAGAGAGCAGAGGGTGACTGTCAGTCTCGAGGTCAGTGTAGTTGGTGTTAGTGGGGTTTAGAGACGGGTTTAGCATTGGTGGGGTCCAGCATCTGGTTTGGTGTTAATGGGGTTCAGGGTTGGATTTGGTGTTAATGTGGTTCAGGGTCAGGTTTGGTGCTGCTGGGTTTTGGTGTCGGGTTTGATATTGATAGATTTCAGTTTCGGTTTGGTTTTGGTGGGTTTCAGTGTCGGGTTTGGTGTTAATGGGGTTCAAGGTGGGGTTTGGTGTTGGTGGAGTTCAGTGTCGGGTTTGGTGTTATTGGGGTTCAGTGTCGGGTTTGGCACTGATGCTTTTCAGGGTCGGGTTTGGTGTTAATGGGTTTGCGTCTGGTTTGGCGTTAATGCTGTTCAGTGTCAGGTTTGATATTAATGGGGTTCAGTGACAGGTTTGATGTCAGTGGGGTTGAGTGTTGGGTTTGGTGTTAATGGGGTTCAGTGTTAGGTTTGATGTTGGTGAGGTTCAGTGTTTTGTTTGTTGTTGGTGACGTTCAGTGTCGGGTTCAGTGTCGGTGGTGTTCATTGTCGAAGTCAGTGGTCAGTTTGTTAATGGCTTTCAGTGTTATGTTCTGGTGTCGCTGGGATTGGTCTCTGTCAGTTTTTCTGTGTTCCTTAGGAACTCTCCAGTACATGGCCCCTGAGATTATTGACAAAGGACCGAGAGGTTATGGAAAACCTGCAGATATCTGGTCACTGGCCTGCACTGTCATTGAAATGGCCACAGGAAAACCACCCTTCTTTGAACTGGGAGAGCCTCAAGCTGCTATGTTTAAGGTAAGAAAGTTGACCATGTATATGTTTTTAGTCTCTATAGGGTTGATTGCAGAGTAGGTGGGCAAGGTTTGGATCTCTGGAGAACTATCATCCAGGGTCTCGCTCTCCAGCTATGAGTCCATCTGAGGGCAGAATTGACCCTGGCTGCCCATGTGTACCTTGCTAGGCCATCTAAGAGTCAACAACATTGCTGTGGGTCTGGAGTCACATATAGGCCAGACTGGGTATAGACGAAAGATTTCCTTCCCTCAAGGGCCTTTGTGAACCTGATGGGTTTTTACAACAATTGATGATAGTTGTCATGGTCACCACTTCTGAGAATAGCTTTATATTCCAGATTTATTAATTGAATTGAAATTCCACCAGCTGCCATCGTGGGATTTGAGCCCTTGTCCTCAGAGTATTAGCCTGAGCCTCTGGATTGTGACTCCAGCAACATTACCACTACGCCACCGTTTTCCCCCCATATCTCTCTCATGCTTACTCTCCAGGCATTCAAGAGAAAGAACCACTTGAATGGGTTTCCTATGGATCTGTACACCATTTGGTGTCAGCTGTTTCAGGAAAGAAAGGGAGATGAGTCTGTTGTGGGGGGTTGGGTGGGGGGGAGTGGGGTTGATGTCTTCAATGGCAAATTACACCCAGGACAATTACTTCTTTAATCCTGTTTAAAATATATTAATTGTGTTAACCATTAACCACAATGTCAGTTTTCAGACAAGTTTTCTCACCTGGTTCATGGCCCCAGTTTCTGGATGAACAATGGAACAGCAAGGTCAGGAGAGCGGGGCCCTCCTAGTGTACAAGTGCGAGGACCCTTTATGTTCACGCTCAAGTGGTACTGGAAGGTTACAACAAGGGGACCCAGAACTATCATTTCTACCATTCGCAGCCCAATAATTGCGAAGATATATTGTCAAATATAGCGGCTTAATTATGCCAATTGATAGCGTTAGAGCTCTTCCATGCCATTTCACATTTCCCACTTTGTGCTTGATTCGCTGTTTGTTTGCCTGTAGGTTGGAATGTTTAAAATCCACCCGGAAATCCCAGAGTCCATGTCCCAGGAAGCAAAGGATTTCCTTCTGCATGGCTTTGAACCCAATCCCGACAAACGGGCCACAGCCGGAGAGCTCCTGAGGGACCCATTCCTGAGCCGGAAGAAAGCGAAAGCCTCGCCAAAGCCAGGTAAAGGAATGAGTGAGAAGGGGAGCAGGACTGGGCTCCATGGAAACGGGGCTGAATGAGAAGGACAGCAAGAGGTTGCAGTGGGAAGAGGGCTGAGTGGGAACAGAAAACAAGAGAAGCTACATTTAATTGCAGGCCGAGGAATTTGACAGAATGAGGAGGAAGGAAACATGTGAAAATTGCAATGGAAAGCAGGGCATTAGGGATGAATAGGACAGTTGGAAATTGGATTCAGTGGGAAAAAGAAGCAAAGTGAATGGAATGGAACATAAGAAATAGGAGCAGGAGTAGGCCATTCGGCCCCTCAATCCTGCCCCACCATTCAATAAGATCATGGCTGATCTGCCCCAGGCCTCAACTGCTCTGTCGTGACAGCTCCCCATAGCCCTCAATTTCCCAGATATTTCAAAAATCTATCTACCTCCTCTTTAAATACTTTCAGTGATCTAGCCTCCACAACTTTCTGGGATAGAGAATTCCAGACATTCACTACCCTCTGAGAGAAGAAATTCCTTTGCATCTCAGCTTTAAATGAGTGTCCCTTTATTCTGTAACAATGTCCCCTAGTTCGAGATTCCCCCACTAAACATCTCAACATCTGCCCTGTCAAGCCCCCTCAGAAACTTACACGTTTCAGTAAGATCGTCCCTCATTCTTCTAAACTCTAATGAATAAAGGCCTAACCTGTTGAGCCGTTCTTGATAAGTCAACCCCTTCATCCCAGGAATCGGCCTAGTGAATTTCTTTTGAACTGCCTCCAATGCCAGTATATCCTTTCTTAAATCTGGGGACCAAAACTGTACACAGTACTCCAGGTGCGGCCTCACCAACACCCTGTACAGTTGTAACAAGACTTCCCTATTTTTAAACTCCAAGCCCCTAGTAATACAGGCCAAAATTCCATTTGCCTTCTTAATTACTTGCTGCACCTGCATGCTAACTTTTTGTGTTTCATGCACAAAAGCACCCAGATCCCTCTGTGCTACACTATTTTGGAGTCACTCTCCATTTAAATAAGTCTGCCTTTTGATTCTTCCTACCAAAGTGCATGACCTCACCCTTTCTTACATTAAATCTATCTGCCAAGTTTTTGCTCACTCACTCAACCTATCTATAACCTTGCAGATTCCTTATGCCCTCATCACAACATGCCTTTCCACTTATTTTTATATCCAAAGCAAATTTGGGTAAATTACACTCTCCCCCAAGTCATTAATATAGATAGTAAATAATTGAGGCCCTAGGACTGATCCTTGTGGCACTCTACTAGTTATGTCTTTCCAACCTGAAAAAGACCCATTAACCCTGACTCTGTCTCCTGTGTCCTCAATCCATGCTAATACATTACCCCAAGTACCGTGAGCTCCTATCTTCTGCAATTACCTTTCATGTGGCACATTATCAAATGCCTTCTGGAAATCCAAATACACTACGTCTACCGGTTCCCCTTTATCAACTCTGCTTGTTATATCCTCAAAGAGCTCTAGCAAATATGTCAAACATGATTTCCCTTTCACAAAACCATGTTGACTCTGATTACATTAAGCTTTTCTAAATGTCCTGCTATTTCTTCCTTAATAATGGACTCTAGCATTTTCCCAACGACAGATGTTAGGCTGACTGGTTTTTAGTTTCCTGCTTTTTGTTTCCATCCCTTCTTGAACAGGGGTGTCACATTAGCGGTTTTCCAATCCGCTGAGACCCTCCCGGAATCCAGTAAGTTCTGGAATATTTCGACCAATGCCTCCACTATCTCTGCAGCCACTTCCTTTAAAACCCTTGGATGCAGGCCATTAGGACCTGGTGACTTGTCTGCCTTTAGTCCCATTAGTTTGTCAAATACTTTGTCCCTCAAAATAGAGCAATATCTTTCCTCCCATTAGCTCCTTGCTTATCTGATATCTTTGGAATGTTTATTGTGTCCTCCACCGTGAAGACCAATGCGAAATATTGGATTAAATTATCTATCATTTCCATTCCCCATTATCAATTCTCCAGTCACATCCTTCAAGAGTCCCACGCTCACCTTAGCCACTCTCTTTCTTTTTATATAGCCTTAGAAGCACTAGCTATTTGTTTTTATATTTCCTGCCCATTTACTTTCGTAATCAATTTTCTACCTCTTTATTAGCTTTTTAGTCATCTACTGCTGGTTCCTAAAAAATTCCCAATCCTCTGGCTTATCACTAGTTTTCGCCACTTTGTATGCCTTAGTTTTTGATTGGATACTCTCCTTGACCACCTTTGTTAACCATGAGTGGTTCATCCTTCTCATCGAGTCCTTCTTTTTGACCAGGATAAATTTTTGCTAAGTGTTATGAAATATCTGCTTAAATGTCTGCCACTGCTCATCCACTGACCTTCCCCTTAGTCTATTTTCCCAGTCCGTTTTAGACAGCTCTTTCTTTATACCTCTGTAATTGCCCTTATTTAAGTTGAGGTCTCTGGCTTGAGACCCGAGCTGCTTGCCCTCAAACTGAATTTGAAATTCTAAAATGTAGTGTTGCTACCACCTAGAGGACCCTCAACTATGAGATCTCTTATTAATCCCACCTCATTACACATAACTAGATCTAAAATAGCCTGTTCCTGGGTCGGTTCTGCAACATATTGCTCTAAGCAACAATCCCTGATGCACACTACACATTTGTCTTCCATGTTACCCTTTCCAATCTGATTTGTCCAGTCAATATGCAGATTAAATCACCCATGACAATTGTGGCACCCACCTTACATTCCTCCATAATTTCCCGATTTATACTTTGTCCTACAGTGAGGCAACTCTTCTGAGGCTTATAGACGACTCCCCTTGCTACTCCTTATTTCGACCCAAATATGATCTATTGCACCTATATCATGACTCACCACCGCACTGATACCTTCCTTTATTAATAAACTACCCCACCCCCTTTTCCTTTTCTCCTATTTTTCCACAATGTTGCTTACCATTGAATATTGAGTTCCCAGTTTTGGTCACCCTACAACCATGTCTTTGTAATAGCTATCAAGCCATATTCATTTATTTCTATTTGTGCCGTCAACTCACTCATTGGTCTTGTTACAAATGCTGCGTGCATTCAGATAACGAGCCTTAAGCTTTGACTTTTTACCATTATTGCTCATTCTGGTTTTAATTTCTGCTGCACTCTTCTGCTTAGATTTTCTGCCCCTTCCTGTCACCCTTTGATTATCATTCGCCTCTTCACTACCCTGCACCTCTGCTCTCTTGTTTATTTTTGATTTTTTAAACTTCCCTTCAATTGAATCCTTCCTCGACTAATTAGTTTAAAGTACTATCTACAACCCTAGTTATACGATTTGCCAGGACACTGGTCCCAGCATGGTTCAAATGAAGCCCGTCCCAACGGAACAGCTCTCTCCTTCCCCAGTACTGGCACCAGCACCCCATGAATCAGAACCCATTTCTCCCACACCAATCTTTGAACCACACATTTACCTGTCTAATCTTATTGACCCTATGCCAATTTGCATGCGGCTCAGGTAGTAATCTGGAGATTATTACCTTTGTGGTTCTGCTTTTTAATTTAGGCCCAAGCTGCTCATAGTCCCTCAACAGAACCTCCTTCCGAGTCTTACCTATGTCGTTGGTACCTACCTGGACCACCACAACTGGATCCATCCCCTCCCACTCCCAAGTTCCTCTCCAGTGCAGAAGAAATGTCCTTATCCTTGGCACCAGGTAGCCAACACAGCCTTCGGGGACTCTCTGTCTTTGTTGCAGAGAATAATATCTACTCCCCTAACTATGCTATCCCCTATTACTACTACATTTCTCTTTTCTCCCACCACTTGAACGGTGCTCTGTACCATGGTGCTGTGGTCAGATCACTCATCCTCCTTGCAGTCTGTGCCCTCGTCCACACTGGGAACAAGAACCTCGTACCTATTGGACAAGGGCACTAGCTGAGGCTCCTCCAAAGCTAAGTTCTGGATCCCTGTACCTGCCTCACTTGTAGTCACAACCTCCTTGACCACGGTCAAAATTTGATGTAATTAATCTAAGGACTGAGACTGTCTCCTGAAACACAGTGCCCAGGTAACTCTCCCCCTCCCTGATGTGTCGCAGTGTCCGCAGCTCGGACTCCAGCTCATCTACTCTGAGCCGAAGTTCCTCAAGGAGTCAACACTTGCTGCAGATGTGGTCACCATGGATCGCACCGGCGTCCACCAGTGCCCACATACTACAGCTGCAACACATCGCCTGCCCAGCCATCTATCCTATTTAATTAAGTAATTTGTATATTAAGTATTTCAAATCGTGAATTTCTTAACAACTCTTCAGCTGTAATAACGTCTCCTGATTTAGACCACTTGGCCAATCAAAAGAGACACGGAATAGATATCTACCATTCACCTACCTGTTTTCCTGTGACATCAGCCTTCGGCTCTGACACGTAGAAACAGGTTGAAGGGGCTCTCTGCTGCCAGTTTTTATCTGCTGCTGCTCCTTTCATGCAGGTCGGCTCTCCTCGCGCTCTTATATCCTGTGTCTCCGATGCTCACCTCGCGCGCTTTTATCCTGTGTCTCCGCTCTCCTCGCGCTCTTTTATCCTGTATCTCCGCCACTCTCTTCGAGCTCTTCATCCTGTGTCTCCGCTCTCCTCGCGCACTTTTATCCCGTGTCTCAGCTCTCCTCGCATTCTTTTCTCCTGTGTCTCTGCCGCTCGCCTCATGCTCTTTTATCCTGTGTCTCACCGTTCTCCTCGTGCTCTTTTATCCTGTGTCTCGCCGCTCTCCTCGTGCTCTTTTATCCTGTGTCTCCGCCGCTCTCCTCACGCTCTTTTATCCTGTGTCTCCGTTCTCCTTGTGCTCTTTCATCCTGTGTATCTGCCGCTCTCCTCACGCTCTTTTATCCTGTGTCTCCGCCACTCCGCTCGCGCTCTTTTATCTTGTGTCTCCACTGCTCTCCTCGCGCTCTTTTATCCTGTGACTCTGCCGCTCACCTCGCATTCTTTTATCCTGTGTCTCCGCCGCTCTCCTCGCGCTCTTTTATCATTTGTCTCCGCCGCTCTCCTTGCGTCTTTTATCCTGTGTCTCCGCTTTCTTCACGCTCTGTTATCCTGTGTCTTCACCGCTCTCCTCGCGTTCTTTTATCCTGTGTCTCCGCTTTATTCGCGCTGTTTTATCCTGTGTTTCTGCCGCTCTCCTTGCACTCTTTTATCCTGTCTCTCTCCGCTCTCTATGCACTCTTTTATCCTGTGTCTCTGCTCTCCTCGCACTCTTTTATCCTGTGTCTCCACCACTCTCCTCGCACTCTATTATCCTGTGTCTTGGCCGCTCTCCTCGCGCTGTTTTATCCTGTTTCTCCACCACTCTCCTCGCGCTTTTATCATGTGTCTCCGCCGCTCTCCTCGCGCTCTTTTATCCTGTGTCTCTACTTTATTCGTGCTCTTTTATCCTGTGTCTCTCCACTGTCCTCACACTCTTTGATCCTGCGTCTCTCTGCTCTCTATGCGCTCTTTTATCCTGTGTCTCCGCCGCTCTCCTCGCGCTCTATTATCCTGTGTCTCCACCGCTCTCCTTGCGCTCATTTATCCTGTATCTCTGCTCTCCTCATGCTCTTTTATCCTGTGTCTTGGTCGCTCTCCTCGTGCTGTTTTATCCTGTTTCTCCACCACTCTCCTCGCACTCTTATCATGTGTCTCCACTTTATTCGCGCTCTTTTATCCTGTGTCTCCGCCGCTCTCCTCACGCTCTTTTATCCTGTATCTCTCCACTGTCCTCACACTCTTTTATCCTGCGTCTCTTCGCTCTCTATGCGCTCTTTTATCCTGTGTATCTGCTCTTCTCGCGCACTTATATCCCGTGTCTCCGCTGCTCTCCTCACGCTCTTTTATCTTGTGTTTCACTGCTCTCCTCGCGCTCTTTATCCTGTGTCTCCACTCTCCTCACGCTCTTTTATCCTGTGTCTCTCCACTCTCCTCGCGCTCTTTTATCTCGTGTCTCCGCCACTTTCCTCATACTCTTTTATCCTGTGTCTCTGCTCTCTTCACGCTCTTTTATCCTGTGTCTCTGCTGCTTTCCTCATGCTCTTTTATCCCGTGTCTCCACCACCCTCCTCGCGCTCTTTTATCGTGTGGCTCCACTCTACTCGCGTTCTTTTATCTGTGTCTCCGCACTTCTCACGCTCTATTATCCTGTGTCTCCACCGCTTTGCTTGCACTCTTTTATCCTGTGTCTCTGCTCTCCTCACGCTCTTTTATCCTGTGTCTCCACCGCTCTCCTCACACTCTTTTATCCTGTGTCTCTCCACTTTCTTCACGCTTTTACCCTGTGTCTCCGCCACTCTCCTCACGCTCTTTTATCCTGTGTTTCTCCACTCTCCTCACACTCTTTTATCCCGTGTCTCTGCACTCCTCGCGCTCTTTTATCCCCTGTCTCTGCCACTTTCCTCACGCTCTTTTATCCTGTGTCTCCGCCGCTTTCCTTGTGCTCTTTTATCCTGTGTCTCCGCTTTCCTTGAGCTCTTTTATCCTGTGTCTCCACTCTCCTCGCACTCTTTTATCCTGTGTCTTCGCCGCTTTCCTTGTGCTCTTTTATCCTGTTTCTCCACCACTCTCCTCGCGCTCTTTTATCCTGTATCTCCACTCTCCTAGCGCTCTTTTATCCTGTGTCTCCGCCGCTCTCCTTGTGCTCTTTTATCCTGTGTCTCCGCTCTCTTCGAGCTCTTTAATCCTGTGTCTCCGCTCTCCTCGTGCTCTTTTATCCTGTGTCTCCGCCGCTCTCCTTGTGCTCTTTTATCCTGTGTCTCCGCTCTCCTCGAGCTCTTTAATCCTGTGTCTCCGCTCTCCTCGCGCTTTTATCATGTGTCTCCGCCGCTCTCCTCGCGCTCTTTTATCCTGTGTCTCTACTTTATTCGTGCTCTTTTATCCTGTGTCTCTCCACTGTCCTCACACTCTTTGATCCTGCGTCTCTCCGCTCTCTATGCACTCTTTTATCCTGTGTCTCCGCCGCTCTCCTCGCGCTCTATTATCCTGTGTCTCCACCGCTCTCCTTGCGCTCATTTATCCTGTATCTCTGCTCTCCTCATGCTCTTTTATCCTGTGTCTTGGTCGCTCTCCTCGTGCTGTTTTATCCTGTTTCTCCACCACTCTCCTCGCACTCTTATCATGTGTCTCCACTTTATTCGCGCTCTTTTATCCTGTGTCTCCGCCGCTCTCCTCACGCTCTTTTATCCTGTATCTCTCCACTGTCCTCACACTCTTTTATCCTGCGTCTCTTCGCTCTCTATGCGCTCTTTTATCCTGTGTATCTGCTCTTCTCGCGCACTTATATCCCGTGTCTCCGCTGCTCTCCTCACGCTCTTTTATCTTGTGTTTCACTGCTCTCCTCGCGCTCTTTATCCTGTGTCTCCACTCTCCTCACGCTCTTTTATCCTGTGTCTCTCCACTCTCCTCGCGCTCTTTTATCTCGTGTCTCCGCCACTTTCCTCATACTCTTTTATCCTGTGTCTCTGCTCTCTTCACGCTCTTTTATCCTGTGTCTCTGCTGCTTTCCTCATGCTCTTTTATCCCGTGTCTCCACCACCCTCCTCGCGCTCTTTTATCGTGTGGCTCCACTCTACTCGCGTTCTTTTATCTGTGTCTCCGCACTTCTCACGCTCTATTATCCTGTGTCTCCACCGCTTTGCTTGCACTCTTTTATCCTGTGTCTCTGCTCTCCTCACGCTCTTTTATCCTGTGTCTCCACCGCTCTCCTCACACTCTTTTATCCTGTGTCTCTCCACTTTCTTCACGCTTTTACCCTGTGTCTCCGCCACTCTCCTCACGCTCTTTTATCCTGTGTTTCTCCACTCTCCTCACACTCTTTTATCCCGTGTCTCTGCACTCCTCGCGCTCTTTTATCCCCTGTCTCTGCCACTTTCCTCACGCTCTTTTATCCTGTGTCTCCGCCGCTTTCCTTGTGCTCTTTTATCCTGTGTCTCCGCTTTCCTTGAGCTCTTTTATCCTGTGTCTCCACTCTCCTCGCGCTCTTTTATCCTGTGTCTTCGCCGCTTTCCTTGTGCTCTTTTATCCTGTTTCTCCACCACTCTCCTCGCGCTCTTTTATCCTGTATCTCCACTCTCCTAGCGCTCTTTTATCCTGTGTCTCCGCCGCTCTCCTTGTGCTCTTTTATCCTGTGTCTCCGCTCTCCTCGAGCTCTTTAATCCTGTGTCTCCGCTCTCCTCGTGCTCTTTTATCCTGTGTCTCCGCCGCTCTCCTTGTGCTCTTTTATCCTGTGTCTCCGCTCTCCTCGAGCTCTTTAATCCTGTGTCTCCGCTCTCCTCGTGCTCTTTTATCCTGTGTCTCCGCCGCTTTCCTCGCGCTATTTTATCCTGTGTCTCCGCCGCTCTCCTCGCGCTCTTTTATCCTGTGTCTTCGCCGCTCTCCTCACCCTCTTTTGTTCTGTCTCTCCACTCTCCTCACGCTCTTTTATCCTGTGTCTCTGACACTCTCCTTGCGCTCTTTTATCCTGTGTCTCCGCCGCTCTCCTCGCGCTCTTTTATCCTGTGTCTTCGCCGCTCTCCTCGCCCTCTTTTGTTCTGTCTCTCCACTCTCCTCACGCTCTTTTATCCTGTGTCTCTGACACTCTCCTTGCGCTCTTTTATCCTGTAAACCACCGCTCTCCTCGCGCTTTTTTGTCCTATGTCTCTCCATTCTCCTCGCACTGTTTTATCCTGTGTCTCCGCTGCTCTCCTCACGCTCTTTTATCCTGTGTCTCTGCCGCTCTCCCCGTGCTCTTTTATCCTGTGTCTCTGCCGCTCTCCCCGTGCTCTTTTACCCCTTGTCTCCGCCTCTCTCCTCGCGGTCTTTTATCCTGTGTCTCTGCGGCTCTCCTTGTGCTCTTTTATCCTGTGTCTCCGCCGCTTTCCTCGCCCTCTTTTGTCCTGTGTCTCTCCACTCTCCTCACGCTCTTTTATCCTGTGTCTCTGCCACTCTCCTCGCGCTCTTTTATCCTGTAAACCACCGCTCTCCTCGTGCTTTTTTTTCCTGTGTCTCTCCATTCTCCTCGCACTGTTTTATCCTGTGTCTCCGCTGCTCTCCTCACGCTCTTTTCTCCTGTGTTTCTCCGCTCTCCTTATGCTCTTTTATCTTGTGTTTCTCTACTCTCCTCCCGCTCTTTTATCTTGTGTCACCGCTGCTCTCCTCACGCTCTTTTCTCCTCTGTTTCTCCACTCTCCTCCCGCTCTTTTGTCCTGTGTCTCCGCTCTCCTCGTGCTCTTTTATCCTGTGTCTCTCCACACTCCTTGTGCTCTTTTACCCAGTGTCTCTGCCACTCTCCTCGCGCTCTTTTAACCTGTGTCTGCGCTCTCCTCGCGCTCTTTTATCCTGTGTCTCCGCTGCTCTCCTCATGCCTTTTTATCCTGTGTTTCTCCACTCTCCTTACGATCTTTTATCCTGTTTCTCCATTCTTCTCACGCTTTTTTATCCTGTGTCTCTGCCACTCTCCTCACGCTCCTTTATCTTCTGTTTCTCTGCTCTCCTCGCGCTCTATTATCGTGTGTCTCTGCTCTCTTTGCGCTCTTTTATCCTGTGTCTCCTCCGTTTCTCCTTGAGCTCTTTTATCCCGTGTATCCGCCACTTTCCTCACGCTCTTTTATCCTGTTTCCACTCTCTTCACGCTCTTTTACCCTGTGTCTCCGCCGCTCTCCTCGCGCTCTTTATCCTGTGTCTCCACTCTCCTCACGCTCTTTTATCATGTCTCTGCTCCCCTCGCGCTCTTTTATCTTGTGTCACCGCTGCTCTCCTCACGCTCTTTTCTCCAGTGTCTCTCCGCTCTCCTCGTGCTCTATTATTCTGTGTCTCCACCGCTCTCACGCTATTTTATCCTGTGTCCCTGCTCTCCTCACGCTCTTTTGTCCTGTGTCTGCGCTCTCCTTGCGCTCTTTTATCCTGTGTCTCCATCACTCTCTTCACGCTCTTTTGCCCCGTGTCTCCGCCGCTCTCCCCGTGCTCTTTTATCCTGTGTCTCCGCCGCTCTCCTCGCCCTCTTTTGTCCTGTGTCTCTCCAATCTCCTCACGCTCTTTTATCCTGTGTCTCTGCCACTCTCCTCGCGCTCTTTTATCCTGTAAACCACCACTCTCCTCGTGTTTTTTTGTCCTGTGTCTCTCCACTCTCCTCGCACTGTTTTATCCTGTGTCTCCGCTGCTCTCCTCAGGCTCTTTTCTCCTGTGTTTCTCCGCTCTTCTTATGCTCTTTTATCCTGTGTTTCTCTACTCTCCTCACGCTCTTTTGTCCTGTGTCTCCGCTCTCCTCGTGATCTTTTATCCTGTGTCTCTCCACACTACTCGTGCTCTTTTACCCTGTGTCTCCGCCACTCTCCTCGCGCTCTTTATCTTGTGTCGCTCCACTCTCCTCGCGCTCTTTTATCCTGTGTCTCCGCCACTTTCCTCACACTCTTTTATCCTGTTTCTCTCCACTCTCTTCACGCACTTTTACGCTGTGTCTCCGCCACTCTCCTCGTGCTCTTTATCCTGTGTCTCCGCTCTCCTCACGTTCTTTTATCATGTGTCATCACCGCTCTCCTCACGCACTTTTATCCTGTGTCACCGCTCTCCTTGCGCTCTTTTATCCTGTGTCTCTGCTCCCCTCGCGCTCTTTTATCTTGTGTCACCGCTGATCTCCTCACGCTCTTTTCTCCAGTGTTTGTCCGCTCTCCTCGCGCTCTATTATCCTGTGTCTCCACCGCTCTCCTCATGCTATTTTATCCTGTGTCCCTGCTCTCCTCACGCTCTTTTATCCTGTGTCTCTCCACTCTCCTCGCACTCTTTTATCCCGTGTCTCTGCCACTTTCCTCATGCTCTTTTATCCTGTTTCTCTCCACTCTCTTCACTCTCTTTTACCCTGTGTCTCCGACACCCTCCTCGCGCTGTTTTATCCTGTGTCTCCGCTGCTCTCCTCACGCTTTTATCCTATGTTTCTCCGCTCTCCTCGCGCTCTTTCATCCTGTGTCTCTGATCTCCTCATGTTCTTTTATCCTGTGTCTCGGCCATTCTCCTCGCGCTCTTTTATCCCTTGTCTCCGTCACTCTCCTCATACTCTTTTATCCTGTGTCTCTCCACTCTCTTCACCCTCTTTTGCCCCGTGTCTCTGCCACTCTCCTCGCGCTCTTTTATCTTTTGTCTCTGCTCTCCTCGCGCTCTTTTATCCTGTGTCTCCAACGCTCCCCATGTGCTCTTTTATCCTGTATCTCTGCTGATTTCCACACGCTATTTTATCCTGTGTCTCCGCCACTCTCCTCGTGCTCTTTTATCGTGTGGCCACACTCTACTCACGTTCTTTTATCCTGTGTCTCTGTTCTCCTCACGCTCTTTTATCCTGTGTCTCGGCCGCTCTCCATGCGCTCTTTTATCCTGTGTCTCCGCCACTCTCCTTGCGCTCTTTATCCTGTGTCAACGCTCTCCTTGCGCTCTTTTATTATGTGTCTCTGCTCCCCTCGTGCTCTTTTATCTTGTGTCTCCGCTGCTCTCCTCATGCTCTTTTCTCCAGTGTTTCTCCGCTCTCCTCGCGCTCTATTATCCTGTGTCTCTGCTCTCCTCACGCTCTTTTATCCTGTGTCTCCGCTGCTCTCCTCGCGCTATTTTATCCTGTGTCTCTGCCGTTCTCCTCACGCTCTTTTATCCTGTGTCTGCACTCTCCTCGCGCTCTTTTATCCTGTGTCCCCGCCGTTCTCCTCGCGCTCATTTATCCTGTGTCTCCGCCGCTCTCCTCACACTGTTTTAACCTGTGTCTCCGCCACACCCGTCGCGCTCTTTTATCGTGTGTCTTCACTCTACTCGCGCTATGTTATCCTGTGTCCCTGCTCTCCTCATGCTCTTTTATCCCTTGTCTCCACGACTCTCCTCACGCTCTTTTATCCTGTATCTCTCGACTCTCTTCACGCTCTTTTACCCCGTGTCTCTGCCTCTCTCCATGTGCTCTTTTATCCTGTGTCTCTGCTCGCCTCGCGCTCTTTTCTCCTATGTCTCCAATGCTCCCCTTGTGCTCTTTTATCCTGTGTCTCCGCCGCTCTCCTCGTGCTCTTTTATCCTGTGTCTCTGCCGCTTTCCTCACGCTATTTTATCCTGTGTCTCTGCCACTCTGCTCACACTCTTTTATCCTGTAAACCACCGTTCTCCTCGCGCTCTTTTCTCCTGTGTCTCCGCTGCTGTCAACGCGCTCTTTTATCCTGTGTTTCTCCGCTCTCTTTATTCTCTTTTATCCTGTGTTTCTCCACTCTCCTCCCGCTCTTTTGTTCTGTGTCTCCGCTCTCCTCGCGCTCTTTTATCCTGTGTCTCTCCAATCTCCTCGCGCTCTTTTATCCTGTGTCTCTGCTCTCCTCGCACTCTTTTAACCTGTGTCTGCGCTCTCCTCACACTCTTTTATCCTGTGTTCCGCCGCTCTCCTCATGCCCTTTTATCCTGAGTTCTCCGCTCTCCTTATGCTCTTTTATCCTGTGTTTCTCCACTCTTCTCGCGCTCTTTTATCCTCTGTTTCTCCGCTCTCCTTGCACTCTATTATCCTGTGTTTCCACCGCTCTACTCGTGCTCTTTTATCCTGTGTCTCTGCTCTCCTCGCGCTCCTTTATCCTGTGTCTCTGCCACTCTGCTCGCGCTCTTTTATCCTGTAAACCACCGCTCTCCTCGCACTCTTTTATCCTGTGTTTCTCCGCTCTCCTTATGCTCTTTTATCCTGTGTCTCTGCTCTCCTCACGCTCTTTTATCCTGTGTCTCCAACGCTCCCCATGTGCTCTTTTATCCTGTATCTCTGCTCTCTTTGCGCTCTTCTATCCTGTGTCTCCTCCGTTCTCCTTGTGCTCTTTTATCCCGTGTCTCCGCCACTTTCCTCACGCTCTTTTATCCTGTTTCTCTCCACTCTCTTCACGCTCTTTTACCCTGTGTCTCCGCCGCTCTCCTCGCGCTCTTTATCCTGTGTCTCTGCTCTCTTTGCGCTTTTTATCCTGTGTCTCCTCCATTCTCCTTGCACTCTTTTATCCCGTGTCTCCGCCACTTTCCTCATGCTCTTTTATCCTGTGTCTCCGCTCTCCTCATGCTCTTTTATCATGTGTCATCACCACTCTCCTCACGCACTTTTATCCTGTGTCACCGCTCTCCTTGCGCTCTTTTATCCAGTGTCTCTGCTCCCCTCGCGCTCTTTTATCTTGTGTCACCGCTGCTCTCCTCATGCTCTTTTCCCCAGTGTTTCTCCGCTCTCCTCGCACTCTATTATCCTGTGTCTCCACCGCTCTCCTCACACTATTTTATCCTGTGTCCCTGCTCTCCTCACGCTCTTTTGTCCTGTGTCTCCGCTCTCCGCGCGCTCTTTTATCCTGTGTCTCTCCACTCTCCTCGCGCTCTTTTATTCTGTGTCTCTGCTCCCCTCGCACTCTTTTATTTTGTGTCACCACTACTCTCCTCACGCTCTTTTCTCCAGTCTTTCTCCGCTCTCCTCGCGCTCTTTTACCCTGTGTCTCTGCCACTCTCCTCGCGCTCTTTATCCTGTGTCTCTCCACTCTCCTTGCGCTCTTTTATCCCGTGTCTCCGCCACTTTCCTCACACTCTTTTATCCTGTTTCTCTCCACTCTCTTCATGCACTTTTACCCTGTGTCTCCGCCACTCTCCTCGCGCTCTTTATCCTGTGTCTCCGCACTCCTCACGCTCTTTTATCATGTGTCATCACCGCTCTCCTCACGCACTTTTATCCTGTGTCACCGCTCTCCTTGCGCTCTTTTATCCTGTGTCTCTGCTCCCCTCGCGCTCTTTTATCTTGTGTCACCGCTGATCTCCTCACGCTCTTTTCTCCAGTGTTTGTCCGCTCTCCTCACGCTCTATTATCCTGTGTCTCCACCGCTCTCCTCATGCTATTTTATCCTGTGTCCATGCTCTCCTCACGCTCTTTTGTCCTGTGTCTCCGCTCTCCTCGTGCTCTTTTATCCTGTGTCTCTCCACTCTCCTCGCACTCTTTTATCCCGTGTCTCTGCCACTTTCCTCATGCTCTTTTATCCTGTTTCTCTCCACTCTCTTCACGCTCTTTTACCCTGTGTCTCCGACACCCTCCTCGCGCTGTTTTATCCTGTGTCTCCGCTGCTCTCCTCATGCTCTTTTCTCCTGTGTTTCTCCACTCTCCTTTTGCTCTTTTATCCTGTGTTTTGCCACTCTCCTTATGCTCTTTTATCCTGTATTTCTCCATTCTTCTCGCGCTTTTTTATCCTGTGTCTCTGCCACTCTCCTCACGCTCTTTTATCCTCTGTTTCTCTGCTCTCCTCACGCTCTATTATCGTGTGTATCCACCGCTCTCCTCGCGCTCTTTTATCCTGTGTCTCTGCTCTCTTTGCGCTCTTTTATCCTGTGTCTCCTCCGTTCTCCTTGCGCTCTTTTATCCCGTGTCTCCGCCACTTTCCTCACGCTCTTCTTTCCTGTTTCTCTCCACTCTCTTCACGCTCTTTTACCCTGTGTCTCCGCTGCTCTCCTCGCGCTCTTTATCCTGTGTCTCTGCTCTCTTTGCGCTCTTTATCCTGTGTCTCCTCCATTCTCCTTGCGCTCTTTTATCCCGTGTCTCCGCCACTTTCCTCACGCTCTTTTATCCTGTGTCTCCGCTCTCCTCATGCTCTTTTATCATGTGTCATCACCGCTCTCCTCACGCACTTTTATCCTGTGTCACCGCTCTCCTTGCGCTCTTTTATCCTGTGTCTCCACCGCTCTCCTCACGCTATTTTATCCTGTGTCCCTGCTCTCCTCGCGCTCTTATGTCCTGTGTCTCCGCTCTCCGCGTGCTCTTTTATCCTGTGTCTCTCCACTCTCCTCGCGCTCTTTTATCCTGTGTCTCTGCTCCCCTCGCGCTCTTTTATTTTGTGTCACCGCTGCTCTCCTCACGCTCTTTTCTCCAGTGTTTCTCCGCTCTCCTCGCGCTCTATTATCCTGTGTCTCCACCGCTCTCCTCACGCTATTTTATCCTGTATCCCTGCTCTCCTCATGCTCTTTTGTCCTGTGTCTCCGCTCTCCCCGCGCTCTTTTATCCTGTGTCTCTCCACTCTCCTCCCGCTCTTTTATCCCGTGTCTCCACCACTTTCCTCACGCTCTTTTATCCTGTTTCTCTCCACTCTCTTCACGCTCTTTTACCCTGTGTCTCCGCCGCTCTCCTCGCGCTCTTTATCCTGTGTCTCCGCTCTCCTCATGCTCTTATTATGTGGCATCACCGCTCTCCTCACGCACTTCTGTCCTGTGTCTCTGCTCCCCTCATGCTCTTTTATCTTGTGTCACCGCTGCTCTCCTCACGCTCTTTTCTCCAGTGTTTCTCCGCTCTCCTCGCGCTCTATTATCCTGTGTCTCCACCGCTCTCCTCACGCTATTTTATCCTGTGTCACCGCTCTCCTCACGCTATTTTATCCTGTGTCCCTGCTCTCCTCCCGCTCTTTTGTCCTGTGTCTCCGCTCTCCTCGCCCTCTTTAATCCTGTGTCTCTGCCACTCTCCTCGCGCTCTTTTAACCTGTGTCTGCGCTCTCCTCACGCTCTTTTATCCTGTGTTTCTCTGCTCTCCTCGCGCTCTTTTAACCTGTGTCTCTCCACTCTCCTCGCGCTCTTTTATCCCTTGTCTCCGTCACTCTCCTCACGCTCTTTTATCCTGTGTCTCTCCACTCTCTTCACGCTCTTTTGCCCTGTGTCTCTGCCCCTCTCCTCGCGCTCTTTTATCCTGTGTCCCTGCTCTCCTCGTGCTCTTTTAACCTGTGTCTGCGCTCTCCTCACGCTCTTTTATCCTGTGTTTCAGCCGCTCTTCTCATGCCCTTTTATCCTGTGTTTTTCCGCTCTCCTTATGCTCTTTTATCCTGTGTTGCTCCACTCTTCTCGCGCTCTTTTATCCTCTGTTTCTCCGCTCTCCTCGCACTCTATTATCCTGTGTCTCCACCGCTCTCCTTGTGCTCTTTTAACCTGTGTCTGCGCTCTCCTTGCGCTCTTTTATCCTGTGCCTCCGCCGCTCTCTTCACACCCTTTTATCCTGTGTTTCTCCACTCTTCTCGCGCTCTTTTATCCTGTGTCTCCACCACTCTCCTCACGCTTTTATCCTCTGTTTCTCCGCTCTCCTCGCGCTCTTTCATCCTGTGTCTCTGATCTCCTCATGTTCTTTTATCCTGTGTCTTGGCTGTTCTCCTCGCGCTCTTTTATCCCTTGTCTCCGTCACTCTCCTAATACTCTTTTATCCTGTGTCTCTCCACTCTCTTCACCCTCTTTTGCCCCGTGTCTCTGCCACTCTCCTCGTGCTCTTTTATCTTTTGTCTCTGCTCTCCTCGGGCTCTTTTATCCTGTGTCTCCAACGCTCCCCATGTGCTCTTTTATCCTGTATCTCTGCTGATTTCCCCACGCTATTTTATCCTGTGTCTCCGCCGCTCTCCTCGTGCTCTTTTATCGTGTGGCTCCACTCTACTCACGTTCTTTTATCCTGTGTCTCTGTTCTCCTCACGCTCTTTTATCCTGTGTCTCAGCCGCTCTCCATGCGCTCTTTTATCCTGTGTCTCCGCCACTCTCCTTGCGCTCTTTATCCTGTGTCAACGCTCTCCTTGCGCTCTTTTATTATGTGTCTCTGCTCCCCTCGTGCTCTTTTATCTTGTGTCTCCGCTGCTCTCCTCATGCTCTTTTCTCCAGTGTTTCTCCGCTCTCCTCGCGCTCTATTATCCTGTGTCTCTGCTCTCCTCACGCTCTTTTATCCTGTGTCTCCGCTGCTCTCCTCGCGCTATTTTATCCTGTGTCTCTGCCGTTCTCCTCACGCTCTTTTATCCTGTGTCTGCACTCTCCTCGCGCTCTTTTATCCTGTGTCTCCGCCGCTCTCCTCATGCTCTTTTAACCTGTGTCTCCGCCACACCCGTCGCGCTCTTTTATCGTGTGTCTTCACTCTACTCGCGCTATGTTATCCTGTGTCCCTGCTCTCCTCATGCTCTTTTATCCCTTGTCTCCACGACTCTCCTCACGCTCTTTTATCCTGTATCTCTCGACTCTCTTCACACTCTTTTACCCTGTGTCTCTTCCTCTCTCCACGTGCTCTTTTATCCTGTGTCTCTGCTCGCCTCGCGCTCTTTTCTCCTATGTCTCCATTGCTCCCCTTGTGCTCTTTTATCCTGGTGTCTCCGCCGCTCTCCTCGTGCTCTTTTATCCTGTGTCTCTGCCGCTTTCCTCACGCTATTTTATCCTGTGTCTCTGCCACTCTGCTCGCACTCTTTTATCCTGTAAACCACCATTCTCCTCGCGCTCTTTTCTCCTGTGTCTCCGCTGCTGTCAACGCGCTCTTTTATCCTGTGTCTCTCCACTCTCCTCGCGCTCTTTTATCCTGTGTCTCTGCTCTCCTCGCGCTCTTTTAACCTGTGTCTGCGCTCTCCTCACGTTCTTTTATCCTGTGTTCCGCCGCTCTCCTCATGCCCTTTTATCCTGTGTTTCTCCGCTCTCCTTATGCTCTTTTATCCTGTGTTTCTCCACTCTTCTCGCGCTCTTTTATCCTGTGTTTCTCCACTCTCCTTGCACTCTATTATCCTGTGTTTCCACCGCTCTACTCGTGCTCTTTTATCCTGTGTCTCTGCTCTCCTCGCGCTCTTTTATCCTGTGTCTCTGCCACTCTGCTCTCGCTCTTTATCCTGTAAACCACCCCTCTCCTCGCGCTCTTTTATCCTGTGTTTCTCCGCTCTCCTTATGCTCTTTTATCCTGTGTCTCTGCTCTCCTCACGCTCTTTTATCCTGTGTCTCCAACGCTCCCCATGTGCTCTTTTATCCTGTATCTCTGCTGGTTTCCTCCCGATCTTTTATCATATGTCTCCACCGCTCTCCTCACACTCTTTTATCCTGTGTCTCCGCCACGCTCCTCGCGCTCTATTATCCTGTGTCTCTGCTCTCCTCACGCTCTTTTATCCTGTGTCTCCGCTGCTCTCCTCGCGCTATTTTATCCTGTGTCCCTGCTCTCCTCATGCTCTTTTATCCCTTGTCTCCACGACTCTCCTCACGCTCTTTTATCCTGTATCTCTCGACTCTCTTCATGCTCTTTTACCCCGTGTCTCTGCCTCTCTCCTCGTGCTCTTTTATCCTGTGTCTCTGCTCGCCTCGCGCTCTTTTATCCTATGTCTCCACTCTCCTCGCGCTCTTTTAACCAGTGTCTCCACCACTTTCCTCGCGCTATTTTATCCTGTTTCCACTGCTCTCCTCACGCTATTTTATCCTGTGTCTCCGCCGCTCTCCTCGCGCTCTTTTATCCTGTGTCTCCACCCCTCTCCTCAGGCTTTTTTATCCTGTGTCTCCGCTGCTCCTCTCGTGCTCTTTTATCCTGTGTCTCCGCCACTCTCCTTGCGCTCTTTAACCTGTGTCTCCACCACTCTCCTTGCGCTCTTTATCCTGTGTCACCGCTCTCCTTGCGCTCTTTTATCATGTGTCTCTGCTCCCCTTGTGCTCTTTTATCCTGTGTCTCCGCTGCTCTCCTCACGCTCTTTTCTCCAGTGTTTCTCCGCTCTCCTCGCGCTCTATTATCCTGTGTCTCTGCTCGCCTCGCGCTCTTTTATCCTGTGTCTCCGCTGCTCTCCTCGCGCTATTTTATCCTGTGTCTCCGCCGCTCTCCTCGTGTTCTTTTATCCTGTTTCTCTGCCGCTTTCCTCACACTATTTTATCTTGTGTCTCCACCGCTTTCCTCACGCTCTTTTATCCTGTGTCTCCTTTCTCCTCACGCTCTTTTACCAGTGTCTCCACCGTTCTTCTCGCGCTATTTTATTATGTGTCTCCGCTGCTCTCCTCGCGCTCTATTATCCTGTGACTCCGCCACTCTACTAGCGTTCTTTTATCTTTGTCTCCGCACTCCTCATGCTCTATTATCCTGTGTCTCCACCACTTTGCTTGCACTCTTTTATCCTGTGCCTAAACCGCTCACTTGCGCTATTTTATCCTGTGTCTCCGCCGCTCTCTTCGCGCTCTTTTATCCTGTGTCTCCGCTCTCCTCAGGGTATTTTATCCTGTGTCTCCGCTCTCCTTGCGGTCTTTTATCCTGTGTCTCCACCCCTCTCCTCAGGCTTTTTTATCCTGTGTCTCCGCCGCTCCTCTCGTGCTCTATAATCCTATGTCTCCGCCGCTCTCCTCACACTCTTTCATCCTGTGTCTCTCCATCTCCTCTCGCTCTTTTATCCTGTGTCTCCACTCTCCTCACTCTCTTTTATCCTGTGTCTCCACTGCTCTCCTCACGCTCTATTATCCTGTGTCTCCACCGCTCTCCTCACGCTATTTTATCCTGTGTCCCTGCTCTCCTCACGCTCTTTTGTCCTGTGTCTCTCCACTCTCCTCGCGCTCTTTTATCCTGTAAACCACCGGTCTCCTCACGCTCTTTCCTCCTGTGCCTCCGCTACTCTCAACGCGCTCTTTTATCCTGTGTCTCTGCCACTCTCCTCGCGCTCTTTTAACCTGTGTCTGCGCTCTCCTCGCGCTCTTTGATCCTTTGTCTCCGCCGCTCTCCTCACATCCTTTTATCCTGTGTCTCTCCACTCTTCTCGCGCTCTTTTATTCTCTGTTTCTCCGCTCGACTTGCGCTCTTTTATCCTGTTTCTCCGCTCTCCTCGCGCTCTTTCCCCCTGTGTCTCCGCTGCTCTCAACGCGCTCTTTTATCCTGTGTTTCTCCGCTCTCCTTATGCTCTTTTATCCTGTGTCTCTGCACTCTCCTCGCGCTCTTTTATCCTGTGTCTCCGCCACTCTCCTCACGCTCTTTTATCCTGTGTCTCCGCCACTCTCCTTGCGCTCTTTATCCTGTGTCACCGCTCTCCTTGCACTCTTTTATCCTGTGTCTCTGCTCCCCTCATGCTCTTTTATCTTGTGCCTCCGCTGCTCTCCTCACGCTCTTTTCTCCATGTTTCTCCGCTCTCCTCGTGCTCTTTTATCCTGTGTCTCCGCTGCTCTCCTCGCGCTCTTTTATCCTGTGTCTGCACTCCATTCACGCTCTTTCAACCAGTGTCTCCGCCGCTCTCCTCGCGCTATTTTATCATGCGTCTCCGCCTCTCTTCACGCTCTTTTACCCCGTGTCACTGCCTCTCTCCTCGTGCTCTTTTATCTTGTGTCTCTGCTCGCCTCGCGCTCTTTTCTCCTGTGTCTCCAATGCTCCCCTTGTGCTCATTTATCCTGTGTCTCCACTCTCCTCACGCTCTTTCATCCTGTGTCTTCGCCGCTCTCCTCGCGCTATTTTATCCCGTGTCTCTGCCACTCTTTTATCGCGTTCTTTTATCTGTGTCTCCACACTCCTCATGCTCTATTATCCTGTGTCTCCTCCACTTTGCTTGCAGTCTTTTATCCTGTGCCTCCATCGCTCTCCTCGCGCTATTTTATCATGCGTCTCCGCCTCTCTTCACGCTCTTTTACCCCGTGTCACTGCCTCTCTCCTCGTGCTCTTTTATCTTGTGTCTCTGCTCGCCTCGCGCTCTTTTCTCCTGTGTCTCCAATGCTCCCCTTGTGCTCATTTATCCTGTGTCTCCACTCTCCTCACGCTCTTTCATCCTGTGTCTTCGCCGCTCTCCTCGCGCTATTTTATCCCGTGTCTCTGCCACTCTTTTATCGCGTTCTTTTATCTGTGTCTCCACACTCCTCATGCTCTATTATCCTGTGTCTCCTCCACTTTGCTTGCAGTCTTTTATCCTGTGCCTCCATCGCTCTCCTCGCGCTATTTTATCCTGTGTCTCCGCCGCTCTCCTCGTGCTCTTTTATCCTGTGTCTCTGCTGCTCTCCTCATGCTCTTTGATCATGTGTCTCCGCTCTCCTCACGCTCTTTTCTCCAGTGTTTCTCGGCTCTCCTCGCGCTCTATTATCCTGTGTCTCCACCGCTCTCCTCACGCTATTTTATCCTGTGTCCCTGCTCTCCTCATGCTCTTTTGTCCTGTGTCTCAGCTCTCCTCACGCTCTTTTGTCCTGTGCCTCTCCACTCTCCTCGCGCTCTTTTATCCTATGTCTCTGCCACTCTGCTCCCGCCTTTTATCCTGTAAACCACCACTCTCCTCGCGCTCTTTTCTCCTGTGTCTCCGCTGCTCTCAACGCGCTCTTTTATCCTGTGTTCCTCCGCTCTCCTTATGCTCTTTTATCCTGTATTCCTCCACTCTCCTCCCGCTCTTTTGTCCTGTGTCTCCGCTCTCCTCGCGTTTCTTTTATCCTGTGTCTGCTCTCCTCACGCTCTTTTATCCTGTGTCTCCGCTGCTCTCCTCATGCTCTTTTATCCTGTGTCTCTGCCACTCTCCTCACGCTCTTTTATCCTGTGTCTGCACTCTCCTCGCGGTCTATTATCCTGTGTCTGCTCTCCTCATGCTCTTTTATCCTGTGTCTCCGCTGCTCTCCTCACGCTCTTTTATCCTGTGTTTGCACCCTCCTCGCGCTCTATTATCCTGTGTCTCCGCTGCTCTCCTCGCCCTATTTTATCCTGTGTCTCCACCGCTCTCCTCGCGCTATTTTATCCTGTGTCTCTGCTGCTCTCCTCGTGCTCTTTTATCCTTTGTCTCTGCTGCTCTCCTCGCGCTCTTTTATCCTGTGTCTCGGCCGCTCTCATTGCGCTCTTTATCCTGTGTCACCGCTCTCCTTGCACTCTTTTATCCTGTGTCTCTGCTCTCCTCACGCTCTTTTATCCTGTGTCTCTGCTGCTCTCCTCACTCTCTTTTATCCTGTGTCTGCACTCTCCTCACGCTCTTTTAACCAGTGTCTCCGCCACACCCCTCGCGCTCTTTTATCGTGTGTCTTCACTCTACTCACGCTTTGTTATCCTGTGTCCCTGCTCTCCTCACGCTCTTTTATCCCTTGTCTCCACGACTCTCCTCACGCTCTTTTATCCTGTATCTCTTGACTCTCTTCACGCTCTTTTATCCCGTGTCTCTGCCTCTCTCCTCATGCTCTTTTATCCTGTGTCTCTGCTCGCCTCGCGTTCTTTTCTCCTGTGTCTCCAATGCTCCCCTTGTGCTCTTTTATCCTGTGTCTCCGCCGCTCTCCTCGTGCTCTTTTATCCTGTGTCTCTGCCGCTTTCCTCACGCTATTTTATCCTGTGTCTCCGCTGCTCTTCTCACGCTTTTTTATCCTGTGTCTCCACTCTCCTCAGGCTCTTTTATCCTGTGTCTCCGCCACTCCTCACGCTCTTTTATCCTGTGTCTCGGCCACTCTCCACGCGCTCTTTTATCCTGTGTCTCCATCACTCTCTTCACGCTCTTTTGCCCCGAGTCTCCGCCTCTCTCCTCGCACTGTTTTATCATGTGTCATCACCGCTTTCCTCACGCACTTTTATCCTGTCACCGCTCTCCTTGCGCTCTTTTATCCTGTGTCTCTGCTCCCCTCGCGCTCTTTTATCTTGTGTCACCGCTGCTATCCTCACGCTTTTGTCTCCAGTGTTTCTCCGCTCTCCTCGCGCTCTATTATCCTGTGTCTCCACCGCTCTCCTCACGCTATTTTATCCTGTGTCCCTGCTCTCCTCACGCTCTTTTGTCCTGTGACTCTGTCACTCTCTTCACGCTCTTTTGCCCCGTGTCTCCGCCTCTCTCCTCGCACTCTTTTATCCTGTGTCTCCGCCGCTCTCCTCGTGTTCTTTTATCCTGTGTCTCTGCCGCTCTCCTCGCGCTCTTTTATCCTGTGTCTCCGCTCTCCTCACGCTCTTTTATCCTGTGTCTCACCCGCTCTTTTCCCACTCTTTTACCCTGTGTCTCCTCTCTCCTCATGCTCTTTTATCCTGTGTCTCTCCGCTCTCCTCACACTCTTTTATCCTGTGTCTCTGCTGCTCTCCTCGCACTCTTTTACCCTGTGTCTCCTCTCTTCTCATGCTCTTTTATCCAGACTCTCTGCTGTCCTCATGCTCTTTTATTATCTGTCTCTGCCGCTCTCCTCACGCTGTTTTATCACTCCGAGTCCGATAATATCCAGGTCCTGATGGATCTAGTGACTCTGTCAGATCTTAACGTGATGTTTGGTTTTGAGTTTCTCGTCTGCTAATCCTTCCCATTTAATATCCCCGCTCTCTGAGGCTGCGCTCAGGTTAATCAGATTGAATGAAAACAGAAGCAATGCACTGAACAGGAATTGAACTGAATTTGAACTGAATGGAATTGAGGTGAGTCAGCGGGGATGAACAGGAAGAGGAGGCAGGGAATGGAACTACTTGGAAATAAACTGGAGAGGAAAGTTACATGAATGGAAAGAAGGGAAGAGGAGGGAAAGGAAAAGTCATGACTGAGACTGAAGGGTGCTGTATGCAGGGGAATGGCACTGAATGGAAATAGAATGAAGTGGAAACAAAGTAAATCAGATTAAAGAAATGGGACACTGCAGGGAAGGGAAGTGAAGAAGAAAAAATGGGATGCAGCTGGATGGAATTAGAATGGAACTGAATGGGAAGTTAGAGAAAGCAACACTGGATATGTATCCACTGATAAAATGGATAAAGCGGTTTTGTGTGTTACTGTGAGATTACAAGAGATGGCTGGTGTGGATAAAGGAGGAATCACTGTAAATACGGTTCAGTCTTTCTTGTAGTTCAAGTTTCTTCAGTGCCCGTTCTGAGGGCTGTAGAAATGTAAGTTACCACAGAGATAAAAACAAAAAACTGCAGATGCTGGAAATCCAAAACAAAAACAGAATTACCTGGAAAAACTCAGCAGGTCTGGCAGGTCTGTGGAAGGGTCATGAGGACTCGAAACGTCAACTCTTTTCTTCTCCACCGATGCTGCCAGACCTGCTGAGTTTTTCCAGGTAATTCTGTTTTTGTTGTGTAAGTTATCACATTTTGCGATATGCCTGTTCAGGCAGAAGCTGCACTCCTGGCTTTTCATGAACAGTAGATAAAATCCAATGTCACTCTGTCACAGCCAGTGCCTGGAGATAGAGCAAAGCTCTGTGCTCTGTTGTTTGATCCGCCTACACAGGCCCAGATCTGTACCCTCTTCAGTTAACAAATCAGTCTTGGCCAGAGTAGGGAAAGTCATGGTTTCCAGTCAATCTTTAAGCTTGGAAATCTATCCCACTGCCCAATGATCCTGCTCACTTACTAACACAATGTATCTGCTACAAGATAGAAGCCTCTACATGTGCTGAAGACGTAGTAAATCAGGGGATCTGTGTAAATGATTAAAGCTTACACAACACACAAGAGGAAGAGTATTAATTTACACACACACAAATTTACACTATAAAACTCTCCCCTTTCCCACTCGGGGACTTAAACGTGTTACCTAGGACACACTGAAAGAGTGCTGCATTGTCATAGGTGGTGTCTTGCGGGTGGGACATTAAACCAAGGCCCTCATCTGCCCTCTCGGTGGATGTATAAGACCCCACAGCACTATTAGAGGAATTGCTGACGGGTACCCACTGGTGTCCTGGCCAATATGTATTGCTTGGCCAACATCTAAAGAACAACTATCCAGCCATTTATCTCATTGCTGTATGTGGGAGCTTGTGCACAAATTGCCTGCCACATTCCCCTACATTACAATAGTGACTACACTTCAAAGGTAATTTGTTTGCTGTGAAGCATTTTGGACGTCCTGAGGATGTGAAAGTGCTACGTAAATGCAAGTCTTCTCAATGATTTTTTTGGAGTTGCTCATAGCTGCAGTGATACCAAGTGCCTGTTGGTGGTGGTATCGAGCAAGTTGTATAACAAAAGGCCATCAGTCCGACTGCAGCCCCCACATCAGACAGCGCCAACTGCAGGTACTTGGCATCACTGCAGCGCAGACCTGACTCAATTCAGTGATAACACTTTCACTGCTGACTCACAAGGTCATGTCTTCAAGCCCCGCCTCAGAGACTTGAGCACAAAGACTAAGCTGACACTTCAGTAATAAGGTAGTGCTGCACTGTGGGCAGTGCCATCTTTTGGATTTGGTGTAAACTAAAGCCTGCCTCATGGTTCAGGACCCTGTAAAAGATCTCGCTCTCTAACCGCTTTTCCATTTTGGATACTAGTGAGCGAGATGGTTCCTCAGAGGACTGTAGCAAGAGCTAAGTTCGTGCCATCACGGGTGGTTCAGCTGCACAGGAGGGGAGGAGGAAGAGTGGAAGTGCTATAGTATTAGGGGATTCCATAGTTCGGGAATCAGACGGGCATTTCTGCAGCCGTAGACATGACTCCAGTATGGTATGTTGCCTCCCTGGTGCCAGGGTCAAGGATGTCACAAAGCGGCTGCAGGACATTCTTTTGGAGGAGGGTGAGCAGCCAGAGGTCGTGGTCCACATTGGGACTAATGACGTAGGTAGGAAAAAGGATCAGATCCTGAAATCAGATTTTAGGGAATTAGGAAGGAAATTGAAAAGCAGGACCTCAAGAGCAGTAATCTCAGGATTATTCTCAGTGCAACGTGCTACTGTGCACAAGGATAGAAAAACTGAGCAGTTCAACACATGGCTGGTGAATTGGAGTAAGAGGGAGGGCTTTAGATTTCTGAGGCATTGGGATCGGTTCTGGGGCAA
The DNA here is from genome assembly GCF_017639515.1 of Carcharodon carcharias. Classification (NCBI taxonomy): domain Eukaryota; kingdom Metazoa; phylum Chordata; class Chondrichthyes; order Lamniformes; family Lamnidae; genus Carcharodon; species Carcharodon carcharias. Next base: position 52,449,748 of record NC_054485.1, on the reverse strand, counting down.
GTGGAACCTGTATACGACGGATGGGTTAGACCTTAACAGGACTGGGACTAAGGTCCTCGTGGGGAGGTTTGCTAGTGCTGTTGATTGGCAAGGGGATGGGAACCTGAGGGGAATTCAGAGTGGAGAGGAGAAAAACTGGCAGTGGGAAGTAGTGAAGTATCAAATGATAAGGAGGATATATCAGAGAGTAGTATCAAGGTAAGTAGAGTACTTGGAGAGTTTGGTCGAATTAGATTAGGCAATAGTAAGTCATTAGATGGGGTCAGAATAAGGGGGAAAGTAAAAAAGCTATCTGAAAAGAGAGAATGCGCAAGGTTATGGGGATAATACAGGAGAGTGGGATTAGGTAGATTGCTCTTTCAGCAAGCCAATGCAGACTTGATGGGCTGAATGGCCTCCTGCACTGTAAAAATTCTGTGATTCTGTCATTATAGCAGTGACAACACTTCAATACTAACCATTCTGAAGATTATCATTGGCTGTGAATTATTTGGGATATCTTGAGATGAAAGCTGTCATATAAATACTGGTCCCCTCCCTCCCAACTCATCTCAGTGCCCTACATCCTGCCTGCAGCTAAACTCCAGGCATTTTGAAACCTCAGTGTGTTGTCTGTGACTGTGTAATCTGTAATCTTCTTTCCCCACAATCTGTTACTGCAGAGCAGCCCTTTAATTCCTTCAGAAGATTTGATTAGGATTTATTTTTATCCAGGTGAATATTATCACAGCCTGTCTGTCCCTGCATCAGGACACCTCAAGGATGGGAGTGAGACTCGACATCCCTTGGATTTCAAACACAATGTGCCTTTCCTGGCTCGGAGCTGCTCAATCCCAGGTCTATCTGTCAAAAACAGCTCGCCAAAACAGGAGTTTCTGAGGTAACCTCTCCTCTTTATTACTAACTGTAATTACTTTATTCAGCTGGAAGTGTTTTAATAAGTCTCCCTGTCTTCCTTCCCCCAGTGTACTTGAGGAACAAGTGGATGACTTCAGCATCCCCTCCTCACCGGAAGAAAATGCTGGACTGTTCCTATTGCAGAAGGACAGCGAGCGAAGAGATATGCTGTTCAAAATCCTGACAGAGGACTGTGAAACTGTGGTCCAGAACATTCTAGAAGCCCAGGCACAGGTATGCAAAATCTCACTCCTGAGGTAAATAACTAATGGATTATACACTGGAAAATGAACTGGGCTGGATTCATCTGAGGTGAACTGTTGGAAGGTCATCAACCTGAAAATTTAACCCTTTTTCTCCGACGATGCTGGCTGACCTGCTGAGTATGTCCTGCATTTTCTGTTTTTATTTCAGATTTCTGGCATCCGCAGTATTCTGCTTTTGTTTTGATCTGGGATGGCCAGATTTCTAGGTTTCTATCTCCCTAAAGTTCAGTGCGTGGAGAGTAAACTTTCCTCCTCAATGAGCTTAGATCCATTCCATCAAGCTGTTTTTTTCTGTTTTTAACTGCTTGGTGAATTTTTAGCAGTCATGTTGGAGAAGGGAAGACTTCCCACTTTTTAATAATATATCCTCCAACAGATAACCATATGGCTGTGAGTGAGATGGATGGAGATTTATGCGGTCTGCTTTGTACAGTGGGCCGATGTTGAGTTGAGAATGACAACTCGCTTAATTTGGGATCCTTGAAGAGAGGGAGATAGTCATGACAATGCTATTTTAACTCACTACACCACCTGGTCCTCTAAGGACCCCTGAAGCAGTAAATGCTGTCCCAGTCTGCATTTCCTTGTTGATCTTCAAGTTATGCAGGTTTTTATGGCTCTCGTACATGGCCACACGTCAGCTTTTTAGCTGCCCGGTCAATGGAGACCACCCTCGTGCATGTTATTCCTTTTCTCAGTCACTTCCCTCTCTCTCTCTCTCCCTCCTCTCTAACTACGTGATGCAGAAAGCATCACGAGTATTGGGATCAGGCTAGATGAACCAGCTGCTCTTTGCATGTCTGATGTTTCTTGCATGCTCATAGCTCCTTCATTGCAGGGGAACCGGAGGATTTAGACCTTGTTTGGCTTTGTGAAGCTGCTGGGCACACATTCGAACAAACCCAAGCTCTGCATGGTGCATCAGAGCACCAGCACCATGTGCCACACAAGGGGCAGCAAATCATGCCAGCTGCCCCTCCCGATTCTCCGGCCTTGTCCATCTTTTGAATAAGATGTTAAACTGAGGGCTTGCCTTCCCTCTCAGGTGAATGTAAAAGATTCCTATGGCACTATTCTAAAGAAGGTTTTAGGAATTACCCTAGATGTCATGGTCATTATTTATTCTTCAGCCAACCTCATCAAACCAGTTTAATTGGTCACTTATCTAATTGCTACGTGAGGGAGTTTGCTGTGTGCAAATTGGCTACCCTGCTTACTACAGTCACTACACTATACTTCATCGACTGTAAAGCATTTTGGGACATTCCATGGCGCTAGATAAATGCAAGTCCGTTTCATTTTATCCAGAGCCGTCGTGAGGTGAGGCTAAGGTTGTCCCTTCAAAAGAGGAAGAAAAATGTGAGCGTTACTTCTCAGCCGCTACATACACCGTCATGGCATTAAAGTCATAGAGGTCTACAGCACAGAAAAAGACCCTTTGGCCCATCAAGTCTGCACCAGTCAAAAAAGTACCTAACTATTCTAATCCCATTTTCCAGCACTAGGCCCATAGCCTTGTATGCCATGGCATCGCAAGTGCACATCCAAATACTTCTTAAATGTTATGAGGGTTTCTGCCTCGACCAACCTTTTAGGCAGTGAGTTCCAGATTCCCACCACCCTCTGGGTGAAAAAATTCTTCCTCACATCCCGTCTAAACCTCCTGCCCCTTACCTTAAATCTATGCCCCCTGGTTATTGATCCCTCCACCAAGGGGAAAAGTTCCTTCCTGTTTACCCTATCTATGCCCCTCATAATTTTATACACTTCAATCATGGCCCCCCTCAATCTCCTTTGCTCCAAGGAAAATAACCCCAGTCTATCCAATCTCTCCTCTTAACTAAAATTCTCCAGCCCAGGCAACATCCTGGTAAATCTCCTCTGCACTCTTTCTAGAGCAATCATGTCCTTCCTATAATACAGATTCCAGAACTGCACGCAATACTCTAGCTGTGGCCTAACCAGTGTTTTATACAGTTCCAGCATAACCTCTTTGCTCTTATATTCTATGCCTCTGCTAATAAAGGCAAGTATCCCATTTGCCTTCTTAACCACCTTATCTACCTGTCCCGCTACCTTAAAAGACCGATGGACATGCACACCAAGGTCCCTCTGATCCTTGGTATTTTCCAGGGTCCAACCATTCATCGTGTATTCCCGTACCTTGTTTGTCCTGCCCAAGTGCATTACCTCACACTTATCCAGATTAAATTACATTTGCCGCTGATCAGTCCATCTGACCAGCCCGCCTATATCCTCCTGTAATCTAAGGCTATCCTTCTCACGATTTACCACCGCACCAATTTTTGTGTCATCCACAAACTTACTGATCAAGCCTCCTACATTCAAGTCTAAATTGTTTACATATACTACAAACAGAAAGGAACCCAACACCGATCCCTGTGGATCGCCAATGGACACAGGCATCCAGTCACAAAAACATCCCTCGACCATCACCATCTGCTTCCTGCCACTCAGCCAATTCTGGATCCAGTTTGCCAAATTGCCTTGGATCCCATGGGCTCTTACCTTTTTTATCAGTCGTCCATTGCAGAACCTTATCAAAAGCCTTGTTGAAGTCCAAGTAGACTATGTCAAATGCATTGTCCTCATCTACACAACTGGTCACTCTTCGAAAAATTCAATCAAATTGGTCAGACATGACCTCCCCTTAACAAAACCATGCAGATTGTCGTTGATTAATCCCTGCCTCTCCAAGTGTAAGATTCTGTCTCTCAGAATTGCTTCCAATAGTTTCCCCACCACTGACAGGGGCATTGGAGCAGGAGTTGGCCATCTGTCTGCTCCTTCCTCCTGAGTGAGAACTGTTGCCCAGGCTGTGAGGAGCCTGCTTCATGTAGTTTCTTGTGTTGCTCATGCAATCTTATTCCTTCCTCCCTTGAAAACAGAACTCCAACTCCAAGTTAACATGTGAACACATCCGGCAGCTGGTCACCTGTCTGAAGGACTACATTCGATCTTCAGACCACAAGCTGATTGTCAAAGCCTTGTGCAGCCTGCAGACAGAGCTACACTTTGACAAGAGAGTTCTCAACGAAATCCAGATCATCATCTTCAGCTTCCAAGATGCTGTAAGTGTAAACTCAGTGAGGTACACACATGGTTGGAACTGTTCACTGTTAAACATGAGGTCCCCAGTTCCTCCCTTCTCATGCTGCTGTTCCATATTCATTTCAAAATAAACCCCAGCTTGTTCAGTAAGCCAATGCCCCAAGGACTGGGGTGCCGAGAGACTGGGGTGCTGAGAGACGGTCAGATGGGGTGACTGTGTACTGGAACAGTGTGCTGTGAGACTGTGTAATGAGTCACATGGGGCTGTACTGGTGACTGAATGGGAAGAAACCTGCCTTTCATCCTTGGTTTCTTCTGGATCAGTTGACCTTACCTTGGCAGAAACAGAATTACCTGGAAAAACTCAGCAGGTCTGGCAGCATCGGCGGAGAAGAAAAGAGTTGACGTTTCGAGTCCTCATGACCCTTCGACAGAACTTGAGTCCGAGTCCAAGAAAGAGTTGAAATATAAGCTGGTTTAAGGTGTGTTGGGGGGGGGGTCGGAGAGAGAGAAGTGGAGGGGGTTGGTGTGGTTGTAAGGACAAACAAGCAGTGATAGAAGCAAATCATCAAAAGATGTCACCAACAATAGAACAAAAGAACACATAGGTGTTAAAGTTGGTGATATTATCTAAACGAATGTGCTAATTAAGAATGGATGGTAGGGCACTCGAGGTATAGCTCCAGTGGGGGTGGGGAGAGCATAAAAGATTTAAAAATATTTAAAAATAATGGAAATAGGTGGGTAAAGAAAAATCTATATAATTTATTGGAAAAAAGCAAAAGGAAGAGGGAAACAGAAAGGGGGTGGGGATGGAGGAGGGAGCTCAAGACCTAAAGTTGTTGAATTCGATATTCAGTCCAGAAGGCTGTAAAGTGCCTAGTCGGAAGATGAGGTGTTGTTCCTCCAGGTTGCGTTGGGCTTCACTGGAACAATGCAGCAAGCCAAGGACAGACATGTGGGCAAGAGAGCAGGGTGGAGTGTTAAAATGGCAAGCGACAGGGAGGTTTGGGTCATTCTTGCGGACAGACCGCAGATGTTCTGCAAAGCGGTCGCCCAGTTTACGTTTGGTCTCTCCAATGTAGAGGAGACCACATTGGGAGCAACGAATGCAGTAGACTAAGTTGGGGGAAATGCAAGTGAAATGCTGCTTCACTTGAAAGGAGTGTTTGGGCCCTTGGACGGTGAGGAGAGAGGAAGTGAAGGGGCAGGTGTTGCATCTTTTGCGTGGGCATGGGGTGGTGCCATAGGAGGGGGTTGAGGAGTAGGGGGTGATGGAGGAGTGGACCAGGGTGTCCCGGAGGGAGCGATCCCTACGGAATGCCGATAGGGGGGGTGAAGGGAAGATGTGTTTGGTGGTGGCATCATGCTGGAGTTGGCGGAAATGGCGGAGGATGATCCTTTGAATGCGGAGGCTGGTGGGGTGATAAGTGAGGACAAGGGGGACCTTATCATGTTTCTGGGAGGGAGGAGAAGGCGTGAGGGCGGATGCGCGGGAGATGGGCAGGACACGGTTGAGGGCCCTGTCAACGACCGTGGGTGGAAAACCTCGGTTAAGGAAGAAGGAGGACATGTCAGAGGAACTGTTTTTGAAGGTAGCATCATCAGAACAGATGCGACGGAGGCGAAGGAACTGAGAGAATGGGATGGAGTCCTTACAGGAAGCGGGGTGTGAGGAGCTATAGTCGAGGTAGCTGTGGGAGTCGGTGGGTTTGTAATGGATATTGGTGGACAGTCTATCACCAGAGATTGAGACAGAGAGGTCAAGGAAGAGAAGGGAAGTGTCAGAGATGGACCACGTGAAAATTAATAAATTTTTCCAAGTCCCGACGAGAGCATGAAGCAGCACCGAAGTAATCATCGATGTACCGGAGAAAGAGTTGTGGAAGGGGGCCGGAGTAGGACTGGAACAAGGAATGTTCCACATACCCCATAAAGAGACAGGCATAGCTGGGGCCCATGCGGGTACCCATAGCCACACCTTTTATTTGGAGGAAGTGAGAGGAGTTGAAGGAGAACTTGTTCAGTGTGAGAACAAGTTCAGCCAGACGGAGGAGAGTAGTGGTGGATGGGGATTGTTCGGGCCTCTGTTCGAGGAAGAAGCTAAGGGCCCTCAGACCATCCTGGTGGGGGATGGAGGTGTAGAGGGATTGGACGTCCATGGTGAAGAGGAAGCGGTTGGGGCCAGGGAACTGGAAATTGTTGATGTGACGTAAGGTGTCAGAGGAATCACAGATGTAGGTGGGAAGGGACTGGACAAGGGGAGAGAGAAGGGAGTCAAGATAACGAGAAATGAGTTCTGTGGGGCAGGAGCAAGCTGAGACGATTGGTCTACCGGGGCAGTTCTGTTTGTGGATTTTGGGTAGGAGATAGAAGCGGGCTGTCCGAGGTTGGCTGCCACTGCTCTTCAAGAAATGCCTACCTGCTTGAAGAAGTTCTGTTCTTCTCTGCGACAAGATTTCCGTACCTCTCTTTTGCCTTGCTCACCTTCATTGCTTTCCATTTCCCTCCTGGTGTTTGACAAGGTGTTTACTAAAACCCGCTTTCACAGCCATATCTCCTATCTCAGTGACTGTCTCCGTCTCCGACTTACCCCACGTGGATTTCAACTGAACTTCCACCCTTTATGTTTCGAACCCACCCAGGATTACAGGTATCTCCGGGACATAAAACGTTTCTCGGACTGCTGTTCCCGTCACATTCTGAGATCCGCACTCAGTGCCATGCACCGCCATATGAACACACTCGACCTCTCCCTCCAGCAGCACCGCCGTACCCTTTTTCAAAGCTGCGCGTGCCCCCAGTTTCATTTTATTCTTTGGCTCATCCGCGCCTCAACAAGAAACTTTTTCTCTTTCTCTCAAGTGCTAAGGAACGCAAGCTCCAACAACTCATCAACACCAACACCCATCTAGGACCCTCCACCCCTGCCTGTCCCTCTGTCCCCACCCCATCTTCCAGTCCCAACCCCAGCCGTGTATTCACTATACCCCCTGACCTTCCCCTCTCCGATGCTGAACATTCACTGCTCAGCAAAGGACTTAGTTTCATACCCTTATGCCCTCACCTCAATGAATTTCGGGCTCGGCATGATGCTGAACTCTTCTTCCGCCATCTTCGTCTCCGGGCTCACTTCTTTGGGCAGGAGTCCTCTCCCCATTCAATGGATCCTTTCACCCACCTCCAATATTTTCCCTCCACCTGGACCCCTCCCTCTGGATTCTTACCTTCTCTTGATCTTTTCATTGAGAACTGTCGGCGCGACATTAGTCGTCTCAATTTCTCTGCTCCTCTCACCCATTCTAACCTGTCTCTCTCTGAACTTACTGCACTCCATTCTCTCAGGTCCAACCCTGACATTGTCATCAAACCCGCTGACAAGGGTGGTGCTGTTGTTGTCTGGCGCACTGACCTCTACCTCGCGGAGGCTGAGTGTCAACTCGCAGACACTTCCTCCTACCTCTCCCTGGACCATGACCCCACCACTGAACATCAATCCATTGTTTCCAGGACTGTCACTGACCTCATCTCTTCTGGGGATCTTCCTCCCACAGCTTCCAACCTGACAGTCACCCAACCTCGGACAGCCCGCTTCTATCTCCTACCCATAATCCACAAACAGAACTGCCCCGGTAGACCGATCGTCTCAGCTTGCTCCTGCCCCACAGAACTCATTTCTTGTTATCTTGACTCCCTTCTCTCTCCCCTTGTCCAGTCCCTTCCCACCTACATCCGTGATTCCTCTGACACCTTACGTCACATCAACAATTTCCAGTTCCCTGGCCCCAACCGCTTCCTCTTAACCATGGACGTCCAATCCCTCTACACCTCCATCCCCCACCAGGATGGTTTGAGGGCCCTTAGCTTCTTCCTCAAACAGAGGCCCGAACAATCCCCATCCACCACTACTCTCCTCCGTCTGGCTGAACTTGTTCTCACACTGAACAATTTCTCCTTCAACTCCTCTCACTTCCTCCAAATTAAAGGTGAGGCTATGGGTACCCGCATGGGCCCCAGCTATGCCTGTCTTGTTATGGGGTATGTGGAACATTCCTTGTTCCAGTCGTACTCCGGCCCCCTTCCACAACTCTTTCTCCGGTACATCGATGATTACCCCGGTGCTGCTTCATGCTCTCGTCGGGACTTGGAAAAATTTATTAATTTTGCTTCCAATCTCCACCCCTCCATCATTTTCACATGGTCCATCTCTGACACTCCCCTTCTCTTCCTTGACCTCTCTGTCTCAATCTCTGGTGATAGACTGTCCACCAATTTCCATTACAAACCCACCGACTCCCACAGCTACCTCGACTACAGCTCCTCACACCCCGCTTCCTGTAAGGACTCCATCCCATTCTCTCAGTTCCTTCGCCTCCGTCGCATCTGTTCCGATGATGCTACCTTGAAAAACAGTTCCTCTGACATGTCCTCCTTCTTCCTTAACCGAGGTTTTCCACCCACGGTCGTTGACAGGGCCCTCAACCGTGTCCAGCCCATCTCCCGCACATCCGCCCTCACGCCTTCTCCTCCCTCCCAGAAACATGATAGGGTCCCCCTTGTCCTCACTTATCACCCCACCAGCCTCCGCATTCAAAGGATCATCCTCCGCCATTTCCGCCAACTCCAGCATGATGCCACCACCAAACACATCTTCCCTTCACCCCCCTTATCGGCATTCCATAGGGATCGCTCCCTCCGGGACACCCTGGTCCACTCCTCCATCACCCCCTACTCCTCAACCCCCTCCTATGGCACCACCCCATGCCCACGCAAAAGATGCAACACCTGCCCCTTCACTTCCTCTCTCCTCACCGTCCAAGGGCCCAAACACTCCTTTCAAGTGAAGCAGCATTTCACTTGCATTTCCCCCAACTTAGTCTACTGCATTCGTTGCTCCCAATGTGGTCTCCTCTACATTGGAGAGACCAAATGTAAACTGGGAGACCGCTTTGCAGAACATCTGCGGTCTGTCCGCAAGAATGACCCAAACCTCCCTGTCGCTTGCCATTTTAACATTCCACCCTGCTCTCTTGCCCACATGTCTGTCCTTGGCTTGCTGCATTGTTCCAGTGAAGCCCAACGCAAACTGGAGGAACAACACCTCATCTTCCGACTAGGCACTTTACAGCCTTCTGGACTGAATATTGAATTCAACAACTTTAGGTCTTGAGCTCCCTCCTCCATCCCCACCCCCTTTCTGTTTCCCCCTTCCTTTTGTTTTTTTCCAATAAATTATATAGATTTTTCTTTACCCACCTATTTCCATTATTTTTAAATATTTTTAAATCTTTTATGCTCTCCCCACCCCTACTAGAGCTAAACCTTGAGTGCCCTACCATCCATTCTTAATTAGCACATTCTTTTAGATAATATCACCAACTTTAACACCTATGTGTTCTTTTGTTCTATTGTTGGTGACATCTTTTGATGATTTGCTTCTATCACTGCTTGTTTGTCCCTACAACCACATCAACCCCCTCCACTTCTCTCTCTCTCTCTCTCTCTCTCCGCCCCCCCACACACCTTAAACCAGCTTATATTTCAACTCTTTCTTGGACTCGAACTCAAGTTCTGTTGAAGGGTCATGAGGACTCGAAACGTCAACTCTTTTCTCCTCCGCCGATGCTGCCAGACCTGCTGAGCTTTTCCAGGTAATTCTGTTTTTGTTTTGGATTTCCAGCATCCGCAGTTTTTTTGTTTTTATGTTTTGACCTTACCTTGGGTTCATTGTAGAGGTTCAAAATGAGTCAAGGGGCTGGATCTTATGGTCCTCTGCCAACGGGTTTTAAGGCCGGGCAGGCTTGTAAAATGCTACGCATGGCCTGCCTGCCACCTACCCATCTGCCCCCAACCTGTCTCCCATTAAGTGCCCCACCCCACTGCCACCACTATTTGACCGGCAGCAGGGGGAGACGCACACCAAGCAGGTAACCTGGCAGCCTTAGTTGCGGGAGCTGGTGTCAGATGAGTGGGGGCTGCTACGTCCTGTGCCCATAGGTCGCACCCCCCCCCCACTTCAAGGTTAAACTCCCTCTTTAACCCTCACACCCCCCACCCCAAATCCCTGGCCTCACAAACCTGGCTTCCAACCCCTTTAACCCCCTAACCCCCTGTCTGGGACCTGCCAGCCAGACCCTGCTGACACCCTGGACTCAGCTTCAGTCCAGCCTCCATTCTTTAGGTTCTGGCTGTAGTCTTATCAGTGGCCACTGCTTGAACCTTGAACCTGGTGCTGCTGGGACAACAGAGCAGCTGCTGGCCATCTGATTGGCTCAGAGCTTTCTAAGGCGGGACTTCCTCCCCAGATGGTCCCGCCGTATGTTAAATGGCTCACGGGGCAGCCATTATCGGTGTGGATGCATTCCCGCCATCTTAAAAATCCTGCTCAAGGGTTTCTGGGGCTCAGCTCACTCCAGTCACTCCCAGTGAAAGTTTGTGGACATGTGTTGAGAACAGGGTCAGGATCAGTTGTGATTGGCTCATTGACAATGAACAAATAGCTGCCATGCAGTGAGGAATTGCACTGGGAGGGTGTGAATATACAGGAGCTAATTACTGCTTTATTATATAATACCCAGCTGTCACAGCGTTATTGAGTACAGTTAATTTTTTTAACCCTCTCCTGGGTATGTGAGCGGATAATGGGAGGCAAAGCAATAGCAAGTGTTGAGGATAGTTATTAGAACCCAGGAGAAACCAGAGACAGGAAGAGCAGCGTCTTTAACAACAACTTGCATTTGTCTAGCACTTCTAACATATTCAAACATACCAAGAGGTGATAGGGAGAGAAGAGGCCATGGAAGGAATTGAAAACAGTAAGGATGAGAGTGTAAAAAATCAAGGTGTTGTTGGACCAGGTGCCAATGTAGATCAACAATCAGAAGCTTGATGTGTGATCAGGACATGATGCGAATTGAGCTACGGCCAGAGTTCCAGATTTATAGAAGTTGGGACTCCAGCAGGAGAAAACTATAAAGGTGATATGCGGGGCAAGTTTTTTACGCAGAGGGTAGTGAGCATCTGGAATTCGCTGCCGGTGGAAACAGGTATGATAATGGTGTTTAAGAGGCAGCTTGACAAATACATGAATAGAATGGGAATAGAGGGATACAGACCCCAGAAGTGCAAAATGTTTTAATTGACGGGCAATATGATCGGCGCAGGCTTGGAGGGCCGAAGGGCCTGTTCCTGTGCTGTACTTTTCTTTGTTCTTGAGTGTTTAATACCTTTCGGCCAAAGTATTATCCTTGTGATATCAACGGGGAACTTTGCAGCTCACACAGAGGGGTGATGCTTTTCCTTATTAATAGGGATTTTCTTTCTAGGTGATAAAAATCCTTCGACGTCACCAGATTAAACCCCATTGGATGTTTGGCCTGGACAACATCATTCGCAAGGCCATACAGATAGCCTTCAGCATTCTATTCCCAGGTATGTGGCAGGCCACTGATTGGTGGGAAGTGCAATCTCCTCCATTGCATAGAACTGTTTCCTCTCACCAACTGCACTTCAAAGTAGAACTTATTTTGTCACTACCCTATCTCAGTACTAGAGAATCTTTGGACAAAACAGCTCCCATCCCCCACAGCAAGCACAAGGGTGGAGATCCTCTCTGGTTTGGAGCGGGGCCTCCCATTCAGAGCTCCACCTTGTACTTTAACACAGCTAACTCTGTATTGTTGAGTTGAATCAACTCCATTGCGACATATTGGATCACAGAAGTACAAAGCTTCATAGAATCAGAGAAATTCATAGCACAGAAGGAGGCCATTTGGTCCATTGTGCCTGTACCGGCCAAAAACAGCTCTCCAGTCTAATCCACGTTCCATCTCTTGGTCTATAGTCCTTTAGGTTACGTCGCCTCAAGTGCATATCCAATTTTTTTTAAATGCGATGAGGGTTTCTGCCTCCACCATCCTTTCAGACAGTGAGTTCCAGACCTCGCTATGCTCTGAGTGAGGAAAAAAATTAACTCCTCTCTAATCCTTTTGCCGAGGGTTCTATGCCTCCTGGTTTTTGACCTCTCTGTTAAGGGAAACAGATCCTCCCTATCTACTCAATCTAGAGCCACATAATTTTATACACTTCAATTAAATCTCCCCTCAGACTCCTCTATTTGAAGAAAATAACCCCAGCATGTCCAATATTTCCTCAAATTCTTCATCCCTGGAAACATCATTGTGAATCTTATCTGGACCCTCTCTAGTTCGGTCACACCCTTCCCGTAGTGCAGTGACCAGAACTACAGGCAGTACTCTAGCTGTCAGCTAACTATTGTAAATAGGTCCAGCATAACCTCTCTGCTCTCATACTCTATGTCCTGGCTAATAAAGGAAAGTATCCCATATGCCTTCTTGATCATCGTATCTGCCTGCCCTATTACCTTCAGGGACCTGTGAACATGTACTCCTCCAAGGTCCCTCTGTTTCTCCATCCTTCTCACAATCCTACCATTTATTGTGCATTCCCTTGCACTGTTTGTCTTTGTTAATTCCAATAATTGTATGTTGAGAAAGAATGAGCCTGAAGCTAGTCTGTACCTTAAACCAGGTTTATTTCTAAGACAGTAAAGTAAAAGTCACAGACTCTCCCAGTTCCTCAAAGACACCTAGTATGAACTGGTTTATAGACTCTTGCAATGATTCCCTAGTCCTCCTCCAATAGGGGACAGCTGTGCTTAATTACCAACTTAAAGCATATATTCTATTGCAGCACAATTTCAATGTTAACAGTCCTCCCCAAATACATTACCTCACACTTCTCATGATTAAACTCCTTTTGCTGCTTTTCTGTCCACTGGACCAGTCCATTGAAATCTTCCTACAGTCTATAGCCTTCTGCCTGAAGATCAACCATTTGGCCAATTTGTCATTGGGTCAAAATCCTGGAACTCCCTCGCTAACAGCACTGTGGATGTACCTACACCACAGGGACTACACCGGTTCAAGAAGACAGCTCACCACCACCTTCTCAAGGGCAATTAGGGATGTGCAAGAAATGCTGCCCTAGCCAGTAGCACCCACACCCACGAATGAATACGTTTTTAAACATCTGCGATTTCTTTATCATACCTCCTACATTTAAGTCTAATTCATTGATTAAATTCCACAAAAAGCAGGGGATGCAATAGTAATACATAATACCCACTGGAAACAGCCTTCCAGTCACAAAAATACCCATTGAATATTACTGTATACTTTCAGCTGTTGAACCAACTTTGGATCCAACTTGCCACTTTTCCTTGGATCCCATGGCTTCTACTTTTCTGATCAATTTGCAATGTGGGACCTTGACAAAAGCCTTGCTAAAAACCATGTAGACGGCATCAAACATGCTGCCCTCATCAACCCTCCCTGCTATCCCTCGAAAAGTTCAATCAAATGAGTCGGACCCAAACTCCCTATCGCAAATGTCCTTGATTGAATCCATGTTTTCTTCAGTGATGATTTATACTGCCCCTCAGAATTTGCTTTTTGATTATCTTCTGATTATCTGCATTGAAGGATTGTCTGGACTCACTGTCGCAATCTTGTAAAATCTACCTCTCAATTCTCAGATGTCAGCTGAGGCTCAGTTGGTGGTGTTCTTACCTCTAAGTCAAAAGGTGGTGGGTTTAAGTCGCACTTCAGAGGCCTGAGTACAAAATCTAGGCTGACACTCCAGTGCGGTACTGAGGGAGTGCTGCATTGTCAGGGGTGCCATCTTTTGAGTTAGACAGTAAACCGAGGCCCCATCTGTCCTCTCAGATAGACAACAGATATCCCATGATGCTATTCAAAGCAGAGCAGGGAAGTTCTCCCCGGTGCCCCTTCCAATGCAACATCAATAAAACATTATCTGGCCATTATCTCAGTGCTGTTTGTAAGAGCTTGCTGTGCATAAATTTCCTGCCACTTTTCCAACATTACAACAGTGACTGTTCTTTAAAAATGACGCTATTGGCTGTAAAGTGCTTTGAGATGTCTTGAGATCATGAAAGGCACTTTATAAATGCAAGTTTTTTCTTCTTAAAGAGTGGCAGCCATAGCCATTTGGAAATCATTACTCTAGCCTGAAATCCTACTAGCTCAGATGGCGCAGAGGCAACAAAATGAAGATAAGGGTTAAATGCGAAATTTGAATCCCGCAACAACCAAGGACCACACTACCAAGGCCAGGCCTGTGCCAGTCCCAATTCCTTTGTATGGCAATGGCCACCCCTGAGCATCTTTCTGTCCTAGACCTTCATTTGAGGCAATGCCACTCATTTGCTGCTTAAAATATGTCAACAGCATAGGTACTTTGTCCCAGAGGACTGCCACAAGTGCCATCTTGCTCGCTGCTGACTGAGTGGGTGAAGACACTGACATCTTGTGGTGTGGAGTATTGGCCATCAAGGTGGCATAATATCTGAGACCCCACCCAGCCGACCTCAGTCAGAGTGGTTCAGTTATCCATGGTTAATATTCAGATATTAACAAAACAAAATTGATGGGCAGGATAGGATAGGCTGGTCCATCATGCCGCACACCTCCTACCCACCCACCATCAAACCCCCACGCCCACCCCTTCCCCCGTAGACATGTAATCTCTAGGAGAAGATCATTTAAAATAACCCAAGGACAATAAGAAAAAAAAACCTCTGGGAAAATTCTTGAGCCTCTCAGGAAATCAAAACCAGGAGATTCTATGGACCAGGTATGTATCCTATAAAGACCCTTACTTCTCTATCTATAATACAACTTCAGTCCCAGTCAGGAACCAGTCCTGCTCCCTCTTGAAGACACACACAGAGTCAGCACCCATTACACCAGATAATAACGTATTCCAGGGGCTCATTATACCACAGTTAAAGAAAAACTGCCTGAAACTGAGTCAATTTCAACCTTAAATTTGTGTCCTCTGGCCCTCTCCAATCTGTTAAACTAGAACAATCTCTCATTAGGCACTTCCTCTGTCAAGTCATCTCTAAGTCTACGCTGCTGTAAAATGATTACCGTTACCCGTGGCCGTGTGATTCCCCCAGAGAGGCAGAAATACAGGAAAAGAAACTCAGGATTCCTGCTCCCGATTATTATGCAGAGATCATTACCCTGGAAAGGCCATTTACTTTGATGCTAGGATTGGGGTCAGTTTTGATATTGATATTTATTGTCTTAAGTAGGTATATGAGGGATGGGTATTTGGACAAAGATACTTATGGACAATCAACAGCCATGTGGCTGGAACCCAGGGTGAGTCAGCACCCTGAGGTGAAGTGGGCAGAAAGTTGAAGGAGGGGTGGATAATAAAGATGCTTGACACGGCACCTTACTTTGATTCTCTCCTTCAGAACCGAAGCAAGACTTGCAGGGCTCCTTTGATCAAGAGATGGACGAACAAGGCACGGACAACATTCTGGGGAAGTGGAGTGGGAGTGATTCCGATATGCGGGAGCCAGAAGCACTGGAGCTGCAGATGGATGGTGCAGGAACCTCGGGCGTGAGCACGCTGAGTTGCTCAGTGTCCCACGATTCCCAGCCCAACACCTGCCCTCTCATTTTGCAGCTGAGCCAACTGAGGGCAGATACAAACCGGTACGGTCAGCGGTCACTGTTGGCCAAAGGAATGGCCCAACAGATAATTACATAGTGACTAATGTCTTTTAGATGCATTCCCAGTGTCTAAGTTTGTGTTGCATTCTTCTGTATAGCACAAGCCTACCAGTCATTAACAAGGATTGTTAAAATAATAATGTGAGTCCCTTACTTGAAGATAAGACTATATACGAGGTCTTCTGGCGCAGTGGTATGTCCCTACCTCTCGGCCAGAAGTTCTGGGTTCAAGTCCCACTTCAAAACTTGATGGCCATGGAAGGTGTGTCATAACACAGCCAAACAGACTGATTATCAGTCTGTAAATCCTTTTGATACACCTATGGCAAGCAGTAAGAGTAGGAGAGGTTTGTGGTCAGCATACTGCAGAAGTCAATGGCAAGCCACTGCAGTACCTTGCCAAGCGTAATCATGGACCAATCACAGAAGTCCATGGTTGCTAATACCCTTTCAAGGCATGGTATCTGCAAAGAGATAGAGGAGACTATATACAAACAATGGTAGCTGGGATCTTATGTGGAATGCGTCTGAGCTGTAGGAATGCTGATCTGTTCTGTTAATTCTACAGTGTACATGGAATTATACATCATGCCCTGTCTCTTGGTGATGGACAGCAGTTTGAAATACACCTCTTTTTCTGTTGTAGGAACATAGGAGCAAGAGTAGGTCGGCCATTTATCCCCTCGAGCCTGCCCTATCATTCAGTTAGACCAAAACTGAAAAAGGGATTTGAACTTATATAGTGCTTTTCACAGCCACCAGATATCTCTAAATGCTTTACAGCCAATGAAGTACTTTTTGAAGTGTAGTCACTGTTGTAATGTAGAAAATACGGCAGCCAATTTGTTCACAGCAGAGTCCCACAAACAGTAATGTGATAATGACTAAATAATCTGCTTTTGTGATGTTGATTGAGATATAGATATCAGCCCCAACACCAGGGTAACTTCCCTGTTTTTCTTTCCATCTACCCAAGATGGGGCCTAAGTTTAACGTCTCATCCGAGAGACAGCACCTATAACTCCCTCAGTACTGCACTGGAATGTCAGCCTTGATTTTTGTCCTCAAGCCCTGGAGTGGGACTTGAACCCAGAACATTGTAAGTTAGGGGTGCGAGTGGTACCAACTGAGTGCCGTAGCAAGAATGATCTGTATCTCAACTACTTTTACCCACCCATAATTCCATGATATCCCCACCCAATAAAAATCTGTCCACCTCAGCCTTGACTGCCATCACCCACAACCTTTTGGGGGTGAGAGTTTCATATTTCCACTTCTCTTTGTTTGAAGAAGTATTTCCTAATTACAGCCCTGAATCACTAGGCTCTAATTTTCAGATTCCGTCCCCTCATTCTTGATTCCCCCACTAGGAGAAATCCTTTCTCTGTATCTACCCTAGCAAACATCTTAAACATGTCAGTCAGATCACCCCTCAGCCTCCTCTATTCAAGGAAATACAAGCCAAGTTTAAGTATCCTGTCCTCATAATTTTAACCCCTTAAGGTCCAGTATCATTCAGAGCAAGCCATATTTTATCACAATGCTTGTGTCACACTTCATGTGAACATTCAGCCCTCTTCACGACCCAGACTTATCCTATGTACTGTGTTGTTTCCAGCCCTGAACAGCACCTGCAGGATAAGGTGTGAATCCATCTGCCCTGAGAACTCCTTTACCTCTTCATCAGCAAGTCACAAGTGGATAATGTGTCACATTTTTTTAAAAACCAGCTTTTTCCGCACATTTAAAGAAAATATTACACAATTTTAAAAGAACCATAATTCACTTGTCACGTGGCGAAAACAACAACCTTGCTCATCCATGTGATATCCTCCATATCCCACACTCCTCAGGAGCTGGCCTCTTCAGGTTTGCCACTCTAATGCTCTCTCATGTTTCAGAAACGTGACTTGCATTCCTTTAGATTAGATTGAGGGGTGATCTGATTGAGAAGCTTAAAATGATAAAGTGATTTCATAGTGTAGATATAAACAAGCTATTTCCTCTGGTGGGGGAATCCAGGTTAGAGCCAGGTCTATCGGGGGTGGAATCAGGAAGCACTTCTTCACACAAAAGGCAGCGGAAATCTGGATCTCTCTCCCTTTGAAGGCTGTCGATGCTGGAGGAAAGTTGGAACTTTCATGATTCAGATGGAAAGATTTTTTATTGCATAAGGGCATCAAAGAATATGGGTAAATGCCAGTAAATATAGTTGATATGCAGATCAGCTAAGGTCTAATTGCATGGTAGAGTAGGCCTGAGGTGTTTGATGGCCTGCTCCCCTTCTGATATTCCTTTGACAGCAGTACATTTTGAACTTTAACTCTTGGTTGGTTGACCAACATTGTGGTCTCTTGCACCTTGGCCAGACAGGAGACATAGGGCCACTGTGACCAGGCTGTTTATTAAACCAGGCTACAGTCAGTTTGACCACTGCACCTTGGGTTGGGATTGGACTGGCACACATCAGAGACTCTGGAAGAAGGCAGTGACTAGCAGGGGATTCTTAACTCCACGTTCATAAGGATGGTTATAATCAGCTGCATTGGGAGGCCAACAAACTGGTTGCTTTGCCCCTATGGCAAAAGGAACTTGTGTCAGAGTAAATGTGTGGCCAGTGTGGAAATCGAGCAGTCATCATCCAAGAATTTTAATGGTTCCTTACTGCACTTGGAAGCAATGAGTTGTGGGTCTGTCCAAAATTTGATGTGATTGTAAGTAATTCAAAGAACAGTGGTAAGCAACCACCTGACTGGTGGCATCGTCATAATGTCACTGGGTTAGCAAGCTGGACGCCAGGGCTAATGCTCAAATCCCACCATGGCAGCAGGTGGAATTTAAATTACATCAAACCTGGAATTGAAAGTTAGTCTCTGTCATAGTGACCATGAGAACTATCATCGATTGTTATAAAAATACATTTGGTTCACTATATGCCCCTTTATATAAGGAAATCTGCCACCCTTGCCTGCTCTGGCCTACATGTGACTCCAGATCCATAGCAATGTGGTTGACTCTTGACAGCCTTCTGAAATGGCTGAGCAAGGCACTCAATTTTAGGGCTAGGCAACAAATGCTGGCCTTGACAAAAACCCTTCAAAGGGTCATTCGGACTTGGAACATTAATTGTGTTCCTCTCCGCAGATGCTGCCAGACCTGCTGAGTTTTTCCAGGTATTTTTGTTCTTGTTTTGGATTTCCAGCATCCGCAGTTTGTTGCTTTTATCTTAAATGCTGGCCTTGTCTGTCCCACATCTTATGAGGCAATAAAAAAAAAGTTAATCCAACAGGTTGTCTGCAAATCTGTCTCACCCGTGAGATGGTGTTCCAATCCAGACAGGGTATTCCTGTGAGGACAATCAAACTAGTTGAATGGCAGAGCAGGCTCAAGGGGCTGAATGGCTGACTCCTGCTCCTATGTTCCTATCCCAGTGAGGGTGTTCCTTTGATGATAATCTATCCAATGAGGGAATTCCTGTAAGATTGCCCCATTCCACTATTATACCTTATCCCAGTCATGTTGAGGATACACATCAGGCAGGAATTCACATGTACGTTTGGCAGTAATTGTTAGGGATTTCAAATTCAGGTATATACCAGATGGGGTTGCAATGGTCCAGGATTGCCCTGGAGTTTCCAGGGATTAAAGATTAATCTCCACAAGGCTGCTCCAAACAGCTCAGGAGAAAACTCACAGAATAATAACTGTGGGTTTTTAATATTTTCTTTGTGCACTTTTGTTTATTATTTATAAAATCATCAGACATGAAGAAAAGGCTGTTTGATTGACAGTCAAGATCTCCCAATTGATCAGTGGAGCCTGTTCAGTTTCCAGTTGGCATGGGAACACAGGGCATTGCAACTTTGGGGATGATGGGTGACCAATGGCAAATTGTTGGTGTTTCTGTATTCATGTGTACATCAGGCAGAGATTGTTATTGTCTTTGTATTCATGTGTTCACCAGGCAGAGATTGTTAGTGTTTCTGTATTCATGTGTACACCAGACAGAGATTGTTGGTGATAAAAGCAGATACTGGAAATCTGAAACAAAAATAAAAATAGCTGGAAAAACTCAGCAGGTCTGACAACATCTGCGGAGAAGAATACAGTTAACGTTTCACGTCCGTATGACTCTTTATCAGAACTGATAAACATAGAAATGAGGTGAAATATAAGCTGGTTGAGGGAGGTGGTACAGGTAGAGCTGGATAGAGGGCCAGTGATAGGTGGAGGCAAAGAAGAGATTGCCAAAGATGTCATAGACAAAAGGACAAAGGGGTGATATTAGCCAAGGAATGTGCTAATGATAGGGTAAATTAAGGGTAGAAAGCAGGATGAGCAAGTAACAGATAGCCCTAGTGGGGGTGGGGTAAGGAGAAAGCATCGAAATAGCCTAAAAGGTGGAGATGAAACAGTGAATGAAAATACATTTTAAAATAATGGAAATAGGTGAGAAAAGAAAAATATATTTAAGAAAATATAAATTATTGGAAAAAGGGGGATCGGAAAGGGGGTAGGGATGGAGGAGAGAGTTCATGATCTGGAGTTGTTGAACTCAATGTTAAGTCCGGCAGGCTGTAAAGTGCCTAAACTGGAGGAACAGCACCTCATCTTCCGATCACCACCGTCAAACACCCCTTTGTCCTTCGGAATTTTTATACTCTATATGTTCATGTGAGGGAGTCTGATGTCGGGACATTTTATTCAGAATTCCAAACTCTTTATTTTTGTATTTAAAATTCTCCAGCTCCCTGATGCAGCTCTCTGCCTTCAGGGAGCTTTCAGTGCGCGCTCCCCCGCGACTACACAGACTTCAGCGCTCACCCTCCTCCCGCCCCCACCCCAGCCACGCTGAGCATCTCAGCACGTGTTTCACGCCAGCTGGCTGTTAATTGGCCAGTCAGCACGAAATCACGGTCAGGGGCCGATTGCGAGTGGTGGACCGTTTCCCGACTGCTCCTGGGCCCTCCCACCGCGCCTGCCCACTCACTCGGAAATCCTGCCCCTGGTGTGAGGTTTTTATTTCATTAAGTTCTGAAATTTGTGAAATTGAGCAAGAGCAAGAGGCTAAGCCCAAGATTTTTTAAAACTTTTGAACCGTTTTTATATTATTACCCTTTGTGCCCCTTGTGTTCAAATCCCTCCATTCCTTCCCCATCTCTGTGAGTGCTTCTAGCCCCACAACCCTTCGAGATCTCCACACTCCTCCAATTCTGGCCTCTTGCACTTCCCTGATGTTTATCACTCCTCCGTTGGCAACTGCCTGAACCATTAACTCTTGAATTTCCTCCTTGCATCTCTCCCATTCTATACCTCTTTCACCTTCCTCAAGATGCTCCTTTAAACCTACATCTTTGACCAAATTTTTGATCACTTGTCCTCATGCCTCCTCCTTTGTCTCATATTTTGTCTGATAATGTTTCTGTGAATCGTCTTAGGATATTTTGCTATGTGAAATGCACTGTACAGGCCGAAGTTCTGTTCTTTCAGTTGAATTTTGGGAGAGGGCTGAATGAGGTCCATGCATTTCCCTTTGGGCCTGCGCTCAGATTGATACCAGTAATGGGCACGGGAATGGTGAATAAACAAAGATTTAATCAAATAAGTAGCCTCAGCTAATCCGTTGCACCTTTAATTTTGCAGCCTTCTGGAAGATCTTGCAGAAAAAGAGAGAGATTTCCAACAGCTTCTTTTACAAGCCCTCCAACAGAAGAACCACGACCTTAAGTCGCTACGAAAAACCTCAGAACCCACAGGTAAGAGTGAAAGTCAACAAACAGCCAATCGAAGCAGATGACAAATTACTGGTGGGATATCCGGAGTGAGAAATGTTTGATCTGTTCCCCCATTCACAGATGGTTGAAAATGGACAAAGGTGACTCAGCCCCAACCCACCATGCCAATGCAATCCATCTGTTGACCAGCCATCATTTTGTTTAGCTGGTCACATTTAGATGCAAAGGGTGGATAGAACTTTCTAGTTGCCTGTGTGAAATGGAACAGTGTATTATGCTCAAAGTTCCTCAGAGGGAAAACTGCTGATCTCAGGTGTAACACGGTGAAAGGTAGGACAAGGAGAGAGGATAAATCAGGAGGGGAGGACGCATTTAATGGGATGAAATATTGCAAGGGACCTGGGAACTGAACATCCTCTTGGTCAGGGAATTCTGTGCCACCCAAGAATTTGTCCTTTTCTAGCATAACTAAAGCTAAATTCTGGTCACCACACTATAGGAAGGATGTGATTACACTGGAGAGGGTGCAGAGGAGATTTACCAGGATGCTGCCTGGGCTGGAGGGTCTGAGCTATGAGAAAAGATTGGATAGGCTGGGGTTGTTTTCCTTGGAGCAGCGAAGGTTGAGAGGGGGCCTGATAGAGGCGTATATGATTATGAAGAGCAAAGATAGGATGGATAGGAAGGCACTTTTTCCATTAATAGTGGGGTCAATAACCAGGGGGCATTTAAGATAAAAGGTAGAAGGCTATGAGGGGAGTTGAGGAGAATCTTTTTCACCCAGATAGTGATGGGAGTCTGGAACTCACTGCCTGAAAGGGTGGTTGAGTCAGAAACTCCTGTAACATTAAAGAAGCACTTAGATATTCACTTGCATTGCCATGGCTCCAGGGCTATGGGCCAACTGCTGGAAAATGGGATTAGTGCAGTCAGATCTTTGTTGACCAGCACGGACACAATGGGCTGAATGGCCAGCTCCTGTGCTGTAAACATCTATGAGTCTAACCTCAATGTGGTACTGAGCAAGTGCTTTGCAGTCAGAGGTTAGATGGGACATTAAATCAAGGCCCATATATCTTCTCAGGTGGGTGTGAACGATTCTACAGCATTATTGAAAGAAGAGCAAGTGAGTTCTCCAGGGTGGCCTGGCTAATATTTACCTCATTTACACTAAAAAATGGATTATATGGTCATTTATTGCTATTTGTGGGAGCTTGCTGTGCGCAAATTGACTTTAATATTTGCCTACATTACAACAGTGACTACACTTCACAAGTATTTCATTGGCTGTGAAGTGCTTTGAACTGTCCTGAGGACATGACAGATAGCACATTCACACAATTTCTTTGCTCTTTTAAGAGCACATGGGCAAAAACAGGTGAGAAGAAAGCAGAACTTGCAATAAGGTCAATGCCTGCACTCAATGTTAAGACTTTTTGTTTTCAATTCAACCAATTCGTCCTTGTACAAAGACCTAACTTAGATCTCAGTTAAAATACCGTGCCCAGTTTTGTGCGATAGAGGGATGTTGAGTGTTTAGAAAGGCTGAAGAAGGGGGCTACAAGATTAATCCCCAGTTGAAAACAATTGGTTACCCAGAGAGGCTCAATGAGCTACATCTCTATACCTTAGAGAATTGTAGTCTTAACAATGTGTTGATTGAAGTTTATAAAGTAATGAAGTCACTAGAGTTTGTTCATATGGACCAATTGTTTCAACTGGATTGGTTAAGGAAAACCAGCCTCTTGCTCACAGGTTGTATAAGGGCCGATCTAAGTTGGACATTGGGCGGTTCTTTGTTCCCTGGTTAACAATGGACCTGCAGAACAGGGTGTCAGCTCATGTAGTGAATGCTGATCAGCTGAAATCCTTTGAGTGAGAGCTGTTAGCCCAGGTGGAAATCACCACATAGCAGAGGGTAGGATTCCTGCATGGTAATCAGGGCCAATGTCATCTCCTGGACTTGTTTTGATTACCTTAAGGGGATTGGAAAGGAAATTCCAATATTACTCTTTTTTTATTAGCCCTTCTCTTTTAATTTGTATTTTTTTGCCTCTCCCAGGAGATCACATGGCTTCAGGTGGGTGAGGAGTGTTTACGTTCTGATGCATAATACATCACAAATATATGAGACAAGAGGAAAGGACCAGTCTTCTCCTGTCCGCCATTTTCGTATCAATCACCTTGTACTATTACTGATCAAATTGTAACATGTATAGTTTGTTGGATTTGGTGAGGAAGATTTATAAGGGATGGGCAGATAGACCGTAAAGGAATTGAGTCTGAGATCACCCACCATTAAAGTGGAAGACATACAACAACTCTTATGAACTCAGAATGTCCCTATCAGCTTTACAACTAATTGAATATTTTTTTTATGAAGTGTTGTCACTGCTGTCATGTAGGAAACGTGGCAGCCAATTTGAGCACAGTTAGCTCCCACATATAACACTGCACTAATGATCCAGTCAGAAGAGCCGAGTGGATGATTCATCTCGGCCTCCTCGGGAGGTCCCCAGCATCACAGATGCCAGTCTTCAGCCAATTCGATTCACTCCACGTGATATCAAGAAATGGCTGAAGGCATTGGATATTGCAAAGGCTATGGGCCCTGACAACATTCCGCCCCTCGCCAAGCTGTTCCAGTACAGCTATAACACTAGCATTTACCCAGCTATGTGGAAAATTGCCCAGATATGTCCTGTCCACAAAAAACAGGACAAATCCAACCTGGCTATTTACTGCCCCATCAGCCTACTCTCCATCATCAGTAAAGTAATGGAAGGGGTCATCAACAGTGATATCAAGTGGCACTTGCTTAGCAATAACCTACTCACTGATGCCCACTTTGGGTTCCACCAGGGCCACTCAGCTCCTGACTTCATTACAGCCTTGGTTCAAACATGGACAGAAGAGTTGAACTCCAGAGGTGAGGTGAGTGTGACTGCCCTTGATATCAAGGCAGAATTTGACCGAGTGTGGCATTAAGGAGCCCTAACAATACTGGAGTCAATGGGAATCAGATTGGTCATACCTAGCACAAAGGAAGATGGTTGTGGTTGTTGGCGGTCCATCATCTTAGCTCCAAGGCATCACTGCAGGAGTTCCTCAGGATAGTGTCCTTGGCCCAACCATCTTCAACTGCTTCAAAAATGACCTTCCTTCCATCCTAAGGTCAGAAGTGGGAATGTTCACTGATGATTTCACAATTTTCAGCACCATTCGCAACTCAAGATACTGAAGCAGTCCACGTCGAAATGCAGCAAGACCTAGACACTATCCAGTCAGGGATCACCAAAAATTGAGACAGAGAAATCAAGGAAGGGAAGGGAAGTGTCAGTGATGGACCAGGTGAAAGTGGTGGCGGGGTGGAAATTGGAAGCAAAATTGATAATTTTTTCCAGATCCAGACGAGAGTATGAAGTGGCACCGAAACAGTCATCAATGTACCAAGAAAAGAGTAGTGGGACGGGGCCTGAGTAGGACTGGAACAAGGAATCTTCCACATACCCCATAAAGAGACAGGCATAACTGGGGCCCATACAGGTACCCATGGCTACACCTTTTATTAGGAGGAAGTGAGACAAGTTTAAGGAGAAATTGTTCAGTGAGAGAACAAGTTCAGCCAGGGACAATATCCAGACTTGGTCTAACAAGTGGCAAGTAACACAAGTGTCAGGCAAAGACCAGCTCCAACAAGAAAGAATCTAACCATCACCCCTTGACGTTTAATAGTATTACAATTGCTGAATTCCTACACTATTAATGCCCTGGGGTTACCATCGACCATAAACTGAACTGAACTAGCCATATAAATACTATGGCTATAAGAGCAGGTAGAAAGGTAGGAATCCTGCAGTGAGTAACTCACCACCTGACTCCCCAAAGCCTGTCCACCATCTATAAGGCACAAGTCAGGAGTGTGATGGAATGCTCTCCACATGCCTGGATGAGTGCAGCTCCAACAACACTCAAGAAGCTGCACACCGTCCAGGACAAAGCAACCCGCTTGATTGGCACCTCATCCACAAACATTCACTCCCTCCACCTCCGATGCACAGTATCAGCAGTGTGTACCATCTACAAGATGAACTGCAGAAACTCACCAAGCCTCCTTAGGCAGCAGCTTCCAAACCCACGACCACTACCATCTAGAAGGACAAAGGCAGCAGATACATGGGAAAATCACCAACTGGAAGTTGCCCTCCAAGCCACTCACCATCCTGACTTGGAAATATATTGCTGTTCCTTCACTGCTGCTGGGTCAAAATCCTGGACCTTCCTTCCTAACAGCACTGTGGGTGTACTGACAGCACATGGACTGGAGTGGCCAGCAGTTCACCACCACCTTCTCAAGAGCAGTTTGTATGGTCAATAAATGCTGGCCCAGCCAGCGATGCCCACACCCATGGGTGAATAAAAAACAAATCGGCTGTTTTGAGTGGTTTTGGTTGAGGAATACATATTGGCTGGGACACCAGGGGGAATCTCCCATTTTCTTTGAAATTATATCATTGAAGGGTTAAAATGGCATGGTGCCAACTGTTGGCTTTGTTACTGCAGCTGTGTAGGTAGATTGAGATTAATGTGCACCAATCAGTCAAATGGGCAGGTGAGCTCAGCTGTTGCAAGTTGCTGCATTCGCAATACTAACATGAGGGGCATAAATTGAATGGCCTGTTTCTGTCCTGTACCTTTTATGGAATTCCCTGTAATTCACATACGTATAAATATCGAGCAATGTGGTGTGCAACCGCCAGTACCAAACTGAAGAGAGTTTGTGGGCACAAATGGTGAGCATTGAGTAACCCCGTCGACCCCATGCTTCCTGTCAGAACACTCTGCTGGAACGGGACATGGGTTTGAAGTGAGGGCTATATTGTTGTATGCAGGGTCTCTGATCGGCACTCACTTGGACCCCAGCTCCCTGCCAGCAGTGAGCAATGGGAGGAGCTTATCTTTAAGTTCCATAATATGTAAAATTACATTTCCTGCAAAGTCAGAGTATATGTTTCATTCAGTCATGTTCCTATTAAATGCACATTTGTGCTTCGAGGAGATGAAAGACTAGTGTGTTAACCTGTCCTCAGAAATCAAGTGATCCCATTGGAGCAGTGTTGAGGCAGCTGGGGTTTTCCATCAGCCAGCACTCAGTGAATAGACATGATTTGGACATACTGCCTCCACATTCCTCTCTTCAAAGACATTTCCTGGTGTAGATTTAAACAGCTGTGGCAGCTGCAGTGGGCAAACAGGAACAAGTGTGTCCCTCATACCCGTCACTTCAAAGATGCTGAAAGCTCATTTTTTTCTTTCTTCAAGAGCGTTTTGTTTGCCTATTTCAATGTGGATGCTCATCAGGATTTAGCAATTGAACTTGACTTGTCCAATTTAATCCAATTATACTTGATCTCCATCTCCCCACACCACCTTCACCAGGAGGAAGGAAACTACCACAACCAGTGTCAGCGCACTTGTCAACAATTTACATTTGTATAGCACCTTTCATCAAGATAAACATCCCAAGCCTCAAGGAAGCATAAGTGAAATGGGTGCTGAGTCAAAGAAGTGGTTTCGAAGAGAACTTTAAAGGAGCAGGTCAGCACTTCAGATGAGATGATTTTCATCGAGAAATTGAAAACCCCACGACATTATTTGAAGACGAGTAGGCAAGATCGCCTGGTGTCCCTGGCCAACATTCTTCCCTCAATCAACAGCCCAAAAAAAAAACCAGATGAACTGGTCCTCTTTCTTGTTCTTTGTTTTTTCATCTTTGGGGTGGATTCTGGAATGTTTGCAATCTGCAATTCATTCCTCCCTGGTAGTGTCGGCATAAGGGCATGGTAGGGGGCTGCACATGAGTTCCTGATGCCCTAGGATATTGTTTTACCCCACAAAGAGTAAATTAATCTATTTTGTGAAATGCACTGAACTCTGAACATTTCCATAAAAGCAAAGTACTGCAGATGCTGGAAATCTGAAACAAAAACAAAAACTTTCAGAGAAACTCAGCAGGCCTGACAGCATCTGTGGAGAGAAAGACAGAGTTAACGTTTCGAGTCTGTATGACTCTTCATGACTCTTCTTGAAACGTTAACTCTGTCTTTCTCTCCATAGATGCTGAGAGACCTGCTGAGTTTTTCCAGCAGTTTTTGTTTTTGTTTCTGAACGTTTCCAATGTGTAAGTGGCTCGTAGGGCAGGTCACTGATTGGAAAGGCGGGAATTTGATGCCTCTGCTGGTTACAGCTGATCTTGCATGGGGCAAAATTCTTGGCCACCGCTCAGCCCCACTTCCCACTACTGAGAGATGATGAAGGGCAGGGTCATTGTTGCTGCTGTCACTCAGCCCCCAGAAAGTGAGCAGCATCTGGAGACCTGGGAATGGTCTCAACCACAGGAAGCATGTGCTGCAATGAGAGATAAGATGGGGGCCAGAAAGATTTTCATCCAGTCATAAACATTCAAATATGGAGTCAGTTTGGATTGGCTGGGTCTGAGCAGCATTTATAGATATCTTTGTTTAAACATCCTGGTTTAATGACTTACTCCTCTGCATAACCATGAACAGATTCATCATGGCAAGGATATTAGTGCCCTTGGCTTGCTTTGGACAAGTCAGAGGGGCCAGGATGGGTATTCGTAATCTAAATTATAAGGAAAAGTTCAGGATGTTGAAACTGTTTTCTTTGGGAAAAAGGAGTTAACAGCATTGAAGTTTTTAAGATTTCTGGGTGAAGTGTTAGCTTAAGAGGAATAGTCCAAAATCCAAGGGAGGTAACTGAAGAGTGAGAAAGGGAAAAGAAAATCTTCAGGACTTTTTTGTTTAGCTCATAGGGTAGGATTGGAAATATCTTTGAACTGAATGGATAAATGGGTTTAAGTAACATTGGATTGAGGTATGGGTTGGAGATTGATCAGGAAAAGGTCAGGCTTCTTGACCTTGCCTGTTTGAATTCAGTTTGAAAATCAGCTCTCTTTCTATGAAATTTGAAAGTGGAATTTGGTGGGAACTCCTTAATAAGGTTCTCTTCAATGTTCTTGACCAGATATCTTTTCAGTTGCTCTTTGTGGCTTCCATACGACCTCTGTGGACTCCGAAGCTGAGGAACTCAAACGGTGGCTGTTGACAGCACAAGCCGATCAACGAACAATTGACAAGGTAAGAGGTATTCTGGTTTGTGTAGAGTGTTATGAGATTATAGTGGGAAGTGCTGTAATATGCCTTTTAGCGATATCAGCATGATATCACTTGAAGGGAAATGTGTCTTGTGATTGTTTCATTTTTGCTTTGAGCAGAGCACACACGCACAGCTCCGATGTCTCCAAGCTTTATACCCATGTATATCTGTGCACATGTGCCTAGTCTTAATAAGTTAATCCACATTGCGTTTACCCAATCTTTTATGAGTATTTGGAGCCTTGTGTCTTGTACAGTAAATAAACCCAAGGTTTTATATGATTATAATAATACCACAGGAGATAATGAGACAGAGATGTTTACAGATCGGCAGGAGAGACTTTGCTGGCAGTACTCTTTTTATGGGTTGTCTGCTGGTACCTGTGCATGTACTTAATGAATGACCATTCAAAAGCTATACTGGAGGGCTGGGCATAACTCTACCCAATTAGGAGTCAGTGGTTTCAGGAGAAAGGGGAAAATAATAGTAACAGCTTATATTTATATTGTGCCTTTGATTGATTGAATATATTTGATGTAGACATTAATCTTGCAGTTGAAGCCTTGTATTGCTAGAATTGTGGGGCAGGATTTCTTGCCATGCCATCAAAAAAGACCCCTGCTAATGTTGGCAATCCTGCAGCCAATTCACGCGCTGCAGATAGTTAATTGCTGGAGACAGGTCCACCCTTGCTCAGGAGGAAGTCCCACCTCAGAGAGCTGAGCAGTGCTACTGGGAGCGGTGGCCACTGCTGGCACTGCAGGTAGCCCCCAGATTGGAGGTGCTGGAAGCCCAGACCAGGTAAGTGCAAATGTCACCCAGTGAGGGATGGAGGGGAGGCCCCAGAGTGGTTGATTTGCAGGTCGGGTTGGAAAAGCCAGTATTGGAAGAAGCCCCCTGTGGGGGACAAACCTTGGAGCCTTGGATGGGGGCACCCAATCAGGAAAGGGGGCCTGTGGTAGAGAGGCGCCCCAACCTCTTTCTGCTGGCCTCAAAATTGCCCCGGGCGAAAAGCGGCTATAAGTGGCCATTAATTGGCGACTTAAGGCCCTCAACTGTGGTGAGGGAAAGCAGGCCACAATAGGCCTGAGCCCTGTAAAATTTCAGACAGCTCGGGGGTAGGTGGCAGGAAGACCACCCAGGCAATTTAAGCACTGGTCCCCCCCCAACCCACCCCCAAACAACCACCTGTAAACCCACTGGTGTGGGCCCGTAAAATTCTGCTCATGGACCCTCTGAATATGAGTACAGCTCTCTCCTGTTGAAGCTACCACACCTCTTGAATGGGAGCTCAATGCTCTCATGCCCAAGCCGTTCTATGCGCTGGTATCCTCTCCTATAACGGGAATTGATTGACTTCAGAGGAACCGTTACCTTTCTGTATTCTGCAGAGAAAGATTGAGAAAGAGAGAGGATACAAGCAGAAGGCTGAGGAATTGAGAAGATGACAAAAAGCAAAGAATAAAGGCTAGAAGTAGAAGTAAATAACTTGTGAATGTGATGGACAAGGATAAGAAAAGAACAGAGAAATTAGGAAAGGCAGCCATTTTAAACTGGAACCATAACACCCCTGATCATTGACCTGGAACGTTAACTCTGTTTTTGCTCCACAGATACTGCCTGACCTGCTGAGTATTTCCCATGTTTTCTGTTTTTATTTGATGACACTCCCAGATGACAGGCTCCTCAGATAGTCCATTAAATTCTCCTGTTAGGGAAGACCATTTGAAAATATCTGTATAGACCGGGTCATTTGTCAAATCTGCACCCTTCCTAACGATAAGTTCCTGGATATATACCTATGTTTCCCTGGTAACTGCTCAGCAGTTAGATCTATCGGTGATCAGAAGCACTATTTAACTGCTTGTGTTTTGTGTTGGAGACTGGTCCTCATTGCGTGCTGTACAATTGCAAACACTGGCAGGCAATGGAATCGACAGTACAGCCACTAAATGTTTGCATTCCTCCTGGTCTTAAGCCACATGGAGTTGCTCATTCACTGGAGTACAGATGACATGTATTTCTCATGACAATAAAGTGTTGTAAAATAAAATTGTGCTGTTTCAGTGAGCCTGGGGGAATACAACAAGCTGTGAATAAACACTGGAATGATGAAACATATGCTGTTTGACTGATGATGTGTATATTACACATCTTGGGTCCTCTCAGCACTCCTGGGCCCTTAGGCAGTGTTATTAATGTACTGGAAAAAATCAACAATGTTTGCATCAAAAATGTTTGCATACAAAATAAATGGCTGCAGGTCCCAAAGGGGTTTGCAGTTTAATTTGACTGCACATTAATCCACTTAAAGAAGGAGGCATTCCCCACTGATGAGGGCAGCTAATGCCCAGCTATGCCCAATAGGATGCTGAACCATACATCAGGAAGGTGCCAGTTTTTTAAAAATTCTTTTCTTGGGGTGTGGGCGTCGCTGGATGGGCCAGCATTTATTGCCCATCTGTAATTGCCCTTGAGAAGGTGGTGGTGAGCTGCCTTCTTGAACCACTACAGTCCATGTGGTGTAGGTACACCAACAGTGCTGTTGGGAAGGGGGTTCCAGGGTTTTGACTCTGCAACAGTGAAGGAACGGCAATATACTTCCAAGTCAGGATGGTGAGTGGCTTAGAGGGGAACTTCCAGGTGCTGGTGTTCCCATCTATCTGCTGCCCTCATCCTTCTAGATGGTGGAGGTGATGGGTTTGGAAGGTGATGCCAAAGGAGGCTTAGTGAGTTCCTGCAGTGCCTTTTGCAGATGGTACACACTGCTGTCACTGTACATTGGTGGTGGAGGGAGTGTTGTTTGTGGATGTGGTAGCAATCAAGTGGGCTGCTTTGTCCTGGATGGTGTCAACCTCTTTGAGTCTTGTGGGAGCTGCACTCATCCAGGCAAGTGATGAGTATTCCATCACACTCCTAACTTGTGCCTTGTAGATGGTGGACAGGCTTTCGGGAGTCAGGAGGTGAGTTACTCTGTGCACCATTCCTAGTCTCTGACCTGAGATTTAATCTAGGTCAGTGCTCATCTGAGCTGAAGCCGCAGATACTGACCCCCAAAGTGCCTTGCTCAGGAAACCCACCTACCTGGATGGGTCTGATCAGGAAGGTGTGTCCCAGGTGGGGAAGTTACTTGAAACTGGTCCTGTTGACCCAGCCACTGGGAGAAAATGGGTCTGTGCACGTTGTTGTTGGTTGATGATCAATCTGGTCAGGCTGTAAATTCCTCTTCCAATGGTCAGATTATCCACAGCAGTGAGTTACTGAGCCAAATAGACCCAGTTCAATTCTTGATCCAATTTACCTAACCTCAGCTCCTCCATTTAGCGGCCTTGTGAATAAACAGCCAAGTTGATTGCTCGCCAGTTACCCCCACCTGAACAGGTGCCAGGTGAGGACATTGTTGGTTTCAACTGTGATGCTCCTAAGGGCGAATAGCCACTGACAGTGCCTGCTTAGGTCAATGCATAGAGAATGACTTCATGGTGAGAGTTACCAGAGGATGCTGGAGCTCATGAAATGGCAACCAGGCAAGGACCCAGCACCCTCAGGAGAGTTATCAAAGAGGTCAGAGAGAACATGGGGTCAGAATCAGCTGTGAGATTACATGACAATGTAATGTTTACTCTCATGCTCTTTGCTGTGCTCATGTTACAGATTGTAGCCAATGGTTACACACTGCAGGATCTTCTCACTGATGTAACAAGGGATGATTTGAAATACATCCAGATAAGGTAAATGCTGTGACTGAGATTCTGTCGGTCAGTTGTTTATGCTGAATTACAGTTTGAATTCTGAGTGACCTTCCTGTTCCAGGTGAACTGGGGTTCAGTGGTTCGGCTCTTGCGTCTTGAGTCAGAAAACCCGTGGATACAAGGCCCACTGCAGAGGCTTGAGCATGTCATTCATGCTGATGCTCCAGTGCTGTACTGAGGGAATGCTGCACTGTCAGAGGTCTTTCAGACAAGACACTAAACGGAGACCTCGTCTGTCTGTTCTGGTTCCTATTAAAGATCCCATGGCAGTATTAGAGGAAATTCATAGAGCTCACTCAGTATCCTGGCCTGTATTTATTCCTTAACCAATGTCACTACAAACAGAGTAGCTGGTCTTTTACCTCATTGTTGTATGTGGAATCTTGCTTTGTAAAGCTTGGCTGCCATGTTTCATAAATTACACTTCTAAAAGTAATCAGTTGGTTATAGAGCATTCAGAGATGCCCCGAGGATGTAACAGAGGCTATGTAAATGTAAGTTACTTTTCATTGTACATCATGAACCATTTCCCCAGCATTGTGAGCACAGGAAATCATGGGTTTAAAATTAATTCTCCATGTTAGTGTAAACTAGGTGATGGTGAGCCAGCAGCCATGTCACATCAAGCTCATTGATGTTGTTTAAAGGAAATTGGAGGGAACAGAAAACAGACAACTGATTGGCTATTGCCTGGCTTTCACTAACATGGAAGACCAGTTTGACCCTCGGTATCTCAGTGTTAGCTGTAGTACCTAGATGTTCTCTCTGTGGTGTGCTACTATAGAGATAGATACCCTGCTCCACATACCAAGTTCTCAGACTCAATCTACCCTTTAATGTATCCCAAATACCATCTGACCTGAACCAGTTTGACTTTATTCCCCAGGGACTGAAGTTTTAACACAGATGGAATAGCCCCGGACCTAAGAGGGACATTTCCTCAACTTATGCTCCTCATGCAATAATGGACAAAGACCCAGGGCAAGAAATGTGCAGGTTTACAAGGCTTGCTTGTGCATAATTCTTCAAGTCAGGAACTCAAACTCTCAAAATCGGTCTGGGGTTCTCACAAGTACCTGAGGTCGAGAGGCTTGGAAGACAAGAACTTGTCCAGGTTTCTCGGGAGCCCTTCAGGCAAGCTTCAAACCTGGTACAGTTCTGACTGAATGTAGTCTGCATTGCTTGGTGCTGAAAGCTAACCCAAGGATGGACCTGTGTGGGAGGAGCAATGGCAGCAGGAGATAAAAACTGGCAGCAGAGAGGGAGGCCCAACACAGGGAGAGCTGACCTGCATGGGAAGAGCAGCGGCAGCGGGAGATAAAAACTGGCAGCAGGGGAGCCCCTTCAATCTGTTTCTACCTTATAGAGCTGAAGTTTGACATCAAAGGAAAACAGGTAGGTGATTGGTGGGTATCTCTTCCATGTCTCTTTTGATTGGCCAGTGGTCTAGATCAGGAGACGTTATTACAGCTGAGGAGCACAGTTAAGAAATTCACTTTTAAAATATTTAACATCCAAATTAAGCAATTAAATAGAATAGAGATGGCTGGGCAAGTGATGTGTTGCAGCTGTAGTATGTGGGCACTGGTGGACGCCGGTGCGATCCATGGTGACCACGTCTGCAGCAAGTGTTGACTCCTTGAGGCACTTCAATTCAGAGATGATGAGCTGGAGTCCGAGCTGCGGACACTGCAACACATCAGGGAGAGGGAGAGTTACCTGGACACTGTTTCAGGAGACAGTCCCAGCCCTTAGATTAATAATATCAAATTTGGACCATGGTCAGGGACAGGAGGGTGTGACTACGAGTGAGGCAGGTATGGGAATCCAGAATTTCGCTTTGGAGGAGCCTCAGCCAGTGCCCTTGCCCAATAGGTATGAGGTTCTTGCTCCTGGTGGACGAGGGCCAAAGGGTTCAATTGAAGTTTAAAAAATCAAAAAGTAACAAGAGAGCAGAGGTGCAGGGAAGTGGAGAGGCAAACAATAACCAAAGTGTGACATGAAGGGGCAGAAAATATAAGCAGAAGAATGCAGCAGAAAGCAGAACCAGAATGAGCAATAATGGTAAAATGTCAAAGTTTAAAGCTCCTTATCTGAATGCACACAGCATTTGTAACAAGATAGGTGAGTTGATGACACAAATAGAAATAAAT
Organism: Carcharodon carcharias; assembly: GCF_017639515.1. Lineage (NCBI taxonomy): Eukaryota > Metazoa > Chordata > Chondrichthyes > Lamniformes > Lamnidae > Carcharodon > Carcharodon carcharias. The sequence continues at coordinate 52,415,121 of NC_054485.1, read as the reverse complement.
GAATATGACTTGATAGCTATTACAGAGACGTGGTTGTAGGGTGACCAAGACTGGGGAACTCAATATTCAAGGGTATTCGATGTTCCGGAAAAATAGGTAAAAAGGAAAAGGAGGTGGGGTGGCTTTGTTTATAAAGGAAAGTATCAGTGTGATGGTGAGTAGATATAAGTGCAATAGATCATGATGTGGAATTAGTTTGGATGGAAATAAGGAATAGCAAGGGAAACAAGTCACGAGTGGGAGTCGTCTATAGGCCCCCAATCTGTTGCCTCACTGTAGGACAAAGTATAAATCATGAAATTATGGAGGTGTGTAAGAAGGGCACTACAATTGTCACGGGTGATTTAATCTGCGTGTTGACATAGACAAATCAGATTGGCAGGGGTAACATTGAATACGAATTTGTAGAGTGCATCAGGAATTGTTTCTTAGAGCAACATGTTGCAGAACCTACCCAGGAACAGGCTATTTTAGATCTAGTAATGTGTAATGAGGTGGGATTAATAAAGAAATATCGTATTACTCTAGGGGGTAGCAATCACAACATGGTAAAATTTCAAATGCAGTTTGAGGGCGAGCAACGCGGGTCTCAAGCCAGTGACCTCAACTTAAATAAAGGCAATTACAGAGGTATGAAGAAAGAGTTGTCTAAAGCGGGCTGGGAAAATAGACTAAGGGGAAGGTCAGTGGATGAGCAGTGGCAGACATTTAAGCAGATATTTCATAACACTCAGCAAAAATTTATCCTGGTCAAAAAGAAGGGCTCGACAAGAAGGATGAACCACTCATGGTTAACAAAGGTGGTCAAGGAGAGTATCCAATCAAAAACTAAGGCATACAAAGTAGTGAAAATTAGTGGTAGGCCAGAGGATTGGGAATTTTTTAGGAACCAGCAGTGGATGACTAAAAATCTAATAAAGAGGGAGAAAATTGATTTTGAAAGTAAATTGGCAAGAAATGTAAAACAAACAGCAAAAGCTTCTAAGGGTATATAAAAAGAAAGAGAGTGGCTAAAGTGAGCGTGGGACCCTTGGAAGATATGACTGGAGAATTGATAATGGGGAACAGGGAAATGGCAGATAATTTAAACCAATATTTTGCATTGGTCTTCAGGGTGGAGGACATTATAAACATCTCAAAGATATCAGGTAAGCAAGGAGCTAATGGGAGGAAAGATCTTGTAACAGTCTCTATTATGAGGGACAAAGTATTTGACAAACTAATGGGACTAAAGGCAGCTAAGTCACCAGAACCTGATGGCCTGCATCCAAGGGTTTTAAAAGAAGTGGCTGCAGAGACAGTGGAGGCATTGGGGGTCGAAATATTCCAGAACTCACTGGATTCTGGGAGGTTCCCAGCAGATTGGAAAACTACTAACCCCTATTCAAGAAGAGAGGGAGACAAAAAGCAAAAAACTAAAAACCAGTCAGCCTATCATCTGTAGTTGAGAAAATGCTAGAATCAATTATTAAGGAAGAAATAGCAGGACATTTAGAAAAGCTTAATGCAATCAAACAGAGTCAACATGGTTTTGTGAAAGGGAAATCATGTTTGACAAATTTGCTGGAGCTCTTTGAGGAAATAATGCGCAGAGTTGGGTAAAGGGGAACTGGTAGATGTAGTGTATTTGGATTTCCGTAAGATATTCGATAAGGTGCCACATAAAAGGTTATTGCAGAAGATAGGAGCTCACGGTATTGGGGTAATGTATTAGCATGGACTGAGGTTAACACACAGAGAGTCGAGATTAATGGGCCTTCTTCAGGTTGGAAAGATGTAACTAGTGGAGTGCCACAAAGATTAGTCCTAGGGCCTCAATTATCTACTATCTATATTAATGACTTGGAGGAGGGGGCAGAGTGTAATTTATCCAAATTTGCTGATGATAAAAAAATAGGTGGCAGGGCATATTGTGATGAGGACATAGGGAATCTGCAAGGGAATATAGATAGGTTGGGAGAGTGAGTAAAAGCTTGGCAGATGGAGTTTAACATAGGAAAGTGTGAGGTCATGCACTTTGGTGGGAAGAATCAAAAGACAGACTATTATTTAAATGGAGCCAAGCTCCAAAAAAGTGCAGCACAGAGGGGCCTGGGTGTTCTTGTGCATGAAACACAAAAAGTTAGCATGCAGGTGCAGCAAGTAACTAAGAAGGCAAATGGAATTTTGGCCTGTATTGCTAGAAGGTTGGAGTTTAAAAACTGGGAAGTCTTGTTACAACCGTACGGGATGTTGGTGAGGCCGCACCTGGAGTACTGTGTACAGTTTCGGTCCCCATATTTAAGAAAGGATATACTGGCACTGGAGGCAATTCAAAAGAGATTCACTAGGCCGATTCCTGGGATGAAGGAGTTGACTTATCGAGAACGGCTAAACAGGTTAGGCCTTTATTCATTAGAGTTTAGAAGAATGAGGGGTGATCTTATTGAAACGTACAAAATTCTGAAGGGGCTTGACAGGGCAGATGTTGATAAGATGTTTCCACTCGTGGGGGACTCTGGAACTGGGGGGCATATTTACAGAATAAGGGTTCACTAATTTAAAACAGAGATGCAAAGGAATTTCCTCTCTCAGAGGGTAGTGAATGTCTGGAATTCCCTACCCCAGAGAGTTGTGGAGGCTAGATCACTGCAAGTATTTAAAGAGGAGATAGATGTTTGAAATATCTGGCAGTTGAGGGCTATGAGGAGCTGGAATGAAAGAGGAGTTGAAGCCTGAGGCAGATCAGCCATGATCTTAGTGAATGGTGGGGCAGGCTGAATGGCTGCCTTCTACTCCTATTTCTTATGCTCTTATGTTACTGTACCGTTCAATCATGAGAACCTGTAACCAGCCTTTCAAAGATTTCAGAACATTTTTAATTTGCCCCAATTCTTTTCTCCTGTTCTATTCTGAAAGAGCAGACTGTCGCCCTCTGCCATCTCACCCAAACGGGCATCCCTTATGCCTGAGACAAGCCCGACCCTGTCATTACTGAGATCAGTCAACTCAGTTCAGTCAATATTAGAGCTCGGGGTTGGTTCAATGTCGCATCCCCACTATGTGAACTCTGCCCACTTCATGTACGCCGTGCATGGTGTGTATATCACTTGCCCACCAGTTATACATCACAAACAACATGCTTACGTACATCTTTTCTATTCCACTTGTGCATCATTTATGCAGTTACCCGCGGTGCCCTCAGTCAACCTTTGTACCAACTTGCGTTCATTTTCTGGCTCATTTTTTCTTCCTCCTCCTGTTCCTGAAGCTGTTGACTCTGTGCTTGATACCTCCCCCTGGTGTTCTTAATATATGCGTAAACCTTGACAGATGGTGTGGATGGGCTGTTTGACCCTGGGAAGGAGGGCACGCAGCCTTAGGCAACCTTCACATGTGCTTCCACCAAGAGTAGGAATGCTGGTTAATGTTTCCCTCCTAGCCGAGGGATAACCAATTACACCGCACAAACTCTCCTTGATCAAATTAGTTAATTGGCACAGTTGAGGGAGCAGCTTCCTCACCTGCATGGCTCAGTACTACATCTTATGATACATTTGGCAAAAGAGATCTTGATGAGACTACACAGCAGCACTGTAGGAAGATCAACTGTCCTCAACCCTTGCATGGTCATTCTGTAAATAGTTAGCTCTTCATTTCCTGAGTTACAACATCCATTGTATACTTGAAGTAAGAGAAACCACATACAGATTTAGAATGGGGGAAACAAGAGACATTCCTAGGACTTACAGCTGTATGAAGGGCACACAATCCATTTCACAAACACTGATCTCCACATTAATCCCAAGTGGTTGTGCCCGTGCTCAGAAAGAACTATTATGAGGGGAGGTATAATGTGAGTTCAGCCGTTGTTAATATAATTGGATTGTTTCTTCAATCACAGCGCAGAGCGTTTCCACCTACACTGGTTTCTTCTTATTTCTCTGTGAACTTCTCTTTGGTGCTTTTAATTCCATCAGCCCTGAAGCTGAGATTTTCACCAAGATTGTGTAAAGACATAGCTGGCTGCTCCCCAGGCAGTGTGCGTGGGCTGTTATTAAACACTGTGCTGTGCTAGATGATGTGGTAATTCGTTCCTTATTGTTTAGCTACTCTGTGAAGATTGTTGGGCAAGACTGTTTATATTATTGTGTCAGCAAATTTACCAAATGTTTGGTAAAGGCCTTTGAGTGGGTTTTTAACAATGTGTTTGTGTGTTTTAATGCATGTGTGAGTTTATATATGTAGGGTGTGTGTGTGTAGTATATATGCATGTGCATTATGTATGCATGCGTGTTTGTGTGTGTGCTATGCATATTTGCAGGGTGCGTTTTTTTTATTCTTCCATGGGATGTGGGTGTCACTGGCAAGGCCAACATTTGTTGCCCATCCCTAACTGCCCTTGAGAAGGTGGTGATGAGTGCACTCATGTGCATGTGCACAAGCATCGCTGCATGTGTGGTGCGCATGTACATGGGGTGCTTGCATCTCCTCTTCATTCAAAGATGCTTAAATCCATTAAATCAAACTGGAATTATGCAATGAAAGCCCCATGTGCTGTTTTATTTAAATTGCCTAATCTGCATGTGTGTGTATACGTGTGTAATGGAAAAAGGGCCTATGCTTATTGGAGATTAGAAGAATGAGAGGTGATCTTATTAAAGCATATAAGATTCTGAGGAAGCTAACAGCTGCTTGCTGGAAAGATTCTCCTCGTGAGGGAAGCTAGAATTGGGGCAGCTTCTGAAGCAGTCTCCCATTAAGACAGAGGTGAGGAGGAATTTCTTCTCAGAGGGATATTAATCTTTGGAATTCTCTACTCTTGCGAACAGCTGATTGAGTTATTGAATATATTCAAGGCTGAGTTAGACAGATTTCTTGATCTGTAAAGGAGTCAAGTATTATGAGGGGCAGGCAGGAAAGTGGAGTTAAGGGCACAGTCAGATCAGATCAGATATGGGACCTTATTGAATGGCAGAGCAGACTCGAGGGGCGAATGGCCTTCTCTTATTTCTCATGTTCTCATTAAAGAAAGACTTGCATTTACATGGTACCATCCACAATTTCAGGATGCCAGAAAGCACTTTACAGCCAAAGGAATAGTCTTAAGTGTAGTCAATGTAGGAAACACGGCAGCCAATTTGACCACAGCCAGCTCCCACAAACAGCAATGTGATATTGACCAGATAATCTGGTTTTTATTAGCTATTATCTGAGGGATAAATATTGGTCAGGATACAAAGAGAACCCTTTGTTGTTCTTCAAATAGTGCCTTATACCTGATAAGGCAAACAGGACCTTGATTTAACATCTCCTCTGAAAAGTGGCATCTCCAACTGGGCAGCACCCCTTCAGTACTGCAGCACACCTTCAATACTGCACTGTCTGCTAGTGTGTTCAAGATTCTGGAGTGGGACTTGAACCCACAACTTACTGACTCAGAAGTGAGAGTGTTACCAATAGAAACACAGCTAACACCATGTGTGTAAGTGCATAATACATAATACCTCAAAAATATGGGGCCTGACAACTACCCAACTGCAGAGCTAAAAACCTGTGCACCAGAGCCATCTGCTCTCCCAGCTGTGCTACAAAACTGGCATTTACCCAACAGGTTGGAAGGTTACCTTAGCATGCCCTATCATGGGAGCCATCATGGGAGTATCAACACCACAAGGTCTGCAGCAGTTCAAGGAGAAGGCTCACCAGGAGGACAGGTAATAAATGTTGGCCTTTACAATGGTGCCCACACCCCAAGAGCCCCCACTACGCATCGCGGGGGCATTTCTGCAAACACATTTGATCCCCATAGCGCTGTACGATATAACATGGCCAGCGCTGTCCCAGGTTACAAAAGAGGGACTTAGGTATCATTTAATGATGGCTCAAAGATACTGCTTTATTTATTTTAAAGAGACATTGCAGAATCAAGTAGCTAAAATCTGGAATTTCCAAATGTGAATTTAAAATCAAGCCATCGTCAGATATATTAATGAAGATGAAATTCACAATTTCAGAAGTCAAATGGTTGCAGAGATCGAAAATTGACTATGGGAGCCAGAATAGACAGTCCTTACTTAATCCCTGGTGAGAATAATTGTTAGATTCCGGAATTTGAACAGTTCAAGATGATAAGTCAGCCATCTCTCAGTTTAATAACAAATAGTTTCAAATCTTGAAACAAAAACAGGAAGTCTCTAAAGAATGGTCATTCGGACTCGAAATGTTAACTCTGTTTCTCTCTCCACAGATGCTGCCAGACCTGCTGAGTTTTTCCAGCATTCTCTGTTTTTGTTTCAGGTTTCCAGCATCTGCAGTATTTTGCTTTCATCAGTTTCAAATCCTGGATAGGCTTAAGTGCAAGCAGAGTGTGGAGTTAATTTTAAAATGTTGTCCAGCAATGTTAAGATCTGTAGAGGCTATGGGTGTGGAATTTGGACTAAATGACGGTCAATCATACTTTAACTAACTATTGAACAGTGGCTAGAATTGCCCAGAATAGTTGGCCAGCTTAATATGATTTATGCAGTACTTTAGTAATTAATGTCTATGGTAAGGAAAAGTGGTCAATGGCATTTGCCTGATGTGAGCAGTTGCCCAGGATACATGGGGATGGTTCAAGTGGTGGCCACTATATTAAAAACATGCAATGGGCCAGAATTTCTCATGTTAATAACAGTGAGTTCAATGTACACACCATTACTGGATACCCTGTGAGTTGCAAATTGTCACGAGTTGCTGAATGATTCATGCTGCTGCTCTGTTAACTTCACAAAAACATCCCCATCTGTTTGAAGAAATTACTGCATTGTGCTGTTAAACTTTACAGCAGAAAGTTAGAGTGTAAGGGAAACTTTTTAATAAGAAGTTTTCTGTTCCTGCAAACCCTTTGACTGCTTTGGCCAAGTGAACGGTGTAACGGTGAAGTGGTAATCCTTTAAAAGATCCGTTGTAGGTCCCACTGCTCGCCAAGATCCCACATGCCCAACTGCCCTAGCTGCACCATTACCAACTCACACTGACAGTAAGTTACAGGGTAAAACATTTTTGGTCTGAGGAGTAAAGAAAAATGTCTAACGAACAGTGCCCTGCTCCAAAACAAGAACTCTGGGCCAATATGTTTGTATGTGTATTTATACATAGCAATATGTGTGTGACACAGGACAGAGGGAGCACAGTGCATTTAGAAAGACAGAATTTATCTATCAGTCACTCAAGGGTTTCTTTCTGCATTAGGGGTGGAATGTTGTGCAGACTCTGGGCTGCAATCAGTTCCCACAGGAAGGTGGAGGGTGAGAAGTATGCACTGGCCACCCACTGCTCAGCTTTCAAAAAGTGAACGCCATCAAGCACCAAGGTGAGACTAAACACTATGACACAGAACTGACAGAGACGCCGGCAAAAGACTCGTGCTTTGAGAACATGCACCTGCTCTGGAATGGCAGTGAAGGGACCGAAGCGAGAGCCACAGACCATCTCCCATGGCTGGGAATGGTGCAACTGTCACTACCACAAGTTTAATCTCGGAGCTGCACCCATCTCAGACATGTTTAGGATTGTGCAACGTCAGAAAGCCGGTAATAATTTGATGTTCACAATTTGCACTCGGTGTGATATTCACAGTGATTTGATGTTCACAACTGGAACTTGCGTGCGCAGTGGCACAATTGTTTACATAGCAAATAACCAGCAGGACCACAGGGTGGGGGCACACAGGCTGGAGCGGGCCCTGCGCTGGGACCTTCCCCTCGCCCTGAAACCCTGGTGGATACTCTGCTTGTCGTCCCTCCTTATGGAGGGCAAACAGGCACTTTAGTTTCAATCCCATTCCAAAACCTAAATACTCTGATTTCCTTGTGCTGTAATTAGATTTGTCAGTTCTGGTTGGACCTATCCCTGTAGGCTTCATCACCTGACCTCCTACAGCCTTTACCCTCATCACCAATACTTTCAGAACTTGTGAACAAAAATGTTCAAAGCAATGAAGACAAACTTTTTTAACGGTTTTTCTCCAGGGTTGCTCACAGCAGTATCCCGGAGATTCATTTTCAATCCCTGGAAACTCCAGGGAAATCCTGGAGCTTTGGAAATCTGGTCATCATGCAGGTAGCAGGTAGTAATGTCCACAACATTAGCATTTCTTACCTAATATTTTAGAAAAACATATTTATTAAAACAATATATTGCATAAATATTCTTTGATGGGGTGATCTAGATTCCTGACGAGCACTTTACCTCCAACTAGGATAACATTGTCTGTCTCTTAATTCGTTCATCTCAGGATAACCCACACACAAACCAGAACTGCAACCTTTGACCTTCCTAGTGTCCACAATCCCGACCCGCGCTGGGAAACATTTTTACTGATCAAGTCACCAGGGGGAGCTTTCCCAACAATCCTGCGCATTATTGTTGACTGGGAGTCTATAAGACAGTGCACTGAGGGGCCACCCAGCTGCAGATGCCCAGTATCATTCTGGTAAATTCAGTGCCAATATATGCTTCTTGAGGTGCTGTTCCCGGAACTGAACGCAGTACGCCAACAGATGCTGACCAAGGTTCTCTACCACTGAAGCCTAACTTTATCATATTTGCATTTTGGCTCGATTGAGAGATAGGTCAGAATTCCTTTTTAATTGCTTTTGAAATCATTCAATAGCTTTTAGTGGTTTGACTTCCCAAATAAGTACCTGTTTCCCATCTAAACACCTCAACTGACTCAAAAGCCATGGCCTCCTGCGCTGGTGCCATCTGCATTTTCACAAACCTTCCTGTGACAAATTTGGACTTCTAAACAGTTCAGGTTGAATTTCCAACATTGTTCTTGTGTTTTCTGTTTGTATCACAGTAAACCCAGCGGGTTTTCCTTCAGTAACATAGACCTGCCATCTGTTACCATCCTCTACATGATTTGAATCAGAGACCATAAGACCATAAGACATAGGAGCAGAAATTAGGCCATTCAGTCCATTGAGTCTGCTGCACCATTCAATCATGGCTGATAAGTTTCTCAACCCCATTTACCCGCCTTCTCCCCGTAACCTTTGATCCCCTTACCAATCAAGAACCTATCTCAGTCTTAAATACACTTAATGACCTGGCCTCCACAGCCTTCTGTGGCAATGAATTCCATAGATTCACCACTCTCTGGCTAATGAAGTTTCTCCTCATCTCTGTTCTAAAAGGTCTTTCCTTTACTCTGAGGCTGTGCCCTCGTGTCCTAGTCTCTCCTACTAATGGAAACATCTTCCCCATGTCCACTCTATCCAGGCCTTTCAGTATTCTGTAAGTTTCAATCAGATCCCCCCTCATCCTTCTAAACTCCATCAAGGAAAGACCCAGAGTCCTCAAACGTTCCTCATATGTTAAGCCCTTCATTCCCGGGATCATTCTCGTGAACCTCCTCTGGACCCTCTCCAGGGCCAGCACATCCTTCCTGAGATATGGGGCCCAAAATTGCTCACAATATTCTAAATGTGGTCTGACTAGAGCCATATAAAGCCTCAGCAGCACATCCCTGCTTTTATATTCTAGTCCTCTTGAAATAAATGCCAACATTGCATTTGCCTTCCTAACTACCGACTCAACCTGCAAGTTAACCTTAAGAGAATCCTGGACTAGGACTCCCAAGTCCCTTTGCACTCCAGACTTCTGAATTCTCTCCCCATTTAGAAAATAGTCTATGCCTCTATTCTTCCTACCAAAGTGCATGACCTCACACTTCCCCACATTGTATTCCATCTGCCATTTCTTTGCCCATTCTCCTAAGCTGTCCAAATTCTTCTGCAGCCTCCCCGCCTCCTCAATACTACTGTCCCTCCACCTATCTTTGTATCATCTGCAAACTTAGCCAGGATGCCCTCAGTTCCTTCATCTAGATCATTAATGTATAAAGTGAAAAGTTGTGGCCCCAACACTGACCCCTGTGGAACTCCACTAGTCACCGGCCACCATCCTGAGAAGGACCCTCTTATCTCCACTCTCTGCCTCATGCCAGACAGCCAATCTTCTATCCATGCTTGTACCTTGCCTCTAACACCATGGGCTCTTATGTTACTGAACAGCCTCCTGTGAGGCACCTTGTCAAAGGCCTTCTGGAAGTCCAAGTAGATAACATCCATTGGCTCTCCTTTGTCTAACCTACTCGTTACCTCCTCAAAGAATTCTAACAGATTTGTCAGGCATGATCTCCCCTTGATGAAGCCATGCTGACTTTGCCCGATTTTACCATGCACTTCCAAGTATTCTGAAATCTCATCCTTAATAATGGGCTCTAAAATCTTACCAATGATCAAGGTCAGGCTAATTGGCCTGTAATTTCCCGTCTTTTGCCTCACTCCCTTCTTAAACAGGGGGGTTACATTAGCGATTTTCCAGTCCTCTGGGATCCTCCCTGACTCCAGTCATTCCTGAAAGATCACCACTAATGCCGCCACTATCTCTTCAGCTATCTCCTTCAGAACTCTGAGGTGTAATCCATCTGATCCAGGTGATTTATCCACCTTCAGACCTTTCAGTTTTCCTAGCACCTTCTCCTTGATAATGGCCACCATACTCACCACTGTCCCCCGACTCTCTTGAACTTTGGGGATGTTACTCATGTCTTCCACTGTGAAGACTGACACAAAGTACCTATTCAGTTCCTCCGCCATTTCTTTGTTCCCCATTACTACTTCTCCAGCCTCATTTTCCAGCGGCCCAATGTCCACTTTTGCCTCTTTCTTACCCTTTATATATCTAAAAAAAACTCTTACAATCTTCTTTTATATTACTGGCTAGTTTTCCCTCATATTTAATCTTCTCCCTCCTTATTTCTTTTTTAGCTGCCCTCTGTTGGTCTTTGTAGGCTTCCCAATCCCCTGGTTTCCCACTGCTCTTCGCCACATTGTATACTTTCTCTTTAGCTTTTATGCTGTCCCTGACTTCCCTTGTCAGCCATGGTTGCCTCGTCCTCCCTTTAGTATGCTTCTTCTTCCTAGGGATGAATTTTTGCTGTGTCTCCCAAATTATTCCCAGAAACTCCTGCCATTGCTGTTCCACTGTCTTTCCTGTTAGACTCATCTCCCAGTCAATTCTGGCCAGCTCCTCCCTCATGCCTCTGTCGTTGCCTTTATTCAACTGTAATACCGTTACATCTGATTCCAGCTTTTTCCTCTCAAATTGCACGGTAAATTCTATCATATTATGGTCACTTCCTCCTAAGGGTTCCTTCACCTTAAGCTCTCTTATCAAATCTGCCTCGTTACACATCACTAAATCTAGAATTGCCTGTTCCCTAGTGGGCTCCACCACAAGCTGCTCCAAAAAGCCATCTCGTAGACATTCCACAAATTCCTTTCCTTGGGATCCATTACCAACCTGATTTTCCCAGTCTACCTGCATATTGAAATCCCCCATGATTACAGTAACCTTGCCTTTCTTACACACCTTTTCTATCTCCTGGTGTATCTTGTCCCCCACATCCTGACTACTGTTTGGAGGCCTGTACATAATTCCCATTATGGTTTTTTTTACCTTTATGGTCCCTCAACTCTACCCACACAGATTCTACATCATCTGACCCTACATCATTTCTTGCTATCGATTTAATTTCATTTCTTACTAACAAAGCAACCCCACCCCCTCTGCCAACCTGCCTATCTTTTCGATAGGATGTATATCCTTAGATATTTAGCTCCCAGACCTGATCTCCTTGCAGCCATGTCTCCGTGATACCCACCACATCATACCTGCCAATTTCAATCTGCGCCACCAGCAGAGCGATCTTGTTTCAATCCTCCACCTTTCAGCCTAGAGATTGCCAAGCAGTAATGAGATAAATGGCCAATTAAACTGTTTTATTAACATTGGCTCAGGAATAAAGGTTGGCCATGACCCTGAGAGAACTATCCTAATCTTCAAACTAGTGTCATGGGCCGTTAGATGGAGTAGAATGGGCCTCTGTTCACTGGAGTTTAGAAGAATGAGATGTGATCTCCTTGAAACAGAGTCACAGGCTGGGATTTTCTGGCCCTGTCATGGCAGGACAATCCCAGTGGCAGGTGGCGCTGGAAAATCCCACCCACAGAATTGTTACAGCACCAAAGGAGGCCATTCAGCCCATTGTGTCTGCTGGCTTTCCAAATGAGAAATTCACAGATGCCATTCCCTCACTTTCTCCCCGTAGCCCTGCACAATTTCCCTTTTCAGATGATAATCCAATTCCCTTTTGAAAGCCTCATTGGAACCTGCTTCCACTACACTCACAGGCAGTGCATTCCAGATCTTAACTACCCACTGTGTGAAAAAGTTTCTCCACATGTCTCCATTTCTTCTTTTGCCAGTTGCCTTAATCTGTGCCCTCTCGTACTCGATCCTTCCACCAATGGAATTTCTCCCTATCTACACTGTCTGGACCCCTCATAATTTTGAACACCTCTATAAAATCTCCTCTCAACCTTCTCTAAAGGAAACAGCCCCAACTTCTCCAATCCAAAGCTTACAAATTTATTGAAGGGTTTGACTAGTAAATGCTGGGAGGCTGCGTGCCCAAGCTGCAGAGTGGAGACTTAGGAGCCATTGTCTCAGGGTAAGGGGTTGACCATTAAGGACTGAGATGAGGAGAAATTTTGTTACTCAGAGGGCTGTGAATCGTTGGAACTCCCTAGAGGAATTCCCTGGAAACTCAGACTGAGATTGATAGAATTTTGGGCATTAAGGGAATTAAGGAATATAGGGATAGGGCAGGGAAATAGAGTTGATGTTGGAGTTCAGCCATGACCTTACTGAATGGCAGAGTAGGCTTAAAGGGCTATATGGTATGCACCTGCTTCTAGTTCTTATATTCAGCCAAACCCTCTCAGAAGCACACCTTGTTTGGAATTGTTGAAATAGTGACACCTTCAAGCCCTCAGCTTTAACTTTCCAGTGTGAGCTGAGGCTCAGTAGCAGCACTCTCACCTAAATTTGAAGGTTGGGGTTCAGACCCCATGCCGGAGACTTGTGCACAGAATCCAGGCTGACACTCCCAGTGCAGCACTAAAGGAGTGCTGCACTGTTGAAGGTGCCCATCTTTCCAATGTGTTGTCAAACCAAAGCCCTTCTCGGGCGAATGTAAAAGATCCCATGGCACTATTTTGAAGAACGCATGGGAGCTTACCCAGTGTCATGGCCAACATTTATTCCTCAAGCAACATCACTACAGTTGTTTAATTGATCATTTATTCCATTGCTATTTGTGGGAGTTTGCTATGCACAAGTTGGCTGCTACATTTCCTACACTACAACAGTGACTACGCTTCAAAAACTACTTCATTGGCTATAAATGTTTTGGGACAGCCAGTGATTGTGAATGGCACTATATAAATGCAAGTCTTTCTTTTCTTTCCATAAGTGTCTGCACTTCACGAAAATGTATTGAATTGTCTGTAAATGCTTTTGAAGATCCTGAGGTCATGAAAGCTGGGGTGTAGATTTATCTGTACAAACAAAGATCTACTGTGACATCTTTTCCTTTATAAGGTGTAAACATAAAACTTATCTTTTCGTTGAATATTTTGTTAAATAAAACCTATTTTTCTTTACTTCTACATTCTGGTCTTTTATTTTCTTATCAGTGTTAGAAAATCAAATACCTTTCATGGAAGCTGTGCTGTGTGTGGTCGGGGTTGTGCTCTTTGGGGTGGGGTTGTGCGCTTTGGGGTCGGGGTTGTGCACTTTGGGGTCGGGGTTGTGCGCTTTGGGGTCGGAATTGTGCGCTTTGGGGTCGGGGTTGTGCTCTTTGGGGTCGGGGTTGTGCTCTTTGGGGTCGGAATTGTGCGCTTTGGGGTGGGGGTTGTGTGCTCTGTGGGGTCGGGATTGTGCACTGTGGGGTCGGGGTTGTGCGCTGTAGCTTTTTCATGTTTTCTGATGTTTGTTCTCTCTGGGCAGCCTGCTGGGGCAGTTGTATGAAGGGCAGTCTCTATCTGGATGACTTTTGCCATCTGTAACTATACTGTGTGTACACCACCCTTATGTAATTGTAATAAGTAGCTGGTACTGTACAGTAGTGGTCAAGTTATCAGACTAGTAATCTAGGCCTAGGCTACTAATCCAGTAAAACATGCAAATGGCACCAAGGCACATTGAGAAATTGAATTCAGATTAAGTAACAAGTTCAGGAAATTAAAAACTGCTACTAGCAAAAAGTATGGAACCTCCTCCTCCAGTTATTAGTTTAATTGTCCACCACTATTTATGACTGGATGTGGTAGGACTGCAGAGCTTACGTGGGATTGCTTTGCTCTGTGTATTGCATACACTTTTGCTGTTTGGCAGGGAAGTAGTCCTGTGTTGTAGCTTCACCAGGTTGACACCTCAGTTTTAGGTATGCCTGGTGCTGCTTCTGACATGCCCTCCTGCACCCTTCATTGAACCAGTGTTGAACCCCTGGTTTGATGGTAATAACAGAGTGGGGGATATGCCCAGTCTTGAGTCACTAGACCTGTTCAAAATCTATTGCATTTAGCACGATGGTAGTACCACACAACACGATAGAGGGTATCCTCAGTGTGAACAAGGGACTTCATCTCCATGAGGACTGAGCAGTGGTCACTTTTACCAATACTGTCATGGACAGATGCGTCTGTGACAGGTAGATTGGTGAGGATGAGGTCAAGTAGGTTTTTCCCTCTTCTTGATAGCCTCACCACCTGCCGCAGACCCAGTCTAGCAGATTTGTCCTTTAGAACTCGGCCAGCTCGGTCAGTAGTAGTGCTACCGAGCCAGTCTTGGTGATGGACATTTAAGTCCCCCACCCACAGTACATTCTGTGCCCTTGCCACCCTCAGTGCTTCCTCCAAGCGGTGTTCAACATGGAGGAGCACTGATTCATCTGCTGAGGGAGAGCAGTGGTACATGGTAATCAGCAAGAAGTTTCTTTTCCCATGTTTGACCTGATGCCATGAGACTTAATGGGTTCCAGAGTCAATGTTGAGGACTCCCAGGGCAGCTCCTTCCCGACTATACCACTGTGCCACTACCTCTGCTGGGTCTGGCCTGCCGGTGGGACAGGACATACCCAGGGATGCTGATGGTGGTGTTTGGGTCATTCTCTGTCCGGTACGATTCACTGGGTATGACTCTGGGTGGAATTTTCCATGCCCATTGGTGTCAGGTGTCATGGTGGGCATGAGCAGACAATATGGCAGGAAGGCCAGATATCTGTTTCGCGCTATTGTGAAACCAGTTTGCCATCGTCCGCTCCGCCGGTCAATGGTGGACATCATTTTAATACATCTGCGTATCATTAAAAGCCCTGTTCACAGGAATCATCCCCTCAGGCTAGATCATCCAGGCACATCAGTGTGAGACTAGCTTTTAATTCCAGATTTATTAATTTAATTTAAATTTCACCAGCTGCCATAGTGGAATTTGAACCCATGTCTCCAGGGCATTAGTCTGGGCCCCTGGATTATTAATCCAGTGACATTAGCACTGCAGCAGTGCCCCCTCTCCACCTTGGACTTCTCAGTCTAAATCATAAGCTTGTGGTTTGAGCCCCACTCTAAGATTTAAGCACTAGGCTGACTCCTGCTTAGCTCCCAGCTAAGCAACATCTAATTTTAAAATTGTTTTCAACATTCCTCCGTGTCCTTACTCTTCCCTATCTCTGTGATCTCTTCCAGCCCCACAACCCTCTAAACTTTTCTAACACTGGCCTTTTCAGTGTCTGATCTTAATCGCTCCATGGTCAGTAGCAATGCCTTCAGCTGCCTCAGCCCTAAGCTCTGGAATTCCCCCCTTAAACCTCCCAGCCTGTCTTTCTTCATTTGAGACAGTCCTGAAAAACTACCTCTTTGATCAAGCTTTTAATCATCTGCCCTAATATCAATTTATGCGACTATTTTGCTAAATAATAACTAATTTTTTTTACGTCAACATTCTGGCCTTCTCTTGTAAAAATCATAGGAACTCCTCTATTGCCTTGGCCAATATTTATCCCTCAATGCCACCCAAATCTGATTAACTATTCATTTATTTCATTAATGTGTGAGGGACTAAGACCTCACCCTGCATAATTTTTAAAAATAAAATTTATAGAGATGTATTCATTGCTATCTCTGAAGATTTAAAACTGGACAAAGACCTAATATGGCTGAATCTATGTCTGCTTGTGACCCTCAAGCAGGAGAAGCTGACTGGCAGCATTGGGGAAACTCGCACCTCATTGTCTCTGAAGAGCCACTAATGACCCTCTATGGGCTGCACAGATCAAATTCAAAAAAGCCATCTGAATTTCATAACCTAGGCTGGCCATTAGGAGTCTGTTCCTCTGCTAGGAAAATGAACCCCATAACTTTCCTTTCAATTCGTAATGGTTGAGGCTTTTAACAATCCCGGGGACCCAGACGAGGGATACACACACTTTGTCAAAGACAGAGTGGAGAGGTGGGAGTCATGTGACATGGACCTAGTTTATGGAACCAGTAATATTGCCTTGTTGTACTGCAAGGATAGTCTGCCATTTTACCATCTAACTAGCAGCATCACAAAAAAGGGAACTTTGCCTAGATTGAATACCTGGCTCCTTCTACACTGTTTCAACCGGGACTTCTGCACTATAGCCTACAAAACTGATTCATCTCTGCATGCCTATCTCATTGGGTGAAGTCAACTCCACTGGAAAAGTGAATTATACAGCATTGGTTTTCAATCTGCTAAGCCTAGTGAAGGAATATCTCATTGGACTTTGATTCTGGATTCAGGGCCCACGTGAAACAATATTTCTTTTCCCTGTGGTCTCTGCTCTGTAAGTCTTTTCTTCTCTATCCCTCTTTTACTTTATGAATGCAAAGGGGGCAACATTGCAATCCCCCTCCTGCATTTGAGTATGTGCAAATAAACTAACCCTTAGGATGAACTCAATCTCAAGTTTAACAGAAAATTGGACCACACCAAAACTGAGGGGTTGGGAAATACGCCACGACTTGCAAAGGGGAAAGAGAATCAAAAACCGCTTTCTGTTTATGGACGGGTATTGAGAGGAGAAATTAGTGCTATTTAAATTAAGCTCCCCTACCCCACCCATCCATAACTGCTATTTGGAGCTTGCCAAATGTAAATTGAGCTGCCACTTTTCCCTTCAGAAAGTACAGCATTGGCTGTGAATGCTCTGGGACAACCTGAAGTTCTTATGAAGGCAAACTTGTTTGTTTTTGTGAATGTAACAAGAAAAATCGCATTGAACTTGAAACAGGAACGAGTCCCACGTGAGCACTTCCTGACTTGCGATATCTAGCAGATTTAATTCATTTGCAGAGACACGCTCCTACTTCCAAATGCTCCACAACCTGTTTTTGTCATTTCTATCCTTTAATTGTTGATTTGCTGTTCTGGCAGCAGTGTGCATTGCCTGGGATTCAGGTAAGTGGTGATGATTGCCAAGTTAGATATAATCCCTTTCCACACCACCCCACCACCCCTGCTCCCCAGCTTTTCTTATGAGCACTAAGAGCACAAAAACACTAACCTACTGGGTAACTCCGCCCCAGTCCCCATTAACTAATAACCTTGTTCTCCCTCACTGCTACATAGCAATAACTCACTAAACACTTCATCCACACCATCACTTAAACAAAGGGATTGATCAGGGGATCAGACCTGCAAAACGAAATATTAGTCATTCACATTTTTCTCCAATGGTTGATTATAAATGAAGAACAGGAAGACACATTAAGCCTAATGGAGTTTTTATATCATAATCCTGAATCTTGCGCTCTGATGTCGGGTGTGCATCCGATTCGAATGCATGTAAAATTGCGCGGAAAGACGTAGGCTACGCGTCCCGATGTCATCCTGCAGGCATGCAATATTGAGCTCGGCGGGCGCTGCTCTGACTCCTGCGTGTGCCTGCCCGCAATTAAAGGGCCAATTATGGTCATTAAAAGCCCTATTGACCGCGATGTTATGTTGCCCGTGTGATTTTTAGCTCGCCACACGGGCAAAACCAGTGGACAGAATTCATGTTTTAATCATTTCCTCATCCACGGGCAGGATTAAAGGCCAGGGAGCAGCAGCAATTTCTCTGTCATTGCCAGTCCTTTGCTGTGTGAGTACAGAGTTAGCCCAGAGTTTCTTTGCATCTCATTTGATTGGCAAGCCTGCCTTTCAGCATCTCAGGTCCTCATCTTCCCTGGAAGGTTTCCCTGAGTGTTGCAGCTCAGAGTTCCTTCATTTTCAAGGCACTGCTCCTCTGCATCCCATCTAATGGGGACAGTGTATCCCACTGGTGGAACCTCCTCTGAAGAGGAAGAGAGGGGCAGGAGGGAGAGGAGGCCAGGTGGGCACGGGCAGTGTCCCAGGGGCAGTTCTGGAATAGAAGAGGCAGAGGCTCAGTTGGTGCAGGGCCAGCAGTGTGGCCAAGGCAGGAGGGCATGCTAAAGACACCACTACCCAGCGGCTAGAGTGTTCAGGCAATGCTTCAGCCACCTCCAGATGTCTGACGTCTAGTGCTGCAGGAGAATCCGCCTTTCCAGGGACATAGTGACAGCAATATGTCACATGATAGATCCAGAAATAGCCTCCAATGGTGTGGCCGGACACCCCATGCCAGTGGCTTTGAAGGTGACAGTGACCCTCGATCTCTCTGCCTCTGGTTCTTTTCAGGGCTCAGTGGGGGATCTGTGCAGCATTTCTCAGTCAGCTACACACAGCTGCAACAAGCTCGTGACTGATGCTATCTTTACACACGTCTGCAAAACATCCACCTCCAGAGAGATGAGGCAAGCCAGGCGGAGAGAGCACGAGGCTTTGCTGTGATGGCTGGGTTCCCCCGTGTCCAGAGTGTGATAGGTGCACTCACGTGGCCATCAAGGCACCAGCAGGTGAGCCTGGAGCTTCCGTAAACAGAAAGCGCTTCACTCAATGTATGTTCAAATCGTCCATGACCACAGGGCACAGATTCTCCAAGTTTGTGCCCGTTACCCTGGGAGCTCACACGATGCTTACATCTTGTGGCACTCACAGGTACCAAGACTGTTCATGGCTCCTGCATGAGTGGATGAATGGCTCCTGGGTGACAAGAGCTATCGTTGAAGAGGTGGCTGATGACCTCACTCCTTCACCCAAGAACTGAGGCCAAGGAGAGATACAACAGGAGTCATGTTTCCACAAGGGCAGTGGTGGAGAGGACCATCGGGCTGCTGAAGATGCACTTCAGGTGCCTGGTTTGGTCAGGGGGAGCATTGCTGTATCCTCCAGAGTGTATCTCCCTCACAGTCGCCGCATACTGCGTCCTGCACAACTTGGCTCTGGCAAGGAGGGACCCACTGGGGGCTGAGGAAAGCGAGGCAGCTCCACAGGTCATGGAGGATGACTCAAGTGATGGCTCAGAGGAAGAGCCTGGGGAGACACAGAGAGAGAAATTCGAGGCAGAGGACAGGAACCTTCATGGAGGCAGGGACACCAGGGATGCTTTGATCCAGCGAATCTTCAGCTGGGCATCCAAGGCATCGATGCCTCGTCAAGCCAATGGCACCGTCTCCTTTGCTAACAGTCAATAAATCAGAACACAAACCAAAATGCCAGCACCACACAACACAATAGTTTTACAAGCCTGTGCTGCATTGGCACCTATTCATACCATCCAGCCAACTCAGCCCATTTAAGTTAAAAAATGATTATGTTTCTTCAGATGAACAAACAAAGTGGTCATCCTTAATACAAACTTCAAAATAATTAATGCAAAAAATGTCACCTGTGACACGGCCCTGTTGTGTTCAAGATGCCTTCAATTTATGCCTGCAGGTGCAGCATCTTGATGCCCCCACCTGTTTACAGTGACGCTAGAGACCGTCTGCTCACTCTGCTGTCCTGGTGAACCTGATGACCTTGGCAGTCGTCCTCTGGCTGCTGGAGCCTGAGCAGGCTCTGCCTGGGAGGGTGCATCCAGCCCCATGGCTGGGCACTCCTCAGTCACCACGGCATCATCAGATGCAGCGGACACTGGCAGAGGGGTGGAGGAGCTGATGCTCTTATCCAGAGCACCCTGAGAGAAGCCGATAGAGATGACAGGCAGCTCATCTGTCAGCATGAGATGCGTTTTCACCTCCCTGTTCACCATTGATGGACGGGCACCTAGCAGGGAGACTTGGTGCCTCATACATCTCTCACACTGGCAGTGACCTCCTCAGGTCTCACACTGCCTGTGTGAGGGTTTGCAGGTCCGAATGTAGCCCCAGGGACCCCTGAGTCTGCTCCTGAAGCTGCCTCTCCATGAGAGTTGCCACTTTCTCAATGGAGGAGGCTGTGCACTCGGTGTTAAGGATCAATGCGGAACTCATGCTCCGCGTGGACTGCTCCATGGCAAAGACCATGGCATGCAGGCCCTCATGGATCTCTGCCAGTTCTTCCCATGCATCCCGCTGGACATCCACCATCGGCCGCCTGATTGGCGACTCCAGAGGCTCATCATCTGCCTCAGAGGCAGCATGGCCCTGGTCTCCAGTTGTGCTCCAGCTGTGCTCCCACTGTCGGCTCCCTGTGACCTCTCCGCCTTTGCTAGCTCCTCATGTGAGTGTGATGTGCCCTCACCACTGTATACTACCCGTGGAGCTGAATAACTAATGCCCACTGCGCCTGGTTCAGAGAAACAGTGTGACATTCGTGCAGGTGTGATATCTTCCTCGGGGTTCAATAGGGGGTCCTCGGGATCACAGGTGGCTCCTGTGGATGGCGCATCTGCGGGCGGAAGGCAAAGGACCAGTACTTTCAATCACCAATGTCACTATGCATGCTCAGCGGGCTGAGGAGACAGTGGAGACCTGCTGCATTGGAGCTTCACTGGCCTCTCTGGCTACAACAGTTCAGTTTCTGATGAGAGGAACCCGTTATGTTTCCAGTACCCACCACACACACATCTGTCACCAGCACTCTTACCTTCACCCGAGACCCCGCCTCACTGCGACTGGAGGAGGGAATTGGCCGGTGGCATTCCAGCTCCAGTGCATTGCTCTCGTACTTCGTGAGGATGCAGATTCGGCTCCTCTACCCACTCTGCAGTGCTCCGCAGTGTTCTGGCTGCTTTTCTCCTGACAAGGAAAAATAGCCTCATTATTGCTCCGTCTCCCTGAAGGTCCTTTCCTGGCTTATTCCCGCCCTCCCACCCAGGCATTAGGCGGGCCTTGTCACTGTGGCTAACCTCACCCTGCAATGTACTGAGGCCAGTTGTGCTGACATCCCAGCCTTGGCAGGGCAGGGCTTCAGTGCCGGTTGTCATACACACCCTTAGACCCTGGAATGTTCCAAGAAACAGGCACCTGACTAAAGCTTTCCACATTTCTGCATTTACCCTTGCTGACCACAGCAGATCATTGAACCTTTTGTGGCACTGAAGCCACATCACATTGTGCCCACTGATCTGGGCGGCGACCTCTGGCCAGGCCGTCTTGGTCATGTGGGGTGACCTTCTCTTACCATCCCTGGCCATTAGGGTATGCCACCTGGCACTGAAGGGTCATTCGGACTCGAAACGTTAACTGTGTTCCTCTCCGCAGATGCTGCCAGACCTGCTGAGTTTTTCTAGGTATTTTTGTTTTTGTCCAAGTAACATTTAGACTGGCGCCTCAGTCTCAGTATAAGTGTGCTTTTTGGTTTGCTCTTTCTGTAGCAGATTGGGTATCTGAATGCACGTGTATAGTAAAGCAAAGCTGCCGGCCTTCGCTCAGCTCACTCCCAGCCACCTCTTGAGTCAACAGGTTGTGGAGTTAAAGCCACATTCCAGCACATAACTTGAGCTGCTACTCCAGTGCAGTATTCAGAGCTGCATTGTTGGAGGTTGATGAGATGAGATGTTAAACCCAGATAATCTTTCAGGTTGCTGACCTTTCACCATTAATGCTACCTGACCTGCTGATATTTCCAGCATTTTCTGTTTCCATTTTATTTTTCCAGCATCCGCAGTACTTTGCTCTTGTTTTTGTTAAACTGAGGTATTAACTACCCTGGAAGGTAAAGGCGTTACTTGAAGAACAGCAGGGGAGTTTGCCTGGCATCCTGATCATTATTTCCCTCTCAACAAATGCCATTTAAAAATTAAAAAACAATCAGACAGTTAATTATCTCATTGCAGCTCGTGGGACCTTGCTAAGCGCAATTTGGTAGCCACATTTCTTACATTACAACACTGAGCACACTTTGACAACACTTAATTGGCTATATAGAGCTTTGGGATACCCTTAATATGTGGAAGTTCTTATTTTTAAACATTAGGAATGTATCAAATCTTTTTTGCTGTATTCACACACTCTGCACAACAGACGACACTAACAAGCTGCCCTCTTTGGGATGGACATAAAGGATCCCATAGCATTATTCAAAGAGGAGCAGGAGAGATCAGGAGATCTTAGTGTCAAAGCTAATAAATATCCTGCAACCAATGCCTGAAAACAAACTATCTGGTCATTATAACATTGTCTGTGTGGGATTTGCTGTGTATGAATTGAATCCATGTTTCCTTATATTGCAACAGTGACTACACTTCAAAAGCACTTGTGGTCATAAAATGCTTTGAGATATCCTGAGGTTGTAAAAGATCTCAAGTAAATAGCTTTTTTTAAACTATTTATATAGTGTGTTTAACAGGATAATATCCCCAGATGTTTTGAGAATGACGTCTATTCAGGGTCATGAGTTTCTGCCATGGAACTTCATGTGACCGAACAGATCAATTCTTGACCTGCAAATCATTGGGGGCATGAAGCAGAACCTCCTGTCCCTACACTACATGGGATTGCAGCGGTTCAAGAAGGCAGCTCACCACCACCTTCTCAAGGGCAATTAGGGATGGGTAATAAATGCTGGCCCAGCCAACGATGCTCATGACATATGAATGAATTAAAAACAAAGGGCGTCCCACAAGGTAGTAGGCTCCAGAGTGCAGGATTGGCTTTCTTTTCTTTCCTTCAATTCTACCACTCTGTCTGTTCTTTAAGACATTGGGACGCAAAACATGATGCAGCTTAATGGGCAAGTTGTTGTCATTCTGAATGATTGGTAGCAAGCTCCTCCCAGCCATTAATGTCAATGCTGCCCCACTTCAAAGAAAGCTTCAGAGTATCTTTGAAGTTGTTCTTCAATGGTTGTGTGCTTATTTGGACAAGATTAAAAGAAAAGAAAAAGGTTCAAAGATCTGGCAACCGTATCAACAGAAGCAGGGTGGACAGACAGGCAGATATCTGTTTCACTAGATTGCCTCATTATGAATGTTTAGCTGTGCTCCGAGTATGATAAATGCATTCAGCCCCATGGGGGGACAGTTGACACAGGTGCAAAGGGGGACCACTAGCTTTGTTTGATTGACATTATTACCTTGTTATAACAATCTTTCTTTTAAGTTGTTTTTCAATGTTTATTTTGGACAAGTTTCTGGCTGTATTTGATTGACACATACTACCTTGTAATAACTCCATCTTTCTTTGAAGTGGTTTTTCAATGCTGGAGTGTTTATTTGAATTAAAAGTTCCTTCACCAGGACTTTCATTGGTTGTGTTTGATTGAAAAGATAAGGGAAGAAACCTTTTTCAAAGGGAATGTTGAATGCCTAATTGTTTTCTTGGATCCCGACTTTAGAATAGGGTATACAACTCCCCTGAGGAGCTGCGAATCACATTGCCCAGAAAAGCTGGCCTGATTTCATCAGAATGGTGGGTGGTCTGAAATAACCACCCCAGCAATGGAGCCAGCAAGGTTAGGAGGGCTCATGTGGTTTGCTACCTGCACGTCAATCCTGCATCTGCAAAAATTGCCACTCTGACATGAACAAAGGGATGAAAATCCTGACCTCATTTTCTAAGCAATATGTGGCTTCCTTTCTCTTCCTACCAAAAGGCCCACCTCACACTTACCTATATTGAAATTAAATGACCAATTACTAGCCCAGTCTGCAAATTTGCCTTCCTGTATTTTATTTCAGTCTGCCTCAGTAATGATCAAATAATTGCCTTTAGGGCTTTGGTTTAAGGTCACATCCAAAAGATGACACCTCCAGCAGTGCAGCACTCCTGTACTGAGGTGTCAGCTTGGATTATTTGTTCAAGTTTCTGGATTGAGACTTGAGCCCAGAGCCTGAGTGTTACCACTGAGCCACAGCTAACCCTAATGACTGCATTTTATCTGAATTCTTGTTGGTAATGTATACTGCATTCATTATACAAAGCATCTTCTGTACTGGACATTGTTTGGTCCAAACTATCATTGAGAAATTGCTTCAGTGGAGTTGCAGCAAGGAGGAAGATGAAATCCTGTTTGCAATCTGGGCAGGGCAGTGTCAAGCTGTGCCGCACAGAGACCGCCTCCAGAATATTTAAGCTGGGCCATTGATTTAACCGAAAATGTGGGGTTGAGGTTACAGTCAGATCAGTCATGATCTTATTGAATGGCAGAGCAGGCTTGAGGGGCCGAGTGGCCATTCCTGCTCCTTGTTCATATGTTTGTATGTTCATATGAAAACCTATAAATCCAACAGGTGGAGATTGCATAGTTGAGCTCAAAATGTCTATTTGCTGATGGATCAATGTGAAAACATGTTTTGGTGACTAAATGTAGATACTCGGAGATGTCATACGACAGCGCTCTAGGTCACTTTAATCCTTTCCTATTCAGGCAGATCAGGGCAAGAGCAGCCTAAATAAACAAGCTTTGCTCTACATTTCCCTAAATAAATAGTCAGTAGGAATTCAAACAACGCTGTACAAAAAAAACATTTTGAGAGAAGCAGGAAGGGACGATGTAAAAAATATATTTGAGAACTTCTACTGTGATATTGTTAATGAATGTGTGTGCATCAGGCTCCTCCATCTGTCACACTTCTGCTCAGCCTTGAGACAGCGTGGTGCCAAGGCTGGGTGAGTCTCAGGAGAGCTTTGTCCCTTTTTGAAGGGCAAGCTTTGCCAAGTGAAAATCTGTTGTGGTAGTTCATCTCATTACCTTCACACTGTGATAGGTTGATTTTTTTTCTAGACTGTTATATTGATATGTTATTCATAAAAAACTAAATTAATTATTATGTGAATTTACATCCAGGGTGCCACATTTACTGCTGGGCTGCAGTCTGGTACCGAGCAACAATGTATCAGTCCACCAGCCACATGGTGATCTGTAAGAAATACACTCGATGAAGCTCCAACATAATATTGTTGAAAAAAGACACATATTATTGAAGATTTTCATCTTGCCCTCATCATCAGGACAATTTGCAAGAATACCAAATGTAAAGGGAACAACAATTTTTACTGCATGAGAAGAGAATGTTGACTGGTTGGCAAGTGGACTCTGGCAGAGGTGTTGCCATGAAGGTTGCACCAGTTAACTGGTGACTAACAATTAACTGCCAAGCTTTGTTTAAATTCAAACCAGACAGGTTGACACTGTATTTTTTCAGCAATGCTAACGTTCTGTACAGCCAAATGCTCGTCCAACATAATAGGCCAGATACTCCCATCAGTGGCGATGCCACATGCATCACTATTGACTGCAGATATCACTGCATACTTACTCTTTTGTGCAATTTCATCTGGGACCTCCAATCCTGGCTGTAATAATGGTGCAGTGATCCAGGAGAAGATAGGCAAAGAGGAGAAGCATAGAGGACACGCCCCTCTTTTTACCACAGTAGATGCTATATTCAGGTAAGTTTATAAAGGTCTCAAGTCTTTCAGTGAGTATGTGAGTAAGTGAATGAGGGGTTGTGTGAATGAATGTGTGGGTGGGTGAATATGTGGGTGACTGGGTGAGTGTGAGTGAATGGATGTGAGTGGGTGGGTGGTAAGATGGGGGAAGATAGTTGGGTCAGGGGTAGTCGGGTTAAGTTTTAGTTGGTTCAGGGGACAGTCAGGTTGATTGAGGGGTGGGCAGTCGGGTCATGTGATGGGGGCATTTTGTCGGGCCAGGTGGGGGGTGTGGAATGTAGGGCCATGAGTTGGGGATGCTATTGGGGGGTCTGTTGGGGTGGTAGGTTGAGTTAGGCTGTTAATCACTGAATTGCACCAGAAACCATGCAATAATTCTGGGGTAAGTATCTGGGTAAGTAGCGTGTATATAGCCCAAGTCTACAGCACTGAGATCAGTGTAAGATTCATGGAGGATCCCGGGCAGTGCAAATCAGCCCATCGGAAGTCAGCCCAGGCAATGACAGTGTCTGTGTGTATGTCAGGGCTTCCTCAGGGTCCTGATGCACACCAGCAACTTAGGTCCAGTGCATCACCACTCCTGATATCAGAAGATCTAGCCCATTGAGTCTAAAAGTGAGATTAATTTAAACTTCTGGGAACCAGAAGACATAACATAGACTATGATAGTTTTAAAGACTGTGATTACTTTTGTAAAATGTGATTGCTTCATCCAAAAGAAAGAATATGATTGGACATTCTTATGCAATGTAATTGGTGAAAAGTACAATTAGAAAGCAAAAAAACATAGACCTTATAAACACTTGTTTGATCCCAGCTGATGTTACTACTTGACAAGCCATAAGCCATATCCCAGGTGGAACCAGGCTTGATAGATTCTAACTATTATTTTTGTTTAGAAACATGGAAGGTGGCCACTAAACAGAGTCACAGGAGTCATCTGGTGAACTTTTAACAAAAAAAAAATTTATTAAACATTAAAAGATGAATTATATTACACTTCTCCTTCACCCACAATTATATCTTTACAGATATATACAGATCACAAGTTACAAAAGCTATCTTATACACTCATATTCACAGTAAGTACACAGTCCATGTAAACCAATAGGTAACCTGTGGTCAGGCACACCAAACTCTGAAACCGAGGGCAGGAATATCCCCCCGTCGGAGTTGTGCGGGGATGGGCAGGGTGGGGGGATGGGTGGTGATGCTGCACTGCCATTTTACGTGATGCGTGCCCGGAACTGTGCGGGTGGAGGGGGGTTCCCTGAGTCGGGGCCTGCCTCTTTCGGGCATGCACGTGAAAGAGCGCAGAAATCTCCCTGAGGTGCAGAGCTGTCTCAGGGAGATTAGTTTAAGGTTTAAAAATTTAAATAAAGAAACGGAAATATTTTAAGACATGTCCCCTCATGTGACAGTGTCACATGAGCTGGGACATGTTCATGAATTTTGATTAAAAATTTAATTAAATAAAGAATCCTTAATGAAACCTCATCCTGCCCGTGGATGACTTTTCATGTAAAATGCGAAGGCTGCCTGGGCTCTTCGCCTGCCCGCCAGCCTTAATGTTGGACGGGCAGCCCTGTTAATTGTTTTAAAGACTATTTAAATGGCCTTGATAGGTCTTTGACAGTTCGGCGGGTGTGCAGCCGACTCAGTTGCATGCCCACTGAACTGAAGATCTAAATGACACGTGATGATGTTGAGACGCCCGCTCGACATCACCGCACGTCATTTTACGCCTCAGCAAGTGGACCCGAAAATTCTTCCCCAAGTGACCAATGCCACTCCAAGCAGACACTATGAATCTCTCATCAACCGGCCCCAGACGCTTGTCACACCATGAGCCAACCGGCCTCTTTCACATCAGGGTTTCCAATCTCCACTCATGAAGAACTTGCTTTGGGATCTTCTCCCAAATGACACTTTCTCTCAGGTGCCTTCCACAAGGGTCTACCTCCAGGATTTCAAACTCTGCTTCTGATGTTCCTTTCTCTGGATCGCCACATGCATTCAAGCTTCCTTCCATGCACTCTCCCTCAGACTCAACCATGCCAACAGTGCACCACTGCTTCACATGCCTGTAGTAAAGAGTTGCAGAACTTCAGCTGACTCCTTGGATTTTCTGGCTTCTCACAAGCCTATTTTGCTTGAAGTCTGTGTCCTGCAGTTTTCTCCCTTTAAACTTGGAGCCTTCCTCTCTGTTCCTTACTTTCACTTTCACTGAACACGATCTTGTTCCAGATTGCTGTTCTCCCTTTGACTAGAAGGTCTTCTTAGGGCCCCTCTTCTTCTGTTCTTTGAGGAAACCTGTTTCTTGCAGTTCCCTCCTGTTTAGCTTCTCCTAGCTCCTGTTTCTAACTGAACTAAAAAAACTACTGCTCTGTTCCTCTGTGTCTGACAGTACCTCTCTCTCTGGACCCCTGTGCTAGGCAACAGCACAGTTTTTTTCTACCTTGTACTTGTTTTAACTCCCCTTCAAGAATTATGAAACCTCATTAGAATGCAGACATCTTTTAAAATGAAACTAAAACTCAAGTTGCCCCCTTTCTTAACACACCAATACAGAAACACAAATTAAACCTAAAGCTGAAACTCATTCCTAATGCTCACAAATACAGATATAGCTTACTTAAACTATCTCTCGTTCGTAACACACTTAACAACAACTTCTGTTTATTTATCTCCTTCCAGGTAAAAAAAATGTTGCAAGGCATGAGGAACAAAATAGATGCCAAACCAACAGGAGGAGTGACAAAAAGTTTGGTCAAAGAGGTGGGTTTTAAAGAAATAAAATCAGAAAATGCTGGAAATACTCGGCTGGCCTGGCATCATCTGTGAAGAGAGAACAAGAGTTAATGTTCCAGGTCAATGACCTTTCATCAAAACCATTCTGGCAAAAGGTCATTGACCAGAAACATTAACTTTGTTTCTCTCTCCACGGATGCTGCCCAACCTGCTGAGTACTTCCTGCGTTTTCTGGTTTTATTTCAGATTTCCAGCATCCGCAATATTTTGCTTTTATATTGTTGGTTTTTAAGATGTTCTTAAAAGAGAAGAGGAGTTTGGGGCAGCAGAAGAATTTAGGGAAGGGGTTCCTAAATATAGTGACTAGACGGTTGAGGGCGTGACTATCCAAGGGAGAGGGATTCAAAGGGGGAAGGAGTCAGACAAATGGACAATTTGAGGAGAGAGTTGGGGACTGGAGTTTACAGAGATATGGACATTTGGGGCCATGGAAGGATTCAAATACCAGGTTGAGAATTTTAAAGTAGAGCTGTTGGGTGATTGGGAGTGAACGCAGATCAGCGAGCACAGGGGTGATTGGCAAGTCAGACTTGGTGCGAGACAAGGTGCAGGGCTTTGAATGAGTCTGTTTACAGATGGGAGCCAATGAAGACAACATAGGAATGTCAAGCCTGGAGGTGACAAAAGTACGGATAAGAATCTCAGCCATAGATGGGGTGAGGTAAGGGGAGGGGGGTGTGATGTTAGGAATGTGGGTGTATGTAGCCTTTGTGCAGGGATCATAAATTCAGCTCAGGGTTAAATAGGACACAGAGGATTTAAATAGGTTGGTTCAAGCTTGGCAAGTCTTGTTTTGCAGTGGGCAGCATCTCCATCTCTGGGCCAGGAGCTTTGGGTTCAAGTCCTACCTCAGGACTTAATGGTCATGGAAGGTGTGTTCATAACGTGGTCAAACAGTCTGTAAATCCTTATGGCAGGTGGTAAGAGTGGGAAAGTTTCCTGGTCAACCATTCTGCAGAAGGCAACAACAATCCACTGCAGTACTTAACCAAGCATAATCATGGACCAATCTAATGGAAGTCCATAGTTGCCAATGCCATTTTAGGGCATGAGACCTGGAGGCAGAGGTTTAAGCTGAAGAAAATCAGAAGCAAACAGTAGTAAAAAGATCTGATATGATAGTCAAAAGGAAAACCCAAAACAGGAATGTTGCCACAGTAACACAAAGTATAATACATATCCCAGTAAAAGGTATTAGTGTATTATATAAAGGCCCTGAATTTGTCATGTTTTTGCACTTGGAAATCTTGGTTTAATCTGCCTGGGTAGGAAACAAGCCATTTAATTCCCATTTAAAAATTTGCTTGAAGTGGGGATTAGGTGCTTAATATGCCCAGCTAATAATGGTGGGCACCATATGCAAATGAGAAAACCAAATCCTATGAAGTATTTCCAATCAGCATTGGCCTCGATGCCCAGTCCACTCCTAGCACCAGTGTTGCTCAAGGCTGAGATGAGGGGAGCTGATTTTTGGGCAATGCAATCAATTGGATTATTAAATTTGTATTGATGATTATGGGTTGATTATAGTATTGGGTTATTCAATTGGATCATCAAATTAGTATTGAACCTTGCAAAGCATCAGGAAATGTCTTTCCACTGATGTTATGTTCCACAGCTCTCGAAACCCACACCCACCACATGTATACTCCCATCCTGAAAGAGGTGGGGCTCTGGCAATGCCACTAATGGCACTCAGCACCCACTTGAAATATTCAAACACTGCCGGGTCCATGGAAATGGGGTGGAATCCGGTAGACAGGCAAGGGCCAGGCAGATGTGCTCTTCTGATTATTGGCCCAAGGCCACCTTCCCCAAGCTATCGTCCTTCATGCCTGAGCATTGACTGTATGTGTTTCAAAATTCTCATCTCTGTTTTCAAATCCCTCTATGGCCTTGCCCCCTCCCTATTTCTGTAACCTCCTCTAGCCCCACAACCCTCCGAAGTGATCTTATTGAAGCATATAAGATCCTGAGGGTTCCTGACAGGGTGGATGCTGAGAGGATGTTTCCCCTTGTGGGAGAGACCTAGAACTAGGGGACACAGTTTAAAAATTGGGGAGTCCTCCATTTAAGATGGAGATGAGGAGAAATATTTTTTCTCAAAGGTTTTTTGAGTAGTGGAATTCTCTTCCCCAGACAGCAGTGGAGGCAGGATCATTAACTATTTTTAAGGCTGAGTTAAATAGATTCTTGATTGACAAGAGAGTCAAAGGATATCGAGCGTGGATAGGAAAGTAGAGTTAAGGCCACAATCAGATCAGCCATGACCTTATCCAATGGCAGAACAGGCTCGAGAGACTGAATGGCCTTCTCCAGCTTGTACTTTGTATGTTAGTTCATATATCTGTGCTCTCCAGTTCTGACCTCCAGAGAAACCTCTGATTTTCATTGGCCCACCATTGGCAGCCATGCCTTCAGCTGTCATAAACGCTCAGATCAGAAATTCCCTCTCTAAAACTCTCAAAAATCTCTCTCCTCCTTTAAGACACTAATTAAAACCAACCTCTTTGACCAAGCTGTTGGTCATCTGTCCTAATATCTCTTTTTGTGGCCCTCTCTGTGCCAAACTTTTTTTGATAATGCTCTTGAGAAACAGCTTGTGACATTTTACTACCATGCGGCACCATATAAATATAAGC
This sequence comes from Carcharodon carcharias, assembly GCF_017639515.1. Lineage (NCBI taxonomy): Eukaryota > Metazoa > Chordata > Chondrichthyes > Lamniformes > Lamnidae > Carcharodon > Carcharodon carcharias. The sequence continues at coordinate 52,384,046 of NC_054485.1, read as the reverse complement.
TGTTGTTGTGTTAAGAAGCCATTGGATTATTGGAGGCATCATAGCCAAGCCAGCAGAGGTCACTGGAGAGCAATTAGGTTTGGGACTCTTGGCTGAATCAATCGGAACAAGCTAGCGATTGAATGAGGAGAGGGAGAATCCTTACTCTGCTATTCACTGGTAAACTTACTCTGTCATTGAAGGAACTTATAATGCATGCAGGAGTTCGAAACTGGCCTAATGGTTCAGCAGGTCTTGGGTATGAGTAGCTACCCCCACAGACTAGGTACTCAGTTAGCAGATTGCCACGGGACAGCAATAGCAGTTGATGAAGTGGAGCTGTGTTTCTTCCTCCTGATTGCTATCTAGCGACCCCTGCAGGAGGTGCACCTACCTTTATAGGATTGGGCTTGGCTCTGATGTCCCTGGCTGTCAAATGGCTTCTTGAGACTTGCTTTGCACTCTCACATATGAATAATAGCTATTTGTATAGAAACAAGTTTGTGACTGTCAGCATAGAGTAGCAAGAAGAGAAGGGGAACCGCTTATACAGCTTTCTAACGCACAATACAAGGTATACAAGGGGGTGTTATTGCTATGTAACACAGAATATAATATATACAGCATGGTGTTATTGCTCTCTAATATCCAGTATGATATATACACAGAACTGTGATTACCCTGTACCACAGAGTGTAATATATACAGGTGACTAATACTGCCCTATTAAACAGAGTACAATATCTACAAGCATGTAACATTGCTCTGTAGTACCGTGTGTGTTATACACAGGACTGTTTAGCACATAACAAAACATAATGGGCTATAACTTCCGAGCTCCAGGGCACCGTACTGGGGAGTACCCCAAAGATGCACTGGGGAATCCCCTTTGGAGGTTCCTGGGTAAGTTTTGCGCTGCAATTACCCACAAGCGCAAACATCCCCAGGGCAAATTCCCTGAACTGGGAACCATTTAAAAATGCAATTTAATCTTCAGATAGTTCCGACTGGGTTACACCAATAGTTACTCAGAAAAAGTTAGAAGGATTAAAACCACTTCTAATTTCTGGGTAAATATTGGACTGACCCAGGGAACTCCTTACATCCTGATTGGCGTTCCCCCCCCACTCCCCCAGGGGACTCCCCCACCCTTCCAATCCCCCAGAGGTCTCCCGCCATGCTTTGCACCCCCAACCCCTTTGAATAGCACCCCCCTCCCACAAGGGACTTTTCCACTCAACCCTGACCCCCAGAGGTCTCCCTCCAAACCCCCAACTCTCCTCACAGGACAGCCCCTACCCCCACGGGATTACAACAATCAACAGGAACTCACTCCCCAATCCATGGGATTCCCCCACCCTCACAGGGATTCTTCCAGCCCCACCATCCCCTGACCAGACCCGACTCTCACCCCCAACCTCCTTCTGTAGCCTCACCCAACCCGATCTCTGACACCCCAATCTCCAACCCTACCCCACTCCTAACCCCACTGATCTCTGACCCCCTCTGCACCTGACCTCTGACCAATCCCAGGCCCGACCCAACCCAACCTGAGGTCCTACACCCGCGACCTTCAAAGCCCAAAGAACTTCTCCCCCCAACCTTCGACCCACCCTGACCATCCCGCAACACCTGACCCCCCTTGATCTCTGACCACTCCGATCTCCCCCGAACTCCGGCTCCCTGAGCCCCCTGACCGCTGACCACCCCCTACCTCTGACTCCTCCGATCTCTGAATGTCACCACCCCACCTCTGACCCCCTGACCTCCAAATTCTGACCCTCTGGCCTCCACCACCCCCCCCTCTAATCCTATCCACTTAGCTTAGACACTTGCCTTCTCCCTGACCTGTCAAAGACCTTTAAACGTCAATGGATCTTTAACTTACCTGGTTTACGGCAGCTAGTGCTGTATAAAATTGCACATGTCTTCCTTCCCTTCAACCCAGCTGCACTCCGACACTAGGCCCCCGGGATGCGCTGCACTGCTTGGATCTCACCCGGCCTGAGTCAGGCAAGGTAGGATGGAAAAAAGTTAAGACCTTGGGAACAGGGTGGCAATCCAATGCTGACTGTCACTCTGAAGAAGTTCACGTCCAATACATGACTTCATTAATCTGTAATACAGATTACAGAAGGAGTAACAGAAAGAGGTCATTTGGCCCATTGTGTCTGTGCTGGCTCTTTGAAGGAGCTATCCAATTAGTCCCAGCTCTCTAATCTTTCTCCATAGCCCTGACATTTTCTTGGGACCTCAATTGTTTGCAATTTATATAAATGACTTGGATGAATGGATGGATGAGATGGTTCCTAAAATTGCTAATGGCACAAAGATAGGTAGGAAAGTAAACTGTGAAGAGGGCATGAGGAGGCTATAAAAGGATATAGATAGTTTAAGTGAGTGGGCAAAGATCTGGCAAATGGAATACAATGTGGGAAAATGTGAAATTGTTCATTTTGGTAGGAAGAATACATGAGAAGCATATTATCTAAATGGTGAGAGATTGCGAGCTCTGGGATGCAGAGGAATCTGGGTGTCTTAGTGCATGAATTGCAAAAGGCCAATATGCAGGTACAGCAAGTAATTAGGAAAGCTAATAGAATGTTATAAATTACTGTGAGGGGAATTGAATACAAAAGCAGGGAGGCTATGCTTCAGTTATACCGAGCACTAGTGAGACCACATCTGGGGTACTGTGTACAGTATTGGTCACCTTATTTAAGGAAGGATGTAAATGCATTGGAAGCAGTTCAAAGAAGGTTTACCAGATTAATACCTGGAATGGATGGGTTGTCTTATGAGGAAAGGTTGGACAGATTAGGTTTGTATCTGCTGGAGTTTAGAAGAGCAAGAGACATCTTGATTGAAACATACAAGATCCTGAGGGGTCTTGACTGGGTGGATGTGGAGAAGATGTTTCCTCTGGTGGGAGAATCTAGAACTGGGAGTCACTGTTTAAAAATAAGGGGTCACCCATTTAAAACGGAGATGAGGTGAAATCTTTTCTCCAGAGGGTCGTGAGTCTTTGGAGCTCTTTTCCTGAAAAGGTGGTGGAAGCAGAGTCTGAATATTTTTAACACAGAAGCGGATAGATTCTCAGTAAGCAAGGGTTACTGATTATCGGGGGTAGGCGGGATGCAGATTTGAGGTTACAGTCAGATCAGCCATGATCTGATTGAATGGTGGAGCAGGTTCAAGGAGCCAAATGGCCTACTGTTCCTTGTTCATATATTCGTATATAAAACCCGACCGCAGCAGCTGTGGAATTCAGGTTCATATGATTAAATTAATCTGGAATTAAAAATCTACTATAAGTAATGGTGACCGTATTGTAAAAACCTATCTGATTCACCACTGCCCTTTAGGGAAGGAAATCTGCCATCCTTATCCGGTCTGGCCTACATGTGACTTCAGATCCAGAACAATGTTATTGACTCTTAACTACCCTCTCAGCCACTCAGTTGTATCAAACTATTACAGAAAATTTGAATAAGAATAAAAACAGATGGACCACCTGGCATCGACCTGGGCAGTGGAAATGACAAAAACACACCCTACCCAGGCAACCCTGAAAAGCACTCTTCCCAAACATCTGAAGCCTTGTGCCAAAATTGGAAGATCTGTCCCACAGACTAGACAAGCAAAATCTGAGATAAAAACAAAAAAACTGCGGATGCTGGAAATCCAAAACAAAAACAGAATTACCTGGAAAAACTCAGCAGGTCTGGCAGCATCGGCGGAGAAGAAAAGAGTTGACTTTTCGAGTCCTCATGACCCTTCGACAGAACTTGAATTCGAGTCCAAGAAAGAGTTGAAATATAAGCTGGTTTAAGGTGTGTGTGTGGGGGGCGGAGAGATAGAGAGAGAGAGAGAGGTGGGGGGGGTGGGGTGTGGTTGTAGGGACAAACAAGCAGTGATAGAAGCAGATCATCAAAAGATGTCAACGACAATAGTACAATAGAACACATAGGTGTTAAAGTTAAAGTTGGTGATATTATCTAAACGAATGTGCTAATTAAGAATGGATGGTAGGGCACTCAAGGTATAGCTCTAGTGGGTTTTTTTTTATTTTTTTTAAATAATGGAAATAGGTGGGAAAAGGAAAATCTTTATAATTTATTGGAAAAGAAAAGGAAGGGGGAAACAGAAAGGGGGTGGGGATGGGGGAGGGAGCTCACGACCTAAAGTTGTTGAATTCAATATTCAGTCCGGAAGGCTGTAAAGTCCCTAGTCGGAAGATGAGGTGTTGTTCCTCTAGTTTGCATTGGGCTTCACTGGAACAATGCAGCAAGCCAAGGACAGACATGTGGGCAAGAGAGCAGGGTGGAGTGTTAAAATGGCAAGCGACAGGGAGGTTTGGGTCATTCTTGCGGACAGACCACAGGTGTTCTGCAAAGCGGTCGCCCAGTTTACGTTTGGTCTCTCCAATGTAGAGGAGACCACATTGGGAGCAACGAATGAAGTAGACTAAGTTGGGGGAAATGCAAGTGAAATGCTGCTTCACTTGAAAGGAGTGTTTGGGTCCTTGGACGGTGAGGAGAGAGGAAGTGAAGGGGCAGGTGTTGCATCTTTTGCGTGGGCATGGGGTGGTGCCATAGGAGGGGGTTGAGGAGTAGGGGGTGATGGAGGAGTGGACCAGGGTGTCCCAGAGGGAGCGATCCCTACGGAATGCCGATAAGGGGGGTGAAGGGAAGATGTGTTTGGTGGTGGCATCATGCTGGAGTTGGCGGAAATGGCGGAGGATGATCCTTTGAATGCGGAGGCTGGTGGGGTGATAAGTGAGGACAAGGGGGACCCTATCATGTTTCTGGGAGGGAGGAGAAGGCGTGAGGGCGGATGCGCGGGAGATGGGCCGGACACGATTGAGGGCCCTGTCAACGACCGTGGGTGGAAAACCTCGGTTAAGGAAGAAGGAGGACATGTCGGAGGAACTGTTTTTGAATGTAGCATCATCAGAACAGATGCGACAGAGGCGAAGGAACTGAGAGAATGGGATGGAGTCCTTACAGGAAGCGGGGTGTGAGGAGCTGTAGTCGAGATAGCTGTGGGAGTCGGTGGGTTTGTAATGGATATTGGTGGACAGTCTATCACCAGAGATTGAGACAGAGAGGTCAAGGAAGAGAAGGGAAGTGTCAGAGATGGACCACGTGAAAATGATGGAGGGGTGGAGATTGGAAGCAAAATTTAGCAAAATCTGACATGTCATACTCACAGAATCATAACTTTCACCAACGTTTCAAACTCCTCCATCACCATCTCACCCATCGAATGGAGAGCATAAAACCATTTAGGATCACAGCACAGTGGAATACAGTCAGGACGGAGTGACCTAAAAATCCTCAACATTAACTCCAGACCCCATGAAGTCTCATAGTATCAGGTCAAACATGCAAAGGGAATCTCTTTTGAGTACCACCTATTGCCTTCTCTCAATTGTTGAATTCCTCCATGTTGAACATCACTTGGAAGAAGTACTGAGGGTAGCAATGGCACAGAACGTACTCTGCGTAGAGAACTTCAATATCCATTACCAAGAATGGTTCGGTGGCACCACTACCGACCGAGCTGGCTGAGTTCTGAAGGACATATCTTTCCTGTCTGGGTTTGAACAGATGGTGAATCTATCCTCATCAATCTACCTGTCGCAGATGTATCTGTCCATCACAGTATTGATAGGAGTGACTACCACACAGTCCTTGCGGAGACGAAGTCCCATCTTCACACTGAGCATACCTTCCATCGTGTTGTGAAGCACTACCACCATGCTTAAATGGGATAGATTTTGAAAAGATCTAGCAACTCAAAACTGGGCAACCATGAGGGCCATCAGCAGGAGCATAATTGTATTCAGCCACAATTTGTAATCCCATGGCCCGGCATATCCCCCATTCTACATTACCATGAAGCCAAGGGATCAACCCTGGTTCAATGAAGAGTGCAGGAGGGCATACCAGGAGCAGCATCAGGCATACCTAAAAATGAGGTATCAACTTGGTGAAGCTACAACACAGGACTACTTGCATGCCAAACAGTAGACGCAGCAAGTGATAGACAGAACTAAGCGATCCCACAACCAACAGATCAGATCAAAGCTCTGCAGTGTTGCCTCATCCAGTGAATGGTGGTGGACAATTAAACAACTCTCTGGAGGAGGAGACTCCATGAACATCCACATCTGCAATGTTGGGGAGCCCAGCACATCAGCGCTAAATGCTTGGCTAAATATTTGCAATAATTTTTAACCAGAAGCTTTGAGTGGATGATCCATCTCAGCCTGCTCTTGAGGTTCCCAGCATCACAGATACCAGTCTTCAGCCAATTCGATTCACTTCAAGTGATATCAAGAAATGGCTGAAGGCACTAGATTCAGCAAAGGCTATGGGCCTTGATAATATCGCAGCAGCAGTGGCTTATGTTCCAGAACTAACTGTGACTGTAGCAAAGCTGTTCCAGTACACTAACACTAGTATCTGTCTGACAACATGGAAAATTGTCTAGGTACATCGTGTCATTAAAACAGCAGAACAAATCCAGCCCGGCTAATTGCCGCCCCATCAGTCTACTCTTGATCATCAGCAAGGTGATGGAAGGGGTCACCAACAGTGCTATCAAGTGACAAATACTCATCAATAACATGCTCAGCGATGCTCAATTTGGGTTCCACCAAGACTACTTAGCTCTAGACCTCATTACAGCCTTTGTCCAAACATGAACAAAAGAGCTGAATTCCAGAGGTGAAGTAAGAGTGACTGCCCTTGACATTAAGGCAGCAGTTGACTGAATGTGACATCAAGGAGAGCTGGCAAATTGAAGTCAATGGGAATCCGAGGGATAACCTTTCATTGGCTAGAGTAATAACTAGCACAATGGAAGGTGGTTGTGGTTGCTGGATGCCAACCATCTCAGACCCAGTGCATCAGTGCAGTAGTTCCTCAGGGCAGTATCCTACACACAACCATCTTCAGCTGCTTCATCAATGACCTTTCTTCTAGCATAAGGTCAGAAGTGAGGATGTTTGCTAATGACTACACAGTTTTCAGTTCCATTCACAACTCCTCAGCTAATGAAACAATTCTTTCCCACTCAGAATTATGTGACAAATAACTCAATTCCTGATCCTCCATATCTATCCACTCTTACACACACAAGTCAGTAGTGTGATGGAGTATTCTCCACTTGCCTGGATGAGTGCAGCTCCAACAACACTTAAGAAACTCAACACTACCCAGGACAAAGCAGCCCACTTGATTGGTACCCCATCCAACATTCATTCCCTCCACCGCTGATGCACAGTGGCAGCAATGTGTACCATCGACAAGATGCACTGCAGCAACTCCTCAAAGCTCATTTGACAACACCATCCAAACCTGTGACCTCCAGCACCCAGAAGGACAAAGGCAGCAGATACATGGACACACCACCGCTTGCAAGTTCCCCTCAAGTCACACACCATCCTGACCTGGAAATATATTGCCATTTCTTCACTGTGGCTGGGTCAAAGTCCTGGAAATCCCCCCTAACAGCACTGTGGGTGTACCTACACCACATGGACTGCAGTGGTTCAAGATCACCACCTTCTCAAAGGCAATTAGGGATGGTGACTTGGCCAAGGATGACAGCCAGAAGGGGCAAAAGCGGTGAACAAGTACACCAGCTTCATGTAAAATTCCACCATAAACTCAATGTTGCGCAGATTTAGCCAATTATGTGCCACTTTATCAAATGCCTTTTGGATGTCCATGTATACAACTTCAACCGTATTACCCTCATCAACTCTCTCTGTTACCTCATTTAAAAAATCAAAAAAAGGCATATTAGTAAACAGGATTTGCTCTTAACAAATCTATGCTGGCTTTCTTTAATTAATCTGCACTTGTCAAAGTGCCTGTTATTTTTGTCCCAGATTATTGTTTCTAAAAACTTTCCAAGGTTGGGTTGATTGTCCTGTAGTTGTTGAATTTATCCTTGCACCCTTTTTTGAACAAGGTTGTAACATTTGCAATTCTCCAGTTGTTTGACAACACCCCGTATCTCAGCAGAATTGAAAGATTATGGCCAGTGCTTCTGCAACTTCCACCCTCAATTCCCTCAATATCCTTGGATGCATCTCATCTAATGCTGGCGACTTAAAAACTTTAAATCCAGGCATCCTTTCTCATACATCCGCTTTATTACGTTTTACCTCACCTGGTATCTCAACTGACTCCTCTTTCACTGTGACTTTGGCAGCATCTTGTTCCTGGATAAAGACACATGCAAAGTACTTATTTAATACCATGCCCCTGTCTCCATGCATAGATCCCCAGGGAGACAACATGCCTTCCCGGAGTCACATCTGCGACCGCAGAAACACCTGTCTGTTCCTCTAACTATATAGAATCGCCTATTACTACTGCTTGCCCAATCATCCTCCGATCCATACCGTACAGCTGGGCCACCCGAGGTGCTGTGGACTTAGAATCCCTGCTATTGTTTGACTTAATTTCCAGAGACTTACAGTTGCCCACGTACAGCACCTACCCCGAGTCTGATTAGATTTCTTTCAGTCTCGCTTCATTACACTTGCCAATTATTGTCATTTATTTTCTTCCGTTCACAATCCACTTTTCCCGAGCACAAACTCCCCTCTCCGCCCTGACCATGCTCTTTGAGCTTCAATAATCTCTTTTGATCACTGTCAGATCCTCTTACTCGTGACACTCCCCTTCCCCCAATCTTTTTTCCCCCCTCATTGCTGCTGAATATTTGATGTCCTCCCGGATACCATGCCTAGTCTCAGGCTTCAGTCTTGTCTTTTGTTAAGCTGATTACAGCTCCCTTCCCTTCTCTGCACAGAATATTTCAGCTCCTGTGACTTTGTTACACCGCCTCCATGGTGCGGAACAGTTTGATGGCACAAGTTGAGGGGGAGGAAGAGAAGTATTTTGCTGAGAGTGTTCTCGGCGCGAGTTCAAATCCAACCTGGACTTCGCGCTCTCATGGTTGTGAGGACCCTGCACTGGGGCAGTTTTGACTTAACTCTCTGTGAGGACAAGTTCATAGATAGAGGGGAAAAAAGTTAATCAACTGGCCATCTCTCTTAGAGGGGTGATAAGGATGGATTACACAACACAGGGCAGGGTTTATTTTTAATGATTTAATCTCAGGACACTGATGTTGCTGGCAGGGCCTGCTGTTTATTGCCCGCCCCGAGCTGCCCTTGTGAAGGCGGTGGCGGACCCTTTGGGGCGTGGGTTTAAGGGGCACTAATGGGAAGGAAGCGTTTAACCCATTTTAACTTTTAACTAGCCGCTCTCCCCTCTGATTGGGAAATCATTCAGAACAGCACCCACCCTGTCACCCTACACCCGCTGAACCATGTCACCCTACTCAACAAAGGGGTAATTCAGCATGAAGTGCGCCAAAGCCACACGACAGTGTGATTCTGAGGAAGGCAGAGAGACCCAATTAGAGGAGGAATATTTCAGAGACAGAGAAAGATCCGCTCAAACCTGTTGTTTGTGCCACTGTTGCCAGGGAAACCTGTGCAGGAACCTTGCTCACTCCGTGCGTTAAGGTGTGAAGTGTAATTGCTGCCTGAGTGTGGGAAAGCAGGGAGGACGGGAGGGTGCTTGATCCGGGGTTGAACAGGCTGAATTTTTAAAGAGCAGCAGCACTGACGTCTCTGCAACACACACTGGGAAAGGCTCTGCTCCGTCCCTGTGTAACGTCGGGGCCGCTTAATGTCAACTCTTAATTTTATTTTATTTTATTTTTTGCTTTGCAATGAATTCTTTGCTTCTCCGCTGAACCTGTGCAAAGATTGGATCAGATGCGCTGAGCAGCTGTATCTTGCCAGTTTTGCCCGCTGACATGCAGCAGCTCGGAACGGGAGCAACCAGAAAAGGGAAGAAGCTGAAAAGGGCATCGGTCCGGCATTGCTTGTCTACCCCGAGTCTGCGGGCCCTGTTTACAATCAGTGAGGAGGAGGAGAGGTACAGAGATGCAGCACTCAGGAGGCTGAGTGGTAAGTACTGCCCAACTGCGAGAGCTCAAATCACCAAGCGAGACACAAATATACGTTTCATATCCTTACAGTTCGAGTGCAACATCCCCATACTCTCCTGATGTGAGGCCAGGTTTGTTTATCAGGAAGCTTTTCGATAAGGTCTCCCATGTAAGGCTTTCTGCATTTATGGTGGTTGTGAGTTGAGAGGTGTTAAAATAACTTCTGCCCTCAGCTGACCAGTGGCAGCTCAAGTTGTCAAAGTTTAAGTCTGGTGCACTTGGCTTAGAAGCTTAAAAATCTACCAGGGTTCATAACCGGGGGTGACTATCCAAGACCAGGATGTGCGGGATGGTCAAGGATCTATTTGTTAGGATCTCTTAACTGTGGATCAGTTAGTAGAACTCCCATCTCTGACTCACAACATAGGAACATAACATAGGAACATAGGGAATAGGAGCAGGAGTAGACTGTCAGGCCTGCTGTCCCATTCAGTACGATCATGTTCTATCTCAGCTCCACTTTTTTGCACTCATATCCCTTGATTCCCTGAGAGACCAAAAATCTGTCTATGCTGGCCTTAAATGTGTTCAAAGATGGAGCATCCACATCCTCTGGGGTCGAGAATTCCAAAGATTCACAACCTTTTGAGTGAAGAAATTTCTGCTCTTCTCGGTCCTAAATAAACTCCCCCTTATCCTGAGACTGTGCCCCTGTGTTCTCGATTCCCCAGTCAGGGGAAACAGTCTCTCGGTGACTACCCTGTCAAGTCCCTTCAGAATCTTGAATATTTTAATTCTTTTAAATTGTACTGCTTCCAATGCAAGTATATCCTTCCTTAAGTATGGAGACCAAAATTGCACGCAGTGAGGTCTCACCAAAGCCAAAGGTTGTGGTTCAAGTGCACACCAGAGGCTTGAGCACAAAGTCCTCCAGTGCAGTACTGAGGGAGTGCTGCGCATTGTAGAGGTGTCAACCTTCAGATGAAGCGTTAAACTGATGCCTATTGGGCCTCTCAAGTGGATGCAAACACTCCCCCAGCATTTTATCTTGCAGAACAGGAGACTTCTTCCCACTGTTCTGCCTGATATTTATCCCTTAACTGATATCACTGAACCAGAATATTTGATAATTATCACATTGCTGTTTGTGGGAGCTCGTTGCTTGCAATGGGCTACTGTGTGTCCTATGCTATAGCAATGCAATTCAAAATTACCTCATTAGCTATAAAGCACTTTGGGACATTCTGAAGTTTGAGGGCCCCTAGCATCAAATTACCCGGCAGCGCACAGTGTCCAGAATTACACAAAGGTACTGTCACTTGGCAAGCTGGGGGTGCCAGAGAAACTATCTCAGCATGAGTCATACCTGCAGGTCGGGGAGGAAAAAATAACTCGACTGCAACACATGACCCACCCTCAGTATAAGACTATCAGTTTTAATACTTCCTCTGGTAAATAACATGTATAAGGCTGGGTGTGCTGGGTGGGTGTGCTGGGTGGGTGTGCTGGGTGGGTGTGCTGGGTGGGTGTGCTGGGTGGTTGTGCTGGGCGGATGTGCTGGGCGGGTGTGCTGGGCGGGTGTGCTGGGTGGGTGTGCTGGGTGGGTGTACTGGGTGGGTGTGCCAGGTAGGTGTGCTGGGTGGGTGTGCTGGGTGGGTATGCTGGGTGTACTGGGTGGGTGTGCCGGGTAGGTGTGCTGGGTGAACGTGCTGGGTGGGTGTGCTGGGTGGGTGTACTGGGCGGGTGTGCTGGGTGTACAGGGTGGGTGTACTGGGTGGGTATGTTGGGTGGGTGTACTGGGTGGGTGTGCTGGGTTTACTGGGTGGGTGCACTGGGTGGGTGTACTGGGTGGGTGTGCTGGATTTATTGGGTGAATGTACTGGGTGGGTGTGCTGGGTGTACTGGGTGGGTGTACTGGATGGGTGCACTGGTTGTACTGGGTGGGTGTACTGGGTGGGTGTGCTGGGCATATGGGGTGGGTGTACTGAGTGGGTGTGTTGGGTGGATGTACTGGGTGGGTGTGCTGGGTGGTGTACTGGATGTCCTGGGCGGGTGTCCTGGGCGGGTGTCCTGGGTGGGTGTACTGGGTGGGTATACTGGGTGGGTGTACTAGGTGGGTGTGCTGGGTGTACTGGGTGGGTGTACTGGGTGTGTATGTTGAGTGGGTATACTGGGTGGGTGTACTGGGTGTACAGGGTGGGTGTACTGGGTGGTGTGCTGGGTGTACAGGGTGGGTGTACTGGGTGGTGTGCTGGGTGTGCTGTGCTGGATCTGCTGTGTAATGGGTAGTTACAAGATAAATAGACACAAAAGATAAATTTAGCAAATGATACTTTAAAATGTGACATTCAGAGCATGTTATTGAATCCATCTCAAAAATCTTTCCTCAGCATAGCAGCTCGAAATGCGCACTCTCCAACTGGTAAACACTGTGACGTTCCTTAACTGCAGCCTGTGCACAGTGTGTGTGGGAGATGTAATTGGTGCTGCATGACACATAAACTGACAAGGCTCCTAAACAGTCACTGGAATTGTGGAAGGGGCTTTATATGTGTCAGATCACCCAGCTCTCCCTTTGGTTCTAGCAAAAAATGGTCAGTAATTTTCACCAAATTTAAAGTATTTGCTAAATTTGCTTTATGTTGAAAATGTTGATTTTTGCTGAGGTAACTAACATTTCCGACCATTCCAGAACACAGCAGTCAAGAAAAGAAGCTGTCCTTCTGCCCATTGTGTCCTGCCTCTAGGCTAGGCCCGAACTCATGTCTCACACTCAATGAGATTCTTGAACCACTCTCTAAGAAAGAATAAACAGATTGTGAGTGGGGGAGGGATCTATGTCAGCTGATTTCCTGTTGTCTACTGCACTATTTTTATCCTCAGAGTGTCTTCCACGATCAGTCAAGGATGAAGAGACCCACCAGCCCCTTATGAAGGTGGGTATCTGAACCCTTCGTTGAATTTCGACCCAGTATTTGGATCCTGTGCTGTTGTCTGCAGTTGCTGGGGTAGGCTGGAGCAGGGACTAAACCCTGCCCTCATGGCTCCGAGGATTATCACTGAGCCAGTGGTCATTATGTCCAGATGTGAGTGCCTCACTAGACACCGATCCATTATTTAGAAAACATATTGTAGCCTCTATTGGCTCGGGCTGTCTGATGTAGAGTTTGAACCCTTAGCTTTCTGATTCAGAGACAGGAAGGCTGCCAATGAACCAAAAGCTTGCTCTCCTGGAAGAGAGTCCCAACAAACATACAGAATACGTCAGTCAAGCCCAATCCCACTCACACCTGATGTGTACCCGTCTGCACTTTTCTGCAGATTACAACTGAACACAGGATCCTGATTTATTATTTCCTGTTCCTAGCTCTGTGACACTAAGGTTCTTTGTAGCATTCCAGTGACTGAGCTTAACTAGCACAGCACAGACTGGGAAGGAACCTTCCTAAGATTGTATGGCTCAATTCCTCACTGAAGGATGATTTAACCTCTGAGACACTGGGGAGAGCCCATCTTAATCAATTCTTTGACTCTTAAACCTACTGTATTATTTCAATAGGTTGCCAGTGGCACAGCCATCAATTAAACTAGTAAAGGTGCAGTCTGCATTGACGCATGATGAAAGGTTGAACAGGCTGCAGTTCCTTTCTCAAGAAAAGAGAGGCTGATGGGGGAACTGGTAGTGATCTTTAGGATTATAATAGGATTTGATCAGATTTCCACTTGTGGGAGAGAGGTGAACTGTGGGTCATAAATATAAAATAGTCACCAAAAAATCCAGTGAATTCAGGAACTCACTATCACATGGGCCAGGATTTCCCGGTCGGCATATGGGGGGGGGCGGGGCCCACTCGCCAACTCGTAAAACGACATGGGATGATGTCAGGCAGAACTCACAATGTCACCCCACCTCATTTCAATTTTCAGGTTGGTGGGGGCTCAGCAGAATCAGTTGTGCACCCGCCGACCTGTCAATGGCCAATTGAGGCCATTGACAAAGTAATTAAGGTATTTAATGGACCTGCCCATCCAACCTTAAGGTTGGCGGGCAGGCCAGGGGCCCTGGCGGGCATTGGAAAAGCATGAAACCTCATCCATGGGCGGGATGAGGTTTCATGTAGGTTTTTAAATTTTTAATAAAAGTGTTAATGAAAGTGATGGACATGTCCCAACTCATGTGTCAGGGGAATTTTTTTTCTATTGTTAATGTTTTTAAATTTGGCACCAATCTCCCTGAGGCAGCACTTAGCCTCAGGGAGATCAGAGCGCTCTTTCGTGGTGTAAAATGGCGGTGCGCCCCCAATCAAGAGCGCCAATCAGAGGCCCGCCCGCCCGCGCCCGCTCCTGCATTTCCTCCCTGACTGGGGGAAAATTTGGAGCACTTGAGGCAAATAGCCAGTAATTGAGCAGGGGAGAGAGTGTGGGGACCAGAGACACCTCTCTACCTTTCTGTCTTCCTGTCTGCCTTCCTCTTTCTCAGTCTCCCCTGTCTCCCTTTGTCTCTATTTTTGGCTGCACCGCGGCGACACAGGATTTTATCTTGCTGATGTAACTTTCCTTTCTCATTGTTAATTATTTGTTTGTACGTGGTTTTCAATGAAAAAGCAAAGTACCCACAATGAACATACGAATGAACCATTAAATTTGAATTGAAATTCAAGGAGAAGCTAGATAAACACCTGGTGAAGAAAAAAACAGGTGGATATGTAGCTGGGGTGAGGTGAGGTAGATTGGATGAAAGCTCACATGAAGCATAAACATGGGCATGGACCAGTTGGACTGAATGGCTTGTTACTGTCTAACAGATTCTATGTAATGCGATATAATAATGACTGTAGAGAAATAAACAGGGAAAAACATCTGAATCAGAAAACACTCTTGTACTTTGGTCAGACGCAGCTAAATGTGACATTGACTTTATGACTAATGTGACTGACGTTGATATTTACATGCTGACAGACACTTGGCATACATTACATAGCAACATTGTATCAATAAACCTCTTTATATCCTGCATTGAGGATGGAAGAGCATGTTCCTTGTAATTACACTTTGTACCATGAACATAACCCAGAGACTGATCGTGAAATTATATGCTGGGCCATGATTTGGCTGTCACACTATTTTCAACATATTAGAGTGTCACATCGAGGTATTAGTTTTAAGCTCATTTGACAATATGTTTTCCTTTTGTGTCCATCACCTGTTTTACAGTGTCTTCACCATACTTGTGCAGTCCTGGCTTATAGTCCTTACTGGATGTGCCAACATGCAGGATCCAAAGTGTTGAACCTGTGATTCTGGCCAAATTCCTTTCCCCATTCACAATCTGTCATCTACCCAAAGCCATTGGCCTGAGATACTGGCCTGATGACTTTGTCCATTGACAACCTGGCACCCACCATGTCCTGCTGGCCAGCTGCCCTGATCAGATTCTCCCTCCTACTGTAAGCAACCCTTATACCAACAGGACCCACAATATTGACCGATTTTTTAGCCAAAGTGAGAGAAGAGAAAAGAAAGTCAGAAAATAGATTGGAGAGAGGCCAGAAGATGAAATACAAAGCTGGTGGCTGCAGTCACAGGAGAGAAGTAGAACTGAAAAGAACAGAAGAGAGTTTGAAAAGCAGAATAAGAGACAGCAAGAGAGAAGCAACAAAATAAATGCAAAAGAAATTGTAAATTTCCATTAATGTCTCCATTAGCTCTTTGTCAGCAATGCCATAGGGGATTTACTAAATATGCTAAAGGAGATTTCTTTGAGATTTTCCCTTTGGGCTGAGCTTGCTTTCTGTGTCACTATTTATCTGTCAGCTATTTCTGCCATTTACGGGTGTTGGTTTTAAGTCATAAGGTCTACGTACTTATAATATCGATGTTCTATTGGCTCTGACATCTAGCCATAGTTCCACCAGCCTTATTTTCTCTTGATATTCCTGGCCCCTGGGTTTGGCCAGGTGTCTCTCCACATCTCCACGTCTCTCCACATCCTCAACCTGAAATCCAACAGCGTTACTGACTGGGTTCCTCCCCGTGTGAGCAGCCGAGAAAGTAGAAGAAAGTTTTGCATTTATATAGCACCTTTCATGACCTTAGAATATCCCAAAGTGCTTTATAGCCAATAAAATATTTTTACAGTATAGTCACTGCTGTAATGTAGGAATGTGACAGTCAATTTGCAGTCAGGAAGGTTCCACACACAGCAACCTGATAATGACTAAATAATCTGTTGGGTTTTTTTTAGCAATGTTGATTGAGAGATAAATATTGGTGAGGATACTGGGAATAATTCTGCTGCATTTCTACAAGTTAGGGCTGTGGCATCTTTTTTGCCCACATGAGAGGTTAAAAGGGGCTTCAGTTGAGCTTCTCATCCACAAGATGGCATCTCTAACAATGCAGCACCCCTCACTACTGCAATGTAGGGTTAGTTTAGATTATATGCACAAGTTTCTGGAATGGGACTCAAACATGCGTTCTGCTGACTGAGAGGTGAGAATGCTCCTAACTGAACCGCAGCTGATGGATGAGGACTGAGAGGAGAAAGGAGAGAAACTGGAGAGCACAGGGAAGCAGATTAGGTGACAGAAGTGATAGAAGCACCAACAAGAAGACAATAGACAGATAAGAGAAACTCTGCTCAGATTCACTGTGAAGCGTGCAGTGGGAGATTGACTAATATTACGTGTAAATAGCAAAAATTCAGTAGATATTCAAAGGCAGAAATTCAGTTCAGCACTGGGAGTGATATCATGAATCCATGAGAACACTGAGAATCATTGGTTGGTTTGAGGTCCCTGTCTGGCATTTGCTGATCTTTCTGAAAACACAGTTCTAGTTTACAAATATTACATTCTTTATAGCATTTGGCCTGTTGTTGATGAGATACAGTATATAGAATATCTAGTGCAAAGCTTTTGTGATGTACAATATGTAAGATTTAGTTGGGGGTGAGATTTCTTTGTTTTAATATGTGCAGTAATCTATAATAATACTCAGTTTTTGGCTGTCCACTGTTTTAATTGGTCAATTCAAAGAGTGCATCTGTTGGGGGTTGGGGGGGGAGGTTTATTTTGTTATCATGTGGGGACATGTGCAGGATGCGGAGGACTTGAGTGTGTGATGCACAGACAGCTGCCAATAGTTGGTGGTGGGAGTGGTGACGGTGGGGTGGGTGTTTGGTGCAGAATGTTGTAAGAGGTAAAGAGAGCCCAACAACCTGGCTGGAGAGATTATTTCCATGAGGGACGAGATTGATGGGAGGGATGGTGAACATATAAGATCCTGAGGGGGCTTGACAGAGTGGCTGCTGAAAGGAGAGAGACCAGAACTAGAGGACACAGTTTAAAAATAAGGGTTCTCCCATTTAAGATGGACATGAGGAGAATATTGTTCTCTCAGATGGTCGTGAGTTCTGAACTCTCTTCGGCAGAGGCAGGGTCATTAAATATGTTTAAGGCAGAGGTAGATAGCTTCTTAAGTAATAAGGGAGTCAAATGTTATCAGGGTAGGCAGGAGTGTGGCATTGAGGCCACAGTCAGATCAGCCATGATCTTACTGAATGGCAGAGCAAGTTTGAGGGGCCAGATGACCTACTCCTGCTCCTAATTTGTATGTCCATATAGCAAGAGTGGGATAGGCATGACATGAGACGAATGGTGTGGCATACAATTAGGATGATATGGAAGGGAAGGGATGGCATGGGAGGGATGGCATGGGAGGGGTGACAAGGGAGGGGTGGGAAGAGAGGGGTGACAAGGGAGGGGTGGGAAGAGAGGGGTGACAAGGGAGGGGTGGGAAGAGAGGGGTGACAAGGGAGGGGTGGGAAGAGAGAAGTGGCAAGAGAGGGGTGGATGAGATGATGGAATTGGTTAAGTGTAACAAAATGACAGGGATATTTATTTGATACAACTTATTATTCAAAACTATTCTTTGTGCTAAAAATGAAGATGTACTAGATTTGAATGTAAATGTTTTAGAAATCTCTCAGGTGAAATAAAAATGTACATCAGCATTGATTTTATAGACAAAGAAAATTATGACAGTTTACCCTCTGTAGCTACGACAAAGTCTAATTCCAATGGGCTTAGACTCAAGGAAGTAGCAGTTTTAATGTTGCTATGAAACTTGAATCCCCAAACAAGGACAAGATTAATAGTTAGGAAATTGTCTTTTTGATGGTACACACTGACATTACAGCAGGCATATTTCAAGGAAATAGTGTGTTTCACCCTCATATTTTATTGAGCCCATAAGACCATAAGACGTAGGAGCAGAAGGAGGCCATTCGGCCCATCAAGTCTGCTCCACTATTCAATGAGATCATGGCTGATCTGATAATCCTCAACTCCACTTTCTTGCCTTTTCTTCATATCCCTTGATTCCCTTACCGATTAAAAATCTGTCTCTCGCAGCCTTGGATATACTTAACGACCCTGTCTCTACAGCCCTCTGCAGTAAAGAATTCTACAGATTCACTATCCTCTGAGAGATGAATTCCTCCTCATCTCTGCCTTAAATGGGTGCCCCCTTACTCTGAGATTATGTCCTCTGGCCCAGGACTCTCCCACAAGGGGAAACAACCTCTCAGCATCTACCCTGTCAAGCCCCCTAAGAATCTTATATGTTTCAATAAGGTCACCTCTCAACCTACTCAACCTCTCCTCATAAGAAAATCCCTCCATATCTGGAATCAACTTAGTGAACCTTCTTTCCTTAGATAAGGGGACCAAACCTGTTCACAGTATTCTAGGTGTGGTCTAACTAGTGCTTTGTATAGTTTTAGCAAGACTCCCCTATTTTTATACTCCATTCCCTTTGAAATATAGGCCAACATTCCATTTGCCTTCCCTATTACCTGCTGAACTTGTATGCTAGCTTTTTGTGATCCATGCACGAGGACCCCTAAATCCCTCTGTGCTGCAGCCTTCTGCAGTCTTTCTCCATTTAAATAATATTCAGCTCCCTTATTCCTGCCAAAATGCAGAACCTCACATTTTCCCACATTATATTCCATCTGGCAAGTTTTTGCCCACTCACTTAACCTGTTTGTATCCCTCTGTAGACTCCTTGTGTCATCCTCACTGCTTGACTTCCCACATATTTTTGTGTCATCCGCAGACTTGGTGATAGTACATTCACTTCCCTCATCTAAGTCATTAAGATATATTATGAATAATTGTGGCCCCAGCATTGAAACCCATGGCACTCCATTAGTTACAGGTTGCAATCCTGAAAATGCTTCCCTTATCCCAACTCTTTGTCTTCTACTAGTTAGCCAATTCTCTATCCATACTAATATACTACCCCCAACACCATGGGCTCTTATCATATTAAATAGCCTTATGTGCGGTACCTTATCAAACGCCTTTTGGAAATCCAAATATATTACATCTACTGGTTCCTCTTTACCTATCCTGCTAGTTACCTCCTCAAATAATTCTAATAAATTTGTCAGGTATGAAGCCATGCTGACTCTACTTGATTATATTTTGCATTTCTAAATGCTCTGCTATTACATCCTTAATAATAGACTCCATACATTTTCCCAATGACAGATGTTAAGCTAACTGGCCTATAGTTACTTGTTTTTTGTCTTCCTCCCTTTTTGAATAAGGGTGTTACATTGACAGTTTTCCAAACCTCTGGGGCTTTCCCAGAATCTAAGGATTCTTGGAATATTGCTACCAGTGCATCCACTATCTCCGTAGCTACTTCCTTTCATATCCTAGGATGCAACCCATCAGGTCCAGGGGTGTATCGGCCTTTAGCTCTATTAGTTTGCCTAATACTTTTTCTCTAGTGATAGTTATTGTAGTTATTTTCTACCCCCTTTTGCCCCTTGATTATTTAGTATTTTTGGTATGCTATTAGTGCCTTCTACTGCGAAGACTGATGCAAAGTATTTATTCAACTCGTCTGCCATTTCCTGGTTCCCCATTATTATTTCCCCAGCCTCTTTCTCTAAGGGGCCTATGTTCACTTTGGCCTCTCTCTTCCTTTTTATATATTTAGAGAAGTTCATACTATCCATTTTTATACTACTTACCCTGAAAGTTTATTTTCTCCCTCTTTATTATTTTTTGGTCATCTTTTGTTGGTTTTCAAAACTTTCCCAATCTTCTGGCTTACCACTAATCTTTCCTACATTCTATGTTTTTTTCTTTCAATTTGATACACTCCTTAACTTCCTTGGTTAACCATGGTTGGTTTATCCCCTTCTTAGAATCCTTCTTCCTCACTGGGATATATCTTTGTTGTGAGTCATGAACTATTTCTTTAAACATCAGCTATTGTTTATCAACCATCTTTTCTGCTTTCTCAGTTCCTTTCCCAGTTCACTCCAAGCCAACTCTGCTCTCATTCCTTTGTAATTACCTTTATTTAAATTTAGGATCGTTGTTTCCAACCCAAGTTTCTCACTCTCAAACTGAATGCTAAATTCTAACATGTATAGTCACTGTTTCCTAGGGGATCTTTCACTCAAATCATTTTTAAACCTGCCTCATTACATATTACCATATAGATCCAAAATAGCCTGATCCCTGGTTGGATCCACAACATATTGTTCTAGGAAACTGTCCCGAATA
This sequence comes from Carcharodon carcharias, assembly GCF_017639515.1. Classification (NCBI taxonomy): domain Eukaryota; kingdom Metazoa; phylum Chordata; class Chondrichthyes; order Lamniformes; family Lamnidae; genus Carcharodon; species Carcharodon carcharias. The sequence continues at coordinate 52,363,491 of NC_054485.1, read as the reverse complement.
CACTCTATGAATTCTTGCTCATGGCTACCTCTGCCAATTTGATTTTCCCAATCTACATAAAGATTGAAGTCACCCATGATTAATATACTGCCTTTGTTACATGCTCTCATTATCTCCTGATTTATTCCCTGTCCTACAGTATAGCTACTGCTAGGGGGCCTATAGACTACTCCCACCAGTGTCTTCTTCCCCTTGTTATTTCTTACCACCACCCATATGGATTCTACACCTTCTAATCCAAGATAGTTTCTTGCTATTGTACTTATTCTACCTCATACTAACAAAGCTACCCCACCACCCTTTCCTTCCTGCCTGTTCTTTTGAAAAGTCACATACCCCTGAATATTTAGTTCCCAGCTTTGATCTTCTTGTAACCATGTCTCTGTTTTGGCTATAAGATTACACTCATTAATCTCTATTTGTGCCGTTAATTCTTTTATCCTGGATACTACGTACATTTAAGTAAAGAGCCATTAATTTTGCCTTTTTACCATTTTTTCCCCTTTTTACACTATTTGTTGCTGTTTTTTGATGTTTGTACACTCTGTCCCTTCCTGCCACACTCTGGGTATTCTTACCTAAATAGCTGCCCTATAATGATGCCATATCCTTTTGCTTTGTAAGTCTTTGTATGCCCTCTTCAGAACCCTCCCCCCGCCCCCATCTATTTAGTTTAAAGCCTTTTCTACAGCCCTAGTTATTCGATTTGCCAGGACACTGGTCCCAGCATGGTTCAAGTGAAGCCCATCTCACTGGAACAGCTCCCTTCTACTCCAGTATTGATGCCAGTGCCCCATGAACTGGAACCCACTCCTACCACACTAATCTTGGAGCCAAGCATCTAACTCCTTGACTTTATTTACCCTATGCCAGTTCGCTCATGGCTCAGGTAGTAATCCCGAGATTCTTACCTTAGAGGTTCTGTTTTATAATTTAGCACCTAACTGTTCAAATTCTTTCAGCAGAACCTCCTTTCTAGTCCTATCAGTGTCGTTGGTACTAACATAGATGACAACAACTGGATCCTTCCCCTCCCACTCCAAGTTCCTCTCCAGCCCTGAAGAGATGTCCTTTAACCCTGGCACTGGACAGGCAACACAGCCTTCGGGACTCACGTCACAGCTGCAGAGAACAGTATCTATCCCCTTAATTATGCTGTCCCCAACCACTACTACATTTCCATTTCCTCCCCCATTTGAATGGCTCCCTGTACCACAGTGCCCTGGTCAGTTCACTCATCATCCCTGTACTCCCTGCTCTTGTCCATACAGCTTGCAAGAACCTCGTAACTGTTGGACAGTTGCAGGGGCTGAGGCTCCTCGAATGCTACCCCCTGTGTCCCCATACCTGCCTCACCTGCAGTCACACACTCCTGTCCCTGATCACAAACCAAATTTGAATTACCTAATCCGAAAGATGTGACCGCCTACTGAAGCAAAGTGTCCAGGTAACTTTCCCCCTCCCCGATGTGGCACAAAGTCTGCAGCTCCGACTCCAGCTCCTTAACTCGGATCAGAAGTTCCTCGAGCTGCAAACATTTACTACAGATGTGTTCGCTCTGGATTACCTTGGCATCCAGCAGCTCCCATATGCTGCAGCAGCAACACATTATCTGTCCTGCCATCACTATCTTATTTTAATTAATTAATTACTCTAGTATGCCTGCTCTTTAGACTTGAAGAGTTCCCGCTTTTTACACTTTATTGTAATTATTTCTTTAATTTTCAAGCCCAGAAGGTCTTGTGGTACATTGGGTAGCATCTCTACCTCAGAGCCACAAGCCCCCATCCCAGTTCCACCCCAGGACTTGATGGCCATGGAAGGTGTGTTTGTAACATGGCCAAAACAGGTTGATTATCAACTTGTAAATTCTTCTGATACATATATGGCAGAAGGCAATGACAAACAATGTAATACATTGCCAAGCGTAATCATGGACCAAACGCAGAAATCCATGGCCATCAACATCCTTTAGGGCATGGTACCTGAAGAGAGAGGAAGTTGAGCTCATCAGGTGTAAACCTATCTTGTCGACTCAGGAGAAAACTGTTGCCAATTAGACTTTCATATTCCAGGACTAGAAACCAATCACAACGCCAGTCTGTTGACAACATTTACATTTATATTCCTAGGCCTGTTTTTACACATTGACTGCTATATGTAGATTTTTCCAGAGCGAGAAGTTTTGTTTGCTGAAAGGATAAGTAGAAATCCTTTATTCAAAAAAGTGTTGTTAAAAATAAAGATATTAATTTGAATGCAAACGTTTAGTGGGTCTCTGCTGGTTTTATATATTGGCATTTTAGTGGGCGTTTCCCCAAAAATATCTTCCAGGAACAAGCCTCTAATACTGAGACATACGAAGGAAGTTCTATAGTACGACTGTGACAGCTGGTAGCAATATGTGTTGTGCTGCACATCAGTCAGATCCAGGGAAATGGACAGCAATAAGCTGAGGCCCAAGAGGAAGATCCAGGTGAAACTCAGTATTCCTGCAAGAAGCAATATGGAGTGGTCAGCTTCTGACAGACCTTTCTGAAGCTTCCCTTTTATTGGCCAATATAAATTAACATTCTTAGTGGTGTTGTTCATTAGAGAGAATATCTGATTTGTCAGACCATCCTTGCCAAACTTCCAGGATGGGGATTGCCAACACAACAGAAGTGAGATGGATAGTTTTGACTGACAAGGCAGGTGAGCAAATTGCTTATCATTTACAGTCTTTGGAGGAAACAATGTCAAAGTCTAGCCCATTAATATTTTAACCACCTTTTGTGACATTGCCTTTTATTAACTTATTTCAATGCACTTTCCCTTCAAACACAATTCTTAAATGAACTGGATAAAATAGTCAAAAAAACCCTGAAACACGTGTGTCTCAGGGCCAGTTTGGATTTGACAAAGTAATGACAGTAGGTGCCGTGGTCAGGGTGACTATTCCTGGGGGTTAATGGTGTTTATGACACAAGAGGAAACTCCTGATGGTGTGATGCAAACCTCCCGTCCTGTGACACAAATTGGGTGATCGTGGCACCTTACGCTGGCAGAGGACAAAGTTCCCCTCGACATAGCCCCTGACACCTTGAAGTGAATAATTCGTATGTGGTCCAACGGTGTATGTCGGATTTTGTACCTGCTCAGGGAAGGTGTAGAACTAAATTTGGAGTGAATGTCAGTCCTCCAGCCTCAACCTGTCTCCCCTCCCAAGTGCTAATTAGTGTGATAGTATCTTTAGCGGCAGTGAGACCACCAGGATTCCCGGAAAGTGCAGCGAGCAGAACAGCACCTTCCTGAGAGTTGGTTAGAAAGAGCAAAGAATGTTACCCATCCATCCAATGCATTATATGAGGACTAGAGGCAACTCCATGTGTAATCTGTATTGTATCGTGAGCTTATAAACTTAAAAGGAGGTCTTGTGGTGCAGTGATAGTGTCCCTGCCTCGGAGCCAGAAGCTGTGTTCAAGTCCAATTCTAAGGCAGGTGCATTTATTATGTTGCCAAACAGATTGAGTGTCAAACCAACACACGTCAAAGGCAGGCGGTAAAAGTGGGAGAGTTTTCTAGTCAGCCATATAATAGAAAGAAATTCAAACCTCTACCATTGCCATCCATAGCTCCAGGCTACAGTATGCATGTAAAAGCGTATGTTGCCACAGCAACTCGGATTCCTTGGGAGGGAGTGGGTGTGGCTCAGTTGGCCCTGCCAGTCTGGATCAGTTTGGGGACAACAACACGGGGTTTGATCCCTGAACTGGCTAGGGTGGATTCAGGACCTGCCTCCTTGCCCTCCCTGTGGTGGAGTTCGCAGTACTGTGCTTTGGAGCTGTCAATGGACAGGGAACTCAAGGAAAAGAAGTAAACTTATATAACATCTATAGTATATGCCTTGGGGAAGACGTGTATAGTACAGACTATCTACAATATGCTGTATACTGATGAAGCTGCACAGAAGAAGTATGCGAAGTTCATAGAATGATTTGAGTCGCTCACTTGCTGTCAAGATGGAGAAATTAGCCAGGGATGGTTCATCACTCAGTGTGTTTCAGCTCACATGCTTGGATGGTAAACAGGGTATTGGGGCTGAGGCTACTGGTATCAGACGTGAGTTAGTTATTCACATACAGACCAGATCAAAATCCTGGAACTTCCTCCCTAACAGCACTTTGGGTGCACCTACACCACAGGGAGTGGTTCAAGAAGGCAACTCACCACCACCTTCTCAAGGGCAATTATGAATGGGCAATAAATGCTGGCCCAGCCAGCGACACCCACATCTCATGAATTAATTTTTAAAAATAGAGCCACCCTCCTTACCTTCCCTGGTCTCTTTGCCTAGAATGCAACACAAAATCCACATGGCAATGTAAATTTATAAATGAAACCATGCCATATTGCATACAAAACTACAGACACATTTGTACACTTGCTTAGTGCCTGTGTGTCTTTGCCTGTCTCCATGCTTCTACACTGTGCTAGCCCAGTGCTGCAGCATGGCTGGTGACTTTCAGAGGAGGAAATTGCTGATGGACTTGGAGGACAACCCCCAGGCAGCTCTGGGCCGGGAACGGCCAGCCTCCGAAGGCACTGTGTCAGCATGGACAACAGCAGCTTGGGCTGGCTGTCAGTCAGGCAACAGCAGCGCGATGGCTGAGTGCCAGGAGTGCGAGCACAAATGCTGTCAACCTGAGAGAACAGAGCAGGCTCATGCTTCACGGAATCGCCACCACTCCCATGGGGCAATAACTGAGCGATCCTAATAATCTGTTGGAGGAAAGGCTGCTGCACTGCTTTGACAGGCTGGAAGCCCTCTTGAAAACTAATATCTGGAGCTATGTGGGCAGCAGTCTGAGCTTCCACTGCAGCAGTCAGACACTGAGTAGCTGTTGCTTGAGCTGTAATGGAAGTTGAGACAGTGGCTTTCAGATGCTGCATCATACTTGTGTGCTGTTAGAGTTGGCCGGCAGCCCTATGCTGAAAAGGATGAGCTGCAAGCTTTGTGCAAAGCCCTGACCCAATTAATGCCAACCTCCTCCACATTGCTTGACATTGAAAGCAAGTTTTCTGGCAGTCTTCCCAATACACTGAGTATTTTGATGTATACACCCATTAGCCGTTTTCTGTAGCCTGGCCCATCAAAGCTTTCAACTGAGTCCTCTGCAGCAGAACTCATATCTTTATCTTTATATCTCACTGTACAGATGAAACAAACCATCTATTTCTTATTTCAGTTGAAAGTCTATCTCACCCTCCAGTGAGCAGGTACCTGTGCTATCCTTTCCCACTGCCAATTCAAAACTAACACTCCAGTGCACTACTAGGGGAGTGTTGCATTGTCAGAGGCACTTTCTTTCAGATGGGATATTAAACCCAGGTCACATCTGCTTGGAAGATCCCATTATTTCAAAGAAGAGCAGGAGATTTATCTCTGGTGTGCTGGCTAACATGTATCCCTTAATCAATCATTATTACATTCCGGTTTGTGGGAACTTGCTGTGTGCAAGTTGGCTGTTGTATTTCCTACATTATAACAGTGACAACACTTCATAGGTTTTCATTGGCTGTAAAGTGCTTTGAGAGGCCTGGTGGTTGTGAATGGTGCTATATAGATACAAATCTATCTTTTTTCTTTTTCTTTTTTCCCGACTGCAGCAAACCTCAGCCGGGTGTCTCGCCATGTGCAGATCCCACCTCTTTGCTATCGTCTTAAATATATGCATTGTCAGTATTTGAGCTGCTGGCTGGAATTAAATGATGATGTTTCTTCATCATCGCTGTCTTTCTGCTTCCTCCTTTGCCTGGGTAGGCTGCAATTCTTGGGTTCTTGCATCTTGAAATGGAAAAGGGACAAGGGTTGGGTTGTGGTGAGGTGCGAGCAGACAGTAGGAAGTGCCTGCTTATATCATCTGCAGTTTGTAAGTCAGAAGAGTTAAGAATGACAGAGAAGCAGACTGTGAGGATACCAGGTTTGAGGATACCAGCATCTTCAATAGCTTCAGCCCCATCGGTGGCCATGGCTTCAACAGTGGTCCTTCCCATGATGGCCAGCACCATCTCCCCATGGGTTAAAATATGCAGACACCACTGACCTCCTCCGGTTAGTCGCTGCTACCTTTGGTTGTGTGCCACCTTGTCCAATGAGGGAGAGGGAAGCGTGTGAGTGTGTACGCCTGGTGCAGTGAGTTTGGGTGATGTGGCTGTCATGGTTGAATAGCTAGCAGTGTGTGCAAGTTGTGAGATGTGGTTGTGAGGTTTGCAACAGTGCTAAGTATGAGTGTGGGGTGAAGCATATGAATGTGAATTACTGATACAGATTCTTGATCACTGATTGATGGGGGTGAATGGAGCAATGTGTGAGAATATTGGTGCAGTTGACAGGATCTGGAATTTGCACATGCATTTACTGACCTTAACCACTTGAGTGAGCTCATTAAACTTCTTGTGGCACTGCATCCAGGTCTTGGGGACTAAACTCCTGGCATTGAGTCTCATAGCTATCCGATGCCAGGAAATGTATAATATAAATGTTCGTCTTTCTTTCTTTCTCCAGCTTGTTAAACAGTACTATGACCCATGGATTGTAGGCCTACTACTGAAATACCACCTTCCAAGCCATGAATCCTTTTGTCTTTACACATGATTAATTAAAGTAATATTTTAAGAGACAAAGGATAATTTCAACTTAGTCCAGTTTGTTTATACAACATTGGTGATTGGAAAATGTATGATTTTCATAGTGTGGGCTTCTTATTTTGTGAGCCTCATGCTTCCTGGGGATATAGAACATCTATCCTCCTTTGCATTTCCTCAATCAAGACCTCCAATGCAGCATTGTAAAACCAGGGTGTTCACATCTTCCCATGTTCAGCCATTCTCCTCTCTTCCTGAGGTCAGATTCAATTACAGAACAATTTCCAGCACCTTTACCAATCACAATATACTGTCTCTTTAAGAGGTATAGGCTAGTTTTAAGTAATGCAAGCTAAAGATATTGGGCCTCCTGCTGATGCATGTAGCCAATGAACAGTGTGGATAATGCAGGCTGCATACAGAAATCGTTATAATGAGCAAGCAACTCCAAGTTGGCATGCTGCCCACATTACATTGAACGGTTGCGGGCTAATCGCACTTCATAATCCCCGAATCTGTTTTCAGAGGCTATCCAATTTAACTTCCTCTGTGTTTTCAAAGTCTGGATCAATATACTTTCAGAGGATGAAGTAATGTTCAGTTAGTGAGCAGCACCATTATTGCTTTCCCATAACTGAGCTCAGTATGAAAATCGCACATTGTCCATTTACCTATTATATAAATAAACCAGTTATTTGACTGAAATTATCCCCTGTCTCATATAATGCTACTTTAATTAACCATGTGTAAAGAAGGGAGGATTGATGGCTTGGATTTTGATATTTCAGTCATGGGTCTACAATTCTTGCGTCATAGTGCTGTTTAACAAGCTATTGGGCATTTAGAAAAAGAAAGTGTGACAAAAATATAGTAAGTTTCATAATTTTTTTCGGTTATTGTAAAGTTAGTTTATGGTGTAAGTACAGGTGTTTCTGTCTGTGTGATTTAATTACGTTTGGAGTCAAGAAGACTGCAAGCTTGAAATCAACAAAAGAAGCTGGGTGTTGAAATGTGCTTGAGATGCTAATGAGTAAATATGGATGGCTTAGTATATAAAGTGTGAAGGGAATTTGCATTTTTTTTTATAAGGGAAGGGATTATTGTATTGCAAAGGGATGTTAGTCTGTTTGCAACAAGCCAGATAAGCAAGGCTAAGGAAGGTGTTTATTTTTTCCAAAGGTTACTGACAATATTGGCAACATGAAAGTTTTTATATTGAGTTTCAAAGGCATATAGAACAATAGAATTTACATATTAAAGAGAGAAAACATATATAAAGGAGAATGAAAGGCTATGTGAGAAAAGGACCATGTAAGATCTAACAGGAGTGTGTAACACAGCTTTCAGGAAACCTCTAGTCATTGTGCATAAGTCTGCTGTGTAAAGTAACTGAAGTTGGAGACACCCAATTGGAATTCCACTGTCAAGTGGGTACTGTGTTAATGTGCTGATTTTGCTTTAAATCTAAAATATATTTTAGGCTATTGCCTTAAAGTGGGTGTGTAACTGGGAGTCAGGTCAATTAGGAATTTTCGTATTTGTTATAGTAGTAAGTAATGTAGTCTTGTGTATGTGCTTGAAATCTTATATTTTGTTAACAAGTATTTTAATTTAATTTTTAAAAATCTCTAAACGTCTTGGTGGACCCATTACTTCTGAATTCAGTGCGCACATCTTCTCATAATAAATACAAATCGCAAAACCATTGTGGTAGCATGACCAAATTTTCCTTGTGGATTTAGTCCACCCGGCAAACATCATCTGCCACGTCATAACAAATGACTAAGGATTGATGCTTATGTCCCTCTGGCAGGTGTGTTTCCTGCGGGGTGGTGGGGAAGTTATGAAAAATGGGTGCTCGCCCATTTCACCACCTCCTCGCTTACCCCATAATGCAGTGGGTGGGCGGGTGCTGAAATCATTCGCCTTACTTAAATGAACAACTAAGGGTCAAGTAGGCTTGTTATCAAGCCAATTGGCCCTGATAATATGCTGCCCCCTTCAAAAAATGTTTGGCTGCCCTTAGCTGATCACAGGATGCCTCCACCTCCACCTTAGGTTGAACCCCCTTCCCTCATATGCACTCTGTCCCTTAAGCCCACCCCTCCCTCCCTCCAGCACTGTCCCTCTCCCTAACCTACCCAAACTCTCCTGGCCCAAGACCCCGGCCTTACCTGCTCTGGGGATCCAAATTCTTGGTGTCTTTTCTTCTCCATCAGTCTCAGCAGCGGCCACTGGCACCTTCCTGGCACTACCACTGGATTGGCCGGCAGCTCCAGAGGGCGGAGCTTCTGCCCCAATGAGGGGCCTAAGTAGCAGTCGGCTCTTGTTAATCAGCCCTGTAGTGCTTTATGGTTGTGGGGTGGGTTGGCGTGCAGCATGTCAACTCCATGCTGACATGGCCTCCGGTGTCGTGCCATTGGCTCACCACCCACATCCCCCCCCTCCTCACCGCATCGCCCGCAATCACCCCCCTCCCCCCATCCCCCACTCTGTAGTATTCAGCCTCAACATTCATGTCGGGCCTTTCCTGGCATCAGGACATTGCAAAATGCTTTATCCCGCAGCAACATTATGATAATGGCCAGATTTTCTGTTGTTTTTATAGATGTTGGTAAAGAGATAAATACTGATGAGGATACTGGGTAGAAGTCCCTAGCTCTCCTTTGAAATAGTGTCACAGGGTCTTTTACATCCACCTGAGAGTGAAGATGGGGCCTTGATTTACCTTCTCTTCCGAAAGACAACACCTCCAGCAGTGCAGCACTCCCTCAGTGTCAGCCAAAAACTTCACGCTCAATTTTCTGGAGGCCGCTTGAACCCAGCATCTTCTAGCTCAGAGCTGAGAGTGCCATCAACTGAGCCTTGGTTTATAAAATGGTGCACTGTGGATCTTAGAGGAAGCAGAATTCACTTACGGGAGTGAGCATTCACCCAGAAATAGAGTAGCTAACACAAAAACAGCAAATCATTGCACAAACCCAAAAACACAACACGGTGTCATTCAAAACAGCCTAAGATTCCTGCAGGAATAGTATAAATTAATGGATTCTTCTTTCAAGAAAGCGATTTGACAATCAAAGCAAATAATCAAAAACTTCAAGATTGTAGGCGATTGTCCCATTTTTTTGTGCTACTGCTTTTGGGTTTCATTAACTTTAAGAGGATGAACCCTATTTAATTTTATATAAATGGATAGAAAGGTTTAAAGGACTGAGATTAGTTGAGATTTGAGCTCTTTAGTAACATTTGAGAATACTCTGTTTGCATTTCATCTCCTCTCGCTGTAAGATGACTTCTGCACAGTTTTCCCAACTAGAGCAACCAATCCTCAAGCTGTACTTTTAATAGAGTTTCTGTGACTGGAGTGAATGGCAGATAATATCTTTGAGAAGCATTTGTAGATCAATTGAATCTAGGTTTTTCAGAGTACCAGATGCAAAGGGTACCTCTAGTCAAATTGTTCTAAGCCATGAGGAGTTGCAAAACTCTTCTAAGGGTCCTTCGTTAATTCAATGCGCAGTAAAAAGGAAAGTCTTGCTTTTACACAGCACATTACATGCCATCAGGACTTCAGGAAGCACTTTTCAGCCAATTAAGTGTATTTGAAATGCAGTCACTATTGTAATATAGGACACACGACAGCCGATTTACACATGGCAATCTCCCATAAGCAGCAATGAATTAAATGACTAGATGATCTGTTTTAGTGATGCTTGTCATAGGATTGAGATTGCTTTATACTCTGGGGAGAACTCCCCTGCTCTTCTTTGGAATAATGTCATGGGATCTTTTAAATCCATCTGGAAGGGCAAAGGGTCTTTAGTTTAACCTCTCATATCTGAGAGAGGGCAGCTCCAACGTGGGATGCTATATCATTGCAAGTCTTTATTTTCTTCTTTATATTAGTCTGGTGAAATTTCACATTGTCAGGGCAAGACAGAAAGCTGTATAGCTCAGGAAGACCTTGGGTGGAATCACTCAGATTTGCACTAAGTGCGGTCGTGGGCATGAAAAATTACGTTTTACCTGCTGGCCGCAATGGCAGGATTTCATGCCATATTGTCTGCTTCCCACCTCATTAGTTATGCAGCCACAGGCTACCTCGCTGGCAGGTGGCCTCTGAATCAACCCCCACCTCACCGCTTCCTCACTCTGCACTCTGCACTCTGCAGCCCTGCACACAGTTTTCAATGCTTGCAACCCAGGACTACTCCAGTGAAGACATGGCCCTGAAAGCCAGGAAAAGTTCAGTGACCTGTCACTGGAATGCCTTTTGGAGGCCTGTGATGATGTCCTCTACCCCTGCTCTGGCCGCAGGAGGTCCAGTAATCTCACCATTCCAGCTTGGGAGGCAGTGATCAGTGATCAGTGATCAGTGATCAACGCTGCTCAGAAGAGGTTGGCCATCCAGTGCAGAAGCAGAATGAATGATCTCGTATATGCCGCCGGGGTAAGGCAACTATGTCATCACTCTAAACTTATATACTCACAAGGCCATCACACATTCATTGACATCTCACTCACTACCAGCTCAAGAGACATCACCGTTCAGTCTCTCATACATACCCTCACATCTCCACCTGACCTCATCTCCTCAGGAGACTGCCTCCTCAGTCCTCACCATCTTGAGACCACTTGCACAGATCAACATGTGCTCCCCACACACACCCTGAGATACCCTCCTTCCTCAGTACAGCCCTCAGCCTGCATCTTCTTCCGTTGCCTGAGGCCGCTTCTTCCCCTTCCCCAAACAAGCCTGCAACCGTTTAAAAGCCGCCCCTGCCTTACAGATGGTCTGGTAGGTAGAGACCTGCCCGAGAGCCCCCCTAAAAGTGATGTGGTACTGCCTGTGAAGCCTGGCGCTAATGACTGCGAGTGCTGACTGAAGCAAGATAGACAAACAAACCTTGTAGTCCTGAGCAAAGTGCAACTCACCAGATGGCCAGATGTACAGTTGTGAAACATGTCAGCGTGTGTAATCGTGCCCGGATGATCCTACGTTAGAGAATGATTCCGGCGAGCAAGGCTTATAATGAGATGCTAAAGTATTGAAATTAGGCTCCTGACGTGTGGCGGCAGGAGTTGTGACTCGCTATTGACAGGTGGAGTGGATGATCACAAACTGGTTTCACGACAGTGTGAAACCCATTTTTGGCTTTCTCACCATATTGTCCACTCACACTACCAAACATGCCCACCACCAACTGGAGCAGAAAATTCTGCCCCTTGATATGCTTAGTCTGATCGGTCTCGTTATATCTGAATGGGGACTCATTTAGACATCTGACATTGACCAATGAATTAATTCATCCAACCATCCAGGCGACTGAGATCCTGGGAGTTGTGGTTTTTATTGACAGCTCTATCTGGGTTGAAGTTATGGCTTGGGCCAGTGAGAAGGGGCAGAACAAATGGTTCTTTGGTGGACAACATTGTGGCCAGAAGTATCCAAATTTTAGGTTTATATTTGACTGCCTGAGTTCAGCTCAGAGCCATTGTGAAGTCAGTAGATATTGAGCTAAAAGAGTGGCTCCAATTTTGCCAAGTATGAAATTATTGTTCATGTTTCTATTGTCAATGTTATAGTGTGAGGTCACATGTGAAAGCAGAATTATTGTTTTGGCCTTTTGAAGACACTAGTAATGGTTGGACTGCTTACTCTACCTATCTTGATTGTACTGAATACTGTTCATTTACCTGTTTAATGTGAAATAAATTCAACTGTTGGTTTCCAGACTGAGCCTTAGAGTGTGGGGGTCATTAGAACCTAACTCCGCATGGCAGGAAACTGACATGGATCAGATCAAATAGCCTCGAAATCCTCCAATGGAATGTGAAATCAGACTGGGTGTAAAAGGAGCAGTCGATTCAGCCCGGTCAGATTCCCACTGGGCAGCTTAGGATACGACTGCAGCTGTGGCTCAGTGGTAGCATTTTCACCTCCGAACCCACCAGCTTATGGGTTCAAAAGTCCTACTTCAAAGGCTTGAGCTGATAATCCAGGCTGACATTCCAGTGCAGTACTCAGGGACTGCTGCACTGTCAAAGGTGTCACTTCTTGGCTGAGACGATAAGCTATGCTTTCTTCAATACAACAATGACTGCACTTCAAATTTGTAAAAGTACATTAGATAACAGCTCAATTTTAACATTACGTAAAGTCAATGCAGATCAGTTCCTTTCGATGCAGTCCCTGAGGTGCCTCACTGTGCCTGCCATTACAGGTTACAGTTATACATACCTTTACGTTTCATGTCAAACATTCTCTGGTCCATCCATCAAACATTTTCATTTTCTTCTTTCCTTTTTTTTGTTTCTTGCCCAATCAAAGGCAAGGAAGTCACTTGGAAGCACATTGTATATTCCAATAACAACGACTCCTTGTCTAGTCACTGGGTCTTGCTCACTTTATCGGATCTTGGGCTGACAAAAATGCACTCGACTTCTTAAGGGATGTCAGGCCGCCTTATAGAGGTCACTATTGACGTTGAACGCGAGTGATATATCTGCTCTCAACAGCCCAAAGGGTTCACTTTCCTATACATATTCGTTGGCTCTACAGTCAGGCATTCTGACAGCAGCTCAGGAGAACAAAGGGCTAATATATGGGTGAAAGACCTCTGGGACTTATCCCAGGCGGAGTGAGTAAATTATCCTGGTTGGAGTGAGTAAATTATCCCATTCAGAGTGAAAGATTTATCCCAGTCAGAGTGAGAGAATTACCCCAGTTGGAGCAAGTGAATTATCCTGGTCAGAGCAAGTGACTTATCCCAGTTGGAGTGAGTGATTTATCCTAGTCGGAGTGAATGATTTATCCTGGTCAGAGCGAGTGACATTTGGCTTCTGCCTGGAACTGGAGAAACATTAACTGGTCTGGGGCCTGCTTGTGATGACTTCATATGGCCCCTTTCCAAACAACCAGCCCACCTCCCAGGAGAAGAATAAAAGCTAGAAACAGTGTCCCACCCCTAAATAGGCAAAACCAACAGCTCCAATTAACTTGGCTACTAACAGCAAGGGCTTCTGACTGCCTGACTCAACTATAGAGGAAGAGAAAGAGTCTTTATAACTGTAGACTGCTGCCTTATGGGCTGTTCTCTCCACAGTGTCATACGGGTCTTGATTTCTTTCCAGCTTTCTACTACTTTAATTCGACATAACTGTCATTGAATTGTGTTAAAATAACATTGATGCAAATTCTTTCATAAATAGGTCAAAGGTTAATCTTGGACCACACAAACAAGATGATGTCATTGCTGTCTTACCCTATTAGTCTCTTGTGTGCAGCGACTGAGCCGAGAGATTCTCTGGGAGTAGAGGGAGGGAGTCCTTTCCTTATAAAACTGACACCTTTGTGTTTCTTTACCAAAGTTTTACAATTGATTTCTGTAAGGAACTGACAGGCTTTTCCTTGTTGGGACAGCAGAAATACTGTAATGACTCACAGAGACCATGATCAGACCTTCCCAACAAGGAGGCATTGTAAGCTGGGTACATACAGTAAGAGAGGTGTGTGTGTGTGTGTGTGTATGTGTGTGTGTGTGTGTGTGTGTGTTATTCTGCTTGTCTCTCCATTTATACGTTCCCCTCTGTCTCTCTCAGACTGCATGTTTTACACTGAATACATAGAAGGGAAAGTACTGAAGCAGGCCATTCAGCACACTGATCTATGACATAGGCAGAAATAGGGATGTGACCTTGCAGTCAGAATTTAGGGAACTAGGTCAGAAATTAGCAAGCAGGACCTCCCAGTACCGCGTGCAAGTGAGTCGACAAATAGGAGGATAAAGCAGCTGAATGCATGGCTGGAACGATGGTGCAGGAGGGAGGCTTTAGGTTCCTGGGACATTGGGACCATGTCTGGGGTAGATGTACGGGCTGGACAGATTGTACGTCAACAGAGCTGGGACCAATTTCCTTGTAGGGCGATTTGCTTGTATTGTTGGGGAGGGTTTAAACTAACTTGACAGCGGTGTGGGAACCAGCAGGTCATACTAGAAAGAGATACCAAGGTGCACAGAATATTGGGAGAGATAGATAGAATTAGAGTAGGGAATAGTAAGGCATTAGGTGGGTTCAGTGTAAGGGGGAAAGTAATAAAGACTAAATTAGGGTTACTGTACATATATGTGAAGACGTGGATTGTGGTAAATAAGATTGCTGAGTTGCAGGCACAGATAGCTACATGGAAATATGCCATTGTGGTGATGTTTTTGTGTTAAATATTCTTCGATACAAAGTGTTCGGGAAAGATAGAAAAAGGAGGAAAGGGGGGCGGCTGGCAGTATTAATTAACAAGAGCATTGCAGTGCTGGAGAGAGAGGATGTCCCTGAGGGGTCAAGGACAAAATCTATTTGCGTAGAGCTAAAGGACAAAAAAGATACAATTACATTGCTCAGTGTAGTCCATAGGCCACCAACTAGAGGGAAGGATATAGAGGAATAAACTTGCATGGAAATTTCAGGGCTGTACAAAAATTATAGTGTAGTTATAGTGGGGGGCTCTAGTTATCCAAATATAGATTGGGATAGTAGTAGTTGAAAAGACAGGGAGGGGCAAAAGTTCCTAGATTGTGCTCAGGAAAATTTCTTACAACAGTATTTTTCCAGTTCAATGAGAAAGGAGGTATTGCTGGACCTGGTACTTGGAATGAGATGGGTCAAGTGGATTAAATGGCAGTAGGGGAAAATTTAGAGGACAGTGATCATTGTATAGTTTAGGATGACTATGGAAAGGGACAAGGAACAATCCAGAGTAAGAATAATTAACTGTGGGAAAGCCAACTTCAATGGGGTAAGAAGGGATCTGACCCAGATAAATTGGAATCAAAGGTTGGCAGGAAAAGCTGTAACAACAATGGGCTGCCTTTAAAGAAGAAATAGTTCGGGCACAGCCAAGGTATATTCTCAAAAAGCAGAAAGGTAGGGCAAACAAATCTAGAACTTCCAGGATGATGAAAGAGATAGAGTAAGATGAAGAAGAAAAAGTGTTCTAATGATGTATGTCATGTGGATGATACAACCAAGAACCAGGCTGAATATAGAAGGTTCAGAGGGGAATTGAAAAAACAAATAAGAGAAGGAAAGAGAGAGTATGAGAAGATACTGGTAGCTAATATAACAGGGAATCCAAAAGTCTCCTATAGGCATATAAACAGTAAAAAGGTGGTAAAAAGAGGATTAGGGCTGATTAGGGACTAGAAAGGGGATTTACACATGGAAGCAGAGAGCATAGGTGAGGTATTAAGTGAATAGTTTGCATCTGTCTTTACCAAAGAATAAAATGCTGCTTAGGTCATGGTGAAAAAGTAGGTAATTCAGACATTTGGAGGGTTTAAAATTGATAAAGAGATGGTTTTGGATGGGCTGTGTGCACCGAAAGATAAGGCACCAGGGCCGGATGAGATGCACCCTCGGATGCTGAGGGAAGTGAGAGTGGAAATTGCAGAGGCACTGGCCATAATTATCCAATCTTCTTTATGCTCAGGGGTGGTGCCAGAGGATGAGAGAAATCCAAATGTTATACCCTTGTCCAAAAATGATAAAACCACCCACTATTGGGCAGTCAGTTTAACTTCAATGGTCGGGGACTTTCTAGAAATGATAATTCGGGACAAAATTAATAGTCATATGGACAAATGAGGGTTCATTAAGGAAAGCCAGCACAGATTTGTTGAGGGGAAATTGTGTTTAAATAACGAGCTTGTGTTTTTTGATGAGGTAACCAAGAGGATTGATTAGGGCAATACTGTTGAAGTGGTGTATATGGACTTCCAAAAGGCATTTGATAAAGCGTTGCACAACAGACTTGTGAGCAAAGTTAGAGCTCATGGAATGAAAGGGACAGTAACAACCTGGATACAAAACTGGCTGAGTGATAGGAAACAAAGAGTAGTGGTTAATGGATGCTTTTCAGACTGGAGGAAGATTTATTGTGGAGTTCCCCAGGGGTCAGTGTGAGAACCATACTGTTCCTGATACTGGGTGCATGGGCACCATTTCAAAATTTGTGGAAATACTGGGAGGAGGCAAGGACATAGCCAGGCTGGTGGAATGAGGAACTTCAGTTACGTAGATAGATTGAAGAAGTTGGGCCTGATTTCCTTGGAGAACAGAAGCCAGAGGGCACTTTACCCATGGGTAAAATTGTGACCTAAAGACACCAGGGCTAAAACAGTTAAATCATGAGTACAGGTTGCACAGATTAGACTTCAGAATATTCAGTTGAGTATAAAATATTAAGGGGTGATATAATTGAGGTGGTTAAGATAATTAGAGGAATTGATAGGGTAGCAAGAGAAAAACTGTTTCCTCTGGCTTAAGAGTCCTGAAAAAGAGATTTAAGCTTAAAATTAGAGCCAGTCTGTTCAGGGGTGACATCAGGAAGCACTTCACAAAAACTGTAGCACAAATCTGGAACTTCTCTTCCAAAAAAACAAAGGAACATAAGAAATAGGAGCATAGGGTTCCTTGAGCCTATTCTGCCATTCCATAGGATCACGGCTAAACTTATACATCAATTCTAGTTCCCACCCTATCCCCATATCCCTTGATCCCCTCAGTGCCCAAAAGTCTATCAATTTGTCTTGAATACACTCGATAACTCAACGCAGCTGTCTGGAGTGGAGAATTCCAAAGATTCACAACCCTCTAAATGAAACTATTGCTCCTCGTGTTGGTCCTAAATGGCCAATCCCTTATCCTGAGATGACAAGCCCTATTTCTACACTTTCCATCCACAGCAGCCTCTCAGCAATTTTTTTCTTCATGGGATGTGGGTGTCACTTGCAAGGCCAGCATTTGTTGCGAATCAACCATATTGCTATGGGTCTGGAGTCGTAAGGAGGCCAGACCAGATAAGGAAAAGGGCATTAGTGAACCAGGTGGGTTTTTACAGCTATCAATGATAGTTGCTATGGTTACCCTGTTCCAGATTTATTAATTGAATTTAAATTCCACCAACTGAGATGGTGGGATTTGAACCCATGCCCCTAGAGTGTTACCTGGGCCTCTAGGTTACTAGTCCAGTGATGTTATCACTATGCCACCATCTAGCCTGACAAATCCTCTAAGAATTTTATATATTTCAGTGGCCCAGCTCTGCTGGTCAGCAGCAATGATGTTCCATTACTGCTTATTACTGCTACGTATCTGTACCCCAAAGATATTGCACATCTTTGGTCAGCTTTTCCAATCCTGGCAGCAGCTGTAATAGGCCAGCACAAACACTTCAGGGCAAGACTGGTGAACATAGGAGAAGACAAATGAAGAGAGGACATACCCCCTTTTTACGACATTAGCTGCCATATTCAGGTAGGCTTTTAAAGGTCTCAAGCCTTTAGTGAGTGAGTGGGTAAGTGAGTGGGTGATTGGGTGAGTTAGTGGGTGGGTGGGTGGGTGAGTGGGTGGTGAGTGCGTGAGTGGGTGAATGAGTGGGTGTTTGGGGAGTTAGTGGGTGGGTGGGTGAGTGGGTGGGTGAGTGGGTGACTGGGTGGGTGAGTGGGTGAATTAGTGTGTGCGTGGGTGAATGAGTGATTGGGTGAATGAGTGGTGAGTGCTTGAGTGAGTGTATGAGTAGCTTAGTGAGTGGGTGAGTGAGTGTGTGGGTGAGTGGTGAGTGGGTGAGTGAGTATGTGAGTAGTAAGTGAGTGAGTGGGTGGGTCAGTGAGTGAGTGTGTTAGTAGGTTAGTGAGTGGGTGAGTGAATGGGTAAGTGGATGAGAGGTGACTGCGTGTGTAAGTGGGTGGGTGAGTGGATGAGAGTGGCTAGTGAGGGGTGGTGAGCGGGAAATGGGTGATGAGTGGCTGGTGGGTGGATGGTGAGTGGGTGTGTGAGTGGGTGTGTGGGTGAGTGAGTGGGTGGTGAGTGGGTGAGTGAGTAGGTTGTGAGTGGTCTGTGAGTGAGTGGGTGAGTGAGTGGATGGTGCCTGGGTGAGTAAGTGACTGAATGAGTGGTGAGTGGGTGAGTGAGTGGGTGAGTGAGTGGATGAGTGTGTGAGTAGGTTAGTGAGTGGGTTAGTGAATGGGTGAGTGAGTGAGAGGTGAGTGGGTGAGTAAGTGGGTGAGAGTGAGTGAGTGAATGAGTGGGTGAGTGGTGAGTGGGCAAGTGAATGGATGAGTGAATGGGTGAGTGAGTGGTGAGTATGTAAGTGAGTGGGTAAGTGAGTGGGTGAGTGAGTGCTGGGTGAGACAGTGTGAGTGGCTAGTGGGTGGATGAGTGGCGAGTGTATGAGTAGCTTAGTGAGTGGGTGAATGAGTGGGTGGGTGAGTGGGTAAGTGGGTGAGTAAGTGGGTTAGTGTTGAGTGAGTGAATGTGTGAGCAGGTTAGTGAGTGAGTGGGTTGGTGAATGAGTGGATGATTGTGTGGTGAGTGAGTGTGTGAGTATGTTAGTGAGTGGGTGAGTGAGTGGTGAATGGGTGAGAAAGTGGGTGAGTGAATGGATGAGTCAATGGATGAGTGAATGGGTGAGTGATTTGGTGAGTGAGTGGTGAGTGAGAGAATGAGAGTGACTAGTGAGTGGGTGGTGAGTGAGTGGAGAATGAGTGGGTGGGATTGAGTGGGGTAGTGAGTGCATAAGTGGGTGGTGAGTGGGCAGTGGGTGGGTGGTGAGTGGGTAAGTAAGTGGGAGAGTGATTGGGGAGTGAGTGGGTGCGTGGTTGGTGAGTGGGCGGTAAATGAGTGGTAAGTGGTTGGTGAGTGGGTGAGTCAGTGAGTAAATGAGCTGTTTGGTGAGTGAATGGGTGATGAGTGGATGAGTGAGTGATTGGATGAGTGAGTGATTGGGTGAGTGGGTGGGTGATGATTGAGTCAGTGAATGAGTGGGTGAGCTGGTGAGTGCATGGTTAGCAGGTCAGCTGAACAGTTGGTTTGAGGGTGTAGTCAGTTTAGGTGGAGGTGTATAGCCTGGATGCAGGGGCTAATTGAGTTGGGGTAGTTGGGTCGATAGTTGGGTCAAGCATGACAATCAGATTGGTGGATAGTTTGGTAAGAGACTAGTTGGGTTGGGGTTGTAGCTGGGTCAGGGATAGCCGGGAAGATGGGTAGTTGATTTGGGTTGGGTGGGTAGTCGGGTCATATAGGTAGTCAGGTTGGGGGGATAGTTGGGTTGGTGGGTAGCTGGGCTGGGTCAGGTGAGTAGTCAGGTTGGGGAGTAATTGGATCAGGTCAGGGTGGTAGTCAGGTCAGGTTGGGGGGTGTATTTGTATCGGGTCAGGGGATGAGATTGTGGAGGGGCCAGTTGTGCTGCTCAGTTCAGCTGTCCTGGCTGATCACTGAGTTATACCAGATACAAAACAGCGTAACATCTCCAGGATAGGTCCTGCGTATCTGGCTCAAGTCTCTGACCCTGAGCTCCGTGTCAGAGATATTCGCGTAGTGTCCAGGGCAGAACAAATCAACCCATTGGAAGTTTAATCTTCCCGGGCAATTTCAGCGCATGTGCACGAGTCAGGACCTCCGCAGGGTCCCGACGCACAACACAGGCTTAAGTCCATAGTTGGCTGCTCTGGACATTGGAAGATTCAAGCCAATGAAGATCACTTCTCATTCTTCTAAACTCCAGAGAATATAGATCAATTTTAGTTGATCTCTCCTCTTAGGACAGCCCTCTCATCCCACAAACCAATCCAAAGGACCTCTGTTGTTACCCCCTCTAAGACAATATATCCTTCTTAAGATAAGAAGACCAAAACTGTAAACAGTACTCCAGATGTGACCTCACCAAAGTCTTGTGTGAGTGCAGCAAGGCTTCCCTGCTGATGCCCAACTCCCTTGCTATAAAGGCTAACATACCATTTGCCCTTCTAATTATCTGCTGTACCTGCATGTTCCCTTTATGTGAATCAAATAACCTCTGAATTGCAACACTGACTATCCTCTCACCTTTTAAAAAATATTCTGCTCTTCTTACCAAAATGGATAATTTCACATTTCTCCACATAATGTTTCATCTGCCACCTTCATGCACAATCACTGTTTTCTGTCCCTCCTCAGGGACATCGTCTCCTGGTGCCACTGTTGAGGTTTCAGAGCTCCCGGCACTGTGACTGGGCAGGCAGCATCAGAATCATGCCCACCATCTTTAACTGGATGGTGGGCCTACTGGTGGCCAAATAGGAGGCTCTCTGTTGTAAAACTGCCGAGCCAGTCCCGCTGTCGGCAAGTGTGGGCTCGGTCACACTTTGAGCCCCGGCATCAGTAGCCCGAAGCCCGCAATAAAATCCAGCACATTAAATCTGTTCCTCTCTCCACAGAGGCAACCAGACCTGCTGAGTATTTCCAAAAATTTTCTGGTTATCCTTGAAAATGGCCTGTTTGTTCCCACTCTCTGTTTAATCAATCCTCAATCCCTGCTAATATATAGCCCCTAACCCCATGAGCTCTAATCTTGAGTAATAACCCCTTGTGTGGTTATCAAATGCCTTTTGAATATCTGTTGAAGCAGGGAGTGAATCAAAAATTTCGAAACTGAAACTGATAGAGTTTGTTAAGGGTTCTGGAGGGAAGGCGTGATATAGGAATTAAGATGTAGATCAGCCATGGTTTGATTGAAGGCCTGAGCAAGGCCTGAGCAAGGTATTCCTGTTCCAGTGGGCGGGATTTCCCGGTCCCATCCGCTGTGGAAATTGTCACCGGTGGGGATGGATAACCAGACACACCAGCGAGAGCTTCATTGACTCTGGGCATAAATTTCTGGTCCCGTGTGCAAACCTCGCCCAATATTCCCATCCCTGTTTTATCACAAAAGTCTTCCTATTGGTTGACTATCAAAACTTGCAAAGATCGCTGTTCTAGTCCTAAACTGTAGGCGAGTGGAAAAACACAGCTGCCTTTTGATAATGCCTTTTCCCCAAAGCGTTGTGCCAATAAGACAAGAGCTTCCCAGGAGCTCTCCGTGAGAAGATTTGGCCAGCCTGTGCCTGCTGTACCCTGTGGCATAGCCCATGTAATTGCTAGATTTATCTACACCATCTTACTAGGGGTGTCAGCTCCATATTGCCCAGCTGGCACAGTTTTATTTCCAACTGTCTAAAGATGGGACCAGACCCAATCATGCTTTATGCTCAGCCTTGGGATTTATTCTTTTCAGTCCCAGTTAAACAGTCAAAACAGGAAATGCAATAGCTCTCCAGTCCTGCCCCCTAGCTCCACAGAAGCTCAGGTCCAGCATCCGAAACGGGATTTTCTTAACACATACAGTTTCAATTCCCATCAAGGTCCAGGTATTTTTCCCACAAGATGCAAAAAGCATATTTTCTCTCCCAGCCAGCATTACTGTCAGCTGGGATTCAGTTGGTAATAATCTCTCCTCTGATTCGGAAAATCAACTGTTCAAATCCAGAACTTTCAGTTGCAGTTCTACACTGTCTGAGGTGCCACTGTTCAGATGTGATGTAAAACTGGGTCCATGTTTACCCCCAAAGAAGTAGTTTAGGTCCTGGGGTGCTACTCAAAGAAGAGCAGGGAAGAGCTCCCTAGTGCCCTCGCCAGTGCTCATCCCTCAGTAAATGTCACTAAAACCTGTGATTTATGAGACCTTACTGTGTGCAATTTGGCTTTCGCGTTTCCTACTTTACATGAGTGACTTCATTTCAAAAATACTTCATTAGTTGTAATGTGCTCTAGGATGTCCTGAGGTTGTGAAATGTGCTGTATAAATAAAAGTTATTTCTTTCTTGCTTTTCTTTCCAATTTCCTGCCCCCAGTCCTTTCACACAGTTTCAAACCTTCAAAGTGACCTTCAGAATGTACCCTTCCCTTTTTTTGTTCATGGTACGTAAGCATTGCTGGCAAGACTAATATATATTGCCCATCCCTAGCTGCCCTTGAGAAGGTGGTGGTGAGCTGCCTTCTTGAACCGCTGCAGTCCCTGTGGTGTAGATACACCCACAGAGCTGTTATGAAGGGAGTTCCAGGATTTTGACCCAGTGACAGTGAAGGAGCAGTGATATATTTCCAAGTCAGGATGGTGAATGGCTTGGAGGGGAACTTGCAGGTGGTGGTGTCCCCATGCATCTGTTACCCTTGTCGTTCTGGGTGGTAGAGGTCATGAATTTGGAATGTGCTGTCAAAGGTGAGTTTCTGCAGTGCATGTTGTAGATTGTACACACTGCTGCCACTGTGTGTCGGTGGTGGAGGGAATGAATGTTTAAGGTGGTGGATGGGGCGCTGATCAAATAGGCTGCTTTGTGCTGGATGGTGCCGAGCTTCTTGAGTGTTGTGGGAGCTGCACTCATCCAGGCAAGTGGAGAGTATTCCATCACACTCCTGACTTGTGCCATGCAGATGGTGGACAGAGTTTGGGGCATTGAGGAGGTGAGTTACTTGCTGCATAACTCCCAACCTCTGACCTGCTCTTGTAGCCACAGTATTTATATGGCTAGTCCAGTTCAGTTTCTGATCAATGGTAACCCCCAGGATGTTGATAGTGGGGGTGATGCCATTGAATGTCAAGGGGAGATGTTTAGATTCTCCCTTCTTGGTGGTAGCCATTGCATAGTATACTGACACTGAAGGGTTTAAACATTGAAAGGTTAAAGATAAATTGTCGATGTAACCTTTGTTAAAAAGTTGGAGGACACAATAGCACAAAACTAAGTTGAAAAATGTCTGTCGAAAAATTGGAGCTTTTGTATTTGAGCTGAAGGAGATTATTGGCC
The DNA here is from genome assembly GCF_017639515.1 of Carcharodon carcharias. NCBI lineage: Eukaryota > Metazoa > Chordata > Chondrichthyes > Lamniformes > Lamnidae > Carcharodon > Carcharodon carcharias. The sequence goes on along the minus strand of NC_054485.1, from coordinate 52,340,203 downwards.
GATTTAATAGAAGTGTTTAGAAATACGAGGGAAAGAACAGAAGAAACAGGCTCTTTCTAGTGGTTGAAGCGGAAGAGAGTAAATGTTATGGGCCAGGTGTTCTGGTACCCAGAGCAGTGATGCTGTGATCTAAAGCTGCTGCTGCACGTCGGGACCCTGACGAAACGCTGACATGCGCACATGCACAGTAATTGCCCGAGAAGTTTAAACTTCCAAGGGACTGATTTGCCTTGCTTGGGATCCATCACGAATGTCACTTCCACTGACCTCAGTATCAGAGACTTGGGTTAAATACACGCTACTCACCTGGATGCTTACCCGGACACTTATCTTAGAACTGTAACACTTTTTAATCTCTGCAACAACTCAATGGTCAGGATTTTTCGGCCCTGTCATGGGTGGGACCCGCCACAGGTGAGCCGCCCCCCCAGCCAGAATTCTATTGACTTGCGGCGGGACTGGAAGATGCCAGTGGCAGGTGGGTGTGGAAAATCCCGCCCAATGATTAATAGTGCAACTGAACCCAGCAATCCCAAAAAAACACCCCACATCCCCGACCATCCCGCTGACCTGAAACCCTCCCGTACCCCAACCAAGCTGCCCCCTTGACCACCCTCACCTAAGTACCAACCCTACAGACCCAACAACTTTCTGATGCCACCACCCCCCCGCCCCCCCATCCCCCGACCTGAGTATCCGCTCACCCAACCTAGCTATGCCATAATTACACCCCTTCCCCACCATTCATCCCCCCCAATCTACCACCCTGGACCGCCTCACATGACAACCCACCACCAACCCAACTACCCCTGACCCGACTAACCCCCTTGACCCAACTACCAACGATCTGACCACCCTCCAAACTGACTACCCATGACCCAACTACCCCGAACCTGAATACCCACCCAACCCAATTATGCCCCATCAACCTGATTACCCCCCGATCTGACTATGCCCCCCCGACCCTAGCATCCTTGATGCCACTGTCCCCTGACCCGACTACCCCTCAAACCTGACTATCCTGCATTTTCCCTGACCCGTCTAACTCCTGACTTGACTAACCCCTGACCAGACTACCTCCCCAACCCGATTACCTCCCTGACCTGTCTAGTCCCCGACCCAAGAACTCCATCACTCAACTACCACCCCGACCAACCACCCCCAACCTGACTTCTCCCCGACACAAGTACACCTGAACCTGACTACCCACTGAACTTGAATACCTCCCGACCTGAGTAACCTCCAACCTGTCCACACCCCCGGAAGCGAACACCTCCGACCCAATTACCCCCTCAAATGTCCACCACACCAACCCGACCACCACCAACCTAAGTTGTGACCCGACCACCCCTGAATGGACTACACCCCAACCTGAAAGCTTCCCAAAGCAAAATACCACCCGAACCAGCTACATCCTGACTCGACTAACCCCCAACCCAACTGCCCCCTAACCCAACCACCTCCCCCGCCTCAATGCGCCTACCCCACAAACCGACCTGTCCACCCCCTGAGCTGACCACCCCGCAAACTGTCTACACCCCACCCCCCTCCTCAAAGTCATGGCCTGTCTTTCCCCTGACCCAAATACCCCCCGAACTGACTACCCACCCCATAGCCGACTACCACCAACCCAAATGACCTCTGAGCTAGCCACCCCCAAACTGTCCACCCCCCCGACCTAGCTACCTCCTGAACTGTCCACCCTCCCCTGGATCTGATTACCTCCCCAAACTAACTACCTGCCCCATCCCTGACTATCACCCCAGATCCAACTACCCTCCAATCCAACTGAGTTGTTACCCAACTTCTCCCTGACCCAACTACCCCCAGACTATCCGCACCCTGACCAGACTACCCCTGAGCAGGGCCAACTACCTCTGGCCCAGCTGACCCTGACCCAACTGCACCCCAATTTTTAAAAAAATTAATTCCCGGGATGTTGGCATCACATTTATTGCCTATCTGCCCTTGTTCAGATGGCTGTAGGCTTGGAGTCACACGTAGGCCAGACCAGCAGATTTCTTTCCCTAAAGGGTATTAGTGAGCCAGTTGGGTTTTTACAATAATCAGCAATGGGTTTCATGGTCACCATCAGATTTTGAATTCCAGGTTTTTATTGGATTCAAATTTCACCATCTGCCATGGTGGGATTTGAACCTGGATCCCCAGAGCATTATCCTGGGTCTCTGGCCTTCCCCTGCCTTCCCCTGATTGATGTAGTTTGCAGACCCATCAGGAAAGGACCTCTACCTCCTCAGGGATGTGTTTAGTCCTCCTCCTTTTGCCTTTGGCCTTTGCATCCATACCAGCCACACCTTAATTTGGCCCAGTGGCTGCTCCCACTCCTACTCCCAAGTCTGTTTCTACATCAGCCCTGCGGGAGTGCAGCAGGACCAATTCCCTCCCCCTTTCCCACCTATGAGTACTGAATTCTGGAAAAGGACCAGGTATCCACTCTCTTTCCTCCACCCCAGGCTATCTGCTAGTGACCACTGCTTCTCCACACAACCATCTGGTACAGGATAGAGGCCAGTGACTGACAGGAAATCATCCTCATTACAAACACTCTAAATAGCTCAGAAACGGAATTACTGTCAAAATAATATAATTTTTCCAGAGTCATGTGTGGAGATTTTGAGGTCAGCATCAATTACACCAAGTGTCCATAATTATCCATAAAGATTTGCGGCAGTTTCCTTTTTTAGAAAGGCCTGGCTGAGGGGACAGTCAGTCTGTCTAAACTTGTGACATTTCCCTTCCTTCTCCTGTTGTTGAGGAGCAGCTGTTCCTCTCAGAATGGGTTAATTGTTTGGCTTTAATCCAGTTGACTGACGAATGCAATTCACTCAGTACTTCCTATAAAACACAAAAATAGATACCTGAGGGAAGGCAACCTGTGTGAATCAGAGCCATACCTGCCATAAGAACACAGGAATAGGAGGAGGCCATTCAGCCCCAAGAACCTGTTCTGCTAGGAGGAGGCCATTCAGCCCCAAGAGCCTGTTCTGCTAGGAGGAGGCCATTCAGCCCCTTGAACCTGTTCTGCCAGGAGGAGGCCATTCAGTCCCATGAACCTGTAACATCATTTTAAAAGGGGGAGGCCATTTACTCCAATGAACCTGTTCTGCCAGGAGGAGGCCATTCAGCTCCTTGAACCTGCTCTGCCATTCAAATAGATTATGGGTTTTCAGTACCTCAACTCTGTTTACCCACCTTTGCTCCATGTGCCTTGATGCAGTTACCTATTAATCTATCAACCTCAATTTCGAAAAGTCCACTTGACCCTTAAAAACTGTCAGCATTTTTGGGGACAGAGTTCCAGATTTCAGTTCCACTTTGAGCAGAATTTTATGCCGATCAGGCGTAAACTAGGGCAAGCAGATGTCAGGTGAGCGTCCTGACATCACCCCGCACACGCCCAATCTTCAGGCCAGTGGGCGCATGTGGGTGATGGAGCCGTGCTCACTATCGATTAAGAGGCCACTGAGGGCCATTAAAATCCCAATGGAACCAGCGCGATTTCATGCTCGTCACACGGGCAAAACGAATGGGCGGGCAGCCCACAACTAGCAAAACCTCATCCAAGGGCAAGATAAAAAGGGTCGGCAGCATTGCCAGTGTGAGCAGTGAGGAGTTCAGGAGACAAAAACAAAAAAACTGCGGATGCTGGAAATCCAAAACAAAAACAGAATTACCTGGAAAAACTCAGCAGGTCTGGCAGCATCGGTGGAGAAGAAAAGAGTTGACGTTTCGAGTCCTCATGACCCTTCAACAGAACTTGAATTCGAGTCCAAGAAAGAGTTGAAATATAAGCTGGTTTAAGGTGTGTGGGGGGGGGGGAGAGAGAGAGAGAGAAAGAAGTGGAGGGGGTTGGTGTGGTTGTAGGGACAAACAAGCAGTGATAGAAGCAGATCATCAAAAGATGTCACAAACAACAGAACAAAAGAACACATAGGTGTTAAAGTTGGTGATATTATCTAAACGAATGTGCTAATTAAGAATGGATGGTAGGGCACTCAAGGTATAGCTCTAGTGGGGGTGGGGAGAGCATAAAAGATTTTAAAATATTTAAAAATAATGGAAATAGGTGGGAAAAGAAAAATCTATATAATTTATCGGAAAAAAACAAAAGGAAGGGGGAAACAGAAATGGAGTGGGGATGGAAGAGGGAGCTCAAGACCTAAAGTTGTTGAATTCAATATTCAGTCCGGAAAGCTGTAAAGTGCCTAGTCGGAAGATGAGGTGTTGTTCCTCCAGTTTGCGTTGGACTTCACTGGAACAATGCAGCAAGCCAAGGACAGACATGTGGGCAAGAGAGCAGGGTGGAGTGTTAAAATGGCAAGCGACAGGGAGTTTGGGTCATTCTTGTGGACAGACTGCAGGTGTTCTGCAAAGCGGTCGCCCAGTTTACGTTTGGTCTCTCCAATGTAGAGGAGACCACATTGGGAGCAACGAATGCAGTAGACTAAGTTGGGGGAAATGCAAGTGAAATGCTGCTTCACTTGAAAGGAGTGTTTGGGCCCTTGGACAGTGAGGAGAGAGGAAGTGAAGGGGCAGGTGTTGCATCTTTTGCATGGGCATGGGGTGGTGCCATAGGAGGGGGTTAAGGAGTAGGGGGTGACGGAGGAGTGGACCAGGGTGTCCCGGAGGGAGCGATCCCTACGGAATGCCGATAGGGGGGGTGAAGGGAAGATGTGTTTGGTGGTGGCATCATGCTGGAGTTGGCGGAAATGGCGGAGGATGATCCTTTGAATTCAGAGGCTGGTGGGGTGATAAGTGAGGACAAGGGGGACCCTGTCATGTTTCTGGGAGGGAGGAGAAGGCGTGATGGCGGATGCACGGGAGATGGGCCGGACACGGTTAAGGGCCCTGTCAACAATCGTGGGTGCAAAACCTCGGTTAAGGAAGAAGGAGGACATGTCAGAGGAACTGTTTTTGAAGGTAGCATCATCGGAACAGATGCGACGGAGGCGAAGGAACTGAGAGAATGGGATGGAGTCCTTACAGGAAGTGGGTTGTGAGGAGCTGTAGTCGAGGTAGCTGTGGGAGTCGGTGGGTTTGTAATGGATATTGGTGGACAGTCTATCACCAGAGATTGAGACAGAGAGATCAAGGAAGCGAAGGGAAGTGTCAGAGATGGACCACGTGAAAATGATGGAGGGGTGGAGATTGGAAGCAAAATTAATAAATTTTTCCAAGTCCCGATGAGAGCATGAAGCAGCACCGAAGTAATCATCGATGTACAGGAGAAAGAGTTGTGGAAGGGGGCCGGAGTAGGACTGCAACAAGGAATGTTCCACATACCCCATAAAGAGACAGGCATAGCTGGGGCCCATGCGGGTACCCATAGCCACACCTTTTATTTGGAGGAAGTGAGAGGAGTTGAAGGAGAAATTGTTCAGTGTGAGAACAAGTTCAGCCAGACGGAGGAGAGTAGTGGTGGATGGGGATTGTTCGGGCCTCTGTTCGAGGAAGAAGCTAAGGGCCCTCAGACCATCCTGGTGGGGGATGGAGGTGTAGAGGGATTGGACGTCCACGGTGAAGAGGAAGCAGTTTGGGCCAGGGAACTGGAAATTGTTGATGTGACGTAAGATGTCAGAGGAATCACAGATGTAGGTGGGAAGGGACTGGACAACGGGAGAGAGAAGATTTCCGTACCTCTCTTTTGCCTTGCTCACCTTCATTGCTTTCCATTTCCCTCCTGGTGTTTGACAAGGTGTTTACTAAAACCCGCTTTCACAGCCATATCTCCTTTCTCAGTGACTGTCTCCATCTCCGACTTACCCCACGTGGATTTCAACTGAAATTCCACCCTTTATGTTTCGAACCCACCCAAGATTACAGGTATCTCCGGAACATAAAACGTTTCTCGGACTGCTGTTCCCATCACATTCTGAAATCCACACTCAGTGCCATGCGCCGCCATATGAACACACTCGACCTCTCCCTCCAGCAGCACCGCCGTACCCTTTTTCAAAGCTGCACGTGCCCCCAGTTTCATTTTATTCTTCGGCTCATCCGACGCCTCAACAAGAAACTTTTTCTCTTTCTCTCAAGTGCTAAGGAACGCAAGCTCCAACAACTCATCGACACCAACACCCATCTAGGACCCTCCACTCCTGCCTGTCCCTCCGTCCCCACCCCATCTTCCAATCCCAACCCCAGCCGTGTATTCACTATACCCCCTGACCTTCCCCTCTCTGATGCTGAACGTTCAGTGCTCAGCAAAGGACTTAGTTTCATACCCTTATGCCCTCACCTCAATGAATTTCGGGCTCGGCATGTTGCTGAACTCTTCTTCCGCCGTCTTCGTCTCCGGGCTCACGTCTTTGGGCAGGAGTCCTCTCCCCATTCAATGGATCCTTTCACCCACCTCCAATATTCTCCCTCCACCTGGACCCCTCCCTCTGGATTCTTACCTTCTCTTGATCTTTTCATTGAGAACTGTCGGCATGACATTAGTCGTCTCAATTTCTCTGCTCCTCTCACCCATTCTAATCTCTCTCTCTCTGAACTTACTGCACTCCATTCTCTCAGGTCCAACCCTGACATTATCATCAAACCGCTGACAAGGGTGGTGCTGTTGTTGTCTGGCGCACTGACCTCTACCTCGCGGAGGCTGAGCGTCAACTCGCAGACACTTCCTCCTACCTCTCCCTGGACCATGACCCCATCACTGAACATCAAGCCATTGTTTCCAGGACTGTCACTGACCTCATCTCCTCTGGGGATCTTCCTCCCACAGCTTCCAACCTGATAGTCGCCCAACCTCGGACGGCCCGCTTCTATCTCCTACCCAAAATCCACAAACAGAACTGCCCTGGTAGACCGATCGTCTCAGCTTGCTCCTGCCCCACAGAACTCATTTCTTGTTATCTTGACTCCCTTCTCTCTCCCCTTGTCCAGTCCCTTCCCACCTACATCCATGATTCCTCTGACACCTTACGTCACATCAAAAATTTCCAGTTCCCTGGCCCCAACCGCTTCCTCTTCACCATGGACGTCCAATCCCTCTACACCTCCATCCCCCACCAGGATGGTCTGAGGGCCCTTAGCATCTTCCTCAAACAGAGGCCCGAACAATCCCCATCCACCACTACTCTCCTCTGTCTGGCTGAACTTGTTCTCACACTGAACAATTTCTCCTTCAACTCCTCTCACTTCCTCCAAATAAAAGGTGTGGCTATGGGTACCCACATGGGCCCCAGCTATGCCTGTCTCTTTATGGGGTATGTGGAACATTCCTTGTTCCAGTCCTACTCCGGCCCCCTTCCACAACTCTTTCTCCTGTACATCGATGATTACTTTGGTGCTGCTTCATGCTCTCGTCGGGACTTGGAAAAATTTATTAATTTTGCTTCCAATCTCCACCCCTCCATAATTTTCATGTGGTCCATCTCTGACACTTCCCTTCCCTTCCTTGATCTCTCTGTCTCAATCTCTGGTGATAGACTGTTCCACCAATATCCATTACAAACCCACCAACTCCCACAGCTACCTCGACTACAGCTCCTCACACCCCGCTTCCTGTAAGGACTCCATCCCATTCTCTCAGTTCCTTCGCCTCCGTCGCATCTGTTCCGATGATGCTACATTCAAAAACAGTTCCTCTGTCATGTCCTCCTTCTTCCTTAACCAAGGTTTTCCACCCACGATTGTTGACAGGGCCCTTAACCGTGTCTGGCCCATCTCCCGCGCATCCGCCCTCACGCCTTCTCCTCCCTCCCAGAAACATGATAGTGTCCCCCTTGTCCTCACTTATCACCCCACCAGCTTCCGAATTCAAAGGATCATCCTCCGCCATTTCCGCCAACTCCAGCATGATGCCATCACCAAACACATCTTCCCTTCACCCCCCCTATCGGCATTCCGTAGGGATCGCTCCCTCCGGGACACCCTGGTCCACTCCTCCATCACCCCCTACTCCTCAACCCCCTCCTATGGCACCACCCCATGCCCACGCAAAAGATGCAACACCTGCCCCTTCACTTCCCCTCTCCTCACCGTCCAAGGGTCCAAACACTCCTTTCAAGTGAAGCAGCATTTCACTTGCATTTCCCCCAACTTAGTCTACTGCATTCGTTGCTCCCAATGTGGTCTCCTCTACATTGGAGAGACCAAACATAAACTGGGCGACCGCTTTGCAGAACACCTGCGGTCTTTCCGCAAGAATGACCCAAACCTCCCTGTCGCTTGCCATTTTAACACTCCACCCTGCTCTCTTGCCCACATGTCTGTCCTTGGCTTGCTGCATTGTTCCAGTGAAGTCCAACGCAAACTGGAGGAACAACACCTCATCTTCCGACTAGGCGCTTTACAGCTTTCCGGACTGAATATTGAATTCAACAACTTTAGGTCTTGAGCTCCCTCCTCCATCCCCACCCCCTTTCTGTTTCCCCCTTCCTTTTGTTTTTTTTCCGATAAATTATATAGATTTTTCTTTTCCCACCTATTTCAATTATTTTTAAATATTTTAAAATCTTTTATGCTCTCCCCACCCCCACTAGAGCTATACCTTGAGTGCCCTACCATCCATTCTTAATTAGCACATTCGTTTAGATAATATCACCAACTTTAACACCTATGTGTTCTTTTGTTCTGTTGTTTGTGACATCTTTTGATGATCTGCTTCTATCACTGCTTGTTTGTCCCTACAACCACACCAACCCCCTCCACTTCTCTCTCTCTCTCTCTCTCTCCCCCCCACACACCTTAAACCAGCTTATATTTCAACTCTTTCTTGGACTCGAACTCAAGTTCTGTCGAAGGGTCATGAGGACTCGAAAAGTCAACTCTTTTCTTCTCCGCCGATGCTGCCAGACCTGCTGAGTTTTTCCAGGTAATTCTGTTTTTGTTTAGGAGATAGTTGGCTGCTGGTTGCTTATTTGAACCTGACAGTTTCACCTCTGTTCTGAGCTTCATTCTTAGCATTTCCAGGCTTCATTTCAGGACTCGGTGTCTCCAAGATCCCCAGAGGATTTTGACAGTGTGGACCCTTCCAGGCATCTGACAGCCTTCTGTAACCTTGGTGATGGGTATTGTGGTCTTCACTGGAGGCACCTTCTCTGAGGGGGAAGAGAGGGGCTGAAGGGAGAGGAGTCCTGGTGTCCCAATGCAGCTTCCATGGGATGGACCTGTGGGAGGACAGGCGCAGGCACAGGGGGTTCAGAGCCAACAGGAAGTCCAAGGCAGGAGGGGCCACAGAAGGCGCCACTATCCTTCTGCCAGGGTTTACAGACGGCGATGCAGCTGCCTCAATATGTCCGAGGTGCAATGCTGAAGGAGGCTCCGCTTCTCAAGGGACACTGTGACCTCCATTTGTCAGACGATCGGGCCTGGGATCAGCTCCGACTGTGTGGGTGGACACCCCGTGTCAGTGGTTCTGAAGGTCACAGTGTCACTCAACCTCTTTTCCTCCGGCTCTTTCCAGGGCTCAGTGGGGGATCTGTGTGGAGTCTCCCAAGCAGCTGTCCACAGTTGCGTCAAGCTGGTTACAGAAACTCTGTTCAGGCAGGTAATGACCTTTATTCTTTACCGTACGGACGAGGCCATCCAGGCTGAGCGAGCCAGAGGCTTTGCAATGATCGCTGGGTTCCCCCGTGTCTAGGGTGCATTGACTGTACACTTGTGGCCATCAAGGCACCAGCGGGTGAGCTGGCTGCCTTCGTCAACAGGAAGGGCTTCCACTCCATGAATGTGCAGAATGTGACCACAGGATGCAGATTTTGCATGTCTGTTCAAGGCACCCTGACAGCTCCCATGACACATACATCCTGAATCACTCCCAAGTACTGAGGCTCTTCAGTGCTCCAGCCTGACTGGATGAATGGCTGCTGGGTGATAAGAGCTACCCATTGAAAAGGTGGCTTATGACGCCTCTCCGCCACCCAAGAACAGAGGCAGAGCAGCGTTATAATAGGAGTCATGCCTCCACAAGGGCAGTGATAGGGAGGACCATAGGTCTTCTGAAGATGTGCTTCTGATGCCTGGACTGTTCAGGGGGAGCAAAACATTACCACCCAGAGTGGGTATCACTGATAGTGGTTGCATGCTGTGCTCTCCACAAACTGGCAAGGGGGGACCCACTGGAGGAAGAGGATCTTGACCCAGCTCCACAGGCCACAGAGGATGAGTCCAGTAGTGAATTAGAAGAGTGAGGAGAATACTGAGGGCGTGGAGGCCGACCTTAGTATATTTCAGAGAGGCAGGGGCATCAGGGACGCGTTGATCCAACACACCTTCAGCTAAGCCAACGACCAACTTCCACCTCATGCCAGGGCTGCCGCCTCCATCCCGAATGTTTGAAATGATCCTTTCATTTGAACCCAAAGTCCACTCAGTGCCTGTGCAACAAAGTTTCAGACCACCCACATCCAGTGTTAGATACTGACATACCCTGCACCAAAAAAATAAAAAGGTGAAGCATAGTCAGGCCATTACGACAAAAACAAAATTTATGTCATTTGGACAATCCAAAAAAATTAACATAACCTTCTATGATCTTCATTCCCAGACCAATAAACATAAACAAAACATTACACAACAGCAGACAGTAGATCACCCATGAACAGTTCCTCTTGTGCTCATGGTGCCTTAAACTCACATTCCCGAGTGCTGCGTCTTGGTACCCCCCCACCCATCCCCCTCCAATTTGCTGGCACCACCATTGGAGGCAGCCTGCTGACTCTGCTGTCCTATTGGACTTGATGATCTTGGTGGTCATTCTCTGGCCTATGGAGCCTGTGCTGACCCTGTTGGGGAGGGAGCAGCCAGTGCCATGACTGGCATCTCCCCAGTCATCGCAGCGTCATCGGTTGCCACGGTCACTGGCAGAGGGGTGGAGGATCTGGTGCCATCATCCAGTGCGCCCTGACAGGAGCCCGCAGAGACAAAAAGCAGCCCATGCGCCAACATGAGGTCACTCTGGACCTCCCTGCTCGCCATTGATGGATGGGCACTTAGCTGGGATACTGGGTATCCCAGTATCGCTGGGCAGGCCTTAATTGGCCAGCCATCCATCTCCCACACTGGCACTGACCACCCAAGGTCAATGCCTGTGAGAGGGCTTGCAGGTCCAAGTGCAACCCCAGGAACCTCTGATTTTGTCCCTGGACCTGACTCTCTATGAGAGTCGCCACTCTCTCAATGGAGGAGGCAGTGCGCTCGGCTATGAGGGTCAACGCAGTGCTCATGCTCCGCATGGACTCCTCAGAGACCATGGCACGCATACCCTCATGGATCTCCGACAGATCCTCCCACAAATCCCACTGGACAACCAGCATCTGCTGCCTAATGGACGATTCCAGAGTCTCATCATTAGCCTTTGACTGAGCATCATCCTGGTCTCCAGCAGTCCTCTGACTGCCGGCGCTGTGGGCACTCTCTGCCTCTGCCTGCTCCTCAAGTGAGTGTGAAGTGCCCTCACCATTGTGCTCCCACAGTCTAGCCAAAGATCTAATGCTCACCAGGGTGCTGGTATCTGCGCTAGTGCCTGGTTCACAGAGCAGGTGTGACACAGGTGCATGTGGGGTCTATTGGTCCTCTGGTGTCAGGGGTAGATCTTCGGGGTCCTGTGATTAAGCGTGTGTTGGTGAATCTAAGGGAGAACAACAACATGTCATTAGTTACAGTCAGCACACTGTCACTCTGCATGCCATGCACCCTGGTGAGACAATAGAGATCTGCATCATGGTGCCATCATCTTTCATTGATCAATGGGGAATCCAGTTTTGAGGCTCCCATCAATGATGAGGCTACACAAGAATGTTTGCACCATCCGAAACACTCACCTCTGTGCACTGCACTCTTACCTTCGTCTGACACCCCAGCCTCTCCACGGCCAGCTGACTCTGGTACGTGGCGCCTCTCCAGCTCCAAGGCGTCCTGCTCGAATCTGGTCAGGATGAGGAGGCTTGGGGGCCTCCACCAGTCCAGGAACTTTCAATGTTGTTATTTGTTGTCTCCTCCTGAAAGGACAGAGAAGCATTGATTAGCCCACCCTCTACCTGCAGCACCATTGTAGCCTGGCCAACCCCACCATAGGAGCATCTTGCAGGGCACATCTGAGCAGCAAGGCGGTCAGTCCAAGCATCCAAGGCTCACCCCCTTGGCCAGTTGGCTCTCAGACTCTAAGGACAAGGTTGTCCCTCCTGGCAGCCACCTCCTCCAGGAGGACTGTAAGGCACTTGTCCGAAAACCAAGGTGGGGGGAGGGCTGAGGGCCCACCCGACCTGGCCTCCCGCTTGACATCTCAAGCTGCACATGAGGCCCTCGGTGTTCAGTATGCTGCAAATATATTCTTCCTTGGCCGCTTCAAGGGTCTGTCTGCGCCATTTTTAAACCACCTCCAGGTCGCCAGGGTCCCTGCCCCCGCCCGGCCCTTCCTGGCCAATGGGAGGACGTGTTTTACGCTGGGCAGGCCTTAAATGGCCAGCCAGCATGAAATCACGGTTGGGTGCTAATCGTAGGCAGTGGCCCATTTCCCAACCGGTCTTGGGCCTGCCCATCGCGCACTCACCAAGGATAAAATTCAGGCATTTGTGTGAAAAAATGCTTCCTGGTCTAGCTCGATTTTTTTAGATTATGTCCTCTTGTTCTCGATTCCAACTCCAGGGGAAATAGTTTCTCTTAATCTACCCCATCCACTCCTTTCACCAGAGGGGGGCGATGGCGTAGTGGTATTGTCGCTGGACTAGTAATCCAGTGAGACAAAGGCAAAATACTGCGGATGCTGGAAATCTGAAACAAAAACAAAAACAAAAAATGCTGGAAAAAACTTAGCAGGTCTGACAGCATCTGTGGAGAGAAACACAGAGTTAATGTTTCTAGTCCGTATGACTCTTCTTCAGAGCTAAAGGGAAGGAGAAATGTGGTGAAATTTATACTGTTTAAGGGGGATGGAGCTGGGTAGAAGGCCGGCGATAGGTGGAGGCAAAGGAGAGATTGGAAAAGATGGCATAAACAAAAGGTCAAAGGGGTGTTAATAGTGATGGTACTGGCTAAAGGAGGTGCTAATGCTGACATTAAGGGTAGAAAGCAGAATGTGATAATGGCCGGACAAGGGTGAGCATTCTGGAAAGGACAACTTGAGCAAGTGACAGATGACCCTAGTGGGGACGGGGTTGGGGGAGGGGACAGTGGTGGGAAATAAAGAATCAAAACCAGGCTAAAAGCTGGGAATAAAACGATGAATAAAAATGGAAATTAATTTTTAAAAATAATAATAAAAATAAGTGGGAAAGAATAAATAAAAATTTAAAAATGAATATTGAAAATAGGGGATCAAAAAGGGGTGGGGATGGAGGAGAGAGTTCATGATCTGATGTTGTTGAACTCAATGTTAAGGCTGTAAAGTGCCTATTCGGGAGATGAGGTGCTGTTCCTCCAGTTTGCGTTGAGCTTCACTGGAACATTGCAGCAGGCCAAGGACGGACATGTGGGCTTGAGAGCAGGGTGGAGTGTTGAAATGGCAAGCGACAGGGAGGTCTGGGTCATGCTTGCGGACAGACCAAAGGTGTTCCACAAAGCGGTCACCCAGTCTGCGTTTGGTAGAGGAGACCGCTTTGGGAGCAGCGAATGCAGTAGACCAAATTGAGGGAAGTGCAAGTGAAATGCTTCTTCACTTGAAAGGAGTGTTTGGGCCCTTGGACAGTGAAGAGGGAGGAGGTAAAGGGGCAGGTGTTGCACCTTCTGTGACTGCATGGGAAGATGCTGTGGGAGGGGGTTGAGGTGTTGGGGGTAATGGAGGAGTGGACCAGGGTGTCCCGGAGGGAACAGTCCCTTTGAAATGCTGATGGGGGAGGGGTGAAAGGAAAATGTGTTTGGTGGTGGCATCATGCTGGAGTTGGTGGAAATGGCAGAGGATGATCCTTTGAACGGGGAGGATAAGGAGGTTCCTATCATGGTTCTGGGAGGGAGAGGAAGGTGTCAGGGCAGAGATGTGGGAGATGGGTCAGACACAGCTGAGGGCCCTGTCAACCACCGTAATCTGAGGGATCTCCACTTCTTCCTTGAACAGAGACCTGAACAATCCCCATCCACCACCACTCTCCTCCGTCTGGTTGAGCTTGTTCTCTTACTGAAGAATTTCTCCTTAAACTTGTCTCATTCCTCCAAATAAAAGGTGTGGCTATGGGGACCCGCATGGGCCCCAGTTATGCCTGTCTCTTTATGGGGTATGTGGAACATATTCATGGGGCCCTACTCAGGCTCCTTCCCACAACTCTTTTTTCGGTACATCGATGACTGTTTTGGTGCCTCTTCATGCTCTCGTTTGGACCTGGAAAAATTTATCACTTTTGCTTCCAATTTCCACCTCTCCATCACTTTCACATGGTCCATCACTGACATTTCTCTTCCCTCTCTTGACCTCTCTGTCTCAATTTCTGGTGATAAACTGCCCACTAATATTCATTACAAATCCACTGACTCCCACAGCTACCTCGACTACAGCTCCTCACACCCTCTTTCCTGTAAGGACTCCATCCCATTCTCTCAGTTCCTTCACCTCCATCATGTCTGTTCCAATTATGCCACTTTCCAAAACGGTGCTTCTGACATGTCTTCCTTCTTCCTTAACTGAGGTTTCCCACCCATGCCCTCAACTGTGTTCGGCCCATCTCCCTCGCCCCCGCCCTCATACATTCCTCTCCCTCCCAGATTCATGATAGGGTCTCCCCTGTTCTCACTTTTCACCCCACCAGCCTCCGTATTCAAAGGATCATCCTCGGCATTTCCGCCAACTCCAGCATGATGCCACCACCAAATACATCTTCCCCTCACCACCCCTCCCAACCCCCGTCGGCATTCTGTACAGATCATTCCCTTTGGGACACCCTGGTCCACTCCTCTATCACCCCCTACACCTCAACCCCCTCCCATGGCACCTTCCCATGCAACCGCAGAAGGTGCAACACCTGCCCCTTTACTTCCCCGCTCCGCAAAATCCAAGGGACCAAACATTCCTTTCAAGTGAAGCAGCATTTCACTTGCACTTCCCTCAATTTGGTCTACTGCATTTGCTGCTCCCAATCACCTCTACATTGGAGAGACCAAACGCACACTGGGTGACTGTTTTGTGGAACACCTTCGGTCTTTCGCAAGCATGACCCAGACCTACCTGTCGTTAGCCATTTCAACACTCCACCCTGCTCACATGCCCACATGTCCGTCCTTGGTCTGCTGCAATGTTCCAGTGTAGCTCAACGCAAACTGGAGGAACAGCACCTTCTCTTCCAACTAGGCACTTTACAGCCTTCCGGCCTGAATACTGAGTTCAACAACTTCAGACCATGAACTCTCTCCTTCATCCTCACCCCTTTTTGATCCCCTATTTTCAATATTCATTTTTACTTTTTAATTTTTATTTATTTTTTTCCACTTATTTTTATTTTTAAAAATAATTGATGTCCATTTTTATTCATTGTTTTATTCCCAGCTTTTAGCCTGTTTTCGATTCTTTATTTCCCACCATCGTCCCTTCCCCCTATCCCATCCCCACTAGGGTCATCTGTCACTTGCTCATGTTGTCTTATCCAGAGTGCTTACCCTTGTCCGGCTATTAT
The DNA here is from genome assembly GCF_017639515.1 of Carcharodon carcharias. Taxonomy (NCBI): domain Eukaryota; kingdom Metazoa; phylum Chordata; class Chondrichthyes; order Lamniformes; family Lamnidae; genus Carcharodon; species Carcharodon carcharias. The sequence goes on along the minus strand of NC_054485.1, from coordinate 52,324,640 downwards.
CACATTCTGCTTTCTACCCTTAATGTCAGCATTAGCACCTCCTTTAGCTAATACCACCACTATTAACACCCCTTTGACCTTTTGTTTATGACATCTTTTCCAATCTCTCCTTTGCCTCCACCTATCGCTGGCCTTCTTTCCAACTTCACTCCTGTATCCCCCTTAAACAGTATAAATTTCACCACATTTCTCCTTCCCTTTAGCTCTGAAGAAGAGTCATACAGACTGGAAATGCTAACTCTGTCTTTCTTGCCACAGATGCTGTCAGACCTGCTGAGTTTCATGTAATCCAGTATTGTTGGATGGTGGAATTTGAATTTAATTTTAAAAAAACTGGAACTAAAAGTCTAATGATGACCATGAAACCATTGTTGATTGTTGTAAAAACCCAACTGATCCACTAATGCCCTTTAGGGAAGGAAATCTGCTATCCTTACCTGGTCTGACCTATATGTGACTCCAGCAATGTGGTTGACTCTTAAATGCCCTCTGAACAAGGGAAGTTAGGGGTGGGCAATAAATGCTGGCCTAGCCAGTGATGCCCACATCCCATGAATGAATAAAAAAAAGCACCTCAATGAGATTTCCCCCTTTCTATACTCAAGAGAACACAGGCCATCTTTATGTTACCTGTCTTCATAATTTAAACCCATTCTTATATGGGTTGTGGAGGATAGTGTCTGCCTGAGCCAGAAGCTCTGGGTTTTCGAATTACACATCAAGACATGATGGCCAAGGAAGGTGCGTTCATAACATGGCCATAACAGGCTGAGCATCAACCTGCAAATCCTTCCAACATACACCAATGGTAAGTGGTAAGGGCAGAAGAGATTCCTGGTCAGCCAATGTGATGGAAAGAAGGTTGGAGCCTCTACCGTCACTATCCATAGCTCCAGACTACAACACAAATGTGAAAAGTGCATGTTGTCACAGCAACTCAGACTCCCTGAGTGAACTGTAACACACCATCACCATCATTCTAGCACACTGAGTCCATTGCCCATTTCACTGATCTCGGCCTGGATAGCTAATGAAGTCCTGCACTTGTCCTCAACTGCCTGAGTTAAGAGAGTGAAAAGTCAGCTCCAGGTTGATATCTAGCGACTTTTAATGCTCTGTGTGTATCAGCAGGGGACAGTGTTGTAATGGGTTGGTTGTAGTGCTTCAATAAAGCAAACAACCTGCTGAGAAACCAACCATATGTGTATTGGACATACAAGTACTGGAGGATAGGGTGGGCCAGAGGAGGATAACGTGGGCCTGTGGAGGATAACATGGGCCTGTGGAGGATAACATGGGCCTGTGGAGGATAGCGTGAGGCTGTGGAGGATAACGTGGGCTGTGGAGGATAACGTGGGCTGTGGAGGATAACATAGGCCTGTGGAGGATAACATGGGCCTGTGGAGGATAATGTGAGCCTGTGGAGGATAACGTGGGCCTGTGGAGGATAATGTGAGCCTGTGGAGGATAACGTGAGCCTGTGGAGGATAACATAGGCCTGTGGAGGATAAAGTGGGCCTGTAGAGGATAATGTGAGCCTGTGGAGGATAACATGGGCCTGTGGAGGATAACGTGAGCCTGTGTAGGATAACGTGGGCCTGCGGAGGATAACGTGAGCCTGTGGAGGATAACATGAGCCTATGAAAGATAGCAGGGGCCTGTGGAGGATAGCGTGAGCCTATGGAGGATAACGTGGGCCTGTGAAGGATAACGTGAGCCTATGGAGGATAATGTGAGGCTATGGAGGATAGCGTGGGCCGGTGGAAGATAGTGTGAGCCTGTGGAGGATAACATGGACCTGTGGAGGATAACGTGAGCCTGTGGAGGATAGCGTGAACCAGTGGAGGATAGCGTGAGCCTATGGAGGATAGTGTGGGCCTGTGAAAAATAGCATGGGCCTGTGGATTATAGTGTCAGCCGCCAACAATTAACAGGGCAATTAAGGCCATTAATGGCAGAATGGGCTCCAATTTTTCGTTGCCTGTCCAACCTTATGGACGGCCAGGCGGCCTTTGCATTTTTCATCAAACTTCGTCCAAGGGTGGGATAAAATTTCTGTGATGAATTGAAATAAAAATTAAATTTCTGTGGACAGCACTTTTATCAGCTCTATTTTCAGGTGAATGATTGTGATGCATCGACACTCTTTTTCAGCTTTTTAAACCTTTATTTGAGCATTTTCAGGTCTGCAGCTCCCTGAGGCAGTTGTCCGCCTTCAGGGGGGATTCCTCACAGCGCTCACCCGTGCCCTCAGAAACATCATCGCCCTTCCCCTTCCCCCCCACTCACCCCCCCCTCCCAGCAGCGCTGAGCATAAATTGGCCAGCCGGCTGAAATCGCGATTGGAGGGCCAATTGAGGTCGGCGATCCGTTTCCTAACTGCTCCCGGGCCCGTTGATCAGGCATCTTTCATTACCTCAGCATGTCCAAAGTGCTTTACATGATGAAGTAGTTTTGAAGTGTGGATGCTCTTCACAAGATATTAAGGTGGGTGTCTAGGCGGAGGAGATGAGGGCCTGGGTGATTAAGTGCATTAATTACATAATCAATATCTTCAATACTGGAATAGCATGTGATTAATTCATCCACAAAAGCTCAATAAAATATGGACATGGTTATTTGAAAGTAGACTTAGCACGACACTGAGAGGAGACAATGCATGGTGGCAGCAAAGCCCTCGTCCACTCAGTGCCAGCTGCAGCTCCAGCCCACACACTGACCTGATCGCAGTGCTCAAGTGTATCTGGAGAAGGAAATTCATGGGGAAGAGGCACTGCTGTGTGGGATTGACAATATAATCAAGCTGCTAATTTAGTCGGCAGAGGATCTGGCAAAAGGCCAGCATTGGCCTATAGCTGGTTTATGCCCTAGGGAGGCTAAAGAGGGCTGCAGATCCCGGGATTGGGGTGGAGGCTAAATAAACCAGGTGGGAAGGGAGGAACTCATGAGGGTCTGGGGAAACCATGGTGGATCTTGGAAAGAGTGGGGACGTGTGGGAACAGAAGTGGACCAAGCAATGGGAGAAGAAGAGACCACAGACAGACCCTTCATCCTCAAAACTAAAAGACTGTTCCTGTAAAAGAATCAGACATCTCTCATCAATTTAACAGCATGTTTGAAGAGATTGCAAATCATGACTTTCCTTTTTAATTGTACCCACATCCTTTATTCCACTTCAATGGGAAAGGATTTTTATCGAGAGATTCCTGTTTAATCAGTGGTCCTGGGACACAGTTGGGCTATTTCTTTTCGCCCTCAATTTCCATTTTGTGTTTTGTTTGTTTTAAACAGTGGAGCTAAACCCTTCAGCGTGTGTGAGCTGGATGGTAATGAGGATCTGTGTCAGTGACACAGCATTACTCACCAGGCAAGCACTAGAATGGATTAGCAGTGCTCTGTTTGTGTTGTCAGGATTTGACTCTCTTTTCTAAAACAGTTATCTTGCTGGTACACTGTAAATCTAGTGGGAGCTGCGTGGCTGCCTCATTTGCTGGAATCACTCAACTTACAATGGAGATCTCTAACCTTAGGCTTCCAAAATTTATTGGATATTTAGGAATATAGGATCAGGAAACCCTTCAGCCTTTTCCTTTTATTCAGTTAGATCATGGTTAATCTATACCTCAACTCTTCGTTTGTTGGTGTCATCTTCTTCCCAGTAGATGGAGTGCCCTGGATCTTCACTTCTGCTGCCGTTACACGCTCCACATAAATCAACTGCCTCCAGTTCATTATACCCATCGTCCATTTTCTCCTCTGCTTCCTTCTCCTATGCTCTCCATCGATCTTCCCTCACAAAAACTGTCCCTGTCTACCATCAGCTCTAATGCTGTGACCAAAATATTGTATGTTTCTTTAATGCTATGCACTAATTTCCTCTTTTTGCCAGCCATTTCCAGCACAAACCCTTTAGACTTGTCTGTGTAGGATATGAGGAACATCCTCCTCTATGTCAGCATCTTGAATGCATTCAGCTTTTCAGTTGTCTCTTTATTTGCTGCCAGCTCTATTTACCCTGTGTTGCTTCCATTTTTTTGAGGCTCAGTGGTGGAGAAGGGAGGAGAAATAAAAACACTACAAAGTCTTGTGACAGTGAGGGGTGAAGGGGAACTGCACCCCTGTATCCTCACAGCGATCAAGCTCAAAAGGGTAAGTTAGAAAAAAGATGGTTTTAAGCAGATGGGAAAGGAATTGGGAAAAATAAACTGGAAATAGTTACTGAACATAGGAGCATAAGAGCAGGAGGAGGCCATTTGGCCCTTCGAGCCTGCTCCGCCATTTAATAAGATCATGGCTGATCTGGTTGTGGTCTCAGCTCCACTTTCCTGACAAAGGGAGAGAAAAGCTTTGGGAAACATTTAAGACGGTATTAAAAGAGCCCAGGAGGAGAAATATGTTCCACTAGTCACATAGACATCAATGGAGAGGTGAGAAATGGAATAAATTAGGAAAGAAGTAAAAAAATTAGGAAGGCAAAGAGAAATTATGTGGTTAAATTATCAGGGAATATAAAAATAAATAATAAAGCATTCTACTAATAAATAACAAAGGAAAAATCAGGATAGTAATCGGGTCACAAAGGCATACATATGATAAACTGACAGTTACGACAAAATGGCCTAAATGTTAAATAATCACAATGCCTCAGTATTTACCAGGTAGGCTATTATGGTGGATGAGAGATTAGGACAAGAGATCAAAAAAGATATAAAGACATTTAAGATAGAAGAAGGAGAAATAATTGATAAACTAATTAAACTGAGAGGATAAAACCTCTAGTACAGATGGATTGCAACCAGTATCTTCAATGAAGTTAGTGAAAAGATAGCGGAGGTGCTGTGACAGTTTTATAAAAATACATTCAAAAATGAGACAGAGGACTGGTGGACAATGAATGTTGTCCCTATATTTAAAAAGGAGATCGAACAGCAGACTATAGACCAGGTAGCTTAATGTCGGTGATACCCCTCCCGCCCCCTTTCCCACCTCCCTTTCCCCTTCACAGTTTCTGGAAGTGTTCTCAGATTTCTGCCCATCTTTCCCAGAAATCCATGTTTGAAGCTCCCCCCCCAATCAGGTTTCACCCAGCTATGTTACTGAAAATGCACTTGTCAAAGAGCCACCTAATGTGACAGTGGCAAAGGTAACTTTCCCTCCTCGTCCTTCTTGACCTGTCTGCAGCTAAACCTTTAAAAGATACTGAAGGATTGCAGTTACTTCTGGGCACCAGACTTTAGGGAGGATGTCAGTGCCTTAGAAAAGGTGTAGGAGGATCTTGCTAGAATGGTACTAGGGAGGAATTACTTCAGTTTGTTGAGAGAGCGGCTAAACAGAATAAATAAAGAGAAACGATTTCTGGTTGAAGAAAGATTAGCAACCAGAGGACACAGATTTGAGATCATAAGCAAAAGAGCCAGAGACAACATGAGGACAGAATATACCGAGCAAGTTGTTCTGGTCTGAAATGCACAGCTTGTGAGGGCGGTGGAAGAAGGTTCAATAGCAAGATCCAAAAGGAAATGGGATAAATATTTGAAGGGGAAATGTTTGCAGGTAGATGGGCGTGGGACTGATCAGATGGCTCTTCCCAAGAAACATGATTGCCTGAAGGGCCTTGTTCTGTGATCTGTCATTTTATGATTCTCTGTGTACCCCACATTTAGGAACACTGCAGGCTTCAGCACATCCCAAGTGCACAGGGCTAGCCTTGTCCTGCAAGAACCAGCTTCTTGCTCATGTTCTCTCCCTTTCCTGGTAGGTGTGTTGAGCTAATTTCATTTTAGCTGATTACTAACTTGGGCTATACAATTGGTAATCTGCAGGTATGGGACACTTGCTAATGGTGAGGGGGATGCGGTAGTGGGTGGTTCTGATGGGAGATATCAGTCACTACTGTTAATTATTCAGTTCTTCTGTGCAGGAATAATATTAGAACAGTGTCGCTCTTGACTGTGATGCCCTTTGTGAGCAAATAGCCACCAAAAACATTTGATAAAAACAAAAAATCTGCGGATGCTGGAAATCCAAAACAAAAACGGAATTACCTGGAAAAACTCAGCAGGTCTGGCAGCATTGGCGGAGAAGAAAAGAGTTGATGTTTCGAGTCCTCATGACCCTTCGACAGAACTTGAGTTCGAGTCCAGGAAAGAGCTGAAATATAAGCTGGTTTAAGGTGTGTGTGTGGGGGGCGGAGAGATAGAGAGACAGAGAGGTGGAGGGGGTTGGTGTGGTTGTAGGGACAAACAAGCAGTGATAGAAGCAGATCATCAAAAGATGTCAACGACAAGAGTACAATAGAACACATAGGTGTTAAAGTTAAAGTTGGTGATATTATCTAAACGAATGTGCTAATTAAGAATGGATGGTAGGGCACTCAAGGTATAGCTCCAGTGGGTTTTTTTTTATAGAATGGAAATAGGTGGGAAAAGGAAAATCTTTATAATTTATTGGAAAAAAAAAGGAAGAGGGAAACAGAAAGGGGGTGGGGATGGGGGAGGGAGCTCACGACCTAAAGTTGTTGAATTCAATATTCAGTCCGGAAGGCTGTAAAGTCCCTAGTCGGAAGATGAGGTGTTGTTCCTCCAGTTTGCGTTGGGCTTCACTGGAACAATGCAGCAAGCCAAGGACAGACATGTGGGCAAGAGAGCAGGCTGGAGTGTTAAAATGGCAAGCGACAGGGAGGTTTGGGTCATTCTTGCGGACAGACCGCAGGTGTTCTGCAAAGCGGTCGCCCAGTTTACGTTTGGTCTCTCCAATGTAGAGGAGACCACATTGGGAGCAACGAATGCAGTAGACTAAGTTGGGGGAAATGCAAGTGAAATGCTGCTTCACTTGAAAGGAGTGTTTGGGTCCTTGGACGGTGAGGAGAGAGGAAGTGAAGGGGCAGGTGTTGCATCTTTTGCGTGGGCATGGGGTTGTGCCATAGGAGGGGGTTGAGGAGTAGGGGGTGATGGAGGAGTGGACCAGGGTGTCCCGGAGGGAGCGATCCCTACGGAATGCCGATAAGGGGGGTGAAGGGAAGATGTGTTTGGTAGTGGCATCATGCTGGAGTTGGCGGAAATGGCGGAGGATGATCCTTTGAATGCGGAGGCTGGTGGGGTGATAAGTGAGGACAAGGGGGACCCTATCATGTTTCTGGGAGGGAGGAGAAGGAGTGAGGGCGGATGCGCGGGAGATGGGCCGGACACGGTTGAGGGCCCTGTCAACGACCGTGGGTGGAAAACCTCGGTTAAGGAAGAAGGAGGACATGTCAGAGGAACTGTTTTTGAATGTAGCATCATCGGAACAGTTGCGACGGAGGCGAAGGAACTGAGAGAATGGGATGGAGTCCTTACAGGAAGTGGGGTGTGAGGAGCTGTAGTCGAGATAGCTGTGGGAGTCGGTGGGTTTGTAATGGATATTGGTGGACAGTCTATCACCAGAGATTGAGACAGAGAGGTCAAGGAAGGGAAGGGAAGTGTCAGAGATGGACCACGTGAAAATGATGGAGGGGTGGAGATTGGAAGCAAAATTAATAAATTTTTCCAAGTCCTGACGAGAGCATGAAGCGGCACCGAAATAATCATCGATGTACCGGAGAAAGAGTTGTGGAAGGGGGCCGGAGTAGGACTGCAACAAGGAATGTTCCACATACCCCATAAAGAGACAGGCATAGCTGGGGCCCATGCGGGTACCCATAGCCACACCTTTTATTTGGAGGAAGTGAGAGGAGTTGAAGGAGAAATTGTTCAGCGTGAGAACAAGTTCAGCCAGACGGAGGAGAGTAGTGGTGGATGGGGATTGTTCGGGCCTCTGTTCGAGGAAGAAGCTAAGGGCCCTCAGACCATCCTGGTGGGGGATGGAGGTGTAGAGGGATTGGACGTCCATGGTGAAGAGGAAGCGGTAGGGGCCAGGGAACTGGAAATTGTTGATGTGACGTAAGGTGTCAGAGTAATCACGGATGTAGGTGGGAAGGGACTGGACAAGGGGAGAGAGAAGGGAGTCAAGATAACGAGAAATGAGTTCTGTGGGGCAGGAGCAAGCTGAGACGATCGGTCTACCGGGGCAGTTCTGTTTGTGGATTTTGGGTAGGAGATAGAAGAGGGCCGTCCGAGGTTGGGCGACTATCAGGTTGGAAGCTGTGAGAGGGAGATCCCCAGAGGAGATGAGGTCAGTGACAGTCATGGAAACAGTGGCTTGATGTTCAGTGGTGGGGTCATGGTCCAGGGAGAGGTAGGAGGAAGTGTCTGCGAGTTGACGCTCAGCCTCCGCGAGGTAGAGGTCAGTGCGCCAGACAACAACAGCACCACCCTTGTCAGTGGGTTTGATGACAATGTCAGGGTTGGACCTGAGAGAATGGAGTGCAGTAAGTTCAGAGAGAGACAGGTTAGAATGGGTGAGAGGAGCAGAGAAATTGAGACGACTAATGTCGCGCCGACAGTTCTCAATGAAAAGATCGAGAGAAGGTAAGAATCCAGAGGGAGGGGTCCAGGTGGAGGGAGAATATTGGAGATGGGTAAAAGGATCCGTTGAACTGGGAGAGGACTCCTGCCCAAAGAAGTGAGCCCGGAGACGACGACGGCGGAAGAAGAGTTCAGTATCATGCCGAGCCCGAAATTCATTGAGGTGAGGGCGTAAGGGTATGAAACTAAGTCCTTTGCTGAGCACTGAACGTTCAGCATCGGAGAGGGGAAGGTCAGGGGGTATAGTGAATACACGGCTGGGGTTGGGACTGGAAGAAAGGGTGGGGACAGAGGGACAGGCAGGGGTGGAGGGTCCTAGATGGGTGTTGGTGTCGATGAGTTGTTGGAGCTTGCGTTCCTTAGCACTTGAGAGAAAGAGAAAAAGTTTCTTGTTGAGGCGTCGGATGAGCCGAAGGATAAAATGAAACTGGGGGCACGCGCAGCTTTGAAAAAGGGTATGGCGGTGCTACTGGAGGGAGAGGTCGAGTGTGTTCATATGGCGGCGCATGGCACTGAGAGTGGATTTCAGAATGTGACGGGAACAGCAGTCCGAGAAACGTTTTATGTCCTGGAGATACCTGTGATCCTGGGTGGGTTCGAAACATGAGGGGTGGAATTTCAGTTGAAATCCACGTGGGGTAAGTCGGAGACGGAGACAGTCACTGAGAAAGGAGATATGGCTGTGAAAGCTGGTTTTAGTAAACACCTTGTCAAACACTAGGAGAGAAATGGAAAGCAATGAAGGTGAACAAGGCAACAGAGAGATCCGGAAATCTTGTCGCAGAGAGGAACAGAACTTCTTCAAGGAGGTAGGCATTTCTTGAAGAGCAGTGGCAGTCAATTAAACACAGAGATAAAAACAAAAAAACTGTGGATGCTGGAAATCCAAAACAAAAACAGAATTACCTGGAAAAACTCAGCAGGTCTGGCAGCATCGGCGGAGAAGAAAAGAGTTGATGTTTCGAGTCCTCATGACCCTTCGACAGAACTTGAGTTCGAGTCCAGGAAAGAGCTGAAATATAAGCTGCTTTAAGGTGTGTGTGTGGGGGGCGGAGAGATAGAGAGACAGAGAGGTGGAGGGGGTTGGTGTGGTTGTAGGGACAAACAAGCAGTGATAGAAGCAGATCATCAAAAGATGTCAACGGCAATCGTACAATAGAACACATAGGTGTTAAAGTTAAAGTTGGTGATATTATCTAAACGAATGTGCTAATTAAGAATGGATGGTAGGGCACTCAAGGTATAGCTCCAGTGGGTTTTTTTTTATAGAATGGAAATAGGTGGGAAAAGGAAAATCTTTATAATTTATTGGAAAAAAAAAAGGAAGGGGGAAACAGAAAGGGGGTGGGGATGGGGGAGGGAGCTCACGACCTAAAGTTGTTGAATTCAATATTCAGTCCGGAAGGCTGTAAAGTCCCTAGTCGGAAGATGAGGTGTTGTTCCTCCAGTTTGAGTTGGGCTTCACTGGAACAATGCAGCAAGCCAAGGACAGACATGTGGGCAAGAGAGCAGGCTGGAGTGTTAAAATGGCAAGCGACAGGGAGGTTTGGGTCATTCTTGCGGACAGACCGCAGGTGTTCTGCAAAGCGGTCGCCCAGTTTACGTTTGGTCTCTCCAATGTAGAGGAGACCACATTGGGAGCAACGAATGCAGTAGACTAAGTTGGGGGAAATGCAAGTGAAATGCTGCTTCACTTGAAAGGAGTGTTTGGGTCCTTGGACGGTGAGGAGAGAGGAAGTGAAGGGGCAGGTGTTGCATCTTTTGCGTGGGCATGGGGTTGTGCCATAGGAGGGGGTTGAGGAGTAGGGGGTGATGGAGGAGTGGACCAGGGTGTCCCGGAGGGAGCGATCCCTACGGAATGCCGATAAGGGGGGTGAAGGGAAGATGTGTTTAGTAGTGGCATCATGCTGGAGTTGGCGGAAATGGTGGAGGATGATCCTTTGAATGCGGAGGCTGGTGGGGTGATAAGTGAGGACAAGGGGGACCCTATCATGTTTCTGGGAGGGAGGAGAAGGAGTGAGGGCGGATGCGCGGGAGATGGGCCGGACACGGTTGAGGGCCCTGTCAACGACCGTGGGTGGAAAACCTCGGTTAAGGAAGAAGGAGGACATGTCAGAGGAACTGTTTTTGAATGTAGCATCATCGGAACAGATGCGACGGAGGCGAAGGAACTGAGAGAATGTGATGGAGTCCTTACAGGAAGTGGGGTGTGAGGACCTGTAGTCGAGATAGCTGTGGGAGTCGGTGGGTTTGTAATGGATATTGGTGGACAAATCTATCACCAGAGATTGAGACAGAGAGGTCAAGGAAGAGAAGGGAAGTGTCAGAGATGGACCACGTGAAAATGATGGAGGGGTGGAGATTGGAAGCAAAATTAATAAATTTTTCCAAGTCCTGACGAGAGCATGAAGCGGCACCGAAATAATCATCGATGTACCGGAGAAAGAGTTGTGGAAGGGGGCCGGAGTAGGACTGCAACAAGGAATGTTCCACATACCCCATAAAGAGACAGGCATAGCTGGGGCCCATGCGGGTACCCATAGCCACACCTTTTATTTGGAGGAAGTGAGAGGAGTTGAAGGAGAAATTGTTCAGCGTGAGAACAAGTTCAGCCAGACGGAGGAGAGTAGTGGTGGATGGGGATTGTTCGGGCCTCTGTTCGAGGAAGAAGCTAAGGGCCCTCAGACCATCCTGGTGGGGGATGGAGGTGTAGAGGAATTGGACGTCCATGGTGAAGAGGAAGCGGTAGGGGCCAGGGAACTGGAAATTGTTGATGTGACGTAAGGTGTCAGAGGAATCACGGATGTAGGTGGGAAGGGACTGGGCAAGGGGAGAGAGAAGGGAGTCAAGATAACGAGAAATGAGTTCTGTGGGGCAGGAGCAAGCTGAGACGATCGGTCTACCGGGGCAGTTCTGTTTGTGGATTTTGGGTAGGAGATAGAAGCGGGCCGTCCGAGGTTGGGCGACTATCAGGTTGGAAGCTGTGGGAGGGAGATCCCCAGAGGAGATGAGGTCAGTGACAGTCTTGGAAACAGTGGCTTGATGTTCAGTGGTGGGGTCATGGTCCAGGGAGAGGTAGGAGGAAGTGTCTGCGAGTTGACGCTCAGCCTCCGCGAGGTAGAGGTCAGTGCGCCAGACAACAACAGCACCACCCTTGTCAGCGGGTTTGATGACAATGTCAGGGTTGGACCTGAGAGAATGGAGTGCAGTAAGTTCAGAGAGAGACAGGTTAGAATGGGTGAGAGGAGCAGAGAAATTGAGACGACTAATGTCGCGCCGACAGTTCTCAATGAAAAGATCGAGAGAAGGTAAGAATCCAGAGGGAGGGGTCCAGGTGGAGGGAGAATATTGGAGATGGGTAAAAGGATCCGTTGAACTGGGAGAGGACTCCTGCCCAAAGAAGTGAGCCCGGAGACGAAGACGGTGGAAGAAGAGTTCAGTATCATGCCGAGCCCGAAATTCATTGAGGTGAGGGCGTAAGGGTATGAAACTAAGTCCTGTGCTGAGCACTGAACGTTCAGCATCGGAGAGGGGAAGGTCAGGGGGTATAGTGAATACACGGCTGGGGCTGGGATTGGAAGATGGGGTGGGGACAGAGGGACAGGCAGGGGTGGAGGGTCCTAGATGGGTGTTGGTGTCGATGAGTTGTTGGAGCTTGCGTTCCTTAGCACTTGAGAGAAAGAGAAAAAGTTTCTTGTTGAGGCGTCGGATGAGCCGAAGGATAAAATGAAACTGGGGGCACACGCAGCTTTGAAAAAGGGTACGGCGGTGCTGCTGGAGGGAGAGGTCGAGTGTGTTCATATGGCGGCGCATGGCACTGAGAGTGGATTTCAGAATGTGACGGGAACAGCAGTCCGAGAAACGTTTTATGTCCCGGAGATACCTGTAATCCTGGGTGGGTTCGAAACATGAGGGGTGGAATTTCAGTTGAAATCCACGTGGGGTAAGTCGGAGACGGAGACAGTCACTGAGAAAGGAGATATGGCTGTGAAAGCGGGTTTTAGTAAACACCTTGTCAAACACTAGGAGAGAAATGGAAAGCAATGAAGGTGAACAAGGCAACAGAGAGATCCGGAAATCTTGTCGCAGAGAGGAACAGAACTTCTTCAAGGAGGTAGGCATTTCTTGAAGAGCAGTGGCAGTCAATTAAACACAGAGATAAAAACAAAAAAACTGCGGATGCTGGAAATCCAAAACAAAAACAGAATTACCTGGAAAAACTCAGCAGGTCTGGCAGCATCGGCGGAGAAGAAAAGAGTTGACGTTTCGAGTCCTCATGACCCTTCGACAGAACTTGAGTTCGAGTCCAGGAAAGAGCTGAAATATAAGCTGGTTTAAGGTGTGTGTGTGGGGGGCGGAGAGATAGAGAGACAGAGAGCTGGAGGGGGTTGGTGTGGTTGTAGGGACAAACAAGCAGTGATAGAAGCAGATCATCAAAAGATGTCAACGACAATAGTACAATAGAACACATAGGTGTTAAAGTTAAAGTTGGTGATATTATCTAAACGAATGTGCTAATTAAGAATGGATGGTAGGGCACTCAAGGTATAGCTCCAGTGGGTTTTTTTTTATAGAATGGAAATAGGTGGGAAAAGGAAAATCTTTATAATTTATTGGAAAAAAAAAGGAAGGGGGAAACAGAAAGGGGGTGGGGATGGGGGAGGGAGCTCACGACCTAAAGTTGTTGAATTCAATATTCAGTCCGGAAGGCTGTAAAGTTCCTAGTCGGAAGATGAGGTGTTGTTCCTCCAGTTTGCGTTGGGCTTCACTGGAACAATGCAGCAAGCCAAGGACAGACATGTGGGCAAGAGAGCAGGCTGGAGTGTTAAAATGGCAAGCGACAGGGAGGTTTGGGTCATTCTTGCGGACAGACCGCAGGTGTTCTGCAAAGCGTTCGCCCAGTTTACATTTGGTCTGTCCAATGTAGAGGAGACCACATTGGGAGCAATGAATGCAGTAGATTAAGTTGGGGGAAATGCAAGTGAAATGCTGCTTCACTTGAAAGGAGTGTTTGGGTCCTTGGACAGTGAGGAGAGAGGAAGTGAAGGGGCAGGTGTTGCATCTTTTGCGTGGGCATGGGGTTGTGCCATAGGAGGGGGTTGAGGAGTAGGGGGTGATGGAGGAGTGGACCAGGGTGTCCCGGAGGGAGCGATCCCTACGGAATGCCGATAAGGGGGGTGAAGGGAAGATGTGTTTGGTAGTGGCATCATGCTGGAGTTGGCGGAAATGGCGGAGGATGATCCTTTGAATGCGGAGGCTGGTGGGGTGATAAGTGAGGACAAGGGGGACCCTATCATGTTTCTGGGAGGGAGGAGAAGGAGTGAGGGCGGATGCGCGGGAGATGGGCCAGACATGGTTGAGGGCCCTGTCAACGACCGTGGGTGGAAAACCTCGGTTAAGGAAGAAGGAGGACATGTCAGAGGAACTGTTTTTGAATGTAGCATCATCGGAACAGATGCGACGGAGGCGAAGGAACTGAGAGAATGGGATGGAGTCCTTACAGGAAGTGGGGTGTGAGGAGCTGTAGTCGAGATAGCTGTGGGAGTCGGTGGGTTTGTAATGGATATTGGTGGACAAATCTATCACCAGAGATTGAGACAGAGAGGTCAAGGAAGAGAAGGGAAGTGTCAGAGATGGACCACGTGAAAATGATGGAGGGGTGGAGATTGGAAGCAAAATTAATAAATTTTTCCAAGTCCTGACGAGAGCATGAAGCGGCACCGAAATAATCATCGATGTACCGGAGAAAGAGTTGTGGAAGGGGGCCGGAGTAGGACTGCAACAAGGAATGTTCCACATACCCCATAAAGAGACAGGCATAGCTGGGGCCCATGCGGGTACCCATAGCCACACCTTTTATTTGGAAGAAGTGAGAGGAGTTGAAGGAGAAATTGTTCAGCGTGAGAACAAGTTCAGCCAGACGGAGGAGAGTAGTGGTGGATGGGGATTGTTCGGGCCTCTGTTCGAGGAAGAATCTAAGGGCCCTCAGACCATCCTGGTGGGGGATGGAGGTGTAGAGGGATTGGACGTCCATGGTGAAGAGGAAGCGGTAGGGGCCAGGGAACTGGAAATTGTTGATGTGACGTAAGGTGTCAGAGGAATCACGGATGTAGGTGGGAAGGGACTGGACAAGGGGAGAGATAAGGGAGACAAGATAACGAGAAATGAGTTCTGTGGGGCAGGAGCAAGCTGAGACGATCGGTCTACCGGGGCAGTTCTGTTTGTGGATTTTGGGTAGGAGATAGAAGCGGGCCGTCCGAGGTTGGGCGACTATCAGGTTGGAAGCTGTGGGAGGGAGATCCCCAGAGGAGATGAGGTCAGTGACAGTCCTGGAAACAGTGGCTTGATGTTCAGTGGTGGGGTCATGGTCCAGGGAGAGGTAGGAGGAAGTGTCTGCGAGTTGACGCTCAGCCTCCGCGAGGTAGAGGTCAGTGCGCCAGACAACAACAGCACCACCCTTGTCAGCGGGTTTGATGACAATGTCAGGGTTGGACCTGAGAGAATGGAGTGCAGTAAGTTCAGAGAGAGACAGGTTAGAATGGGTGAGAGGAGCAGAGAAATTGAGACGACTAATGTCTCGCCGACAGTTCTCAATGAAAAGATCGAGAGAAGGTAAGAATCCAGAGGGAGGGGTCCAGGTGGAGGGAGAATATTGGAGATGGGTAAAAGGATCCATTGAACTGGGAGAGGACTCCTGCCCAAAGAAGTGAGTCCGGAGACGAAGACGGCGGAAGAAGAGTTCAGTATCATGCCGAGCCCGAAATTCATTGAGGTGAGGGCGTAAGGGTATGAAACTAAGTCCTTTGCTGAGCACTGAACGTTCAGCATCGGAGAGGGGAAGGTCAGGGGGTATAGTGAATACACGGCTGGGGTTGGGATTGGAAGATGGGGTGGGGACAGAGGGACAGGCAGGGGTGGAGGGTCCTAGATGGGTGTTGGTGTCGATGAGTTGTTGGAGCTTGCGTTCCTTAGCACTTGAGAGAAAGAGAAAAAGTTTCTTGTTGAGGCGTCGGATGAGCCGAAGGATAAAATGAAACTGGGGGCACGTGCAGCTTTGAAAAAGGGTACGGCGGTGCTGCTGGAGGGAGAGGTCGAGTGTGTTCATATGGCGGCGCATGGCACTGAGAGTGGATTTCAGAATGTGACGGGAACAGCAGTCCGAGAAACGTTTTATGTCCCGGAGATACCTGTAATCCTGGGTGGGTTCGAAACATGAGGGGTGGAATTTCAGTTGAAATCCACGTGGGGTAAGTCGGAGACGGAGACAGTCACTGAGAAAGGAGATATAGCTGTGAAAGCGGGTTTTAGTAAACACCTTGTCAAACACTAGGAGAGAAATGGAAAGCAATGAAGGTGAACAAGGCAACAGAGAGATCCGGAAATCTTGTCGCAGAGAGGAACAGAACTTCTTCAAGGAGGTAGGCATTTCTTGAAGAGCAGTGGCAGTCAATTAAACACAGAGATAAAAACAAAAAAACTGCGGATGCTGGAAATCCAAAACAAAAACAGAATTACCTGGAAAAACTCAGCAGGTCTGGCAGCATCGGCGGAGAAAAAAAGAGTTGACGTTTCGAGTCCTCATGACCCTTCGACAGAACTTGAGTTCGAGTCCACGAAAGAGCTGAAATATAAGCTGGTTTAAGGTGTGTGTGTGTGGGGGGCGGAGAGATAAACATTTCACTATCTTAATACGTTTGACATTCTTAAAAGGGTCAAACAGCACCCAGTGACATTGTACTCCTTCAGGACATAAGGGGAGAAAATATAGCTGAAAAATGCTATTTTGATTTGAAAAATGAATCCATGGTTTTTAAAAGGGTTAATAAATCAGCCAGCTTATATTCCCGTACAGTATCACCCCATTCCCAACTCCTGGTTAGAGCCGCTATACAGTTGACACGAAGAACAATGTGGCGAATGGTCAGCTGCCAAGGGGATAGCCCAAACCGAAGCGGGCAGTGCACCTTCAGGAGGCATCATATCCCAAGGGGGCAGCACACCCCACAGGGGCAGCCCACTCCAAGGGGCCAGCCCAACCCAAGAGGGTAGCTATGAGATTTACAAATGTCACATGCAAGTGATAGCGGCTACTTTGTTACGGTTGGGTTTAAGGTATATTGTTAAGTGCAGTGTAATATCTCTGCCTCAGCCCATCTGCTGCTGAAACCCTCATCCATCTTTTATCCTCTCTCGACTATGCCAATGCTCTGCTGGCTGTCCTCCCATCTTCCACCTTTCACAAATTGCGACCGATCTAAAACACTGCTTTCCACCTTTAAGACGCTCCAGAAAGCCTACCTCTTTGATCAAGCTTTTGGTCATCTGTTCTAATGTCTCCTTATGTGGTTCAGTGTCAAATTATGTTTCATTGCATTTCAGTGTAACTCCTTACAGCTTCACTACATAAAAAAGACGATATAAGTGCAAGTTGTTGTTGTAAAGCTCTGTACCTAACTGTGCTGTACATGACCTGGCTGGCAGAGAGAACTTTACTCTGCATTTAACCCATGTTGTATCGTATGCCTGGACTGAGGTTTATCCTGGTTTTTTTTTCTGAATAGATTTATTTATAGGAAACTTAACCCTATTTGATTTTACTTTAAAACCGTTTGTCTCACGGAGAATTTAGCGAGAACTTCAGTAAACAGTAAACATTACACTGTCAATGATCAGATACCAAATCCATTGAAGTGGAAATACCAGTCAGCTATTGAAGCATCTTATTACCTTTCATAGTACCTGTTCAGGAGTGTTTAATGGGGACAGTGTAGAGGGAGCTTTACTCTGTATCTAACCCCGTGCTGTACCTGTCCTGGGAGTATTTGATGGGGATAGTGTAGAGGGAGCTTTACTCTGTATCTAACCCCATGCTGTACCTGCCCTGGGAATGTTTTGATGGGGTCAGTGTGGAAGGAGATTTACTCTGTATCTAACTTTGTGCTGTACCTGCCCTGGGACTGTTTGATGGGACAGTGTAGAGGGAGCTTTACTCTGTATCTTACCCCATGCTGTGCCTACCCTGGGAGTTTTTGATGGGGATAGTGTAGAGGGAGTTTTACTCAGTACCTAACCCCATGCTGTACCTGTCCTTGGAATACGTGGTACCAACACTGAGCCATATTGTTCCCCAATGCTGCATTTCTGTCTTTGACAATAACAACAAAAAGAATATAAATGAAACATCCCAAGTCATTTCACAGGAGTGTTATAAAACAAAATCTGACACTTAGCCACATAAGGAGGTGTTGGAGAAGATGACTAAAAGCTTTCTCAAAGAGGTGGGAGGGTTTTAATGAGCTTCTTAAAGGAGGAAACTGTATCAACAAGAATTTGCATTTATACAGTGTGTTTAATAGAGTAAATATCCTAAAATGCTTAACAAGAGCAATATCAATGAAAATATTTTTGATACTCAGCCACAGGAGGAGATGTCAGGACTGATGACTAAAAGCTTGGTCAACCAGGTAGGTTTTAAGGAGCATCTTAAAGGAGGAGAGTGGGGCAGACTAACAGAGAAGTACAGTGGCAGTGAAGCTTAGGGAGGGAATTCTAGAGCTTAGGGCCCTGGCAGCTGAAGACAGCAAAAATGGAACAATTAAAATCGGGGAGCCTCAAGATGCCGAAATTAGGTGAGTATAGATATCGTGGAGGATTGTCTGATTTGTGGAGATTCCTACTAAACTGCTGACCACCCAACTGCCGCTCCTGTTCCCCATGTTAGCTGATATTGTTAATCTTCTCTTTCTTCAGGCGATGTCCCTCTCTCCTTTAAACCTGCCGTCATCACCCCTTCCTCAAAAATACAACCCTTGACCCCCTCCATTTTCACAAGTTATCATTCAGTGTCCACCCTCTCTTTCCTCTCCAAAGTCCTTGAATGGGTTGTCACCTCACACATCCATGTCCATCTTTCCTGGAACTCCATCTTTGAATACCTCCAATCAGGTTTCCACTCCTGTCACAATAATGAAATAGCTGTTATCAAAGTCACAAATTAAATCCAATATGACTATGACAGTGGTAAACTTTCTCTCCTCATCCTTCTCAATCTCACTGCAGCCTTTGACATGGTTAACCACACCATCCTCCTCTAACGCCTTTCCACTGTCGTCCAGCTGCTTTCATATGGTTCCATTCTTATCTATCTAAACATAGCTAGAATATCACTTGCAATGACTTCTCTTCCCACTCCCTCACTGTTACCTCTGGTGTTGCCCAAGGATCTATCCTTGCTGCCTCTTATTTCTCATCCACATGCTGTCCCTTGGTGCATCATCTGAAAACAGTGTTAGTTTTCACATGTATGCTGACGGCACCCGACTCTATCTCACCACCATCTGTCTCGACTCCTACACTTGCTAAATTACAGACTGCTTATCCGACATCCAATCTTGGATGATTTCCTTCAATTAAATATTGGGAAGACTGAAGCCATTGTTTTCAGTCCCCTCTCCAAACTCAGTTTTCTAACTACCGACTCTATCCTTTTCGCTGAAAATTGTCTAAACTAGGCTAAATCTCAGCCTAAGTCAGCCTAAACCAGACTGTTTGCAACCTTGGTGTCATAATTGACCCTGAGATTATCTTCCGACCAAATATTCGTGCCATCACGAAGATTGCCTATTTCCACCTTCATGACATCACCCACCTTTGCCCCGTCTCAGCTCGCCTGCTGCTGAAACCCTCATTTCTGCCTTCGTTACCTCTGGACCTGACTATTCTAACACATTGCTGGCTGGACTCCCACATCCTACCCTCTACAAACTTGAGGTCATCCAGTATCCTGCTGGCCATATCTTAACCTGCACCAAGCCTGTTTCCATATCATCCTTGTGCTCATTAACTTGCATTGGCTCTGGTCAAGAAACCTCTTGATTTTAAAAATCCAATCCTTGTTTACAAATACCTTCCTTGCCTTGCCCTCCCCTATCTCGGTAATCTCTTCCAGCACCACAGCCCTCCAAGATACCTGTGCTCATCTAATTTTGCCCTCTTGAGCACCCCCGATTTTAATTGCTACAACATTGGTGGCCATCCCTTCAGTTGTCTGGGCCCTAAGCTCTGGAATTTCCTCTCTACACCTCCCCGCCTCTTGAAACCATTTCCTTCCTTTAAGATGACCAAGCTTTTGGTCATCTGACCTAATATGACTCAGTGACTCAGTGCCACATTTTGTTTCATAATATCTCTGTGGAGTGCCTTGGAATGTTTTATTATGTCAGAAGTGATTCATAAATACAAGATATTGTTGGGCAAGAAGAAGTAAGGGGAGTGGCAGAGGCAGCTGATTGGATGGTCTTAATCTTATTGACAAAGCCATCTGTGAGCTCCCCATGCTTGTTGGAGTTGAGGGCGGGGGATATGCAGGGATTCTCTTTGCAATCCTGGGGGATCCTGGAATAGTGAGCAGCAACACTGGAAGCAGTGAATTAGGACACAGAGAGACTGATTTGATTTGTTAAGCCTAGACGATGAGTCACACTAAAGCTGAGTGAACGCTGCCACAGGAACCATTCTTTTGATGGTGACCATCTGAAGATTGCAATTGACATGTTTAGTGAAGCATGAGGTCCTGTGTAAGAGTGTCTCACAGAGCAGCTGGGGGGCCTGCTCTGCTTCCCATTGTGATGGTAATGAAAGGAATGTTTGCTATAGTCCTTGAAAAGCTCCGTGACAGCCCCCGAAATGCGACACAAACAATAAGTTGCGTTTTATCTAAACTTTGTGAGCAGCTGACAAAGCATTGTGTGCTTTCCTCTTTCCAAGGAACCGTTATAACACACAACTCAGGAAGAGACTCGTGTGCAAGGCCCCTGAACAGCCTCCTACTCAAGTGAACAGGTCTTTGCTCACTTGGAGGAAGCATTTAGGTCAGTGTCACATTGTGAAACAATACATGGACAGCAGCTGCCACTCTGCATATTTATCACAGACACAGGCATTGTTCAAATGCTAAGATCACATTGAAACATATCTCCATACAACGTAACTGTAACAAACAGTCAAATCATCAGAAGAACCTGCACAATTTGCCTTAGGCCTCTGAACAACCAATTGAAATTTACAACAGAAACAGACTGGGATAGTTACAATATAAAAGTGCTAAATTGACTCCATCCTCTTCAGTGTTAGCTGCTCTCCATTTCCATTTATTGATTATTTCCTTCGTGCTGCTTTTTGGGTTCACCCCTTCCCCTGGCTGTCCCATACAGGGAGCCAGCCGGCTGTTTTCTCAGCTTCTCCATGCAGCACGGTGACTGTTAGAAGCCAGTTGCATTTCTCTTGTGCCTTTCATGCCCTCAGGATGCTGCAGTGCTTCGCAGCTTTAGTACTTACTGAAGTGCTCTTTTAAAAGGTAGCTTCCGTTGTAATGTCAGAAGGGCAGCAGTCTCACAAAGGGCGCACAGGACCTCAGCTCGACATCTCATCCAAAAAATGGCACCTCTTGTGCAGCACTCTTGCAGTATTGCACTGGAATGTCAGCCTAGATTTCTCAAGGAATATTCAGCAAGGGCCAATGTGCTTGGTGCCGGAGACCCCAAATTCTCCTCCTGATCGATATATGGAGGTGGAAATAGCGATTAGATGACATTGAGTTTGGGTTTTGATAATCTATCCACAGAAAGGGTGAGACTGATTGTTATAGACTTGAAGTGTGCTGTTGTTCCTTAATGATTTCCTTCCAACCTGAGATGAAGTTCTCTTTTACTCCAGGGTCTTCCTCCTGGAATGGGAATCGGTATCAGGGATGTTTATCCACAAAGAGAACTGGGGTTTAAATAATCTTGAGCCAGGATTTGAATCGAGAGCCTAGATAATGTACATTCAGCACTGAGTGGGAATCCAGCACTCCACCAGTACATCTACTGGGGCACAGAATGGGAATTCACAATTCAACCAGTAGAGTTATTGGGACACTGAATGAGAATCTGTACTCTACCATTAGAGCTACTGGATCCTCTACCATGGAATGGAACACTCTGATCCTATAATGGCTATCCTTCGGAAATGGTGGAGCCAATTCTTCTGCCCAGTGACCCAGCCTGCTGCAAGGGAGTCCTACAGTGTGCTAGTTCTACCTTTGGACCTTTAGAAATTGAGTACAACACTCTAGCACTGGAGCTGCCAGTCCCTCAGAATGGAAGTCGAAAGCCCTTCTGCCAGAGTTTCTTTGAATATGAGCACAGTTTTAGTATGAACAGTCTTGAAGGTTCTGAATTTCTTCAGTTGACATTTAGCCCTGTAAAGGAAAGAAAATGAAAGAACTTTCATTTTTAAAGCACTTTTCATGATATCCTTAAGAGCTTCACAGTTAATGAAGTACTTTGAAATATTGTCATTGTTGTATTGCCATGTTGTTATCATGATATAGACACTAATCACTCATAAGGGATTGGATAAACATATTATGGGTTCAATTATTTAGATTAGACACCTGATTACATTTATCCATAGGTATAAAGCTTGAAAACATTAGCAGCAGAATTGTGCATGTGTGCTCTGTTCAGAAACAAAAGTGAAACTGAAACTGGATCGCATCTCACTTCCAGTGATGTCTTGTAGCTATCCCGTAAAGGCATAATGCAATATAGTGGAGGGGAACACAGCAGTAAGATCTCACAATGATCCGACATCTGTTTCTTCGTGATGTTGGTTGAGGGATAAATATTGTTCAAGACATTTGGTGAATTCCCCTGCTCTTTTTCAAACAGCTCTGAGATCTTCTAAATTCACCTGAGAGGGTAGATAGTGCACCTATTTAACGTCTGATCTGAAAGACGGCATCTCCGACAGTGCAGCACTCCCTCAGTACTGCACTGCAGTATCAGCCTTGGTTCCACGCTTGAGAATGGGGCCCAAATGAAAAGGCTTATGATTCAAAGGAGAAGATGCTACAGGATGAACCAGGATTAATGTGGTTCATATATAGTAACTAAAAGAAATTCTGTGGAGGAGATAAAAATATGACCGCGCTATTTCCAGAAATTTTCATCATGTTCTGGAGCGTCAGCCTGGTTATGTGCTCAAGTCTGTGGCATGAGATTTAAACTCATAGTTATCTGACCCAGAAGCAAAAGTACTGCCACTCAGGCAACGCTGACATTTGCAGTGCCCAATAACCCCATCAGCCAGCACAGATATTGCAGCCTCTAAAAGCAATATATCCATCTCACGCTCTCTGTCCCTACCATATTGGATAGTCTCGATTCTCATCGTGTAATAAATAATTTGTCCATTCATCACTTCTCTTTGCCTCCTGCAGGTTGCAGGGAGGTTTACAAAGATTGGTATGTACCCAGGCCCTATTTTACTAAAACTGGAAATGTTTGTGGAGACAGAGAATGTGTTGGCTGTGGCAGGTGGTGAAAGTACTGATGAGCCACAGTCAAATGGGATCCCCTTCCCCCTATCCCCTGTGAAGAGTCTGGCAGAAAGGATGTCAGAGGTCAAGAGAGTTGAATGTTAGTGTTTGGAGTTTATTATGATATGCTCCTTACAAACCTGGACATGTGGCACTGGGGCAGCCTTCAGACAATGTGAAGCAATGGCTCAGAGTGTATTGGAGGGTATCAGGATCTTCAAAGGTGTGAAGTACCCTCCCATTGTTTTATTTCACTTTTTCTTTCCAGTGACACATGTTTTCATCTCTTTCAAGTATTGTTGAAAAGTCAGTTTAAATCCCATTAGTTGTTCTTGCTAAAGGCTTTGCTTTCTTTTGTGGGTCCATTCCCTCCATCTCAAGCACCAGACAGCCCCGCCCTCATTAAAAGCCAAGCACAATAATAGTACCTTATAAAATGGGATATTTTATAGTATTTCTTTATTTTGGAGCCTTTTTTAGACTCTGTTCCTTGTATCAGTGATATACACAAAGAGGGTTGCTTTGTTACACTCAGTAAAGGTGGGATTTAGAAAGCAACTTTCAGGATCTTTGGATGTCCCAAAACACTTGCTATGGATAGAGATTAGGGAGAACTGAAACCCCTGTGCCCTTCCCTTACTGTTCATAATCAGTGTGCCTTCTTGGAAAATACGTGTTTGTTTCTTAATCCCTGAGTGTATGGTCAATTTGAATAACCAGCAGCAAGTTTCTTGTGAGTTTAAGTAAAGAGTTTATTTATTCATGTGTTCACCCCAAAAATCAAAATCAACCACTCACACACACGCACACACACACACACACATACATGCAACATACATGCACACACAGAGTCAGGTAAAATACAGTTAAAGAGAATTGGGTAGGACACGGCTTTACTGGGCATGACACACTTTACAGCCAATGATTTACTCTTTGAAGTATAGTCACTGTTGTAATGTAGGAAATGTAGCAGCCAACTTGTGCGTAGCAAGCTCCCACAAACAGAAATGAGATACTAGCCAGATAATCAGATTTTAAGTTTTTGGGTCGAGAGATAAATATTGCCCAGGATACCAAAGGGAAATCCCCAGCTCTTCTTCCGATCAGTACTTTGGCATCTTTTATGTCCATACCAGAAGGCAGATGAGTCCTAGGTCTAATACTTTACCCAAGAGGCAGCATCTCCGACAGTACAGAATTCTGTCAGTGTTTCAGCTCAAGTCCCTGGAGTGGTATTGTGCTCATGGCCTTCTGACTCAGAGATGATCATAATATCCCTGAGCCAAGCTTGACATCCACAGCGTTCCATTCAGGAAAGCCAAATGGTGAAGGATAGAACTGGAGCCAATCTTTACACATAATTACATTTATTTACAGAGCTCCACATGACAAGTATATTCCTCCTAATTCACCAATCACAGTTTTAGTCTGTCTACTTTTATAGAAACTTAAGTGAATCCCTGTTAATGCCCAACACTTGAATACAGTAGTAGTGGTCTTCCTAACGTGCAGGGTCCTCTTCTCATTTCTTCACGCCTCATGTTCATGTGCTTTCCTCTTCAGTTGCTTGTAGGAACCTCCCATTTTCAATCTCAATGAGCAATATGCCTTTTCCTGTCGCCTCCCTCGGGTGTGCTTAAAGGAATCACAAATCTTCTTCCCAAAGGATCCTCCGCCTGTAAGCAGCCATTGTCCCTTAAGGGTCTAACCGCCGAAAATTTGCTGCTTCTGCCATTGGCCTTGGCTCGTAACCCTGAGCATGGGGACTTTGCCTGGGCCTGGACGACTCACAAAAGGGCAGGAATGACCACTCCCTGACGTTTCAAATGACCCTTCTACCCTGACCCATATACAATTAAGCACAATTAATATACAATTAACATGAAGTGCCTTGGCCGAATGCGGAGTTCAAACTTTCATTTTAATGTAGTAATATGGAAATAGGAGGAGACCATTCACTCCCTCGAGCCTCCTTCACCATTCAATTAGGTGATTAATTGATGTGTATTTTACTCCATTCACCCATCTTGGTTCCGCAACGCTTCATAACCGTGCCTTACAAAAATCCATCAGCATTGCTGGCTGGGTCTGTGAGATAGGAATTATTCTGGATGTAGATCTTTCTCCAATAATATCTATTATTGCTCAAATAAGGAATGTTGCGAGGTGTTAGGTTTTTCTACTTGCAATGATATTTTTATTATCATAAGACCAAGGGCTGCAAACAGGTGGTGTGCACCTACCAGCAAATAAACTAGTGAAATATAACTGCGTTTCCATCGATAAACTGCACGCGATTCAGAACCCATCTGCTTTCATTTACCCCTACAACAGCTAAATTTGTCAGGAGCCTCGTGATGATCTCTTCTTTGGATTGGATGGTTTTGATTTTCATATCCAATCAAGGCTACTAAAAACATATTTGGCCAATTGTCTTTCTTGCACCTAAATCTGTGGTGCCTGGAGACAGGACTGAGGCGTGACAGGGATTACTGTCTTTTAAACTAAAGGAGGGTTGGAGAAGTTGTGGGTGGGTTGGAAAAGTTGTCTTAAACTGGCTAGTTTGATGATCTTTCGATGATGAATGCAGTTTTGCTTGAGGATTTTTTTTTTGCTTAACCTAAAGGTGCCATAATCATTAATGCTTTTGAAGTGTTGGGTGTCTGTTATTTCATGCAGGGCCCATGCATTACTGGACCATCAATGCAATTTGAATTGTGCATTGCCAATAATCAACACTGCAATCTCATTAAATGATGCACCAGGACGAAGATAGTGACCTGTATTCCTTTCCCAAATCTTCACTATTTAGCAAGTTGTTTTGTATATTTCATGGATTAGGTACAATTTTTCTTATTTTTACTATTTTTATGAGTATTTTTACTATTATTTTTAACTAGGCAAAGTTTTTCGAAAAGATGTAATTTGCATTGTCCAGATTGTTGTTCATGGTAGTTTGTCTAAATTATTTCAGGCTTCATATTCGGTTTAATTTCCAGGTAATACTACTTTTTCACAAGCTATGTAATCATTCTGCAACTTAGAGCACAAGGAGTTAAAGGCAGCACTGTGCAACCTGTGCACCAGTAGGGTAAAATAATAGTCCTGATAGTAATTACCACAGAAACTATTCACGTGTACATGATATAACAATTTTAGTGTAATCAGGTTATTATGCATTGACTTTGTAGCAATACCTAGTGCTAGTATGTGTTTTACATAACTAACCTTTTTACATTTGTATTAATAAATGCTACTGGACATTTCAATATTGATCTATATATTGTGTTTAACACTTAATCCCTTTAACACAGATCTGAACTGCTCTTTCATTCTTTCATCCGAATTAGCTGAATCTTTTTGTGTTGTTACAGCTTAAACCAGTCTCGTCCACTTACGGGATGTCAGTGTAAGCAAGAGGGAGCAAACTGATCCAGGCTGGGAATGGAGGTAGATTGAGAGAGAGAGCATAGAGTGAAAAGCTCACACTGTTTGGAGTAGTCGTTAGACTGTGGGAGCTCATTCGTTATCAGGAGGTACTAATGCTAACTGGGACTTATTCAAAGTTAGGACAGAAGACGGATGAAGTGTTCCAATTTTTATTTTGGGGATTGTTAAATGAAAACTTAAATTGTGGATTGTCCATGGCTGCTCCACTGGCGTTATCCCAACTTCCTCCACTTCCGCATGTAAATGGGGGTCTCCATCCACAAATGGCCACACTTCCAGAAATGTATTGCAATGGAGCAGGAGCAGATCTGAGGGTTTTCACTGATCAACGTGCTAACCTTCTATATAATTCTCTAATGTAATGTCTGAGACTGTATTTGAAAAATATCTTTTTACAACCAATACTAAACCCTAATTCAAAAGCTGTGAAAGATTTCTGGGAAGTAAGATATTAACATTTAAGACTTATTGGACACTTTGCGTAATTAATTCCATCGAAGGCTTTAAAAGAACTTATTTGAGCTGTTCAAAGACTAAGGACCACTTTTGCAGATATATTCTCTTTGTAAACATTTTGGTGAAAAATACCAATATCTTAACGTTCAAAACAAATTGATTAGCTCTGCATAAATTAATAACATTTTTTTGATTCCCATTGATGTTTCCTTCTATGATTTAAATGTTTTTTAAAAAAATCTCCATGGTTTTGGATAGAAAAGAAACTTAAGGACACCACTTACACTGTCCAAATGGTGCCACATGCACTGCAGGCAATTGCAAAGGGTTTGCTTATAATTGATTGAGTACACACTGGCTGTTTTGGGTAGCTCAGTTATTTTCATTCTTTCATGGAATGTGAGCATCACTGGCAAAGCTAGCATTTGTTGCACATCCCTAACTGCACTTGAACTAAGTGGCTTGCTTTAGATGGTAGTTAAGAGTCAACCCATTGCTGTGGGTCTGGAGTCACGTGCAGGCCAGGACATGTAAAGACAGTAGATTTCCTTCCATAAAGGACATTAGTGAACAGATGGGTTTTTACAACATTCAATGTTAGTTTCATGGTCACCATTACTTAAACTAACATTATAATTCCAGGTTTATTAATTGAACTCAAATTCCACCAGCTGCCATGATAGGATTTGAACCTATGCCCTCTGGGGTCCTAGTCCAGTGACATTACTATTAAGCCACCATCTCCCCCAGTAGTACTAGTGAAGTACCATTAAGTACTGTTACCTGTTCACCTGAGGAGAACAGTGCCTCAGTCTACATATCAGATAAACCATAAAAAGATTATTTCATGATCACAATCACAGACTGTGTTATTCAGTTTGGGTTTACCCTTGCACCCACCAGGCGTTTTGCAAATTTCACCAAGGCTCTACAGCCTGGTCAACCAGGTGCAGGAAATTCCTACCCTTCCCTCACAGATCCGATGCAGAAAATTTCCAACCTCCCCCCGACCCCCGACAATGCAGCAGTTTCGCCCTCCCCGATGCATAAATATCCCCCCTCCCCAATGCAACAACTTCCCCCCTCACCCCTCTGTGCTCCTGCTCTCCTCAAGGTCCTGCTCTCCCCGTGCTCCTGCTCTCCCCGTGTTCCTGCTCTCTCCATGCTCCTGCTGTCCCCATGATCCTGCTCTCCCTATGCTCCTGCTGTCCCCATGATCCTGCTCACTCCATGCTCCTGCTCTCCCCATGCTCCAGCTCCCTCTCCATGCTCCTTCTCTCCTTGTGCTCCTGCTCTCCCCGTGCTCTTGCACTCCCTGTGACTGTGCTTTCCCCATGCTCCTGTTCCCTCCCTGCACCTGCTCTCTCCGGACCCCTGCTCTCTCTGTGCTCCTGCTCTCCCGTGCTCCTGCTCTGTGCATACTCCTGCTCTCTCCATGCTCCTGCTATCCCTGTGCTCCTGCTCTGTCTGTGCTCCGGGTCTGTCTGTGCTCCTGCTTTCCCTGTGCTCTTGCTCTGTGCATGCTCCTGCTCTCCTTGTGCTCCTGCTCTTTCCATGCTTCTGCTCTCCCTGTGCTCCTGCTCTCTCTGTGCTTCTGCTCTGTGCTTATTCCTGCTTTCCGCACACTCCTGCTCTGTGCATGCGCCTGCTCTCCCTGTGCTCCTGCTCTCTCTGTGGTCCTGCTCTGCCCCTGCTCCTGCTCTCCCCGTGCTCCTGCTCTCCCCGTGCTCTTGCTGCCTCCATCCGAAGTAGGCCATGTCATACCTTTTGGGTGTGACATTCTGTTCTCTCTGAACTAATTGGTCAAGTAATCCACAAAGAAATTTTCCAGAAAATGGTTCCCTTACAGTCTCAGCCAGCTTTTTCTTGTATGTTCTTTTTTATAAAAACACACCTTACTTAAATTTCAATATGTCCATAAGTAATTAGGGGATACGATCCGTGGTCATGTCACTTCTGGTCTCCCTGTGCTCCTGCTCTCTCTCTGTGCTCCTGCTCTCTCTCCATGCTCCTGCTATTCAAGCAATCTTTACATGCAGCTCTTTCATATTACCTGTGTTATATACTGTCTTAGTTCATGTTTTTTGTGATTACTAGACCATTGGAAAAACTATCCATGGTTTGAAAAGTTTGAGAACCCTTGTGTAATGGTTCCTTGATTAATAATGCAGCGAGCCTGAGTTCAAATAATCACCGTGCCACTTTGAAAAATTGAATTCAGCATTTAAAAGTTCTGGAGGTTAAAAAATGGTATCAGTAAAAATGACCACAATGCTGTTCAGTTGTTGTAAACCCATTCGGCTTTCAATCTAAAGGAAACCCTGCTGTCCTTACCCAGACCGGCCTGTATGTGACACCAGTGCAATACTGACCTGGTTGGTCCATCTTTGCCCTTTGACAGCCCTAGCATGCCACTCGGTTATGTCAAACTGCTATAAAGCATAGGGTCCACCTGCTCATGGCCTTGCCAGTGCGCTTATGACTCACGAAATTTTTTTTTAAAAGCTGCCCCCCGTGGATGAATACTGCGTAGACGCTCACTGTTTGGACCTACATAATGCAGACGTATGTGAGGGTTCCCAGCAGCATAAACCTGTGACACGGCATGGGGCAAGAACAAAGTTTCACAAACAGTCCCAGAAGCAATGTCAGAGGTTAGATATCAAATCAAGCTGCTTAACTCATGATACCAACTTGCAGGATCACTTGTACATGAACAAAGCAGCAATGTAATTAGCTGATAAATTCAGGACGTTACTACCTTTGGGGTTCATTTGAAGAAAATAGTCAATTAGCTTTGTTCTGAAACATTAATTAATCACTTAACCACTGCAGGCAAAGGAACCCAGCTGTAATTGTCTTGTTTTCATTGGTATGTGAGATGTACTGCTATCTCTGTCTCCATTCTCTCCCATCCCTTTACACAAACTGACTGGAAAATTAACAACGGCAGATCAGAAAAGTAATAATTAAATGCCTCATCCTTGTGTTTAAAACCCTCAGCTCTCACCTCTCCTACCTCTGTAAAAACTCTCCAAGATCTCTGCGTTCCCCCACTTCCCTCGCTCCATGTCTTCAGGTATCTACCCGATAATGTGTCTCACTGTATATTGCAATTTGCTGAAATGTTCTCACACAGGATGTCACTCTGATCTGGAACACTGTGTCTCACTGTATGTTACACTGACCTGGAACACAGTGTCTCACTCTATATCATACTGATCTGGAACACAGTGTCTGACTCTATATCACATTGATCTGGAACACTGTCTCATTTTATATCACACTGACCTGGAACACAATGTCTCACTCTATATCACACCGATCTGGAACACTGTGTCTGACTCTATATCAAACAAACCTGGAACATTGTGTCTCACTGTATATCACACTGACCTGGAACACTGTGACTCACCGTATATCACACTGATTTGGAACACTGTGTCTCACTCTATATCACATTGATCTGGAACACAGTGTCTCACTGTATATCACACTGACCTGAAACACTGTGACTCACCGTATACCACATTGATTTGGAACACTGTGTCTCACTCTATATCACACTGATCTGGAACACAGTGTCTCACTGTATATCACACTGACCTGAAACACTGTGACTCACCATATATCACATTGATTTGGAACACAGTGTCTCACTCTATATCACACTGATCTGGAACACTGTGTCTCACTCTATATCACACTGATCTGGAACACAGTGTCTCGCTGTTTATCACACTGACCTGAAACACTGTGACTCACCGTATATCACACTGATTTGGAACAGTGTCTCACTCTATATCACACTGACCTGAAACACTGTGTCTCACTCTATATCACATTGATCTGGAACACTGTGTCTCACTCTATATCACACTGATCTGGAACACTGGCCTGAATTCTAACCTCGGTGTGCCTGAAGTTGGCACGAATGGAAGTGGATGTGAAACCCGCTCCTGGCCAAGTTTGCACTGTGTACGTGATCTTACGCTGGGTGGCTAATTAAGGCCCGCCCAGCCTGAAAAGCAACTGCCAGATGTGTTTTCCGTGTGCGGGGTGTGAACGCCTTGGGCACCGGGTCCAATGGGGACCTGGCAGGGTGTTCAAAAACAGAAGAGGAAGCTCCCTGAAAGCTCCCAAGGGTTGTGGGGAAGCTGAGGGAGCTGTCTGGAAGCAATCCAACAAATGTCCTGATGTGCAGTCATGGCCTCAGAACCTAGTGGTCTTGGAAGGTGGGAGTGTAGGTTGGGTGGGCACTCTGCTCCCGTTTTTCAGCTGAGTGCCTGGGAGCACTGGTGGAGGAGGTCAGTGCCAGGTGGCATACCCTAATGGCCAGGGATGGCAAGAGGAGACCTCCCCACCTGACCAAGAAGGCCTGGCCAGAGGTCACCACCCAGGTCAGTGGGCACGATGTGGTGTGCCACACGTGGATTCAGTGTCACAAAAGGTTCAATGATCTTCTGTGGTCAGCAAGGGTAAATGCAGAAATGGCATGGACCTGTGCGGAGAACTTTAGTTGGGTGCCTGTTTCTCAGAACGTTCTGGGGTCTAAGGGTATGTATGACAACCGGCACTGAAGCCCTGCCCGGCCAAGGCTGGGATGTCAGCACGACTGGCCTCAGTACATTGCAGGGTGAGGTGTGCCACGGTGACACGGCCTGCCTAATGCCTGGGTGGGAGGGCGGGATCGAACCAGGAAAGGATCTTCAGGGAGACGGAGCAATAATGAGGCTATTTTTCCTTGTCAGGAGAAAAGCAGCCAGAACGCTGAGGAGCGCTGCAGAGTGGTTAGAGGAGCCGAATCTGTGCATCCTCACGAAGTACGAGAGCGATGCACTGGAGCTGGAATGCCACCAGCCAACTCCCTCCTCCAGTCGCAGTGAGGCGGGGTCTCGGGTGAAGGTAAGAGTGCAGGTGACAGATGTGTGTGTGGTGGGTACTGGAAACATAACGGTTTCCTCTCATCAGAAACTGAACTGTTGTAGCCAGAGAGGCCAGTGAAGCTCCAATGCAGCAGGTCTCCACTGTCTCCTCAGCCCGCTGAGCATGCATAGTGACATCGGTGATTGAAAGTACTGGTCCTTTGCCTTCCGCCCGCAGATGCGCCATCCACAGGAGCCACCTGTGACCCTGAGGACCCCCTATTGAACCCCGAGGAAGATATCACACCTGCACGAATGTCACACTGTTTCTCTGAACCAGGTACCAGCGCAGATACTCACACGTCGGTGGGCAATAGTTATTCAGCTCCACAGGTAGTGTACAGTGGTGAGGGCGCATCACACTCACATGAGGAGCTGGCAGAGGCAGAGAGGCCCCAGGGAGCCGACAGTGGGAGCACAATTGGAGACCAGGACCATGTTCCATCTGAGGCGGATGGCGAGCCTCTGGAGTCGTCCATTAGGTGGCAGATGCTGGAGGTCCAGCGGGATGCGTGGGGAGAACTGGCGGAGATCCATGAGGGTCTGTGTGCCATGGTCTTTGCCATGGAGGGGTCCATGCGGAGCATGAGTTCTGTGTTGACCTTTAACACCAAGCGCACAGCCTTCTCCTTTGAGAGAGTGGCAACTCTCATGGAGAGGCAGCTTCAGGAGCAGACTCAGGGGTCCCTGCGGTTGCACTTGGACCTCCAAGCCCTCACACAGGAAGTGTGAGACCTTAGGAGGTCACTGCCAGCGTGAGAGATGTATGAGGCACCAAGTCTCCCTGCTAGGTGCCCTTCCAGCAAATGCACCTCATGTTGACAGATGAGCTGCCTGTTGTCTCTATGGGCTTCTCTCAGGGTGCTTTGGACAAGGGCACCAGCTCCTCCACCCCTCTGCTAGTGACAGAGGATTGCCCAGTCATGGGGCTAGACGCACCCTCCCGGGTGGAGCCTACTTGTGCTCCAGCGTCCAGAAGGCAACCGCCAATGTCAACAGTGCCACCAGGAGTCAGCTGCTAACTCCACCACTGACAGTGAGGGGAAGGGGCCGCCAAGATGCAGCACCCACAGACAAAGGTTGAAGGCACCTTGAACAAGATAGGGGCCTGTCACGGGTGACATTTTTGAGTTAATTATTTGGACGCTTGTGTTAAGGATGGGCACTTTGTTCTTTGTTTGTTCGTGTGAATTAACATAAACATTTATTTGACTTAAATGGGCTGAGTTGTCTGGATGGTATGAATAGGTGCCGATGTAGCACAGGCTTGTAAAACTATGGTGTTGTGTGGTGCTAGCTATTGGGCTGTGTTCTGATTTATTGACTGTTAGCCAAGGAGACAGTGCCATTTGCTTGGTGAGGCAACGATGCTTTGGATGCCCAGCTGAAGGTTTGCTGGATCAAAGCATCCCTGGTGTCCCTGTCTCCATAAAGATTCTCACCCTCTGCCTCAAGGTCCTCACTCTGCACCTCCCCAGGCTCTTCCTTTGAGCCATCACTTGAGTCATCCTCTATGGCCTGTGAAGCTGCCTCACTTTCCTCAGCCCCCAGTGGGTCCCTCCTTGCCAGAGCCAGGTTGTGCAGGGCGCAGTATGCGGTGACTATGAGGGAGACACACTCTGGAGGATACAGCAATGCTCCCCCTGACCGGTCTAGGCACCTGAAGTGCATCTTCAGCAGCCCGATGGTCCTCTCCACCACCGCCCTTGTGGAGGCATGACTCCTGTTGTATCTCTCCTTGGCCTCAGTTCTTGGGTGAAGAGTGAAAGTCACTGAAATACCAGAGGACCACAGGCTGCTCTCTCATCAGAGACAGAGACAACTAATGGTAAGTTTAACCTGAGGGTTTAACACCACATCTCAGGCAATGGGTGAGGTTGAGATGGCAGGGCCTTCAGCTGGTACAGAAATTGAACCCACACTGTTGGCATTACTCTGCATCACAAATTAGCCATCCAGCCAACTGAGCTAAGTGATCGCCTAGTGATGGAGTGAGGTCATCAGCCACCTCTTCAATGGATAGCTCTTGTCACCCAGGAGCCATTCATCCACTCATGCAGGAGTTACGAACAGTCTTGGTACCTGTGAGTGTCACAAGATGTAAGCATCGTGTGAGCTCCTAGAGTAACGGGCACAGACCTGGAGAATCTGTGGTCATGGACAATTTGAACATACATTGAGTGGAGCGCTTTCTGTTTACGGAAGCTCGAGGCTCACCTGCTGGTGCCTTGATGGCCACGTGAGTGCATCTATCACACTCTGGACACGGGGGAACCCAGCCATCACAGCAAAGCCTCGTGCTCTCTCCGCCTGGCTCGCCTCATCTCTCTGGACGTGGATGTTTTGCAGACGTGTGTAAAGATAGCATCAGTCACGAGCTTGTTGCAACTGTGTGCAGCTGATTGAGAAATGCTGCACAGATCCCCCACTGAGCCCTGAAAAGAACCAGAGGCAGAGAGGTTGAGAGTCACTGTCACCTTCAAAGCCACTGGCATGGGGTGTCCGCCCATACCGTTGGAGGCTATTTCTGGACCTATCATGTGACATATTGCTGTCACTATGTCCCTGGAAAGGTGGATTCTCCTGCGGCACTAGACCTCAGACATCTGGAGGTAGATGGAGTGCTGCCTGAACACTCTAGCGGCTGGGTAGTGGTGTCTTTAGCATGCCCTCCCGCCTTGGCCACTCTGCTGGCCCTGCACCAACTGAGCCTGTGCCTCTTCTATTCCAGAACTGCCCCTGGGACATTGCCCGTGCCCACCTGGCCTCCTCTCCCTCCTGCCCCTCTCTTCCTCTTCAGAGGAGGTTCCACCAGTGGAATACACTGTCCCCATTAGATGGGATGCAGAGGAGCAGTGCCTTGAAAATGAAGGAGTTCTGAGCTGCAAAACTCAGGGAAACCTTCCAGGGAAGATGAGGACCTGAGATGCTGAAAGGCAGGCTTGCCAATCAAATGAGATGCAAAGAAACTCTGGGCTAACTCTGTACTCACACAGCAAAGGACTGGCAATGACAGAGAAAGTGCTGCTGCTCAGGGGTCTTTTATCTCACCTGTGGATGAGGAAATGATTAAAAGATGAATTCTGCCCACCAGTTTTGCCCGTGTGACAAGCTAAAAATCACATGGGCAACATAAAATCATGGTCAATAGGGCTTTTAATTACCTTAATTGGCCCTTTAATCATGGGCGGCTGCTGTTGCAACTCCCACACGTGCCTGCCGACTTCAATATTACACGCATATGCGATGACGTCGGGGCACACGCCCAACGTCATTTTGCGCAATTTTACATATGTTCGGATTGGGCGCATGCCCGAACTCAGAACGCGAGATTCAGCCACTGTGTCTCACTGTATATCACACTGATCTGGAACACTGTGTCTCACTGTATATCACACTGATCTGGAAATCTGTCTCACTGTATATCACACTGATCTGGAACAATGTGTCTCACGGTATATCACACTGATCTGGAACACTGTGTCTCACTGTATATCACACTTATCTGGAGATCTGTCTCACTGTATATCACACTGATCTGGAACACTGTGTCTCACTGTATATCACACTGATCTGGAACACTGTGTCTCACTGTATATCACACTGATCTGGAACACTGTGTCCTACTGTATATCATACTCATCTGGAACACTGTCTCACTGTATATCACACTGATCTGGAACACTGTCTCATTGTATATCACACTGATCTGGAACAGTGTGCCACTGTATATCACACTGATCTGGAACACTGTGTCTCACTGTATACCACACTGACCTGAAACTGTGTCTCATTGTATATCACATTGATCTGGAACACTGTGCCGTACAGTATATCGCACTGAACTGGAACACTGTGTCTCGGTGTATATCACACTGATCTGGAACACTGTCTCTCACTGTATATCACACTGATCTGGAACACTGTGTCTCACTGTATATCACACTGATCTGGAACACTGTGTCTCACTGTATATCACACTGATCTGGAACACTGTGTCTCACTGTATATCACACTCATCTGGAACACTGTGTCTCACTGTATATCACACTGATCTGGAACACTGTCTCATTGTATATCACACTGAACTGGAACACTGTGTCTCATTGTATATCACATTGAACTGGAACACTGTGTCTCACTGTATATCACACTGATCGGGAACGCTGTGTCTCACTGTATATCACATTGAACTGGAACACTGTGTCTCACTGTATATCACACTGATCTGGAACACTGTGTCTCACTGTATATCACACTGATCTGGAACACTGTGTCTCACTGTATATCACACTGATTGGGAGCACTGTGTCTCACACTGATCTGGAACACTGTATATCATGCTCATCTGGAACACTGTCGCAATGTATATCACACTGATCTGGAACACTGTCTCACTGTATATCACATTGATCTGGAACACTGTGTCTCATTGTATATCACATTGAACTGGAACACTGTGTCTCACTGTATATCACACTCATCTGGAACACTGTGTCTCACTGTATATCACACTGATCTGGAACACTGTTTCTCACTGTATATCACACTGAACTGGAACACTGTTTCTCACTGTAAATCACACTGAACTGGAACACTGTTTCTCACTGTTTCTCACTATATATTACACTGATCTGGAAAACTCTCGCTGTATATTACGTTGATTTGTAACACTGTCTCACTGTAGCTCACACTGATTTTGAACACTGTGTCTCACTGTATATCACACTGATCTGGAACATTGACAATGTATACTATACGAATGTGGGACACTGTCACTCTATGGATAATGACCTTGCACTGTGTCTCAGTGTATCGGAGCCGGATTGAATTTTGAGGACAGGCTCTGTCACGTCACCCGCACCCTTGCACAAATCTAAGTAATAAATGCCAATGGAATTGATACTTATTTAACTAACCAATCAATTGCAACTATTATTAAAACTAGTTGATGCGGAAAAGTGAACAATAAACAGCGTTTGTACTACATCCGGTGATATGATGGATTCAGACAACATTTCGTTCTCATTGGTATTCCCACAAATCAGTTTTAAAAATAAATCAGCAAGTGCGGGCTCAGTGCAGAGTGATCGAGGCTGGCAGCCGGGTAAAGGGGTTGATCGGCTGAGAGTCTGCATTGCGCTTTGAAATGATTAAGATGAGAGAGAATCGGAGGCTTGGGAGTCGGGAGAGTGGGCCTGGAGTGAGCCGAGCAGTCAGATAGAGATCCTCTCCGTAACACATCACTCCTTTCCATTTAATCCCTGGAAGGCGATTCCCCTCCCTCCCGGTGAATTCTCAGGCTGGGTGTGTTGGTATAGGCTCCTGAACAAATGCTCCCCTTCCACCAATCGTCCCAAGACAATTTAACACCACCCCTGATGTTTGGGAACTTCTTCCAGTGCCTGGCAGACTGACCCAACACACGGGGAAGGGAAGAGGCAGGGCGGCGGGGAAAGCAGTGAGCATTCAGAAGGCGGGTGGGTGTGGATGTCCCAGCCTTGGGGAGCGGGGGGGGGGGGGAGGGAACCGCTTACAGAGTGCGAGAGGAAACAAATCCAGGGAGTGATTTTTAAATCCTCCCCTCCTGGGTGTAGTCGCTGCCTGACTAGTTCAGTGGTTCAGTCCATGGATTCTAGCAGAATGTGACGCTACCTTCTAGCTTTTTTTAAAAAGCGAAGTGATTTATTTATCAATTGGACCTGCAAAGTTTTTGTTACTGAGCAGCAGCTGATAAGGAATCACAACATTGGAGAGAGGGAAGGGGAAGAGAAAGTTGCATTGAAAAATCTTTTGACATCGCACGCTTGTTTGTTACTGCTGTTTCATGTGAAGGGACAGTGTAGATAGTATGTGAGACAGACAGAGAGCGAGAGAGAGACCGCTGGTCTGCCGGTGTTGGTATCTCTCTCACTCTCTCCAGTGTAAATCTCGGTCAGCCTGACTTTTTTTTAAACCCGGCATTTAAAGGGAGGGTATGAGCCCAGCTCGGAGAGGAGGACCGCGGACTGTGTGAAGAGTAGGCAGCCCCTCCGGCCATGGAAACCCAGCATCAAGTCTCCACTCCGCCGCCGCAATGTAAGTTTTCTCATCAGTTTCAGCCGCCACCCCTCTTCCCCCGGTGGAAACTGACCCTCCGCATTTTCTCAATGTAAAAACCGTTCGATATCTATTCCAAGCGGATAGGGTTACACACCTTCCCCTGGCTATGCAGTCACCATCCAGCCCCGAGGTTGGAGATAGAGAATCGATGCGGTAACATTTTTTTAATACTGAAATGTATCCAGGGCCAGGGATACACAAGGATGGGCTACTATATACTACCCTCCCCCCACTTTTTTTAAAACATGGACGTGTGCATTTGCGGTGTAATGAGTTTTAAATCGAATCGTACCGATTTCTTAAGTGTGAGGGGCGTGAATCCTGGCACCGTGCTGTTTATATCCCCCACACTCTCTCGGCTGGAGTGAGTTATCGTTCACATTCCTCTCCATGTATTTTCTCCCTCTGGCCCGCTCAGTCTGGCTTTAGCAACTGCCCCACCCTCCCCGTCTGCTTTAACTTTATATAGGGTCACTGCATCGGAATCCTGTAAAGAGGGACCGGCTGCAAGGTTTTTTAGTTTAAGCACGCTTCTGATGGACAGAAATCGCCCCCCCCCCCCCCCCCCCCCACCAAAAAAAAATTGCAGTTTGTTGGCGGAGGGGGTTTAATCCTCTGTCCTCGATACAATGCAGCTCGGCCGATGGGTCAGTCGAGTCCTACAGAGCGAGGCCACAGTTCACCCGAGCTAACATCACCATTTACCCCAGACTGAGAGAGAGAGGACATGGGGAGACCCAGACAGGGTATCACGGTGTCCAGATTTACAGGTCCCAGCATGCGTCTTTTTTCTGTATTTGGTACCTCAAAATGTGAAGTTATAATTGAATTTAAAACCTGCCCTGTATTCGGTTTGAATTCTCTCCCATCATCTCTCTACGAGCAGCTGCACGATTTCATCTCGCACACGCAGTAGTCCAGAGACACCAGCAAAGGTGGACTCTTTCTCCACCTCCTCTCTTGTACTCTTCCCCGGACCTTCCCCATTCCCCCATCTCCCCTCCTGCCCTTTTCCCTTCCCTGCTATCTCCCCTCCTGTGATCTCACCACCTCCCTTCCTGTGAGTCTGTTTTTGAAAATGTTTGTGGGGTCACATTCCAATTAATGGTTTTAAGAGGGAGGTGGATTTTTTTTTAGTCCCTCTGTCTATGGTGGGACATTCACTGTGCAACGGTCAAATTTCATTTTGCTAAAGTGTGAAGTCAGAGTCAGTCTGGGACTTTACAACCATCCTGCATCAGCCATCAAGTGTGTTTTTAGCATAATCTGGAGGGAGGACGAACCATATCTGCATCACAACTGATGCTGAACCAAGGTGATGTGGATTGACTGTTAATGAGCAGTGATGGCTGGTCTAGAACTACAGAAACAAAGATATCAGAGGTTTTTCAGAGGCAAATACAAAACAGAGAATGCTGGAAATACCCAGCAGGTCAGGTAAGCTCTGATGAAAGGTCACTACCTGAAACATAGACTTTGTTTCTTCCTCCACAGATGCTGCTTGACCTGCTGAGTATTTCCAGCACTTCCTGTTTTTATTTCAGATTTTCAGTATTCGTGGGTATTTTGATTTGATAGAGCTGTGCAAAACCAAGGAGTCTGGAGAGAGTAGATAGGGAAAAACAGTTCCCATTAGTAGAAGGATTGAGAAAGAGAGGGCAAGGATTTAAGGTAAATGGCAAAAGAAGCAATGGTGACTTGAACATTTTCACACAGCGAGCGGTTAAGACCCAGAATGAGCTGCTTGAGAATTTGGTGGGGGCAGGTTCAATTGAGGCTTTCAAAAGAGGATTGGATCATTTTTGGAAAAGGAAGAATGGTGCAGGATTATGAGGAGAAACGAGGTGGTGAATTGCTCATTTGGAGAGCTAGTACAGAGACGATGGATCAAATGGCCTCCCTCTGTGCTGTAAAAATTGGAGAGTCTTTAATTCTGTAATTTGTTGTGCTAGCAATTCTAGTAGCTTTAGCTTGGGGTTCTCACAATGGCCTATTGAAAGATTTCCATTTATATAGCGCCTTTTTTAACCTCACTATGTCCTAAAGCACTTTCCAGCCAGTGAAGTATTTTGATGTGTAGTCATTGATGTAATTTGGGAAACGTGACAGCCGATTTGGGCACAGCAAGCTCCCACAAACAGCAGTCTGAAAATTACAAGATGATCTGATTTTGTGATGTTGATTGATGGATCAATATTATCTAGGACACTGGGATGAGCTCCCCTGTTCTTCTTTGCAATAGTGCGATGGGATCTTTTATGTTCAAATGAGGGACCAAACTGAGTTATTGTCTCATCCAAAAGACAGCACCTCCAGCAGTTCAGTGGTCCCTTAGTTCAACCTCTGACTTGGAGGCAGGAATGCTACCATTGAGCCACGGCTGACGTTGCTCGAGTCACTGCTCATGCTGTTTCCTGAATGACTGACTGTGGTGCACTGATTACTGTGTTTCTTTCAACCCTGTCTGTAATGTAGACCATTGTAATAAAAAAAACCGAAATTCTCAGCAAGTCTGGCAACATCTGTAGTGAGAGAAGCAGAGCGAATGTTCCAGATGTGACCTTTCATCAGAACTGAGAAATGTGTGAAAGAGGGAAATGTGGGAAGGAGAACCACAGGGAAGGGCTGTGATAGGGCGGAGGGCAGGAGAGAATAAATGATCAAAGATTTCATGGTGCAAGACAAAAGGGAGCAGTAATGGGATAGAAATAAAAACTGGGGCTAGAGGAGGTGTGAATGGCAGGACAGCAGGCATCCAAACATAATGTAAAGGAATTAGGAAAGAAACAAGGAGGGGATAAAAAACAAACCAAGAAAATAACATGGGGGCAGATCTAAAGTTGTTAAACTCAATGTTGAGTCCAGAAGGCTGTAAAGTGCCCAGTCAAAAGATGAGGTGCTGCTCCTTGAGCCTATGTTGAGCTTCTCTGGAACAGTGCAGCAGACCAAGGATGGAGAGGTCAGAATGACAGCAAGGTGGAGAATGGAAATGACATGTGACTGGAAACTTGGGTTGTGCTTCCGCAAAGCAATCACTCAGTGTTCGTTTGGCCTCCCCATTGTGGAGGACACCACATTATGAGTGCTGAATATGTTACACTAAATTGAAAGAAGTACAAGTACATTTCCATTTCACTTGGAAAGGAGTGTTTGGGTCCTTTGGACTGAGAAAAGAGTGGAGGTAAAAAGTCAGGTGGCTTACATGGAAAGGTGTTGCAGGATAGAGAGGGAGGTGCTGGGGCGATAGACAAGTGGACCAGGGTGTTGGGGAGGGAATGGACCCTTTTGAATGCTGGGAGGGGAAGATGTATTTGGTGGTGGCATCTCACTGGAGGTGGCAGAAATGGCAGAGGAAGAAGATGTGGCTGTAAAAGTGAGTTTTGGTTTTGGATAAACCTCTATATCTCTGTGCTGACTACAGTTGAACCCTTCACTCTCGAAACTGGTCCTATTGAATATTGGTATATTATTAATGTATTTACATTTGTCTGGGATGTTTCCCTACATCAAAGAGTGAGGAATGTGCAAACCACTGTGAATTCTTCCCTCTCCAGTTGTTTGTGTGCCAACACCTTGATCAGTGCTGAGGAACCGGGGTAAGATGGATGCTTGGTCTTGCATGTGCTGCTGATGATTGAAGTAGTGATTGGCTTCAGGCAATCTTGGGGAAATGAAGATCTGCTGTGATGAGCTTTAATCTGGTCGTTGAGTGTCCCACAGGTGCTCTGAGGACAATATAGGGTGATTTAGACTGTAACATGTGGTCTGTAAGTTGCATTTCCTGAATAATTCACATCCATAGAGGTGAAGTCCAGAGGTTCCATTGAAGTGAAAGCTGATTTCAGAGTCTCAGTGAGAGACATGCTGCATAATCAGATGGAAATGGAGCATTTAACAGATCGGTGATCATCCCCATATTCATCCCATAGTTGGTTCTGGCTAAACATTGGGTGTGTAATGCTGGGGTTAGTTGCTGTGATGAGTCAGAGACAAGTGGAAACGGCAACTTGTGCACGCCAGTGAATCATCTGTTTATGGGGAGGTCCACTGTCAGCATTAAGCAGTGTGAGATGTGAAGTTAATTTAACGTTCTCGAGCATTGCCGTGGAAACCTTGCCTTCTCATGACGGAATCATCCATGACTCTGCTGGCCATATTCTAACTTCCACCAAGTCCAGCTCAACCCTTGCTCCTTGTTCTCACTGTTTTGCATTGGCGTCCTGTCCACCAATGCTATACATTTAAAATTCTCACCCCTCCTCTGGTCCTAAACCCCCTCAGAACTCTGGCCCCTGATTTCCTACACCTCACCATTTGCAACGATTCCTTCAGGCATCTGTGCCCTAAACTCTGGAATTCCCTCCCTAAATCTCTCCGTGCTCTCCTCCTTCAAGTCAATCTTTAAAAGTACCTTTGCGACCAAGCTTTTGACCGCCTGTTGTAACATTACCTTCTTTGCTTCAGTATCAAATTTAATTTGATTAGGGCCTTGTGATGGAACTATATCATTGCAGGTTGTTGTTGATAGAAACTTTAATATACCTGGAGGTGGCTGTCCTGGATTTATAATATTGCTACACCACAGTGTTTGTCGAGGATAAAAGATAGGAACCTTTAAGTGTATAATGTAAGTTTTGGAGACATTAATACAGTTAGTGGGAATTGCATTATTGGGTCATTGACATCAACGTGAATGAGTTATCCTATAAAGCCATAGCTAAAATGATGCAGTGCTGCTAATTTTACTCCTTTTCAGGCAGGATATACAGAGCAATCAACACCATCCCTTCATCCAAAAGATGACTGTTTTCTCTCTCTCTCTCTCTCTCTCTCTCCAACCCAAGTCCAACCAGCTGATCTGAAAACAGTCAGAGAGCCAATAGGTTCTTGGAGCAAATCTGTAAAACGCTCCAAGCGAAATAATGCTGGGATCTGACATATTCTCCTGCCAACTTAGGCAAAGATACGTAGATAACCTTTGACCCATGATATCACACGTGGAGCAGTGCATTGAAGATGTGTGTTGATAACACAAGTTCAGTGGTACAGAATCAATATTTTCAAGACTTTTTTTTAAAAGCATATGAGTGTATGGGACACAGCCTAGAATTTCACCTTGGCCTTTTCCCTCCTCCCTCCTCCTTTTCTCCCTATCCTTTCCTCCCTCCCCTGCTTTTCCTTGCCCCTCCCCCTCCCCCTCCCCCTCCCCCTCCCTCCTTTTTCTTCATCCTTTCTTCTCCCCCTCTCCTCCTCCCCCCACCCACACCCCTACCCCTCTTCTCCTTCCCCCCATCCCTTTCCCATTACAAATTAACCACAGCTGAGCTGTGTCACAGTAACTGGTAGAATGAAATCACCGGGTTAATGATCTTTGGCGGGTGCAGGATGTAAGCCTGTGGCCAGTGCTCTGTTAGTTTCCTGGCGATTTGGGATTCATATCCTGCAGGCCTGTGGGGAATATTATTAACCCTTTCAACCACTAAGCTTTTTAATGTTTTTGGAAGTACTTTTAAAAAAACTGCTGTACCATCAACATAGGGCAGCTCAGAGAGGGAGATTTCTGGGTTCAGATCCACCGCCCATGGGATTTGTGCGAGTGTGGGGAGGCAGTATGAGTTCTCAGTCGCTTTGGCGCATTGCTCACACTCTGTAGGTCGTGCAAGATGTAGTGCACCAGTTTATTTCCCTTGGGAATCTTGTCATGGGATAAAGTTCAGTGATTAGCTCACAGCATTCTAGATTCAGGAGGCTTTTTGCTGCATGCTTAATGATCTGCCTACTCAAACCAGCAGGTTTCAAAACACCTGAGAGAGTGAGATTTTATGCAACATGCGTCTCTCCTTTTTGTACCTTCTGGAATTTGCCCTCAGCAGCTGTTGGTGGTAACCCAGTTCCTGTGTGATGGGAGCAATGCTGTAAAATATCAGTACTACTGATCACAGCTTTCTCTCTTTTTAAAAGTGGCAATGTTGTGTCAACATGCAGAGACCAGTCAGCTCATCATGGCTCTTTGAAAAGACCTCTCCAATTAGTCTGACTCCTTTGCTCTCTATCCTCACTGCCCTGAAAATTTTTCCTTTTCCTGTATAAATCCAATTCATTTTTGGACGTTATCATTGAATCTACTTCCCCAGCTCCTTCAGGCACTGCATTCCAGATCTCACTAACTCACTGCATTAAACAAATTGCTCATCATTTGCACCCACACCACCTCCAGCTCTTTTGCCAGTTATCTTAAATCTGTGTCCTCTGCTTAAAAGGAAGAAAGACTTGCATTTGTGTAGCGCCTTTCTTGACCTCCAGGAAGTGTTTTACAGACAATGAAGCATTTTTTTGAAGTGTAGTCACCGTTGTAATGTAGGAAACGTGATGGATGATTTGCACTTCAGGTGTGTACAGTCACACTCAGTGGCAGCTCCCAAACTCACCCTGCCTGCAAACAGCAATAAATTGATGACCAGATAATCTGCTTTAGTGATGCTAGTTGAGGGATGAATATTGACCTGGGCACTGGATCTTCAAATAGTGCTTCAGGATCTGTTATATCCATCCAAGAGGGTAGACAGAGCCTTGAAAGACAGCACCTCTGACAGTGCAGCACTCCCTCAGTTCTGCATCAGGAGTGTTGGCCTAGATTTTGTGCTCGGAGTGAACTTATACCTGCAACCTGCTCACTTGGAGACGAGAGGGTTACCCAGTGAGTTATCATTACCCACCCTCATGATTGTGGAAGTAGTTTCTTCCCACTTATTCTTTTAAAGCCCCTCAGAATTTTGAACACCACATGGAGCAAATCACCATGCTTCACTGAGGGCCATATTCTCTTTCAATTCCAATAATTGTCTGATCTCGGCCGTTGACTCCCTACATAGGATCGTGTTTTGTCCAGAGCCTGGTCATACCTGGAACCTCATCCAAGGAGCCATTATTCATTTGTGCACCTTGATGGTGTGTGTTACTGGGCTGTTTTGGGGCATCACCACCATGCCCATGAAGGTTTACATCTAA
Organism: Carcharodon carcharias; assembly: GCF_017639515.1. NCBI lineage: Eukaryota > Metazoa > Chordata > Chondrichthyes > Lamniformes > Lamnidae > Carcharodon > Carcharodon carcharias. The sequence goes on along the minus strand of NC_054485.1, from coordinate 52,279,896 downwards.
TTTGGGATGCTGGGTACTACATGTGCTAGTATGTCCTTGTATGGCTGAGTATTAAATTTTGTTTGATAAAGCCCCTGTGAAGTGCTTTGCAACATTTTACTACAAGTTGTTGTAGTAGCAGTGGGAACTAACAATCTCCCACTAATTTGCTACCCTAACCTGGGGCATTGAAGCCCATTAGAACAGCCCAGCTCCCACCAAGTAACTCAATATATACTGAGGATTCAAAGGAACACTTCTCACTCAGTATGTCCCTCATTAGATAATCTGCTCAACCAATGGGTGATTTAAGCCAATGTTACCTTGATTGATTGGCTAAATGTACTCATCGGTCTATGATAACTGCACATCTTATCAGCCCTGTTGGTCATGATGCTTTGATCACATCAGTGCCATCTCAGACAGTATATATTCAATGCACTATAAAACTGCACAGGCCGGTAGGTAGTATTCTTTCTCCTGGTCAGGAGGCTGTGGTTTCAAGTCCCACTCCGGGGGTTTGAACACTTAGTCCGTAGAGACACTTCCTTTGGGTACTGAAGGAGTGCTGCACTGTGGGAGGTACTGTCCATGAGGTGCTTCACTGGAATGAAGCCCCGGTTAATGCTTTGAGTTGCAGACTCCAGAATTTGGTTTGGAGAAGAGCAGGGAGTCCATCTGGTGTCGTGATGACAGTCTGGTGTCCCTGTTGCCCGAGGGTTGGTAATCATGACATGCCAGGATATCACTATGGAGCAAGGCAGGGGGGCAGCTGCAAGGGCAGCCTCAGCCAGTATGGGGATTGAGCCTGCACTGTTGGCGTTAATTTGCTGCACACTGCAGCCATCTAGCGATCTGGCCCCTGGTGGCATCCCTGCCTTGGTCCATAAGACCACAAGACGTAGGAGCAGAAGTAGGCCATTCAGCCCATCGAGTCTGCTCCACCATTCAGTGAGATCATGGCTGATCTGATAATCTTTAACTCCCCTTTTCTGCCCTTTCCCCATAACCCTTGATTCCCTTACTGATTTTTAATCAGTCTATCTCTGACTTGAATATGCTTAATGACCCAGCCTCCACTGCTCTCTGCAGTAAAGAATTCCACAGGTTAACTACCCTCTGAGAGAAGAAATTCCTCCTCATCTCTGTTTTAAATGGGCGCCCCCTTACTCTGAGATTATGCCCTCTGGTCCTAGACTCTCCCACTAAGGGAAACAACCTCTCAGCATCTACCCTGTCAAGCACCCTAAGAATCTTATGTTCCAATAAAGTTGCCTCTCATTTTTATAAATTCCAATGAGTTCAGGCCCAACCTACTCAACCTCTCCTCATAAGAAAATCCCTCCATCTCCAGGATCAACCTAGTGAACATTCTCTGGGCTTCCTCCAATGCCAGTATATCTTTCCTTAGATAAGGTATCCTAGGTGTGGTCTAACTAGTGCCTTGTATAGTTTTAGCAAGACTCACCTATTTTTAAACTCCATTCCATTTGAAATAAAGGCCAACATTCCAATTACCTTCCCTATTACCTGTTGAACTTGTATGTTAGCTTTTTGGAATTCATGCACAAGGACCCCCAAATCCCTCTGTGCTGCAGCCTTCTGCAGTCTTTCTCCATTTAAATAATATTCAGCTCCTCTTCTTCTTGCCAAAGTGCATAACCTTACATTTTCCCACATTATATTCCATCTGCCAAGTTTTTGCCCATTCACTTAGCCTGTATATATCCCTCTGTAGACTCTGTATGTCATCCTCACCACTTGCCTTCCCACCTATTTTTGTCATCTGCAGACTTGGCATTTGTACATTCTCTTCCCTCATCTAAGCCATTAATATATATTGTAAATTATTGAGGCCCCATCATTGATCACTGTGGCACTCCATTAGTTACAGGTTGCCATCCTGAAGATGCCACCCCCCCACCCCCCCCATCCCATATCTGCCTTCTATTGGTTAGCCAATCCTCTACCCATTCTAATATATTGCCCCCAACACCATTGGCTCTTATTTTTTTAAGTAGCCTTATATGCAGTACCTTATTTTGGAAATCCAAATATATTACATCTACTGGTCCCCTTTATTTATACTGCATGTTGCCACCTCAAAGAATTCTAATAAATTTGTTAGGCATGATTTCCCCTTCATGAAATCATGCTGACTCTGCTTGATTAGATTATGTATTTCTAACTACTCTGCTATTACATCCTTAATAAAAGACTCTAACATTTTCCCAATGATAGATGTTAAGTTTGTTTTTTTTTGTCTCCCTCCCTTTTTGAATAAGGGTGTTACATTGGCCGTTCCCCAATCCTTTTGGGACTTTTCCAGAAAGGATTCTTGGAAGATTACTACCAGTGCATCCACTATCTCTGTTGCTGTTTCCTTTAATATCCTAGGATGCAACCCATCAGGTCCAGGGGACTTATCGAGCTTTAGCCCCATTAGTTTCCCTCGTACACTTTCTCCAGTGATAGTTATTGTATTTATTTCCTCCCCTCCCCACCGTGCACTCTCTCCGCCACACACCACCACCACCCCCCCCCAACTTTTCCCCTTGATTATTTAGTATTTTTGGAATGCTATTAGTATCTTATACTGTGAAGAGAGAAGCAGGGTATTTATTCAACTCCTTTGCCATTCCTGGTTCCCCATAATTATTTCCCCAGCCTCATTCTCTAAGGGGTCTATGTTCACTTTGGCCTCTCTCTCTACCTTTTTATATATTTAAAGAAGCTCTTACTGTCTGTTTATATTACTTGCTAGTTTACCCTCAAAGATTATTTTCTCCCTCTTCATTTATCTTTTTGGTCACCTTTTGGTTTTTAAAACTTTCCTAATCCTCTGTCTTACCACTAACCTTTTCCCTTTTCCACATTGTATGTTTTTTTTTCTTTCAATTTGATATTGTCCTTAACTTCCTTGGATGTTTTATCCCCTTCCTTGAATCCTTCTTTCCCACTGGGATATATCTTTGTTGTGAGTCATGAACTATTTTCTTAAATGTCTGCCATTGTTCAAGAACCGTCTTTTCTGCTAAACTCCTTTCCCAGTCCACTCCAGCCAACTCTGCCCTCATTCCTTTGTAATTACCCTTATTTAAGTTTAGCACAGTTGTTTCTGACCCAAGTTTCTCACTCTCAAATTGAATGCTAAATTCTACCATGTTACGGTCACTGTTTCCGAGAGGATCTTTTACTCAGGTCATTTATTAAACCTACCTCATTACATGTTACCAGATTCAAAATAGCCTGATCCCTGGTTGGATTCACAACCTATTGTTCTACGAAACTGTCCCGAATACATTTTATGAATTCTTGCTCATGTCTGCCTCTGCCAATTTGATTTTCCTAATCTACATGAAGATTAAAGTCACCCATGATTAATGTCCTGCCTTTTTTACATACTCTTATTATTTCCTGATTTATTCTGTCCTGTGGTATAGCTACTGTTAGGGGGCCTATAGACTACTCCCACTGGTGTCGTATTCCCCTTGTGATTTCTTACCTCCACCCAAATGGATTCTATGTCTTCTGATCCAAGATCATTTCTTGCCATCATACTTATTCCGTCTCGTACTAACAAAGCTACCCCACCATCCTTTCCTTCCTGCCTGTCATTTTGAAAAGTCTCATACCCTGAATATTTAGTTCCCAGCTTTGATCTCCTTGTGACCACGTCTCCATAATGGCTATAAGATCATAACCTCTATTTGTGCCTTTAATTCATTTATTTTGTTCCGAATACTATGTGCATTTAAGTAAAGGGCCATTAATTTTGCCTTTTTGCCATGTTTTCTCCTTTGACCCTATTTGCTGCTTTTTTAAAATGTTTGTACACTCTGTCATTAGGTATCATTACCTAAATCGTTGCCCTGCAAAGCTGCCGTATAGCCTACATATCCCCTTTCCAGAACCCCCTCCCCCCGTCATTTAATTTAAAGCCCTCTCTGCAACCCTAGATTTGCCAGGACACTGGTCCCAGCATGATTCAAGTGAAGCCCGTCCCACCGGAACAGCTCCCTTCTACCCCAGTACTGGTGCCAGTGCCCCATTCCTCTCACACCAATCTCTGAGCCATGCATTTAACTCCTTGATTTTAGTTATCCAATGCCAGTTTGCCTGTGGTTTAGGTAGCAATCCCAAGATTATTATCTTGGAGGTTCTGCTTTTTAATTTAGTTCAAATTCTTTCAGCAGAACCTCCTTTCACGTCCCATCAATGTCGAATACTGAACAAGTGGCTTTTCATTTGTCTGGGTTTTTTTTGAAATGGGATCTTACTGTGTGCCAAACAGCTGCTGTGTTTACCCTATGCAGTCAAGATATTTCCTGGATGGATGTTTGTGTAAATTTAACCCACAGCACTAGAGAAAAACAGACCCTAATTTACAGCAATTCTCAGATAAGGCGATTATGGGACCAGTCGCTGAGTATGACTGTACCTTTTATGCTGCTCAGTGGTCAGTCAGAACCTTGGTGGATTTGAGGTGTGGGCAGTGATTGACTCCACCAGTGAGAGACATTTCCAAGCCAGTAACAGGCTGGCTTCCCTTCCTCTGGCTCCAACACTCTCAATAATTGGGGTTCAGTGGTAGCAGCCAGGCCTCTGAGTTACTTGGTTATGGATTAAAGTCCCAGTCCACGGGCTTGAGCCTGACTGCAGTGCAGGACTGAGGGAGTGCTGCACTGCTGTCTTTCAGATGAGCCATTAAGCTAAGCCTCTGTCTGCCCCCTCAATCAGATGTAAAAGATCCCAGGATATTATTTTGAAGAAGAGCAGGGGAGTTCTCCTTGGTGTTTATCCTTCAACCAACATTGCTAAAACAAAAGCAATCTAGTCATTATCACATTGTTTTTTGTGGGACCTTGCTCAGTACAAAATGGCTGGTGTATTTCCTGTGTTACTACAATGACTACACTTCAAGAAGTCTTCAGGCCTTGCAAGGTGCTATATAAATTCAATTTCATGCCTTTTCTTTGATAATCCCGAGGCTGAAAGTTTCAGTGATGTGCAAATGATCTTCAGTTTTCCTTTCTCTGGTCATCTTTAAGCTTTGTTTGTTAACGATTTGTGCTTGTCAGCGGGAGGATGACAGTATTCATTCAGGAGTGGGATAAAGGCTTCCCAGGCCTCCATATTCTGAGTTGTTACTGGGAGCTCTAAATTATAATGGTCTGTGTGCGTACAGTGTTCATACTGCAACTGCTTCATTTGTGATAATTACTTAGCAGTACAATTATAGACTCTGCCCTTCCAAACGTGCGTTGTGTCTGGAGAGAGTGTCTTGTGCTGTGTCTATAAACATTGGATTGCAGTGCAGGGTTTTTTCTGGTGTTGCGATTAATTTGATCTATCAGGAGCAGCCCACCAAAAGCATCTATCTCTTCTTTGAGTGTAGAATTCTTAGAGTTCCAGTGTTGCAAATGAGTCATTAACTTTTTGAGTATCTCAATTTTAAGGCATTGGTTGTGGGGAGATGCCAAGCGAGGAATTGTTTATGGCACAGGATGGGCGGTGCTATGTGGTGTAGAGTGGGGGTGCTAATAGCAGAGGGTGGGGTGTGTGGCACAGGGTGGGGAGTGGCTTATGGTGCCGAGTGGAGGGTGGGAAGTGGAGGAGGGTAGGGAAGTGGACTATGGTGCAGGATGAACATAAAATAAGAAATAGAAACAGGAGTAGGTCCTTCAGCTCCTCGATCCTGCTCTGCCATTTGATAGTCTGATAGTGACCTTAATCCCACTTTCCTGCCTGCCCCCCGTAACCTTTGACTCCCTTGTAGATCAAAAACTTGCCAAACTTGGCCTTGAATATATTTAATGACCCAGTCTCCACTGCTCTCTGGGGTAGAGACTATCCAAGATTAACGACCCTCTGAGAGAAGAAATTCCTCCTCATCTCCGTCTTAAATGGGAGACCCCTTATTTTGAAACAGTGCCGCCTAGTTCCAGATTTCCCTACAAGGGGAAATGTTCTCGGCATCTACCTGGTCAAGCCCCCTCAGGATCTTATGTTTCAATAAGATCACTTCTCATTCTTCTAAATTCCAAGGAGTATAGGCCCAACTTGCTCAACCTTTCCTCCTAATCCATTTGTCCCAGGAATTAGCCGAGAGAACCTGCTCTGAACTGCTTTCGATGTAAGTATATCCCTCCTTAAAACGGAAATCAAAACTATATGCAGTACTCCAGGTGTATATTTTTATACTCCAACCCCTTTGCAATAAAGAGCAACATTCCCTTCACCTTCCTAATTACTTGCTGTACCTGCATACCAACAATTTGATTTGTGTACAAGGACACCCAGATCCCTCTGTATTGTAGCATTCTGTAATCTCTCTATTGAAATAATACTGTTTTTCTAATCTTCCTGCCAAAGTGAACAGCCTCACATTTTCCCACATTATTCTTCATCTGCCAAACTTTTGCCCACTTACTTAACTTACTTATATCCCTTTACAGACTCTGCCCTCTTTGGTTCTGGTCTGGGGCAAGGAGTGCAGGATGACAAGTGGCTCAGGGGTACTGGGTGGGATGCGGACTGAAGAACGAGGAGACACCCGTGGGGGAGGTGGAGAAGAGATAATGTTGTAACTGAGGGAGGTTGGGTTAGAAACTAGTCTGTGAATACGCTTGCCTCTCTGGCATGAAGCTGAAGTGATACTTTTGATCCAAGAAAACTTGGATAACTTGTGGCTGCTTATTTGAACATTTTTGCTGAAGAATTGAGCAGAAGTGATGCTGCCTGCCAGTTGGGTCTCCACGCAACAGCAAGACCATTTACCTGAGTTAAACAGATCCAGCCACTGTGGCAGGGTTTGGTGGATCAGGGAAGTGGTGGTTTGAAGCAGAATTGTCAACACTGGGCTAGAGCCAACAGGCCTTTATATCAAGGCCATAAACCTCAGAAATGTGGTAGACAAAGTTTGTGAAAATGAAATCTGTGAGCTAAAGTTAGTTCTCAGTCTCTGCTGTGATGTTTCAAATTAAACTGATGCTTTTTGTAACTAAGCAGAAAGTGTTGTGATTATGTTATTGCATAAAGGGGAGTGTGTGTAACCTCATTGTGTGAAACCAGGTTGGACGATTACCTGTCCTTGATTCTGTAAGGGATTAATTTGAGGAATTTTACAACTCTTGCTTCTCTCACTGGCTTAGTTCAATGATTCTGATTAGGAAACCTGTTACTGCAAGGTAACTTCGTAAATCCTCTTTCTTCATGTAAACGTGAGCGAGCTGACATGTTTTATTTTGGTGACTACTCGTAGCATTAAATCATCTTTGTCCTTCACCATCTTGTGGGATGGCCCTTTTTAATACTGTATCTTGCAACGGAATGACAGAGCACGGGCCGTTTTGACCAGTGCTCAGTTCTGCTTGTGCAATGATAAATGCCAAATTGCACTGTCCCATTGCTCTCTTTTATCAGGTATTTGAGAGTCAATTTGGAAAGAATATTTACTCCGTGCAATTGGAGATGTCAGGTTGGGCATTAAGTGGGAATTGGCTACTGAGCAAATCTCACCATTTCACTGTCCATGGATATTGTTGGCTCACCACGGCCTTCAGGAGATTGTTGTTGTGAAGCTGATTGGGGTTCAGAGCTTGATGTACATCTCACACTGACATCACCCTGGAAATGCAATAGCTGGTCAGTGAAGTAAAAGGAATGAAGAAACTCAGAGCAGCTAATTAACCTCAACTGCTCGCTCCTCATTCTTTAAGGAGTGCACTCCTGCACATTGAAACAATTGGGACCAAAGGAATGGATATGATGCATGTTAAAAATGCAGCGTCAGTGCTTCATACATCTTTCCAGAACCCCTCCCCCATTCCCAGTGTCAGTGCAGCTGCCACGATCTTGGGTGGTGAGCAGAACAGTTGAAGGTCAGTGATGGTGACAGCTGATAGACTTGAAAGATAGAACAGTTGATTGTGATAAAGTTAGCAAATGTCACTGGAGTTGCAGGAAAGCTGTAAACCCGGAGCAGCTCTTAACTCCTCTGTAGTCCTGCTTTAAAGCTGCAAACCTGTTCCCTCACTGCAGTCAGTGAGATTTCACAATCTGCTGCTGGGTGGAATTGTCATTTTAGTCAACTTGAACTGTGGAAAACAATTGTGAATTTGTGGATTATGTCTGGAGACAGTACTTTAAGCAGTACAGCATTGGAATACAGTACTGGGGGATACAGGTCTGTCACAGTATAACACTGGGGTGCAGTACTAATGTGTTGTATGGTACTGATCTTTTACCACATCACTGAGTCTTGCACTGGAGGGTACAGGTCTGTTGTGGTATAACACGGTGGTACAGTATTTTAGGGTACAGGTCAACACTAACATTGGAATGCAGTACTGCTGGTCACATCTATTGTATAAAACTGCAGTGGAGTACTGGTGGGTACAGGCCTGTCACTAGAACACAGGTACAATACTGTGGGGTATAGGTCTGCCACTCTCTGCAGTACAGTGCTGGTGGTACAGGTATCTCACTGTAAAATGGGTACAGTACTAGTTATAGTGACAAATCTGTGCTCCTGTGAGTACAATACTGGTGGGAATAGGTATGTCACTCTAAAACATAGGTACAATATTGTATGGTACAGGTCTGTCACTCAGTGCAGTACAGCACTGTATAACCTTGAGGTACAGTATTTTAGGATACCAGACTATCTACATCACTGGAATCCACTACTGAAGGGTGCAGGGCTGTCAGTGTACAACACTGTGGTACAGTATATGCAGTGTTATGACCCACCCCCAGGTGGGGTTCCCCAAAGTAGTTGATCCAGGTGAGATCCCTCAATTTGTCACCATCTGGTTGGGAAACCCCCAAATTTTTATGCCCCAGGTAAGGAGGAATGAACTGGCTCCCTGTCTTTATTCAGCCCCCCTGCCCCTCCTGTTGGTCGCAACAAGATTTAATCCATAAAGGATCCTTTTCGCGGATACCTTTTTCCCAGCCCCAATCATTCTGGCTTTGAAGGAGCCAATTTGATCAGACTTTCTTTAGTTAGAGGTAAGAGTAAGTTTATTAACTACTAAAGAATTAACTACGGTAGATGAATAGTTGGATTCGAGGCTCCAGTAGTGTTGAATTCAGTAGAGAGAGAGATCGGGATACCTACAAAATGGTGATTTGCAGGGGTAGAGTGTGTGGCTGTTACTTCTGAGTCAAACTTCGAGCACTTGCTCTCTCTTTCAGAACACCCACCAAAGGCAGACACTGGGACAGCTTTTCAGCTCACTTTTAACCTCTTCTTTGTATATTCCAAGTGGGAAGCAAATTCACAAATCTGTCTGGGCATTGCTCACAGGGTTTCTTGATAGATGACTTATCTCCCATTATGTTCCATTGTCTCTACCGGAGGGAGCAATTAGTTTCTGGATGTCTTTAGATGTACCTTGTCTGGCAACAGGATTGGGTTCCGTTACCTCTTAGGGAGTCTCCCTACAGCATTCCAGCCAGTGGCTTGTGTGCATTTTTAAAAACTCAGGTCTTATTTTTAAAGTCCAATATTTCGAGGCACATTTGATATTTTTCCTTCATTATCATGACAGTGGTAACAGGTATTTCAGCGTGTAACACAGGGATACCAAACCATCTTTCAGAAACGATGATGAACTGAGTCCCTGTCCACCTTCTCAGGTGGACATGAAAGATCCCATGGAGCTGTTTTGAAGAAGAGCAGGGGAAATGTCCCTTATGTCCTGGCCAATATTTAACCCTCAACCAACCTCTCAACCAGCATCACCAATTCATTTACAGGATTGTAAATGACAGTATCTATTTACAGTGGGCATTGCTGGCTAGGCCAGCATTTATTGCCCATCCTTAATTGCCCTTGAGAAGGTGGGTGAGCTGCCTTCTTGAACCCCTGCAGTTCATGTGATGTAAGTACCCCCACAATGCTGTTAGGGAGGAAGTTCCAGCGACTGTGAAGGAACGGTGATGTATTTCCCCATAGGGTGGTGTGTAGCTTGGAGAGGAACTTCCAGGTGATGGTGTTCCCATGTGTCTGATGCCCTTGACCTTCTAGATGGTAGCATCGTGTGCTTGGAAGGTGCTGCTGAAGGAGTATTGGTGAGTTGCTGCAGGGCACCTTGTAGATACACACTGCTGCCACTGTGCATTGATGGTGGAGGGAGTGAATGTTTATGCAAGGGGTATCAATCAAGCGGGCTGCTTTGTCCTGGATGGTGTTGAGCTTTTTGGGTGTTGTTGGAGCTGCACTCATCCAGGCAAGTGGAGATGGTACTGGAATGTACAGACCTCTCGCTGTGCATTACTGAATACAGTAATATAGTGTACAGACCTGTCACTGTATATTACTGGGGTGCAGTACTGGTGTGTACATAAGTTGCTTATATTTTTAGGTGCAGTATTAGTGTATATATATTTGTCACTGTATATTACTGGGGAGCAGTGCTGGAGGCTATAGTTGTGTTAGGGACACTCCTGCTAATGGAGATGTTTAGTGTGATGAAATAGGACATTACACAGAAGCTAATCTCATAATGTGAAAGTGACTGGCTGAGAGTGTGGGTTTCTGGATTTAGGGTTGATGCTGTTCTGCTGAATGAGCTTGTCCAACCTCATTTATTCTTGCTTCCTGTTAGTCATGCAACATCATAATTCTGCACCAATTAAATCACAGTAACCTCTCCATCTCGCTGTCATCTTTGCCCTGGTTTAACGTTTCATTTTAAATGGAAAAATTATATATGGAACTGAGTGAGTTTGCGGATGCATTTAGATTTTGAATTGGCCTCCTGTGGTCCGAAAATGCCAGTACAACCCCCACAGTTGGAGTAATTTACAACCTCATTATTCACAGCCATCTGTAATTGTTTCTTTTGATGTGTAAATATACATTAAACATTGCTTTAGAGAGAGAGATTGTTTTTGGGTGCTGTGCCGCAGTTATCTCCTTCCTTGTCTGCTGTGTGCAGCATTTCTTTAGTCGTCCAGATGGTAACTGGAGACTCTTCCTGAGCACTAGGCGGGACTACAGACAGCCCGGTGAATGAGCTGGCTGCCCAATGAGCAGCATCTTCTGTTGCCAAGATGGTTTAACCTGTCAGAACTTGTCTCTTGCCGTGACAAGCTTGTGCAGTTGTTGTCACAAGAGAAGCCCTAGGCCTTCCATTTCATTGCACCTGTTTTGCAGTCAAAACTCAGTCTCCCAATTTGTCCTACAGGAAAGCCAAAGTCAACATGTTTTCACTCACTGATACAAATTATCTTATTAAACCAGCGCAGCTGAGGGGCCCAGAGCCCATTAACTTGATTGCTGTACCGTGTTTGTATTTATTTATTTTTATTCTTTCATGGGATGTGGGCATCGCTGGCAAGGTCAACATTTGTTTGCCTGTCCCTACTTGCCCTTGAACTAAGTGACTTGTTAGGCTATTTCACTTGGCATTTAAGAGTCAACCACATTGCTGTGGGTTTGGAGTCACATGTAGACCAGACCAGGTAAGGATGGCAGGTTTCCTTCCCTAAAGGACATTAGTGAACCAGATGGGTTTTATGATAATTGATAGTTTCATAGTCACCATTACTGAGACTAGCTTGCAATTCCAGATTTTATAATTCCAGATTTTTTTTTATTAACTGAATTTAAATTCCACCAGCTGCCTTGGTGGACTTTGGACCTATGTTCCCAAGGCATTTGTCTGGGTCACTCATCCAGTGACATTATCACTACATCACTGTCTCCCTCGATTATCAATATTGATTTAATAAGCCAGGCAAACATTCCAACAGCTCAAAGGATGAAGGAAAGTATTAATGTCCACATTAAACCAACAAGGTTAGTTATAAAGGTTGGTCCTGTATGACACTCAGGGTAAAAGTTTATTTTGCACTGTTCACTGTCCTAGACACAATTCAATCTGCTCCAGTTGATAATGAGTTATACACACAATTGGCTTTTAAGGCTCTTCTCTGGCGTGAGTTCAACATCGTGAGAGAGATGGGGTTCTATCTTCTGACCACAATGACCAGGTCACAGGGAAGCAGACATGTATAAAGAGGCACTGTAGCAGCCCACCAAAGGTGCTTCCCCTCGGGCCCCACCACCACCAATGACCCTTCCCACCAAGAAGGACAAGGGCAGCAATGTTCTGAGAACAGCTTCATCTCCAAGTCACATATCACCACCCAGACTTGGGCATATACAGGCAGTCCTCGACTTTACAGTGTTCGAGTTATGACAAGAGGCACTTACGACACTTATAAATGACACTGTTTTCCATGTTGGTTTTGACTTTACGATGCCATGCTAGTGAACAGGTTCAAATGTTCATATGCATGCATCACCATTCTGCGCCACCCATCTCCCTGACTAAAGATGCTCAGTTGCTCTTCCGATGACGTTAGTACAGTGCTGTACTATATTTGTATATTTTTAGCTTGTGATTGTTACATGTCAATGATTGCTATTTACAACATAAATATGTTAATGTTGCTCATCTGTAATTGATTGAGTACCAAAACTCTGTGTTATTTTGGTGAAAACAGGGTATTGGGCCTTGGTTCAGGAACCAATCCCCCATTTATAACATTGTTCTTATGGGAAAATTGGTTCCAAGTTATGACGTTTCGACATACAATTGGTTGCTGAAAACCATGTGTTGTTGTAAGTCTGAGGACTGCCTGGATCACCATTCCTTCATTGGCATTGTGTCCTCCTGGAATACTGACCCAAACACTATTATGGGGGCACTAATGCTGACATTGACTGCCGTGTTTTAAAAAAGCTCATTGCCACCTTCTCAGATTGGTTGGAGATGGGCCATAAATGTTGCCCTTGGCAACATTAGAACAAATTTATATATTAAAGAGGAAGCAGCCTCAGAATTGGAGCTGGAGGGAGAGGGGAAATGCTTATTCCATAAATATTTAGAGATGAGCAGGGAATTGATATCTGCCTAAACCCCAACTGAAGATAAATTTGAGTCTCCGACCATGGACACCTCTATAGTTTGCACCTCCTGTGAGGTTTAGAACTTGAAAATGCTCTTGGCTGGTTGAAGAAGGGCAAGATGCTTTAAATTCCAAAATGAATAAATGGAAGAACTTGGTAGATTTACAGGAAGAGAGAAAGAGATTCAGGTAGACCATCCCATGTTTCAATGAAAAAGTGGCTGTGGGGTGAGTGTGGAGCAATGAGATTGGCTTTGGGTTGTGTTTGTGGAGAGTTGGTACAGCCCCAATGCGCTGACTGGCCTCTTTCTTTGCCACTCCTCTTTCTCAAGGAAGGCAGGTTTATTAAACCCTCTGCGAAGTAGGCAAAGCCCTTTTACACTGCTGTGGCTTTCATTTACTAAATGCGGCCATCTGAACTTGGCCCTAAGGAAACGAATCTCTCTCTCATATATAGATGCACATAGATATGTATGTGGGGGTATGTGATGTAGTAATTTGATAAGGGTTAGTTGCAGGTGTTAATGATTTTCTGCCCCTCTGTTCCATGTCCATGGGCACTGCACACGTCTGCTCTGTCACTGTCGTTGAGCATGTGTTGTTTTGTGATTAGGAGCAGGAGCCTCTGGATTAAGCATCCCGTCCCCTCCCACCCCTTTCCCAAACCACCAAGTTTAGTTTGAGGTTCCATTGGAAGTGTGGCCATTCTTGGTGCATCTTCTGCCATTGCATCGAGCCTTGCATTTTATTCTCGTTTGTCCGACTGTTATTTTCTATGTAAGTATCTTCCCGGCTGCAAGTAACTTAAAGTTGAAGTCAATCATAGCTACGTTTACCTCTACCCAGGTGAGATCTGCCAGCCTGAACATAAGCCTGTTTGTTGTGTATATTGAACTACCTGCTACCTTTGCCCCAAGAAACTTAGTTGGGCTGCACTAGACCAAAACTTTCCTTACACGGGTGTTTCTGCAGTCATGGTGATGAGGAGAGTTAATCTGGGCACTGATCAATGATGCCAGCCCTTAGCTGAAGGAGGTAGTTGCTGTTTTTTTTATATTACCCTGTCCTTATTTCCCATGTTTACATGGCAATCTTAAAATTCTCGGATTGTATGAAGCATAATAGGCTTAAGAGTGAAATTGAGGACAGTGTGTGTGGACTAGCTTTGTATTCCCTCGAGTATAAAAGGGTAAAGGGTGAACTAGTTGAGGGTGTTTTTAATTTATTTCACAGGGTGTGGGTGTCACTTGCCAGGCCAGCATTTATTGTCCACCCCTAATTGCCCTTGAGAAGGTGGTGGTTAATCTCCCCTTCTTGAATTGCTGCAGTCTGAGATGATAGTTGAAGATGACTAAAGGGATTGACTGGGGTAGAAAAGAGAGAAACTATTTCTTCAGGTGGCAGAATCCAGAACAAAGGGACATAACCTTAAAATTAGAGCTAGGTCATTTAGGGCTGCTGTCAGCAAGCACATTTTCACACAAAGCGTAGTGGTATTCTGGAACACTCTCCCTCTGTTGGGGCTAGGAGACTTGAACTAAGATTGATAGATTTTTGTTTGGTAATGATATTAAGGGATAGGTGCAAAGGTGGGCAAATAGAATTAAGATACAGATCAGCTGGGATCTAGTTGAGTGGCAAAACAGGTTTGAGGGGCTGAATGGCCTCTGCCTGTTCCTGGGGTTGAGACACCTCACTTCTCTTTTCTTGACTGCTAAATGCTTCAGAGGTATTGTGGACCTTCACCCTCACACAGCATGGAAACGAATATCTAGTGGAATTTCAGATTTTTCCAGGGCTGGTTGGAATCGGCAATCCCAAGCAACTACTCCAGGGTGAAGATGGCCTCAAGTAAATCAATTATTCCCAAGCAACAGGGTGGGTTAATGTCATTCCAAACATCTGTGCTTGCTTGCAAACTCAGCAGCAGTAGGGCTATGCTGGGTGCCACCCGTTTAAGCTGGGTGTGACGAGGGCTCCATCAATACAATTACATGTGTGCTTTTATTTAGAACTGTGGTATATTGTAAAATGTGGAGCAATTGCAGCAGGCAGCAGCATATCTTTCAGTTATGCCTTCAACCCTTGCCCCTCTTTCTGCAACTGACTGAGCTGCCTTGAATGTTCTGAAAAGATGATAGTGACTTGCTTTTGGGGAGATGGTGGCATAGTGGCAGTGCTGTTGGACTAGTAATGCAGATGCCCAGGTTGCTGCCCTGGCAGCTGGTGGAATTTAAATTCAATTAACAAAATCTGGAATTGAAAGCTAGTCTCAGAAATGAAGGTCCATGAAACTCGAGATTGTTGTGGAAACTCATCTGGTTCACTAATGTCCTTTAGGGAAGGAAATCTGCCATCCTTACCTGGTCTGGTTGACTCCTCACTGCCCTCTGAAATGGCCTAGCAAGTCACTCACTCAGTTCAAGGGCACTTAGGGATGGGCAACAAATGCTGACCTTGCCAGCGAAGTCCATGATAGAATAAAGGTAAAGAAAATTATAGAGCCCCTTTCATGAGCATGGGACGTCCCAAAGCACTTTACAGGCAATGAAGTACATTTGAAGAATAGTCCCCGCTGCAATGTAGGAAATACTGCAGCCAATTTGTGCATAGCAAGGTCCCACAGGTAGAAATGTGATAATGACCAGATAACGTTGTTTTAAAGCTGCTGATTGAGGGATAAATATTGTCTGAGACACTAGGGAGAACACCCTTGTTCTTCATCAAAATGGTGCCTTGGGATCTTTTGCATACACCTGAGAGAGCAGACAAGGCCTTGGTTTAGTGTCTCAAAAGAAGGACTGCACCTCCAACAGTGCAGCATTCCCTTGGTACTGCACTGGAGTGTCAGCCTGGAATATGTGCTCAATTTTCTAAATTGCTGATCATGGGTTGCTAAACGTCTGCTTCATGCTATATCCTGGTCCATTGAACACGTGGAATATTGGGAAATGAGTTGCATATCTAGCCTGATTATTTTAGCATGGAAATTTTCCCTGACCTACCAAATCTTCCCCTCGGTTTCCTTGGCTTGGAAATTTGCCTGTGCATTATTGATAGAAGACAATTTATCACTTCCCCTAGAGGTGAAGGTGAAAATTAGAATTGGGGATCAAAAATAAGAACATTTCGGATGAGACAAAACTGTCTGTCAACATCTGAAAGGGAAGGGGCAGATTAACGCTGTGTGTGGATCTTCACTACGAACCTGCTGATCCTGGAAGTGGAGGAAAGGAGAGGGGGAGAGAGAGAAATGTTTTTCCCCTCCCACCTCCATCACTGGTGAACTGGCTTTACACCCCCCAGGACACTTGGTTTATTTCACGTCAGAATTAAATTCAGTCTTTGGCTCCCTATTCTGATCAAAGCGCAAGGATTCATCTCACAGCTGGGACGTAGCAGGAACTTATTTTAATGAGGATTATATTGAATTCAGTCTTCCTCCTCCACCATTGATAAACCCATGAGGGAGTGCTGCAATGTTAGATACTCGAATGATGGTGATTGCAACTCTGGCTTGGCGCATTCCTGGAGGTTGTAACACATGACCTACCCAGTTCATCACTTTTTCCTTCACCAGCATATCCCCCCCCACTGCCCACCAAGCCCCACTAGGTCTACCAATATTCTTGTAACTAATAACAAAAACTAATCTGAAGGTACCCAGTTATGATTTATCTCCTGGGTTGACCATAGCAGTGCCTGGGAGATTGATCTTCAATTCTTGTTGACCCCAGGATGACCTTGAAGCATTGGTGATTGTGCTGAGAGCTGTGGGTTTGATCAGCTGTGACCCCAACCCAGGTAACATGGTATAGCACCATCATGCATAACTGGTTGTTAAGGACAACTCCAGCTCATGCCCTGCATTGTCCGAATGACTCCATTACGTACATGATGGGCCTCGACAACGCTGGTCCTGGGACTGAAGGAAGTGTCCCGTTTCCTGTTTCGAAGGGTTTAAGTTCTTCGCCCATATTGGAGATTCTAAATTAATCACTGCATTTTATTTCCTCCTTTTTTTTAAAAAAAAACATAAATCTGTGTCAGATAATTGTCCAGAACCACATGTACTCAGTGTGAGAAAAAGAGAGAATTGCGTTTTTAGTACCTTTTTAAAGTGTAGTCACTGTCACAACATAGGAAATGCGGCAGCCAATTTGTGCACAGCAAGCTCCCACATACAGCAGTGTGATGATGACTGGATATTTTGTTTGTGATCTTGATTGAGGGATAAATATTGTTCAGGACATCAGGGATAAATTCCTGTCCTCTTTCAAAAATAGTGCCATGGGACCTATAATATCCACCTGAGAGAGGGCAGGTGTGCCCTAGTTTAAGGTTCCATCTGAAAGTTGGCACCTCTAATAGCGCATACTCGTTCAATACTGCACTGGAGTATCAGCCTGGATTATCTGCTCAAATTGCTGGAGTGGGAGTTGAACCCACATCTCTGACTCCTGAGATCACTGGAGGAGGAGGCTCCATAAATATTCCCATCCTCAATGATGGGGGAGCCCAGCATGTCAGTGTAAAAGATAAAGCTAAGTATTTGCAACAGTCTTCAGCTAGAATTGCCGAGTGGATGATCCATCTCGGCCTCTTCTGGAACTCCGAGCATCACGGATGCCAGTCTTCAGCCAATTCGATTCACTCCAGTGATATCAAGAACCGGCTGACAGTACTGGATACTTCAAAGGCTATGGGCTCTGACAATATTCTGGCAATAGTACTGAAGACTTGTGCTCCATAACTTGCCAGGCCCCTAGCCAAGCAGTTTCAGTACAGATACAACACTGGCA
Organism: Carcharodon carcharias; assembly: GCF_017639515.1. NCBI lineage: Eukaryota > Metazoa > Chordata > Chondrichthyes > Lamniformes > Lamnidae > Carcharodon > Carcharodon carcharias. The sequence goes on along the minus strand of NC_054485.1, from coordinate 52,262,188 downwards.
TCTACCCGGCTATGTGGAAAATTGCCCAGATATGTCCTGTGTATGCAAAGCAGGACGAATCCAACTCGGCCAATCACTGCCCCATTGGTCTACTCATCAGTAAAGTAATGGAAGGAGTCATCAACAGTGCTCTCAAGTGGCACTTGCTTAGCAATAACTTGCTCACTGCCCAGTTTGGGTTCCATCAGGGTCACTCAACTCCTGACCTCATTACAGCCTTGGTTCAAACATGGACAAAAAAGCTGAACTCCAGAGGTGAGGTGAGAGTGACTGCCTTTGACATCAAGGCAGCATTTGACCGAGTGTGGCATCAAGGAACCCTAGCAAAACTGGAGTCAATGGGAATCAAGAGGAAAACACTTCACTGGTTGGAGTCATACCTAGCACAAAGGAAGTTGTTGTGGTTGTTGGAGGTCAGTCATCTTGGCTCCAGGACATCGCTGCAGGAGTTCCCAAGCATAGTGTCCTTGGCCCAACCATCTTCAGCTGCTTCATCAATGACCTTCCTTCCATCATAAGGTCAGAAGTAGGGATGTTCAGTGATGATTGTACAATGTTCAGCACCATTCACGACTGCTCAGATACTGAAGCAGTCCATGTCCAAATGCAGCAAGACCTGGTTAATATCCACGCTTGGGCTGACAAATGGCAAGTAACATTCGCACCACAAGTGCCAGGCACTTTCCAGCAAGAGATAGCCTAACCATCACCCATTAACATTCAATGGCATTACCATCACTGAATCGCTCACCATTAACATTCTGAGGGTTACCATTGACCATAAACTAAACTGGTCCAGCCATATAAATACTGTGGCTACAAGAGCAGGTCAGAGGCTGGGAATTCTGTGGCGAGTAACTCGCCTCTTGACTCCCCAGAGCCTGTCGACCATCTACAAGGCGCAGGTCAGGAGTGTAATGGAATGCTTTCCACTTAACTAGATGAGGGCTGCTCCAACAACACTCACCATCCAGGACAAAGCAACTCGCTTGATTGGCACCACATGCACAAACATTCACTTCCTCCAGCACCGACGCACAGTGGCAGCAGTGTGTACCATCTACAAGGTGCACTGCAGCAACTCACCAAGGCTTCTTAGACAGCACCTTCCAAAGCCATGACCACTACCATCTAGCAGGACAAGGGCAGCTGACACATGGGAGCATCACCACTGGGAAGTTCCCCTCCAAGCCACTCGCCATCCTGACTTGGAAATATATTGCTGTTCCTTCACTGTTGTTGGGTCAAAATCTTGGGACTCTCTCCCTAACAGCACTGTGGGTGTACCTACACCACATGGGCTGCAGCAGTCAAGAAGGCAGCTCACCACCACCTTCTCAAGGGCAATTAGGGTTGGGTAATAAATGCTGGCCTAGCCAGCAACGCCCACATCCAGTGAATGAATAAAACAAAATCTGTGCTGTAGTCAATACTTCTATGCCCCAGCAATTCACAAGCTCACATTTCTGTCCTTGGCCTGTTGCAATACTCCATTGAAGCCCAACGCAAGCTGGAGGAACAGCACCTCATCTTTCGCTTATGTGCTTCACAGCCTCCTGGATTCGAGATTGAGGTCAACAACTTCAGACCATGAACTCTGTTCTCTATTTTGAATTTTTTTCCCCCAAATGCTAAACTGTATCTTGTTCTCATGTTTTTGCTTTCAGACAGCGCTGACCTCTTTGCTATTAACACATTCTCCTGCCTTCCAACCTGTCCCTAACCTCCTCCTTTTGCTCCAACTTCCTCTTCCCCTTTTTAACAGCATAAAACCCATTCCATTTCTCTGTTTCTCTCTCCACAGATGCCACCAAGCCTGCTGAGATTTTCCAGCATTTTCTGTTTTTATCCCATTCACACCTGTGCACCATCTAGCGAAGGCCCTGGTTAGTAAATGGAAGCGGGATCCAAGCCAATGTTATTGAATCAGCTTCCAAGTCATCATAACTTTCGAGCAAATTGGATATAGGTTTGAAAAGGATAAGCTAGCTAATGGGAGCAATGGGATAATTCTTTCAAATAGCCATTACAATGGGCTGGATGGCCACCTTGCACGTGGTAAGATTTTGTGATTCTACGATAGTCCCCCTGCCCCATCCCCAATGAAGCTCTGAGGTGCTGAGGCCAATTATCCTAACATAGATCACTCAACCGGGAACAAGTGGGGAATGAAACTTGGGACATTCCAACTGCTGAGAGCTCACTGACACCGTGGGCCTCCCACTCATACCTGAAAGGTGTTGAGTCGAGGCTCCCAGTTTGGAGTGTCTCATTTCTTGGGGCTGTGAAGATCATTAAACCCAGTTTTGCTCTGCGCCTGGCTTTCTCGTGCTGAGTACACTGCTGCAGCGGTGAGCGTGGGACTTGACATCAGGGTGATAGCTGCCTGCCACCCTCCATTCTGTAGCTCTGGTGTCAGCCATGACTCAGAAGGTTGAGGGTTCAAACCTCACTTCAGTGACTTGAGTGCATAACATTGGTTGATTCTTTAAGAGTGATGTCTTTCATTTGAGACATTCTTTCTGCCTCTCAGGTTAGTGTAAAAGATTCCTCAGCGCTATTTCGAACAAAACCAGGGGAGCTGTCCTTGGTGCCCTGGCCAACAACAATTCCAAACCAGAGTCACTCAAACAGATTAATCTGGTCTTTATCATTTTGCTGCTTCTGGGACTTTGCTGTGCAAAAATCTGTCGCATTTCTTTCATTACAAAAGTGGGTACACTTCAAAAGTTCTTCATTGGCTGTAAAGCACTTTGGGACAGCTTGAGGTTGTGAAAGGTGCTATATAAAGGCAACTCCCTTTCTTTTCCTCACTGTGATGGACAGTTTGCACCACACTGCAGACATTTGGCAGAGACACTCCAAGGTCCATTGTCCTGCTCTGTATCTAACACTGGAAGTGTTATCAGCTGGATCAAGCCAGGGCACAGTGATTACAGGGTACAGACAGTAAGTCCAGCCAGACTTAGTGCTTTTACATATCTTCAGGGAGCACAAGGTTAGGGGAGTGATCCCACGTGCTGGCATTATCCTCTGTCTGTATTTTCATCTTGTTGCTACAGGAGTTGAGCTGCATTTGTAATTCATGCTTTGGAATTTGCAATGATGACTGAACAGAGAAAGAGCAAGTTTGCTTTTAAGCAACCGTTTTTATGAACTCGGAACTTTCCAAAGCACTTTACAGCCAATGAACTACTGTTGAAGTGTGGTCAATGTTGTAACACTGCTGTCAATTTGGACACAGCAAGCTCCCACAAACAGCAATGTGATAAATAACGAGGTGCACTGATGTTGGTGTTGGTTGAGAGGTAAATCTTGACCAGGAAGCTCCCCTGCTCCTCCTCAAATTGTGACATGGAAATTTTTATATTCATCAGCAAAGGCAGACAAGGCCTCGGTTTAACATCTCATCCAAAAGACGGCATCTTTGACACTGCAGCCCTCCCTCAGTACTGCACTGTCAGCCTAGATTATATACTGAAATCTCAGGACTTAACTCAGAGGTATGATTTATTCTGCATAGCAAAGAACAAAAGAGCTGTTCAGCCCTCAACCCCATTATGCCCTTGTTTTAAAGGGAGTGCTGATGATAGGATTATTTGAGGGGGTTTTGGGCCAGATGAACTGTCTGAGAGTGACAGCATACAATTAGCACATTGCATTTAATTGTGCTCTTATCTGAGTCACCCCTAGAAGCCAGATAGATGTTAGCCTTGGCATTGTTGGCATAGATCCTGCCTCTGAATCAGAAAGTCGTCTGTTCACATCCCACTCTGTGATACGAGCCCATGATCTAGGCTGATGCCCCAAGGGCAGAGAGAGAGAGATGTGTTATGAGGGATGCAGTCTTCAGATGAGACAATAATAAACCATGTTGGGGGTGGGGAAGTCCTCCCATTATGCTGGCCAGCCTTCCTCCCTCAACCAATACTACCAACAACAGCTCCTTCAGGTACTCTTTGACAACAGTTGCTGCACTTTAAAATAACCTTTTGTATCTGAAGCACTCTGATGTTGCTGAGGCACTAATTCTTTTTTCCTCCATGTTGTCCAGTTTGCTCTGGACACAACGAATCTGTGGTGATCGATTCTGCTTCCCAAGGTTACCATTGGCTACAGAGCTCAGGCAATTTGGACCTCGGGCAGGAGTCAGCAACCATTTATACCTGAAGAGCCATGTTATAAAAACGCCTAAAATAAGAGCTATTGGGAGCGTAAGATGAAAATTTGACATTTCTAAACCAAATACTTGACAGATTGCCAAGTGAAGCTGGTAGAACATAAAACATAGGTATACAAATAAAATGTATTGAATTTATGTATCGAGGGGGAAAAAAAATGAATATTAAAATAGACCTAACTCTTAAATTATTGGATTTTTTGCCTTGACTTTACTGATGACATGACAGCTAAACAATCTTATTAACAAATTTTAACTTGATGAGTAGAAATAAGAATTTTTCAGCTATTGATTCTCATGATTTTTAAAAAAAAAGCTTTTCCTAACGGATTCAGAATAATTTATTGTCTTAGCTATATTAAAAACAATAATAGCCCCGACCATAAAACATGTTCCTCAAATCTAAGGTGCAGCTGCACCAATTAAACAGGTTTATTTCGAGCATGATTATGTTTGTTGTTTTAAAAAAAAATAATCATTTGAAACTGTAAAGTGTAGCACAATGATTTGCTTTTTATCCCCACAAATTAAAAACATGGCTTTTACTTGACTTTTTTTCACGTTAACGTCATCCAAGGGGAAAGGTGGGAAGTGGCAGGTGAGATGTTAAAGAGCCGCATGCGGCCTTGGAGCCATAGGTTACAGACCCCCCTGGTCTATGGCACTGTCGAGCGCAACTGTTTTTCCCTTTTATATAGTGAAGGACGGTCAGCAACAGGGTCACTGCCCTGATCAAATCTCTCTTCATCGCTCTCTTTTATATAATAGAATCATAGAATAGTATGACATTGATAGAGGTTGCTCTTATATAATGTCTTTTATGTGGCTTTCATCCAAATCCTGGTCCCATTTTTACTTTAATTTTTGTTGGTAGCAGTAAATTTTATGGATGAGGATTGATGTGAAGGGAGGAATGGGAATATCTCTCTTTCTCTTTATCTCCCTTTTGTTCCCTTATCCATTAAGGCCACTGCTACCAGCAAAATGCAAAATGAAATGTGGACTGGGATCTGGATGAAAGCCAGTGAAGTCTGCAGTGTTTGGAATGTAGCGAGATCGAGGCTACAATCTGTCTCTGGGTTACAAACTGTACAGGCTTTGCTGAGTGCTTTTGATATACAGGCACTTGGAGATTAGTGCTGCTGTAGATCCTAGCATGTCATTCCCTTCTGTATGTGAATGTACAGCTCAAACAAGCTCCACCAATCACCTCCTACCCCACCCTGCAATCCCCACTCCCCTTGTGTCATCAGCTAAAGCCTGGTCTCGCTTTAGTTTCTGGTTCCAGTGGTGGGATTTTAAATGTTGTCCACTGGCGGGAAAACAGGCAGGTGGACCTGTAAATTAGGGCATTGCGCCATTGTTGGCGTGCTCGCTTATCCCCCCCCCAACTTGATTTTTCAAGCACCAGAGGAGGTGCTGCCCATGGCCCAACTGAGGCCTTTAAGAGGACAGTTAATGTCCAATGAATGGCCACTTCCTATTGGCGCTCAGATGTGCAGAGCTGCTGGCCTCAGATTGGCCAGCAGCTCTGAGGTGGGATGTCCTCCTGGAGACAGGCAAAAGTCCCACCTCATGCTAATTGAAGGGCCATCACCCGAAAACTTAAAGCGGGGTGAGCCGTGTTAAGCAGAGGTGTGCTATCCCCTGTCCTTACAAATTACACTGTGGGGAGCCCGCCCTTAGTGTAAAATCCAGCCCCAGGGGTGGAATTTAATGCCCATTGCCATGGCGAGTTTGGTAGGGGACATTTAATCAGATGGGAGGGTGCCAGGTTGGGGACCCTGCCATTTTCCAGCCTCTGCCCTGATTAAGACCGTGGGTGACTTTAAATGGGCATTAATTGCCCATTTAGGGCCTCATCGCCCTGCCACTGATATTCACCCAGCGGTCGGCGGTGAGCTCACCATGTGAGGAGCATGATCAGGAGTGGAGGGAGGTCCCTCATTCAAAGGCATTCAGTCCCTGATCGAGGGAGCTGATGGGAAGGGTCGGGCCCACTGAGTACCCTTGGTGCTGACTACCCCGCAGCCACCTCCCCCCCTCACCTGACATCACTTTCCTGCAGCTGGGATCCAGCAATGATCTTGGGCCTTGGGTGGCTGTTGTACTGGTAGCTGTCACCACCTTCCCTATGACGCTGTTGGTCAATTGAGTTGTCATCCTCTGACCAGCTGCGCTCAAGTTAGCATGACTTCTGCCCCCGGGGTCCTTGATCCCGGGGAAGACCTGCTGGTGTTTGGTTAAATGGCACTTGATATGGGGGGTATTCCCTAAAGGAGGTGACGTGGGGCTCTCTCCGGCTCTCCAGCGGACAGGCAGTACCCTGGTCACTGACATTAAATACCACCCCGAGAATCCGATGTATGTACAATGTATTCTAACACTCAGCAGCTTGATAAATGTTCTGACCTGCCTCACTTGCCCCATTGTCACCTGTGCATGAAACAACACTGGCTGGAGCTTGCCTCAAGGCCATGGTACCTTAGGCTCCAGCTGCAGTTGTTAAACTAAATGCCTTTCATTCTCCCACTCTAATGTTATGTGAATGCCTCTTGTGTTCCGGCTAGGTCACACTGCACATTGTCCTGTTTATAATTTGAACCTCTTTGTCCCCTTAGATCTGCTTCAGAACTGAAAATAGTTCCTTAATTATAAGCTGTGATTCATGATCACTAAGTACTGATGATATCATTAACATTGCATCTTGCAGCCTCAGTCATTGATTTCAATGCTTGTATATGCTTACAACGTTGATTTACGTGCATTATGTGTATTATCAACATCCTCGGGGTTACCATTGACCAGAAACTGAACTGGACCAGCCATATAAATACTGTGGCTACAAGAGCAGGTCAGAGACTAGGAATCCTACAGCAAGTAACTCACCTCCTGACTCTCCAAAGCCTGTCCACCATCTACAAGGCACAAGTCAGGAGTGTAATACTCTCCACTTGCTTGGTTGAGTGTAGCTCCCACAACACTCAAGAAGCTTGACATTGTCCAGGACAAAGCAGCCCACTTGATTGGCACCACATCCACAAACATACACTCCCTCCACCACCAATGCACAGTGGCAGCAGTGTGTACCATCTACAAGATGCACTGCAGGAATTCACCAAGACTCCTTAGACAGCACCTTCCAAACCCACAACCACTACCATCTATAAGGACAAGGGCAGCAGATACATGGGAACACCACCACCTGGAAGTTCCCCTTCAAGTCACACACTATCCTGACTTGGAAATATATCACCATTCCTTCACTGTCGCTGGGTCAAAATCCTGGAACTCCCTTCCTAACAGCACTGTGGGTGTACCTACACCACATGGACTGCTGCGGTTCAAGAAGGCAGCTCACCACCACCCTCTCAAGGGCAATTAGGGATGGGCAATAAATGCTGGCCCAGCCAGCTATGGCTACATTCCTTGAACAAATCAAAAATAAATTTATGGAGCTTCATGGAGTTACTGGGTAAAATTTGATACTGGGTCACATTGAGATATGAAGACAGGCGATCAAAGGTTTGGTCAAGGAAATAGATTTTAAGGAGTGTCTTAAAGGAGGGGAGAGAATTAAGAGGCTCAAAGTTAGGGGGAAATTCCAAAGCTTCGGGCACAGGCAGCTGAAGTCACGACAGCCGGTGGTGGGATGTGGAAGAGATCACAACTGTGGAACGCCGAGATCCTGGAGGATTGTATAGTTGGAGGAGGTTACAGATCAGCAGGGATGAGGCTATGGAGTGATTTGAATGCAAAAGGTTTAAAATAGAGAATGACGGGATATAGCAGCCTATAATTTAATGCTGAGCACTCTAGTTCTCGCTTCCTCTGAAACCAGAGCTAGTTTAGCTTCTCTTGCCGAGACCTCTATTTACTTACTCTAGACAGGCTCTCAAGCTCCAGGCTTTGCTCTGTGGGTGAAAGGTCCACAAGCTGTCTTCATCCAGCTTCAGAAAGGGAAGTTGTCACAGCCTGATTGTACTCTTAATAAAGGGAGGGGGCACGAATGGGGGTGGGGGAGACAGGGAAGTAAGACAGGCGAGGGGGAGATCAGCTGCAAATAATTTATGATGCTGTGTAACTAATTTTGTTTTAACCAAATTGTTGCTGGAAGTTCCAGGCCTGTTAGACCAAAGGGATGGATCTGTTTCTGTGTACTTCACTTTTACAAACAGGATTAGGCCATTCAGTCCCTCTTCACCAGGGTGCTAAGAATTTGGAACTCCATACCATAGAGAGGGATTGAGGTGAATAGTATAGATACGTTTAAAGGGAAACCAGACAAGCGGATGAGGGAGAATGGAATACAGGTTAGGATGGAAGATGTTATATTCCTTCTCTATCAGATCGCTTTGCTCAGTGAACACAGTTGCACGCCTATCTACTGATGAGTGAGTTGGTAAACAAGATGCTGCAGATGCGGAGACCAATGTAAGATGAAGCACATGCTGTTTATTAACACAACTAACAGAGCACTAACACAATGTGTGCTTCTTCAACCAGACCCTATTCCGAACTACTGATTAACATTGTAGCCTGAGCTACACAGCAATTGGGTAATACAGTCACATGGTCAATCTGCTCACATTCTCTTAAAGGTGTATTGCACCTCAGATCACCACATCCCTCCCCCTTTACTTGAAAGTACAATTTACAATCTTTACAATATATCAACTATTTACATATTATTTACAAATTCAAGCTCTCTGGAGGCTTCTTCAAACATTTCGAACGTCATAGTTCTACAACTCTGGATGGTTTCTCTGAGGCTTCCCTCTCGGGAGTCATCTGCCCACTAGGGTCTCCAGTAGGAGCCTGAAAGTTTGTTTCTTCGGTTGACAGGCAGGCAAATAGGCCAGGCGGCCTTTGTATTTTTTATGAAACCTCATCCACGGGCGGGATGAGGTTTCCAAAGATAAATAAAAAGACAATAAAAAATTTAACACCAGTTTTTAAATGTCCCTCTTCATGTGACTGAGTCACATGTGGGGACATGTTTATATCATTTGCAAAATTTTTATTTTTGTATTTGAAATTCTTCATCCCCCTGAGGCAGTTCTGTGCCTACAGGGAACTTTCAGTGTGCGCTCCCTGGTGCATACGCAGACTTCAGCGATTGCCACTCCTCCAGCACCGCTGATCGCTCTCAGACTCAAAGGATCCCACAGATATTTCCAAACCAAGTGGAGTTCTTTCCACATGTGTAGACTCCAACAGGAATGCTTGGCACATCCTTTCTTGTAGATCTGTTTCCCTTTTCCGCAGATGACCTGTGTGTCTCCTAAGTACCTGACTTTTGACTGATATGTGACAGGAAAGGGGTCCTGTCACTGTACTAACTTTACCTGATAGTCATTTGGGCCCATCTCCAAAGTTTTTTTGCAAAACCTGTGTCTCCAGCAGTGAAGTTTATTTCTGTGGTAACTCTGTCCATTTTTCTGGGCCTCCTGATTGCTCTCTACCCTCCCCTTAAATTTGGCTTTATGAGACTCAACCGTGCCCTGAGACGTCTCTTCATCAATAACTCTGCGGGGACAATACCGGTGGTCATGTGTGGCATAATCCTATAGCTGAGTAGGAAACGTAAAAACCTAGATGCAACAGAGTCTCCAACCAGTTTTTTCATTCTGGACTTGAAGGTCTGGACTGCTCTCTCAGCCATACCATTGGATGCAGGGTGGTATGGCGAGGTCTTAACATGTGTATTGCCGTTGAGACTTGTAAATGTTTGGAATTCCGCGCTGGTGAATGCCGTTCCATTATCAGATGCTATTATCTCTGGTAACCCATGTATCGCAAAACTCTGATGTGATCTGTCTATGGTGGCAGCAGATGTGGGTGATCTCACCTTGTGTACATCCATCTCGTGGCCAATTGTTATGTTCCTTCTGTCGGGTCGCTTTGCTCAGTGAACACAGTTGCACGCCTATCTACTGATGGGTGAGTTGGTGAGCAAGATGCTGCAGACGCAGCGACCAGTTAAGGTGAAGCACATCTTGTTTATTTACACAAGTAACAGAACAATAACACTTGTATGCTTCTCCAACCAGTCCCTATTCTAAACTACTGATTAACATGGTAGCCCAGGCCACACAGCAATTGGGTAATACAGTCATGTGGTCAATCGCCTCACATTCTCTTAAATATGTATTGCACCTCAGATTACCACAGTAGACTGTAATGAGAAAAGATGGGAGGAGGATCAAGTGAAGCATAAACACCAGCGTGGACTGGTTGGGCCAATTGGCCTGTTTCTGTGCTGTATATCTTATATAAAGCCTGTTCTTCCATTCATTTAGGTCATGACCGATTTGCACCATAGCGCTGAATGCCCCCTCCACCCCAGTTTGCTCCTTACCCTTTCCAGCACTTGAGTACACAGCATGTTACACAGACACAGTATCCAGTCCACCATTTAAGTGGCTGCCCTTTATTTAGGGGCAGTATTTTCCCCTCATTGGGTGGGCTGGGGAGCAGCCATGAAATGGACCTCCGCCTGCAGTCAGGCCCCCACCACGATTTCATGCTGGCTGGCCAATTAATGGCGCTGCTGGACTGGGGGCGGGAAGAGTGACAAGTGCTGAAGTCTGCGTATGCGCCAGGGAGCGCGCACTGAAAGTTCCCTGTAGGCACAGGGGGATGAAGAATTTCAAATACAAAAATAAAAATTTTGCAAATGATATAAACATGTCCCCACATGTGACTCAATCACATGAAGAGGTACGTTTGAAAACTGGTGTTACATTTTTTATTGTCTTTTTATTTACCGTTGGAAACCTCGTCCCGTCCGTGGACGAGGTTTCGTTAAAAAAAATACAAAGGCCGCCTGGCCTATTTGCCTGCCTGCCAACTGAAGCGTTGAATGGGCAGCAAAAAATACAAATTAGTTCATTGTTTAAGGGCCTTAATAGGCCTCTTAATTGTCAGCGGGCGCACAGCCGCCTCTCACGCGTGACCACCGATTGAAAGATTGCGAGTGCGCGCGATGACATCGGGACACTCACTCGCCGTCATCGTGCACTATTTCACTCCCGTTCAGGTTGGGTGTGTGCCCGCCCGCTGGATGAAAAGTTCTACCCCAGGAGTCTGTGAGCGATTATGGACTTTTCAACTGTGGAGCATCACAGCCAAGTACAATTCTATCGCATTTATTTCTTCCAGCAGAAGTTCTTGGACAATGACCTAGGATAGGAATCCTCACTGATGAATGATCTCCTCCCTCCCTTGCCCTCCAGCTCAGAGATTGAGTCCTTGGCACTGTTCCAGAGATCAGCTGACACTCAAATTGAGCCCTCCTAGGGTATATGGCAGGGCAGGGGTGGGGTTGTGTCAGATAGGAAGAAACAGCTCTCAGTTGATGTTTTGCAATGTTGAGTGTCCCTTTCACACAGCTTCAGTAAATAGAATTCCTTTAACTGTTCAGTAGAATAGGCTCCTCTGCATATCTTATTTAAAGGCCTCTCTATTTCCCATCCTCTGCCTTGTGTGTTGACTTTATCCTGATGGATGGGATGAATCGGAACCTATTTGAGTGTCCTGCTTAAACCATGTGTCTTTATTGATGTTTTAAAGCAAGCATTTCTTTTCTTGTTAACCCCTATCTTGGCTCCACTCCTAAGTTGGTTATAACAAAGTTTAAATTCAAAAAAGATATTGCAAATGCAATATAAATGTTTAACTGTGCAGAGCTCGGTGCAAGAAATATGCCAGTCAGGTTCCTTAAATTAACAAGTGTAAAGAGTTAGTTTTATAAGAACGTAAAGGCATAAGAACTAGGAGCAGGAGTAGGCAATTCAGCCCCTTGAGCCTGCCCCACCATTCAATACAATCATGGCTGATCTCATTTCGGCTCAACTCCAATTTCCCGCCCTCTCCCCATAACCTTTTAACCCGTCACTAATTAAAAATCTGTCTATGTCCTCCTCAAATTTATTCCACGTCCCAGCATCCACTGCACTCTGAGGTAATGAATTCTACAGATTCACGACCCTTTTGAGAAAAGTAATTCCTCCTCATCTCTGATTTAAATCTACCACCCCTTAGCCTAAAACTATGGCCTCTCATTCTAGAATGCCCCACAAGGGGAAACATCCACTCCACGTCTATTTTGTCTATCCCCTTTAGCAACTTATATACCTCAATTAGATCTCCTCTCATCCTCCTAAACTCGAGTGAGTATCAGCTTAAACTGCTCAATCCCTCATCATAAGACAAGCCCTGCATCTCTGGAGTCAATCTAGTGAACCTCCTCTGAATAGCCTCCAATGCAACTACATCCTTCCTCAAGTAAAGGGATCAAAATTGTGCACAGTACTCCAGGTGCAGTCTCACCTTGTACAGTTGCAACAACGTTTCCCTGTTTTTATACTCCCTTTAGCAATAAATGCCAAAATTCCATTTGCCTCCCTTATTACCTGCTGTATCTGCATACTAGCTTTCAGCGATTCATGCACAAGGACACCCAGATCCCTCTGCACTGAAGCATTCTGAAGTTTCTCTCCATTTAACTAACAATTCACCTTTTTATTCTTCCAATCAAAATGGATAGCCTCACACTTATTAACATTAAACTCCATCTGCCAAATGTTGGCCCATTCACCTAATCTGTCCATATCCATTTGTAAATTTCTTATTTCTTCATTGCAACTTACTTTCTCACCTATTTTGGTGTCATCTCCAAATTTAGCCAAAGTACCTTCTATCCCTGAATCCGAGTCATTAACATAGATTGTAAATAGTTGGGGCCCAAGGAACGAACCCTGTAGCACCCCACTAGTTACAGCTTGCTGATGAGAGCTTGTTGCTTGGTGCATGGTCTCTTGAGGGAACCTGTAATACCTGCTATGAAAGGCCTTGAGTTACTGCTGGCCCTGTTGGTTCAGAGAGGTTCAGCACCATGGAGGCTAAATGAAACTGCCGAGACTGATGACCGCAGACACAAAAGCGTGTCTATGGATGTGCAGGCATAGCTCCTGATCTCACTTGACCACTGCTGGAAGGGGAGGGGTGAGACACTTGCATTGCAGGAAGAAAACGTCGCTGGGTGGGTCAATCATCCTCCTAGCTGGAGGTTTACCAGCTGACAATGGTGAGAGGGTATGAAGCAGGAGACTAGCATCCCTGTTGATCAGGGAATGCTCCAGGACACTTGAGGTTTAAAGGAATGGGAATAAGTGAGGCAGCTCTGTTGCTACATACCCAGCAAGCTGATCTCGACCTGCTCTTGTGGCTTAGCCAGTTATTGGGTAAACTCCCTGAGTCATCGGGAGGGCCCAGACTGATTCCAATTCAGGGCAGGGCATTGCTTTTAAAAAGATCAGCTTTGAAAAGACCTGTGAGGCTCCACACCCTGTCTGTAGCGAGTGTGTGTATTGGCTTGTTGGTGTAGTGTCAGCAAAATGGTTTATGATGCTTGACTGCTTTCTTAGAATGGCTGATGTGGACAGAAACATGCTTCATTTTAGCCATTTTCCTAATTTCTGTTCAAATTAAAATTGTGTTGTAACTCTGTGGTGTGTAATGTTTGCTCATGAGCCCCTTAAATGCAAGTACCGGTCGTATCTATGGAGATGTTTGTTGCTAAGCAGCCTTGCTGTTGAAAACCACAGATGGCTCCAGGTTGTGGGTTTGAAAGTGCTGAGAAGCCATTTCTACAAGTCAGTAGTTAGTGCAGTGTAAAGAGTTTATAAAATGCCTTTCAAAATGTCCCAAAGCACATTACAGCTAATGAACTAATGACATTTTTGAAGTGATGTTTTGTGAGGGATAAACATTGGCCAGGAGCGTGTGGAGAACTCACATGGATTTCTTCCAAATAATGCCATGGGATCCTTAAGGTCCAGCTGAGAGGACAGGCAGAGCCTCGAGTTAACTATTCATTTGAAAAACAGCACCTCCAACAGTGCAGCACCCCGTCAGTGCTGCACCAGACTGTCAACCTAGATTATGCACTCAAAAGTTCTGAAGTGGGACTTGAAACCACAGCCTTCTGAGTTGGAGGACGGAGTGCAGGAGTGTTTATAACTATCTGAGCAGTAGTGTTTATAACTCTGCATTCAATATATCACATTGCCATTGAAGTTAATTAAGGCTGTTGGCGTGAGGATGAGCAGGAGTTGTTGTAATGATGCTGCTGCAGCTGGAGTGCCCTAAATCCTTTTGGAGGCGGCCATGTTTTCTGCTTACTGATGAGCTGAGTGGCATATCCTGTTGGCACAATCTAACCAAGGTCCTTTGCACTCCCTGGCCTGCGGGTGCCATTCTCAACGCAGGGGAGAGTGGGGAAGCTAGAAACAGTTGTGAATCCAATTTGGGAATAAATGTTCAATGCATTTGTGTTCCAGCTGTTGGGATCTACTCTCCCCTGGGACCTTCACATAGCACGAGATGCAGGAGGTTATTTTATTTATTTGGGAGAGGGTCGTGGTGCAGGCATTTTGTTTAAACAGTAAATCCACAGCTGAAGGCGGAAGGGATGGCGGGAATAGTTCTTGAGGTGTGAATGGAGAGGGCAGTGGTTCATTGAGAGAACCTAGGATGCTAGTGAACTCCAAAAGACTGGCCGAAGGCAGGCAGAGCATGGGCTTAGCTGGATGGATGGCATTAGGATGCAGGCCAGCCATGATCTCACTGAACAGTGAAACAGGCTTGTGGGGCTATCTGGGCTACTCCTGATTTGATGTCCCTCGCAGCTATAATTCTGAGCATAGCAACTTGCTCTCTCAGCTTGAATATCTGGGGGTGATGGTGGAAGCCAAGGGTATAAAAGAAAAGCTGGGCTGCAGCCTCTTGAGTGTTCTCGTGCCAACTGTGCAGCGTAATTTGAAGAGAATTGCCTTTGAATCAGTTAATAGCAGCCAGTTTGTCATGTGGGTGGGACAGAAACCATGAAAATACTGTTGATACATTTTGCTGCATTGGTGAGCTTTAGCATTTGGACACAATAGAACGTTGCTCTAAGGAGAAACTGGCTCTGTTTCGAATTGTTCAGAATGCATTTTAAAAGGAGTGTCACTGATGGAGTAGATAGAAAAAAAGTATTCCTTCCTGGTGGGGGAGACCAGATTACATGGGCATAACCTTAAAATGGGAGTTAGGCTGTTCAGGAATGATGTCAGGGAGCACCTCTTCACACACACGGTAAAGGAAATCTGGAGTGCTCCCCTTCCATAAAAGACAGCGGATGCTGGGAGTCACTTGGAACTTTCAAGACAGAGGTGGATAGATTTTTCTTAACAAGCATAATAAAGGAATTGGGATCAATTTGGATAAATGGAGTTTCTAATTGAATGGATGAGCAGGCTTAAGAGACCGAATGGCATCATCCTGTTCCTGTGCCTATGATAAAGGGATGGTGCATGGTGCATCCTTATAAACCTCCTTAAAACCATCTCTGATTCAGTCCCCGATGCAAAGCCTGGTGGTGCCATTCAGGGTAATGGTGTGGGTGTAACAATTGGATTGTTCTGTAAGTGGATCAGGAAGGGACAGTTTGGCTGGAATTCCTGGCTCTCAGGAGTTGGCCTCAACAATTTTGATATTCCCTGAAGCACTACAAACTACTGTAGCAGTGGTATGTCTGAGGGTAGGTCCTTTGTTCAGTTCTCCACACCTTGCTGTCTTTAGGCTCATAGGAGCCTTCAGTGAGCAATATGGCTAGGGAAATAAACGTGTAGGTTTCCCGTTGCCTTACTTATGTCTGCTTAAACGAAACACAAGTGCTCTTGCTGAAGGATCCACAAACTATTGAAGATGGAAATGAAGGGAAGAGGATCTGTGCTGCTCACCCTGGCACTGTGCTCCTGTACGAGTCTGGCCCTGACCACATTGGCTGAATTTCAATCTGCGGTGAGATTCAATTTCCTAAGCTATTGATGCATGGACAGTTATTCCCCCCACCCCCGCCACATGCCTCTCCCTCTCCTGCAGTCATCTCCTTGAGATCACACCAATGGGCCAGTAACAGGGCTCAAAGCACAGTAACCTGTGGTTTTATCGCTTGAAAGGATAAGCATTTCTGCCTCCAGAAACAGGAGCTAAGGCAATGTTCTGAGGCGCCTCTTTGGCTGTTGATTTTTAATCACTCTCCATGAGCTTGTGTTCTTTCAATCCTTCTCTCTGGTTCAGGGTGTGAGTTAATAACGACAGGAAATGGTACAGACAGAATGAGAATACTAATCAACCAGTTCATTCATCAAAACTACCAGGGTCCCTGAATAATGGTCTCTGTTGTGAAATTTATTACAATGGTACGATGTTAATGTTACAGGATGTGATATCTAATAGGCGACCTTGTAATATTGAGTATTATGATGTGATATTTAAGACATGTTGTTGGCCTTGAGCCCTGAGCTCCCCTGTGCAATAATTTGGGGTGGAATTTAAAGCTTTTATTTCCCTCAAGAAACATTGGTGTGTTTATCTCAACTGATCATTTTCAAAAGGGAGCTCTCTACAAGAAAATATATTTGGTGAATGCTTAATTGTTGTAAACACTGCAAGAGCGCTAATACTGCTCAGCCACCTCATTGGCCTGGGTTCTTTCGGGTCGACAGAGGGGTCTCGTCCACCAGTCAGAAAACCAGAAGGGGCCTCTCGTAAGTCCCATGGGGAATGCTGAACAGAATCAAATGCCCTTAAGCGCCCACCACTGGGCCTTCCCCGGGATTAAGGTTCCGAGAGCTGCCAGCCAATAGAGGTCCAGGATCATTGGGCGGACCCCAGAACAAAGGTGAGTGAAAGCAGGATGGGGATTGTGGAGTGGGGATTACATGAAGGGGGACTGAGGGGCTGGGGGCAAGGGCAGGGGCCAGCTGTCCCCTTTCCCAAGGCCGAGTCCCTCGATTGGGCACAGGGTGCCTGACAATGAGGGACACCACCCCCCTCACTGGATACTGCTGGTAAACCTGATAGGGTTTGCTGGACAGCCTTTCCAGGATGCGGGAAAGCCACACGGCGCTCAGTTAAGTTACAGTGGGCTCAGGGATAACTTGTTTCAATTGGCTCATCACTGAGCCGAGCTGACATCTCGCTGCCAGTGGCCAGGAATCTTGCATCAGTCCCTCCAACGTAATCAGGGGAAGTTTTGCCGCCACTGGGAGACTGATGTAGGGCCCGTCCCACAATTAAATGTGCCTGGTTGTCATTGTTTCTGCCACAATGGGCCACATTTTATCCAACCCATTGAACCACTCAGCTGTGATCTCATTGTTAATTCTGACTGCTCCCTCTGATCCCTAAAAGGAAAGGTAACATTCTTCCTATTTTTTTAATTCATTCGTGGGCTAGGCCAGCATTTATTGCCCATCCCCAATTGCCCTTGAGAAGGTAGTGGTGAGCTGCCTTCTTGAACTGCTGCAGTCCCTGTGGTGTAGGTACACCCACAGTGCTGTTAGGGAGGGAGTTCCAAGATTTTGACCCAGCGACAGTGAAGGAACGGTGATATAGTTCCAAGTCAGGATGGTGAGTGACTTTTAGGGGAACTTCCAGGTTGTGGTGTTCTCATGTATCTGCTGCCCTTGTCCTTCTAGGTATTCATAGGTTTAGAAGGTGCTGCCTGAAGAGCCTAGGTGAATTGCTGCAGTGCATCTTGTAGATGGTACACACTGCTGCCACTGTTCGTCAGTGGTGGAGAGAGTGATTGGCACCCCTTCCACAAACAATCAAGCAGGCTGCTTTGTCCTGCATGGTGTCGAGCTTCTTGAGCGTTTTTGTAACTGCACACTCATCCAGGCAAGTGGAGAGTATTCCATCAAACTCCTGACCTGTGCCTTGTAGATGGTGGACAGGTTTTGGGGAGTCAGGAGGTGAGTTACTCACCGCACGATTCCTAGCCTCTGACCTGCTCTTGTAACCACAGTATTTATACGGCTAGTCCAGTTTAGTTTCTGATCAATGGTAACCCCCCCAGGATGTTGACAGTGCAGGATTCAGTGATGGTAATGTCCTTCCTCACTATATGCTGAATAAATTGGTTTTGTTTGATGATGATGCTGATGATGATTTTTCTCAGAAAGAAGTAGTTATTTAAACTCCTCTGATAGCATAGTTGGTTAAGTTTGATGGCCTTGCACGTGGTACTGAGCCAAACATAACACGAGGGCCTTCCGTTCAATTCCCAGAATGGGGCAAGTGAGCTCCCCTCTGCTGGGATGTTAATGATGTTCTCCAGATTAGACATGGGGCAAAATTTTTAGCTCGGTAGGTGGGTGCGTGCCTGACTGCTCGAGCGTGAATTGACAGCGTTGACGTTGGTCAAATGCCCCTGAATCAAATAAAAATAAAATAAAAATGTTAAAACTTAATTAATAACATGTCCCTGCTTATGTGACAGAGTCACATGAGCAGGGACATGTTTTATTACATTTTTAATTTTTTAATAACTCTTCATCTCCCTGAGGCAGCTTTGTGCCTCAGGGAGAGTCTCGAGCATGCACTCGAGTGCTTGCATGAAGTTCATGCTCGCCCCGCTCGGCCTCCTCCCCAGCTCGCACAGGCAGCATTGAATGCTGCCGCTCACGTTTCACGCTGGATGGGCCTTAATTGACGGTGGACGGTGGGCGGTGGTCAGCTTCTCGGCCGCCCCCGCCTGCCACGGCCAAGCCGGCTCGACAAAGGCAAGATTCTGCCCATGGGGGTGGTGGGGTAAAATTGGATTAAGTACTACAACTGGTCACTATAGCGACCCCTGCATGAACATGATGGGCTGTGATGCTTCTTCTGGTTGAATAGTATGCTGACGCCCACTGAGACGAAGAATGTGACTTGGGTGAGCTGTTAGAGAGCTTTTGGGATGGGGTGAGGGCAGCAAGCAACAGCTATCCATCTTGTCTGTCAGTCGCTTCCCACTCTGTGCTTCCACTGAGTCCCTCAGCCTGTTACTATTTTCCGTCTCAGATGTGTTGTTAAATAAATAAAGACCATCTCACTAAATTTTAAATTAGGTTTTAGTTATTTATGTATCAGCCTCCTGGAAATCTCTGTCCATTCTGCCCCTAGCCTTCTCACTTGAACCTGTCAATCATGTTTTCAAAATGAGTTGAGTGGGGGATAGTGTGCGTGCCATTCCAGTTCCTCCATGTGCTTGTTGAGTGTTCTTTCAGCTAAATTCTGTCAGTCCGTGAAATCACACCAGGCAGGCCGAACACAGCACAAGCAGAGAAACTCGCATGGACCCATTTATGGCACAGAGGGAGGCCATTTTGCCCATCGAGACCATGGTCGCCACAGCGTAATCCAGTCAGTCTCACTCCTTTGCTCCCCAAAGCCCTTCAAGTTTATTTCCTTCAAGTGCCCATCCAATTACCCTTTGAAATCATTGATTGTTTTTCCTTCCACCACCCTGTGGGCAGTGAGTTCCAGGATAGCTTTATAGTTTGGACAACTGTGTTCCTGCCACGATACCTGGCTCCCCTCTCTCAGTGGCAGACTTGGAAAGTCATGAGTAGCTCAGTCTATGAGTCAGCCACTGAGATGAGAAAAGCTCCTTGGGCTAGGAAGAGAGGGGAGAAAAAAAACACATTTGCATTTTTATAGTGTCTTTCAGCACTTTGTGATGTCCCAAAGTGCGTTACAGCCAATGAAGTACTGTTGTTATGTTGTAAACGGACCAGCCAATTTGTACACAGCAAAATCCCACAAACAGCAACATGATAATTGTCAGATCATGTGGTATCCTTACCTAAGGAAGGATATATTTTCCACAGAGGGAGTGCAATGAAGGGTCACCAGACTGATCCCTGGGATGGCAGGACTGTCCTATGAGGAGAGATTGAGGAGACAGGGCCTGTATCTTCTAGAGTTTAGAAGAATGAGAGGCAGTCTCAATGAAGCATATAAAATTTTTACAGGGCTCAACAGGGTTAGGTGCAGGATGTTTCTGCTAGCTGATGGATCTAGAACCAGCGGACACAGTCTCAGAATGAGGTAGGTCATTAAGGACCCAGATGAGGAGGAATTTCTTCACTCAGAAGGTGGTGAATCTTTGGGGCTGTGGAGGCTCGGTCATTGAGTGTATTCAAGCAGAGATCAATAGATTTCTTGATATTAAAGATACTAAGGGATATGGGGATAGCGCAGGAAAAAGGCATTGAGGTAGAGAGGATCAGCCACGACCTAGATGAATGATAGAGCAGGCTCGAGGGGCAGAATGGCCTACTCCTCATATTTCCCATGTTGCATGTGGTGTAGGTTCACCCACAGTGCTGTTAGGAAGGGAGTTCCAGGATTTTGACCCAGCGACAGTGAAGGAATGGTAATATATTCCCAAGCCAGGATGGTGAGTGACTTGGAGGGAACTTCCAGGTGGTGGTGTTCCCAGGTGTCTACCGCCCTTGTCCTTCTAGGTGGTAGAGGTTGCTGCTTTGGAAGGTGCTGTCGAAGGAGTTTTGGCAAGTTGCTGCAGTTCACCTTGTAGATGGGACACACTCCAGTCACAGTGCATGGATGGTAGCTGATGCCCCCTGAGGTTGACTGGAGGTATGGAATAATTTCAGTCAAAGTATTCTGATTCTGATAGTCTCAACACAACAGAAGGAGGAGACTTTGATCCCATTAGTCTGGATAAATGGGAATCCAGGTCCCAGAAGCAAAGGGTCTCTGATGGAGATTTTCCACTTGTTGCTTGAGTGTGAAATTGGTGTAGATCAGCTGTCCTTTGGAGAAACAACTTGATTTTTCATTTCCAATTTCACTCCTGAGGAGCCTGTTGAAAATTGATGCCCTTTGGATCATATGTTGCCAGCCTTGGCAAGTGGTATGCTGTCCTGTTGGCAACAGAACCAAAGTGCACTTGTTGGATTGGCAACATGGATCATCCTGGTCACCAGCCTTGGAAACACAAGGGGGGGAAAAAATCAAATGCAGGGTGACCCAGCCTTTGAGAGAAATACAGTAACATTTGCAGATGTCATGTGACCAGAATGTCATGTGATCAAATCTCCATAATGCCTCCAACCAGCATGGGAAAGCCCAGCTATGGTGAAGCCAACAAGACCTATTGCTAAAAGCTGCATAAAGCCACAGGTGTTAGGAGCCTGAGGCAGAAGAATAATATGAATAGGTCCTTATACTGGACATCGATGGGAATGAGTTTGTTGTGGTTGTCTGTTGCACAGCTGGTCTCAGCCAGTCTTGTACTGACTCCCTCCCATTAGCAGAACTTAACAAAGTTCTTCAATTATTCATCAAACCATCCACAAGATTGAAGCTGGATGTCAATATGTCTAAACCTGTATGACTACTTTCACAATCTGTAACTCCTCACTGTTTGTGTACTGTTCAAGATCATATGAACAGTTAAGTAAATAAATGTTGTGTTCTGCTGAGTGGCAGAGCAGGAATGAGTTCCCAGTGCTTGAAGGAGTTGAGAGATAAAAAGACTTGATGGAGTCCTCACAACAGCTTATGTTCCTTCTGTTACTGAGACATGGGTCTGAGATTCTCAATCATATTCATGCAACTTGCTCTTAAATCATCTGATCCTTCTGGAAGAGAAATTTACTGCTCTTGTGCAACCAAGCTACAGAGACTGAAAGGATCTCTGTCTTGATCCTTGGATGTCTATCAGGGCCTAACCAATGTCAGCAATGTCATGGGTTTGGGGCTGCAGGGAGTAAGCAGGAGCCTGGGTCCTGCTCTCTAGCTGTTTCCATCACTTCCATGAGAAACAAATCTTCTTCGTGAATGGCCTCCAGAGGCCCCCTTTAAAAACCCAGAAATATTGGTCAGAGGTTATGAAACCTGAGCTCCAACTTGCCTGAATGGATTTAACCTCTGGGACCACACTGGGCCTGCACTCATTTCATGCAGCCGCAGAGCCAACAGTTTAGCAGTGGTGCAGTACCAATTTTAGCAGATCAGGGAGCAGGTCTCTGCAATGTTACATTTGTTAACCTTGCACCCAGTTCATGCCAGAGAAAACAGTGTTGGATTTGGAGCCCTTGGGTGCCAGCTCCTGAGTTGCAGCTCCGATTCCATCTGGCAGTGGGAGTAGGACTTGATCATGATGTTTCCAAAACTCAACGGTTGCGTGACATAGGAGGAAAGTGAGGGATTAAGATAATCAGAAACTTGTGTGTCTCTCTCCAGCCTTTGTGGAAACCCCTTTTTAAGGCCTTAAGTGGAATAATACTAGAAATCTGTTGGCTTGAAGATCAGTCTGTGGACGGTGCAAGAATATAATTTTCAAAGCCCTAAGTCTCAAGGCATAAAGAATATGAGCCTTATAAGATTCAGGTTGCTCATGGCAATGGAAGTGGTCTTGAAGCTTGCAGCCAGCTCTCGGACATGGGTCTTCTGTTCTCCCCCATCCCATTTTGCTGGTTGTTTTATTGTAAATCCAATATTAAAACTGTCTTGCTTCATGGTGGCTGAGGCAGATTGATTCTTGGAGAGCCTGAGACTGTAGCAAAAAAAAGGTTAATTTTGTAGTTTGTGTTTGGTGTTCTGCTTTATAGTCCCCTCCATTGACTGAGCCATTTGCCTGATTCTGGAGGGCAGGCGATAAGAGGCAGCCACTCTCTGGCCTGTACTTGAACTCACTGTTAATGGAATTGGGTTGCCCATAAACAAACCCAATCACAACGGGGACCAATGCCAAACTTATTTTTACTGATCCCTTCTCTGCCCTTTAATGGCAGTTGGCATTAGCCCGATAGAGGCTGCAGGCTTTGAATTCTTTCCCGGTGATGGCTCTTGGTGCTGCAGCAAGTTTCTGCAGGCAGTAAAGTTATTCTTTCATATGTTCTGCTGGGGCATGTGATGGGCTATCGGCTCCAAGAGGAAGAAAGAGATTACCCAGGGCTAGATGGGTATGAGTTTTTTAATATCTGCTCATCTCTCCAAAGGCTTTTGTTTTCAAAGGTTATTTCCTAATCTAGATTTGTGTAAGGACATATCCTATGGCACTCAGGAGTCTTACTGTGAACCTGCTGTTCAGTATCTGTTCCAGTCAGTGCACTGGATGTGGATGAGAGGACAGTACTTAATTTCATTGTAAAAAGATAGCAATCCTTAAGAAGATATCAGTGTTGAATTTAAAAAAAAACACACATACACATGTATATAGAGAGGAATTTAAACACTAGCCTGTGAACAGGACTAGCAATGTCAGCAGGTCAGTCCTTTCCCAAAATGACATACACTTCCTCTGTTCTTTAGTTTAATGCAGGCCTTGTCCTGTACATTTTAAATAACTGGACGCAGGGTGGCCAAAAAATAAAGCACAGTGAGTGTTTGTCGCTCACTAGCCTATAGTTTCTGGGCTCCTACACCTTTTAATTGTAGTTTGAGGTGGCAGAGTAGTTCAGATTGTAACATGGACGAACCTGCTTTCGCGCATGCCCTCTCTCGCTCTCATTCACTTGTACTCTCACTTGTTTGCTCACTCTCTCCCTTGCATTTATTCCCTCGTTCACTCACTCTCTCATGTTCACTTTGTCTCTTTCCCACTTGTTCACTCTCTCTCTCATATTCATTGACTTACTCACTTCCTCTCTCACGTTGATTTGCTCTTTCTCACTCATTTGCTTGCTCTCACACACTCTCTCTCTTTCACTGACACACAGTTTTGTACATTTATTTGCTTCTTCCCTGCCAGTAGTGAACTTTTCCCTTTGTCCTGTTGAAGGTCAGCAGTGCTACATGGGGAATCATTGAGACAGTCTTCATTCTGTCCCTGAGCTGCTAGTAATAACCGATTTGGAAAAAACCCTCTCAGACTTCCCCTTCTCATTGTGCTTGGGCTGCACTTTTGCCTCTGAGTAGAAGCTCATGGGTTCAAAAGGCACTCCAGACTCTTGTGTACATAGTCTAGGCTAACACTCCAATACTGTACTGGGGGAGTGCTGCAGAGTCAGAAATGCTGTCTTTCAGATTAAGATGTTAAACCAAGGCTCCATTTGTCCTCTTGGGTGGGCACGTTGCTATGGTATTATCCGAAGAAGAGCAGGGTAGTTCTGGAGCAGAATCATTGACAAAAACGGGGTGGGAAAAGCCAATGCAAGTAACATTGTCCTGCTTCATTATATCAAACACTCTCTTCTGTTAGAAGGACAACTACAAAACCACATGGAAACATCCTAGATCAAAGCACTGGCACATCCTGGATTATGTCATTGTTCAGGTCAAAGATCTAAGTGATGTCTGCATCACTTTGTCCCTGCAAGGGACTGATATCTGCTAGACAGATTATCAGCTTGTTCAACTGGTAATGAACATCCACCAAGCATTAAGACATCACAAGGTTCAGAAGTCCAAAAGGAAGATGATCAATGTCTCAGCCCTAAAACAGTCTGACCGAAGAGAGGAATTCCAAGTGCAGCTCGCGACCAATCTAGAAAATTTTCACACGTCCAACTTGATTCCAGAACAGTGGGATCAAATAAAGTCAACTGTACTAAGTGCCTATTGGGTTCGGACCATTGGGTTCAAGCACCATCGCCATCAGGACTGCTTCAATGAGAACAATGCTGAAATATATGATTTCCTAGAGGAAAAAAGAACGAGCGGCCTTCATTGCCTGGCAGAACAACCCAAGGCCTTAACTCAAGGCAGCAAAGACAAATCCGGAAGATATAGGATATGTGGTGGGAAGAGAAATCCCAAGAGATCTAACAACATGCTGATCATCGTGACGTGAAGAGCTTTTTTGAAAGCCACCAGGGTCATCTATAGACTAAGGCCAAATGGACGAAATCCCCTTCACTCACAGCGTGGTGTTTCCTTATCTTAAGGGTGACAGTGCTATCCATCAATGCTGAAAAAAACATTTTCAACAACTCCTCAACCATGAGTCTATAGTGGCAGCTGATGCTATTTCTCAGTAAGCTGTGGTAGAATCCATAGATGAACCACCATCGATGGGGGAGCTGCAACAAATAATCGAACAGATGAAAAACAATAAAGCCTGTGGCCCCAATCGTATTCCAGCTGAAGCCTTCAAAGCTGGTGGATTTCTGCTCACATCAAGACTCCACGGACTCTCACACTGCAGCAGCGACTACACCTCTGAAGTACTTCATTTGCTTTGAGACATCCATGGATTTGGAAGGAAACAGAATCTCCACATTGCCCGGTCTGCACCAGATTTTCAAACCATTCTCAATCTCTTCAGTTTTCCATACAAGAGACTTGACCTGTTGCCAAAACAAAACCCCAATTTCAACCCAGACCTGGTCCAGTATTCCACCCCCCATACATGTTAAAGGAGAGACTCTGGAATTTGTTGAGCTCTTCTCATATCTCAACAGCCAAAAGGCCACCATTGATGAGGAGATCCATCACTGGATCAGCTGTGCCAGCTGAGTCTTCTACAGACTACAGCAGCCAGTGTTTGACAACAAAGACACCTGCAAGTTAACTAAAGTCCTAATGTACGGAGCAGTTGCCGTCACCACACTCCTGTTCTTCAGTGAGACCTGGACTCTATCAGTGACACACGCACAGTGTTCAAGAAATTCCATCAGCAATGCCTCCGCCACATCCTCCAGATTCATTGGGAGGACAGTTGAACAAGCGCTAGTGTCCTCCTTGAAGCCAGCTCCACAAGCAGTCAGACAAAACTCCTGCAAAATCAATTTTGATGGACTGGGCACTGTGGAGGTGCTGTCTTTTGGATGAGACATTAAACCCAGGCCTCATCTGCCTGCTCGGCTGGATGTAAAAGATCCCATGGCACTATTTCAAAGAGCAGGGGATTTATCCCTGTGCTCTGGCGAATATTTATCCCCCCAATCAACATCACAAAAACAGATTATTGGGTCATTCTCACATTGCACTTTGTGGGATCTTGCTGTGCTCAAATTGGCTGCCCAGTTTCCTGCATTACTACAGCGACTACACCTCTGAAGCACTTCATTTGCTTAAGTGCTTTTGAGACAACCAGTGGTCATGAAAAGCACGATATATATGCAAGTCTGAATTTCTTTTTTAGTTAGAGTAGCCATGGTTGGTGTTGGAGTGACTGCAGATTTCCTTGCAGTGCTCTGTATTGGTTGTGCACCTGTTCTGCCATTTGCTCGGTGGGGTAAGGACTGCAGGGTTGGCGTTCCAGGCCAGGAGTGGGTGGAGTGGGCACGACCAGTCTGAGATGTCTATGGTCACGGGCACCTGTTATTCACTGAAGGCCTGCCTGTTATGGAGCCAGGTGGGACATAGTGGCACTAATCACAGCAGCTGCTGAGGTAGGTCTGTTCACCAGAGGTCGTGGAGCTGCTTTGACAAGCAGTGTTATTTGAGGTGAACTGTTGGGATCTGGTTGAGTAGTTGGCTCAAGTTCTCCAATTTGTGAGCAGAGAATAGTTGTTACCAGTTGTAGGGCCAGCTGGCTGGCGAGTTTTGTGTAAACTGCGGGGCTCTCATCTGCAATGTGCTGATGATTATTTCACTGAATATGTTCAGAAGGGGGAGGGGGAATGTATCTGTAGTACAACCAAAAATTGCAACACCAGAGTTAGTGTCAGGTCTGGGGATTTTCTCCGCCCCCCCCCACACACACACCTTAAACCAGCTTATATTTCAACTCTTTCTTGGACTCGAACTCAAGTTCTGTCGAAGGGTCATGAGGACTCGAAACGTCAACTCTTTTCTTCTCCGCCGATGCTGCCAGACCTGCTGAGTTTTTCCAGGTAATTCTGTTTTTGTCTGGGGATTTTCTTGTTGGTCAGTAGAAAGAAAGAAGAATTTGTGTTTTTATTGCGCCAATCCCAACCTCGGATCATCCCAAAATGCTGTACAACCAATAAATAGGAAAGAAAGGCTTGCATTTATATAGTGTTTTCTATGACCATCGGATGTCTCAAAGCACTTTCCAGCCAACTAAGTACTATTTAAAGTGAGGGTAGTGCTGAAATGTAAACATGGCAACCAATTTGCACACAGCAAGCTCCCACAAACAACAATGAGATAACGGCCAAGCCATCTGTTTTTTTAAAGTGATGTTGCTTGAGTAATACGTGTTGGCTGAGTAAAATTCAACGGCTTTTCTTCAAAGAAATGCCGCGGGATCTTTTACCTCCATTTAAGGGGGCAGGCAGAGCCTCGTTTTCATGTTATCCGGAAGATGGTACTTCCAACAATGCAGCATTCCCTCAGTACCGCACTAGAGCATCAGCCTAGATTTTGTGCTGAAGTTTTGAACCTATGGCCTTTAGACTCAGAGGTGTGAGGGCTCCTAATTGAGCCATGGCTACAGTATGACTGCTCAGAAATGCTGATGTCCCAGCATGTTATTCTAAGATCCAGGACTGTCCAAAAACTCCTCAACAAAGGCTGACATTTTTTTTAAAAAACTCACCGTGACGAACAGTGTTCATTATGGGATTGCATTCACCACACTCAGTACTGGTATTTGACAGAAATAGTTGGCACAATCTATACTTCAAAAGCCAAGATTCATAGGCTGCAAAGGTCAGCTCCATAGCACTAGTTGGTGTCTGGGCTATACAAGCCCAAAGAGGCAAAAAGGTGGCCATTCCTCTTCTGACCTCTTCTGGTGTGATGCAACTTTCTTGTAAGGGCACCGACATGGGTGTGCCTTGTGTGCATTGGAAATGAGCAGAGTGGACAGATTGTGATGTCGTTCAGACTCATCTGATCTGCCATTTTGCACCTCTCAGATCCTGATAATGCCCTCAGTTAAAAATTCCCATGTTTAACTGCATGAGGGACACCCCCACCCCTACACAAGTAGTGCTATTTAATAAACGCAGCATAGGACTTGCAGGTAAGGTGTTTGTCACAACTCACTGGGGATAGTGCGCTGTAATATTAAACCCCACTGTTCCCTGAGCCACGACAAATGTGAAAACTTTAACCAAACCACCAGATTGCCCAACTCTACCTAACTTTTAATTTAGGCTAACAGAATATGAGCACCAGGTTTGTAAACTTAATAAGTAAATAACTGTTTATTGAACAAATAGCCTTTAACTATTGGCAAAAGAAAGAAATATGACTTGCTAACTTCTAACTCTACAGCTTAAACTCTACCCCTTCTTAAACCCCTATACATATTCGTGTACACACACACACACACACACACACACACACACACACACACTCACACAAAGACACACAAAACATGGATTTTACGGGTGAGATAAAATGGTTCAATAGCACCAATCCGGAGTTCAGGATTAGATGGGTTGATTTTAATTGATGTCTTCCAAATTCCTTGCAATTTGTTGTTGATGACATGAGGTGATCTCCCAGCACTTTCAGTTTGTGGTTCACTGGTTGAAAAACTTAATTTTCAATACCTCTACTGGGTGTTTTTCCCTTTTTCCCCTTGACGGGCATTTTCAGAGAAAGCAGGTTACAGAAATGTGAGGAATAGCCAGCCATTTACTACGGCAGAATTACTGGAATCTTACAAACACAGGAGAGAGAAGTTTTAGGTCTTCCCTCTTTGCAGGCTGGGAGCTGTACTGTCTGCACTGTTACCACATAAAACCCTGGTCATCTGGTCAGAAGCCAATTAAGATGCTGTCACCAGGCTGTTCCCCTCAGTCCAAGACTCCTTTCTGGTACCATCCAGTTCTTTCATGGCACACACTGTTCCAGGCTAGCAACATTGTAGATCCAGTGAATATGTCTTTCAAACTGTAGCCATGGTAGTTTTTAAAGCCACAGTGCAATTTTAAAGCCACAGTCCAAGAAAAAGAAAAATAAATCCTTTACATGCCTCCACCCCTAAAAAAGATGAAATGCCATTTAAAAAATGTTTTTCATCACAAGCTATGTGACAGATGGACAACAAAACATGAAACGTACATTCATTCATCCCTAATACTTATTTCAGTAATTTACACCTGGGCAATGCATCTGCAATCACATTATCTTTACCACAATGTGAACAAACTTTACATTGAATGGTTGAAACAATAGACTCCATCTAAACAATCTTGCATTTTGAGTTTTCAACTTCTCAATGAACATCAGCGGATTATGGTCAGCGTAGATTGGTGTTTTCTTTGTTATCGTGTCGGACATAAACTTCAAAGTGTTGAAGCGACAATGCTTGAGTCTCTTTTTCTACTGCAGAGTACTTCCTCTGATATTGATTTATTTTCTTGGAAAAGTACCTCACGGGCTTCTCGATCCCTTTCCTTGTTTTTGGATTTTGCTCTATTTTTCTTGATCTTTATTCTTGCTCTATTCCGCATCATTACTACTGGACTTAACCCAGTTTTCTTTGTGTTTTTATTCCCTGCCTCTGCTTCTTGGATTCGCATGTTTTTCTCTTTCTTTACTTTTTCTTTTACCCTATATTTACTTCTAGATTTGTCCCTTTTCCTTCTATGTTTGTCTTTACCTTGTTCTCTATCTTGGCTTCTAGATTTTGACTTAGCCCTTTTTTCTCACTCTGCTTTTACTTTCTTTACAATCTCCACTTCTGAATTTCTCCTCTTTACCATTACTCCGCTCTGGATCATGTGTGCTGGTTTTTGACTTGCCTTGTTTCTCCAACTCTTTTCCATTAGTCTGCTCTCGTGCTGTTTTACATGCTTCTTTGAGTCTTTCTAGAAACATGGACACGTAATCCAACATGGATGATTCATCTTTCTGCTTTAGGAACTTTTCCTTAATCCCTTTTAATGGACCTCATTTCATGACCATAGATCAATTCAAATGGACTAAATCCAATAGATTCATTTGGAGAATCTCTGGTAGCAAATAGTAAGAAATCTAACCCTATCCTTTGGGTACCCATGGCAATAGGTCTTAATCATGGTTTTGAGAGTCTGTTGATATCTCTCTAAAGCTCCCTGTGTCTGTGGGTGATAGGTGGTAGACTTTAGTTGTCTGATACTCAAACTGCTGATTGTATCTTGGAAAATTCTAGACATGAAGTTAGAACCTTGGACAGATTGTATTTCAATTGGGTAGGCCACAACGGGTGAAAAACTGAGTTAACTTTTCCACACCTTAGCTGTAATTATCCTTAAAGGAATAGCTTCTGGAAATAGGGTGGTCAAACCCGATATACTGATGTCCTGTTTTCGTTTTGGGTAATGGTCCTACACAATCTACTAATACCTGACTGAATGGTTCTTCAAAAATTGGTATGGGTATTAAAGGTGCTGCTGGGATTCCATGTTGATGTTTACCTACTACCTGACATGTATGACACGTCTTACAAAATTGTACTACGCCCTTATGAAATCTTGGCCAGGTAAAATGCCTGATTTTCGATGCTTGGGATTTCCATATTCCTACATGTTCTGCCATAGGGATTTCATGTGCTACTCACAAATCTCCTTATGATAGTTCGGCGGTCCCACTATCTGATGAACAACCGTCCATTCCTCATTCGCAGGTCTGTGATGGTGTCTCCACTTCCTCATCAGAACTCTGTTTTTAAGGTAATAGCACTCTGAAGCTCCTTCAGCCTCAGCTCCAGTGTGAGCTGACTGTGCTAACTTGTTTAACTCTGGATCTGCTTTCTGAGCCTCAATTAATGAAGACCTGCCAAACACTTCTTTTGAATTATCTTCATCCTTAAAGAAAGTTTTGGCTACTCTGACATCTGCTCGTGGTATTACTTTGGCCTCTGGTGATGGACTTTGTTTAGCCATTGCTCTGGTCACCACACGTGATGGAAAGATACCAGGAACCTGTTCTGTAACTGTTCCGTCTCTTTAGCCTCTCTTGGACTTTCTGTAATTGTGGGTGAAGCTATAACCTTCACTCCAGCCAAATCACCCCCCAGGAGTAAATCAACTCCGTGCAGGGTAATCTCTTAACCACTCCTACAACCACTGATCCAGACAACAAATCACATTCCAATTGCACTTTGTACAGTGGAACCGGGATATTCTCTCCACTTATCCCGTTTACAAATACTTTAGCTTTCAGTGAACTCTCTGGAGGGAAAACTAGGTCCTTCTCCAGCAAAAGAGTTTGAGTAGCTCCTGTGCCCCTAAATAAAGTTATGGGTTTAGCGGCATCATTTGATGATAAAGGGGTTATCCCCCCTTTTAGACAACAACACTTTATATCTCTCATCTACCTTATTTACTTCACCTGCAATCACAGCAGCGTTTGACTCCAGACCCTTATTTGTAGTTAAAGCTACAATTTGATCCGTAGCATTTTCTCTTCGAGTTCCCTTTTCGGACTCACTCTTATGAACTCCAATAAATATCATTGGCTTCCCCCGCAACTTCCAGCATTCCGAACGAATGTGTCCCACTTTATTACAATGGAAATACTTAGGCCTTCGAGTTTCACCTCCACCCTCAGTACCTTCCTTCCTGATTTGGGGAAGAGATCTCAAGTTTTTCCCAGCTATCCATTCTTTACCCTGGCTACTTACCTTCCTTTCACTCTCTCACTTTCTATCCTTTTCAAATTTATGGGGATGATGGATAAAAAGGTTTAGTTTTATGGATCGGCTCATAATTGTCAGCCATTAGTGCTGCCTGTCTAGCAGTTACAATCCTTTGGTCTTTAACATGGGTTCTTATTACAGAAGGTAGGAGTTTTTAAATTCTTCCAAGAGAGTGGTCTCTCTGAGAATTTCATAGGTAGTTTCAACTCCTAATGCTTGTATCCACCTGTCAAAACAATTTTGCTTAAACCTTTCAAATTCAGGGTAAGTTTGCCCAGGCTGTTTCCTTAACTTTTGAAACTTTGGTCTGTATGCCTCAGGGACCAACTCATATGCACTCAAAATGGTCTTTTTCACTACATCATAATCCCTAGAAACCCAGAAACAGGCATAAATTTCCTGTACTCTGCCTGTCAATTTACTCTGCATGGGTAATGTCCAGTTTTCCTTTGGGTAATTCATCTGTTTAGCCATCTTCTGAAATGAAATAAAGAATGCTTCAACATCTCTTCCTTCAGATTTTGGAAGAGCTTGTA
Organism: Carcharodon carcharias; assembly: GCF_017639515.1. NCBI lineage: Eukaryota > Metazoa > Chordata > Chondrichthyes > Lamniformes > Lamnidae > Carcharodon > Carcharodon carcharias. The sequence continues at coordinate 52,230,138 of NC_054485.1, read as the reverse complement.
CAAATTTAAACATCTCCCCACTGGATTCTAATCTGGACGTAAGTCCTGCCTCACCTGCTGTCTCTTTTTTAACCAACAGCATTTTAAGCTGGCATTCCCTTTCTTTATCCTTCTCTCTTGCCTTGAATTCACTGCCTCTTTTTCTCTTTCCTCCTTTTCTAACCTTGCCATTTCTAATTCCCTTTGCAATGCACTTCCTCTTCCTGCTGTCTCTAATTATTTATTTGCAACTGAATTTGAGCCCATTCCAGTGGATCACCCCTTGGAGAACTTGGTCTCTCAGGTATTCCTTCCAGTTTTAAATGCTGTGCTATCTTTTTGATTACCTCTTCCTTCCTAGCTTTGGCAGGCAATCCTACTCTTAATTTACTTGCCAATTCGATTAATCTGGCTATTGGGATCCCTTGTAAAATTGTCAGGGACATCGCTTCCACTTGCAGGAAAGTTTTAGCGGTTTCCAGTGCCATCTTATTTTTCATAGTACAAATCTGGTGTTTCACTTTAGCTCTTATTACTTACTAAATCTACACTCAAGTCATCTTTGTCTTTTGTTCCAAAATATCCTGGACTCGAATCTCCAAACTTTGTCACGACTCACTGGGGATGGTGCTGTAATATCGAGCCCCACTGTTCCCCGAGCCATGACAAATTTGGAAAGTTTAACCAAACCACTAGATTTCCCCAATTCTATCTAACTGTTTAATTTAGGTTAACAAAGTACAAGCACCAGGTGTGTAAACTTAATAAGTAAATAACTGTTTATTGAACAAATTGCCTTTAACTCGTGGCAAAAGAAAGAAATATGAACCGCAACTTCTAACACTGTAACTTAAACTTTACCCGTTCTTAAACCCATATATATATATATTTTTTTATATATATATATATATATATATATATATATATATATATATATATACACACACACACACACATGCAAAAAAAGACGCTCAAAACATGGATTTTGAGGGTGAGATAAAACAGTTCAATAGCACCAATCTGGAGTACAGGATTGGATGGGTTGATTTTGATTGATGTCTTCCAAATTCCTTGCAGTTTGTTGATGATGCACAATGTGGTCTCTCTGCACTTTCAGTTTGTGGTTCACTGGTTGAAACATTTGCTTTTCTTGACATAGGGTTTCAGAGAAAGCAGGTTACAGAGATGTGAGGGATAGCCAGCTAGCTACTATGGCAGAAGTACTGGAATCTTAAACACAGGAGAGAGGTGTTTTAGGTCTTCCCTCTTTGCAGACTAGGAGCTGTACTGCCTGTCCTGTTACCACATAAAACCTTGGTCACCTGGTCAGGAGCCAGTTAAGATGCTGTCCTCAGGCAGTTCCCCTTAGTCCAGGACTCCTTTCCAGCATCATCCTGTTCTTTTATGGCACACACTGTTCCAGAATAGCAACGTTGTATATATTCCTCATCCTATACCAATGAGCATGTCTTTCAAACTGTAGCCATGCCAGTTTTAAAGCCACAGTCTAAGAAACATAAAAATAAGTTCTTTACATGTTTTTAACTGTCTTTTGTTGCTGCAGCGTAAGTTATTAATAGGATCCAAACTGGCTGGTGAAGTGGAAACCAAGACATAGTTTTTCTTTTTTGGGAAAGCTTATTGACTTGTTCAGCCTCACAGTTTTTCTCCCACACAACCCAGTGCCCTAGCTATCCCCTGTTTATAGGGTTTCTCTTAACCCCAGCAATGTAATTGACATGACATTAACATTAGTGATGTCTGCAGTGTTGTTGGAGTTTGGAAGGTTATTGGAGTCAAAGGAGCTGTCGCTGAAATTTTACAAGGGGTGCAGAGGGCTCTGGAGGGCTGTGAGCAGAAAGTCTGCCAGCACTTATGAGGGCTCTGGTGTGCTCCTCTTAGGCTGCAACATGACAGGGAGATGGAAGTACCTGAGAGGGGAAGCTGTATGCAGAGGGAGGAGGAAGAGAAGGCTGTACTCGCCAAGGGTCTTCAGAGAACACAACTTTTACCTCCACCTCAGCCAGTAACAGTGTCTGAGGAGAGCCCATTTCACTAAAGTCAATGAACTGTTCCACCTGTTCCAATCAGACCAGCAGCCACAGAGCAGGGTAATGATAACAGTGCCAATGCATGTGAAGATCATTGCCAGCTTCACTTTCTACCAAGTGGATCCTTCAGGCAGCAGCAAGGGGCACTGCCAACATATCACAGCTTGCCATGCATTGCTGCGTCAGGGAGATGACAGACATACCCTCATCCAGAGGAGCAGACTCATTATCTTCTCTTTAACCACAGAGAAGTTGGGAGGAGTGGGCAGGTGATTTTGTGAGAGTAACAGGATTCCCGATGGGCACCGCCGAGTGCACATACGTGGTCTGCAGGTTTTACATCCCCGTGGAGTGATGCACGGCTACCGTAAAGGCTGCCACTTCCTGAGTGTGCAGTTGGTGTCTGACCATGCTAATATCCTGGCAGCAGCCACAACACTTTATCCAGTGCCAGGTGGTTTTTTTTAATTCTTTTATGGGATGAGGATACTGCTGGCACCCACATCTCTAATTGCCCTTGAATTGAGTGGCTTGCTAGGCCATTTCAGAGGGCAATTGAGAGTCAACCACATTGCTGTGGGCCTGATGTCACGTATAGGCCAGACCAGGTAAGGATGATATTCGTGAACCAGGTAGGTTTTTATAACAATCGATGATAATTTCATGGTTGCCATCACTGAGACTAGCTTTACATTTCAGATTTATTAATTGAATTCAAATTCCACCAGCTGCCATGGTGGGATTTGAACCCATATTCCCAGAGCATTAGCCTGGGTCTCTGGATTACTAGTCCAGTGACAATACCACTGTGCCTCCCTCATTCCCCACGGGGGCAATGTCCCTGCCACATTTGTGCCATCACTGGCTGGCTACTTGACAATGAGGACTACGCACTCTGTGTGTATGACTCTGCCTGTCACCTGAACATATATGCAAGTGCGTGTACAACATATTCTGTTCCAAGTGAAGGTGTATTTCTGTATGATAATGCCTGTAATCAGCTGAATGGTGTTTCCGTCTAGGAGCATCACAACATGAGTAGGCCATTCAGCCCGTCAAGACTGATACACCGTTCTATAAGATCATGGCTGATCTCAGCTCCGTTTACCTGCTTTGGTTCCATATATCTCAATGCCCATACTGAATAAAAATCCTTTACTCCTCCAGCAAAGAAACAGTTGATGATCATCTTGCTTCATAACATCTATGTTAATAATTGAGTTAAACTCCTGAGGGAATTAAGGTATTACGGGATTGGAATTATTTGTTTCCTGACACCAGCTCAGAAATTATGAAATCTATTGAATGCTGGTTTTCCATGTTGTGTCTTTGAATTCATTGTTATGATATGGCAGGCAGTAGTTGCCGGGCTGAACAAATCCCAAATGGAAACTTGGCCAAGCTATCAGGATTTGCAATTTGCATTTTTATTATGAGGAGGTATGTGTATACTGAAGTCAGAAGTAACGATTCCACTACCACTTCTGGAGATTTTAAATATTAAATTAAAACATTTATTAACAAAAGAAATTAAACTTAAATGCACAAGATTACAGTTGCATAGTTAAATTTAGTGTTACAACATTTCCCAAATGATTTCTGCTTAGCTAGACTCACAAATAAACATCCTTTTCAGGCAGCAGTCCTAACAGATTCTTAATCTATAAAACATTCAGCACCCACTGTTGCTATAAGGGAGGTATTTCACAAGCTTCCCTCTCACTCGACAATGGAAATCCAAGGCTTGTAATAAACCCTTGCTCTCTGAAACAAGCAAGCACTTCCCTGGGGTAGCTAGAAGCTGTTACTTCACATTACGCTCTTCAAGATCTCACTTGGCCACTCGCCTCGTATAGCTTTCAATCATCCCTTAAATATATTTCCTCCCTTTTATTTCTAAACCCATTTTTCTAAACTTTCTTTGGATGTTACCTTTCCCAGAATATAAAAATATTTCATATTGTCACTATGGCCAGTACTTTTGGGAAAAATAAACTTAATAACTTTGCTTTACTTATTTATAATGTTTACCAGTTGAGAAACCTCCTGCTATGTCTCTTTGAAATTCAACAGCTAACAATCCACTCCTCGCTTACCTCCTAATGCAAATTCCCGTTCATCCTGTATCTACTGGGATCTCATCTTAGCTCACCCATTTCCATTTCAAAATGCCTGCTTTTACATTTAACCCTTTGATGATTTAAACCTTGCAGCCAGACTGTCTTTAGTTAAATTAAATCAGCCACATACACACACAACACACACACAGCCCCCACAGCCTGCATCACAGTATCCCACAGTAATATTAGGAAAAATGATATTCTCTTTACAGCATGACTACCGTCCATTACTGTATTCAATTTTTATTTATCATGTTTAAGTAGATTAGCTTTTAAGATCTCGCATTGTAGTGAATGCAGTGTCATCACTGATGCTATTCTGATGGACCTGAAAGAGGTAAGTTTGAAATAAAACCACATTTTTGGGAGGTGATTGACCATTGAGGTTAACAGGACAAGAGCTGGTTCATGTGAGAGGCAATGGACTCTGTGATTCTGGGGATTTATCAAAACTGTGGTCGCTATTTAAAGTTTCATGCGAAAAGAAGAATGAATGCTGATGTCAAGGCGGTGGAAAACTGGGTAGAGTATAATCAGGGCCTACAGACAGGCCTCAGCGGATGAGAGAGAAAGGCACAAAAAATCTTCATTGGCGCTTGCCCAATCAGAATAATGCAGAGATATAAATCAGAACTGGTGGCAGGCTGCAAATGTGATCTAGTGCCTCAGTAAGGCCCTCTGGGACAGACTTCACAGTAGGGCTTGTAGAAATGTACTTCGCTATTGGCATAGCAGTATAAGACAATCGTACCTTGCTTCCAATTTTATAAGGTTCAAATTGCTCATGTTTTGAAATCTGGTCCGTTTTTCAACACTCTACTCCACTTTAAAGGGGTCGATCTTCATACTATATAGGCGGTATTTAATGGAAGTGAAGGTAGTCTCACCTTTCTGCTTGAGAGCCCCGTGTCCTTTGAGGAAGGCCCACCGGAATTAAATGCCTCTTGGACACATCACTGGAAAGTGGAGTCCCTCCCCGAAGATCAAGGTCGGTGGGGTGGAGTTGGGGGGAGGGGGAGAGAAGGGGTGGGTGGTGGCTGAGGCGAGCAGGGAGGTAGGAAATCCTGCTGCCTGCCACCCCTACCCTAAGAGATGCCAGCCAATTGAGCTGCTGTCAGTGCTCCCAAGGAGAGGCCTAGGATTAAATTCCATCCAATGGATGGGTAAAAAAAAAACTTGAAGTGATTATTTTATTTACAAATAAATATAATTTTCTGGTTTTAGGTGTCCCTGGCAAGGTCAGCATTTACTACTCATTCCTAATTGCCCTGGCTAGGCGTGGTTGGCCTTGTTGAACTGCAGCAGTTTTGTTACGATGAAATGGCTTGCTAAGATCATTCCTGAGTCAGCTCTGTAGGTGTGGGATTGGAGTCTTTTCTTCTCCAGGTTTCCTTCCCTAAAGGAAATTAGTGAACCAGTTGGGTTCTTTCAACAATTGGATAGCTTCATAACAAAAATTACTGGTACCAACCTCTTGCACGCAGCAGCATGTCAAATGATATAGAGCTCTTCTCCTTCCTATATATTAATAATTAGCTGAGCTTCCCCAGTAGCTCAGGAGCTCACTACTGAGTGTGGCATTCAGCCAGAAGGTCACTGGTTCAGCTGCTGCTCTTGAGTTGAGTTGGCTGATTTCGACCTGGGAGCTGCAGATTACCCCTTGACAGCCAAAGCTCTTGTTCAAGTCTGCACACTGTGTATCCCAAGACTAGTTGTAGCTGTGATGACTACCATGGTTGAATAGCTCACCAGCATTCATTATCTAGAATCACAATGCAGAATATATTGGTGGGGGGGTGGTGTGTGGGGGGGGGGGTGGGGGGGGTGGGGGTGGGGGGGGTGTGTGGGGGGCGGGGGTTGGGGGTGTTGGGGGGGTGGGGGTTGGGGGGGGTGGTGGAATAGAATTGGCTAAGTTAAAGCATTATGAATGGTATAAAGGATGTTTGGTTGTCAGACTTGTCACTTAAATGAACTTCCTGTCAGCTGGTAATTGCTGCACGTTTTCCTGGCTGCAACTCGCCTTCGTCCATCACTTCCTCCTCTTCCTGCTTCGAATTGAGCGCTGCTGGAATCCCCATGCCAAAGGCTTTGCTTCCTACCAGCTGACAGCAAGTCTTTTGCAAGAGACAAAACCAAAGACTTGCACTGTGATAAATCACAATTGAGCAACTGCAGCGCTCAAAATTCAGATCAGGCTGTCAAATGAAGGACTGGGTCAAAGGGAGGGAGGAAATCAAAAGTGATAAACTACTGTAACCAGGCTAAAGGCCCTGTAAGAAGTCATTTCAAAAAGTGAGCCCACTGGTTTGACCCCAGCGCCTGTTTTATAGGTGACAGCACCCCTAATGAGAGACTTCCATTTATGTAACTACTTCAGCATATCCTGCGGTACTTTATAGCCAATAAAGTACTTCAGAAATGTTGTCACTGTTGTAATATATGAAATCTGGCAGTCAACATTCACACAGCAAGATCCCACAAACAGCAATGTGATAATGACCAGATCATCTATTTTACTGATGCTGTTTAAGAGATAAATATTGGCCAGGACACTGGCCAGCTCTTCTTCAAACAGTACTATGGAGTCTCTTATGCCCAGCTGGCAGGGCAGATGGGCCCTCACTTTGGCATCTCATCCAAAGGACGACAGCCTCCAACAGTGCAACACTCCCTCAGTACTGCACTAAAAGTATAAGCCTAGATTATGCCAGCCTCTGGAGTGGGGCGCCTGACTCCGAGAAGTGAGAATGCCGCCTGCTGAGCCAAAGCTCACTCTTATTGGGCTGGAGTTTTGGTCCCCCAGCCGGGGCCTGGATCACTGGCTCCATCCCGGCACCAGACCGTTTTGGTGGAGACAGGATCGGGGTCGGCAGTGCTACCCCCACACACAGCGAGCATCCAACCAGGCTCATTAAGAACCTAATTGGGGACAATTAAAGGAGGCGACTGGAATTTTCTTATTTCTGAATTAAAGATTTAATAAGTTGTTCCGGGGTGCCCCCATGCTGAAGAATGCTCTCTCTTACCTTTCATTACAGCCTGCACCTCCTCTCATTCTGGAAGGCCTCTGATTGACCCTCCAGCTTTGAGAGCCTGCCCTTCATCCTTAATTGGATGGAGAAATTGTCCCCTGTCCCCTGGGAACCCCCATGAGAATCCCAACAAATGACTTTTCCTCTCTTTCCTGCCCAGCTCCCCGGGGACAGGTTCAGGGCCCAGAAATAGGCACAACTTCTGTTTCCTACATCAGACGGAAAATCCAGTCCTTAAAGTTGGAAACATTGGAGAAGTTTTGCACAGAACAGTGAGCCTGCAGCAAATTAAATAGCTTCCTTTGTTCATTGGCAGTAAAGCCTCCTGAAATGTAATTTCAAATCTTCCCAGATTTCAGAGTTGAACAGGTTGATTCCACTCACTGGATCCTGTGACCAGCATTCCCAGAATGTCCCATTGCGGAATTGACCCATTTGTTTTATAAATATTACTATGGCCAGTCCGCCTCTGAACTTGCAGGTCCTCTAGCTTCTAAGCTCTGAATGTACAGCCTCCACTCTTATCCCTTCCTCACTCCGTATTGACAAACCATCTCCTGCTTTCCCAAGACCACACAACTGGAAGTTGCTTTGCTCACTCAGGCTCCCTTCCATCTGACAATCTCCAACCTCTTCAAACACAGTTTGCTGTTACCTATTCGCTATTTCCAAATGGACCCAGTGTTCAATCACCCTTTTCCACCTGGATTTGGTGACCTGCGATGATGGACTTTGGCTTCCTTCACCAGGATCAAGGTGGAGGCATAAGAGCAGGACTGTCCTAAGAGCCTGGGTTGTGGTGGCTGAGGGTCATGCCTGCAGGGTGTTAGGACAGTATCATGGTTGTGTGCACTGACTGGAAGAGGTTGGCATTACATGGCAGGCATGGAGTGTTGAGTGTACACTGGGGATGTTAGCTGTGTACATTGTCTGAAAACAATAATGACAAATATCGAAAACTCATATGAATGTTCCTTTATATTCTCTAGCTACCGACATTAAGATTGAAGCAGAGAAAAGTCCTGCCAAGGAGGAGGAAGGGGAGAAGAGTCCAGCCAAGGAGGAAGGTGGGGAGAAAAGTTTCACCAAGGAGCAGGAAGTAGAGAAATGTCCAGCCAAGGATGAGCCACAACCTACCCCCTCCAGATCCACTGGCATAGGCAAAAGCCCTCGAGCAAAGCAAGGTACGATATCCAGCACTGGCTTGCTGTCTGGAATTGAGTGAGCCACTTGGCTTCTTCATGTCGATTTAAATTGGTGTGTTGTAACCCAAGGAATCATGCTGTTATTTTCACCTGGATAATGTTTTTCAAAGGTCATTCTTGAGGTGGGGGTGTGGTGGGGTGGCGGGAAGGGGGAACAAGGGAGTGGCTTATTCCTGAACCCGAAAGTGCGTCTGATGAATGGATTGTACCAAATAGCATGGAGTTCTGACAAAATAATATTTTAGCTGGGATTTTAAAATGCCATCTATGGAAAGGGCTGAGCCCCTAGTTCTGTGACTTCTTCTATCTATTGGTTGAAGTTTAAAGAGTGAATGCAGCTGAAAGGAAGATGATAGAGATGGTAGCTGCAAACAGCTATCCTAACACCCCTTGCCAAGGCAGCTGAAAACTGCAATATCTTTGTGACAACCCATAAAAGTTCAGCACAGGGTGTGATGGATGTTAGCTTGCTGCACTTTAATTTATTTCCCCCTTTGTTACCATATAGTCATTACCATGTAGTCAATGTGTAAAAGATTGAAGTGTTGTTTTCAGTGATGATCATTGAATCTCTGTCAGGAGACTAGTATTCTCCTTGCTCCTTTGAACTCTGCTGTTGAATGACACTTGTATTTGGAATGTTTGGAGTGGGAGATTCTCTGGTCCGGCACTGGTTGGGTTCCATGAATGATTGACTGAGATGGGAGGCACTTTGGGAGATTCTATCACTCAGACTGCTGGCTCTCTGATAGGGGGACATTGTGGCTATAGGAGAAAATATAAGATATTGGGTAGGCTTGCTTTGCAGATGTAGTTTGATGAATTGCAAGCTGATCATTTTAAAATTTCTCTCGGGAGAGTCGAACATTGCTCTCTCTTTCTCGCTGTGACACATTGCTTTGCGTGCCTCTCTCCTCATGTCTTTCTGTATCTCCCCAATAAGCCTTTCTCTGTCTGTCCGTGCGCGTCTGTCCGTGTGCGTGTGTCTCTCTGTCTTTCTATGTCCTCCTCTCCGTCTCTCCCAGTCTGCCCCTGTGCCTTGGTATGTTTGTTATTTGAAGGTGAATGACGAAGGAAGCAATGGCGACCTGAGGGAAAACTTCTTCACACAGTAAAAGGCTAGGATCTGGAATGCGCTGCCTGAGAGTGTGGGGGAGAAAGATTAATCATGGTTTTCAAAAGGGAATTGGATCATCGTCTGAAGGGGAAAAAATTGCAGGGGCTACAGGAAAAGACGGGGCAGTGGCACTAGATGAATTGCTCTTTCAGAGAGCCAACAGAGACAAGATGGGCTGAATGACCTCATTCAATGATTCTATATTTCTGCCCCTCCCACTTTGGCCCCTCTACCCCTTCCTTTCTGCCCCTCAATGCCTCTGTTGTTCAGTCAGGCTTCATGCTTCAGTGTTCCACGTTAACTTTGTTGGGTGGAATCGTCCCTGATTTGTATTAAGTGTGGTAGCATGCGGGGAAAATGAAGTTTTTCCTGTTGGCCACAATGGAGGCTACTCATGCCCTATCATCCCAAACCTGCAGCATTATTAATGCATTCCTGTGAAACGCACCGTTTCCATGGCAGTGGGCTCTCATTTGCCCACCACACCATCACCTTGCTGCTTCCTCACACCGGGCGCCATATTTAAAGTGCAGACATGCGCACACCTCTCAGTGGTTCCAGCCCAGCACTGCAGCCCCCCCCCCCCCCCCCAACCCCCCACCCAGTTTAGCGATGCATCCCTTGAGTGCCCTTTGATCACCATGGAGGCCGGGGGTGATGTCCTCTACCCTCGCTCTGGCTGCAGGATGGGCAGCTGCATCACCAATCCAGCATAGGAGGCGGTGGCAGCGGTGGTCAGCGCCAATGCCTTTCAAAAGAGGACAGCCACCCAGTGCTGCTACAGAGTGAATGGTTTCATCCGTTCCACCAGGGTAATTCGCTCTTCTTATTACTCTCAACTCACACACTCACAAACCCATCCACAGGGATCTTACACCACAAGGGACAACACCACTAACTCTCACACACACCCTCACATCTCCATCAGGCTCACACTCTCTGGAGCTCGTGTCCTCATCCTGTCCATGGCTCCGCTCACCACACTAACATTCCACGGACTGCCATGTGTCCTGCTCACACTCTATCCATCTGTTTTCATGCAAAAGAAGTCTGCTTACATCAGCAGGGAGAGGTTCCAGGCTAGGCGGAGTGGCCCACATTAGGACCCTCACTCACTTTGAGGAACGTGCCATCATGCTGACTAGTGAGGACATGGACCGTGCCTGCAGTCATGGTGAGGTCGGCCCTCGTGAGGATCCTGCACCACATCATCCCTCTCTCAGCGTAGTGTGAGTGCTCTCTCTCCTGTTTTTAACTCTGCTGCCATGCACTGATTACTTCCTACTTTGGTTCACAGTGAGCTCTGACAAGGGACCGACACCCTCAGCTCCATCCACGTCCTCATCTCCAGCCAAGAAAACTCCTCCGCTATTGAAGAGCTGGAAATAAGCAGCCTGGAAGACCCGTCTCAGTGCTTACCCACACCCTCCACCAGCGCAGACACACTGCGGGGCCTAGATCTAGAGCAGGCTCAGGTTCACAATCTAGTAGTCGCCGCACAGACGCATGTCCACAGCAGCAGGAGGCAGGTTTGGCCGACCCCCCTGGCACTGGGAGAAGAGGCACCTGTGAAGTCTGAGTCAGATGACAACCCACTGGCTTTGGCCTTCCAACTCATCCTGGAGAATGAGCAGGAGTGGAAACATCATGCAAAGCTGTTGGAAACCCTCAACAGAGTGGCACACGAGTCAGAGGAGTGTCCGTCTTCTCTCTGATGAAGTGGTGCCCACATGCCCCTATGGAGGTCTCCATGGGGAGGATGGTGGACATCATGGAGACCCTGGTCCAGCGGAATGTGGAGATGTGTGCAGACCTGCACTCCATTGCTGCAGCCATGGGTGAGTTCCTGCAGTGGCAACATGACAGGGAAATGGGGCACCTCGACATCCCTCCAAGTGCTCCTTCCCCTCAAGGAGTCAGGCCGGGGCATCCGAAGGGAAGAGGAGCAGTAGCTGGATACCCCTGGGTCATCCACTCAGGAATCTTAGAGGCTGCCCCCTCCATCCGAGTCCCCTTTGCTTGTGAGCCCCTTGATCTCGTCTTCTGTCACCGCAGAGGGAGCAGTTGGCCAACGAGTGATTCTGGAGGGAGAAGTGTGTGTGTGGGAGAGCCTTTTGGAGCCTTGTGCAAGCCTCTCCCACACGTCTTCTCCTCCTTCACGTTTCATACTTACCTCAACGTCCTCAGTATTTTCAGTGCTACCTGCTGGGGTTCTCTTTCAGTTGTCCATCTGAGCTGACCTGAATCTCCGCCCACCCACTGATCATGCGGCACCTAATCTCACCCACCACCACTCTCGTTTCACTTTCAGATTTAAACAACATGATGGTAATTCAGGTTTTCATTCGCTCCCCCAACCTTTCTCCTCCCTCAGTCACCCATTTCCTTTCCCCCATCACCGTTGACCCCCTGGCATCACCTTCCACCTCCCCTTCGTGACCTACCAGCCACAATCCTTTTCCTTCGGGGATGTCTAGATGAATGTGAACGTTCCCTTCCTTCCCGAAAATCCCACCCCCACCCACATTCACCTCCCCGCACCTCCTTCCCACAGGGTCCGTGTCTGCCCCCGAGTCCTTACCGACCATCCTCGCTCTTCTTTCTACTGTTACTGTCGAACCTTCACCCTCACCCTACCATCTCACTCTGCCCTCGGTCATTCTCACCATTCCTTTGTTCTACGCCCACCCTCAGCTCGCTACCCGGGAGGCAGTCGTGGACTCATCAGAGTCTCCCTTGCATGTTCACCTGGAAGTCCCCTCCTTGGAACCTCTTTCCCAGATACCCCTTCCATTTAGCTCTTCCCCCTTCTTGACTCCTTTAGACACCTTTACTTCTTCTGCCGCCCTTAGTCCTTCCCTCCTCCGGACTGTTCCCTCCAGCCTTTCTTCCTCCGCACTCCCTTCCTCCCTCCCTCCGCACTCCCTCCCTCCCTCCTTCCCTCCCTCCGCACTTCTTACCTACCCCCTTACATCTACCTCCCCAGTTGCTGCCATCTCCCCCATTACACCCTCCTCTCCCTGTACTCCCTCCTCCACCTCTCATCTTCCCTCCAGCCCCCCTCCGGACATCTCTTCCTCTCCCAGTCAATCCTAGACCTTCCTCTCCCAGTCAATCCTAGACCTTCCTCTCCCAGTCAATCCTAGACCTTCCTCTCCCAGTCAATCCTAGACCTTCCTCTCCCAGTCAATCCTAGACCTTCCTCTCCCAGTCAATCCTAGACCTTCCTCTCCCAGTCAATCCTAGACCTTCCTCTCCCAGTCAATCCTAGACCTTCCTCTCCCAGTCAATCCTAGACCTTCCTCTCCCAGTCAATCCTAGACCTTCCTCTCCCAGTCAATCCTAGACCTTCCTCTCCCAGTCAATCCTAGACCTTCCTCTCCACTCTCTCGACCATCATCCTTTGTGTGCTGTCCTTCAACAGTGACTTTCTAACTGCCATGAGCTGCTTTGCAGCAGAGCCATGTCCATGAGAATCCACCCAGCATGCCATGGACATTCCTCCAGTGTGCTGTTGCTGTCGGGCTCCAGCATCTTCTACTCCCTGGATGTCCACGATGTGAGCAAGACCCTGGTGGTAGGTTCTGTGCGTCACACTTGTCAGGACATGTTGTGCACTGGTGTGCAATCGTGCCAACGTGGATGGACAATCCAGCACGGGGGCGGGATGACTCTGGTGGGCTGGCCTCATAACAATATCCTGATATATACAATGAGGTTCCCGACGTTCGATGGTGGGAAATGCGGCCTGCCATCAATGGTCTGAGTGGACGATTGCAAACAGGTTTCACAACGTCATGAAATGGACTTCTGGCTTTCTCGCCATGTTGTCCAATTGCCACCAAGCATGCCCAGTGCCAGCGGGCAGGACGCTGTCGCTCATTTTGAAACAGTGCTTTATAAATAACTCAATAAATATCATACAGCCATTATATAGTTCATTGAAGATGCTGTTTATTAAAACACAGTTGATCTGTCCAGTGTACAATTCTTCCTTTAACTGCAAAGTTCTTGCTTTCTGATTATAAGAACTTGAAACAAAGCTTCATTATTAGTTGAGTAAACAGGAGCTTTAGTGTGAGCTTCATTATTCATTGACGCAAACCATTGTATAATTGTGCTTTAAATCAGAGTGTGTTTGTGCTGATGCCACATTTACCAGCATTTTAGGTCCTGCTGTGTCACAGGAGCAAGGCAGTTATGTAAGGCTAGTCATTCCACGTGTGTTTTTAATTCTTTTACAAGATGTGAGCAGCGCTGACCAGGCCAGTGTTTATTGCCCATCCCTGATGGTGACATGGTCTTGAGCTGCCTTCTTGAACCACCGCAGTCCATGTGGTGTAGGTACACCCACGGTGCTGTTAGGGAGGGAGTTCCAGGATTTTGACCCACTGGCAGTGAAGGAACAACGATGTATATCCAAGTCAGGATGGTGTGTGGCTTGGAAGGGAAATTTGCAGCTTGTGGTGTTCCCATGTGTCTGCTGCCCTTGTCCTTCTAGGTGGTAGAGGTCATGGTTTTGGAAGGTGCTGTTGAAGGAGCCTTGGTGAGTTGCTGCAGTGCGTCTTGTAGATGGTGCACACTGCTGCCACTGTGTGTCAGTGGAAAGGAGAGTGAAGAGATGAGATGTTGTATAAGGTACAGATCAAGCAACTGCATTTGAATGGTGCCGAGCTTCTTGAGTGTTGTTCGAGCTGCACTCATCCAGGCCAATGGGGAATATTCCATCACGCTCCTGACTTGTGCCATGTAGATGGTGGACAGGCTTTAGGGAATCAGGAGTTACTCTGCAGAATTCCCAGCCACTGACCTCTTTTAGCCACAGTATTTATATGGCTGGTCCGTTTCAGCAACAATATCTAACCGATACTCCACTGAAGGTGTACTGAAAGGGTTAGTTTTATGACTTCCCACCTCCACCTTCCACAAACTCCAACACCCCTAAAAATTCACCTCTCATTCTCCGACCTGCACTGAGCTTCACTTATTCTTCACCCCCCTCCTCGCTGACCGTCACCCTCCCTCCTCGCTGGCCCTCACCCCACCCCCTCCTCGCTGGCCCTCACCCCACCCCCTCCTCGCTGGCCCTCACCCCACCCCCTCCTCGCTGACCCTCACCCCACCCCCTCCTCGCTGACCGTCATTCCCCCTGCCCCCTGTTCCATGACCATCACCAACACCAGTTTTATGCCCTCCTGCTGATGGGTTTGAAGGTGGGGTTCATGTATAATCCTGCAGGCTACGTGCCCATCGCCAGCTCCTTGGCCCCGAAATTTTACAGAGGGCAGGGGAGGCATTGGGTAGTCCACCCCCCCTGCCGCCCTTGGACCTATTGAAGCCCTTAAATGGCCACTTGATCTCATCCCGCCACTACCTGTTTTTTTAACCTCCTGTGGGAAGAGAGCCACGCCATGAGGGAAGGCTGGCAGCTGTTGCTGTGTACACTGGTGTTGGGCAAAGTGTGGGATCTCCTTTCCTGGGGCCATCATAGGCACCTCCCACTGCTCTCACCCCCACCAAAGGTAATTTCCCCACCCCCCCCCCCTTTAAATCCTCCCCTTGGCCTCTTGAACCTGGGCCCCATCACCCCCTTCCACCTCCTTGCTGAGACCCCTGACCCTGGACTTAACCTGGGCTCCATGGCGTGCTGTGACTGCCTGTAGTCCCAGGCGTGGCTACCTCCTGGCTGGTGCTGCTGAGACCACAAAGCTGCCGGCCATTCGATTGGTCAGCAGCTCTTTAAGGTGGAACTTCCTCCCAAGAAAGGGAAAGCCTTAAAGCAATTAATGCAGGTCCCAGCGTTAAATTGCTGCAGGGCAGCCATGGGGATTGGGGCAGCCATGGGGATTGGGGCAGCCAGCGGGATTGTGGATGGGCAATTTTTAGGGGTGGGGGGGCCAGGAGCGTTGGTGTCCTGTAAAATTCAGCCCCTTGTCCCCAACACATCAAACCACTGTTCTTGTTTACAAGTCACCCCAACTCTCCACACCACACCCTCAGCAGCCTTTGCCAGCTTTACATCTTCCTTGTCCTCTTCTGATCCTTCCTATCCTTCTCTCTATCACCCTTTCGTCCCTTCCAACTCCCTTCCCGTTCTTCCCTTGCTTTAAAAATCCTTTCCAAACTCACCTCTTTGACAAAGTGTTCAGTTTTGCCCTTCATCTCTTCCTTCCTAGCTCGCTGCCCATTTTTTGCCTATTGCGAAGGGCATGGGGAGACTTTTAAATTCGAAATCTAGTATGAGTGCAAGCGCAGTGGTAACAGTGCCCGCGCCAATTATTGAATGAGGGTGGCAGGTTTTACTGATGGGAGTTGCAGCAGTTGTGATGATGGTAATAGCGGCAGTCATGATAGCAATAGATGCTGCCTTCTCCCCGTCACCATCCCCCATAGCTGCTTATAGCCCAGGAAGTGGGTAAAGAATGAAAGATTGTTTTGCTGGTTGACCTGTAGATTCTGATTCACGTTATTCCCTTTTAAACGGTTTATTTCTTCCAGTTGAATTCCATCCCTTTATTGTAAATAAAGGGATTTTTCAGTGGCGGGTGAGCTGTATCAGGCTGCCAAGTGTTGCTCCACAGGAATGCTGGGCGGCTAGATCTAACGCTGCTTTTGGGGCTGTGGAAATGCACAGTGAGCCCTCAGAAGCTGATGAGCTGCCTGGATTCCTTACCTCGCCATGCTGCAGATTATTGTGCCTCTGAGTCAATGAGTGGACTTTTTCGAGGCCTACTTGGCGCTCCTACGTGCTGTCAGCTCACCCGCTGCTGCCCACGGCCTGCTGGCCGCACCTGAGACAGCCCCGTAGCTTTCCTGGGCACCGGCACCAAGCGAGGGAGCTCAGTGCTGAACGGGTTAAAGGTGGAGCTGGCTGTTGTCATGTTGGAGATTGCCAGCCTGCAGCTCACACCTCAGTGGGCAACAGAAACGTCAAGTCAGCTTGTTTGCTGTGGAACCTGCCTCTGTGCCAACTCCAGCGAGATAACAAAGCATCTACGGTTTAATAATAAAACTGCTGAGGGTGTAAGCGTGAAGACTTGCTGAGGTAAAAACACAAACTCGGAAGATGACATTCAACACTGATTCTGTGAATTCAATGTCTGTCTGTTAGAACTGACTGCTGCCTCAGCCAATGAGGGACAAGGAGGATGCTGTGCATCTCAAGGTCATTCTCCACCAGGACCCAAGCTCAAATTCCTGTCTGTTTGATGGTGTATTTATAAAATTAGGTTTCCCTTCTGCCTGTATATGTTGAGGCAGTGAGGTGTCCATGTAGATCCAGAGCCTGAGGACTTGGTCTGCTCTGGTTTTATCACCAGTCCTGAAGTTAGACTCTTAGCCTGTTTCAATGCATTATGTTGGGTCCTCACTACCTGCACAGGGTGTCTGTATTTAAACGGACACCATCTTAACTAAGGACTACCAGCAAATCCTGAATCAGATAAATTGTCATCTGAGCATCAATGGTACCTAATGTCATCACATCAAATCGCAATTGACTATCAAATCACTCCACCTCAATCCCTTCTCTCCATACACGAGCCCAACACATATAAACCTGAAACAGCTTATAGAGTGAAAATAAAGACAGGAAGTGCAGCAAGTGAAGAACTTGTACTTGTATAACAAGTTTGTTGTTAACAAACTCAGGACATCTCAAAGACATCTTTACAGCAAATTAAGTATTTTTTAAACTATAGAAATAGACAATACTGCACTGTAGGAAACGTGGCAGCCAGTTTGTGCACAGCAAGATCCCATAAGTAATGATTAAATAATCTGTTTCTCTAGTAATTTTTGTTTGAAAGATAAATATTGGCCAAGGCACTGGGGAGAAAATCCCCTTTTCTTCAAATAGTGGCATGGTGTCTTTCACATCCAACAGAGAGGGCAGACAATATCTCAGCTTAATGTCTCACCTGAAAGACATCACCTCCAACAGTGCAGCACTCCCTTGGTGCTGCACTGAAGCGTCCGCCAAGGCTATGTGCTTAAGTCTCTGGAGTGGGAGTCAGAAGTACAACCTTCTGACTTACAAGTGAGAATGCTACCTACTAAACTATGGCTACACCTAGTAAAATTATCAGCCTTCACTGGCTCTCCCAACAACCTATACCGTGGAGATTTAGAACAATTTCAAGACTCTAGCCTCAGCCATGTTGACTCCTTAACATTTACTATGTTGTTTATGAGTGCTGTGCTTCCCGCTGATACAGAACACCATGGCTTTAAGCCTCCTTACAGGGGCTTGAGCACATACCCTAGGCTGCCATACTAGTTCAGAATTGAGAGAGTGCTGCACAGTCAGAGGCACCATCACAAATTGTAAACGAGATGTGAAACCGAGGTCACAATTCAGGAATCGGATAGACATTGTGGATCCCAAGGCACTGTTTGAATAAGAATAGTAAGTTCTCCCAGTGTCCTGGCCAACACATCCCTTTGTATTTACGTTCCTCTTTAACTAATGATCAGAGACACCGTGGTGGTTTTAAAAAAAAATCCAACAGGACCTATGGTTGGACCCTTGAAATCCTCTATCAAATAAGATCTCTGCCATTCTCTGCTCTATCTGACTCTGCCAATCGTGATGTGTCACATTCCACTGCTCTTTCCATTTGAAGGAATTTGGGTTTGATTCTCACTCTCACGATATCATTGTGCCACAGTGCCAAACAGTGCCACCTTTCCATCACCAGTCTCATTTGATAACCATGCTAGGTTGAGCACAAATTGAGATTTCTGGAAGGCTCTTGGAACCTCTGAGCTAGGATCCAGGGTACACTGCCTGAGGGTACAGAGCTCAGGTACCCAGTAGCCTTACAGAAGCAAAATTCTTTTTCTTTAACGGGATCGACACTGGCTAGGCCAACATTTATTGCCCATTCCTAGCTGCCCTTGACAAGGTGGTGGCGAGCTGCCTTCTTGAACCACTGCAGTCTTTGTGGTGTAGGTACACCCACAGTGCTGTTGGGGTGGGGGTGGGGGGAGTTCCAGTATTTTGACTCATTGATAGTGAAGAAATGGTGATATATTTCCAAGTCAGGATGGTGTGTGGTTTGGAGGAGAACTTCCAACTAGAACTTCCACCTCCTTTTCGATTTCCCCCCGCCCTTTTCCAATATTTTATAATTTTAAAAAAATATATTTCTTTTCCCACCTATTTTTAAATTTATTTTGATCTATTGTTTTATCTCCACCTTTTAGCCCATTTTGACCCCTTCCCCCCCACCCCACCCCCAGTAGGGCCATCTGCCACTTGCTTGTCCTGCTTGCTACCCTTAATGCCCCCATTAACACATTTCTTGGATAATATCACCACTGTCAATACCCCTTTGTCCTTTTGTCTATGACATCTTTGGCAATCTCTTCTTTGCCTCCACCTAACACTGGTCCTCTATCCAGCTCTACCTGTCCCACCCCCCCTCTACCAGCTTATATTTCACCTAATTTCTCTATTTCCTTAGTTCTGATGAAGAGTCATACGGACTCGAAACGTCTGCTGTGTCCCTCTCTACAGATGCTGTCAGACCTGCAGAGTTTTTCCAGCTATTTTTGTTTTTGTTCCAGCTAGTGGTGTTCCCATGTGTCTGCTGTCCTTGTCCTTCTAGTTGGTAGAGGTTGTGGGTTTGGAAAGTGCTGTTGAAGGAGCCTTGGTGAGTTGCTGCAGTACTCCTTGTACGTAGTACACACTGCTGCCACTGTGCATCGGTAGTGAGGGATTGAATGTTTAAGGTGGCAGATGGGGTGCCAATCAAGCAGGCTGCTTTGTTCTGAATTGTATCAAACTTCTTGAGGTGGAGCTGTACTCATCCAGGCAAGTGGGGAGTATACCATCACACTCCTGACTTGTATCTTGTAGATGGTGGACAGGCTTTGGGGAATCAGGAGGTGAGTTACTTACTGCAGAGTTCCCAGCCTTGGACCTGCTGTTGTAGCCACAGTATTTATATGGCTGGTCGAGTTCAATTTCTGGTCAATGGTAAACCCCAGGTTGTTGACTGTGGGGGATTCAGCGATGGTAATGCCATTGAATATCAAGGGGGACTGCTTCAGTATCTGAGGAGTTGCAGATGGTACTGAACATTGTGCAATCATCAGTGAACAGCACCATTTCTGACGGAGGGAAGGTTATTGATGAAGCAGCTGAAGATGGTTGGTCCAGGACATTACCCTGAGGAACTGCTGCAATGATGTCCTGGAGCTGAGATGATGATGTCCAACAAGTACAACCATCTCCCTTTGTGCTAGGTATGACACCAACCGGTGGAGAGTTTTCTCCCTGATTCCCATTGACTCCAGTTTTGCTCGGGCTCCTTGATGCCACACTCGGTTCAGGACCTGATGTCCAGACCAAGTAAGCCATCCCAAGCCCACACCTGCGAGACCAGTACCGCAGTCTTCCCCGTGACAGACTCCTAAATGGCTGCCTTCCTGTTCACCATCCCACTAAGGATAGTGGCCAGGGTCTCGATGCTGCCAGCCCAATCACTGCTGCTGCGGTAACTCGCAAGGGTATTAACGTGGAGTGGGCAGCCACTCCGACTCATAGGTCACCCCTGGGAAAGTTCCCCGGCGGCAGGAACACATCGGAGAGTCGTCCCTACGCGGTTCCACCTATTTTCCCAGCTCCGCCCCTCTATCAATCCCACCATCAAGGAGTTAGAAAAATTCAATCCGTTCACCCTAATTCTCTCTCCGCAGGTATGATCAGACCTGCTGAGGTTTTCCAGTATTTTCTGTTGATGTCAGTCTTGTTGTGGGTTTCTGGCCCTGACACCTATTGGCTTTTTATATCCTATATCTGTTATGGGCTGTGATCTGCTTTCGATCCTTTTTTGAGCAGTTAACCAGGCTGGTGAACTGCTGATAGTGACGTGTGATCCATTATGTGGATTAATTGAGCAGTTCCTTGTTGAGCAGATTCTCTGTCCTATATACTCTTTTCAGCATAAACAAATTAAATAACTAATTAACCACTCAAGAACCACCCCTTAAAGGTGCACTGTAACAAAAGCAAAACTTCAACAGAAACTTATCAAATCGAGTTAAAATAATGTTCCCAGGGCTGATAACGCGCTGCAGCCCCTGTGGTGCCCACTGGTTGCGGAAGGCCTCATACCCGCGAACATGCATGCTCCCTCTCCAGGGGTATCTGGGTGTGAATGTAGCTACGGAAGAGGGGCAGATAGGCCAAACAACCCCCTCGACTGCCCGCTGCCTGGGCCCATCAATGGCCATTGGCCAGCCCAGGAGCAGGCTCACGAGGAGGGCCTCCGCCCTGCTCGCCCTCCCCTGCACACTGGGTAACTGAAGATCAGGAATGTGGCGTTGAAGTGCAAATAAAACTTGAGGCGGCACAGCATCCTCAAAAAGGGGAAAAGGGCTGCAACCTCAGACAACCTACATATACGTGGAACATGGAATCCTCAAGGCTGCAAAAAAATGCAGGCGGCCTGGAAGCCATCTTAACCTTCTATTGCACTGCACTGCATGCAGCACCCTCCATGCCAAATCTCCAAAGGAAAAGGGAGGGCTGCACTGCCCTGTATAAATGAGCCTTTCAATTGAAACATCCCTTTTAATTAGTCAAATTAGAGACTGTAACTGCAAGCTTCCCATTACTAGTGCTGGGAAGGCTTGGCCTAAATAGCCAAGTGGTTATGGTACTGGGTTTGTAACCCCAAGATCAAGAGTTCAAATCTCACAATGGCAAACTATGAAATAATGTAAAACAAAAACAGAATTTGCAAGTTCTGTCGAAGGGTCATGAGGACTTGAAACGTCAACTCTTTTGGCTTGGCCTAAATAGCCAAGTGGTTATGGTACTGGGTTTGTAACCCCAAGATCAAGAGTTCGAATCTCACAATGGCAAACTATGAAACAATGTAATTTCATCTGAAACAGATGGAAACGGTTTAGGCTTGGCCTAAATAGCCAAGTGGTTATGGTACTGGGTTTGTAACCCCAAGATCAAGAGTTCAAATCTCACAATGGCAAACTATGAAACAATGTTACTTCATCTGAAACAGATGGAAACGGGTTTGTACTCAAAAGAGTTACAGCCATACTAATCTGAAAACATCTGATCTCAGAAGCTAAGCAAACTCAGGTCTGGTTGTACTTGGATGGGAGACTGCCTAGGAATACCAGGTGCCGTAAGCTTGGGTTTAAACCTACCCAATAATGGTTTGCTTGGCCTAAATAGCCAAGTGGTTATGGTACTGGGTTTGTAACCCCAAGATCAAGAGTTCAAATCTCACAATGGCAAACAATGAAACAATGTAACTTCATCTGAAACAGATGGAAACATGTTTGTACTCAAAAGAGTTACTAGTGCTGGGGAGGCTTGGCCTAAATAGCCAAGTGGTTATGGTACTGGGTTTGTAACCCCAAGATCAAGAGTTCAAATCTCACAATGGCAAACTATGAAACAATGTAACTTCATCTGAAACAGATGAAAACGGGTTTGTACTCGAAAGAGTTACAAGTGCTGGGATGAATTGACTGGCCTTAGCTTTTCCTGCAGGCAAAGCATGTCCCTCAGTAACTGATGGATTGGTCAGTGTCTTTTTCCTCTTTTTCCTTATTCGTTATTGGAATGTGGGTGTTGCTAGCAAGGTCATCATTTGTTGCCCATCCATAATTGCCCTTGAACCAAGTGGTTTACTAGGCAATGCAGAGGGCACTTAAGAGTCAACTACATTGCTGTGGGTCTGGAGTCACACGTAGGCCACACCAGGCAAGAATGGCAGATTTTCTTCCCTAAAGGACATTAGTGAACTCGATGGGTTTTTTAACAACAATTGTTGATAGTTTCATGGTCACCATTACTGAGCCTAGCTTTCAATTCCAGATTTATTAATTGAATTTAAATTCCACCAGCTGCTGTGGGATAATTTGAACCCATAGTCCCAGAGCATTAGCCTGGGCTTCTGGATTACTAAGCCAGTGACATTACCACTGCACCACCATCTCCCCATATTGACAATAACAGCCTCCACTTGATGACCTTGTCAATGTAATGTTCAGAACAGTTCAGGTTTAGTCTTTGACACCTTGAAACCACGGTTACTGAAATCGTTAGCCCTGCTCTTGACTTCATCTCACCGCGGTTGCCAAAGCTGAGCAAGTACAACATGGGAGTGTTCTGCAGATATTGCCCTGGCAACCACTTCTTATCTAGGATCGTCATTGTGGACAAGGCCTCTGTGTGTCCAAGACATCCGTACTCAGTGTTGTTATGTGGCAACCTCCATGTTTGAAAGTTTCAGCAGACGTGGGCATAGAGCAAGGAAGATGCTGTCATATCTCATTGTGGCCTAGTCCACAGGCTGCATTTACCCAAGTAGATTGAAGTAACTTGTCAGTTTTGAAGCAGTGATTGTCACTATCCATCTGCGACAATTTCTTTGAAGTCTCCAATCCATTTCTGTAAAGTACAGTAGGACTTTGGAAGCTGTGCTTTGAACTTAAGAGGCAAAGTGCCTTTCTATTAGAAAAGTGGAGGCAAAGCAATCAGGGTAAAGCCATGATCCTTCAAAAAAAGCTCCATCATAACTAGAGGAGAAGGGGCTTCCATACACGAAGGGATCAAATAAAATAGGACTCAGCACCATGTTTTGCATTTTCATTTTCATGTAAACATTAGATGAAAGATCATGAGAGACCCATTCTCTAGATTCTAGAATGTTCCAAAGATCCTTCTGTTGCCTGGATCAGGAGGAAATGGGAGAGAGAATCTTCTGACTCTCCACCATCTACAAGGCACAAGTCAGAGTGATGGAATACTTTCAACTTATAAGTGTAGCTGCCACAAGATCCAAGAAGCTGGAGACCATCCAGGACAAAGGAGTCTGGTTAATCTGCAGCCCGTCCACCCCCTTAAACATTCACTCCCATCACCACCGGTGCACCGTGATGAGGGGCCAAGGGCAGACAGTTCTTACCTGTAGCAATAGAAAGGCTGGTAATGAGTTGTGCTGTTCAGGCACTCTTCCAGAGGTTGAGTGAGATCAGTTAGAGGGCCTGAAGAGTTGAAGGGTGATGTCAGGCTGACCTGCATAGTTTGCTAGGACTAGAAAGGAAACATCTCCAGAAACAACATGGTTCCATTATTGTACAGGGACAATTAAGTAAATATTAGAGAAAGTGCTTTTCAGTGTGGATACAGTTCAAATGTATTTCAAGATGGCTGCAGATAGCAGTGCTTCATTAAATGCAGGACACAATATTATATCCTGTCTCCATCTCATATTTGGCATAGTTTAAAACAAAAAACATTTGAGTTATTTTAGTGACCGAGTATTAAATAAGCTCTTCCTGCTGTACCTAGCCCACTTCCGATTTATCAAAGTATTTGGGGCTGGGGGTGGTGGGGGCGGGAGTGGTTTATTTCCTGGAACTTGGAGCCAAACTAAATGCACATTGAGCTGCCTACGTGATCACTGTCCTGGTATAAGTGGGATCCCAATGGTGGGTGGGGAAGGTGTACTTCTGGAATCTCGCAGCTGTTCTTCATAGTCCTGTCCCATTCAGCACGTGGGGTCCTGCATCTTAGAACTAATCCAAAGGATCCTGCTTGACCTTTATCATTAACATCAAACATCACTCTGTTGCATATCCCACCCTCTCCACTCTCTCTCTATCTCTCTCTCTCTCTCTCTCTCTCTCTCTGTCCCCCGCTCCTTCAAAAGTCTCTTCAGAATTTTTAGTCCCATGTTTTGCTCCATCCCTAATATCTGCCCTCTATTCCTGGTCAGCTTCCCATGTTTATTTTTATCCTCCAAACACCCCCCCCCTCCCCCCCAACTCCTGATTCATTCAAATGAGTCGGAATATACAAAATAGAAAAAGGCCTTTCAGCCCAACTAGTCTGTTCTGATGTCTATACTCCATACAGGTCTCTTCTCATTCTCTCGACCTCCAGCCTTTCAGCATCTCATTCTATTTCCTTTCTCCCATGTACTGGTCTTATTTCCTTCTGAAAGCCTCAGAGCTATTTGCCTCAACCACTCCTGTCATAGCGAGTTCTGCATTCTAGCCGCTCACTGACTTATGAAGTTTCTCCTTATTTTCCTATTGGATTTATTAAAAACAAATTCTAATTATGGCCCCTTGTTTTGGATTCTCCCACAAGTGAAACCATTCTGTCCACATCAATCCTGTCCAAACCATTCATAATGTTAAATACCTCTATCAATATCTTCTGCAAAGAAAAATGTTCAGTCACCTGTTTGATCTTTCCGATTGGCTGTAATCTCTCAGTTCTGTTTCCATCCTTGTAAAGTTTTTTTTGCACTTTTCTCCAGTGCTTTTATGTCCTTTTTATTGTATGGGGACTAGAGCTGTGCGCAATACTCTTCATCGCAGCCTGACCAGGGCCATATACAAGTTTAACATCATTTCACTACTTTTGAATTCTCTGGCTCTAGAAATAAATCCCAGTGCTTTGTTCTCATTTTTAATGCTTTGCTAAGCCGTGATAAAAACAGAAAATGTTGGAAACACTCAGCAGGCCTGCCTGACTTGCTGAGTATTTCCAGTATTTTCTGTTTTATTTCAGACTCCAGCCTCCATTGTACTTTGCTCTTGTGTGCTGCTTCTCTGCCTTGAATTTGAGAGTCCTTTGCTCTTCTACCCCACTCAGTTTCTTATTTTCTGAGGTGTAGATGATGTTTCGATGTTTTTTTCCCCCTAACAAAGTGCATCGCCTCACCTTTGTCTATGTTCAAGTTCATCTGCGGGCATCCCTTCTAGTTTGGTTTTGTCAGCAAATTTTAAGTCACTTGTTCCTCAGTCCAAATCATTAATGCAAATTATGAATAACTGTTGTCCCAGCACTGACCCTTGTGGAACACTGCATTCTACCCAACTGCAACCTGAATAACTATCCTTCACCCCTACCCTCTGCTTTCCACATTTTAGCCAACTTGCTATCCTACTATTTGTCTTCTGATTCCACATGTTTTAACCTTTGTCATGAGTCTGGTACTTTATGTTGGCCTTTTGAAAATCCAAATATAGAACCTCTACCACATTCCTTTGTCTACTCTTTTCACTATCCCTTTGAAGATTTCTATCATGCTAGTTAAAATAATCCAAAAGAGCAATTTTAACAAATTTTGGGAATCTAGCTTGGAATCTAGATGGTTCTCCTTCAACACATTTGAGAGGGTACAGAGGAGATTTATGAGGATGTTGCCAGGACTGGAAAATTGCAGCTATGAGGAAAGATTGAATAGGCTGGGGTTGTTTTCCTTGGAACAGAGGAGGCTGAGGGGAGATTTGAGTGAGACGAATAAAATTGTGAGGGGCCTGGATAGAGTGGAGGGGAAGGGCCTATTTACTTTAGCAGAGAAGTCAGTGACTAGGGGACATATATTTAAACTGATTGGTAGAAAGACTAGAGGGGAGATGAGGAAAAGAT
Organism: Carcharodon carcharias; assembly: GCF_017639515.1. Classification (NCBI taxonomy): domain Eukaryota; kingdom Metazoa; phylum Chordata; class Chondrichthyes; order Lamniformes; family Lamnidae; genus Carcharodon; species Carcharodon carcharias. The sequence goes on along the minus strand of NC_054485.1, from coordinate 52,204,205 downwards.
TTTCACCTAGAGGGTTGTGGGGTTCTGGAACTCATTGCCTGAAAGGGCAGTAGAGGCAGAAACCCTCTTCGTTTAAAAACTGCCTGGATATGTACCTGAAGTGCCGTAACCTTCAGGACTATGGGCCAAATGCTAGAAAGTGGGATTAGGCTGGGTAGCTCATTTTTTCAGTCAGCGCAGACATAATGGGCCAAGTGGCCTCTTTCTGTGCTGTACACTTTCTATGATTTTTATGAACACCATTTTACTTACTTTCAAATACCATGAAATATTGATGATAAAGCACCTCATTAACATTTCAGAAGGCAATTCTCCAATGTATCAGACAGGATTTAAATGTGTAGCAATGAGTAACTCTCCCACAAAAGCAAAATACCGTAGATGCTGGAAATCCAATAAAAACAGAAAATGCTGGGAATACTGAGCAGGTCTGGCGGCATCTGTGAAGAGAGAAACAGAGTTAGTGTTTCAGGTCAATGACCTTTCATCAGGATTGGAAGGAGTTAGTGATGTAACAGGTTTTAAACAAGCACAAAGGCAGAGGAAAAGGGGAGGGGAGCAAAGAACAGAAGGAAAAATCTGTGCTGGGGTGAAAGGCAGAGTGTTTAAATGACAAATGGGATGATGGTGCAATGTGAAAGGAAGTGGTAATGGGTCAAATAGAGAATCTCAAAATGGGCCGCGAGAAGGTGTAAATGGGGAAGAGAATCTTCACCAGCAGCTGCCAACTGGAAAAATGGGTACAATGATTATAGTCTGAAATTGTTGAACTTAACGTTGAGTGTGGAAGGCGCTAACGCACCAAATCGAAAGATGAGCTGCTGTTCCTCAAGCTTATGTTGAGTCTCTTTGTAATACATAAAGGAGATAAAGGTCAGAATAGGAGAATTAATATGACAGACGAAGGAAGCCCAGGGTTACGCATGTGGTCTAAAAGCATGAATTCTGCAAAGCGGCCAACCAGTTGGCATTTCATTGCCTTGGTGTAGAGAAGACTGCATCATGTGCCATGAATAGAGTATACTGAATTGAAGGAAGCACAAGTAAATCGCTCTTTCACCGGAAGGAGTGTTTGGGGCCCTGGATGGTGAGAAGGGAGGAGGTAAAAAGGCAGCTGTTACATCTCTGTGATTGTATAGCAAGCTGTCGTGGGAATGAGAGGTAGTATTGGGAGTGATTGAAGAATGGACCAGGACCACCTGTGGAGGGAATAGCCCTGATGGAATGCTGATATGCGATTGCGGTGGTGGGAGGGTAGTGGGAAATGTGTGGCCTTGAGCTGGAGGTGGTGGAAATGGCAGAGAATGATTCATTGATGTGGAGACTAGTGGTCTGGAAGGTGAAGAGGTGAGAGTAGAATTGTGTGAGATGGGACAGATACAGTCAAAGGCCCTACTGACCACATTGACTTTGGGCAGGTGGGGTACAGGTGTATGAAGTTCGTATTGTTGGACAAATGCGATGGAGAGTGAGAAATTGGGAGAATGGAGCTTAGTCCTCACAGGAAGCAGGTTGGGAGAAAGTGTAGTCAAGGCAGCTGTGGGAGTTAGTGGGCTTATAGCAGGTATTGGTTGATGGCTTATCCACAGAAATAGAGATAGAGAAGTTAAACAAAAGTCAGGGATAGACCGTGTGAAGATGAGGAAAGGCTAGAAATTAGAAGCACAGTTGATGAAATTTTCTTGTCCTGGGCCAGAACAAGAAACATCACCAAACAGTCCTCATTGTGCTGGAAAAAGAGGTGAGGGAGGGGGCCTGAGCAAGATTTGAACAGTGAATCTTCCACATACCCCATGAAAAAACACATAGCCGGGACCTATTATGATAACTTTTATTTGGAGGAAAGGAATGGAGTCAGAGGAGAAGTTGTTCAATGTCAGTCAAGTGGAAGATGGTGTTGGTGCATCTCTTCCAACTTGGACAGTGATCACCATTAGAACTAGAGTTCAGGTGAACATGAAGAAGGGATTTGAACCTCCGGGTAAGGGAGGCAGTACAGAGGCAGCAGATTTCCATCAGGCCCCATCAATTTTAATTGCCAAGCCTTAATATCCCATCAGTATGATGTCTACTCAAAATGGACAGCTAGCAGGCTACCTCCCCAACATTGGTGCTTATGTAAATCATGAGAGGGTTTGAAAGGGTTTCTCAGGTGGGGAGAAAAAGGGAAGCTCAGAGCTGCAGTGTACTTTGTAAAGCACTCCAGCTCTATTCAGTATTCAATTAAAATTACTTCAGTGTCCTATTTGAGTGATGGGACTCGATATGTATAACTTTACGGGATATATGCCTGAGTTTGTCAGATACGTCAGTCGCCCTGTGTTAAAGCAGTCATAGGCAGTGTCTGAGTGACAGAAAAAGGATCAGGTTTTAAATTTCCCATTTCCACCAGGTGGAAGGAGTTAAAATCATCATCTCACTCTGCTATGAAACCAGGCTATGCTGTTGATTCCAATGGTACAGAATGTGTATATAAAATAAATGTGGACATTAAGAGTCTACAAAGGGATATAGACAGTTAATTGAGTGGGCAAAAATTCGCAACTGGAGTGTAATGTGGGAAAATATGAACTTGTCCACTTTGGCAGGAAGGATAGAAAAGCAGCAAATTATTTAAATGGAGAGAGATTGCAGAACTCTGCGATACAGAGGGATCTGGGTGTCCTGGTACATGAATCACAAAATGTTAGTATGTAGGTACAGCAAGAGATTAGGAAGACAAATGGAATGTTGGTGTTTATTGCAAGGGGAATGGAGGATAAAAATAGGGAAGGTTTGCTACAGTTGTATAGGGCATTGGTGAGACCACATCTTGAGCACTATGTACAGTTTTGGGGTCCTTTTTAAGAACGGATATAATTGCATTGGAAGCAGTTCAGAGAAGGTTTGCTAGGCTGATTCCTGGGATGGGGGCGTTTTCTTATGACAAAAGGTTGGACAGGTTGGGCCAATATCTATTGGCATTTAGAAGATTGAGGTGATCTTATTCAATGAGGTACCGCACATAAGGCTATTTAATAAGAGCCCATGGGGTTGGTGGTAGTATATTAGCATGGATAGAGGATTGGCTAACTAATAGAAGACAGAGAGTTGGGATAAGGGGGACATTTTCGGTATGGCAACCTGTAATAGGGAGGCGATGGCGTAGTGGTATTGTCATTGGACTGACATTCCAGAGACCCAGGGTAATGCTCTGGGGACCTGGGTTCGAATCCTGTCATGGCAGATGGTGGATTTTGATTGATGCCTGTGAAACCATTGTCGATTGTTGTAAAGCCCATTCTGGTTCACTAATGCCCTTTAGGGAAGGAAATCTGTGGTCCTTACCTGGTCTGGCTTACATGTGACTCCAGATTCACATTGACTCTTAAATACCCTCTGAACAAGGGCAATTAGGGATGGGCAATGAAATGCTGGCCCAGCCAGTGGTGTCCACATCGCATGAATGAATAAAAAAAACTAGTGGAGTGCCACAGGAATCAGTTATTTACAATGTATATTAATAACTTAGATGAGAGAAGTGCATGTTTGTGGATGACACAAAAATAGGTGGGAAGGCAAGTGGTGAGGATGACACAAAGAGTCTACAGAGGGATATAGACAGGTTAAGTGAATGGGCAAAAATTTGGCAGATGGAATATAATGTGGGAAAATGTGAGGTTATGCACTTTGGGAGGAAGAATAGAGGAGCTGAATATTTAAATGGCAAAAGACTGAAGAAAGCTGCAGCACAGAAGGATTTGGGAGTCCTTGTGCATGAATCCCAAAAGGTAATAGGGAAGACAAATGGAATGTTGGCCTTTCATTCAAAGGGAATGGAGTATAAAAATAAGAAAGTCTTGCTAAAACTATACAAGGCACTAGTTAGACCACACCTAGAATACAGTGAACAATTCTGCTTATTTTTCCTTATCTAAGGAAAGATAGACTGGCATTGGAGGCAGTCCAGAAATGGCTCACTAGGTTGATCCTGGAGATGGAGGGATTTTCTTATGAGGAGAGGTTGAATAGGTTGGGCCTGTACTGATTGGAATTTACAAGAATGAGAGGCAACCTTAATGAAACATAGAAGTTTCTTAAGGGGCTTGACAGGGTAGATGCTGAGAGGTTGTTTCCCCTTGTGGAGAGTCTAAGACCAGAGATCATAATCTCAGAGTATGGAGGCGCCCTTTTAAAACAGAGATGAGGAGGAATTTCTTCTCTGAGGGTAGTCAATTTGTGGAATTCTTTACTTCAGAAGCCTGTGGAGGCTGGGTTGTTAAGTATATTCAAGGCTGAGATAGACAGATTTTTAATCAGTAAGTGAATCAAGGGTTATGGGGAAAAGGCAGGAAAGTGGAGTTAAGGGATTATCAGACCAGCCATGATCTCATTGAATGGCAGAGTAGACTCTGGGCTGAATGGTCTACTTCTGCTCCTATGTCTTATGGTCTTATCGAAACATGTAAGATCCTGATGGGACTTGACAGAGTGGATACTGGGAGGATGTTTCCCCTTGTGGGAGAGACTAGAACTAGGAGACACAGTTTAAAAATCAGGGGTCTTTAAAATGGAGATGAGGAGAATTTTTTTCTGAGGGTCACTGGTCTGTGGAATTCTCTTCCCCAGAGAGTAATGGAGACAGGGTTGTTGAATATTGTTAAGGCTGAGTGAGAGAGATTCTTGATTGACAAGGGAGTCAAAGGGTATTGGGGGTGGACAGGAAAGTGGAGTTGAGGCCTCATCAGATCAGCCATGATCTTATCCAATGGTGGAGCAGGCTTGAGGGGCTGAATGGCCTCCTCCTGTTCCTAATTCACGTGTACAGCCAAATTTGCATAGAATGTAACATGATTTCTGTTGCTTATAAGGAATCTGATTCACAAAGATGGCTTCATATCACATGAATTTATCCAGTGGATTCTTGCCAATAAACTCAAATTCTGTTTGAAGTAACATTTTATAAGACAGCAAATTGAGATATTGATGGGTGGTAAGTGATGCATACCTGGGAGGAAAATGGTGACTTTGGACCTATGCTTCGCAAAGCTCTTCTCACTAGGGCTTTCCTCACCTCATGTCTAGGTCTGTGGTAAACTAGTGGACAGAGATTGCTTGATAGGATTAGTTAAGAACTGCATTATCATTGTATCATGCAAGTACCAGGTTGGTAGAAAGTGGTCTTTTTTTGTCTCTTGTCCTTTTCATGCCCCTCCCACTTTGCCCATGCTGCTCCGTCTCCCCGTTGTGAACTACCTTGCAATCCTTACTCACCCTGTTGAAGACACTCTCTGTGAGTGCAGATTATTATTGTAATTTCTCATTTGTTCTGCTCCTAGATGGACTGAAAGCTGAGGAGAGGCAGCGACTGGCTAGACAGCGCCGAGAAGAACGGGCAAAAAATCTCGGTAAGAATTTGTCTTATTCTAACTTGCTTCAGCTTGTTCTGGACTGTTTGAGTAAAGTGTGATTTTGTGGGGCTGGGGCTAACCTCAGTGTTGAAGCTGTTGAAAGAGACAATGAGTTAATGTTACTGTTGCTACCGAAACGCTACAGCAGTCTTGAAACGGCACTACTGACATCATAGTGGGAATGCATTATTTATGCAAAAAATTCAAATTAGCAAGGATTAAAGATAAAAAGGATGCTGTTGGTAATTGTTTATAAGGGGAGGCGATGGCGTTGTGGTTTATCGCTGGACTAATAGTCCAGAGACCCAGATTCGATTCCTGTCATGGCAAATGGTGGAATTTGAATGTAATAAAAATCTGGAATTAAAAGTCTAATGATGACCATTAAACCAATGTCACTTGTTGTAAAAACCCATCTGGTTCACTAATGTTACTAAAGGAAATCTGTCATCCTTACCTGGTCTGGCCTACATGTGACTCCAGACCCACAGCAAGGGCATTTAGGGATGGGCAATAAATGCTGACCTAGCTAAGAAGACATAGTGACCAGTTATACCCTCTCTGCCAGAGGTCCTTGTGTTTGGTTTCTTGAGATCAGTGACTTTGAATCCATGATTGGTTGGGGTTTGTGATCCTGAAAAGATTCTGGAACATTCTAGCCAGAAGATCGCCAAGCAGAGTGATGTGCTGAACTCCACTGTCAGTCCTGACCGCTGCACCCACAAGGGGAAAGCCATTCGAACCTGAACATTGCTCAGCCCTCAGGTGGTACTTAGATCAGCTGTGGAGGTGGTGAAATGATAGAATCAAATTTGATGGATTGACTGACCTCCTTCTGTGCCATTATGTCGATGTCATGGCTCTAATGTTGCTTTCCAACTCTAAAGGAGTTTATATATACAGTTTATATATTGAAGAAGTCTACGGGGGAAAGGGGGGAGAAGGGAGGGTTGGAGGAAGGGAGGAATTATGAGCTTCATCCTACAGTTGTATAGGGGAAGGTTTGATCCAAGATGCTCCCAGCACTAATTTAACAGAGTGGCCTTGGTGATAAATTGCTGCTAACTAAGGCAGGCTCAAGTTTGGAAGGCAGCTGGTGGTTTGAGTGGGACATTGAATGATCACACTGGTGATAACCTTTAATTTTCTGGCTCCCAGTGAAGGTCGAATAGGTTTGGAAGCACACCAATGAATGTAATTTCCTGAAAATGTCTTTACAAAGCAATATTATTGCTGCTTCATAAATATTTTCAGTGAACATCAATTTAACATCAAGGTGTATCCCTGTTAATCATAGTCACAGATAAGCTGCCAGTTGCCAATCCTGGAACTGGTGCCAGGTTGGCTGTCTCATCACAACAGCTTGCCAATTCTTTGACATTGGGTTAGATCTTGCATCTCTCTCTCTCTCCTCACTCCTGTGATGTACCTCAACCCAAACCTTGGAAGACCATCCATTTATATATCAGTACGACCATTTTACTGTTATTGGACCACATGAATGCCAGAAGGAAATTGAAGTGAAGGAATCTGGTGGGAAATGTTGAAGGCAAAATTAAAGGGAGTAGAAAGGGCAAGTGGATTGAAACAAAATCCAAATGGTTGGGCCATAGTGATTAAAATATGGATCTCCAGTGAGGGATTGGGGAATGGCATAACCCAGAGTCAGATAGAGATTGTAGGAAGGAGATTTCCCAGTTGGGGCAGAATGAGGTACGGAAAGATTGGAAACCTGTGAAGGGTACAGATGGGGAACCAATCAGACCACTTGACTTGGTTAAGGATTTCTGCAGCACTGACAATGAGGAAGGGATAGAAGAATTCAGACTTAGCGAAGGAGCAGATATGGGCCTTAACTTAGGGTTGAAGACACCTCAAGAGATTGCAATAACTTTGGCATTCAACAACTCGATTTTAAAATTCAACTTCAGACTTCTCTGCAAGATTCATTAACATTGAATATTTTATCAGTTTTGAAGACATCAGGCTGCACTTCATGAATATTTAATTTGGTTTCCGTGACTGAATGAGGCCGAGAGACGTCATTAGGCAACAGGAGCTAATAAAATAAACATTTTTTAAATATAGATATGAAATAACTTCCAAGAAATCCAATGTAGGGCATTCTGACCAGCAGAGTTGAATAAATCTTTTAAAGTTCTTCACTGACTTAACAGAGCTTCTCATTATGTTAACCCTAGTTTGAGCCATACCCATACTGCAGTCACATTGATTACTCCCCCATATATCCAGCAGATTGAATGGTGGCACCATATCAATGTGTGGAACTCGATGCCAGCAAAGGTGACAATTCCCTACATTGTGGAATATAGAGGTGTGATTGACGAGCATTGAAGACTGCATTAGGGAACTGACTGAACAATTCAATCTGATGCAATGTCCTTCAGCCAACCTACACCTTGTTTCCATATTCCTGCCAGTATGAGGGACTGGTTACAAAGTCCCTTGAGCATGGCACGGCACTGTAAGTTAATAAATGAAGCAGTCCACCCCGTCATGCAGCAGGATCTGCACAGCAACCAAGCTTGGGCAAGTGGCAAATAACATGCATGCTACAAAAGTGCAAGGCAATGACTATCTTCAACAAGAGACAGCCTAACCACCTCCCTCTGACATGCAATGACATTGCCATTATAGAATCTCCATCATCAATGCAGGTCACCATTAACCAGAAACTCAACTAGGAACATGCATAAAAATGCATGGCTACAAGAGCAGATCAGAGGTTGGGGCTTCTGTGTCGAGTGACTCACCATAGACACTTCACCATCTACAAGGCACAATTGGGAGTATGATGGATGAGTGCATTTCCAACAACACTTGAGAAGCTTGACACCATCCAGGACAAAGTGGCCTGCTTGCATGATCAGCACTTCATCCACTATCTTAAATGTCCACTCCCTCAAACATCCACTCCCTCTACCATTGGTATATTGTGACTGCAGTGTGCATCATTCACAAGAAGCACGGCAGCATCTCGCCATGGTTCCCTTCAACAATACCTCCCAATCCCAGGACCTCTACCACCTTAAAGAACAAGGGGAGCAGTCACACGGGAACACCACCACTTGCAACTGCTCCTCTGAATCACACACCATCCTGACACAGATATCTATTGCTGTTCCTCCACCACCAATGGATCAAACTCCTGGAACACGCTATCTTAGGGATTCCCAAAACATGGGTCATGACCCCTGGTGGGGTCACGGGATGAGATTTTGGGTTGCAAGATCCAAGACCGTAATGGCAGCCATGGAGCAGAGACTCTGTCTTGGGACCGGTTCTGAGGCCCCATGATGTGCTCACCCAATTTGTTTTTCTAGGCTCGCAGCTCGCTGGAGGGGAATGACCAGATTTCCCCCCAAGCTGCTCAGCGGGAATCCCAATTGCAGGAATAGAAGGTGGGGGAGGGAGTGGATGCTGCGGTTGGAGGGTTGGAATGAAAGGGTAGGGCCAGGAAGTAGCCTTTGCGTGCATAAAACTCCCAAACTCCTCATTGGCATGGTGCTTTTCTAGTCTGTAGCTGAACAGGCTGAGAGTCATTCTGATAATTAGCAGCAACATGCAGCTCACAGCTTGGGCAGATTTTTTTTAGAGGAGCTTTGACCTCCAGCAGTGAGCCTTCTGACTCCTTCACAAATTAAAACAAGAGGAATATTTTGTTTTATTTTGGCACTTTGATTATACCGTAGTGAGGGTTACTATCCTGTTTTGTTTTATTTTGGCACTCAAATAATACACCATTGAAGGTTACTATCCTGCTGTTTTGTTTTGATTTATACAGTAGTGAAGGTTACTATCTTGCTATCTTATTTTCCTTTGCCATTTGATTCATACAGTAGTGAGGGTTCCTAATCTGTTTTATTTTAATTTGATGCTGTCCCACCCCACTCAAAAACTGAAGGTCACCCCCCCCCCCCCCCCTCCTCGACCCACTCAACAACTCTGGAGTTACACCAAGTATGAGTGTCAAAATGGGGTGATACCAAGAAAAAGTGAACATTGCCCTCCCTAACAGCATTGTAGGAGCACCTTCACCAAGTAGGTTTCAGTGGTTCAAAAAGAAAGCCTACCACCACCACATCAAGGGAAACTAGGGATTGGAATTAAATGCCAGGCCCTAAAATGAGGTGGAACAGTCTTAAGTTATCACATCTTGTGACATTGTCTGGCTCGATAGTCAGTCTTGTTCAGAAAGTTCCTGTGGGAAATTAAAATGTCACAGCTGACGTAGTAGTGTTTTGGGCATGCAACACTTTTAGCATAGAAAAATTCCCAAGATGCTTCAGAGTTGATCAAACAAGATTTGATAAGGAGATATTAAGGCAGATAACCAAAAGCTTGGTCAAAGAGGTAAGTTTTAAGGAGTGCCTTAATAAAGAGAGTTGGAGAGGTTCAGAGAGCTTATTCCAGACCTTCGGACCTAGGCAGCTAAAGGCACAACCACTAATGGTGGAGTGAGTAAAATCAGAGATGCTCAAGAGGCCAGAATTGCAGGAGCACAGATACCTTAGAGGGTTCTGGGGCTAGAGGAGATGACAAAGATAGGGAGGTGCAGGGCCATTAATTAATTTGATAAGGGATTTTAACATTGAGGCACGATTGGACCAGGAGCCAATGTGGTCAGCTAGCATAGGGGGGATGATTGAATGGGACTTGGTACAAGAGAGGGGCAGCAGAATTTTGGATTATCTCAAGTTTATGGAGAGTAGAATGTGGGAGGCCAGCCAGAAGCACATTGCAATAGACAAGCATAAAGGTGAAAAAAAGCATAGATGAGGGTTTCAGCAGCAGATGAACTGAGGCAGGAAATGTTACAGAGGTAGAAGTAAGCAGTCTTGGTGATGGAGCAGAAACGAACTGACAGACGTTAAACAATGCACTCCATGCGGTAAGGGTAGAACTTCTGCCTCTCAGTGGAAGGAATTCCCACCTTCAAGAGCTGCCAGCCAATCAGATTGGCTGGCATCTCTAGCTGTCCCTGCAGCATCAAAACTCAGTAGCGGGTGCTAGGCCCTGGGATGAAGTGGACACAGCCACCGGAGCGAGGTAAGTTTGGGGTTTTGGACAGGAGGGATTGGGGAACCTAAGGACTCGGGGGTGGGGGGGGGGGATGTGGTTTTGGTGGACATGTGGGAAATGACAAAGTGGGTGTAATCTGGGTGTATCTGAGGGAGTGGGTGCCCTTGCTACACACAGGGCAGACCCTCTACCCCAGCAAAGAACATACACTTCCCTTTCCCGCCTTTTAACCAGCCTCCCCACTCTCACCTGCCTGTCCATGCCAAACGTATTATGGTGTGGGCAATATCATATTCGGGTCAATTGACTTAACAAGCTCAATTTCCTGTTGATTTTTTTAAAAATAGCATTTATGGAGAATGGATCAGGGTGGGCAGGAAGATGGTGGGCCTGTCATATTTTATGTGCCCCAGCACCCCACCACCCCCAACCTCCTCTGAAGCACATTCTGTGTGGTGGCCATAAAATCCAGCCCATGGCTGCTTTAGGACCAAACATGACACCAAGATTGTGAACAGCCTGGTTCAGGTTCAAACAGTTGCCGGGAATGGAGTTTGTGGTGGGGATTGAAGGCAATGACTTCCATCTTCCCAATGTTTAGTTGGAGCAACGTGCCACGGGATCTTTATTGCACACCTGAGAGCAGACGGGACCTCAGTTTAATGTGTTATCTGAAAGGCAGCAACTCTGATAGTGCGGTGCTTCCTCGTTCTCCACCGAAGAATCAGATTGGATGGCAAAGGAGGTACTAGATAACCTATTGGACTACAGGAATGGCACACACATAAAAAACCATCAGTCATTGAGGAAATGCTGGAATCTCTTCAGGGAGTCTTAACAATATACTTAGTAAATCATAGATCAGACAAAGTCAATGTGATTTTGAAAGGGAAATCGTGTTTGACAATTTTATTAAGAGTTTTTTGAGGCTGTTGAGGTAGACATAGGGAACAAGTAGATGCAGTATACTTGGATTTCCAAACGACATTTGATAAGATGCCACACAAAAGGCTAATGCACAAGTTCTAATGGAGTTGGGTAATATATTAGCATGGATTGGTTGGGGGGGGTGGGGGGGTGTGGTGGTGGTGGGTGGTGTTGGTTAACAGACAGGAAGCAGAGTGTAGGGATAAATTGAAGATTTTCAAATAGCCAAGCTGTGACTAATGGAATGTTGCAAGGATCTGTGCTGGAGCCTCACCTATAAACAATCTACGTTTATGACTTAGATAAAGAGAGACAGGCAACGTATCTAAGTTTGCTGATGAAGCAAAGGTAGATGGGAATGTAAATTGTGAGGAGGACTCAGAGGCTACAAAGGTACATAGGCAGGTTAAGGGAATGGACAACAAGGTGGCAGATGGAGTATAATCTGATGTAGTGTAAGATTATTCACTTTTGTAGTAAGAACAGAAGAGCAGAGTATTTCTTAGGTGTGAAACTTGTAAATGTTGGTGTTTGGTGGGAATTGGATGTACCTCTTACAAGGAACACAGAAAGTGTTCCTTTCAGGTACAGCAAACAGTTATAGAAAGGCAAATGGCATGTTGACCTTCATACAAGAGGATAGGAGAACAAGATTATAGAATTCTGGCTATAATTGTATAGGGCTTTGATGAGACCACATATGGAACACTGTGCACAGTTTCAGTCTCCATTCTTAAGGAAGGATATGCTTGCATTGGAAGTAGTACAGTGAAGGTCCAGTAGATTGGTTCCTGAGATGAGAGGGTTGTCCTATGATAAGAGGCTGAGTAAATTCTGTGTATATCCTCTGGAGTTTAGAAGAGTGAGAGATGATTACATTGAAATAACTAAGATTCTGAAGGGCTTGTTAGGGTAGACACTGAGAGGTCCTTTCTCCTGCTGGGGAATCTAGAATACAGGGGCACAGCCTCAGGATAAGCAGTTGATCATTTGGGGCTGAGGTGAGGAAAAATGCCTTCATTTAAAGGATTGCGAGTCTTTGGAATTCTCTATCCCGGAAGGTTGAATATATTTAAGGCTGGATTAGACAGATTTTGGTATCTCAGGGAATCAAGGGATGTGGGGAGTGGGTGGGAAAGTGGAGTTGAAGCCCAAGGGGAGTAGACTCAAAGGGCTGTATGATCTACTCCTGTTCCTAGTTCTTAAATGCTTAAAAAGTGATTCCCATACCCCGGTTAATGCATCAGAAGTAAACTCCTTAAAAGCTAATTGGATCTTTGCAGATTCCAGGCTAAGCAAGTGATTTAATTACACTAAATCAGTGTATCTTCAGTAAAATTCATTCTCTCGGAGAAACTCTCACCCAGCTCATTATGAAAGATGTTCATCCATTTAACCAGTTAATGAAAGCTGGCCTGCCATATCTGAATGGAAGATAAAAATATGAGGCTGTTTCCTTTCCGTGGCTGGTTCTAAGAACTCTTTTGATTAACGGACAGGAGTGAGAAGCAAAAACTGATCTGAAGAATTGAACAAGGAATAGAATCTTTCAGTAACGCCTCAATTACACACAGCTGACCACACTGCCAAAGTAATTTATCGCTTGTGGAGCAGTTTGAGATGCCCTGAGAGTGGAAGGTCCTTTAGAAATGCCAGCTCCTCCTCTCCCTCCTCATAGCTGACTTCAGGCTTTCAGGCTGTTGATGGTAGGAACTCCTCCATATACTTTCACAAGTATATGGAGGAGAGTTTCACAAGGAAGGAGATCTCAGTGTCATCGAAGACCTTCTCAGTTCCCAGCTCATCCTACCATAGCAACAATTATTTTTGCCAGTTTTCCTCTCCTTTTGTTTCTGCACCTGTTCATTGAATTAGACCACAGCTGATCTGTATCACAAATCCATTGACCCGCCTTGGCTCCATTTGTCAAAATGTTATTTTTGGAAAGAAATCTATCTAATTCCCATGGAGAGTCGTCAGTTGAGGGAGCCTTGATTGTGTTTCCTTTGTCTCTCGAGTTCCAGCTATAGTAGCTCACTGCAGGCGGGGCTATTGGCTCGCTCAACACAGATCAGGGATTGAAGCTAGGACCTTCGATGCTGGTGTGCGTCAGTATGTGGGCATCGATGGTAAAGCAGGCATGTATTGTTCATTGTGAGTTGCCCTTGAGCAGTTAGTGGGCTCCCACTTGAACCATGCGCGCTTTGTAGTGACTGTATACATGCAGAATGGATTGATACTTATCATGATGGTTCCTATTGCTGAATAGCTTGGCAATACTTACTGCCCAGACTTGCATATGAAAAATGGTCACTTGGGTATGTTAGTAGAGGGGGAGGGGAAACTTTGACAATAACTGAGAGTCCCCATCCCTTCCTCTGCTCCCCTCTACATCTGTTCCACAATCCAGGGATGGAGTTCTGTTCATTTGAATATTGTGGGGGCAGTTGTTGTGGTGAAGAGTTGCCTTGTTAAATAGCGCTCCTGAAGCCCAAACTGGAGAAAATAAAATTCACAGTCTTGCTCAGTTCAATGAGTGAGCCTCGTGTCCCCCTCCTGCCTGATCATTATTGAGAAGGGTACTAATTGATCTGGCTGTGAGATGTTTACCTGCCTCAGGTGTGTGGTGACCTATCTCCTTGTTTAAAATTTGTTGCTGAATTAGCAGAGTTGCTACCTGTCCTCCCCTTCCCCATCCCTGATGTTATCTACCCCTCTCAGATAATCCCAGTGCCTGATGGTACCTGCCCTGTGATGGTATCTTTCCTACAATGGTACCTGCCTAACCTGACGTGAGTATGCGATCTGACCTGGATGTATCTCCAAAGCCCACTGTGTGAGGGAGTGAGCATACACAATATTTGATCTCGCCCAGCATGTCTTCCGTCCTCCTGCCCCATATCACACTATCTAGATGGCCTAATCCAAGGCACTTGATAATGCTGCTTTAGATCCAGCCTGCCAAAGGTGAGTGAAAGCGGCCCTGGTTTACTCAATTGGTCCTCCACCCACCCCCCACTCTCCCTGCCCCCTGCACTTCCATAGATCTCTCCATGTGGAATATTCACTCAGTCTCCACTTGGAACACTTCATTATTTCACTGTCAGCCATGGCTCAGTTGGTAGCACTCTTACCTCTTAAGTCACAAAGTTTTGTATTCAAATCCCACTGCAGGATCTGAGCACAAAAATCTAGGCTGACACCCCAGTGAGGTATTGAGGGAGCACTGCACTGTCGAAGGTGCCATCTTTCAGATGATATATTAAACTGAGGCCCCATCTCCATTCTTGGGAGGATGTAAACGATCCCATGGTGCTACTTTGAAGAGGAGCAGGGGAATTATCCCTGGTGTCTTGGCCAATATTTATCCCTCAATCAACACTATCTGGTCATTATCACGTTGCTGTTTGTGGGAGTTTGCTGTACGCAGATTAGCTGCTGAGTTTCCAACACTTATACAGTGGCTACACTTCAAAAGTATTTCATTGTCTGTAAAGCACTTTGAGACATCTGGTTATTACGAAAATATTATGCTATATAAATGCAGGTGTTTCCATTTTTCTCTCTCCTACCCTCTTTGTTTTTTTTTTAAAAATGAGGTCAGGAATCATTATCATGGGCCAGCTCTGAACACAAATGGTCACAATGGAGTGTGTCTTTAAACAACCCCACCTCAGTTTCTTACTCAGGACTCCAGCAATCCTCAGACGATGGCATGTGCAGCTATAAGCAGAGCATTGCTTCAGTTCCTATAAGATAAATGATGGTTCCATTTCCTTTGCTGAAAATCCTCCCCCTCAGACCCTGTAATCTGTGGGATTCCCATTTACTGAATTGGATAGAGGGAGGGAAGGAAATGGTTTCTGGCCAGTTTCATGTGGTTCACAAATAATACATCTTATAGTTCATCTTTGTTTTTATTTCTCCTTCTCTCTCTTTCACTTTTCCCTATATTCTTTCTCTCTTCTTCATTCCTTTTTTTCTGTTTCTCTCCACTTCTCTTCGTCTTGTTCTCTCCTCCCCCCTTTTCTCCCTCTCTTTTTCTCTTCCTTCCTTCTCCGTCTCTTATTTTCCTTTCTTCCTCTCCCTCCCTTCCTTCCTTTCCCCCTTCTCCCCATCTATCTCTTTTACCTTATCCCTGCTTCATTCCTTCCTTCCTTCTCCTCTATTTTGATCCCCCTCCCATTTTCTATCTTACTGGCCTCCCCTCTTCCTTTCTCCCTTCTCTCCTTCTTCCTCTGTTTCTGTATCTCTCTTTCTTTCTCTCCTTTGCTCTTTTTTTTCTGCCAGCTGCTAAGAAATCAGTATGGCTGGAAAGGGAAGAAAAGGCAAAAATGCTGCGAGAGAAACAGATGGAAGATCGGAGGAGGAGGTTAGAAGAACAGAGGCTGAAAATAGAGAAGAGACGAGCTATACTAGAGGAACGGCAGCGACTAAAGCTTCAGAAAAATAAGGTATGTATCACTCAGCCTGACTGCAAAACTTAGCATCATTGGAAGCCTGGCAGTTTCAGATGTAGCATCTTTCTCTAGGGAGCCTAAAATCTGGTTTTGAATTGTAGCCTCCACTGATATTTGGACTCTAATATGATGAGAGACTCGATGGTTCTTGGCCCAATCACTAGACGGTTACCTCATCCATTTCCTTTAGGAGGGGAGGCAACAATGAATGTAGCAAAGCCAGTGAGTCCAGTATGTGGCGAAACAAGAGTTCTGTGCTGAGGACTTTTTGAGGAGGCCCAACTGAAATAGCCTGTTCCGCAGTAAAAAAACCTTTGAGATTTGCAACTCACTTTTAACTAGCGATGAGCTTTTTCTAAGTAGCACTATGAACTTAATTTTGAAGAAATAATATTGTAACTAGATTGGAACATGGGAGCAGGAGTAGGTCATTCAGCTCCTCGAGCCTGCGCTGCTGTTCAGCGAGGTAACGGCTGATCATCTACCTCAGCACCATCTTCTCGCACTATCCCTGTATCCCTTGAGGTCATTAGCATCTAGAAATCTATTGATCCCTGTCTTGAATATACTAAATGACTGAGCCTCCACAGCCCTCTGGTGTAGAGAATTACAAAGATTCGCCACTGTCTGACTGAAGAAATTCCTCCTCAGTCCTAAATGGCCTACTCCTTATTCTGAGACTGTCTCTGCTGGTTCTAGACCCTACCAGTCAGGGGAAACATCCTCCCTACATCTACCCTGTCAAGCCTGTAAGAATTTTGTATGCTTCAATGAGATCACCCCTCATTCCTCTAAACTCTAGAGAATATAGATAGGCCCAGTCTCCTCATACAACAGTCCTGCCATCCAGGGATTAGTCTGGTGAACCTTTGCTGCACTTCCTCCATGGCCAGTATATCCTTCCTTAGGTAGGGAGACAAAAACTGTACACAACACCCCCGATGTGGTCTCACCAACAGTATACAACTGCAGCAAGACATCTTTACTCCTGTACTCAAATCCCCTTGTGATAAAGGCCAACATACAATTTGCCTTCCAAATTGCTTGCTGCACCTGCATGCTAGCTTTCAGTGACTTAAGAACAAGGACACATGACAGCAAATCATTTTGCTTTCCTCTGTCCAAGTGACTTTGGAACCGGTTGCTATGATGAATAATATTTAAGAGAGTTAAATTGGTCCACAGCTGCAGTGTAAAAGGGTATTAGTGTATCTACCCTTGTTTTACGCATTTTGTTTTCTATTGATGAGCCATTTTGTCCTATTGGGAAGACCAGTTTCATATTGTAAGACTCTAGATGGCAATGACAGATAATTTTTTAGTTGGTGGATTTGCCAACTTTGCTCCATTCTTACATTCACTACTATACGTAAGAGTCAAATTGTCCTTACAATTAGTTTAATCCTAGAGGATAGAATCCGGGGAATGCCAAGCCTTTAGACAACTGCTTTTAAGGATTCCAAATCTTTCCTATTGTTGTGTATTGCACTGAGTAAGACCCACACGTGCTCAGCTGCAGGCCGCCATTATTGAATTAATTTTAATTACACCTCCCCGACAGAGAGGGCAGTGGAGAGGAGAATTTACTAAAATGCTCAGATCTTGCAATTTTACACTCTCCCCCCACTTAAAAAAACAACTTGTGCATTAAAATGTAAAATGGTACATGTACATAAGTTCCCAGAAGATAATATAACTAAACCATTGGTCCATAACTTCTGAGCTCCAGGGCAGCGAGTCCGGGGGGTAGCCCAAAGATGTGCTGGGCTACTCCACCCCCCAAAGAAGTCTCCAGGTAAGGATTGCACAGGAATTGCGCGGAAAGTTCAAATTTCTGATTGGCAATTGCCCTGCACTGGAAACTATCCGAAAATGCAATTTAAATCGCAAACTCAAATCAGATGATTCCGGAAATCTATAGTTAACCAGGAAAGTCAGTAGAATTAAAACCACTTCAAACTTCTGGGTAACTATTGTACTGACCTCCCCCAACCCCTCATGTGACTCCCGACTGCCCCTCCCCATGGGACCAACCACATGCCCCTCTCCGGACCAACCTGTTGTAGACTGTGGGACAATTTGTCTAACCTGTGCCGAAGAGAAACTTAGAAATTAATACCTAGCTTGTCACCCAGCAAATATTTCTACAAAGACCTCTTCACAATCTTTACAATCCTTTCTGCAGTCCCATTCAACGCTGGGATTTTTGATGGTATTAGAGTGCGTTTGACTCCATTTTTACTCAGATATTTCTGAGTAAAACTTTTCTGACGTAAACTTTGGACCATTATCTGACACCAACACCTCCAGTAACACATTAATTGCAAACTAACTTTTCAAAACCTCAATGGTTCTGGCAATTATGGTATAGGGCATGGATTTAACATTTGCCCACTTGCTGTAACAATTAACAAAAACAAGGCACTGTTTCCTTCAAACAATTTATTAAGTTCTATTTGCAAAGACTTTAGGGCAAGCAAATAGTATTCAGGGTTCAAATTATTCTGTGCCTAGCTCTCCTGGAGCTTCTCTGTAATCTGACTACTGATGTCAACTTTACATCATAAATGTCATCATTGTCTCATTAACGTATCCATCACTCTACAAAATAATCCTGCAATTTCTCATCATCACACTCTAGGCCAGCCATTCATGACATTGAGCACTTTACTGAATACCACATCCCTGTGAATTTCTTCACTGGCATTTCATTTGTGTATGTAAAGTAATTCACAGGTAACTCAGTGGCTAAAAATGAATCAGTCTTCGTGGGAAATATCAAAAGAACATCTGTATTTGCATGATCTGCTGATTTATAATACTTAATTTTGTACTAATGGCTAATTTTTATCACTTGGCCCTCCTTGTTCTTTGTGCTCTCTTAGCACTTCCTCAGTGACAGGTGTACTCTTACTGATCCCTACTGTAAATAACATGGCCCAGTTTAACCATGTCTTCTTAAGGCAACTTCTTTCCAGCAGGGA
This sequence comes from Carcharodon carcharias, assembly GCF_017639515.1. Taxonomy (NCBI): domain Eukaryota; kingdom Metazoa; phylum Chordata; class Chondrichthyes; order Lamniformes; family Lamnidae; genus Carcharodon; species Carcharodon carcharias. The sequence goes on along the minus strand of NC_054485.1, from coordinate 52,185,401 downwards.
GACCTTGTTCTTTTCTATTACTACTAATAGCAAGTAATAGGAATTGTCATCATATTCCGCTCTAATACTAACTTGATCTAGCATTGGAATATTGTTATTTGAATAACTAGTTGATTTCAGACCAGTTTGCAGAAGGGCATATGATTTGGAGACTTCTTGTACTCTCCTTCTGATATAACAGACATGGCTGCAGCTGTATCAGTGATGAAACTAATTTGTGAATCACTGACTTTCATTTTTACTGTGGGTGCTTGAATTATATCTTTAGACCTATTACTCTCATCTTCCACATACTTTTTTCCTTGCTCTCTGACTGAATACAATTCTTGACCTTCCTGCTCAATAACATCAACTTCTGTTTCCATCTCCAGCAATGTGCATTTGGAGGCCCCCAAACTCCTGCACTAGCTTTAGATCGACCACGACCTTGACCTGGTGCATGGCTGTGACTTGGTGCTTTACCATGACCTGGAACATTACTCTTTCCTCTACTCCTGTATGCCATCTGGATATGACCAACCTTCCCACAGACATGGCACTTTGACCAGAAATGGGGCTGTTAAATGGTTGGTGGCTACCATACCAATGGTAACATCTAAATTTCTGACTCTGAGACTGTGAACTTGGCTGCCATGACCTGGAACCCACAGAAATCCAGTGGACCTTCCGTGCCGGCTCAGGAAAAGAACCCTCTTGCAATTTGCAACTATCTCTTTCTGCCATTTCCAGGGCTGTGGCCTCATTCGCAGGCCTCCTTCCACATCAGCCTATTGCCTTTGCTCAAGAGATTGGGTTTTAAAACTGGATTTTATTGTTCTTATGGCCTCTTACAAAGGTGTCTTGAGCATTGGTTTTAAGTTTGCACCGTACTCACAGTAACAAGGGACTTTAAGTCGAGAATGTAAGCTGTGACAATCTCACTTGGCAACTGCCTCCTTTGATGGAATGCAACTCATAGAGCAGTTTAATTCTTAGTCGTTTCATAATACGAGTCCAGAATCTCATTAATTTTATAGTAGTCACTAGTACATGGTTTCACAGGCAACATTGGTTAGATATCATCTCAAAAGCATTGAGCCCCATCATGGTGAGGCAAACGTTTACTTTGCTCTGTTTTATTCGCTTTCAGCTAAATCTGTAACTTTCGTTTATAATTACACTAGTCCTCTTTGTTAGGGTTGAATTCCTCCATTGTCTCCAGATATGTCTTTAGTGCTGTTTTTTCAATTACAGTACGTGCTGACTTGCTGTGTGCCTGGACACAATATGCACACATGGGGCAATCTTTCAAATCGCTCAAAATCAACGTTAGGAGTTCAAAAAGTATGTCACAACATTCTTCAGTTCTTAACTTCTTGATTGAAATGTCAAGAAAAATTCTATTCTATCCTCATCGCCATTTTACTGTTGTGTACTGCATTAAGATTAGCACATGCTCAACCACAGGGCAGCCATTATTGAACTAACTTTATTTACACCTCCCCAACAGAGAATGCAGCAGCGAGGGCAATAGAACAAAATACTCAGATCTTGCAATATACTACACCTACACTATATAGAGCGAGTGTCAAAAGAGAGTCTGGAAGCTGGTCCTGGTTTGGCCACTAACCCAGAGATTGTGAGTTCAGATCCCATCAAGGCAAGTTCTAAAACTAAATCCATTTGGCACCAGAAAAAGCTTTATATTTACAGTTGGTTGCTTTTTTCCATTCAAGTAAACCCTACAATTTTGCTTAAATGGAAGAGAAAAAGTAAGAGAAAGGCATCCATTGCCTGAATGCTGATTCTGATTGTGATCTCTTAGGCACTGTCCGCGAGTCATTTCTCTCGCCCTCCTCTCATGCCTTTCTGCAGGAGCGTTATGAAGCTGTGGTACAGCGATCGACCAAGAAAACATGGGCCGAGATCCGTCAGCAGAGGTGGTCATGGACAGGAGCCCTCCCCCATACCCTGAGTGCGCACAAAGAGAGTGAGTCCATTTAATGGAAATACCCACTGGTATTGCATGGTTAGCTCATGATATATTTCTGTGTGAGTGTGTGTTTTTCTTCTGTACCCAGTGCCGTATCATGCAATAGTGCAGCTATGTTCTTTGTGACTACATCTACTGTTTAATGTTTCATGGAGCCTTTCAACACTTGTCATGATGCTTTACTGAAGCAGCAGGGAGGGAGAGTGGGGGGCTTATTGCAAACAGTCAGTTTGTAAGAGGCTTCTGCAGGTGGAGAGAGGCTTTGTTGAGATGAGGACGTTTAGAGACGGAGTTTGAAGGACAAGGTGGCTAAAAATTTGGCCACTGATGCAGACTGTGTCACTCCATCCAGCACCCACATGTTGGTTATAACACAGGCTCAATGTAGAGTTAAGCACCCTCTTACTTTGCCTCCATGCTCTGCCTTAACCCAAGAATTGGAATTTACCATTGTAACTCTCTCTCATGGCTAACAGAATGGGTGAGACTCTTTATTCCTTTGGTCTGTGTTGAATTCCAGCCTAGTCTGCAAAAATAGGAAAGCAGGACTGCCCATCCATCAGTCCACCTACCTGCCTGTATGTCACCTAGCACCTCCAAGACATTTTTATAATAATATCAGGATGAATTTCAGCTTCATAGTTTACTTTACATGGAGATGTCCAAATGTTTTTAAACCCCCTCCTTCTTCCTCCCAACCAATAAGGTGAGTGACCCAGAAAGTCTTATGTCCTTACTCTTAGATGGGATTATTAAAATCTGCTCTGTAGGGACTGAGATTGATTGTATTGAAAGCTCAGTGGCGATGAAGGAGCAGCAGAACCCAGCTCCCATGTTTTACAAACAGCAGAAGGTTAATGAGAGGTTTTGACAAAATAAACTGCTAATGAAGATGTTTATTCTCAGCATATGGTTAACAGTGTCAACACTACATTTATTGCCCATCCCTAGTTGCTCTGAAAAGATGATGAAGGGCCTTCCCTTGAACTGCTGCAGTTGATTATGTTGATGGTGCTACTACACTGATTGTTAGGGAGCTCCAGGACATTGTGCGACTTGTGTGAGGTTTGGATGTTCCTATGGACAATGCTGCTCTTGCCCCTCTCGGTAAGCTTGCTGAGTTTCTACCATTGTTAGAAGAAATGGCTATTTCCTGCCTTTTGTGAAGAGGACAAATCTAGGCCATTTCCTACGTTATTGGGTAGATAGTACTGTCATAGCTATATTGATACAGCTCGCTTAGGGGAGAAGCTACCTCTGCTGCACAGGTCTTCAGTACCATAGCTGGAATGCAGTCGGGGCCCATGGGCTTGACTGTGTCCAGTATGGTCGGCAGCTTCTTAATGCCTTAATGTGAACTGAGTTGGCTAGGAATGGGTGATGATAGGAATCACAGACAGAAACCAAGAAGGAGCATTTGCTCAACAAGTATGGTTGAACACACTTCAAACACTTTAACCAGTCAGGACGTTCATGGACCCCTCCTGTTGTTGTTTCCTAACTCTCCAGCATCTTTTGTGACCAAAGTTTGTAGGGCATAAAATCTTTATGCTATTCTGTTGGATTATGGAACTGGTAAACTCTATCTGTTACATGCTTTATTTGATGTTTGGTATGCAGGTAGTCATGTCATTGTAAGGAATGCTTGGTGCTGTTCCTGGCACAACCCTCAACATCTATGTTGAACCACTTTTAGTTTTCTAGTTTGATGGTGCTGGAGGCGTGGGTGATATGTCAGGCCACATTATAACAGATTAAAGTGATAAACAATTCTGCTGACTATGACGGCCTACAGCACTTCCTGAAGGCCTGCTCTTGGGCTACTAGAACCGTTGTTGGTTTGTCCCACTTGGCTTGGCAGTGGCACTATGCTACACAATGGAGGTTGAACACACTATGGAGATTTTCATTGGATATTTTTAAGGCAGAGGTAAACAGATTTTTGAATAAAAAGTGAGTAAAAGGGTATTGGAGGTAGGCAGAATGTGGAGTTGAGGCCACAATCAGATCAGCCATGATCTTATCAAATGGCAGAGCAGGCTGGAAGGGTTGAACGGTCTAATTTGTATTTGTATGGCTCCTAATTCGTATGTTCGTAGATGAGACTTTGTCCTATGTGACAGGCTGGATGGCTGTAAATTTTAATTGTTGAAAGTTTCTTCCAAATCAGCAGAAACCCTTAAGTGGTGGTTCTGTTAATCTTCCTCTTACAGATTTCAAAAGGGAAAGTTTAGCTCAACCAACCTCACTGAATTCTTTGTAGAGAGTGGACAATGATAATGCAGTAGATGTAATTATCTCAATTTCCAAAATGCCTTTGATAAGGTGCCCAATAATTGACTAATAAATAAGATCAGTGAACACTAATTAAGGAGACAAGTAGCAAAGTAGATGGCTAGCTGGCTTGTGGACAGAAAGCAGAGCCTAAGGGTGAAGGATTCAGAGTGGCAGAAGGTGGGATGTGGGGGTGTTACAAAGATCAGTGCAAGGATCACTGCAGTTCACAATTTATATCAACAATTTTGACTCTGGAATCAAAAATGCAATTTCTAAATTTGCAGATAACACCAAAATGGGTTGACAGAGGGGAATAGTCAACACTGACGAGACCTGCAACAAATGCCAGGGGTCTATGATTGGTAAATGAATTTCAATTTCAACATAAATAAGAGTAAGGTATTACATTTTGGTAAGAAATATGGAATTTGAATATTCCTTGGAAGATAAGAATCTATATTGCATTGAGGAGCAAGGGGATCTGGGAGTACAAACACAAAACACAAAGTAACAATAATGGTGAATAAGGTATAAAAAATGAAAGAAAGCTCTTGGGTTGATCTCGAGTTGGATAGAATTGAAAAGTAAAGAGGTTATCCTAAACTCGCATAGATCCTTGGTTAGCTCACACTTGGAGCACTGTGTACAGCTTTGATCACCATATTATAAAAAGGATATAGAAGCATGGGAGAGGGTACGTAAAGGATTTACAAGGATGATAGCAGAAGTGCAAGTTTATACTTCTCAGTAAAGGGTGAACAGGCTGGAGCTCTTTCCTCTTGAAAAAAGAAAGCTAGGGGGTGACCTAATAGAGACCTTTAAAATGAAAGGTGTTGACAGAGTGGATGCGGAGAGAATGTTTCCTCTTGCGGGGAGGAGTATAACTAGAGGCCGTCAATATAAGACGGTCATCAAGAAAGTGGTGAGAACGTGGAACTTGCTACCACATGGAGTGGTTGATGAGACTAGCACAGGCACATTTAAGGGGAGGTTACCATAGATTGAGACATATAAGTCAACGCCGCATATGAGACGGCCCAATTTTTTTGGCGCCAAAAATGATGTTTAGGCCTGTGCTCAGTGTATAAGTTGGTCCCCCTTTTCGGCTAAGACATGTTATATACATTAGGAGTCAACCTCAATTTTTCACCTCAGAAATGCATGTTCCACTCACCTTATAAGTCGGTGCATGGAATCAAGCAGACCATATAAGCTGTGTTACCTAGAAGATGCATGGGAGTTTAAGACATATCCACACAGAGCAGACCGTACATGGCGACCAGTGAACTGAAATGGGTCCTCCAGCAAAAAAAAATGAAGTACAAAGTCGCTTTCAAGCTATAAGTCATAACATTTGTTGGCTAGTCAAATAACCTTGCTACAGCAAGGGAATTTGGTGTTAGTGAAAAACTGGTGTGAGAATGGAAAGAAGGAGGAATCCTTGCTGAAGAAGATGCCCAAGACCAGTCACTGGCCTGATCTTGAGAAGCATGTATTAGAATAGGCCTTTGAAAATCATCAAAATGGTTATATCATCACCAGAAATAGAATGCCCACATACACACTTAAGTGGGTCAAATCAAACCGAATCCAGCAAAGATTTTAAAGCAACAGCTAATTGGTGTAGCTGCTTTATGGGACATAAATGTCCAGTGTTGCAGCAGAAGACCAAGATTGCTCAGAGACTACCAAATGACCTCAATGCCATAGTTACCAGTTTCCAACGATTCATTATCAGATAGCGGCAAAAAGATGTGAAGAATGGGAAGAAGTTCTCTGTCTGGAAATATACTCAGCAAAAGTGAGTGCCTTCAGGGGAGGTGAAGGAGAGACTGCATGGTAATGCTGCTCACTCAGAGGGTTGCAGGGATTGTCTGGCTGCCTGATGCCCCTTTAATTGCAACAGTGACCAGTAAAAATATCCCTGTATTGAGAACTACAAATGGATGATTCACTATAAAAATTTGCTACGGGCGGAATTTTCCGTGCCCACTGACGATGGGCGTCATGGTGGGCGTGAGCGGACAATGTGGCAGCAAGGCCAAAAATCGGCTTCACGACATCGTGAAACCAGTTTGCAATCATCCACTCTGTCTGTCTTTCACATTGTTGCATGTTGGGAACTTCATTGTAATATGCCTGCATCTCATTATAAGCTCAGCTCACCTGAATCATCCCTCCATGTCAATTTTACTGCCCACCTCGGCAGGAAAACATGCCTATGCAGAACACATCTTGACAAGTGTGATGTGCAGAAGTTGGGACTTACCATCATAGCCTTGCTCACCTCATGGACATCCAAGTAGCAGAAGATGCTGGAGCCCAACAGCAACGGGACCCCGGAGGAATGTGCATCGCATGCTGGGTGGATTCTCATAGACATGGCTCTGCCATGAAGCCACCCCTGGAAGGTGGAAATAACCATTGAGGGTCTGCTTCGGGACATCAGTGTCTTGGCCATGGTCTGCTACAGATGATCGTCAAGGGGGTAGGGACGAAGGTGTACATTCAACTGGGACAGGAAGGTGTACCTGGTGGGGGTGGGTTGAGGTTGGGAGTGGGGGAATGAAGGAGGCAGGGGGGAGGTGAGGTGAGATTGGTGGGGGAGAGTAAAGGTGTCAGGGGGATTAGGTTGGGAGGGGGCGAAACCAAAGTATCGGGGGCGGGGGGGTGAGGTTGTGAGGTGGGAGGATGTTACAGGAGAGAACATGGCAACTGGTGGGGAAGGTGTAAGGAAAGGGAGTTTGGTGAGGGGGGGCAGGACTTTGTTGGGGGTGGAAGGAGGGTGGAGGGCATCAGGGGGCAGGAAGGAGTCTGGGGAGGGTGGAGGAAGTAGTCTGGGGGTGGGGAGATGAAAGAATAAGGAGGGGGGATGTCCAGGTCAACATGCAAGGGAGGTCGGTGGAGTCAATGACTGCCTCCTAGGGAGCGAAATGAGGGTGGGCGCAGTAGGAGGGAATGGAGAGAATGAGAGAGGGCAGAGTGAGCTGGTAGGGTGGGTGGGTGAGTGTGCAATGGTAGCAGTAGAAGGAACGGCGAGTGGGGTTGGTAGGGACTTGGAAGCAGACATGGACCCTGAGGTAGGGAAGGAGGAGTTCGGGGAAGTCAATGGGGATGGGATTTTGGGGAAGGTAGGGAACTTGCACATTCACCTGGACATCCCTAAAAGAAAAGGTTTCTGGCTGGTAGGTGATGATGGGAAGGTGGAAGGTGCTGCCAGGGGGTTCGACAGTGATAGGTGAAAGGACATGGGTGACTGGGAGAGGGGAAAGGATGGGGCAGCTGAAGACAAATGTTACACGCACCATGTTTCTAAACCCGAAAGTGAAAGGAGACTCCTGGGGCGCAGGAACAGGTGCAGCATATGGGAGTGTGATCAGTGGGTGGGTGGTGATGCAGGTCAGCTCAGATGGACAACTGAAAGCGAACCCCAGCAGGCATCATTGAAAATGCTCAGGACATTGGGATGAGTGTGGTGGAGAAAGGATCTGTGTGCCTGGGAGAGTGTTTGCATGAGGCTCCGAAAGGCCCTGCCACACACACACAACACACACACAACACACACACACTTCTCCCTCCAGAATCACTCGTGGGCCAGCTGCATGCAGCTGAACTGCTAGTGTTGGAGATGCATTGGGAGGAATCGCAAAGCCTGTCAATTAAGCTGACATTATTCAGTGAAAGTGAATACATTTTCAGATTATAAAGTGACAAAATGTGTTCACCCGTGTAACCACTTGTGATCAGAATTTCGTAACTTTCTAAGCCTAACACTTCTAGGTGCTACCCTGACATCTGCAGCAATGGTTGAGACAGCCTGTGAAGTGATTGGCACTATTGTCTCTGACGACTTCGGCGTGGGTCCTCTGAAGAGCCGAGGCCTGGGGGGGCCTTGGCCTGCTTTGGCTGCCCTCCTGCAGACCAGCTGCTCCCTCCGCGGTGACAGAGGACAAGATTGAGAGGGCCACAGGGAAAAGGGACTTGGAGGGAGAGGACAGCTTCTGAGATTCCTGACTAGATGACCCGGGGTGTCCAGCTGCCATCCCTCTTCCCTTCAGGTACCCAAGGGCCCCAGCCTAATTCCTTGAGGGGAAGGAGCATCTGGAGGGACATTGAGGTGCCCTGCTTCCCTCTTGCATTGCCACTGCAAGAAGTCATTCATAGCTGCCGCATTGGAGTGCAGGTCTGTGTGCATCCCTGCGTTCTGCTGGACCAGGATCTCTATAGTATCCGCCATCCATCCCATAAAGACCTCCATACACACACATGTAGGCACCACTTCATCTGAGACCAGGCAGACACACTCCTCTGAAGCACGTGCTGCTCTGTTGAGGGCTTCTAACAGCTCTCCGTGATGTTCCCCTGCCTTCTGCTGACTCTCTACGATGAGTTGGAAAGCCGAATCCAGAGGCTCATTATCTGACTCGGACTTCACTGATGCCTGTTGCCCAGCAGTCCTCCAAATGCTGGGGAGCTCAGCTGAACCTGCGTCCTCCTGCTGTGGACACACATCCGTGCAGTGACCACCAGATTGTGAACCTGCTCTAGCTCTAGGCTCACCGAGATGTGTATCTCTGTGCTGTTGGAGAACTTGGGTAAGCGCTGCGATGGGTCTTCCAGGCTGCTTATTTCCAGCTCTTCAATGGAAGAGGTGTCCTCTTAGCTGGAGGTAAGGACCTGGATACAGCTGAAGGACTGGCTGGCTGAGGGTGTTGGACGCTTGGCAGAGCTCCCTGTGAACCAAAATAGAGATAATGAGGGCATGGCAGCAGACTCGAAAGCAGGTGAGAGAGCACTCACAGTTGTGATGAGAGAGGGATGATGTGGTGCACGATTCTCACGTGGTGTTCACTGCCAACTTCACCATCGCTGCAGGCATGGTCCACGTCCTCACTAGTCAGAATGGTGGCACGCTCCTCAAAGTAAGTGAGGGGCCTAAATTGGGCCACTCAACCCCTGGTCTGGGACCTCTCGATTCTGCTGATGTGAGCAGGCTTCTTCTGTATGAAAACAGATGGAGAGAGTGCGAGCAGGACACATGGCACTGCGTGGAATGTTAGTGTGGTGAGCGGAGCCATGGACAGGATGATAGTGCAAGCTCTAGACAATATGAGCCTGATGGAGATGTGAGGGTGTTTGTGAGAGTTAGTGATGTTGCCCTTTGAGATGTGAGGTCCCTGTTGATGTGTGATGGGTTTGTGAGTGTGTGAGTTGAGAGTGATGAGAAGAGTGACTTACCCTGGTGGATCGGAGAAGACCATTCATCCTCTTGCGGCACTGGGTGGCTGTCCTCTTTTGTGAGGCATTGGCGCTGACCATGGCTGCCACCACATTCCATACTGTATTTGTCACCTTACTTGCTGGTTTTCACCCAAAGCAGGGGTTGAGGACATCATGGTGGGCCTCCACGGCATCCAAATGCAGTCCAGGAATGCCCCATTGAATTGGGCGGGCTACAGTCTTCTTGCCTTTTGGGGCCATGTCTTCTGTGCAGTAGTGCTGGGCTGGAAGCACTGAGAGGTGTGCATATGGCTGCACTTTAAATATGACACCTGGCGTGAGGAAGCAGCGAGGTGATAGCGTGGTGGGCGAATCAGAGGCTGCCCACCAGCGAAACAGTGTGTTTCCTGGGAATGCATGATAAATGAGGTGGGATTGTGACGATACAGTGTGAAAAGCCACCATTGTGGCTTTTTCCCACTTTTTCCTGCCTGCTACCGCATTTGGGGCAGAATTGTCCCAGAATTGCACTGTGTTTATTGTACACAAAGTAACCTTGCAAAATTGAAACTGTGGGGTGTGAGCTGGGGCTTTTGCAGAGAAAACCATCGGGCCAGACAGTTCAAACAGCTTCATTCTAGATGGTAACGTTTTAAAATTCTACCGTGCTGTAACACAGTTTATTCAATGAACATTGCACTGAAACTAGTACAAGCCAATATTGTGACACACTCCTTATTTTTTACTCATCATTCATCATACTTATTGCTTGCTTAACTACTGTTGGTAACAGACCCATGACCTCCAATTTACCTTTGTGTGTTACACTTTTATCCAAACCTAGTATCAGCAGAGTGTTGGAAAGGACACCAAGATGATTGATATATTAGCAAGAGGGCTTGGCAGTCAAGATGGTGGAATTGTGTAATTTTACAGAAGTGACCTTATTGCAGACATATGGAGGACTGCACTTCATAGCAAGACTTAGCTTTTTAGTATCACCAACAAAGTTGGAGAGGGAAATGGGTTCACCTATGACTGTTCAGTGAAAGCATCATGCCACTGTGAAGTTCATCAACTCTGGCATGTATCTCAGGCTGATTGAATGCGAGTTGGCACACGCTCTGAAAATTAAAGCTAGTTCAGGAGCCAAATCAGGATCACGCTTCTTCACACAAAGGGCAGTGGAAATCTGGAACTCTCTTCTCCCAAAAGGCTGTCAATGCTGGGGTTCAATTGGAATTTTCAAGGCTGAGATTGATAAATGGATAAGAAGATTGAAGAATATGGGTAAAGACACATAAATGAAGATGGGATACAGATGAACCATAACCTAATCTAAAAAAGAGAAAGACTTGCATTTACATAGCACCTTTCAAGACCTCAGGACACGCCCAAGTGTTTTACAGCCAAGTAAGCACTTCAAAAGCGTTGGCCCTACTGCTGCTCCTATTCCAATTTCCGATAGTGAGGCCATATTAGGAGTATTATGTAGGCATCCTACAGTCAGAAGGATGTTGATATATTGGGGTGTGTTTAGAGTATTGTACAAAATGTTGGCATTGAAGGAGATGGTTAGTCCTAGCCTGTCAGCTGTGCCAACAGCAGTAGAGAAGAACTGATGGAATGATTCTGGGGTGGGCCTTGGAGTTCATGAGGAGAGACTCGCACTGAACAGTAGAGGTTGAGAGAGGAAATGACTCAGGTGTTTAATATATGGACAGCCAGAGATGACTTGGCGTAACTAGTATGCGGGACTTAGGTTGTATTCTCAGATCTAGAGGAATAAGTGAGACGAAAGGCTGAAGGGACATTTTATACACAGTGCTGGCTGGTCTAGAAAAAGCAGTGGATGCTGTCAATTGATTCCTGCTAAATCACAGGTAAATCTGGCTAAGAGTCAAGTACGGTGTTGCAATGATTAGAATGATGAGACAAAACAGTAATCGTGGGATGATGGTTGGTTGTAGAATGTTGTCTCTGGAGGGCAATACTTTGATCGTGGCAATGCTGGGATGAAATATTCTTGAGTTTTGTCTGATTTGATTAAGATGTTAGGGAGTCTTTTTTTTTACAAGTTTTGTTCTTGGGAGATTGAAAAGTTGTTGGTGTACATACTTTGAGGAAGGACTGGGTTTGGTGGGGCCAAATGGTTGTCTTATTCTGCAATTGCAGATATATCCTTTAAATGAATGATACCATCTTCAAATCCTTCCATTCCAACATCCATATTGCCCCCTCCTCCTACCCCAATCATCCATCACCAACCCCCACCCACCCCCCACCCAGCACCAGATGAAGTCTGTCCCAAAGATGCTCATTTGAGGAAGACTTGATGGTATTTATTTCTCTCTCTCTCTCTTCTGTCTGTCTCTCCATTCTCTTCCAGGGTCAGAGGGGTGCTCTATCTCGGCTGTCAATCTGCCCAAACATGTGGATTCCATCTTAAACAAAAGACTCTCCAAGTCCTCAGCCACACTCTGGAATTCCCCCAGCAGAAGTATGGAATCTTTCATTGTCCCCTTTTTCCCCCCCCCCCCCGTTAGACTCCAAGGCGCCTTCTCCAGGGCTGTTAACTTTCCGACTATTCGGATTTGGAACAGTCGTTGAAACTCCTGACTACAAAAATAATAATAGTACACAGGATGTTGCAATTTAAAGGGGCAGTGTTCCATGGTCTTTGGTGTTTTATAGCACCTAGCCTGCTTAAAAAATGTTATAAACCAACATTGTCCCTTTTAAGGAAAGTTATACTGAGTGTGTTTGCCAGAATCTCATGCTGCTATTCAGATCCACAGCCGACTTTGATTACTGTCCCTTACGTGGCAGCCTGATGAAAATTAACAGCCCTGTGTCTCCCTCTGCTTGTAGTGCCTCAGTGCTGCTCCATAGTGCACTCAGTCAGAAATGCTGGTGTCTCATTGCTGGTTTAAAGTGTAATAGCTTTCACCAGACAGCAAAGACTCTCACATTAGTGGGGGAATTGGGCAGGGTGGGGGAAGAGGAAATGGCACAAAGCTTGTGGATGTTGTGCATATTTTTGTCACCTAGCAATGGGGACTAGTGCTGGGCCACCTTTGGATTTACGAGCTTGTATTGGTGATGTTGATGGTGATGGGTGTGGTTAGGAGCTGGTGCTGCAGCAGAGTGACCCTATCACCAGCCCAACCTTTTCCATTCCTGTTAATGATTTCATGAGATCATGAGAAATAGAAACAGGAGTAGGCCATTCGGCCCCCCCGAGCCTGCTCTGCCATTCGATAAGATGATGGCTGATCTGATTGTGGCCTCAACCCTACTTTCCTGCCTGGCACCCATAACTCTATTGATCAAAAAACCTGCCTAACTCAGCCTTGAATATATCCAATGCCCTAGCCTCCACTACTCTCTGGGAAAGAGAATTCCATAGATGGAGAGAAAAACTTCCACCTCATCCCCATCTTAAATGGGAAACCCCTTATTTTTAAACTGTGCCCCTTGTTCTAGACTCCCCCATGAGAGGAAACATCTTCCCAGCATCAACCTTGTCAAGCCCGCTCACAATCTTATGTTCCAACTGATTGAATTTATTTGATCCTCTGTGCTGACTGTTTCGCTGCAGGTGGTGGTTGGGGAATGCCAAGTTTGAAATGGAATGAGCTATGTTTCAGGCAGTGTCATGTTGGGAGTATGCTAACATTTAATGAAAACTTGCTTTTCTTGGGTGAAAGGAAAGTGAATTTGTGTGGAAATGGAACAGGACAGCTTTCAAAATGTTCCGCATTGTTCACTTGCAGATGGCAACACACCCAGTCCTTTCCAGCCCTGCTGCTTTCTAGTGCAACCTGACTCTTCTCAGCCTCCATGCTGGGAGGACGAATGTGGGAACAGCAAGATCCAAAAACAGAATCCATCTCGATTATGGGGAAAACAGTGTGGACTTCAATCTCAAATGGATTGTCATTAGGAGAGAGTAGGAGCTGGTCAATGGGAATTTCAATACAAACCAGTGTTGGTGAATATGATAGATTGCACTGACAGGATCCCAGTGTTAGTGATCGATTGCACTGGCAGGATCCCAGTGTTAGCGGTAGATTGCACTGGCAGGATCCCAGTGTTAGCGGTAGATTGCACTGGCAGGATCCCAGTGTTAGCTGTAGATTACACTGGCGGGATCCCAGTGTTAGTGGTAGATTGCACTGGCAGGATCCCAGTGTTAGCGGTAGATTGCACTGGCAGGATCCCAGTATTAGCGGTAGATTGCACTGGCAGGATCCCAGTGTTAGCGGTAGATTGCACTGGCGGGATCCCAGTGTTAGCGGTAGATTGCACGGGCGGGATCCCAGTGTTAGCGGTAGATTGCACGGGCGGGATCCCAGTGTTAGCGGTAGATTGCACTGGCGGGATCCCAGTGTTAGCGGTAGATTGCACTGGCGGGATCCCAGTGTTAGCGGTAGATTGCACTGGCGGGATCCCAGTGTTAGCGGTAGATTGCACTGGCGGGATCCCAGTGTTAGCGGTAGATTGCACTGGCGGGATCCCAGTGTTAGCGGTAGATTGCACTAGCGGGATCCCATAGTTGAGTGTGATAGAGCTCTTTGAGGATGCAATAAGCATAGTGGTTAAAAGGGAACCAGTAGATGTAGTGTATTTGGATTTCCAAAAGGTATTCAATAAAGCTTCATATAAAAGATTACTGCACAAACTAAAAGTTTATGGTATTGGGGGTGATATATTAGTATAGATAGAGGATCGGCTATCTAACAGGAAACAGAGTCTGGATAAATGGGTAATTTTCAAGTCAGCAAAATGTAACTAATGGAGTGCCAAGGGGACCAGTGCTGGGGCCTCAACTATTTACAATTTATATTAATGACTTGGATGAAGGGATCGAATGTATTGTAGCCAAAGTTGCTGATGATACAAAGGTAGGTAGAAAAGCAAGTTGTGAGGAGGATACAAAGAGTCTGCAAAGCGATATAGATTGGTTAAATGAATGGGCAAAAATTTGGCATATGGAATATAATGTTGGAAAATGTGAGGTTGTCCACTTTGGCAGGAAGAATAGAAAAGCAGAATATTATTTAAATTGAGAAAGACTACAGAATGCTGTGGTACAGAGGAATCTGGTTGTCCTTGTACATTGTTATGACACAGCAGTTGGTAAAGGCTGAGTTATTTAAAATCCCGGGGAGAAACTTTAAACGACTGTCATAACCTATATTTTCAATTGGTATGTTTGAGATGCAGCTCTGAGTTCAGAAATGAAACTGCAAGCATCCAGAGAGGCTTTTATATAAATTAAACATTTATTAATTTAATGAGGAATTAAACACAAACTACAAATTACTACCATAATAACTTTTAAACAAGCCCCCAAATTAATCACTCCCAGGTAAATCTTCAAGACAACAACAATAACCCATAGACTTAAACAGACACCAGGCAAAGCACTTTTTATCTTGCAAATTCAAATTGAGGTTCCTTTCAATTTGGTTCCTTCACACAGTTGTAGGCTTACAGGCAGCATGCCTCTGACTCTCACACACATATTTTCTGTATATACCTAGCCTTCCCTTTGAATGCAAATTCTCATTGCATCACCAGGCCCTTTGAACTCCACCTCTTCTTACAATAAAGCCGCTTTCATAGTACCAATTTTATGAGTAATATCAACATATTGCTTGGTGTCTGCTAGCTAAGTGCAAGATTTCACCCCCCAGTCTTTGAATGGTTTATTCACAAAATGCAAGTGTACTCTGTACCTTACTGTTTAACATCTCAAAACTACTATACATCAAAGCACCCAGACCAGCCGGCTTTAATCCAATTAAGACACACACATTCACACCCACAGTCACAGACCCTACTACAAGTCTAACTTAAAATAATTTCTAATAACATTATATACATTAATATCTTCATGACAACATGAATCTCAAAATGTTAGCATGCAGGTACAGCAAGTAACCAGGAAGGCAAATGGAATGTTGGCCTTTGTGGCAAGGGAAATGGAATATAAAATAGGAAGTCTTGTTACAGTTGTATAGGACATTAGTGAGACCACTTTACTTCAGGAGGGATATACTTGCATTGGAGGCAGTTCAGAGAAAGTTCACTAGGCTGATTCCTGGGATGAAGAGTTTGTCTTATGTTGAGCAGGCTGGGCCTAAACTCATTGAAGCTTAGAAGAATGAGAGCTGATCTTATTGAAATATATAGGATCCTGAGGGGTCTTGACAGGTTAGATGCTGAAAGGATGTTTTCCCTCTTGCAGGAATCTAGAACGAGGGGGCTGCAGCTTCAAAATAAGAGGTCTCCCACTTAAGACGGAGATGAGGATGAATTTCTTCTCTGAGGGTCTTTAGTCTTTGGAATTCTCTTCCAGAGAGAGGAATGAAGGCTGGGTCATTGACTGTGTTCATAGCTGACTTAGACAGGCTTTTGATCTAGAAGGGAGCCGAAGGTTATGGGGGGGGCAGGAAGGAAAGTGGTGTTAAGGCCACAATCAAATCAGCCATGATCTCATTGAATGTCGAGTGTGCTCGAGGGGCTGAATGGTCTACTCCTGCTCCTATTTCTAATGTTCTTACGTTCTTACAGATCACACTGCCAGGATCCCAGTGTTAGTGATGGATCACACTGCCAGGATCCCAGTGTTAGTGATGGATCACACTGCCAGGATCCCAGTGTTAGTGATGGATCACACTGCCAGGATCCCAGTGTTAGTGATGGATCACACTGACAGGATCCCAGTGTTAGTGATGGATCTCACTGACAGGATCCTAGTGTTAGTGATGGATCTCACTGACAGGATCCCAGTGTTAGTGATGGATCTCATTGACAGGATCCCAGTGTTAGTGATGGATCACACTGACAGGATCCCAGTGTTAGTGATGGATCTCACTGACAGGATCCCTGTGTTAGTGATGGATCTCACTGACAGGATCCCAGCGGAGGAAAAACTCAGCAGGTCTGGCAGCATCTGTGGAGAGAGAAACAGAGTTAATGTTTCGAGTCCGTACGACTCTCCTCCTGTTTTTACTTCAAATTTCCAGAATCCGCAGTATTTTGCTTTTATTTTAGATCACAATGAGATGTTTTCCATCTTGTCAGGGATTTGATTACACTGCACCTCCTAAAGGACACAGTTGCTGGGAACTGTTCCGATCTTTAGATAACATTTCATAATGTATTCAAATGTCAGTGATTTCCAAAGGTAACCGCAAAGTCAGCCAAAAGATTCAAAACCTGGGTTGATAATCCAGTGTAATTCACTGCTAGAAAGACTGGCCATGCCACTCTGGCTGTATTGTTCCATGACAAAGCTAGCCATTATTCCAAGGTCCATTGACAGAGCTGGCACTGTTGCTCTCAGTCTGAACTGGCCCTAGCCAGTGGCAGTGCCAGCTGTCTAACCCTGGCTCTATGGCCCTCTGACGGAGCTGACCCTGACTATCACCACTGGCAGTGTTTGCCCTAGCCCTGGTTCTGTGACCAAATGGCGGCGCAGGACGCATACTTACCTTGGTTGCCATCTAATGGATCCAGCTGTTGTACTATCCCTGAGCACCTTTTTAATGGAGCTATTTCTAGCTCCATGGTCCTCAGTTTGAGCTGACGCTTGACCTCGTGGCTCTCTGATAGAGCTGCCCAAGTGGCCAATCTTAATGCATGATCTTCGAGTGTCAGAAAACCATGAGGAACATCCCAGTTGAACCTAATCCTAATAAGCAATGAACCTGTTTATTCCTTGACTTCTCACTAGCTCAGATCAGTTAAGGCCAATCAGATTGCTCTACTTCTGCCAGGGCTTCTATTAACTCTTAGGCCTTGTATTGAATCTGGGATCTGTTTGGATGATGGGTTTGAGTCCTTCGCACACCACAGTGTCACACAGTTCTCAAAAAGACTTCTGCACAAATAGGGCAGAATCTTATGTCCGCCCCTGTGGTGAGGTGGAGGGGGGTGGCATTTAATCAGGCAAGAGGGTGGCAGGTGGGGACTCTGCCAAACCCTCTCCCCAAGCCTCCCTCCCACCGTCACTCAGCTCTGGCCAGGGATCCCAGCGATAATTCTGGGCCTCAGGTGGGTGTCATACTGGCAACAGCCACCGCCTCTCCAGTGGCGCTGCTGTTCAGTAGAGCTGCCAGCTCCTAATTGGCCAACAGCTCTTGGCTGGGGTGGGGGGTGGAGTTCCATCCTTGGCCTGGGTCCTGGATCCCAGGGGTAGGCCTGCTGCTGGCCTGTCAACTGCCTGAGTTGGACAAGATGTGGCAGGCCATCCGAAAAGTGGAGTTCTTGCTGGCTCGCCAGCTGGCAGCTGAGACCTCCGTCACCTCCACAAGATACCGTCCATAGCATGGAAAACATTGTAGAGACTTAGTCGGGGGGTCGGTGGGGGGGGTTCAGGTGATGATTTACAGAATCTAGAAAACAGGGATTTAATTTTATATTTTAATGAAGTTTAAGAGGAAATTTAACAGAGATGTTGAAAATTACATGGGATTTTGATTGAGCAAGTAAGGAGAAACTATTTCTTCTGGCAGGAGGGTCATTAATCGGAGCTGACAGATGTCAGAACAGTGGTTGAAGAACCAATGGGAAGATGAGAAGAAACACTTATTCAGCAACTTGGAATTTGGTGCCTGAAATGATGATGGAAGTAGATTGAATAGTAACTTTTAAAGGGAATTTGATTAAATACTTGAAAAGGAAAAATTTAAGGGTCCTTGGGAATGGCAGGGAAATGGGACCCATTGGATAGCTCTTTTAAAGACCTGACACTGGCACAAACGGCTGAATGACCTTCCAGCTGTAAGATTTAATCCTAACACCAGGAGTTGTTTTGAAGTTGGATGATAAATGTTGAGATTGAATTCCACCATTTAAATCCTTCCCTGACAATTCTGATGTATGTCAGACATTAACGGGATCCACTGACTTTTTTAATTCAAGCACCTCAGGCTATGCTCCGGCCTGGTTCTCTGGGTTGGCTGGTCTGAGAGTGACCCGCAGTATCCCACAACACCCCCGCCCTCCCCCTGGTGTCATTGTCCAATGCCTGATCAGTGAAGATGGTCTTGTCTTCCCGCAGCTCGCCGTTTACAGCTGAGTCCTTGGGAGAGCAGCATTGTGGACCGACTGATGACCCCAACACTGTCTTTCCTCGCCAGGAGCAGGAGTGTCGCTGTTTTAGCGAGTAATGGTCGAGATTCAGGTTTGTTCTCTCATTGAACCAGCACAGTTTACAGTTGGGAGTGATTTTGGTCAAAGACTTGTTTTAAAACTTGAAAATAACATTGTATCCAATCTTTGTTCTCTCTCCCCTCCATTGCTGTCTATCCTGCTGACTCTCTCCCTCTATTTCTCTCCGGCTCCCTCTTGAACTCTGCCTCATTGTTCATCCTTTTCCATCTCATCTATCTCACTGTGCCTCTCTTATCCCCTGCTGTCTTCCTTTTGTCTTTGTGTCTGCATCATCCACTCCCAATATCTCACTCTCTATCTCTAATGATCTCCTTTTTCTCTTCCACTCTCTTCTACTTGTTTTTCTTCTCCGTGTATTTATCTCTTCTCTTATTCTCTCTCCCTGCCCACGTGTCTCTCCCTCCTCACCACTCCCTCCCCATTCTCTTTTTGCTCTCCTCCTCGTTCCCTGCTTCCCGCGTCTCTCCTTCCATGTTCCTTGCTCCCCATGTCTCTCCCTCCTTGTTCCCTGCTCCCTACGTCTCTCCCTCCCTGTTCCCATCATCCCCTCTCTCCCCCTCCTCCTCTCACTTCCTCCCCACTCTCTCTGTGCTTCTTTCTCTGATCTTCCCCTCTCCGTATTTGCTGTCCTTCTCTTCCTCCCCGTTCCATCTACATCCCCCCCCACTCGCTATCTCTGACTCTGTGAACCTGCTAGTTGCCCCCCTCTGTCCTCGCTCAGCCTCAGCCAGCCCAGTAGCCCCAAGTAGTGGCAAGCCCCCTCACAGATGCTCTAATCGATGGAGAGCTGCTCTCAGTACGCCTGATATCCCAGGACGGCACAAGACTGATCCCCATCTGGTGAGTAATCCTGTAACTGATAGAAATGAGAAAGATTCACTGTGTAAAGAACTGTAAATCCCTGTCAACAAGACCTTCCTTGGTCACAATCAACAGCCTGACTTCCACAGTGAGCTACCCTCTAACTGTTCATCTCAATGGTAGTGAATCAAACTAAATTATTAATTCCTAATCTTTTGTCCGTTGATGAGGAATTAATTATTTATCGGTCTTTTTTTTCTCCTCTTGCCTGTTTTCTCCTCTCCACTCCTGAAGGTATTGACTTCTTGTTGGGATTCAGCTCCACAGACAACCTCCAGAATCGGCCATCAGATGACCAGTGAGAACCCACACTGTAAATTTGAGCAGGTTCGAGAGGGTAGCTTTACAAGCAAAACTGTACCGGTCCCCACTAACCCCTGCAAGCTTCCCGCAGAGCTCACTGAACTGGGAGAAGGACCATGAATGCCAGTTGAGTTTCCTCTCCCTAAGCCAATGACACTGAGGATAATGTAACACTGACCTCATTCAGCTCGGTTTAAATCAGCACAAGGGAGGATTGAACCTGCAACCTTCCTGGCTGCACAGTGAAGGGAGTCACTGGATTAATTTATTGAGTTCATTGGGATGACAACTAATTTTCATACCTCTTGTATATTGGTATTGAGCTGCAGAGATCACGAAAGGCCAGGGTCTAGTTCCCAGTGTGTGCTGAGATAGTTGACCCCAGCAGAGCTGGGGATTTGGACATTGTTAATTGCCCTTGATGTTTCTGTTTAGAACAGGGAATGATAGCTTCCTCCTCGTTGTTCTCCAGTGAGCTGAGCTCATAGTGCCTGGGTTCAGGCATAGGATCTGGTTAGTTTTAGACCTGACAGTGATGCCCCTCCCTGCTTACTGCCTGGGCTCAACTCAAGTGAGATACCAGTGGGCCACTGAACACAGCAAAAGACAGTGTTTTCAGGAGAGCTGCGGAGAAAATAAATAACAGCACCAGTTTGGCTCATTGATAGCATCCATCACCTCTGAGTTAGAAATTCGTGGCTTCAGCCTCGCTTCAGGGATGTAAGGAAGGCTGACTCTGCACTGCAGTACTGAGGAGGTACAGCACTACCAGAAGTGCCGTCTTCTGAATGAGATGTTAAACTGCGGTCTTGTCTTCCAATTCTAGTTGTTCAAGATGGATGTAAAAGATTCCACAGCACTATCCTGAGAGCAGGAAGGAGTTTTCCTAGTATCCAGGCTACCATTCTCTCCACCCCCCAACCTACACCAAATCCAGATTAATTGGTCATTTCATTTAGGGATCTTGCTGTGCGTTATTCAGCTGCTATGTTCACTGATGTAACAATGGTTACTGTGCTTCAAGTATTATATTTATTATTCAGTATTTGTCCTGTTCCCAAAATGTCATTCTGGTAAAGGTCACAGAGCAAATTCATATCAAGTACTACTGTGCTATGGGGTAACCAATGAAATGTTACTGACTTATGTAAAAAGCTGTATGTGTGTGTGCACTGTGAGGCTTTTTAACTTTCAGCCACTTTGGGTGGTCCTTGAAGAGGGAGGTTAGGCTGGGGTTGCCAACCCTTCAGACTTGTCCTGGAATCTCCAGGAATTGAAAATTAATCTTTAGGACACTAGGAGCAACACAGGAGAAAAATGATTGGGGCCATTAATAAAAATAGTGTGCTGCTTTTCTACTATCTTTGTAAATTTCCATTTATTTATTATAGAATTATTGGTTGTGGGGTAAAAAGGCTGCGGGAATGGGAGGCAGTGTCAAAAAAACCTGCAGGGAAACATCCCAAACAGAGCTGGTTGGGGCTGAGGGGGTTTCCGATGTTGTACTCGAGCATTAACTCGACATGGGAGTGAAGCTGGCCCCAGTAACTGCAAGATCATTCTGTTAAAGACCAATGTTAGCATTCACTTGCGTTTATCCGTACTTTCTTTGTTCATCAGCAGAGTCCCCTCCATCATGATGTTGAAACCCTCGCGAAATCACCATCTGTTCTTCATCTTACAAATTGCACAGAAACAAACCATTCAGCCCAACCAGTCCGTGCTTGTGTGTATCCTCCTCAGCCTAACCCAGTGCCCACTCAGGACCCATAACCCTTTATCAATTAAGAGGAAATATCTCACTTTAATGAGAGTCTGAGGGTTGAAAGCTAAACAGATTCAGTAGCTCATAGTCTCCCTGTCATCCCATGCCACAGCCCTTCAAATATGGACACTTATCTTGCAACTGGCCTTTGCCGGACTGGTCCTCTATTTTGCTACTCACATGGCCATCGGGGCAACAGGAAATCCTGGAGTAATAGTACAGCTAATCACCACTGTTTTACCTGTCGTTTGTCTCAGACTTTGAGCCCTCTTTCCAATCTGTCACCAGAGTGAAAGCAAGAAGAAGGAGAAAAAGGACAAGGAGCGGGAGAACGCAAAGGAAAAGCATGCCCTGTTGAATTCTGGGAGTGTGGCTGACAAGATGATGAGGAAACGACAGTCTCTTCCCATCGTCAGAAGTAAAGAGTCTGTGGCAAGAGAAGCCAGGTACTCCCTAATACACCCATACCAACCCCCGTTGTGGGTTGTGGTCTTTCAAACGATGGCTCTCCCTCTTGGTATTGGAATCTCCACTGTTTCAATTCCCTTTGTTATGTTCAAAACTGCAATTAGATCAAATCAAAGTGTCCCATTAGCCTATAAATCACTGTTCATTAACCGGCCTGAACCTCTCGATTAGTTTTCATCCCACAGCTCACTCCCGGGTATCTGTTATTCTATTTATAAATCACCCAAACCCCTCGATTAGATTTTAGCCTATAACTCACTTCTGGGTATCTGTTATTCTATATAAATCACTAGTACCCCTTGATTAGATTCCAGCCTATAACTCAATCCAGGGTAACTGTTATTCTACATATAAACCACCAGAACCCCTTGATGAGATTTCAGTATGTAACTCGCTCCGGGGTAACTGTTATTCTATATATAAATCAGCCTAATCCCTCAATTAGCTTCCAGTATGTAACTCACTCTGGGATCTGTTATTCTATATCTAAACCATCCTGAACCCCTTAATTAGATTCCAGCCTGAAACTCACTCCCAGGTATCTGTTATTGTATGTGTAAACCGCCTGAACGCCTCGATTAGATTCCAGCCTGTAACTCACACCCAGCTTTCTGTTATTCTATATATAAACCACCTGAACCTCTCAATTAGATTCCAGCCTATAACTCACTCTGGGATCTGTTATTCTATATATAAACAACCCTAAACCCCTTGATTAGATTCCAGCCCGTAACTCACTCCCAGCAATTTGTTATTCTATATATAAACCATCTGATCCCCTCTATTAGATTCCGGAATGTAACTCACTCCCAACTATTTGTTATTCTATATATAAACCATCTGAACCTCTCTATTGGATTCCGGACTGTAACTCACTCCTGGCTATCGGTTATTCTAATATAAATCAGCCAAGTCCCTCAATTAGTTTCCAGCCTGGAACTCACTCACGGCTATCTTTCATTCCATTATTTAATGCAATTTGTGGCAGGTTATGTATGCAAGTCCCAGTCTGGCCTCATTATCTCTCTCCCCAGTGTCCTCTCCATAGATGAATAGTGCATTGCGATCACTGCAGAGATTCCGCAGGATCAGCTGAAGTGCTCAGGATAATTTCATGTACATATTCTCTGTTTGCCGTGTACAGACATTCTGTTATCAGATTGAGTAATGATTCCTTCTCCCCACCCCAGCAATGATCAAAGCACCTTTTATAAGAAGAACTTCTTTCGTTCTTCACATCTGGAATACGGGTTTGAATGGGGCAAAATATTGATGGCATTGCATTGTCCCGGCTCTCTCTTATGCTTCCTTTTAACTGTATATCAGTGCCAACATGTAAGGTGG
Source organism: Carcharodon carcharias (assembly GCF_017639515.1). Lineage (NCBI taxonomy): Eukaryota > Metazoa > Chordata > Chondrichthyes > Lamniformes > Lamnidae > Carcharodon > Carcharodon carcharias. The sequence goes on along the minus strand of NC_054485.1, from coordinate 52,162,002 downwards.
GTTAATAGAGTTGGGCAGTGTGCCATGTGAGCTCACTCCTTTATCTGCTTTCTCATCCCTGACTCCAGCAAGAAAGACAGTTGAAGATTTTCAAGGACACTCCAATGCTCAGTTGTGTTATTGAGCTTTATGGAACAGAAGGCTGCAGATTCACCTCTCGCCTGGTGCTGAGTTGGGTGTGTGGGGTTGGGGAAATGGGGGGCACGGTGGGGGGGTGCATAATAAGAGAGTGTTGCAACTGGTCAATGCTGCCTCAGTCAGGGAATGGGTGAATCAGTATGGATGCGCAATACAATACAATTGCCACCTACTTAAACTGCCCATGTTTAAATTGGGGGACAAAGGGCGAGATTTTAGTTCCGCCCACAGCCAGGGTTTTCCAGTCCTGCCAGAAGCCAATGGACTTTTAGCTGCCTGTCCAAATTTCTCGTTCCCTGTCAGGGATGGGGCCGGAAAATCCCAGCCAAAGAACCAACCGTTTTTTCCCCCATTAGTCAATCATAAAGTTGGCAGTGGCAGAGTGTTAATCACCTTGTGCTTTTCAGGCAGAAACAAATGTTCAGGGAGCACTTCGCACCTTGTTAAAGTGCATTCCTTGATCACCCGTAACTTGTGCTGGGTTACAGTTTGCCTGAAAATGAAAGCAAAACACTGAAAATCTGAAATATAAACAGAAAATGCTGGGAATACTCTGCAGGTCAGGCAGTGTCTGTGGAGAGAGAAACAGAGTTAACAGATTAGATTGTTAGGCCCCACCCTGCCCAGGTCATTGTGGGGGGGTGGGTGGGGGGGAGGGGTGGCACTAAAGCTAGCATTGTCAGCCTTGTGCCAGTTCCTTTGTTCCATCCCGCCTCCAGACCATTTTTGCAGAGCTCATGGCCACTTAAGGCCAATTAAACTGGTGGGGGCCTGTTTAGCAGCCTAGAGGTGGCCTCTCAATGGCAGACCAGGGCCTGGGGACGGTGAAGGTGGGGGGGTGCAGTTAGTGCTCCAGGCAGGCCCAGAGGGCCTCATGGATTGGCTGCAAAGACCATTTTAATTTAGATTTTAAAATTTGGAGAGTGGGTGCCTTTATTACAGTCTCCTATTCCTTTCAAACTGGAAAGCCTCTGATTGGCACCCCAGCCTTGAAAGTCCACCTGCCATCCTTAATTGGCCATTGATTGAGCACTCTGGGGGAAAAATCACATTGAGTGACTGACAAACATTTCAGCCTGACCGAAGGGTGGGGGGGTGGAGAGGGGGTGGTCGGGGGGGGTGGGGGGGGGGTTCACAAAACTACAGGGAAATCTAGCCCAGCGTTTCAAGTTAATGGTTTTTCATCAGAACTTGGAAAAAAATGAGAGGTTTGAAGCTGGTATATCAGAAGGGAAAGGGGTGCAGGGTGGGAAAGAAAAGAAAGCACAGGGTGCACAGCATCAACAAAAGAATGTGCCGGGTCCAATGAATGTGCAGGAGCGAGTTAAAGTGGAAACCCAGGACAAAACGCATCCCAGGAAGGCCTAACCTGGGATGCGGGACAGAATCCCGGATACCAGACGCTCATGGAAAATCCAGGTCACCCTGGCTGGAGTGACAATATATGTCTGAGTCAGGATGATATGTGACTCCGAGGTGAAGGTATTCGTGTCTACCAGCTACCCTTGTCCTGCTAGGTGGTGGAGGTCACGTGCTGGTGAGCTAGTGTGAACACCAACCATCCTGTACAGAACCCTTCCGCCTCGCTCCTAATGAGCTCCTCACGGTCTAGCTGCCGAATTCACAGGGGTTCCTGAGGTGACTTTATATAAAACTCAATGCTGTCGTTACTCCCACCCTGAATCAGACAGCATCAGACATTCTAACCAGTGCCTCACACTTTGATGACAATGAAAAGAACCATCATCTGTGACATCTCTGGTGTGACCTGAATTAAAGCAGTACGATTGTCCCAAGCCACTTCACAGCAGTGTTATTGAACAAAATTTGATGCTGAGCCGTATAAGGAGGTATTAGGACAGATGATCAAAAGCTTGGTCAAAGAAGGAGTTTTTAAGGAGCGCCTTAAAGGCGCAGAGGGTGTTAAGAGAGTTGGTGAGGTTTTAGGAGGGAATTCCGCACCTTATGGTTTTGGCTGCTGAAGGCACAGCCATCAGTGATAAGGCAATGAAAGTCTGATTGCTTGAGAGGTCAGAACTCAAGGAACACCGAGATCCTGTGCCACTGGAGGAAGTTACAGAGATGAGCAGGGGTGAGGCCTTGGAGGGTTTGAACATGAGGATGAGAATTTAAAATTGGCTCCTGATCCGGCAACGCCTCCAATGCAGGTCAGCAAGCACTGGGATGCACCAACCTCCAGCTCCCATTTTAAAAGAATTTGCCTTGTCGTTGTTTCCAAAACAGATTGAAGAACCGGTCTTTGCCCAGCTCACCCAGGCGTAGGTCCTCAGGCACTAGTAATAGTCCTGTGGTGCCACCGGTGACAGTGGGCAGCAGTACCCCAGTTAGGAAGTCGAAAGCCAAAGGCGAGAGCCGCAAGGAGAAGGAAAACCGCCCGAAACGGAAGGAGGAAAAGGACGAGGAGCAAAAGGAGGGTTCGAGGCCTTCATCAGCCAGTGGCCTAAAAAGTAAGGAGCTGGTGATTGAGGCTCCTGAGTCTGCTCATGGTAAGGAAATCAACTCCAATTGATGGCTCCTATAGCAACACTAACATTTTTATTGAAAAGGAACCCGGGTAATTGGATAAAGAAAGGTTGACATTTCTATAACATCTTATCCAGCTACAGGACATCCCAAAGCACTTTACAGCCAAATAAATACTTTTGAAGTGTAGTCGCTGCTGTTATGCAGGAAACAAAGCAGCCTAGTTGTGCACAGCAAGCTCCCATGAATAGCAATGCGATTATTACCAGATCATCTCTTTGAACAGTGATTATGGTTTTTAGTATAAGTATTGGCCAGGACACCTATGAAAGCTCACCTGCACTAATGTATATAGTGAGATGGGATGTTGTACAACAATCTGGGAGGACAGACAGGGCCTCTGTTTAATATTTCATGGGAAAGATGGCATCTCTGATTCCACACTCTCCTCAGTACTGTACTGGAATGTCCACCTGGATTGAGTGCTCAAGTCCCAGGAACATAAGAATATAAGAATTAGGAGCAGGAGTAGACCATGTGACCCCTGGAGCCTGCTCCACCATTCAGTACGATCATGGCTGATCATCTGCCTCAACTCCACTTTCCTGCCTGCTCCATATATTCTTTGATTTCCTGAGAGGTAAAAAAATCCATCCATTTCAGCCTGGAATATTCTCAATGATGGAGCATCCATAACCTTCTAGGGTAGAGAATTCCAAAGATTCACAATTTTCAGTGAAGAAATTCCTTCTCATCTCAGTCCTAAGTAATTGACTCCTTATCCTGAGTTTGTGACCCCATGTTCTAGATTCGCCAGCCAAGGGAAATGATCTCATTGTCTACCCTGTCAAACCCCTTCAGAATCCTGTATATTTCAATGAGATCACCTCTCATTCTTCTAAACTCCAGAGAGAAAAGGCCTAATTTACTCAGCCTCTCCTCATATGACAGCCCTTTCATCCCAGGGACCAAACCAGTAAACCTCCTAAGCAAGTATATCCTTCCTTAAATATGGAGACTAAAACTGCACACAGTATTCTAGGTGAGGTCTCACCAAAGCCCTATATAATTGTAGCAAAACTTCCTTATTTTCGTTCTCCAGTCCCTTTGCAATGGAGGCCAACGTGCCATTTGCCCTCCAAATTGCCTGCATGCTAACTTTGTGTTTCTTGTAAAAGTATACCAAAATCCTTCTGAATATCAACATTTAGAAGTCTCATGTCTTTTTAAAAAATATTCTGCTTTGCTGTTCCTACAAACAGTGAGTAATCTCACACTTCTCCTATTATGCTCTATCTGCCATCTTGTTGCCCACTCACTTAACCTGCCTATGTCTCTTTGCAGCCTCTCTGTGCCCTCCCCACAGCTTACATTCTCACCTACCTTTGTATCATCAGTAAACTTGAATACATTACTCCCTGTCTCTTCATCTAAGTTACTAATTATTTTTACACATTCATGGGATGTGGGTGTCTGTGGCTTAGACCAACATCTTTTGCCCATCCCAATATTATAGATTGTAGATAGCTGGGGCCCCAGCACTGATCCTTGTGGCACTCCACTAGTCACACCTGCCAACTTGAAAATGCCTTATTTATCCCTATTCTCTGCTTCCTGTCAGATAATCGACTCTTCATTCATGTATTACCTCCAACTCCATCAGTCTGTATCTCGCACATTAACCTTTTTATGCGGCACCTTATTCAATACCTTTTGGAAATACAACATTATTACATCAACTGTTTTCCTTCTATCTACCTAGTAGTTACATCCTCAAGAAACTCTAATATGTCAAACACAATTCCCCATTATAATGACACAGCCGGACCAAGGCTGAGTTGTTCAAATCCCAGAGGGAAACTTGAAACAACTGTCAAAATCCATTTTTGCAATTTGTATGTTTCGAGATGCAGTCTTTAAATTCAGTAGTAATAAGACGAAGTGTCAAGAGGTTTTTAATTAAACTAAACGTTTATTAATACAAGCAAGATTGTAAGCACATACATATACCTACAAAATTACTACTATAATCACTACAAAAATCCCCTAATTAATCTGACTGTCAGTTAGACCCCTGGTAAGGCAACAGTAAATCTCATAGATTTAAACAGACACCTGGCAACGTACACCCTGGACAGTCGCATTCGAAATGAGTTTCTTTCAGCTCAGAGTCCGTGCAGACAGCAGCTTGAAGCTTACAGGCTGAAGGCTTCTCACCCTTGTGGGATCTTAAAATGCCTCTTCCTTACACACAATCTCCTTTATATATATCTTTCTCTTTGAATGTAAATTTTCCATGGTATCAATAGGTTTTTAACTTTACATCTTCTAACAATAACATCCTTTCATCCCACCAATTTTATTAGTAAGCTGGAAAAAAATAGGCACATTGCTTGGCATCTCCTAGCTAGGTGTAAGATTTCACCTGCAGTCTTGAATGGTTTCTTTTAGCAATTGCAAATTTACAATTTACCTTTCTACCCTCTTTACGTTTACCTAATTAACATCTCAAATCTACTATACATCAAAGCACCCAAACTAGCTGGCTTCAATTTAGTTAAGACACACACACAGACAAAGACCCCATTAGAACTTTATTTTTAAAAAATAATTTCCAATAACATTATAGATGTTAATATCTCTTCATGACACCTTTCATAAAACTCTTTGACTCTGATTATACTGTAATTTTCTAAGTGCATTGTTCAGACTTCCTTAATAATAGATTCCAGCATTTTCCCAACAATTGACGCCAGCCTAATTAGCCTGTTCCCTGTGTTCTCTCGCCCTCCTTTCTTGAATATCATTGTTACATTTGCTAACTTCTAATCCACAGGGACCAGCATCTAAGGAACTTTGGAAAATCATAACCAGTGCATCCATTATTACTGAAGCTACCTCTTTTAGAATCCACGATATAGGCCATCAGGTTCTAGAGACTTGCCGGTTTTAGTCCCTTCAGTCTCTCTAATACCATTTCTCTGCTGATATTAATTACTTTAACTTCCTCATTCATGTCAGCCCCTTCTGGAATGTAATTTGTTCTTCTACTGTGAAGAAAGATACAATATATTCGTTCAATGCTTTCTATTTCTTCATTCCCCATGATAATTTCCTTTGTCTTTGTCTCTGTCTCCAAGGGACCAACCTTTAATTTAGCTATTCTCTTCCTTTTATATACTTGTAAAAGCTCTCACAATTCATTTTTATACCCATGTTTAGTTTAATTTCTTCTATTTTTCCCCTTTTTAATCAACCTTTTGGTCACTCTTTGCTAGTTTATGACTTAAACCCATAACCCTCTGCCTCAGAGGTGAGAGTGTTACTACTGAGCCCCAGCAAGCACTCAATGTGATTGCTGATGCTCATTTGCTCTTCCAGCAGCCAGTTTCAAGACTCCAATCTCTGCTGTACATTCATAGGAATACATAGGATATACCACACAGAAACAGGCCATTCTGCCCAACCAGTCCATGACACTGTTTACACTCTACTTGAGCCTCAACCCATCTTTTCTCCTCTAAATCTGTCCTTGTAATCCTCTATTTCTTTCTCCATTCACTTGATTGCTCCTTGTAAGATCTTACCAAGTGTCAGATGGCTGCCAGGTTTAACAATCATTGCTGAAGTTCAAAGTCACTCCTTGTCCACTTTGAGATGTGATAAAATGCTGTATAAATACATAAGTGATTAAATAGTGTGCCCAGAATCCAACTGGCACAATGCTACCTGCAATAGCTATGGCCCTGACATGGTGATGGAATCAGATAATGGGGCAGCTCATCTACAGTGGGATCCAGGGAGGAAAGAGATCCTGTACCCCACCAAAATCCACCCCACCCCCCAACCTCACCCCCATCACCCCAAACACCCAAATAGAGCCATACAAAGAAACTCAACTTTCACAAGCGGCGAGCTGCATCACCTCTTGTGGCGAGTTCCGACTGCTGTCATGAGTGGCTCCTTCAAGAAGTGTGTCTCTATTTGCAGTATATGTGGGAGGCTGTTTCAGGAGCTGCTCCCTGTCCCTGCACAATGGTAAAGACATATACTTGTGTTGTAGAATAGGACAACAACAAAAAATACAAAATAAGGGCATTTAAAGAGACAACAGCTTCAGGAAAAATAAATAGACAAGCCATTTTCCATTGGAGCTTTTTGTATTGGCATAGTGTTCCTTTAAAATGCCAACTGGAGCCCAAATTTTTCTCTGCCTTATTAGAAAGTGTCATCCACAATGAGTGCATGTGTGAGATTTGTTGGTTCAGCTTTGCTGGAGAAGGTATTGGGACATTGCACAACCCAAGCCTGTTATTGTCCAAACATTCTGCAATCCTGTTAAGAGTATCTGTGTTCAGCATTCAGGCAGCAACATGGTACCAAAGGGCAGAACAGAGGTCAATTGGGGTCAAAGGTAAAATCCTCCTGCTGGTGGAGATATGCTGGACACAAGGGAAGGTGGTTGTGGTTCCCACACTTGACTGCATAGCAAAAGAAACTGCAATTCAAAAGCAATTGATTGGCTGTGATACATTTAGGACTTCCCAAGGACGTCCGATGCTGCTATTATGGCTTTTTAAGGTGTACCTGTTTTGTGTTTTAGGTTCACCTGCTAAAACAATAGCAGGCACTATGGACCCAGAGGAGGCCGTGAGAGTCCTCACAGAGAAACGTCGACTGGCCAGAGAGCAGAGGGAGCGGGAGGAGCAGGAGAGAAAGGAACAAGAAGAGAAGAAGAGGTGGGTGTTGGATTTACTGAGTTAACACATTGTCCTTTAACACATTGGTATGGGTTTAGCGGGTGAACACTGCTCCTCACACTCTGCATCTGGGGTTTCGTGGGTTAACACTCTGCCCTTTTACACTTGGGGTCAGCGGAGGTGCACTCTGCCCTTTTACACTGTGGGCTCGGGGTCAGGGGAGGTGCACTCTGCCCTTGCACACTCTGGGTCTGAGGTCAGTGGAGATACACTCTGCCCGCCACACTGAGTCTGAGTATTTTCGATAAACATGATGTCTTTTCATCTTGAGACCTTGGCCTGGACCGGTGAGGTAAAGGTCTCCTCTGTGCTGGCTGAAGACGTCAAATAAAAATAATTTGGCACACTGGAACCCAATTGCTTATCTGCCAGACAAAGCAACCCACAGGGTGTAAATTCCTTCAATTGTGCCTTCAGAAATCCTGGGACTATTAGTTTATCAGGCTGATGCATCTTTTTATTCGATTCACATCCCCATCCCTCTAGCACTTTTAGTTAGAGTCCTGGGAAACCAGAATGTAACTCCCTTCACCTGAAGGTGAACTATTCGCTCTGTTCCATTTAGGCTGATGAAAGAGGAAATGGCCCGTAGAAAGGCTGAAGAGAAAGCCCAGCGCGTGGCCGAGGCTCTTCGACTAGAGGAAGAAAACCGGAGAAAGGAAGAAGAACAGCGGCTTCAGGAAGAAGAGTGTCGATGGAGAGAGGCTGAAGCAGAGCGCGAAGAAATGGAACGCCTGCAAAAACAGGTTGGGGCAGCAGTGTGGATTTGGATAAAACACAACTACAAATCCTTCACCTCCATCTATTCCATAATCTGGCAATATAGGAACATAGGATAAGGCGTAGGCCATTCGACCCCTCAAGCCTGCGCCACCATTTAATTATATCATTGATGATCATCTACCTCAATGCCACTTTCCCGCACTAACCCCATATCCCTTGCTGTCATTAGTATCCTGAAATCTATCAGTTTCTGTCTTGAACATGCTCAATGATTGAGCTTCCACAGCCCCCTGAGGTAGAGAATTCCAAAGACTCACTACCCTCTGAGTGAAGAAATTCCTCCTCGTCTCATTCTTAAATGGTCTGCCCCTTATTCTGAGAGTGTGTCCCCTGGTTCTAGACTCCCCAGCCAGGGGAAACATCCTATCCACATCTACCCTGTCGCACCATATAAGAAGATTGTAAGCTTCAATGAGATCACCCCTCACTCTTTGAAACTCTGGAGAGTACAGGCCCAGTTTCCTCAATTTCTCCTCATAGGACAATCCCACCATCCCAGGGATTCATCTGGTGAACTTCCAACGTATCCCTATATGACAAGTATACCCTTCCTTAGATAAAGAGACTGTACACAATAGTCCAAAACTGTACACAATAGTCCAGGAACGTTCTCACCAAGGTTCTACACAATTGCAGCAAGACATCTTTACTCCTGTACTCAAAGCCCCTTGTGATGAAGGCCAACATACCATTTGACTGCCTAATTACTTGCTGCACCTGCATGCTAGCTTTTAGTGCCTCATGAGCAAGGACACTCAACTCCCTTTGGACATCGCTCTTCCCAACCTCGCACCATTTAATAAATACTCTGCCTTTCTGTTTTTTCTATCAAAGTGGAATATTATAGTAAAGTAGATAACTTCGCTCTTACTCACATGAAACTCCATTTGCCATGTTCTTGCCCGTTCATTTAGCCTATCCAAGTCCCTGTGAAGCCTCCTTGCATCCTCCTCACAACTCACATTCACACCTAGTTTTATTTCATCTGCAAATTTGGCAATATTACATTTGGTCCCCACATCCAAATCATTTCTATAAATTGTGAACAGCTGTGGCCCCAGCACTGACCCTTGTGGTACCCCACTAGTAACAGCCTGCCAACCTGAGAATGACCTGTTTATTTCTACTCTGTGTTTTCTGTCTGTTAAACAATTCTCAATCCAAATATTACCTCCAACCCTATGTGCTCTAATTTTGACTACTAACCTCTTGTGTGGTTGCTTATCAAGAGCCTTCTCAAAATCCAAATCCACCACATCCTTTATCTACGCTACAAGTAACATCCTCAAAAAACTCCAACAGGTTTGTCAAACATGATTTCCCTTTCATAAATCCATGTTGACTCTGCCCACTCGTATCATTATTTTCCAAGTGATCAGTTATCACATCTTTTATAATGGATTCTAACATTTTCCCTACTACTGACATCAAACTAACAGGTCCACAGTTCCCAGTTTTCTCTCTCCCTGCCTCCTTATATAGTGGGCTTACATTTGCTACTTTCCAGTCTGCAGGAACCTCTCCAGAATCTATAGAATTTTGAAAGATAATCACCAATCCATCCACATTCTCTATAGGCACCTCCTTCAACACTTTGGGATGTAGCTTGCCTGGTCCGAGGATTTATCAACTTTCAATCCAATTAATTTTTCGAGTACCGCTTCTATTAATAATTTCTTTCAGCTCCTTATTTTTACAATTCCCTTGGTTCCCTGGTATTTCTGGGAGATTTTCTGTATCTTCCTCCGTGAAAACAGACACAAAGTAATTGTTTAGCTTCTCTGCCATTTCCCTGTTCTCCATTATAAATTCTCCTGCCTCTGCCTGTAATGGACCCTCATTTGTCCTTGCTATTCCTTTCCCTTTCACATATCTAAAGAAGATTTCCGCCTTTGTTTCTGGCTGTCTTGCATTCATATTCTCTTTTCCCTTTCTTTATAAGTTTCTTGGTCATCCTTTGCTGGATTCGAAACTGTTCCCAATCCTCAGGCTTACCACTTTTTCTGGCAATCTTAAATGCCACTTACTTTGATTTAATGTAATCTTTAACTTCTTTTGTTAGCCATGGTTGCTTCAGCTCTCCAGTTGGGTTTTTGTGTCTTAGAGGAATATTTGTTTGTTGTAGACCATGTAATAATACTTCAAATACTAGCCATTGCCTGTCTACCGTCAAATCTTTTCATATATTTTCCCAAACCACTATAGCCAACATGCCCCTCACACCTTCGTAATCTCCTTTGTTCAGATTTAAGACTCTAGTTTCAGAATGAACTATACTACTTTCAAACTTAAAAGAGTTTTACATTATTATATGTTGCTGTGAAGGTGCAGCTTAGAATTCAAAGTCAGAATTAGTTTTCTTTGTGACATAGCAGAAAATCAGGACCTTGAGACCCAAATAAGCGATTGTATCTGGAACATGACTGGAAAAGTGAAGTATTGAGGTAAAGTGAGATGACTCCTGATGACTCAGAACTCTGAAGCTTATAGACATATTAAGCTACAGTTTCTCTTGCCTTGACCAAGCTTATAGTCCCTGCTTCTCCCCTGAAGGTACTGACTATTGGGATACATATTCAGCAAGCACTGTTTCTAGAACATCCAGCCAATTGGCCTTCCCTGTGTGAATCCAGAAACAGAGTGTTAAACCTGGTTCATTGGTGGTTGGAGCTACATTCGATCTCTCACAAAGACTACAATATTTACAGTGAGGGAGTAGGGAACCGTGCTTGTAGGGAGGAGGCTGGGGGAAATCCAAGAATGTGGAGATCCTCCTTTTCCCGTCAGGTAGCTGGCCAGAGAGAGGCTGCAAGGGGAATGAGATCCTGAGAAAGAAGGTCTCGGGGTGTATGTTGGGGAGAGTCTTTGGCAGCCAAGGCAGATTGAGTGTTGGCAGGGATGGTAGGGGTGGGTTGTGGTATTGGTAATGAAGAGGGGAGGGGAGACTGGGAGAGATCACAGGGCAGGAAGCTCTGGATCACATGCTTGATGGTATGATGTGAGTTGGTGGCGGCTGATCACAACAGAAGATTTGCTGGAGTGGCTGCGGCAGCTCTCTTACTTCTTTGTGACTCATGAGCAGGACTATGAGAAAACACCTAGCTGCTTGTTCAAGCTGCTCCTATCTCCATTTAACTGGGTCTCCTGGACTCTGGGAAACTCAGCCAGCCAGTATTAAATCAAAATCATGCTCCTAGCTGTATTTGGGAGTCTGGTTATAATATTATAATGAGATGTCCCTCCTCTCGAGCAGCCCCAGGCCTGCAATCTGCTACTGTAAAAATGGCAGCAAGGTGTAAGTGATGGTTCAGAGTTGTATCACACGTGTTCTTTTATCTTGAACCTCCCTGAGTGTCATCACCTCCTTGCCTATATTAATCATTACTTCACCAAGCAGTGCATTCACCAATTGGAAGATCCAATTGTAACGGTGCTAGGGCCACCTAGGCCACAGTGTAAAATCGGGATGGGGTGATGAGGGAATTTGGCTGTAATTGTGAGGAATTTGGAGAAAATTGAAGCAATTTCTCTTAATGGAATTAACATCACTGGTGATTCTTCCCAAAGAGAGAAGAGGCAGAGGCTCGAGCACGCGAGGAGGCTGAGAAACAGCGACTAGAACGAGAAAGACATTTCCAGAAGGAAGAGCAGGAGCGGTTAGAGAGGAAGAAGGTAACTCTTCTCCATGAGCGTGGTCACTAGCAACTGCTCCATTACCATGTTGCCATGGTGATGATAGCCTACCTCTTTCATCTTCAACCAATTGGATGTTTCAACTAATTAAAAGATGTAACAAGTGCCCCCTGCTAAAAGAGGCACCACTAATTAACTATAACAAAAGAAAACTTAACAAATCAAAACCCAGAGGTGAGGATACACTCCAACTCCCCTGACCCCATCACCCAGTACCCACTAGTTGTAGAAGGCCTCAAATGTACCAGCAGACAATGTGCTCCCTCTCCAAGGACAACCAGGCACCAATGCAACAGTGGAAGAGAGACTGGCACTTGGGTTGAATGACCCCCCATGACTGCCTGTTGCCTGGATCTATCAATGGCCACCTACCAGTTATTGGTAGCCGAGCGGCTACCATACCAGAGGAGCCACCCAAACATAACGGGTCCCACCAAAGCAAGTTATGAAATTGAATTCAACAAATCTGGTCATTTGTGGACTAATACCAGATAATATCTATAAAAGCTGCTCAACACTTTTGAAGAACTCAACTGGTTCACCGATGTCCTTCCAGGAAGAGATCTGTCAACTGCATGCAGTGACCTTACATGGACATTGTGTGATTGACTCTCAATGCCCTCAAAGCATTGCTCGAGAGGAGGGGCATGGGCAACAAGTACAACCTTGCCAGTATGGCCCATATCCTAAAAACAATGTTGTAGAGGTAGAATGCTATGAAAGTTGTTTGAAGAACATTGTATGGTGTCAGGGATGTCCCTCCCTCCTCACTTTTCCTCCAGTGTCTATACACAATGATGAACCTCTCACATGCAGCGAGAGCTGAGATGGGGCACTGTGTTTTGGCACTCCAACACCCTGTGGCACCACCAGCCTAAAACCTACCCATGAAAGAGGATGACACGCAAGGTGTATGAAACATAGCATGTTTTGGTGAGGCAGGACTGAGAACAGTAGAGCAAAAGATTTGTTCAACAATGGAGCTCAGTAGTGCCACATTAAGGATTGGGGTTGGGGAGGAGGGGTGATGGTGTTTGTGGGGATGGAGGAGATGCAATTGGTTCACAGAATATGTCTCCCTAACTTTTGAGGCTTGTGTTTGAATGCAAACAGATTGATGTGATCCCTCATCAGTGAAGTGAGCAGCACTGTTATGGGATATATTCAAGTAGCTAGCCCCTGTCCACAGGCTGTGGCTGGAGGTGCTTGGCGATATTTTGGTCAGTAGACCAAATTGAGGGGAAATAATTTTATCTTCCTCAGCCTTTCATAACGTTTTATTTCCTTTCACCTTTTCTGCAGCGCCTGGAACAGATTATGAAAAGGACCAGGAGAACTGATTGTCTGGAAAAGGTACATCTCACTCTAGATTAAATTACTACTGAAATCTTCTATGTACATCACTTGGTACATTTATCTCCATAAAGTTACCGTAATGTGTGTGTTTGATGCGTTGAGTATGCAGACAAAATTGCCTAAGCTGAAACAGCTGGCCTGGGGTTGGAGTTTTGATTGGTTGGAAAGTATCCTCTTAGGTTAGTTCTGAGCCAATGAAATCCCTTATTTGTCGTAAAGTTGCCACCGACTTGAAAATGGTGAGCAAAAGTAGAGGAAGAGGAGAAGAAAAGCTGGTACAAGATGGGGAATCCACCAGACTTCCCAGTTAAAATGAAAAGAGAATCGGAGGGAGAAGACTTACAGCGGAGGGAGTTCAATGTGAGGTCATTCACTTTGGGCACAAAATAAGTAGAGTATTTTTTCAATGGCGAGAAATCAGGAGCTGTAGATGAGTAGTTAGGGTCCAACCACAGAAATCACTAAAGACTAGTGGACAAGTACAAAAAAAAATAAAATGTCTAATGGAATGTTGGTTCCTAATGCATGAGGGTTGGAAAACAAAGGTGGAGTTTATGTCACAGCTATACCGAGCTTTGGTTAGACCCCATTCCAAATATTGTCTTCCATTTTGGAAATCACATATCAGGAAGGATATATTGACCTTTGGGGGAGCGCAGCACAGTTCAAAAGGATTAAATTACCAGGACAGGTCTTATAGACCAGGCTTGTTTGTCCTTGGTCCTCCTGTCGGCGTCTGCTGCGACTTAGTTGGCAGCATTCTTGCCTCTTAGTCAGAAGCTTTTGGGCTCAAGTCCCACTTGAGGACAAAATTAAGGCTGACACTCTGATACAGCACTGAGGGAGCGCTGTCAGAAGTACTGTCTTTCAGATGAGATGTTAAACTTAAGGCCTCACCTCCTGCCTCAAAGTGGCATTATTTCAAAGCAGAGCGAGGAACTTATCCCCAGTATCCTGGTCAATATTTATCCCTCAATCAGCATTTCAAAAACAGATTGTCTAATCATTAACACATTGCTGTGCGCAAGTTGGCTGCCATGTTTGCCACATTAGAACAGTGACTACATTTCAAAAGTGTTTCATTGGCAATAATGCACTTTAGGACACTCTGTGGCAATGAGAGGCTATATTTGCTATATAAATGCAAATCTTTCTTTTATCGGGGAGAGAATATTAAGGGTGTTCTAAATGATGATTAAACAAGGGTAGATGAAGAGAAACTAGCTCTGGTAGGGATGGGTGGCGGGTTAAAACAAGGGGGCAGCTAAGCTGTTCCAGGATGAACTCAGGAACCTCTTCACACAAAAGCTAGTGGAAATCTGGAATTTCTCCATGAATAAGCTGCTAAGGCTGGGGAATCAATGGAATATGGGAATACTGAGATTGGCAGGAAAGCCCATTAAGGGTTCAGGAACCATAGCATGTAGTTGGAGCTGAGATACAGAGATCAAGCACAATCAAAATGAATGGTGGAACAATGGCTCACTTCTGTTCCTGTGTTTCTGGGGAAACCACGAGCAGTGTCAGTGTAACAATGAGAGAAGAACATTTTTGCTTCAATTTTTTTTAACTGAAGGATCACTATCATTTTTCTTTTGCACAGTGTGTGGATCTGATTGGTTTGTGTATGATGGCTGTCAGTCCTCTTTGTGTCATGATTGGTTTGTGTTCCCATTCTCTGGACTGACCATACGGCGTATGGAGATGGTGATTGGTGCTGCTACCCCACTAGTGCTGCCAGTTGGCTTTATCCAGATATTGATGGGGTGCTTTTGTCGGCGGAGCTCGATTTTGATGGGGATTGCTTCTTTGTCCAGGCAGGCTTTGCAGACTTGTCCGTTCTTATGCTGACAGGTTTCTTGGTGCTTACTTTGACTGTTGCTGAGGGGAACTACTTGTTGACAACTAACACTGCACTGCTTGTGGCGGCTGATTGGTGGAAACGTTTGCCGACAGCTATGGCAGCTCTGTTGGTGGCGGCTGATTGGTGGAGACGTTTGCCATTGGCTATCGCTGCTCTGTAGGTGCTGGCTGAATGGTGGAGACATTTGCCACTGGCTATCGTTGTTCTGGTGGCGGCTATTTGGTGGAGACATTTGCCGATGGCTGTGGCTGCTCTGTTGGTGGTGGCTGATTGGTGGAGACATTTGCCGATGGCTATTGTTGCACTGTTGGTGGTGGCTGATTGGTGGAGACATTTGTTGATGGCTATTGTTGCGCTGTTGGTGGTGGCTGATTGGTAGAGACAGTTGTTGATGGCTGTTGTTGCGCTGTTGGTGGTGGCTGATTGGTGGAGACATTTGTTGATGGCTATTGTTGCGCTGTTGGTGGTGGCTGATTGGTGGAGACATTTGCTGATGGCTGTTGTTGCGCTGTTGGTGGTGGCTGATTGGTGGAGACATTTGCTGATGGCTGTTGTTGCGCTGTTGGTGGTGGCTGATTGGTGGAGACACTTCACAACAGCCTTCGCTGCTTTCCTGATGGCTGATTGGTGGAGTCAGTTGCCGATGACTGTTACCACTCTTCTTTTTGTGGCTGATTGGTGGAAATAGTTGCTGATGTCTGTCAGTGCTGTCCTCATGACTGATTGGCGGAGCCAGTTGCCACTCACTACCATCGCCCTTGTTCTCATGGCTGATTGGTGGAGAGGGTTGCCTCTGGCTCTCTCTGCCCTCCCAGTGATAGGGTTTCTGTTTTTCTGTGTGGTTCAATGCAGATTGAGATTTTTTGTCCATGTTTTTTTCCTGTAGAAAGATGACAGAAAATCAACTGCTGATGGGGAGCCAAATGACAAGGACACAAAGGCAAAGATACTGGGTAAGATGGGAAGAATGGACAGCGATGGGGAAATGTGCATGATTGGAAAGATGTGGAGAGACTTGGGGAGAATCCTGTAACGCAGAGTTGGGTACCGCTGGGGGCGGAGTTGAAAATACTACGCACTAATTGAATAATTTCAGAACCTGAATGATGAGGAAGATGAGCAGCTTGTTTAGCCATCGATTTTGTTAGGCAGTTGGATTATTTAAGGGACTTTTACTGTCATCCAGCATTGACCTCTGGTCCCCCAACCCTTCACTGCTGATGCTGCTTTGTGTAACTGGGCTCAAAGGGGAAGGAAAGCGCAAGGCCATGACTTCCTGTTCAAAGTGTTTCTTGCGACCTGTCCAAGAATATATAGAATTATACTCTCCAGCCCCTCCATTCTTGAAATGGCTGTTTCAGAATGCTGGTGGCCAACATACCTCACCTCTTACTCCCAACAATACAGTTGACCTCCTCTCCCTTCTGCTCCAGCCTGAAGGGGCTCGGGGCTCCACACCTATCGCTAGAAACGGTTCATGAGAGACAAAAGACATTGCCTTGTTCAGGCTCCCTCGTGTGCGAGTGCACGCATACATATACACACATGCACTCTCTTCCTCTTCTTCCTATTCCCGCTCTCTCTCATGCACACACCCCCTCTCACTTCCTCATGTGAGCTGGTGCACTCAGTCTCCTCTTTTTCTCTCTCTCTCTCTCCCTCTCTTTTCACTGATCTGTCTCTCTTCCCCATGTGCACTCTCTCCAAGTCTCCCCATGCGATCCCTTTCTCTCACTTTGCCCACACTTTGACACTCCCTCTTTAATGTGTTCAATTGCACTGCAGCATGTGGAGTTTTTCTTGACCAGTTTTTTGTAATGTTACAGAGAAATTACACACAAATAGGCTGTGCAGTGCTTATCCCACCCACCATCCCCTCCACAAGTACTATTCGAACTGCCCACCTGGTTCCCATATCTCATTTATACCCTTTTTTTCTTTTAATACTGTAACCAATTCTTCAATGTTGACATGATCTCTGCTTCATTATTACGCTCCTCATTAAAAAGATTCTCCTACTCCATGTCCCAAACTTCTTAACCTTACATCGATTTTCTCTGATTCTGGATTCTCTTAATCATAGAAACAGCCTGTTTCTATCTATTCTGTACCATTCATTCAGAATTTTTAGCACTCTGTCAAGTTACTTCATAATCTCCATGTTCTAATGACACTGCCCCAATCTGTCAAGTCTTCCTTTGTATCTGAATTTTTTCTCACTCTGCAGCATCCATGCCCTCCCTATAGCCTCAAAATCCTTCTTTTAGTGTGGAGCCCTAATGCTACAAAGTATTCCAATGTAGCTTACAAAGGTGATTAGTGAGTGGAAGAATTATGAAGCTGAAAATAACCAATCAGGAAGCAAAACAAAATATAGGAACTTAATCAGAAAGAGTAAAATTATGAACTTGGGCACAAAAACTGGTGTTTGGAGTTATAACCTATTAATGAATTGTGTTCACTCATGTTACGAAATCGCAGCATGGATTTATAAAGGAGGGCCTTGCCTGGGTATTATCTTTTGACTCCTCTTGGAACTCACATTGCCTAGTTTATGTGAAGTCTCAAAATGCTTTTGATGAAGTTCCACATGAAAGACATCTAATTAAATTCAAATCCACAGGAATATAGGATAGAACATGGGATTGGATTAAAATGTTTTCAAAAACAGGAAGCAAGGAATACTCGTGAGAGAAATAATGCAGACAGTACGGAAGGTAGCTTGCAATTCCATACCAGGGCAAGGAGTAACATGGAAAAAAACTAAGGAACAGAGAAAATTTGTGGCATAGAAGGAGGCCATTCAGCCCATTGCATCTGTGTTGCCTAATAAAGAAGTATTCAGCCTGATCCCACTTTCCAGCTCTTGGACCCTTGCCCTGTAGGTTATGGCATTTCAAGTGTCCATTCAAACATCTTTTATATGACAAGAGCTTCTACCATCCTTTCAAGCAATGAGTTCCAGACCCCCGCTACCCTTTGGGTGAAAAAGTTCCAATCCCATCTAATCCTTCAGCCCAGTTATTTTAAATCCTGTGAAGAATGAGAGTTGCATCTGTGGAGAGAGAAAAACAGAGTTAATATTTCAGGTGCACCTTTCGTTGGAACTTTCTGATGTAAGATCACAGACCTCAAGCGTTAATTCCGTTTCTGTCTCCACAAACACTGCCTGACCTGCTTTGTCTGTTTTTCTTTCTGATTTCCAGCACCCTTAGCATTTGTACTTCAAATCTCTGTCCCCAGGTTACTGACCTCTCTGCCTGGGCTAATAGGTCCTTCCTATTCACTCTATCTAGAACTCTTAGAATTTTATACACCTCAATTAAATCTCCCTTCAACTTCTCCTCTGCTCCAAACAAAACAACTCTAATCTTTCCTCATACCTAATTTTTCCCATTCGTGGCAACATCCCCACAAATCTTCTTTGTACCCACTGTGCAATAATATCCTTCCTATAGTCATAAGATCGTAAGAATAAAATCATAAGAAATAGGAGCAAGAGTAGGCCATTTGGCCCATCGAACCTGTTCCTCCCATTCAGTAAAATCATGGCTGATTTACTCATGGTCTTCACACCACTTTCTTGCCTATCATCCATAACCCTCAGCTCCCTTGTTGATTAAAAATCCATCTACCTCAGCCTTAAACAGATTCAACGACCAAGCCTCCATTGCTCTCTGTGGAAGAGAATTCCATAGCCTAACGACCATCTGAGAGAAGAAATTCCTCCTCATCTCCATATTAAATGGGAGACCCCTTATTTTTAAACTGTGCCTCCTTGTTCTAGATTCCCCCATGAGGGGAAACATCCTCTCATTATCTACGCAGTCAAGTCCCCTCAAAATGTTATGTTTCAATAAGATCACCTTCCATTCCTCTAAACTCCAGTGAGTATAGGCCCAACCCTGTTCATCCTTTTCTGATAAAACAAACCCTTCATCCCAGGAATCAGTCTAGTGAACCTTCTCTGAACTGCTTCCAATGCAAATACGTATCTTCTTACATAAGGAGACTAAAACTGTACACTGAACGCTAGGAGTGGTCTCACCAAATCCCTGTTAAGTTGTAGCAGGACTTCCCTACTTTTATGTTCCATTTCACTTGCAATTAAGTCCAATGTTCCTTTTATTTGCTGTACTTTCATGTTAACTTTTTGTAATTTTGTACAAGGACACCCAAATCCCTCTGAACTGCAGTGTTCTGCAGTCTACCTCCATTTGAATAATATTGTGCTTTTAGATTCTTTCTGTCAAAGTGGACAAACTCACATTTTCCCACATTATACTCCATCTGCCAAATTTTTGCCCACTCACTTAACCTATCTATAATCCCTTTGCAGATTCTTTGTTTCCTCCTCACAACTTATTTTCCTAACAAGCTTTGTATCATCTGCAAATATGGCTACAATACAATTGGACTGTTCATCCAAGTCATTAACATATATCGTAAGTGGTTGAGGTCCTAGCACTGATGCCCGTGGCGTTTCACTTGTTACAGTTTGCCAACCTGAGAATTACCCATTTATTCCAACACTCTGTTTCCTGTTAGTTAGCCAGCCCTCTATCCATGCTAATATATCACCCCCAACACCATGAGCTCTTATCTTGTGCAGTGACCTTTTATGTGGCACCTTATCAAATGCCGTTTGGAAATCCAAATACATTACATCTACTATTTCCCCTTTATCCACCCAACTTGTTACATCCTCAAAGAGCTCTAATAAGTTTTTCAAGCACAATTTCCTTTTCACCAAACCATGTTGACTGCCTGATTGTATAATGATTTTCCAAAATAACCTCCCTTAATAATGAATTCTAACATTTTCCCAATGATAGGCGTTCGGTTAACTGATCTGTAGTTCCCTGCTTTCTGTCTCCCTCCTTTCTTGAATAGAGGTGTCACATTTGCAGTTTTCCAATCCGCTAGGATCTTTCCAGAATGTAGGGAATTTTGGAAGATTACAACCAATGCATCCACTATCTTTACAACCACTTCTTTTAAGACCCTAGGATGTCATCCATCAGGTGTCCGTCTTTCGTTCCATTAGATTTCCTCGTACTTTTTCTCCAGTGATAGTGATTTTTTTTTAAAGTTCCTCCCTCCTTGTTGACTCTTGATATTGTACTATTCTTGGGATGCTTTTTGTGTCTGCTGTATTTGTGAGGACATATACAAAATAATTGTTCAAAGTCTTCCTTGTTTCCCATTTTAATTCCCCAGTCTCATCCTCTAAAGGACCAATGCTCATTTTAGCTATTCTTTTCCTTTTTATATACTTGTAGGAACTTTAATTGTCTGTTTTCATATTTCTTGCTAATTTTCACTCATCATCTAATTTCCTCCTTTTTTGTCATCATCCTTTGCAGGTTTCTAAAAGTTTCCCAAGCTTCTGGGCTACCACTAATCTTTACAGCATTGCACATTTTTTCTTTTAATTTGAGACCATCCTTAATTTTCTTAGTTAGCCATGGATGGTGCAATATTCTCATAGATCTTTTTTTCTCAATAGAATATAGCTGTGTCAAGAATTATGAAATATAAATGTCTGCCACTGCTTCTCTATCATCTTACCTGTTAACCTATTTTCCCAAGCCATTCTGCCTTCACAGCCTTATAATTGTCTTTATTTAAGGTTGAGACTCTAGTTTCACACCCACACTTTTCACCCTCAAATCTTACCTACTAGATCCTTTACTATGAGGTCATTAATTAATCCTGTCTCATTACACATTCCTATGTCTATAGTAGCTTGTTCCCTGGGGTCGGTTCCAGAATGCATTGTTCTAAGAAACTCCTGAATACACTCCAGGCTACCTTTGCAAATTCAATTAGGCTACCCTATATGAAGATTAAAATCTTCTATGATTATTGCAGTATCTTTCTTACAAGTCCCCATTATTTCTTGATTTATACTCTCGTACAGTGTAGCTACTGTTAGGAGACCTTTAAACTACTCCCACCAGTGACTTCTTTCCTTTGCTTTTTTTTATCTCCACCCATACTGATTCTACATCTTGATCCTCTGAACCTGGATCATTTCTCACCAGTGTACTGATCTCACCCTTACTAGAAGAGTTATCTCTCCATTTCCGTTCCTCCTGTCCTTCCAAAATTTTAAATACCCTTGCATATTCTTTCTCATATCTCTGTAATGGCTATCATAAAATAGTCATTTGTTTCTATTTGCACTATTATTTCTTCTATCTTGTCCCAAATGTTGTGTGCATTCAGATAAAGAGCCTTTAATTCTGTTTGTTTTAATTCATTCTTGGGATGTGAGTGTCACTGGCTAGGCCATCATTTATTGCCCATCCCTAATTGCCCTTTCTGTCACACTCTGATTATCATTAACCATATTATTACCCTGTACTATTGTCTTGTCTTGTCTTTTCTCCTCAACTTTCCAAATTTCCCCTCACATGAATCTGTACTCCCCTCCCACCCACCCCACCCCGCTCCCCGCGCACCACCTGAGCCTGCAATTTAGTTTTACGCCCTCACCACAGCCCTAATTTTACAGTTTGCCAGCTCACTGGTCTCGGTGTGGTTCAGGTGAAGGCCATCCCAATGATGCAACCTCCATTTCTCCTACACCAATCTTTGAGCCTCGCATTCAACTCACTTATCTTATTTACCCTGTGCCAATTTGCTTGTGGCTCAGGTGTTAATCCAGGTGTTAATTTGTGGTTCTGCTTTTTAATTTAGCTCCTAGCTGCTCGTATTCCCTCAACAGAATCTCTTTCTTAGTCCTGTCAATGTGCCCATGTGGACTGTGACAACTGAATCCTTCTCCTCTCACTCTAAATTTCTCTCCAATCCTGAGGAGATGTGTTTAATCCTGGCATTGGGAAGACTGCATAATCTTCAGGACTCTCACGCTTGGCTGCAGAGAACAATATCTATCCTCCTAACCATACTGCCCCTTACTACAAATACATTCCTTTTTACTTCCCCCACTCGAATGGCCTCTTGCACCATGGTGCCATAGTCAGTTTTCTCATTGTCCTTGCAGTCTGTGCTCTTGTCCACACAAGCTGTGAGAAACTCAAACCTGTTGGACAGGTGGAAGGGCTGAGGCTCCTCCAGTGCTACCTCTATGTCTCCTACACCAATCTTTGAGCCGCACATTCAACTCCCTGAGCTTATTTACCCTGTGCCAATTTGCTCGTGGCTCAGGTGTTAATTCAGAGATTGTTACCTTTGTGATTCTGCTTTTTAATTTAGCTCCTAGCTGCTCATACTCACTTAACAGAACCTCTTTCTTGGTCCTTCTTAACCACCTTATCTACCTGTCCATGCACCTTCAAGGATCTGTGGAGATGAACTCCAAGGTTCCTCTGTTCTTCTACACTTCTCAATATTGTGCCATTTGTGTACTACTCTGCCTTTTTTGCCTTCCCCATTGCATTACTTCACACTTCTCCCTGTTGAAATTCCATTTGCCATTTTTCTGCCCATCTGACCAGCCTATTAATATCTCCCTACAGTCTGCAGCTCTCTTCCTCACTATCAACCGCACAGCCAGTCTTTGTATCATCTGCAAGTTCCATAATCTTGCCGGCTACATTTAAGTCTAAATCATTGAAAAGCAAGGGACCAAGAACTAAGGTCTGCAGAATCCCACTGGAAACAGCCTCCTGGTCACAAAACACCCATTAAACATAACACTTTGCTTCCTGCCATTGAGCCAATTTTGGATCCATCTTGCTACTTTCCCTCAAATCACATGATCTTTTACTTTTCTGATCAATCTGCCATCAAGAACCTTTTCAGGCTTTGCTAAAATCGATCTACCCTCATGGACCCTCCTTGTTACCTCTTCAAAAAATTCAATCAATTTAGTCACACATGACCTTCCCTTAACAAGCCCATGTTGTATGTTCTTGCTTAATCTTGATTTTCTGAATGACTATTTATACTGTGTCTCAGAAATTTTTCCTATAATTTGCCCACCACCCAGGCTATGCTGACTGACTCAGTCTATCCCTTCCTCTCTCTTTAAACAACAGTACAATGTTAGCAGACCTCCAGCGCCACTCATGTAACCAGAAGCTTGCGAAATGATGGTCAGAGCCGCTACTATTTTCTCCCTTCCTTCTCTTACCAGTCAGGGATATATTTCATCCTGGCCTGGCATTTTCTCTACTTCCAAAGGTGCTAAACTCCTTCACACCATGACCTGCAAATTCCCCTCCAAATCACTCACCATCCTGACTTGGAAATATTTCGCCGTTCCTTCACTGTTACTGGGTCAAAATCCTGGAACTCCCTCCCTAACAGCACTGTGGATGTACCTACACCACATGGACTGCAACAGTTCAAGAAGGTAGCTTACCACCACCTCAAGGGCAATTAGAGATGAGCAATAAATGCTGGCCCAGCCAGCAAAGCCTACACCCCACAAATGAATATAAAAAAATGTCTTTTCTATGTTAATCCGATCCAAGATTTCATACTCCATCTCCTTGACCACAGTGTCTCCATTGTCCCCCTCTTTTGTGCAGACAAATGCAAAGCATTCAGGAAGAATCACATCCACAACTTCCACCTCTACACACAGGATACCTTTTTGATCTGTAACAGTGACAAACTAGATGGGGAATTGTAATGTCAGACATGGCGAGGCTGTAACATCAGATCCGGGCTGGGGTTTGGTGAAGTTTTGCAGAGATCAGTACATGAACCACTGTCAGTTTTTTATCTGTAAATGTAAATGGCTTGGAAGCTGGATGGCTATTATATCTTTGTTAATTTTAATATTAAAATTGAAAGATCAGAAAGCCAGTTGAGTACAATTCACAATTTGCAGAATGTTTCGGCAATCTGAGCAGAAATGGAGCAAAGTGAAATTGAATCCTGATAGATGTGCACATTATTGTATATTAGGCATGATTTGTCCAAGCTAAGCTTCTAGTGAATAGAATGCAAAGAACACAGGGATTTGGAAAGGTACTGCTCATGATAATAGATTGTTCACTCCTCCAGCTTCAGAGCATATGCTGATCAATTTTTAAAAAAAGACTGGGATCCCAACATCACCTGAAAAGATGGCAGAAGCTGGTTTGAAAGTAACTTTCAAAAGGGAGTTGGAGAAATGCTCGCAAAGGAGAAATTTTCAGGACTAGGGGCTAAGAGCAGCAGGGTGGAACTAACTGGATAATTCTTTTAAATTCAAAGAGCAGGCATGGGCATGGTGAGCTGAATTGCGGCCTCCTCTGCTCTCTGATTCTACGATCAGTAAAATACCTTCTCTAAAGGCGATTTTGAGGTTTCACAATCCAGTGCTTCGGTCAATATGAGGAATGCTTGTTTAGTTCTCATCAATACGCTACAAACAGGGACATGTATACATGGGAAAGGCTGCAAATGTTCAGCCTTTTGGGTTATGGTAGAGGAGAAATTTCAACATCACGTGATAAGTGTAGCGTGTTTGGGGGGAAGAGGTGACAGTGAATCTGTTGGAGGTTTTCCTCACTTCATGCCTGTTGTAGACTAATTTCTAGAGGTTAATTAGTCAAAAACTCTATTATTGTTGGTTGATTGTGACTACTTGGATAGTAATGGTCTTTTATTACTTAGTAACTCCCATGTCCCTGAGCATGAAGGGGTTAAGTGACAAAGGTGGGAGAAGGAGAAGCTATAGGCTGGAGAGACAGTCAAGAGGGCACTTCACCAACACACAGAACATAAATAATACAGTTATGGAAAATTACTTTAGATTAAAATAGGGAAGTAAGATCAAATAAAAGCGAAATACTGCAGAGGCTGGAGATCTGAAATAAATACAGAAAGTGCTGGAAAATTTCAACAGGTCTGGCCGCATCTGTGGAGAGAGAAACAGTGTTAATGTTTTGAGTCCAACTTCGGAACTAAGAAAGGTCAAATGATATAAACGTAAAAAGAATGAAAAATAAATTTTAAAGCTATCCAGGAGGAATTTCCTAGCTTGGAGTGATAAATGTCTGTGAGTAGTTTGTCAGATGGACAGTTGAAGGAGAAATACATTAAAGATGGATACTGGCCCATGAGAGTTAGAGCAGTTGAGCTTTAACACTTGTCCTTGATAATAAAGTGCACATACTGCTACAAACCTGATTCAGAAGTGCCTGGGCTGCTCCCATTTTGTGCAGTTAGTGTCTTGTCTCTGGTGGAGGGAGTAGGTGACCCAATCAGTGTTGATTTGTGAAAGGCTCTTTTGGTTTCCACAGAAGCCGGTCCTGATGGTGTGAAGACTGATTCCACTGAAGGTCAGCGGGAGGCACCAGTTGACCAGAAGGCTGGTGAGTTGTCCGTCAATGCCACAGACTGTCCGTCACAGGCTCATCCGCCCGGACAGCTAGGGTAAGTCTGAAAACAAAGGCATCTTTTTCATTGGTACACCTACACGGCAGAAGATAACTGAGCTGGAAGCAGTATGGGTATTCATTCAACATCTGTTCAACATTAATGAGGAGTTTTGCAATTGGAATCCATTTTAAAAATATCACCCAGTTAAAAATCCGTGAGGATTGGCTTCCTTTCCAACACCCAACACCTTGTGATTCTACTTCTGACAAGGTAACAAGATATCATTCAACACTCCCTTACTTTTAATATATCATATATTTTACCATGGGCAAATGTTCAATTCTTCCAATTTAACCTGACTGAAGGTCCTTCCCATCTGCTGATTGTACTTCCATAGTCTTGGCAACAGAGCGTGTTTGTTCATCTTATCCTGACAATCGGAGAGCCAGTGTCAGTTGAATGCAAGACTTGAGACCAGAAGCTTTGGAGTTCAAGTTCTTGGTAACTTGACAGTGGAAATGGGGTTCAGTACCTGCCTGCTCCACCTCCTCTTGCCTGTACATTCCCTCCATCTTTTAGCTCTGAGTTGTCAATTCCATTTGCACCTTCCATTTCATTTCAGAGCTGTTGATTGACCCTACACTCGCTGCTTTGTTCAGTATCTTACATACCTAGAATTTACAGCACAGAAACAGGCCACACAGCCCAAAAGGTCAATGCCGGTGATTATGCTGCACATGAGCCTCCTCCTCCCACCTTATATCATCGAGCTCTGTCAACGCATTCTTTTATTCCTTTCTTCCTCAGGCACTTATTTAATGTTATTCATCTCAGCCACTGCCTCTAGTAATGTGCTCCACATTCTAGCCACACTCTGGGTAAGGAAGTTGCTCCTGAATTCCCTATTGGATTTATTAATTTATTGGATGTTTATGGCCCCAGTTCTAAACTCCCCTTAGCTGGAAATATCAGGGGAATTTTATGGAGGTGGCAGGTCAGCTAGCTGGAGAGCAGGTGAGAGACCCATGTTGCCTCCTTTGGAGAAGGCCCACTGAATCACAAGCCAATCAGATAGTTGAGAAGCCACTGGGCAGGCCTTGCATATGATGAGGATCCTGGGGGGGGGGGGCGGTGGGAGGAAGACACACCCGCTGAGAGCTGCTTGGCCAGTCAGATGGCTGCAGCTCTTTTGCTCAGCAGCGCCACTGGCAAGGTGGTAGCTGCCACTGGAACTACACCCACTAGAAGCCCAAGCTCACAGAATGACCCAAGCTGGAGGTAAGTGATTACGGAGCTGTTGGTGGGCAACAAGGGCTGAGGGTAGGTTCTCTGGGGCCCCCCTTTCTGATGCCGTGTCCCTCGATCAGGCACCGAGTGCCTTTGAACGAGGATCTCCCCCAGAAGACAAGCAACCCGCCAGGATTTTCTATTCCTGTTGTCCACATGGTTACAGACCTGCCCGTTGCTGGGTTAATACTAACTGCGGTGGGATGGGACCATTAAGAGTCAACCACATTGCTGTGGGTCTGGAATCATATGTAGGCCAGACCAGATAAGAATAGCAGATTTCCTTCCCTAAAGGGCGTTAGTGAACCAGATGTGTTTGTACAATAATTGATGATAGCTGTCATAGTCTCCCAATTCCAGATTTATTAATTGAATTTAAATTCCACCAGCTGAGGTGGTGGGATTTACACCATGTCCCCAGAGCATTAGCCTGGGCCTCTGGTTACTAGTCCTTTGATACCACCACTATGTCCATCTGAGCCCCATTTACCCTGCTTTACTCCCTAATCCCTGATACCCCTACCCAACAAAAATCTTATTAATCTTAATCAATTGACCCATCCCCCACCTGAGTCTCAACAGGTTTTTTGGGGGTGGGGTGGAGGGGGAGGGGTGGGTAGAGTTCCAAATTCCCACCACCTTTTGTGAAGAAGGGTTTTCTGATATCACCTCTGAATAGATAAGGTTACGCTCCCTTGTTCTGGACTCCTCCCACCAGGGAAAATAGTTACTGTAAATATTTTGATCATCCAAACACCTCAGATTTCCTCTCATTTGTCTATACTCAAGAAAATACAAGCCTAGCCAAGCAAGCGCACCTCGTAATTTAATTCTTTCAGCCCCAGTACCATCCTGTGCTGAAAGGAATTTGAAATGGAAAGTATCACACTTAGACTGAGCTTAGAATGGTGGGGAGGGGTGGGGGTGGAGTGATGGGGTGATTGCAGCGGAGGAGGTGATTGAGGGGGAAGGATGAATGACTGGGGCGAGGAAACTAAAAACCAGCCTCTTCTCATCAGGGAACCTTCAAAAGAAGATGACTGCGAACAACAAGCTGTCCTCACCAACGGAGTCCAGTCGAACAAACAGGAAAATGGGATTTGTCCCAAGGAGGTGGCCTCACAGGACTTTGAAGGGATCGTCGAGCTCTCTAATCACACAGGCTGTTTAAAGGAAACTGTGGACAGTAATAGGGAGAAAGAATGTCTCAGCAACCTGACAGCCGATGAGATTCCAGTCAATCCCATCATCGAATTTGAGGAGGGAAGTTCCTTCATTAAGAAAACAACGGGAATTCAATCCCAGCATGTAGCAGGTATGGGAAAGCGACTGGAGCAACAGTCAGGTAGAATTTCCAGCTCATAGGATTGTAGGAGAGAGAAAGAGAGGCTATGTGAGTGCGTGCCAGAGAGGGAGAGGCTGTATCAGTGCATGTGTGTGAGATAGAGAGGGTGTGTATGTGTCAGGGGAGTGCTATGTGATTGTGAGAGAGAGAGAGATGCTATGCGAGTGTGTGTGTGTGAGAGAGAGAGGCTATGAGAGTGCGAGAGAGAGTGAGGCGCTATGTGAGTGTATTGTGTGCATGTGAGAGAGAGGCTGTATGTGTTTGTGTGTGAGAGAGAGAGAAAAAGGAGCTATATGTGCCTGTGAGAGAGATCGGGTGTGTGTGTGAAAGAGAGATGGACTATGAGTGAGAAAGAGAGTGAGTCAGGCTGTGTGAGAGAGAGATTGGGGGCTATGTGAGTGTGTGAGAGAGAGAGAGAGAGAGGCCATGTGAGTATGTGAGAGCGGGGGGGCTATGCCAGTGTGAGAGAGAGGCTATGTAAGTGTGTGTGTGAGAGCGGGGGGCTATGCCTGTGTGTGAGAGCGGGGGGCTATGCCTGTGTGTGAGAGCGGGGGGGGCTATGCCTGTGTGTGAGGGCTGGGGGCTATGTGTCTATGTGAGAGGGAGCAGCTATCTGGGGTGGGGTGTGTGTGAGAGAGTGGCTATTTGAGTTGGGGGGTTATGCCTGTGTGTGAGAGAGAGAGGCTGTGAGTGTGTGTGAGAGAGATAGTGGCTGTGTGATTGTGAGAGAGAGTGAAGTGCTATATGAGTGTGTTGTGTGTGAGAGACCCTGTGTAAGGTTTTTAGGGTGCGTGTGGAGTTGTTTTGTTTGTGTTGGGGGGGGGCTGGGGGTGTGGGTGTGTGTGGGGGAGGGGTGTGTGTGGGGGGGGTTGTATGAAAGGGGTTGTTGTTGTATTGCTGACTGAAGTTGACTAAATGTCAGCAGCTGATAACTGACGAGTGTCAGTCACAGGGAAAACAAAACTTTCCTTACCCATGGAATCGATGCAAATTGTTTAATTTATTTACACGCTGGACAGGAGCAGCATCTACTTCAATGAAATGTACAGACTGGCGACTCCTGTCTGAGTTGTGGGGGTTGAGATGGAGCGTGGGGGTTGTTGGTGAGAAACATTGATCCTCTTATTAAAATGTTGGTGAGGGATTGTGGAAAAGAATCTGAATTGGGCAGTTTAACCTGTGAGGTGGTGCACAGCACTGCAGACACACTCAGTCTGGCTCTGGGCCCCACAGTCTCTTGCTGCTTTCTAAGCTACTGTTTGCTCTGTGAAGCAGTGGTCTACACTGGGCCGTGAGCCGAGGGTTAGTCAGCGTACTGACCGTTCAACTCGGACCAGTTTCCAAACCAGGTTGTCACAACAATCTCTCTCCCTCCCTCCATGTTCCCCGCTCTCTCTGCTGTGTCAGACATCCCCCTACTCCCCATGGCCCATGCTAACTGCACTCCCACCTCGCTGGGGCAGAGCATTGTCACATGCACTTGTTTGTATCGCTAATGAGTTTCCATTTTTTTTTTCAGAAATCCTCTGAAGGCCTAAGGGGAGAAACCTCCCCCTCCCCCTCTCGTCCCCTCCCCCTCCCCCTCTCGTCCCCTCCCCCTCCCCCTCTCGTCCCCTCCCCCTCCCCCTCTCGTCCCCTCCCCCTCTCCCTCTCGTCCCCTCCCCCTCTCCCTCTCGTCCCCTCCCCCTCCCCCTCTCGTCCCCTCCCCCTCCCCCTCTCGTCCCCTCCCCCTCCCCCTCTCGTCCCCTCCCCCTCCCCCTCTCGTCCCCTCCCCCTCCCCCTCTCGTCCCCTCCCCCTCCCCCTCTCGTCCCCTCTCCTCCCCCCCACTCCCCCTCCCCTCCCCCCACTCCCCCTCCCCTCCCCCCACTCCCCCTCCCCTCCCCACCCCCTCTCCCCCCCCTCTTCCCTCCTCCCTCCCCCTCCCCCTTCCTTCCCTTTCCCCTACCCCCCTCCGCTTTCCCTTCCCCTCCGCTCCCCCTTTCCCTTGCCCCCTCCCTGAGCCACCATGCACGGCTTTCTACTCAGTGTTGGATCTGGAAGTGATTGCAGGAGCTCACAAGTAACAGGGGAAGAAACGAGAATGAGGTGTCTTATTGCCAACCCTCTAAAGGACTGCAAAATCCCCACATCTCCGAGCAACACTTCCTTTTATTTTGTTGTGTTGTTTTTATTTTAAGTGTTTTAAAAGTGTTTACGGAAAAGTAACTTCCACATGAAGAGACGGGAGGTTAAAAAAAACCTGGAAGATTATAGAGTGACCTTGTGGAAGACGCAACCATTCCTACAGCCTTCCTTCACCTGTACTGTACACAGCGTGCTGACACGATGCTGTCCCAAATGTGCACCTTATTAAAACTGACACTCTAATTCAATACAGTCATAGAAGAGGAAAAGGCACTCGGACAGATGAGAGTGTGGCAGAGCAATGGTTATTGTATCACTGGTGATCACGTTCTTATTTAACTTGAAATTATAATAAACTGCTGGGTACAATGTATGTGAATAATGTAAATAAACCTCTCAGTGTTATGCAGGAAGCAGCATGACTGCATCGTCTGATTGGCTCTCTTCCTGCTCTCAGCCCCACCCTCCATCCTACCTAAACCTTCCCTGAATTTCCAGTCTCCAGATGTGAGCAGCAGTGCTTGTGGTGGGACAGGATTTTGTGTGGCACAGAGAGGGAGAAGGGAATAACTGACGCAATGCTCTCAGTGATGATAAACCGGTGTAGAGGATCAGTTCACAGTGTCTGTCTTTCTACCCCTGATATCCAAGTTCAATTTCTCTTCAAAAGAAAGGTCTTATGACTCTTTCAGTCTCTCTCTGTCTGTCTGCTACACATCCAGTGTGTTTATTTCTCCCACTAAATGTGCACTCATTCTTTCACTCGCTCACACACTCATTCTCTCACTTGCTCTCACACTCATTCTCTCACTCGATCACACACATTCACTCACTCATACTCACTCTAACTCTTACACTCACACACTATAACTTTGGAGGGGAGAGTTTGAGTGAGTGAGAGAGAATGTACACAAAAGACTGAGTCTGTGTCTGAGATGTTAAAGGATCTGGGATGTGTATCTGTTTTTACCCCACTCATTCTTTCACTCACCCACACATATGTTCTCTCACTCAGACACTTGTTCACTCACTCCCATGCTTATTCTCCACACTATCATCCTGGAACAGACTTAATGCCTCCATGGTGGCAGGACCTGATATCTAAATCATTGTTGTCGAATCGCTGACTAGGCACAAGCATGGTTTAGTGACACAGTTTAGTCACATGCACTAATTTAGTAAAAAGGCACCTCTCATGCAATCTGGTAAATATAGGTCACTATACATTTACTTCACAAACATCTACCACCGTTCAGTAACTAAGGAAGAGAAGCACTTGCACCTTCAAAATGCTCAGACTCTGCTATTTATCTTACCAATATACATACAGGAAGGTTAAAGTTCACATACTGTGCGAATGAGTATTGAGATCACTTGACCATTGACAGTAGTCATTACTCATTTTTATTTTCTAATCAGCAGAGCAATTGTCCACATCTAGATTCCAAGTGCTAACTAGTGGTTGACATTGGACAGCACTGAGTGAGACTTTCAATAGCTTTCTGTGTTCATTTTATTTTCCAGTACTGTCTGTAACTCTTCCCCGTTTTCTGTGTGACCTTCTGTGAATAAATAACACTTGACAAGGTTGGAGTGATGCACTTTCACACTCGCGCACCCTTTCTCATGCGTGCACTCAGACTCTCGCGCACATACTTTCACACGCGCACTCAGACTCTCGCACACAGTCTCATGCGCGTGCACGCTCTCGTGCACTCATCCTCACACACTCTTGCATGCACACGTTCTCATGTGCACTCTGTCGCACATCCTCTCTCGCACGCATGCCCCTCACATGCCTACACTCAGGCTCTCACGCACACTCTCTCTCGCACGTGCACTCTCGCATACTCTCTTGCACACTCATGCACATGCTCTCGCACACTTTCTCATGCACTCTCGCACACGCTTTCACATTCACACTTGCACTCACTTTTGTGCACTTTCTCACGCACTCTTGCACACTGACTCGTGCACTCGCACACTGTCTCTCATACACTTGGACACTCTTGTGCATAATCTCTTGCACACACACATGCTCATTCTCTCACATACTTGCACACACTCCGCACATTTTCTCACAAACTCATTCTTTCTTGCACTCACACTTGTGCACACTCACACTCTCGCACACTCTTTTGTACACTTTCTTGCACATTCTCTCATGCATGCTCTCATGCACACACACAAACTCTCCCTCTCTCACACGTTTACTTCACACACACACACACACACACACACACAGACATGCATACTCTCTCTCAAACATGCCCTCACAAATGCTGCTTCTCACACGTACTCTCACACATGCTCACTTTCACACACCCCCTCTCACACACGCTCCCTCTCTCTCATGCACACACACACATACATGGTGTTGGGAAATAAAGAAAGTTTAAGTAAATTATATATGTATTGGTGTGTTAGGAATAAGATCTATCTTTTAAGTTTATTTTTTTTCTTTATTTGTGGATTAAATGGTGAAACCTGGGATCTAGTTTCATTTTGAGTGAAGACAGTGGGTATAAAGCTCTGTTTGTATACCTGCATTTCTAATGAGTTTGACTCCTGAAGAGAAGTTAAAGGAAACACGAGTAGAAAAAACTTTGTTGTTGCCTAGCAACAGGGGTCCAGAGAGGGAGTTCCTACCCCCACGCAAGCACCCCTCTCTCTCTCTCTCTCACACACACAGAAAAAACAGTAGTCTGAGGGTAGTTGGAAGAAGGTGTCAGGACAGGCAGACTCTGTCGCACACTCTCCCTTGTGCACTCTCCCCATTCTCTCTCACGTGCATGGTCTCTCGCACTCTTTCTCACACCTCTCGCGCACACTCAATCTTTCACACCCTCTCTTCCACACTCCCCCTCTCGCACACTCTTGCACCACTGTCACTCTCACACCGCTGCCATTCTCAGTCTCTCGCTCTCACTCACTCACTGGCAAACTGTCTTGCACACTCTTGCAAACTCACTCTTTCTCGCACTCTGTTTTGCACACACTCTTGCACTCTCGTACACACTCAAGCGCAAACTCTTGTGTACTCTCTCGCACACTCTATTGTACACTCTCCCGCACACAATCAAACTCACACAAACTCTCTCAGACTCTCTCTCACTCTTGCACCACTCGCACACACTCGCTCACTCTCTTGCACAGTCTCTCATACTCTCTCACTCTTTTGCACACTCTTGCAAGCTCACTCCCACAATGTCTCGCATGGTCTCTCTTGCACTTGTGTGCACACTTTCACATGCAAACTCTCGTGCATTCTTGCATGCACTCTTGCACACTCACTCTTTCGCACACTCACTCTCGCACCACTCATGCTCTCTCGCATATTCTTGTAAACTCCCTTGTACGCTCTCTTGCACTCTCGTGCACACTCTCGTGCTCTCACACTCACACATTCAGACAATCTTATTTTCCCTCACACTCGCGCACCCACTCTCTCCCTCTCACACACACTTTCCCTACCTTTCTCACTCTCATTCTCTAACACTTTCACATTCACATGCATTCTCTCCCGCACACGCTTCCCCCTCCCGCACATGCTTCCCCCTCCCCCTCCCGCACACGTTCCCCCTCCCGCACACGTTCCCCCTCCCGCACACGCTCCCTCTCACAGACACTCTCTCTCACATAGTCATACTCGCTCCCTCTCACATTCTCACTCACGCTCTCTCACACTCTCGCGCACACACCGTCCCTTTCTCACACTCACTCTGTCTCCACTCTCTAACACTTTCTCTCACATTTACATGCACTCTCAGGCGTGCACTCTCTCACACTCCGTCTCTCACACACGCTTGCTCTCTAACACACTCCCTCTCCCACACATGCTCCCTCTCTCACACGCTCCTTCTCTCGCAGCCACATTCACACAGACACTCCCTCTCATGGACACAGTCTCACAGCTCTCACACGCTCACTCACGCTCTCACACACACTCTCTCACACTTCCTCTCACACACTCTCGCACTTTTCCTCACACACTCACTCTTTCACACACACATGCTCTCACAGATACACACGCACTCTTTCTCACACAGTCTCACCCTCTCTCTAACTGCCTCGTTCTCTTTCTCATGCAATCTCTCTGGTACTCTCACCCACACGCCCTCTCTCACACACGCCCTCCTTCACACGCGCTCCCTCCCCATCATACACGCTCCCAACCTCGCAGCGCTCCCTCTCTCCTGCAGCCACACACTCACTCACACAGACACAGCTTCTCCCAAACAGCCTCTAACACAGACACACACTTTCTCACAGACACACGCTCACTTTCACATGTTCACTCTCTCATACTCACACACACACTCACGCACACTTTCACTCTCTAGCACACTCACATTCTCTTGCACACTCGCAAATACACTGTCTTGCACTCTTTTGTACAGTCACTCTTTCACACTCACTTTCGTACATTCTGTCACACACACACTCTAGCTTGCACACTCTTAAACTCTTGCATTCTCTTGTGCATGCTCTCACTCTCACGCACTCTCAAATTCTCTTACTTCCACACGCTTTTGCGCGCTCACACACTCCCTCTCTCACACATGCTACCTTTCTCTCACACTCTAACACTTTCTCTCACATCTACATGCTCTCCCCCACGTGCGCCCTCTCCCCAACACGTGCGCGCTCCCTCTCCCTCTCCCCCGCGTGCGCGCGCAATCCCTCTCCCCCATGCGCGCTTGCACTCTGTCTCACAGAAACACACACACACTGTCTCACAGAAACACACACTCACTCTCTCTCTAACTGCCTCATTCTCTCTCTCTCGTACTGTCTCTCGCACTTTCACACGGTTCCTCTCTCACACTCGCTCCCTCTCTCATGCACGCTCCTCTCTGATATGCTCTCTCTCACGCACACCCTCTCTCATACTCTCATGCACAAGCACTCTCTCACACGTGCCACCTATCGCGCATGCACTCTCAAACTCAATCTCTATCACACGCTCTCCCTCACACAGTATTAGGAAATAGTGATAGTTTTAAGTAAATTATTTCTGTATTTGGGTGTGTTGGGAACAAGATTTATCTTTTAAGTTTAATTTCTATTTGTTTTCCATTTGTAGGTTAAAAGCTGATACCTGGGATCTAGTTTAATTTTGAGTGAAGACAGCAGGTGTAAAGCTCTGTTTGTATACCTGCATTTCTAATGAGCCTTATGATTCCTGAAGAGAAGTTAAAGCAAACACAAGAGTAGAAAAAAACTGCTGTTGCCTAGCAACTGGGGTCCAGAGAGGGAGAGACATGTACACATGCTCTCTCACACACATATGCTCCCTCACACACATTCCTTCTGTCTTACACACATTCCCTCTCTCACACTCCCTTTCTCACACACACTTTCTCTCACAACTCTCACATAATCTCTCTTGCAAACTCTCGCAAGCTCACTCTCTTTCACACTCACTCTCTTGCACATTCTCTGTCTTATACTCTTTCTCTTGCACACTCTTTCACTCACACTCGCACACTGTCCACCCCTCACACTTTCTCACTCATTCACTCTCCCTCTCTCACACACTCTCACATACTCTCTCCTACACACTCCCTCACACACTTCCTCTCTTGCTGTAGCCCTCTCACACACACACACACACACACACACACACACACATTCTCTCCTTCGAACACACTCCCTCTCTCTCACACTTCCCATCTCACGCTCCCTCACACATTCAATCTATCTCACACTGTCTCCTGCACTGTTGCACACCCTCTCTCACACTCTGTTGCACGGTCTCTCTTGCACGCTCTCTCACACACTCTCTTACACACTTTCACTCACGTTCTTGCACACACTCTCATGCACGCGCCCTCCCTCGCGCACGCGCCCTCCTTCACGAACGTGCCCTCCCTCATACCACACTCTTTCTCACACACGCACCCTCACATGCTCTCTTTCTCACACACATTCTCTCACACACACTCTCTCACACACACTCTCACACACACTCTCTCACACACTCTCTCACACACACTCTCTCACACACTCTCTCACACACTCTCTCACACACTCTCTCACACACTCTCTTACACACACTCTCTTACACACACTCTCTCACACACTCTCTCACACACACTCACACACACACTCACACACACACTCTCACACACACTCTCTCACACACACTCTCTCACACACACTCTCTCACACACACTCTCTCACACACACTCTCTCACACACACTCTCTCACACACTCTCTCACACACTCTCTCACACACTCTCTCACACACTCTCTCACACACTCTCTCACACACTCTCTCACACACACACTCTCACACACACTCTCTCACACACACTCTCTCACACACACTCTCTCACACACACTCTCTCACACACACTCTCACAACACACTCTCACACACACTCTCACACACTCTCTCACACACTCTCTCACACACTCTCTCACACACTCTCTCACACACTCTCTCACACACTCTCTCACACTCTCTCTCACACTCTCTCTCACACTCTCTCTCACACTCTCTCTCACACTCTCTCTCACACTCTCTCTCACACTCTCTCTCACACTCTCTCTCACACTCTCTCTCACACTCTCTCTCACACTCTCTCTCACACTCTCTCTCACACTCTCTCTCACACTCTCTCACTCTCACACACTCTCACACCCACACAACACACTCTCTCACAACACTCACAACACTCATACACTCTCACACTCTCTCTCACACACTCTCTCACAACACACTCTCTCTCACAACACACTCTCTCTCACAACACACTCTCTCTCACAACACACTCTCTCTCACAACACACTCTCTCTCACAACACACTCTCTCTCACAACACACTCTCACAACACACTCTCTCTCACAACACACTCTCTCACATGAGATGGCTCGGTTTTATCAAGTTAATGTAAAATTTTAACAAAGTCTCCTTGCATTTCATTGTCAAAAAATCCTTCAGTAAGTTGTACAAATGCTGTGTATGCTCAAAAGCTTTAGAATTGAGAGCTGAGTACTCACTCTTATTTTGCTGTAGAAATGCAGTCTGGTCACTTGTATCTCTGGCAGACAGCACTGCTCATATTGTCGTCTTAACAGTAGCATTCCAGCCATTCTCGGTGCCTCCAGTCAGCTGCTTACCCCTCCTTCCATCTTCCAACCCTCACCCTCCGTCCATGCTTTTCTTTGTCCTTCCATCCGCTTCCCCCATCCAGTTTCTCTTGCCTTCCACCTGAATTTTTCCCTTGTTCCATCCTTATTTCCCTTCTCCCTCTACCACCAATTGGGATCTGCCTCTGTCTGTATTGTCACAACAGCAAAATTGGAAATGGCACCCTCTATTGGTGACTTAGTGAGTTGCGGAAGTTGTAACTGGACCCCCCAACACCCTCCCCCACCCCCTCAACTCACCCTGACTATGTACAGAAGAGGAAATCAATGGGGTTACTTTTCACAACTTTTGTCTAGCTGTAACAGCGTAAGACCTTCTAACCAGGGTTGGTTGCCTTACTGCCTCCTCAGCACCCATGTTGCAGTTAGCTCCATTTTAAAAGGAGCCTGTCACCAGGTTTACAAAGCCTCTCCACATTTCAACATGGACACTGGGATCCTATGATGCATAGAGGACCTGGTTTCCATTTTCGGTCACAGAGCCTGCACCTTGAACAGTCCACCCAATACCACAAGCAACTGGAGAGATTGGCGTGGCAAAGGGATCTGGGCTGCTGTAACTCAAAGACCTGCACAAACAACACCCCCACTCCACACAACCAGCAGCTCACCCTGCTGAAAGCTGTACCAACTCCAGGACTTGATTCTGCGAGCTGCATCTGGACCAAGAAGCAGCCCGTGTCTAAATGCAGCAAGACCTGGACAATATCCAGGCTTGGGCTGAGAAGCAGCAAGGAACATTTGCGCCACACAATGACCACCTCCAACAAAAGACAAGCTACCCATCTCCCCTTGACTATCAATTGACATTGCCGTTGCTGAACCACCCTTTTAGCAACATCCTGGGGGTACCATTGACCAGAAACTGAACTGGACTAGCCATGTAAATACTCTCTCTAGCTGCAAGAGCAGATAAGAGGCTAGGAATCCTGTGGTGAGTAACTCATCTCCTGACTCCCCAAAGTCTGTCCACCATCTACACGATACAAGTCAGGAGTGTGATGGAATACTCTTCACTTGCCTGGATGAGTGCAGCTCCAACAACATTCATGAAATTTGACACCGACCAGGCAAAGCAGCCCACTTGATTGGCACCACATCCCCAGGCATTCATTCCCTCCACCACTGACGCACATTGGCAGCAGT
Source organism: Carcharodon carcharias (assembly GCF_017639515.1). Lineage (NCBI taxonomy): Eukaryota > Metazoa > Chordata > Chondrichthyes > Lamniformes > Lamnidae > Carcharodon > Carcharodon carcharias. The sequence continues at coordinate 52,123,576 of NC_054485.1, read as the reverse complement.
TTGTACCATCTACAAGATGCACTGCAGCAATTCACCAAGTCTCCTTAGGTAGCACCTTCCAAACCTGTGACTTCTGCCATCTAGAAGGACAAAGGCAGTAGATAGATGGGAACATCAGCAACTGTAAGTTCCCCTCCATCCTGACTTGGAAATATATCACCGTTCCTTCAGTGTCACTAGGTCAAAATCCTGGAACTCCCTTCCTAACAGCACTGTGGGTGTATCTACACCACATGGACTGCAGAGGTTCAAGAAGACAGCTCACCACCATCTTCTCAAGGGCATTTAGGGATCGGTAATAAATGCTGGCCCAGCCAGTGAAGCCCACATCCCATGAAATAATAAAAAAATAGGGCTCAAAATCTCAAGAAGCCTCTTCACTACCAGACCAGGCTGTCAAGGCTCAAAAAATCCCTAATGGCTTCAGTTTTAGGAAAAATCTGGAGCACTTTCTTTGCCAAAAGGATTTAACTGAGTAACTGCTTCCCAGTTCACTGTTGCTTTAATAGGCAGTGAATCTGATGTCTGATAAGCGGGAGCAATGTTGGATGGTTGTCTAGCATCATCTTGTCTTTGAGCTAGCAAGTCTTCATCTGCTAGAACCTTTAACTTCCGAAAGTTTCTGATTGACAAGAATGATCAAAAATTACTGACTAATGATTCTTGGAGTGATTGCCTCTGCAATTTTGCCCTGATTCCATTCCCCCACCCCAGTCCCGGAGATAACAGAGCATCTTTGAATACAGTCAGTGACTGTTTTGTGCTTATGCAAAATGATGCTGCACTCGCAATTTACAAAGACCAGAGTGTGATTTTTTTAAAAAAACGAAGCAGTTGCTCTTCTAATGCATTGTGTTATTAATTCCTCTCCTTGCCGCTGTTACATCAAAAGGTGAAAAGCCAGGTTCAGCCCTGCCAATGATCCATTGGTCCCAGGACAGATGGAACATCTCAGGGAGGGATCGAAACATCTAAAGAAAGAAAGACTTCCATTTGTACAGCACCTTTCACAACCACAGGAAATCCAGGTGATTATTTAAATAGAAACAATGTGAAGGGTACAGTGAAAAGGCAGGAGAAATGACACTGTGTCATAAATGCTCATTCGGAGAGCCAGTGCAGACACAATGGGCCGAATGGCCTCCTGCTGTACCATAACAATTCTGTGATTCTGTGATCCCAAACCACCATACAGCCCTTATGGTACTCATAAAGTGTAGTAACTGTTGTTCTGTGGCAACCAATTTGCATACAGCAAGCTCCCACAAACACAAGCATGTGTCTTTGCTCCAGTTCTTTTGTGAGTTTAAGAAGTGTACACTTAAGTTTCCTTTGTCCCAGTAAAATGTTGAAAGTGTTTCCCAGCCTGCCTTGTTCCAACTGGATAGGTGGTCTTAGCCTTCAGAGAGAGAGCAGGAGACATAGGCCAGAGAGATTCATATGGTGTGTCATTGTCACTGTGGAATTATCCATTAATGTTTAATAAATCTATTTGGCTGCAGTCATTGCCTAATCAGGTGCTTCTCTATTGCCCTACAAGGTTGGGGATGATCATGAAGGCACTTGATATAACCAGTAAACTGAGAGATCATGATAAGGCTTTCTGTTTGATCACTGGGCTTGTTACATTGGGTAGAGGTACACTGCAATTCATAACAGTGAGAGATCGTCTCCCAGTGGCTTGAGGCTGAACCTAAGGATATTATCTATCGGGTAAAAACTGAGAAGTCATTTAACCATGAACTGACACCCCCAGCCCCCTGCAGATTCAGCACTCACCAAACAGCATGTTGTTTCTAAAGTGACAACAGATGCACACGCACATCATCCCTAGAAACACCTCAAGATCTCTCTCTTCAGATACCATGCCCTAAGTGGGCATTGACAGCCATGGACCTCCATGTTAATCTTGCTCTGGATGCGTGGATCATCTTTGTTGGTGGTACATTCATCCAGTCTACGAGGTTCTTTAGAAAGATTGTTCTTTGTCTACTTCAATCTCTTTTACCATCGACCCTTCCCATCAGCATCAGACTTTCTACATCACTATTTCTTATTACTTGCCCGAGAGACCATCTCTTCCTGATGTTGGTCAGCAGAGTTCTTTCGGTCTTAGATTTTATAAGCATCTCTTTAGAAATCGTCATTATTAGCCTAAAAAACCACAACCCTGCAGCCTCAATTCTCCTCTGCATTGCTTCACTTCTGTCTGCCAAAATTGGAGTGATGTAGCATTCCAGGATTCTCAGCTTTGTTTTGTGCTAATTTTGAGTTGATCATAATCTTTTACATTCCAAGATAGACATAAGAGAAAGCAAGGTTGAGCCAAGGAGGGTTTGGCTAGGATGGCTGAACAAAGGCTGGGATATTAGGGACAGGCTTTGGGAATGTTGTTAATGGAAGAGAGAGAGAGATGGGGAAATGTAAGGAGTGAAATGCAGAGAAAGACCAAGGTGGCTAAAGAGACATTGGAGGGAGAAAGGGAAAGAAGACCAGAGGCCAGATTCAAAGGAACAGTAGCCAGGATTTTACATGGAGGTGGTAGCCCCACCCACTAACCAAAAAGTCAAGGTCAAACCCACCTGCACCAGCCCTGGAAACCACAACTCAAATTTACCTTGTTCAGTGTTGTAGGGTGGCCGAGTTACTTATTTGAAATAGAGCTGAACTGCAGACAACTTCTTAAGTGGAAACATGAAGTTTATTTACAATAGAGTCAGCAGCAACTACACATGTGCTTTCAATTCCAACTCTACCTCTACACTGACAGCGGAGGCGGCCCCATGCTACTCTCCTACTGCTTACTACAGATCATGTGACCTTCCCAAGCAAATATTATTCTTAAAAGTACATTACACACTAAATAAAACAATAATTACTACATTCCTCCCCCTTTAACTTGGTTATACATATTATATTTAGAAGTACATATTTTTCAAGACAACATAATTTTTACACCGGGTAAGGAATTTACAAGTTCAGTCTTTCAGGTGGTTCCCTGGTACGTGTGGAATATTGCAGCTCCACAACATCAGATTCTTTGTCAGGAACCTCCTTTTCCAGGGTTGCCTGCACATCAGGTGCTTCGGTGGGCACTTTCAGTTCTGTATCCTCAACTTTTACAGGAACATCAGACATGTCTGTCCTGGGTTGAGCATCTTCAACAGGAAAACAGACCCGGTCATGGTGACTGATGGAACCATATCTTGACGATTTGTCTCTTTCTTCCTTAAATGCTCCACAGGTTTATGGATGATCCGGCCTTCCACCTCCATGTGGTAAGATAGGGGTCCAGTCATTGCACTTATTTCACCTGGTAACCAATTTGGTCCTTCCCCAAAGTTCTTTATATATACTCTCTCTCCCACGGTAAATTTCCTCTCACGACTATGCCAGTCATGCCTAGTTTTCTGGCTTCCCTGACTCCTTTCTACCTTCCCCTCTGAATTCGGCATTATTAAGCTCAATCTCATCCTGAGACGGCATTTCAACAATAACTCCGCAGGTGTGACACCTGTTGTTGTGTGAGGGGTAGTTCTGTAATGAAAAAGAAAGCTTGCTAGCTTGGTTGCCAAGGAATCACCAGTTAGCTTTCTCATGCCTGTCTTGAATGCTTCCAGCTTCCTTGTGGGATCTCAGTCACCAATCAAGGCTGATTTCCCTTAGCCAATTTCACCTTAGAGGGCTGGGTCCTCTGCCTGTCAATACCAACACTGGTAGTTTTGCCGATTGGCTTTTGCCTTTGACTTCACCTGTGTACATTTTTAGCTTGGCAGTTGTTTGTTCCCAGTTTAACTGAAGTTCACCATAATTCAAATATCTGAAGGTATGTTCCCCAATTACTGTAGTGGAAGCTCCCATGTCTTCTTCCATTCTAACAGGTTTGCCATTTACTTTCACTGTGACAAATATTGGTTCTGTCTTTCCAACTTTCAGATTTAACAATGAGTAAATGTCTGAATTTGTTGTTTCAGGCTCTCCTATATTGTAGATTTCATTGGGTTTCTTCTTTTGTTTACAATCCTGCTTGAATCTTTCCTTGCATTGCCTCATCATATTTCCATTTCTGTGACAATAATAGCATTCGGTATTTTTAAACTGCGAATCGGTAAAAGGCTGGTTGTTTTCACCTCTATTAAAATTATTCTTTGATTTCACTGCCAAGTTATTTTTCTTTATCTTTGGCTACTTCTTGGTAGAATTTCGCTTTCTTGCTGAGGTTTCACACCCGATGTGGAGGATGGTGCCATTTTGCGCACCCTCTATTGCTTGTGAATCTCTTAGAATGCTTTCCATGGCCAGCACTATCTATAGCATCTTCTTGAAACCCAGATTCACTTTGGACAATAATCTTTTCTGAATAATGTCCTCTTTCACACCACATACTAAATGATCTCTGAGCATGTCGTTCAGAATCATACTGAACTTACAGTTTTCTGACAGTTGCTTCAAATTTGCCATGTAATGTGCAATAACCTCACCCGGGGCTCTGTTTTGTAAAATAAACCTGAACCTCTGCTTCAAGACTGAGGGCTTGCATTGGAAATGTCCCTTCACAAGGTCCACCAATTCACCAAAATTCTTCAAATCTGGAGCACTAGATGCCTTCAAACTTGAATCAAACTGTAGGTTTTACTCCCACAAATACTCAAGAGGATCGCTCACCTCTTCCCCTGTAATATTGTTCGTTCTATGTTTTGAGGCCAATCATCTGTAGCTGGTTCAAAAGAATCAATTCTCCCAAATTGTGGCATTTTGAGAGAGGATAACTTCTTCAATTCTAACTAAGCTTGTTACTTACAATCACTGGGTGAAGTACAATGCCAATTTCTTTTTAACTTGATTTCTTCTGTTCAATCCTGTTTATCCTCATCGCCAGTTTGTTGTATGGTGGATGAATTGCTTATTTGTAATAGAGTTGAACTGCAACTCGAAGAACTTCTTAAATGGAAACATTAAGTTTATTTACAATATACTCAGCAGCTACCATATGTGCGCTTTCAACTGCAACTCTACCTCTGCACAGATTGTGGAGGTTGCCCACACCACTCTCCTGTAGGTTACTACAGATCATGTGATCTTCCTTAACAAGTCTTAAAGGTACATTTCACACTAAATAAAACTATAATTACTACATTCAGGCAATTAGTTGCCTGCAGTCCTGTATTCCGCCCGCCTCCCAACCCCCTACCAAACCCCACCAAGGCTTCCTTGGGCAGAATTTTTCACTCAGCATGCAGACATGTGCCCAACATGCTCAAGTGTAAATTAGTGCACGATGACCTTGGGCAAGCATCCCAAAGTCATCGCGCAATCACACGATATTTCAGTTAGCAGGCGCACACTTAAGTCGGAAGCGCACCCGCTGACAATTGAGAGGGCTAGTGAGCCCAATAACGGCACAATTAACTGAGTTTCCTTGCTGCCCATTCAACCTTACAGTTGACGGCAGGCAAATTGGCCTTGCAGCCTTTGCATTTTTGAGGAAACCTCATCCAAGGGTGGGATGAGGTTTCTGTTATTGAATAAAACAAAATAAAAATGTTTGGACAGAATTTTCATGTTGTATACATTCAGGTGACTGTTTCTCCTGCATGGGCATTTTATTTTCTGCATTTAAATTCTTCAGCTCCCTGAGGCAGCTCTCTGCCTTCTGGGAGCTTTCATTCTGCGCTCCCCTGCACCCACGCTGACTTCAGCGCTCACCCTCCTCCTGCCCCTAACCCACGCAGCAGAGATCATATCAGCGTGCGCTTCATTCTGGCTCGCCGTTAATTGGCCAGCCGGCGTGAAATCGCTGTCAGGGGCCGATCGCGGTCAGCATTCCATTTCCCAACTTCTCCCAGGCCCATCCACTGAGCTAAAGATTTAGGCCTGAGAGATGCCAACCAATTCATTGGGAGCAGTGGCCACTCCTGGGGCTGCAGCATTCCCCGAGCCAGTGTCCCTAGAGCAGGACCAGAGTGCAGGTAAGTGAGGTTGATTCCAATCAAGGGAGGGGGGTTTGATCGTGAGGGGGTGGGAGGAGGTCTTTTCTAGCAGGGGCAGAACTTGCTGATGTGTGTTCCTCTGTTTATCAGGGTGCCTGATCAGATGAACCGCCCCCCACGCCCCCCCCACACCCCGCCCCCCCACCTCCGCCCCAAACCCATAGGGAGGCCACAATGTTGTACTCGGTGATCTCCCCAAATGGTGAGGTGCCCACCCCCTGGTAAAATAGCAGCCAGGGTGAGAAGAGACCCTTAATAGGCCTGAATTGGCCTAAGGACGGGCAGATCCACCTACCCTATTGGTGGTAAAATACCGGAAGCAGGAAGGCAACAGGCATGGTACCCGTGACTTCCCACCTGCCTTTATGCCTCACCAGATGTACCTCAGTGAATACAGGGGTAAGGGGTGAACAGAACCCATTGAGCAAAAGCAGATGTGTTGCCTGGTTGTCACAAATTGGAATATGTAGACTGGAGAGTGGAAGACCAGCAAGAAGAGCATTGCAATGGTGATATCTGGAGGTGTCACCAGTTGTATCAAGCTGCTACAAAGTCACAAAAAAGGAATGAAACTGGATGGACCACCTGGCATTGACCTAGGCACCAGAAATGACAACAGCAAACTCAGCCCTGTCAATCCTGCAAAGTCCTCCTTACTAACATCTGGGGGCTAGAGCCAAAATTGGGAGAGCTGTCTCACAGACTAGTCAAGCAACAGCCTGACATAGTCATACTCACAGAATCATACCTTACAGATAATGACCCAGACACCACCATCACCATCCCTGGGTATATCCTGTCCCACCGGCAGGACAGACCCAGCAGAGGTAATGGCACAGTGGTATACAGTCGGGAGGCAGTTGCCTTGGGAGTCCTCAACATCGACTGCGGACCCCATGAAGTCTCATGGCATTAGGTCAAACATGGGCAAGGAAACCTCCTGCTAATGACCACATACCGCCCTCCCTCAGCTGATGAATCAGTACCCCTCCACGTTGAACCACCACTTGGAAGAAGCACTGAGAGTAGCTTGGTAGTACCACTACTGACCGAGCTGGTCAAGTCCTAAATGACATAGCTGCTAGACTGGGTCTGCAGCAGGTGGTGAGGGAACCAACAAGAGGGAAAAACATACTTGACCTCATCCTCACCAACCTGTCTGCCGCAGATGCATCTGTACATGATAGTATCAGTAGGAGTGTCAGTGCACAGTCGTTGTGGAGATGAAGTCCCGCCTTCACATTGAGGGTACGCTCCATTGTGTTGTGCGGCACAATCTCCGAGTTTAATGGGATAGATTTCGAACAGATTTAGCAACTCAAGACTGGGCATTCATGAGGCGCTGTGGGCCATCAGCAGCATCAGAATTGTACTCAACCACAATCGGTAACCTCATGGCCTGGCATATCCCCCACTCTACCATTACCATCAAGCCAGGGGGTCAACCATGGTTCAATGAAGAGTGCAGGAGGGCATGCCAGGAGCAGCACCAGGCAAACATAAAAATGAGGTGTCAGCCTGGTGAAGCTATAACACAGAACTACTTCCATGCAAACAGCATAAGCAGCAAGTGCTAGACAGAGCTAAGCGATCCCATAGCGAACAAATCAGATCTAAGCCCTGCAGGCCTGCCACATCCAGTCGTGAATGGTGGTGGACAATGAAACAACTCACTGGAGGAGGCTCCAAAAATTTCCCCACCCAGCATATCAGTGCAAAAGATAAGGCTCAAGCATTTGCAAGAATCTTCAGCTAGAAGTGCTGACTAGATGATCCATCTTGGCCTCCTCCGGAGGTCCCAGCATCACAGATGTCAGTCTTCAGCCAATTCGATTCATTCCATGTGATATCAAGAAACGGCTGAAGGCATTGGATACTGCAAAGGCTATGGGCCCTGACAATATTCCGGCAATAGTACTAAAAACTTGTGCTCCAGAACTTGCCGCACCCCTAGCCAAGCTGTTCCAGTACAGCTACAACACTGGCATCTACCCAGCTATGTGGAAAATTGCCCAGGTATGTCCTGTACACAAAAATCAGGACAAATCCAACTGGGCCAATTACCGTCCCACCAGTCTACTCTCCATCACCAGTAAAGTGATGGAAGGGGTCATCAACAGTGCTATCAAGCGGCACTTGCTTAGCAATAACCTGCTCACTGATGTCCAGTTTGGGTTCCACCAGGGCCACTCAGATGCTGACCTCATTACAGCCTTGGTTCAAACATAGGCAAAAGAGCTGAACTCCCGAGGTGAGGTGAGAGTGACTGCCCTTGACATCAAGGCCGCATTTGAGTGAGTGTGGCATCAAGGAACCCTAGCAAAACTGGAGTCAATGGGAATCAGGGGGAAAACCCTCCACTGGCTGAAGTTCATACTTAGCACAAAGGAAGATGTTTGTGGTTGTTGGAGGTCAATCATCTCAGCTTCAGAACATTGCTGAAGGAGTTCCGCAGAGTAGTGACCTCAGTCCCACCACCTTCAGCTGCTTCATCAATGACCTTCCTTCCATCATAAGGTCAGAAGTGGGGATGTTCGCTGATGATTGCACAATGTTCAGCACCATTCGTGATTCATCAGATACTGAAGCAGTCCATGTCCAAATGCAGCAAAACCTGGACAATACCCAGGCTTGGGCTCACAAGTGGCAAGTAACATTCATGCCACGGAAGTGTCAGGCAATGACCATCTCCAACAAGAGAGAATCTAACCATCTCCCCTTGACATTCAATGGCATTACCATCACTGAATCCCCCATTATCAACATCATGGGGATTACCATTGACCAGAACTGAACTGGGCTAGCCGTATGAATACTGTGACTACAAGAGCAGGTCAGAGCCTAGGAATAGTCTGACAAGTTACTCACCTCCTGACTCCCCATAGCCTGTCCATAATCTACAAGATACAAGCCAGGAGTGTGATGGAATACTCTCCACTTGTCTGGATGAGTGCAGCTCCAACAACACTCAAGGAGCTTGACACCATCCAGGACAAAGCAGCCCGCTTGATTGATACCGCACCCACAAACATTCACTCCCTCCACCACCAACGCACTATAAGATGCACTGCAGGAATTCACCAAGGCTCCTTCAACAGTACCTTCCAAACCCACAACCACTACCATCTAAAATGACAATGGCAGCAGATGGATGGGAACATCACCACCTGGAATTTCCCCTCCAAGTCACTCACCATCCTGACTTGGAAATATATTGCTGTTACTTCATTGTCGCTGGGTCAAAATCCTGGAACTCCCTTCCTAACATCCTAACAACACTGTGGGTGTATCTACACCACATGGACTGCAGCAATTCAAGAAGGCAGCTCAGTACCACCTTCTCAAAGGCAATGAGGGATGGGCAATAAATGCTGGCTCAGCCAGCGAAATTCACATCCAGTGAATGAATTTAAAAAATAAATAAAAACAAGGATGGATTTCAGTGATAGAAAGGGTGAGGGTGGGGTGGGGACAGGTGATGTTATGTAGGTGAAGGTCAGCAGCCTTGTGCTGGAGAGGGTATTGAGTGTGAAATTGGTCTTGGGTCGAATTGTATATGAAGACTATAGACATGTTGAACCTGAGGCAGTCACTGATCAACAGCAAGAAAGCAGAGCTTGTGGTGGAGCCAAAGGTGCCAGTGTCAATCATCCAGTTTCACCGGGGAAGCGTGGACCCATCCAAGACGTGATGTCAGATAAGCAGCACAGAGAAATGGGGGAAAGTGGAACAGCATGTCTTCAGCGCTCATGTAGAAGCTGATGCTATGTGTGCAGATGTCGATAAATTGCAGGACAGCTAAGGCTATTTAAAGGTAATGGTGTGAGGGAGAGATCACTGGGGATGGGCTGGCCTTGTTCAGTTAGGGATGGAATGATACCAGGCCAGTCTCCCAGATCTTGATATGACGGAAACGGGTCAAGAGGATTGTGTGGTCAACTGTTGGATGCTGCAGAGAGAAGAAGAGTTAATGCACCTGAGTCATGAAGAACATCAATTTGGATGTGCCTTGGGGTTAGTGTCGTTCCAGTGCTCTGAGAGGGGGAAGACAAAATGGAGGGGCATTACCATGGTGAACCAAAGCAGAAGACAGGCTTCTTTATTGAATCGCATCACGTGATTAGATGCAATGTGGTGCAGTAAATACTGAGATTTTTGTTGAATTTACAGCTGATGAGCAGGACCTTCAACTCAACTGATGGTCAAGCTGCACCCGAGCTTTTCACCTCTTTTCATCCAATATAATTAGCATATCCTTTTCTATCTCCTTCACGTGTTTATCTAGCTTTCCTTTAACTGTCAATTGACTTGCCTCAGCTGCTTCTTGTGAAGGGGTGGGTGTGAGGGTGGCGATTGGCGGTTGGGTAGGTGTCCAAGTTTCTCCTGAATTTTCTGATGCATTTATTAGTGACTATCTGACATTTGTGGTTCTCTTATTCAGGTCTTGCCGCACATGGAAACATCTCGACATCTACCCTATCAAACCATTTCATAACCTTTAAAGACCTCAAGCAATTCATCCCTCAGCCTTGTCTTTTCTAGAGAAAAGAACCACAGCCTATTCAAACTTTCCTGATAGTAATAGGCTCTCAGTTCAGGCATCATCCTTATAAAATATTTTAGCATCATTTCTAGTACATATGAGCATACGAAATAAGAGCAGAAGTTGACATTCAGCCCTTCAAGCCTGCTCTATCATTCAATAAGATCGTGGCTGATTTGTCGATGTTTCGAGTTCCACATTCCCACCTACCCCCCGATAACCTTTGATTCCCTTGCCTAACAAGAATCTATCTACTTCTGCCTTAAAAATATTCAATGAACCCACCTCCACCACCTTCTGGGGCAGAGAATTCCAAAGTCACACAACCCTCTGAGAGAAAAAATTCTTATCTCTGTCCTTAAAGGGCAACCCCTAATTTTAAAACAGTGCCCTCTAGTTCTGGGCTCACCCATAAGAGGAAACATCCTTTCCATGCCCACCTTGTCAAGATTGTACAGAATCTTATATACCCCAATCAAGTCACCCGTCACTCTTCTAAACTCCAATGGAAACAAGCCCAGTCTGTCTAACCTTTCCTCATAAGACAACCCACTCATTCCAGGTATCAATCTAGTAAACCTCCTCTGAATTGCCTTCAATGCATTTAGCTCCTTCCTTAAATAAGGAGACCAAAGCTGTACACAGTATTCAAGATGTGGTCTTACCAATGCCCTGTATAACTGAAGCATAACATTGTTGCCTTTATGTTCAATTCTCTCATAAGAAAGGATAGCATTCCATTATCCTCCTTGATTACTTGATGCCCCTGCATACTATCTTTTCCTGACTCACACACGCAAACAATTAGATCCTTCTGCACTTCAGAATTCTGCAGCTGTTCCACATTTAATTAATCTTCTGATTTTTTATTCTTCCTGCCAAAGTGAACATCTTCAGATTTTCCCATTTTATACTCCATCTGCCAGATTTTCGCCCACTTGCTCAACTTATCGATATCCGTCTGCAACCTCCTTATGTCTTCTTCACAACATACTTCCTACATATCTTTGTGTTATCTGTAAATTCATCAGATACTGAACTGGACTCGCCATATCAATGCTGTGGCTACAAGAGCAGGTCAGAGGCTAGGAATCCTGTGACGAGTAACTCACCCCCGACTCCCCAAAGCCCGTCCACCACAAGGCACAAGTCAGGAGTGTGATGGAATTCTCCCCACTTGCCTGGATGTGTGCAGCTCCAACAACACTCTAGAAGCTTGACACCATCCAGGACAAAGCAGTCCACTTGATTGACACCACATCCACAAATATTCACTCTCTCCACAACCAACGCTCCGTAGCAGCAGTAAGGGCAACATGGGAACACATGGGAACACTACCACCTGCAAATTCTGCTCCAAGTCACTCACCATCCTGACTTGGAAATATATCGCCGTTCCTTTATTGTTGCTGGGTCAAAGTCCTGGAACTCCCAACTTAAAGCGCTGTGGGTGTACCTACACCATAGGGGCTGCAGCGGTTCAAGAGGGCAGCTCACCACCACCTTCTCAAGAGCTTTTAGGGCGATGCTCACATCCCATGGAAGAATAATTTTTTTAAAAATCTATAGGCAGAGGAATACAAAGATCCCATTTGCTGGGGAATATCTTGTTTTAGTAACTTAGAGCAGTAAAAATTAAGGAGAGATTTAATTGAGGTGTTAACAACCATTTTGATGGAGTAAATAAGGAGAAACTGTTTCCACTGGCAAGAAGAACCAGAGGACATGGATTTAGGGTCATTGAGAAAAGAGGCAGAAGGGGAGAGGTAGAGACAATTTTTTGCGCGGTTAATTATTATGATCTAGAAAGTGCTTGAAAGGGTGGTAGAAGCAGATTCAATCGTAACTTTCAAAATTAGTCATGCAACGGGGAGCCAGCAAGACAAGTGAAAAGAAAAGTACAGATTTAAAGTAATTGGCAAAAGGAGCACAGTCAGTGGTTAAGGTCTGCATTGCACTGCCTGAGAGTGTGGTGGAGGCAGGTTCAATCGAAACATTGAAAAGGGAATTAGACTGTTATCTGAAATGGAAGAATGTGCAAGGTTACAGGGACAAGGTGGGAGAATGGCGCCAGGTGAGTTGTTCATTCGAAGTGCCAGTGCAGATAAGATGGGCCGAATGGCCTCCTTCTAGTGCAGAATTCTGTGATTCCATGATTGGGACTAATTGGTTAACTCCCTTGAACACTAACAGGATGGGCCAAAGGGCTTCTGTCCCAGATGTGCACTGAGTGCGGTAACAAGTGTGAAATAAGACATTTTACCCGCTGGCCGCAATGGCGGACTTCCGTGCCATATCATCCCCTTCCCACCTCAGCAATGATGCAGTCATGGGAAACACGTCCGATCGCTGGCGATAGGCCTCAGATTGGCCCACCACGCTGTTACCTCGCTGCTTCCTCACACCGGCACTATATTTAAAATGCAGCTGTGCACACACTTCTCAATGCTCGCAGCTCAGGACTGCTCCGCTGAAAACATGGCCCCAAAAGTGAGGATGAGTGCAGCTTCCCATTTCAGTGACGCATCCCTGGGACAACTTCTGGATACCGTGGAGGCCCACTGCGATGTCCTCTACCCCAATTCTGGCCACAGGAGGCCAATCAGTCACACCACTCCAGCTTGGGAGGCATTGGCTGAGATGGTCAGTGCCAACACTGCACAGAAGAGGTCAGCCATTCTGTGCAGAAAACAAATGAGTTTTGACTAGCTGTGCTATTCGCAGCCACCCTGGGCCATTAAAGCCCCACAGATGACAGTGAAATGGATAACTGGCTAACTTGCATTGGACAGTGTTGATTGAGAGATGAATGTTGGCCAGCATACTGAGAAAGCTCCCTGCTCTTTAAACCGTGCAGTGAGATTTTTAGTTATTTTATTCTTTTGCTGGATTTGAGCATCGCTAACAGAGCCAGCATTTATTGACCACCCCTCAGTGCCTTTGAGAAAGTGGTGGTGAGCTGCCTTCTTGAACCATTGCCGTCCATGTGGTGTAGGTACATCTACATTGCTCTTAGGGAGGCAAGTCAGGATGGTGTGTGGCTCGGAGAGGAACTTGCAGGTGGTGGTCTTCCCATGCAGTTGTTGCCCTTGTCCTTCTGGATGGTAGAGGCTGCAGGTTTGGAAGGTGCTGTTGAAGGAGCATTGTGAGTTGTTGCATTGCATCTTATAGATGGTATACACTGCAGCCTTGGTACACAATGCTGGAGGGAGTGAGCATTTAAGGTGGCGAATGGTGTGCTGATCAAGCGGGCTGCCTTGTCCTGGATGGTGTTGAGTAGCTTCAACATTATTGGGGCTGTATTCATCCAGGCAAATGGAGGATATTCTATTATATTCCTGGATGGTGGATAGGCATCCAGAAGGCACAAGTCAAGAACGTGAAAGAATATTATTCACTTACCTGAATGGATACAGCTGACTTTGGGGAGTCAAGAGGTGAGTCATTCTCCACAGAATATCCAGTCTTTGACCTGATCTTTTAGCCACAGTATTTATGTGCTTGTCCAGTTAAGTTTATGGTCAATGGGAATCCCTAGGATATTGGATGGTCAGGGATTCAGTGATGGTAATGCCAATGAATGTCAAGAGGAGGTGGTTACACTCTTTCTTGTTGGAAATGGTCATTTCCAGGCACTTGTATAGTGTGAATCTTACTTGTAACTTATATGCCCAAGCCTGGACGTTATCCAGCCTCGCCACATGTGGCCACAGGCTGCTTCAGTATCTGAGAAATAGCAGATGGATTTAAAAACTGTTCAATCATCAGTGAACATCCCCACTTCTGACCTAATGATGGAGGGAAGGTCATTGATAAAGCAGCTGAAGATGGTTAGGCCTAGACATGACCTGAGGCAGTATCATGAGAAACTCGCTTGGCCTAAATAGCCAAGTGGTTATGGTACTGGGTTTGTAATCCTAAGATCAAGAGTTCAAATCTCACACTGGCAAACTATGAAACAATGTAACTTCATCTGAAAAACAGATGGAAATGTGTTTGTACTCAAAAGAGTTACACAACATCTGTTACATCATCAAAATATCAATCATGAGAAACTCTTGCAGCGATGTCCTGGACATGACATGATTGACCTCTAACAATTCCCGCACTTTGTGCTCAATAGTGTAGTAGCAGGATCGGGTATGTAAAGGGTTAACATGAGCCTGAATACAGTACCACACACATGGCGATGTAAGATGACACATGGCCTAGAGCTGGGGCCAATCTAGAGATGAGTAACAATATATAAGGACATAGTATGCAGTCTTCTCCATACCTACTGTAAATATTTACACAGTTCAGTATTGTTAATAAAGAGTTCCTTGTATGTTATGCAAAACTTCTTCATGATATCCAAGCAGTGTCCTTCAAGCGTAGCAACAACAGAATATATCATGGTAACAGCAGTAGAATCCATCGGATATGATTCCAACCAGTGGAGAGGTTTCCTCGATTCCCATTTACTGCAGTTTTACTGGAACTCCTTAATACCACTCTTGGTCAAATACTGCCTGGATGTCACTTCACATCTTCAATTCAGCTGTTCTGACTATGTTTGGACCAAGGCTGTGATGAGGTGTGGAGCTGAGTGGTCATGGCAGAACCCAACCTGAGCGTCCGTGACAAAAACAGAATTACCTAGAAAAACTCAGCAGGTCTGGCAGCATCGGCGGAGAAGAAAAGAGTTGACGTTTCGAGTCCTTCTGTCGAAGGGTCATGAGGACTCGAAACATCAACTCTTCTCCGCCGATGCTGCCAGACCTGCTGAGTTTTTCCAGGTAATTCTGTTTTTGTTTTGGATTTCCAGCATCCGCAGTTTTTTGTTTTTATCTCTGAGCATCGGTGAGCTTGTTATTCGTGAGTAAGTGCCACTTGATAACATTGATAACAATGGCACCTTCCAACACTTTGCTGCTGATTGAGAGTAGACTGCTGGGGCAGTGATTGGTTGGATTTGGATTTGTGCTGGTTTTGTAGGCAGCCCAAACCTAGGCAATTTTCCAATCTGTCCAGTAGGTGCCAGTGTTGTAGCTGTACTGGAACAGTTTTGGGTAGAAGCATAGCTACTTCTGGGAAATAAATCTTAAGCATAATAGCTGGGATGTCGTCAGGGCCATTGCCTTTGCTGCATCTAATGCACTCAGTCATCTTTTGATGTCAAGTAGAGTGAATCAAACTGCCTGTAGACTGGCCTCTGTGATGCTGGGGACCTCAGGATGAGGCTGAGATGGATCATCCACAGCAGTTCTGGCTGAAAACGATTGAAAACACTTCAGCCTTGCCTTTTGCGCTGATGTACTTGCACTCCCCACCCCCCATCATTGAGGATCGGGATGTTTATGGAGAATTCCTTTCAATTAGTTGTTTAATTGTCCACCACCATTCATGACCAAATGAGGCAGTACTGCAGACTTAGATCTCATTATTTGGAATTGTTTAGCTCAGTAAATAGCATGCCGCTTTCACTGTTCTGCATGCAGGGGAGGAAATAGAGGAGCAGATATGCAAGATAATTACTACAGTGGTGGAAGAACTACAGGGGAGTAATAATGAGATTCTTTAATTACCCCAGCATTGAATTGGCAGTGACCACATGTTAAGGGCAGAGAAGGGAAGATCTTTCAGAAGTGTATTCAGGAGAACTTTGTTGATTAGTATATCACTATCATCAAGAAGAGATGGAGATGTAGTGGTAATATTGTAGGGCTAGTAATCTAGAGGCCCAGGCTAATTCCTTGGGACATGGGTTCAAATCCAAACAGAGTTGCTGGTTGAATTTTAATTCAATTAATAAACATAGAATTAATAATTTAAGAAAAGGCTCATCTCAGTAGTGATGAACATGAAACCATTGACGATTGTTGTAAAAACCCATCTGGTTCACTAATGTCCTTTGGGGAAGGAAATCTGCCGTCCTTACCTGGCCTGGCCTAGATGTGACTCCAGACTCATAGCAATGTGGTTGACTCTTAACTGCCCTCTGAAGTGGTATAGCAAGCCATTCAGTTCAAGGGCAATTAAGGATGGACAATAAATGTTGCCCTTGGCAGTGATGCCCACATCCCACGAAAGAATAAAAAGAAAAAAAAACCCGTGCATCATACCTCAGGACATGAAGGCATTAGAGAGGGTGCAGGAAAGATTTATGAGAAGAATTCCAAGTACATGGATAAACTGAAAAAGCTGGGATTGTTTTCATTAGAGAAGAGAAGGTTAAGAGGAGATTTGAAAGAAGTGTTCAAAATAAGAAGGGGTCTGGCCAGGGTAGATGGCGAGAAACTGTTCCCACTGGTGGAACAGTCAATAACACTGATGTAAGGTGATTGGTAAAAGAACCAAGGGCGACATGAGGTAAAACTTCTTTATACAGTGAGTGGTCAGAATCTGGAATGCACTGCCTGAAATTATAATGGAAGCAGATACCATTGGGGCTTTCAGAAGAAGATGGGACAAGCACCTTAAGAAAAAATATTTGCAAGGCTGTAGGAAAGGGCAGGGGAGTGGGACTAGCTGAGTTGCTTTGGCAGAGTTGCAGTACATACAAGCATACGAACAGGAGTAGGCCATTCAGCCCCTCGAGCCTGCACTGCCATTTAATAAGATCACAGCTGATCTGATAATAACCTGAAATCTGCATCCCACCTACCCCTGAAAACCTATCACCCCCTTGCTTACCTAGAATCTATCCACCTCTGACTTAAACATATTCAAAGACTCTGCTTCCACCACCTTTTCAGGAAGAGAGTTCCAAAGACTTGCGACCCTCTGAGAGAAAAAAAATTGCCTCTTCTCTGTTTTAAATGGGCAACCCCTTATTTTTAAACAGTGACTCCCTAGTTCTAGATTCTCCCACAAGAGGAAATATCCGCTCCACATCCACCCTGTCAAGACCCCTCAGGATCTTATATGTTCAATCAAAAGTCATTTCTTACTCTTCTAAACTCCAGCAGATACAATCCTAGTCTGTCCAACCTTTCCTCATAAGGCAACCTGCCCATTCCAGGTATTAGTCTGGTAAACCTTTTCTGAACTGCTTCCAATGCATTTACATCCTTCCTTAAATAAGGTGACCAATACTGTACACAATACTCCAGATGTGGTCTCACTAGTGCCCTGTACAACTGAAGCATAGCCTCCCTACTTTGAATTCAATTCCCCTCGCTATTGATGATAACATTCTATGAGCTTCCCTAGTTACCTGCTGTACTTGCATACTAACCTTTTGTGATTCATGCACCAGGACACCCAGATCCCTCTGCATCTCAGAGCTCTGCAATCTCTCACCATTTAAATAACATGTTTCTCTTTTATTCTTCCTGCTAAAATGGACAATTTCACATTTTCCTATATTATACTCCATGTGCCAGATCTTTGCTCACTCAATTAATCCATCTATATCTTTCTGTAGCCTCCTCATTCCTCTTCATAACTTACTTTCCTGCCTATCTTTGTGTCATCAGCACAATTGGCAACCATCTCATCTATCTCTTTATCCAAGTCATTTATATAAATTATAAGCAGTTGAGGCCCCTGCACTGATCCCTGTGGCAAACCACTTGTTACATCTTGCCAACCTGAAAAAGACCCATTTATGCCTATTCTCTGCTTCCTAATAGCCAGCCAATCTTCTATCCATGCCAATATGTTACTGCCTATACCATGAGCTTTTATTTTTCGCAATAACCTTTGATGTGGCACTTTATCAAATGCCTTCTGGAAGTCTAAGTAAAGTACATCCACCGGTTCCCCTTTATCCACAGCACAAACTACTTCCTCAAAGAATACCAATAAGTTGGATAAACATAATTTCCCTCTTTCCCTTTCACAAACCTTAAACATGATCTCCCTTTCACAGATACGATGGGCCGAGTAGTCTCCTTCTATGCTGTAATCATTCTATGATTCCAAGATTCTATGCTGTTGAATCTTAAATCTTTTTTTCTGTTAGGAGACCACAGCCAACAGCAGGCCTCTCCAGATGGCAACAGTTACGAAAATAAATCTGCCTTGCTCCCATGACGATGGAGACACCCCAATTTCCCTTGTGCATCAGAGGTGCTGCTGCAGAGTTCAAGTGAGTGGGGTGCCAGGCGGTTAGCACTGATGCTGTGCTCCCAGAACACTGTACATGTAGTGTGAGCTCTGTGTAAAAGCTCAGCCTGTCCTCAGCACTGCTTCACTGAAGAGTGTGCGTCTCAGAAGCACTTAAAATTGTTGGTAAGGAGAAAAAGTATTCCTTGTAATAGCATTGTAATAAAGAAAGAATAAAATTGTCATAGTGTACAACTGATTTTAATACTTGTCTGTTCTTGGCAGCTGTGCCTTCAGCTGCTGAGGTCCCAAACTCCGGAATTCCTTCCCTAAACCAATCCACCTCTCTTTTCTTTTAAGACACTTGGCAAAACTTACTTTTTTGGCTAAGCCAACCTCCCTGCTATTTTCTCAAGGGACTCGATGTCAAGTTTTGCTTGGTAAAGAGGCAAATATAAATGCAACTTGTTGTTGTCTCCGTGAAATGGTGACTGTCCAGCTGAATGCTGTTAACAACTCTGTGATTCCATGTTTCCAGCACTTCCTGCCATTGATGTTTCAACCTGGTAGCTGTCACACCACTTGTAGTAATGTACCACTCCTCTGGGGGGCAGCAATAGCCTGAAAGTGATTTCAATGTCATGTACTTTACAGTTTCAATAGAAATTAGAAAGCAAAATACCACAGTTGCTGGGCATCTGAAACAAATCACAGATCATGTTCAGCAAAATCGGGCAGAGTCTGTCAGTGAATGCAGGACGATGTTTAAATTCTTTGATACGTTCTAAGTTAGGGGCCACTTTAGGTTCGTCAACTCTGGTTGGACACATTCCTGGAAGTTTCAGCACATGACCTTCCCCCACTGCCATTATTCTCCCAACAGCCAATCATTGTGGTCCACCGTCTTTGAACAGAATCTTGTATAGCCAATTGGATGATTCTTGACTGGCAGTTAAACAGCCTTTCTGTGCAATCTTCCATATATTTTAGGACTAATGAATGTAAGTGTTTCAGGAAAATTAATATAACACACCATGATCTTTTTACTGCCCCTGTGATTTTTCCCCACGATTGCTCTCAGCTTTGTCCAGGAGATTCATCTTTATTTCCTGGCCATCCAGGACAATCCTGGAAAGTTGGTGACCCGAATCGACAACCAAATATTAACTCTTGTTCTCTCTCTGCAGAAACAGTCTGATTAACTGAGCGTTTCCAGCCTTTTTCCTGTTTTTGTTTCTTAGTTGTTAGGAAATAGAGATAGTTTAAGTAAGTTATATTGGTATTTGTGGGTGTTAGGAATGAGCTTTAGCTTTAACGTTTAAGTATGATTTGTATTTTTGTATCTTTGTGTTAAGAAAAGGTCAAGTTGAGCTTTAGCTTCACTTTAAAAGGTGCCTGCATTTCTAATGAGATTTTACGACTGTAAGAGAAGTTAAGCAAACACAAGAGTAGAAAAACTGGACTGTTGCCTAGCAACAGGGCTCCAGAGAGGCAGGTCCCTCACACAGACACACATAGAAGAAACCAGAAACAGCAGTTTTGAGTTCAGTTTTGAAGACAGCTGCCAGGCAGAAGCAGCCTAGAAGGGGCAGATTGCGAGTCCCAAGCTAAAGTTAGCCAAAAGTAGCTGCCAGAGAGATACTGGAGCAAATTGGACAGATAGCAGCCCTAAGCTAAAGAAGAAAATCCCCAAGAATCCAGGTGAATGGAACAAGAGAAAGCCCCAAGCAGACCTTCTAGTCAAAGGAAGGACAGGAACCCGGAAAAGGTCCTGTTAACTGAAGTTAAGAGTGAGAAGCAAAGAGGAGGGCTCCAAGCTTCAAGCTTAAAGGAAGCAGGTTTAAAGTGAGAGACCAGAAGGTCCAAAGAGATGGCTGAAGGTCTGTAATTTTTGCTATGGGCATGTGAAGCAGTTGTGCACTGTTGACAGCTGAGTCGGTGAGAGAGATTGTGTGGGAAAGCTTGAATGCATGTGGTGACCCAGGGGAGAGGAACATTGGAAGGAGAGTTCAAAACTCTGGAGGTGAATTATTGCAGAAGGCGTCTGAGAGAAAGCTTTGGATTGGGATAATATTCCAAGGCGAGTTCCCGGAAAGTGGAGATTGGAAACATTCGTGTGAAAAACGGAGTTCCTTGAGACTGGTTGTAACAAGTGTCTGGGGGAAGTTAAGGAGAGATCCATAGCATCTGTCTGGCGTGGCATCTGTGACTTGGTTTCAGAGTGTGGTACACCTGACCACAGGTCACCTATTGGTTTACATGGACTGTGTACTTACTGTGGACATTAGAGTATAGGATAGCTTTGTAACTTGTGTTATCCTTAAAAATCTGTATATACGTGTAAAAGGTATAGTTGAGGGTGAAGGAATAATATAGTTCACCTTTTCTTGTTTAATACATGTTTTATGTTTTTGTTAGAAATTCGTTAGCTGACTCCAGTAACCCTGTTCAGTGGCCCCTCTCCATGTATCTAAACAAACAAATAAAAGTTAGGATCTATCAAGCTGGGTTCCACTCTGGGATCAGGCTTATCCAGTGGTAACCTCAGCTGGGGATCATAACAAAGTGAGGGCTCATCTGGGATTTGAAACGCGGACAGCGGATGATTGGATGCAGAATAATAATTGCTTTGGGATTATCATTATAAGGTGGGATTGGAAATCCTTGAATACTTTTGCGATGTGTGAATCCTTATAAAATGAGTATCTGGAGGAAAAGAGGTACTGGACATAGGAATTGGAGTGAGGTATATTGTACAAGTTGGAATTCGAAATGGCTTTAGAAGTTGCTAAGGATTTTTTACAGTTGGAAAATATAACCCTGACTGGTTTACAGAAATTAATCAGGATTAAGTTAATGGAATTGGTGGATCAGCTGGACTTCGAATTACCCAAAGGGGCAAAAAAATCAGACATAGTTGAGATGCTAGCACAGCATTTGAAACTGGAAGGGATACTAGAGAGCCCATGTTCTCCAGGGGATTAGTCACAGCTGGCACTTCAGTTACACATGAAGAAGCTTGAACTAGAGGCAAAAGGAAAAGAAAAAGAAAAAGAAAGAGTATTTCAACGAGAAATTGAAATGCGAAAACTCGACCACCAGACAGAGAAGTTAGTAATGGAGCAAAGAAAGAAGGAATGACAAAGGAAATACCAGTTTAAAAAGAGGTCTCAGATGCTGAGGAAAGCTCTGGTGATGAAAAACCTTCAATCCAAAGTCCAGTGGGGAGATGTTTAAGTTTGTGAAAGCCCTCCCAAATTTTGAGGAAAGGGATGTACAGGCATTCTTTATCTTACTTGAGAAGGTGACTAAGCAAATGAAGTGGCCAAAAGAAATCTGAACATTACTGTTGCATCTAGGTTGGTGGGTAGAGCTCACGAGGTTTATGCTCCACTTTCAGAAGAGGTATTGGTGGATTATCATGCAGTAAAAAAGGCCATTCTGAGTGCCTATGAGTTAGTTCTTGAGGCACACAGGCAGAAATTTTGGAATATAAGGAAACAGCCTGGGCAGGCCTGTGTTGAGTTTGAAAGGGTAAAGCAAAGTAATTTTGACAGCTGGATAAGGGCATTAAAGGTAGAGACAACATATGAAACTCTTAGGAAAATAATTCTCTTGGAAGAATTTAAAGATTCACTTCCTTCTGTTGTTAGAACCCATGTTGAAGACCAAAGGGTTAAAATGGCTAGACAGGCAGCAGAGATGGCAAATGATTATGAGCCATAAATCTAAACTCTTTTTCCATCATCCCCACAAATCCGAGAAGGATAGAAAATGGGAAGGTGAAAGGAGTGCAAGTAGCCAGGGAAGAGAAAGGACAGTTGGGAATTCTCAGGAAATTTCTCCTCAGACCAGAAAGGAGGTTGGAAGTGACATTTGAAAGCCTAAGGGCAGAATTTTCTGGCTGTCGGGCGGGCCCAACCCAATCTCCGGCGGGTGGGGAGTCGATCCCTACTGGAGAATTGGGCTGTGCCGCCATTTTACGCTATGCGCTTCCTGTGCGGGCACAGGGGGAGGGGGGGGGGTGGATTCCCTAAAAGCGAGAGTACGCTCTTTTGTGCATGTGCACGAAAGAGCACACATCTCCCTGAGGCTAAGTGCAGCCTCAGGGAGATTGCTTCCATGTTGAAAAATATTAAAAATAGAAAAAAAAATTCCCTAACATGTCCCCCTCATGTGACAATGTCACACGAGATGAGACATGTTCATAATTTACATAAGAACTTTATTAAAATTTTAAAAGCCCTGCATGAAACCTCATCCCACCGCAGGATGAGGTTTCAGGTTTCCTCTATTTGCTGCCAGCGCTCCTGGCCTGCCCGCCAACCTTAAGGTTGGACGGGCAGGTCCTTTAATTGTTTAAATGATCCTGTCAATGGCCTTAGTTGGCCATTGACAGGTCGGCAGGCCCACAGCTGATTTTGCTGCACCCCCACCTTCCTGAAAATTTAAATGGGGCGGGATGACGTCAGGGGTTCCGCCCAACATCATCCCACAACATTTTATGCCTTGGTGAGTGGGCCCCACCCCCTGCTCACCAACGGCATAATTTTGCCCTAAGTGTTTTTATTGTAACAAAGTGGGACATGTTAGGGCAGATTGATGGAGATTAAATGGTAGACCTATTACAGTGGTAGGAACGTCTAAGGAATGCGCAGGAAAAGTTGCATCAGAAAAAGAAATGGCTTTTAAAACTGTAGCAGTGGTACAGATGAAATGTGTTCCCTCAGAATATACAGGAAAGTGGGATATGGTTCAGGATACTCCAGAGAATTCTTCTTTGATTACTGGTGAAGGAAGCCAGGCCAACAGAGGTCTTGGATGTTCTGTGTCAAAGAGAGGTGTTCCCTTACTCCTCCAACAAAATAAGTAAACAGATTAAATTTTTGAGAGATACAAGGGTAGATCAATCATTGATGGTGGCTGATGATACAACTTGTGTTACAAGTAGTTTTATGAAAGAAAAAGTATTGATAAGAGGTATTAATGGAATTTATGAACCTGTTCCTTTGTGTAAAGTTAACTTACAAAGTCACTCTGTAAATACAGTTGTTATGGTGCAAATTATTCCTAAATCACCTATTGACTGGATAGATTTTATTCAGGGTAATGATTTGGCTAATGGAGACAGTAAGGTGGCAATGAGTGTATTGCAGCAGGCAGTTGACCATGTTGACCTTAACCAACTTCAGAAAACTACTGTGGCCAAAAATGAGATGCTTATTGCGGATAATAAGCAATTAAAGGAAAATCGAATTAATGTAGAAAACCAATTTTCATATATGAAAGAGGAGTTTGCTCATGAAAGAAGAGAATTGATGAGATCAATTGAGAATCAGTCACAGAAAGTAGAACACCTGACTGTGGACTTGAAATGTCTAAATGATAAACTTGTAGAAGCAAACTTAACAAAGGTCAATGTTGAGTTAAAACTTGATGAACTTCAAGCATCAGTAGTTGCTAATGAAAAATAGTGGAAAATGCCTTGAACAAGAAAAAAAATTGTTGGTAAGTCAGAGTAATTGGTTGAATGCAGAATTAAAAACCAAAACTAATGAACTGTTAGACCTCCATTGGGTAAAGAGCAATGAGATTCTCAAACTTCAATGCAAACTGGAGACGAAAGAGAAGAAGGGTGGTATGGAGTGTCCCAGTTCCAAAGTTGCCCCTGTGAATTAAAACTCTTTGCTGAATTGTGGTACAGTTGAGCAAAGAACTTATCCAAGTAAAATTACTGATGTATCAACCTCAGTAATGGGCAACATAGAAACAACTAATGTGCATGCAGAATTGGAAACCAAGAATTGCCAACAAAAAGGACTGAAAGCGCAAAATGGCATAGAAAAGTCAATGACCAGTGATTTCCAGTGCTAATGCACAAAATACAGAAGTTGGAATCCAGACAAGTGGGCAGTTCCATTCAAAACCTGGAAAGGAATGGACCGATATAGTTCCTGGATTATGCAAAAGAATTGAAGGGTTGGAACTATGAAACTCCACAGGAAAAATGTTATTGATTTAGCTCAAAGAGAACTGGAAAAGATCTGTTTGAAGCGGGACCTAGAGAAACAACAATATCATAAAAAGTTTTAAGATCAAGCCAAGCTGGAGTAAGAAACCCTTTTGCAGGAACACAAGAAGCATCCCAATAACATCCCTGAAATGGCAAAAAGAGATTTTGACCAGAGAAGAAATGAGATGTTAATGCACAAAAATGCCATTTTGACTTTGCTGAATCGAAATGAGCTTGAGGATGAAATTATGCCTGCAGTGAACAAAAAGGACGATTGGGCCATAGACTTAAATTAAACATTCTTTGCTGAGTTAAAGACTGGGAATAAGAGGAAAAAGAAACACAAGACTTGAGTTATGACAATGCTATGATGTAAAAATTCTGCTAACCTTATTACATTTATTGACTTTGTTTAAATATATTTTTGTAATTGTACAATATGATGTATGGTTGTGAAACAAAATGGAAAATGTATTTATATAGTATATAATAAGCTATTGTTAGAGGTTTATGATGTTATGTTTGGGTGAGGTAGATGTAAGGCCACTATAAAGAAATTGTTACTGTTGTGAAGTTATCATTTGTCCCTTTTGCTCCAGTCTCTCTCTGGCAGCTATTTTCAACCAACTTTAGCTTGGAACTGACTGTCTGCCCCTTCTAGGCTGCCTCCGCCTGGCAGCAGTCTATGAAACTGAACTCAAAATTGCTGCTCCTGGGTTTCTTGTGTGTGTGTCTGTGGGAGGGACCTGCCTCTCTGGACCCCTGTTGCTAGGCAACAGTCCAGTTTTTGTGTTTGCTTAACTTCTCTTACAGTTGTAAAATCTCATTAGAAATTCCAGCACCTTTTAAAGTGAAACTAAAACTCAATTTGACCTTTTCTTAACACACAGACAAAAATATAAATCAAACGTAAACATTAAAGCTAAAAGTCATTGCTAACACCCACAAATACCAATATAACTTACTGAAAATATCTCCATTTCCTAACACCTCACCTAAAGGACATAGCTGCTGGACTGGGACTGTGTCAGGTCGTGAGTGAACCAACAAGAGGGAAAAACATTCTTGACCTCACCCTCACCAACCTGCCTGCCGCAGATGCATCTGTCCATGACAGTATCGGTAGGAGAGATCACTGCACTGTCCTTGTGGAGACAAAGTCCCATCTTCACATTGAGGATACCCTCCATTGTGTTGTGTGGCATGCTACCGTGCTAAATGGAATAGGTTATGAACAGATCTAGCAACAAAAGACTGGACAACCATGAGGCATTGTGGGCTATCAGCAGCAGCAGAATCGTACTCAGCCACAATCTGTAACCTCAGGGCCCAGCATGTCCGCCACTCTACCATTACCACCAAGCCACAGGATTGACCCTAGTTCAATGAAGAGTGGAGGAGGGCATGCCAGGAGCAGCATCAGGCATACATAAAAATGAGCTGTCACCTGATGAAGTTACAACACAGGGCTACTCGCATGCCAAACAGCAGAAGCAGTAAATGATAGACAGGGCTAAGGAATTCCACAACCAACAGCTCTGTTCGAAGTTCTGCAGTCCTGCCACATCCTGTCGTGAATGGTGGTGGACAATTAAACAACTCACTGGAGGAAAAGGCTCCACAAATATCCTCATCCTCAATGATGGAGGAGCTCAGCACATCATTGCAAAATACAAAGCTGAAGCATTTGCTACAATCTTCAGCCAGGATGATCCATCTCGGCCTCCTCAAGATGTCCTCAGCATCACAGATGCCAGTCTTCAGCCAATTCGATTCACTCCACATGAGATCAGGAAACAGCTGAAAGCTGTCTCAAAGCTGTTGAAAAGGTTATGTGCCCTGATAATATTCCGGCAATAGTACTGAATACTTGTGCTCCAGAACTTGTCGCACCCCAAGCCAAGCTGTTCCAGTACAGCTACAACACTGGCATCTATCTGGCAATGTGGGAAATTACCCAGGAATGTCCTGTAAACAAAAAGCAGGACAATACCAACTCAGCCAATTACCATGCCATCAGTCTACTCTCGATCATTAGTAAAGTGGTGGAAGGGGGTCATCAACAGAGCTATCAAGTGGCACTTGCTTCGCAATAACCTGCTCACTGACACTCAGTTTGGGTTCTGCCAGGGTCACTCATATTCTGATCTAATTACAGCCTTGGTTCAAACAATATCGAGGCTTGAGCTGACAAGTGGCAAGTAACATTTGTGCCATACAAGCGCCAGGCAATGACCATCTCCAAGTAGAGAGAGTGTAAGCGTTGCCCCTTGATATTCAATGGCATTACCATCACTGAATCCCCCATTGACCAGAAACTGAATTGGGCTAGCCATATAAATACTGTGGCTACAAGGGTAGGTCAGAGACTAGGAATCCTGGGACGAGTAACTCGCCTCCTGACTCCCCAAAGCTTGTCCACCATCTACAAGGCACAAGTCAGGAATGTGACGGAATATATTCCGGTTGCCTGGATGAGTGCAGCTCCAACAACACTTAAGAAGCTCGACACCATTCAGGACAAAGCAGTCCGCTTGATTGGCACCCACTTCCACAAACATCCACTCTCCCCACCACAGTAGCAGTGGCAGCAATGTGTACCATCTACAGGATGCACTGCAGAAGCTTACCAAAACTCCTTAGGAAGCACCTCCCAAACCCATGACCATACCATTTAGAAGAACAAAGGCAGCAGATAGATGGGAACACTGCCACTTGGAAGTTCCCACTAAGTCACTCACCATCCTGACTTGGAAATATATCGCCGTTCCTCCACTGTCTCTGGGTCAAAATCCTGGAATTACCTTCCTAACAGCACTGTGGGTGTGCCTACACTACAGGCACTGCAGCAATTCAAGGAGGCAGCTCACCTCCATCTTCTCAAGGGCAACTAGGAATTAAAAATAAATGCTGGCCTAGCCAGCGATGTCCACATCGTGTAAATGAACAAAAGAAAAATACAACAATATATAACATCCAGTGTCCAGAAACTGAACAGCTGAGGGCACGGCCAAGAATGCACAGCAGTCTGAAGTTGGTTGAGTGTAGAAAGCTCAGAGGGTTTTAGGGTTGGTGGAAGTTACTAAGGTAGGGAGGGATGATGGTCATGTACAGTACATATACATTACTGTATACATGTTATCCAATTCTCTGTCTCCATATTGTAGCTTATAAACAATATCATTATATAACATATCCAGCACTGTATGTAGAGTTTGTTGTGTTTCTGTATAACTCACCATCTAAAGTAACCAAACATTCTGTGAGGGCTGGAGGCTACACAACACTTTCATGGTCACTTCTGTCAAAAAAAAAGTATTCAACGTTTAAAAAAAATCAACAGATGTTTATCAATCTGCATAAAATATAAAGTACAGATGAGGATCTCAGCTTCAGGCCCTGGTCTGTGCTCAGTTAATTGGTTTCAACTGGAATATTAGTGAAAAAAGACTTGCATTTGAATAGCACCTTTCACAATTTCAGGATATTCCAAAGTGCTTCTCAGTCAATGAAGTACTTTTGAAAGTGTAGAAGGGTAGGATCTTTATGTAACTGAGTTTGTCCCAAAGCTCCCAGGTCCAGTGCACTATCCCTTCAAGCTTCATCTACACCCAGTGATAATTATAGAATTCACTGTTCAATTCATACAAAGAAACATTAGCAGACACCACGTAATTAAAATTACTTTATATCTCTCGACCAACAAAGAATCAAGAGGAAAGATCAAAAGGTCCCAGTCTCCCTTATATTAATTTGAGCACAAAAATCTAGGGTGACACAATACTGAGGGAGTGCTGCACTGTTGGAGCTGCTGTTTTTCAGATGAGATATTAACTTAGGCCCCAACTACCTTCTGAGGTAGGCATAAGAGATCCTGCTTGAAGAAGAGCAGGGCAGCTCAGCCCAGTGTCCTGCCCAATATTTATCGCTGAATCAACATCACAAAAACATATCTGCTCATTATCATATTGTTGCTTGTGGGAGCTTGTTGTGCATAAATTGTCTGCTGTATTACCTACATTACAGCAATGACTACATTTCAAAAATACTTAATTAACTTTAAAACATTTTGGGAAATCTAGTGGTCAGGAAAAATGCTATATAAATGAAAATCTTTCATTTTTTCTTTTACTTATCACTGCAGTGGAGAGTTAGACAACAAAAACGTTAAACTGGCTGAAACCGAAACCAACATACCTGATGTCAATCAGGTTGCCCATTCTGATTGGATGTATTTCAGGAGATTTCATCATTTTACCTTTTACCTCTAACCACCCTGCCCAGTCAAACAGCCCATTTTCCTGTTTAAGATACTTTTAAAATTAATAAACTAAGGTATAATAAACTAAAATAAAAGAGAAAAAAACTTTTTTTTAACACTCCTGGTTTACTCGCAGCTGTGTCTAGCAGGTTGGTAACCTCACGTTTTAGTTGGTGCAGAGAGTCCAGTGATATTGACCCTAATTGAGGTTTTACGGTTAACACTAGAGAATCAGCATTGCACTGGGCACTACACAACTCTGATATGTTGTCACTAACTGCAGTCAGTGTCAACTCAGGAACATGCCAGCTGTTATTGAGTGGCTATAATTTCCCCTGTTCTGACTGGATCACAAATCTAACTGGATTCCCTATTGGTGCACAGCCTGGTGGGTTGTCTGTGCCTCCTGGCGTTTAACTGCCTTCCATCATTTTTCCAGGCCATAGGAGGCCTCTCCTCTTTGCCAGATTTTCCAAGCTTCCCTCCTCTCCCGTATTCAGTTGTAACCATTTACACCTCCTTTGGATTCACTACTTGTTTCTGCACTCTTACATCATCACCTCCTTTCACCTTTCACCATCCCCACTTCCTGTCATTAAATCACTCCGGCCCTCCACTCTATCACTGAGACAGAGTGGTTTAGAGAGGGATTTCCAGAGCTCAAGGCCTGGACGACTGAAGGCAAAGCCCTGCCAATGATGGGATGGAGGAAAGGGTGGGGGGGGTGGCGGTGAGGGAATGCATAAGAGACCAGAACTGAAGGAACACAGAGACCTTGGAGGGTTGTAGGAGCTTCAGAGGTAACAGAGATAGGGATAGACCAGCTTTAAGAGAGTTTAGTCCTTATTTAATGACTAACATGGTGTCAGGCCTGCATTGGGTTAAATAGAAACACAGCTTTGTCGTTTAGTGGAAGGACTACAAATTCTATAGTCAAATCTTTCCCAGTTAGCATCATCCTTAGCTCCCCTGTCAGTCAACAGGAAAGTTATACTCTGATGAAAGGAATCTCTGATTTAAGAGCAAGCCAAACATTCCAGCTCTCTGACCTTTCAGAAGTCCTGACTACTATGTCTGACAGCCAAGATCTCTCTTAGTCAGTGGACTGATTAGATGTCGATCGCATTTAATTTGATAAATGCCAATTGGTATTCCTGTAATCATTATTTATTTATGCACAAGACACTAGAACTCCTTGGGAATGGAGTTGGGGGGAGGATCACAGTAATTTCCAAACGGATGGTCTTTCTTTTGGAATAACATTGCGAATTCCTTGCCACATCTTGACTGACCTTTCCCAGAGACTACTGAATAACCAGGGGCTACTGGCATCTGAGGAGCTGGGGGCTGGGGGGAGAGGGGAATGGTGGGGGTGCGGAGTGATTGGTGGGTCAAGGTTCCTGTCAATAGGGAGAGATGATGACATGGTGGTAATGTCACTAATAATCCAGAAGGCCCAGTCTAATGCTCTGGAGACATGGGTTCTGGTGAAATTTAAATAATTTCATATATATAATTCAAATAAATAATTTAAATAATTAAACAAACAATAATAATAGTGATAAAAACAAAAAAACTGCGGATGCTGGAAATCCAAAACAAAAACAGAATTACCTGGAAAAACTCAGCAGGTCTGGCAGCATCGGCGGAGAAGAAAAGAGTTGACGTTTCGAGTCCTCATGACCCTTCGACAGAACTTGAGTTCGAGTCCAGGAAAGAGCATAATAATAATAATAATAGTGACCATGAAACTTGCATCAATTATCAGGAAAAGCCCATCTGGTTCACTAATGTCCTTTAGGGAAGGGAATCTGCCGTCCTTACCTGGTCTGGCCTGTATGTGACGCCAGACTCACAGCAATGTGGTTGACTCTTAACTGCCCTCTAAAATCACCTAGCAAGCCACTCAGTTCAAGGGCAATTAGGGATGGGCAGCTACATCCCATAAAAGAGCAAAGAGAAAAACATCAGTGGGCTGGAACTATTTCTACAGGTTTCTCCCACCCGAACCATGTCATTTGTTTCATGAGTCCCCAATGATCAGACACTGACTGGGTTTCATCTTGAGACACATTAGTGCTGGGGGTGGGGATATGGAAAGCTTCCATTTCAGACACTTTGGTGTCAGTGTCAGGCACTCCCAAATCAGTTATGCCACAGTTAGATTCAGAGTAAAGCTCACTTTACTCCGTTTATACCATTCACTCTGGCCTCAGAAGAACCAACACTTGTTGTTCCAGTATCTGGTTTTCCATTCCCCAAATCTGTTTATGTGGCCTCCATCTAATAGAGATTGTTATCTGAGATGCGAACTCTCTGTGCAATGGAGATCGCGCTTGCCAGGGTGATCACACCAACTTTCAGCTTGAATGTAAAGTATTGGGAAAGAGGGGGTAAGAAACTTTCATCCCATCAGTCTGGCTTGGGGTTTAACCCAGGCTCTTAAAGCAAAAGGGCAGGGTGCACCATCCTCCATAACAAAGGAAATCCATCAGCAACATTATCAGGAACATTTTTTTATCTAATTTTAGCTTGATATTGGCTGCATTAGTTGAGTCATAGGAACAATGTAGGTCATTCAGCCCCTTGAGCTTGCTCTGCCATTCATTGATGGCTGAACTGTACCTCAATTCCAGATGGGAATGGGTGGTAAGCCTCCTGGCTTGATTTTCCCTAATTTTCTATTGCCATCTCACTCAATTTCTGACGACATAGCAGAGGACCGAGCCTGAAATACCGCTCAGTGACACAGACCTTTGTAATCATTTTCCAACTCTGAATGAGCGCAAGAACAGTCTGGAGGAAGATGCTAGTAGAAAGTCAACCATATCTTACTAATTACATCAATGTTGTTTTGATGCTGTTTGGCTGAATAAGCAGCGGTTCTCCAGGCTTTGCATGAAAGATCACAGACCAGCTGTCAGAGAGATAGGGTGTCTTATAGGTTTAGCAGGCCAGAAGTGAAAGGAGAATGTTCTGATCCCCTGTGACAAGTCATGCCTTTTACTGATTACAATTTAATGACTACATTAAATTCAATTTAAAATGAATGGAGTGAAAAGTTAAGGATCACACGCTTACATTCCTGATTGGCACTCCCACTGAGGAAGACTCCAGTCACCAGCTCAAATTCCATCTGGTTCCAAACAGTGCATGTCAGTTTCTGAGCATGTAAGTACAGAGCAGGTAAAAGAAAACGATTCACCCTGATTGGTACTGAACAGCTTGAGTGCATCTCCACGTCAGTTCTTGTACATGAACTGTACAGAGTGGGATAAAGGGAATGATTCACCCATGTCTGGTACTGTATGACCAGTGTGTGTCTCAGTGTGACTTGCAGAAATCAGAAAAGCATTGCCCTTTCAATCTTTAATGGAATATAGCTTTCTTTATCTATACTTTGTCCAACAATCAAAATAGTACAAGTTGTACTTTATTCTGTCATTGAAAGTACAGATATAAAAGTCATCCTGATTCAGGCCTTATGAGCTAAAGTACCTAAAGTACATTCCCATGGACTCTTAAGCTGTATTTGTCATGAAGAGTATTGGTGTGCTCACTGTAGAGTTAGCAGACCGTATGGACTGAGTAAATACTGGGTGTTTGTGCTGGTTTTCAGTGAGGAATGAAAGCAGAGACCCAAACTCTGACCAGTTTCCTGTATGTCTTCAACTGAATGGCCCAATACATAAGTGTAGAATGTCACATTGATTGACACACAGAGGGCTAGTTCTCACACCCAATGGACAAAGTATAGATAAAGGTTTCCTCAGTGTATGGATAACAATGACACCAGTCCATCTCTGTAAAAATAGACTTTTCTGTAATTGCTTTCAGGATGTGAGTGATACCAGCAAGGCCATGAGTTTGTTGCCTATTGGAAGAATAGGACAGTGCAAAAGGAGGCTATTCAGCCCCTTCCAGCCTACAATGGCTCTTTGAAGAGCAATCCAGTTGGTTCCACTCATCCACTCTTATGCTTTATCCCTTTCCCTCCTGCAATTATTCATCTAATTCTCTTTTATAGTTTACTGTTGAATCTGTTTCCACCATCCTTTCAGGTCATGCACTCCAGATCACAATAACCCACTGTGTTAAAAAAAAAATTTTCCTCATGTTGCCTCTGGTTCTTTTGGCAGCCACTGTAAATCTATATCCTCTAGGTATTGACCCTTCAGTCATTGGAAACAAATCCTCTTTATTTACTCTATGTAAACCCTTCATGGTTTGAACATTTCCATCGATGAACAACAGTCTCATCTTCTCCAGTCAATCTACGGATCAGCAATGCCTCACGCCTGCAAGCATCCTAGTAAATCTCTTCTGCACCTTCTCCAAAGCCTTCCCTTCCTACCAGTACTTTCATGAGACCTGTACTGTGACGAGTCCAGTACCATTGCCAGTTTGGTACCATTACCAGTTTGGTACAATTGCCGGTTCAGTACTGGCCTCTGCCTCTGGTAATGCTTTAACATAGGAAACTGAGCAGGTTGGGGTTAGAATGTGATTAAATGGCTGAAGAGCTTTTTTTTTATTCACAGGAAAAGGTCCCATCCAATCATGTTGCAACCAGACATCATAATCTTTGATGTTCCCCAATCTCCAGCAGCCATAATGTACAATTAGAGGCAAAAAAACAGACTTTAAAAAATGTGCTTGGCCTATTCAGGGAAAAAAATTCTGGGAAATTTTCCAAACTGAGAGGGTGATCAAAGCTAAGTTCCAGGAGGTAACAATGGCCATGAGAAGCGTCACCCAATTTCCTACCTGCCTATTGTACTCAGTGATACTGGTCTCCTCCAGGAAATTGTTCAGCTCCCCTTTGAACATTTACCACAAACCCACACCACCAACAACAACAACAGCCCTTCTCTCTTGTTTCATCGTGTGTTCTGAGTCTAGATGGGAGTTTGCCTATGTGATGTTTGTGTTTAATGTTTATGCTTTTTGTAAAAAGACAGTTTGGTTTAAAAAGAATTGTTACATAAAACCAGCCAGTACAGTGTGTTAAGTCCGGGATGTATTGCCCTCAGGTGGAGAATAAGGAATAAAGGAAACTTTTGTTTCTCATACAGGAAGTTGGAGTTCAGAAGCAGATAGCATCATATGTATTAATTGTTAAGAAGTGACAAAACACTTCAGTCTATTTTCCCTAAGTAAGCTACTCAAGACTGAAGCTTGTTAAAACCATTATTATTTATTTACAGTTGTATGTACATCTCAGTAACTCTGCACGGGCTGGACTTCTCCTCCCTCTAGATCGTTAGTCATGTATCATTGCACACAGACAAGTTGTGCTTGAAAATAAACAGGCAGTTTAAAAAGATGCACCACTTGGAAACAGAATACAAAAGTAATGTGAGTCCAGACGAGACAGAAAATGAAGCTAACAGCGACAATGAGAAAATGTCCATTCAGGCTAAATAAGGAGATTAAATAGCAAACTTGCCACTTATCATTGTGAAAGGGGATCTTCCATTGCTTATGAGCAGGAACTGGTTAAAAGAAATTCGGCTGGATGGGAATAAAATAAACAAAATGCATTGCAACTCCATGGTGCAGTCCTTGTTAGACAGGCATACTGACAAAGAAGGTCTTGGAGTTATTAAAGACATTGAAGCCAAACTTGCTGTGAAGGCCGAATCTTCTCCAAGTTCTTCAAACCAAGTTCAGTTCCTGACTCAATGCGACAGAAAATCAAGCTGCAACTAGAATGACTTGAAAACTTTCAGATAATTGAGAAAGTTGATGATGCAGAGTGGGCAACTCCAATAGCCTCAGTAGTGAAGGATGACGGGACTATCAGAATATGCGGTGACTATAAAATCACCATTAATCCTTTCCTGGGAGTGCATCAGTACCGGCTACCAAAAATTGAGGACCTGTTCACTGCTCTGAATGGAGGTGAATTATTCACAAAGCTTGGCCTATCACAGGCATTTTTGAAAATGCAGCTGAGTGAAGATTCCAGGAGCATACAAACATCAGCACACACAGAGGCCTACATCAATACAAACGACTACCTGTTGGAATCTCATCATCGCCAGCCTTATTCCAGCAGGCTATCAACAAAATACTGCAGGGCCTCCCTGGTGTAATCTGCTTCCAAGACAATATGCTTATCACCGGAAAAAACCTCCCAACTCATTTAGAGAAGTTAGGCAGGGTCCTGTGTAGACTAGAAAAATACAGCATCCGCTGTAAGAATTCCAAATGCTTGTTCCTGAAGCCCTCAGTGAAGTACCTGGGACATGTGATTGACAAAACTGACCTCTCAATCTCACCCAGGGAGGTGGAGGCAGTGATGGATGCAGCACAGCCCAAAAATGTTAAGGAGCTTTGTTCGTTTTTGGGACTTGTGAATTCCTACAGCAAGTTCATTTCCAGTTTGGCTACCAAGGCAGCAACACTGAATAATCTGCTGAAGAAGAATGCAAAATGGGCTTGGTCACAAGCCTGTCAGGAAAGTTTCAAGGAACTCAAGCAAGAGCTCACTTCTGCTAAAGTCCTGGCACACTTCAGTGAAAAGTTTCCTGTCAGCCTGGCTTGTGAGGCATCTGGATATGGTATCAGAGCTGTCATCTTCCACACATTTCCTGATGGCAGTGAAAGGCCCATTGCCTCATGCAATGTCACAATTGTCCAAGGCAAAACAAAAGTATGCCCAAATTGAGAAGGAAGCTCTTAGTCTAATCAATGGAATCAAGAAGTTCCACCAATATTTGTATGGGCATAAATTCATGTTAATTACAGGCCACAAGCATTTGATCTGGTTGGTTAGCCCGAAGTCACAAACCCTGACACTAACCGCTGCACGCCTTTAAAGGTGGACACTGATCTTATCTGCTTACCAGTAAGAAATTACATTTAGCTCTACTGAGAATCATGGAAATGCAGATGCACTTTCCAGACTTCGTTACACTACACCTCCACAAACTGAAGTGAATTCATCGCTTTCAATGTGAACCAGATAGACATGTTACCGGTTAAAGCGGATCAAATTTGACTTGAAATGCAGAGGGATGCTGTGCTTTCCAAAGTTTACCTGTACACACAGGTGTGTACATTAAGAAGTGATTACTGAGCTTAAACCTTATTACATGCATAGATTTGAGCTGATTCTGCAAGACGGTTGTTTGTTATGGGGAACCAGAGTTGTTATTCCTACAAAATTCCAAACACGAGTGTTAGATGAACTTCATCTCAGTCACATGGGGATCATAAAAATGAAAGCATTGGCTTGTCTACATGTATGGTAGCCACACCTGGATAAAGGCATTGAAGGCATGGTCAGTGATTGCCTTTCATATCAAGAAATGAAATTTTCTCCCGCACTTGCCATTACATCCTTGGGCTCGGACTGACCACCCATGGCAGAAATTTCATGTGGACTTTGCCAGACCGCCTTGTTCCTGATTGTGGTGGATGCCCGCACCAAGTGGTCTCATGTTATCCCCATAAAGTTGATTACTTCAGCAAAGACCATTGATGCTCTGCGGAATGTGTTCACTACTTTTGGATTGCTGGAACAGTTTGTGTCTGACAATGGCACATAGTTCACATCATGTGAAATCGGACAGTCTTGAAAAACATTGGGATCAAGCAGATTCTCATCTCGCCTTATCACCCATCCTCAAATGGTGAATCGGGGTGCTTTGTCTAGACATTCAAAACAGCCATATTGAAGGGGAGGACACACACAGACTGGAAATTGAAACTGAAGAACTTTTTGATGATGTATCGTAACACTCCACATTCAACAACAGGCGTATCTCCTGCTGAGCAGATGTTTGGAAGACGACTGTGTACCAGAGTGGATTTGCTGAGTCCAGATTTGATAGGAAAGATTGTTTCAAGGCAACTTGATCAGAAAAGGTCACATGACACAAGTAAACTGGTTTGTGAGTTTAATCTGGATCAGTCTGTTTGGGTCGGAAATTACTGTGGGACACTAAAGTGGCTACTGGGAATAATCGTCAAGTATCAAGGATCACTGACCTATAATGTTGAATCTTCCTGTGGAATCTAGAAGAGACACACTGACCAGATTAGAGAAGCCAAATCCAAGGAACCAAATTTCCAGGGATCTCCAGTCACAGTGGAAGATTTCTGGGGAACATCTGTCCTAGTGGGTGAAACCTGACTTGATTCAACTGACAAACCTGTAGCACCTGCAGCTGCAACTGTTGAACCTGAACAAATGGAACAGCAGAACCTTCCATTTCTAAACAAACTGAGATAACTAAGCCAACACTCCTCTCCAGACCAAAATGAATCTGCAAACCACATGACCAATTTGTTCCTGGTTAAAGGGGGAGGAAATATGATGTTTGTGTTTAATGCTTATGCTTTTTTGTAAAAAGACATTTTAGTTAAAAAGATTTGTTATATAGAACCTGCCAGTGTGGTGTACTAAATCCTACATGTATTGCCCTCTGATGGAGAATAAGGGATAAAGGAACCTTTAGTTTTTCATAAAGGAAGTTGGAGTTCAGAAGCAGATAGCTGTGCGTGTATTCTTAATTGTTAAGAAGTGATAAAACACTTCAGTCTGTTTTCCCTAAGTAAGCTACTCAAGACTGTAGCTTGTTAAAACCATTATTATTTATTTACAGCTGTATGTACATCTCAGTAACTCTGCACAGGGCTGGACTTCTCCTCCCTCTAGATCAGTTACTTAGTCATGCATCATTGTATCATAGTTACATCACCATCATGTGCATCTGATGTTAACCCTTTACTCTACATATCCCCCCAAGTTTTTATCCCAACTATATACATCTTCCTACACCTTCCCTTAAAATGTCCAACTTCACAGGGTTAGTTTCCGAGTTGCCTTGACTAATCTCATTGATATTGTTCTGATTTCTTTCTGAGATTGAGGACCTTCTGCATTCTCTCCTCATTCAATATGAGTCTTCTTCTCCTGGCTGGCTGTAGAGTTTTGCCTTGTGTTAGGAAATAGAGATAGTTTTTGTATTTGTGAATGTTAGGAGTGAAATGGAAAATGTATTTGTATAGTGTGTAATAAACTATTGTTAGAGGTTTATCATGTTATGTTTATGTGAGGCGGATGTAAGGCCATTGTAAAGAAACCTTCACTGTAGTGAAGCTTTCTTCCTCCAAAGGAAAAGGTATGAGGAAATAGAGATAAAGTAACTTAAGTAAGAAAATTAAATAAGTTATATTTGTAATTGTGGGTGTTAGGAATGAGTTTTAGCTTTAAATTTTAAGTTTTATTTGTATTTTTATATCTCTGTGTGTTAAGAAAAGGTCAAGTTCAGTTTTACTTTCACTTTAAAAGGTGCCTGCATTTCTAATGAGAGTTTATGACTGTAAGAGAAGTTAAGCAAACACAAGAGTAAAAAAACACTGGGCTGTTGCCTAGCAACAGAGAGGCAGGTCCCTCCCACAGACATACAGAAGAAACTAGAAACAGCAATTTCTGAGTTCAGTTGGGAGCAGCAGCCAGGCTGAAGCAGCCTAGAAAGGGCAGATAGTGAGTCCCAAGCTAAAGAAGAAAGTCCCCAAGAATCCAGGGGAGTTGGAACAGGAGAAAGCAGATTTTCTAGTCAAAGGAAGGACAGGAACCTGGAAAATTGAAGTTAAGAGTGAAAGGGCAGAGAAAGGCTCCAAGCTTCATGTTTAAAGCTTTAAGCTTAAAGAGATGAAGGCTTGTGAAAAGTCAGAAGATCCAAAGAGACATCTGAAGGTCTGTAACTCTTTGGTATGGGCATATGAAGCAGTGGTGTACTGTTGACAGCTGAGTCAGTGAGAGAGAGAGAATACGTGGAGGAAAGCTTGAATGCGCGTGTAAAGCTTGGAGGTGAACACTTACGGAAGGTGTCTGAAAGAAAGCATCATTTCAGAGTGTGGTGTGTCTGGCCACAGCTCACCTTTTGGTTTAAATGGCCTGTGTACTTATTGTGAACATTAGAGTATAAGATGACTTTTGGTAACTTCTGTTATCCTTATAAATCTGTATATATCTGTAAAAGTATAGTTGTGGGTGAAGGAGTATTGTAATATAGTTCATCTTTTTTTGTTTAATAAATGTTTTATTCTTTTGTCAAATGTTCATCAGCTGACCTCTGTGAATCTGATCGGTAGCCCCTCTTGATGTATCTAAACAAACAAATAAAAGTTAGGGTCTATCAAGCTGGGTTCCACCCTGGGATCTGGCATGTCCAGTGGTGACCTCAGCTGGGTTCGTAACATTTGTTTATTGTTCCTGATCTCCATCAGAATCCGAATAGTAAGCCTAAGTTTCTAGCGGCTTCCTTGAATTTGTTAGTGTCTTTGCTCCTCCTCATTCTAACTCTCTCATGGCCATTTGGGATGATATTTGGTTCTAGTTTCTGTTGCAAAGCTGGGAATTGTTTTCTCGGTTGTCTTTCCATTAACAACTCTGAAGGTGTGAACCCATTTTATGAGGTTCTGGAGCTAAGAAGGGCTAAGTTAATGTCTTCATTCTTCTACATTAAGTTTTTGATTATTTGCCTCTCAGCTTCTGCATTAGCCTTGAGATGTCCAGGTGAGCTGGTCACAGGAATGAATCCATATTCCTTTGCAAAGCTCTGGAATAATTTGTTAGCAAATTGCAGACCATTTCCTGTCACCATAAAGTCCAGAATGCCGTGTGTATATATTCTCTTCGATGATTGAATGACTGCTTCTGTTATGATGCTGTGCAATCTGTTCACTTCAATCCATTTGGAGTAGTAATCAATGATAATAAGGAATACCTTGCCCTTACAATCAAATAAATCCATTCCCAGGCACTCCCATGGCCTTGATGGAAAAGTGAAAGTGAAAATGACAGTGATTCTCTCTGCTCTTGGCTGTTTATTGCACACGTAAGGCAATTCGAAATTGGTTCTTCAATAGAACGAGTGATGCTTGGCCACCAGACTTATTGTTGGGCCCTTGCTTGACATTTTGCAATCCGCAAATAACCTTGGTGAACTTTTTGGAGATCATTGATCTGAAGTATTCTCAGAATGACTATTCTATCATTAAAAACCTGTAGGTCACCAATGAGTGTGAGCTGCTTTCTTTGTTCAAAGTATTGGCAGAGCACTGGGTCATTACGAGTATAGTCCGGCCATCCTTCCAGACAGTATTTCTTTATCTGGACACATTCATCATCTTGCTGTTGTGCTTGTTTATGCCCAGATATTTCTTTACGGTAACTGGTAGATGTTTGTTAATGAGTGATGTATAAGCTTCCATCTCCTCGATAAAATTCAAATCTTCCAGTTTGGTTTCTTCAACTGGTATTCTTGATAGTGCATCTGCAGTTGTCTAGTATTGCCTTGAACATATTCAGTTACTGAATTGTACCTCATTGGTCTCAGTCTGAAGCGATGAATTCTCGGTGGCATCTTCACAATCTGCTTCATGTTTGGAAGAGTGACTAATGGCTTACAGTTGGTTTCAATTTTAAACCGAAATCCCACCATGTAGTCTGAGAACTTCTTGCAAATGCTGCTGTCAATGCCTCCTTCTCAATTGTAGCATATATTTTTCCTGTATCTGTGAGTGATCTTGATGCATAATAAACTGGTCTATATTTACCATCTCTTTGTACTCAGAATAAAACTGCACCTAGACCTGTAGATGATGCATCTGCTGCTACTATGGTTAGCAGTTCTGGGTCATAGTGCACTAAAATTTCAGGTGAAATTAGAAAATTTTTGATCTTCTCAAAAGCACTTAGCTGGTCCATATTCCAGCACCGCTGTTGACCATCCCAACACCTGCCTCAAAAGCTCATTGACCTCTGCCAAATTTGGTAAGAACCAATGGTTAACCATTCCTAGGAATCTCCGTGAATCTATCACATTCGTGTGTTGTGGAAACTCTCTAATTGCTTTTATTTTCTGTGGGTCGGCTGTTATTCCTGAGGTTTACATGATGTGCACTAAAAATTTAATCATAGGTTTTGCAAATTCACATTTTCTCTTTCAATGCAAAACCTGCATCCTGTAGAACTTTCAAGACTGCTCTCATTCTATGGTCTTGCTCTTCCTTCATGGAGTACGAGTATTTCATCCACATGGCATAGTACTCCTTCCATGCATTCTCTGAAATATTTCTGTTGCTTAATATAATTAGGTAATTATTTAAAACAAATTAAGGATGGTAGGACATGTAATGTGTCAAGGCTGCAGCATGTGGGTGTTTGTGACTTGAGGGGCTTCGGCTCAGAGTCATCGAGCTGGAGGCTGAGCTGCAGACTCTGTGACACATCAGGGAGGGAGAAAGTTACCTGGATGCTTTGTACGAGAAGATGGTCACACCACTTAGGATAGGGTCTTCTGATTTGGTCAGTGGCCAGGGACAGGAGGGTGTGACTGTGAGTGAGGCTGGTGAGGGGACCCAGAGGACAGGAGTGCAGGAGTGTGAGCCTCTGCAATTGTCCAATAGGTTTGAGGTTCTCTCAGTTTGTTTGGATGAGAATGGGGGCTGCAGGGTGGATGAGCAGACAGACCATGGCACAGTGGTACAGACAACTATTCAAGTGGGGGGAGAAAAAAGGAATGTAGTGGTTGTAGAGGACACTATAGTAAGGGGGATTGACACTGTTCCCTGCAGCAAAGAACGAGAGTCCAGGCGGCTGTGTTGCCTGCCCAGTATTAGGGTTCGAGACATCTGCTCAAGGCTTAAGAGGAACTTGCAGTGGGAGAGGGGAGGATCCAGTGGTCGTGGTCCATGTAGGTACCAACGACATAGGCTGGATGAGAAAGGAGGCTCTTCATAGTCAGTATGATGAGCTAGGCACCAACTTAAGAAGCAAAACCTCAAAGGTAATAATTTCTGGATTATTACCTGAGCTACATGTAAATTGGCCTAGGACAATGAATGCGTGGCTCAAAGGCTGGTGTGGGAGAAGTGGGTTCTAGTTTGTGAGGCACTGGCACCAGTATTGGGGAAAGTGGGAACTGTACCGTTGGGACGGTCTACACCTGGACTGTGCTGGGGCTGCTGGCCTCCCGAGCCGCCTAACTAGGGAAGTACAGAGGGTATTAAACTAAATAGTGAGTGCAAGGGATCAAATTTAGGAAAATGTGGTAAACCAAAGAGTAGAGACAAGGCAAGAGCGACAGGTATTAATATGAGAAATTATAAACAGACTGACAGGAAGGGACAGAGAGTACAAATCTAAGAGTAAGTCAATAGATAATGCTAAATACTACAAAAAAAATAAAAGGACAAAATTAAAGACTGTATCTAAATGCACGTAGCATTTGAAACAAAACAGATGAACTGATAGCGCAAATAGAAATAAATAAGTACGATCTGATAGCCATTACAGAGACATGGCTACAGGATGACAGATTGGGACCTGAATATTGAAGGGTATGTGATATTTAGGATGGACAGGAAGTTAGGAAAAGGTGGAGGGGTAGATCTGTTAATTAATGATGGTATTAGCACATTAGAGAGGGATGACCTAAATTCAGGAAGCCAGGATGTAGAAGCGGTTTGGGTTGGGTTGAGGAATGATAAAGGCAAGAAGTCACTTGTGGGAGTGGTGTACAGACCCCCTAATTGTAACCACACAGTAGGACAGAGTATAAAAGAAGAGATAATGGGAGCTTGCCACAAAGGTACAGCAATAATCATGGGGCATTTAATCTACAGACAGACTGGAGAAATCAGATGGGCAAAAGTAGTGTAGATGAAGAGTTCATAGAATGTTTTCAGGCTAGTTTCTTAGAACAGCACATTCTATAGCCAACCAGAGAGCAGGCTATACCAGAGCTGGTATTGAGCATTGAGATAGGATTAATTGATAACCTTCTAGTAAAGGCACCCTGAGGTACAGTGATCATAATATGATCGAATTTTACATTCATTTTGAGGGAGAAATGAGTGGGTCCAAGACTAGTAGTGTAAACTTAAATAAGGGCAATTATGAGGGCATGAAAGCAGAGCGAGCTAATGTGAACTGGTAAATGAGAATAAGGGATATGTCAATAGAAGTTCAGTGGCAATCACTTAAAGGGATGTTTCAGAACACACAGAATAGATACATTCCAATGAGAAAGAAAAAAA
Organism: Carcharodon carcharias; assembly: GCF_017639515.1. Classification (NCBI taxonomy): domain Eukaryota; kingdom Metazoa; phylum Chordata; class Chondrichthyes; order Lamniformes; family Lamnidae; genus Carcharodon; species Carcharodon carcharias. The sequence continues at coordinate 52,080,677 of NC_054485.1, read as the reverse complement.
TTCCAAGGTGGGGGCCCACCATCCGTGGTTAACTAACAAAGTTAAAGACAGTATGTAATTTAAAGAAAAAGCATGTAATTATGGCAAAGATGGGCAGCAGGTCAGAAGATTGAAAAGAATAAAAAGACCAGCAATGAATTGTAAAAAGATTAATAAGGAGGGAAAGAGTGTGAGAAAAAACTAATATAAAGATGGATAGTAAGGGTTTCTATAGATATTTAAATAAGAAAAGAGTTAACAAAGTGAGCATTGGTCCTGGAGAGAGTATTTCTGGGGAATTGATAATGGAAAGTAGGGAGATGGCGGATGAATTAAACAGGTATTTTGCTTCGGTCTTCACTATTGAGGACACAAGTAACATCTCGGAAATAGCTGTAAATCAGGAAATGGAAGGGAGAGAGGAACTTGGGAAAATTACAATCACCAGAGAAGTGGTATTGAGCAAATTGCTGTTGCTGCAGTCTGACAAATCCCCAGATCTGGAGGGATTTCACCCTAATGTCTTGAAAGAAGTGGATAGTGAGTTAGTTGATGTGCTGGTTTTAATTTTCCAAAATTCCCTAGATTCAGGGACAATTCCTTTAGATTGGCAAATAGCAAATATAACTCCTTTATTCAAAAAGAGCGGGAGACAGAAAGCAGGAAACTATAGGCCAGTTAGCCTAACATGTGTCGTAGGGAAAAGGTTAGAAGCTATTTTTAAAGATGTTTTAGCAGGGTACTTAGAAAAATTCAAGACAATCAGGCAGAGTCAACATGGATTTGTAAAAGGGAAATCATGTTTAACCAGTTTATTGGAGTTCTTTGAAGGAGTCATGTGCTGTGGATAAAGGGGAACCGGTGGAAGTACTGTACCTAGATTTCCAGAAGGCATTTGAAAAAGCGCCTCATCAAAGGATATTGCAGAAAATAAAAGCTCATGGTATAGAGGGTAAAATATTAGCGTGGATAGAAGGTTGCCTAGCTAACAGGAAGCAGGCATAAATGGGTCTTTTTCTGGTTAGCAGAATGTGATGAGTGGTGTGCCACAGGGATCAGTGCTGGGCCCTCAACATTTTACAATTTATATAAATGACTTGGCTGAAGGAACCGAAGGAATTGTTGCTAAATTTGTTGATGACTCAAAGATAGGGAGAAAAGTAAAATTGGAAGAGGAGGTAAGGAGGCTACAAAGTGATATAGATAGGTTAAGTAAGTGGACAAAGATCTGGCAAATGGAGTATAATGTTGGTAAATGTGAAATTGCTCATTTTGGCAGGAAGAATAAAAAAGAGGCTTACTGTCTAAATGGTAAGAAATTGCAGAGCACTGAGATTCAGAGGGATCTGGGTATCCTGGCGTATGAATCACAAAAGGTTAGTATGCAGGTACAGCAGGCAGTTAGGAAAGCTAATAAAATGTTATCATTTATTGCGAGGAGAATTGAATACAAAAGCAGGGAGGTTATGCTTCAGTTGTACAGGGCAATGGTGAGAGCACACCTGGAGTATTGTGTACAGTACTGGTTTCCTTATTTAAGGAAAGATGCAAATGTGTTAGAAGCAGTTCAGAGAAAGTTTACTCGACTAATACCAGGAATTGGTGAGGAAAGGTTGGACAGGTTAGGCTTGTATCCAGTGGAATTTAGAAGAGTAAGAGGCAACTTAATTGAAGCCTTTAAGATCCTGAGGGGTCTTGACAGGGTGCATGTGGAGAGGATGTTTCCTCTTATGGGAGAATCTAGAACTAGGGGTCGCTGTTTAAAAATAAGTTATCGCTCATTTAAGACAGAGGTAAGGAGAAATTTTATTCTCCCAGAGGGTTGTGAGTCTTTGGAATTCTCTTCCTCAAAACATGGTGGACACAGAGCCTTTGAATATTTTTGAGGCAGAGCTGGATATATTCTTGATTTACAATGGGGTGAAAGGTTATCAGGGGTAAGCAGGAATGCGGAGTTGAGGTTACATCCCGATCAGCCATGATCTTAATGAATGGTGGTGCAAGCTTGAGGGGCTGAATGGCCTACTCCTGCTCCTAATTCATACGTACAATTGTATGTATGTATGCTTGTAAGCCAATATTGACTGAATGGCATTATTAAAGTGGTCAGCCATCTCGATTCTTTATCCAGAGGCAACTGCCAAAATCCGCTGTTTGCATCCAATTTGGTGCATACGGTACTTTTAGCTAACTTGGCAAGACTCTCATCTATTGATTCCATTGAGTAGAACTTGTGTTCCACTGATTTGTTTAGGTGCATCAAGTCCACGCAAATTCTAATTGAACCATTTGGCTTTGTGATTGTGATCATTCCAGAACACCACTTTATGAGAATGGTTACTGGAGTGATAATCTCCTGCTGTAGCAAGTGCTCAATTTTGCCCTTGATTTTGTGCAAGAGTGGATGAGGGACCTTCCTCTGTGTGAAGAGGCAAATTGCTTCTGCATCAGTTCTTAGGATAACATAGTTTTCGGTCTTCAATTTTTCCAATCTTGTAAATAATCTTAGAAATTCATTCCTGAACGTGCTGCTCATCAGCAACTTCATCAATTTTATAGATCAGCTTCAACTGTAAGCATGCCTTCCTGCTTAATAGTAATGATAATGATGATTCTTGGTACTGTATAACATACAGAGGTTCACTGATTTCTCTATTCTTGTATTTTAATTTTGCCAGGTCTGTCTTATGACTTTCAGTATAGTCCCAACTGGACTTTGTAACTGAATGGCTCATGGCTGGAGTATAATATGCTTAAGCCATTTTACTTCATCAAATATGACTGAAACACCTGCCCCTGTGTCTAAATTTAAACCTGTGGGGTATACATCCGCTTCGAGTTTAATGCTCCAGTATTTATTTTCTGTTTCATGTACTTCTCCTAAGAAAGTTATTTCCTTTTTCTGTGGTTCTTCCACTTCTTGTATTTGGCTTGGCCTTAATATTTTTTCTTCCTTTTTTGGGCTCTGTTTTAGATCTGCAGACAATTTTAAAATGTCCAAACTTCGCAGTTGTGGCACTCTGCTCCCCCTGCTGGGTATTCTTTCCGCTTGTGAAGCATTTCAAGATGGTGGTTGACGCCCTTTTCCCCATTTTCGTGGGCTTTTGCTTTGGTGGGCTTTCTCTCTTCTGACCTATATACTGAATGGCCTCACTCATTCATTTCCATGAGACCTCGCCTTCCCCACAAACAAATATTCTATTTTGCTTTCTGAGTTCAGTTTGCCTCACGTTTTGTACTGCTTTAATTAAAGTTAATTCTTCTCTTGTTTGCAAGAGATCCTCCAGGACCCCAACTACTATGAGATCACAAATCAAGTCGTCCCTCAATTTTCCATAGTTGCATTTTTCTGCTAGCCAATATAGATTGTTGATGAGTGAATTCATGCTCTCACCTGGTCTTTGTTTTTGCTTGTTAAATCTTACCTGTTCTATAATTAAAATCTTGCTGAAATACAAATCAAACGCCTGAAGGACCTCCTCGTAAGAACTTGAAGCCTCATTGATTCTCTACCTTGCTATTACATCATCAGCAATAGCTCCAATGACATAAGTAATGTACTGACATGATCCTTTTGTTTTTTTTTGAGCAAACCAGAAGCAGCTCTTACCTGGAAAATCTTTCTCCAGTTGTCCCAGTGCTGAGCTTGTTGCGAACTTCACTGCTTCGGAAAGGTTCTGGGAGTGGTAATGCTGTACCAAGCTCTGGGCCTGTTGCTGCTTTATTGGTGTTGCTTATTGACTCTGGTCTGTGCTCCCTGCTGTCTGGACTCTGGGTCTGTGTCTCAGCTTGCATGTGCTCCTCTCTTATGCTCTGACTTTTCTGGTGAGTCGTCAATTGGTTTCTTTTCGTCATTCTTTCAAGAATTTGTAGGCTTGTCAGGTATGTATTCTTTTCTTGGAGTCTTTCTGGCTTTTTTACTCGCTGTCCGCTACCATTACATTTTGTTGTGTGTTCGGGGTCTAGAGTTCCTGGAGGTTTCTCTATTTTCCCTAAGTAAGCTACTTATGACTGTAGTTTTTAAAACCATTATTATTTATTTACAGCTCTATGTATATTTTAGGAATGCTACATGATGTTGGACTTCTCCTTCCCTCCAGATCTTTGTCACTTAGTCGCATCAGCATCATGTGCTCCTGATGTTAACCCTTTACTCTACTCACATTGACCTGAAGAGTTTCTGAACATCTTTGTTTCAAAAATCAAGGGCAGTCCCTCAGACTCCTTTTTGCCATCCAAATCGAGCCACACATAAGTTCACTTTCCTAACTTCATGCTGCAGTTTCCACCCCTATAAACTCCCATTTTTTTCTTTCAGAGGTTTCCATTTGCTGCATCAGCTTCTTTCTAACCAGATTTCCCTGGTCCACATCTCTTTCTTAGTCTCAAGCTAGCAGCAACATCAACCTCTCCCCATCTTATGGCCCCATAGTGTCAGCCGTGGCTCGAGTGCTAGCAGTCTTGCCCATAAATCATAAACCCATAAACCCTCAGTTGAGGGTTCAAGTCCAGCACAAACTCCAGTCTGACACCTAGTGCAATACTGAGGGCGTGCTGCACTGGAGCGGGTGCTGTCTTTCACATAAGATATTAAAACAGTGGCAGCGTCTGCCATGCCAGGTTGGCATAAAAAACCACAGGTCACCATTCCAAGGAAGAGCAGGGAGTTGTATCCAGTAACCTGGTCAGTATGTATCCCTCAAACAATGTCAACAAGATAATCTGTTAAAAACAAAATAACTGCAGATGCTGGAAATCCAAAACAAAAAAAAACAAAAACAGAATTACCTGGAAAAACTCAGCAGGTCTGGCAGCATCGGCGGAGAAGAAAAGAGTTGACGTTTCAAGTCCTCATGACCCTTCGACAGAACTGTTCTGTCGAAGGGTCATGAGGACTCGAAACGTCAAGATAATCTGTTTCTTTATCACATTGCTGACTATGAGAACTTGATTAGCACAAATTGTCTGTTGTGCTTCCTACTTTACAGCAGTATTTCAACAAGCCTAAAAAAACTTTGCAAAGTATGATGTCATGAAAAGTGCTATATAAATGCAAGTTCTTTCTTTTTTTCATTCTAACCTGTTCCAACAATAAATAAATCAAGCAGTTTTGTCTCTACATTATGTCCTCCAGAGCGTCCTTTTTCCTGCCCTATTCATCATCTACACATTATCACTTAGCCACATCATCTTCAGCATATAGTAAAGTTTTCATCACAGCTACAACCAGGTTATGCTGCACCCAACTCCAACTGTCTATAAAACTCTATTGTCACCATCAACCCTGGGCTGTTACTGTACCATTTGGCTGCCTGTCCAACATCAAGTGTAGGCAGGTTCAAAACTAGACTTATAAAATAGTCACAAATAAAGCTAATAAGGAAATGAGGCGAAAATTTCTTTACCTAGAGAATGCTTGGAATATGGAATTTGCTGGCATTCTAATTAGCTGATTTGAATAGAATAGATAAGGGGAAGCTAGGTAAATACATGAGGGCGAAAGGAATAAAGTGAGGTGAGGAAAGGGTGGGAGGAGGCTGCGTGTGGCATCAACACCAGCATGGAACTGTTGGGCCGAATGGCTAGTTTGTGTGCTGTAGTTTCTGTAGAAGTCAATGTAAGTCCTGGGAAAGTGAAAATTTCCTACAGCCCAACATCTGTGAGACTGAGGCCATCCTGTTCCTCTCTCACCAAAACTCTGGTGCCACTGGCTGCAACTTCAAAGGCCTCTTTGGCTGCACTCTCAGGCTGAATCGGGGAGCTGCAAAATCTCAGTGTCCTTATCAGCCCAGAGCTAATCTTCTTACTTCATATCTGATGCATCTCCTGAACAACCTGCTTGTACTGGGCTGCACTCTGCTTGTGTCCTAACCTCACGCCTGCTGCTGCTGCTGAAACCCAAATCTGTACTATCACCAATCAGAGGTTGGCTCCCTCACCTTCTAACTTCAGTGCCCAACCACCTTCCAGCCTTCACAGCTTAGCTTCTCTCAACAACAACAACAAATTTACATTTATATAGCACCTTTAACATAATGAACTGTCCCAAGGCGAAAGGTGGAGCAGGGTGTCATTAATGCACATGTGAAAACAAACACGGCACCAAGTCCCATCCTGACCCAGCTCCACAGGTTTCCTGAACCTCGGTCAATTGGTTTTCAGGTTCTGAAGGTTTATTTGAGGGGGTGGGGTGAGGAGGGGTGCAGGGAATGCGGCCTACTACATTCAACACATCTGGCCCTGTCCCAAACCCCAGGCATGGATCATTTGTGTGGTGTCACCTCCCTTCCTTGCTGAGGCTTTGAATGGTCCTTATGCTTGCTCTCAGCCCCAACCACTCCCAAACTGCCCTAAAGTGGTGGCTGTTCAATTGAAGCCAGCACTACATGCTCTAGTGGCTGCACAAGTTCAACACTGGGTGTGGCAGAGGGCGAGGGTGCACTCGGCCCCAATCAGGGAGAGGCCACCAGAACATGGATCAGACTTTGGATCGAAAAATATTTACAATGGATGTTGTTTCTCGGACAAAACATTGATAATCATTTCCAAATCTGGAATCGAGGTGCTCTTTAAATCACAGGACTTGCTCTGTATTTACCCTCCTTTACACATTCTCTGCCCTGTATACTTGCTCTATCCTATACATGGGAACAAGACTACATACTGCCCATGTAGCTCAATGTCCTGGGCAGTTTGTAAGAGATCAGCACAGAATGAGTTAAAACATTTTTCTGTTGAGCATAGGTATATTGTGCAGGCAGGCCAAAGGCAAGGTGATCTCCTCAGATAAAATAGCTGATGGAATATGTGAAATTCACTCAGCCATGACATTGATAGTCTGGAAGATGTTAAACTGGTCACTTGTGTTTGTAGGAATAAAATGATCCGAAGATTTTGTGATGGCAGCAGAACCATGGCACTTAAGAGGGTCATAGAACCAAGATGACAGAGTGATTACAGGAGATTGAGGAGAGCTAAATGCATTTTGCTGGCTCTGTTTTGTTATTCTGATGTCACTTTGATGTGTCTTTTTAAAGCTCTGTGATTTAGTGATTGTATGTATGGAATGCAGAGACCAAAGTTAGAATTAGTATAAGAGTTGTGATTGAACCACTGTACACTGTATACAGACTAAATTATGAATGGTGATGTCTCATTTAAGACCTGATTCTGTTTGTTACAACTGTATGTATCTGTATTCTGATGTTTAAAGTACTGTAGTGAGATGAAATAGAATAAGAAAACAATACACATGCTCTGCCCTGTACACATGCCGCATGTTCTGTCCAGTATATGTGCTCTGTCCTGTACACATGCTCTGTCCTGTACACATGTTCTGTCCTGCATTGTCTCTTCCCACCCATACCACCCACCCCTCATGCAACCCCCCACCCCAGGTTCTCCCTCACTACATTATAATAGCGATTACACTTCAAAAATACTTAATTGGCTATATAGTGCTTTAGGATGTCCTAAGGTTGTGAAAAATGCTCTCAAAATGCAAGCCTTTCTTTTTTCCTTCACACACCCTCCTCTCCACGCATGTGTTCTCCCATTCAAGCATGTTCTCTGCTTCTCAACCATGCACTCTGCGTCTCCTGCATGTACTCTCCTTCCCGTACCCACCTTCCTGAGCATGCCCTCTCCCACCGCTCATGTTCTCCCTCTATGTGCACTCTTTCCCCCCACATGTGTGTCCCTCCCACAAGCAAGCTCTGCTGTACAAGCTCTTTCTCCTGTTCATACTCTGGCCTTTTGGACTTTCCAGCATCTCAGCCATACGTCTTGGAGAGAGTGCAGCTGAACATCCAGTAAATAGGCAGGTTAATCCTGGGGTGTCATATCTCAGGCAGAATCTCCATCCACCCTGAAACAGGGTCTCCTGCATCAGAGTGAAAAGGAATGAGTGGGGAATGCCCCACATTGGAAGTTTACTCTTCCTTGGTTTAGAGTCCACTTTGTTTGATGAGGTGAAACTTATTAGCCCCCTGTAGGGTGCAGGTATTCAATGAAGTGGCATTTTATTCATCAGCAGTTCCAAACCTGCTGAAGGCATGACATAGGAGCTGTGCAAACCATGCAACTGCAGAGTCGGGGGGCTCTGAATGGATCTCCTCCCCAAAGTGAATGAGGCCCTTGCAAGGCAGACACTATCCCAGAACCTAGAAGGAACAAGAGAGAAAGGTTTAGAAAACCCTTAAACATAATAGAAAGAAGTGTGGAAGCTTATAAAGGAGGAGAAGTTAGATGTTAAAGATGAGAGGGATTGACCATCAGATAAACGTTACTTAATTAGATTGGTAACCAATCCCAAATATCTCAGAAACATCAAACACTTATTTCCATCATCTTTTTCGGACAGTCGCACTTTCAATTGGGAGGGTGGAGGAAACTGATGGTTGTTGCCTGTGTAATTTGGGCTGGTACTTGCTTGGCTCCGCTCTTTGACCCCGCAGCTCCTCGTGATGAGCAATTCACCTGAGAAGGGAGTTTAAATGGTTGAAAATGAGTTGATTTGGCTTAATTTTGGCTCGGTGGAATGCAGTTTAAGTGGGTCCTTGAAAACCAAAGAAAACATGCCCAAAGGGCAGTTCACACTTGTGCTTCTCTATATATATGTGGAAGGTGCTTGTGAGAAGGCAGGAATTGAGGTTTGAAAGCAACCATCTCCTTCAATGACAGTTCAATTTGCTTTTCTCGTGGTGTTGATTTGTGATTAGTGGTGGATGAAACTGAAACACTGTGAACCTGGTAGCGACTAAGGCCAAAGACTTTGGTAGGTTAGGGAGTGGCTGGTGTCTGTTGGCCTGGTTGTGGATGGATGGGACATAGACCGCTGATGGGGGGGTATCTGAAACATTACCAGCCTGGTGCTGGGTTTTTGGGTGAGTATCAAAAAGCACTCAAAGGGAGCTGTGTTTCCTAGGCACTGGCAGCTTGATGTGGTAGATGGGTCCAAGACAGCAGCCTGCTGGTGGATGGGCAGCAGAGACGCTGTTGGTCCAAATACAAGAATTTTATTATTTGAGCTTATTACAGGTTTAAAATCTAATTCCCCTGTGAGACTGCTCCCTCATCTTCCTGCCTCAAGTTTCCCTACAAGGTTCACTCAGAGAGGTCTACATGTCTAAGATTACTGACAACAAAAATTGAGAAGCCTTCCCTCCTCATTGCCTTTTTTCCTCCTCTTCTTCACTCTTTTCTTACCTGCTTGGATCCTCCTTGGGCCCTCTGCTGGTAGCCAGTGTTTCCACCGCACAACACCCTTTCTGTGCTGTAGTCTGTTAGAATACAAAGGAACAGTACAATAACTCTGGTGAACAATGGAGCAGCTGCATTTATTGGTGCCAGATCCATGTAGGAATGTGCTTGGCTGGCTGGCTGGTGGCAAAACGTGGAAACCCAACTCAAACTGAACGCCTATATAGAGATTCTGTCTGTCCAATGTGGAGTGACACAGCATCTCACTTTGTAGGGAAAACATCCCACTTATCTAAGTTGGGACATATCAGTTGTGGCTCAGTGGCAGCACACTCACACCTCTGAAAGAGTAGGATGTGGGTCCACACCCCATTCCAGAGACTTGAGCACATAATCTAGGCTGACACCAGCGTAGTTACTGCAGTGCTGCATTTTAAGGGGAGATGTCTTTCAGATGAGATGTTAAGCCAAGATCCCAAATATCCTCTCAAGTGAGCATAAAAGGCACTATTCTGAAGAAGAGCCAAGGTATTCTCCCCAGTATCCTGACCAATATTTATCCTCAACCAATATCATCAGAACAGATTATCTGGGCATTATATTATCACTTTTCTGTGACAAGAATTACTACACTTCAAAAAGTACTAGTGCTTTAGTTGGTCCTGAGTTTGTGAAAAGCAAGAAATAAATGCAAGTCCTTTCTTTCTTCTAAGAGCTAGTGTCCAGGTTGGGAACCTAAAGTCTTGGGGGCCTCAAGAATGCCCAGCGGAATTGCAGCTTCATCAGCTAAGACCAGGCACCCCGTCAGCACTGCTAACCTTCCCCTGGCTCAGCTCAGATCTCCTTACTCTGAGGATATTGACTGAAAAAATCTGGCAGCAGCTGTTATGTCTTCTCATTCTAAGGCTCGAAATAATCACACTGTAAGCCTCAAAATGTTGGAGCTTCAATGAGTGTATTTCTTACAGATCTCCATGTGGCTGGTGGACCAATGTTGCTCGGCACCTGACTGCAGTGCAGCGGTAAATGTGACACCCTGGATGTACATTCTCATAATAATTAGCTCCTAGCGCTTGATAAATAATTTAACAATATAACGCCAGGTGCGTGGGAACATCTCTACTTGCAAGTTCTCCTCCAACTCACACACCACCTTGGCTTGGAAACATATTACTGTCCCTTCATCATTGCTAGGTCAAAATCCTGGAACTCCCTTCCAATGGGTGTACCTGCATCATGTGGACTGCAGCGGTTCAAGAAGGCGGTTCACCACCAGCTTCTCAAGAGCAAATCGGGATGGGCAGCAAATGCTGGCCTTGCCAGTGAAGCCCACATTCTGTGAATGAATTAAACCAAATCCATATAAAGCTAAATGGCCCAGGTCTAACCCTTCCAGCTACTAAGAAGCAGATCTAGCTGGCCAGTAATCCCTGTGGACCTGACTAGATTATCTTACCAGACCTATCATAGAAGATTGACTCCGTTTCAATATCTCATTGCCAAGTACATCACCTTGGGGTCATCTCAATGCCAGATACATTCTGCTCACCTTGCATTCGGAGTTGCTTATGCAGAATGGGCAAACATGCTTTTGATAAAGTAGGTACCAAATGCTCTCCCAACATTAAAGATCATTTCCTGCTGCAGCAGAGTGACAACATCATTTCTCACACCAGCTCCCCGTGTAGCCTGTAATAATTTTGAATCAATGGAAGTTCTGGTTCTGTGCTGTGGGCCCATGTCAAGGAGAAAAGGGAATTAAGCATGAAGTCATTTCACAAGGGGCTGATACAACTTGTACACTGTCAAGTCTTTCAACTCATCACTCTGGGCCTGATTGTGAACTCAGGACCAAGTGAAAGGGTTATTGCAACACCAGAACGTAAGGACCAAGAACAATTTTCAGTCACACAGCTATGTGTGCATGGATTATTGTTGTATCAAACAATCCAGTATTTCAGTAATAAATAAAGAAATGATTTGTGCTTTGGAAGTTGGCAGATGAGAAATTAGGAAGGTACAAGTGAATTACGGGGTTAAGATGCAGCCTCCCTTTCCTCTTTGTGTTCACTGTTTGCCAATAGGACAATGCGTCAAAATGGGCTAAATATTATCATAATTCCTCTGTTGGGTTATAAGTTGTAAGGCAATTCACGGGGAGCAAATTTGGATGATTATTATAAATTAGCTCAGTCCTTTAGAAAGATATGAGAACTTTGAGACAGTGTTACAGCTTCACAACACTTAATGCATCCAAACAAAGTTTGTTGTAACATTGGCAGCTTCTTCCCTCTGTGTGAAAGTTACCAGAAAAGCAAAGCTACTTACTGTGAATGCCGGGGGAGGTTAATGGCTGGTACACTGAGATCAGATCATAGGAAGGACAATAGCACTGCCTTTATGATGTAAAGAACTACAATCAGACAGCATCAAGTGACACAGAGATGGGAGATCTCCTTTTCTCCAGTGTTGAAGGAATGTATTTCCTTTTTTAAGTTTTTAATTTCCAGCTGCCTTTGTGTTTGGCTTTTCCTTTCTCTAGTGCACATCAATTATCATCAATTTTCCTGGTATGATTCCCTGGGGCCATTCCCAAAGCCAGCCATTCGAGCTCTTCATGAATATCAGACATGTGTCAGTTCTGATCTGACTTAACTATCAGAAAGTACCTGAGAGCATGAGAAGTAAAGTGCTCTCTGATTTTTCTCTTCCCGTAGGGAAGTTCCTGGCCATGCCTCTTCTAAGACACAGCGCAAGTCAGAACGTGATTGGTTTTACAGGCCAGAGGATGGTAGACAGTAGTGTTCCCCACAGGTCAGTGCTGGGACCACTGCTTTTTGCTATGTAAAGCAATATCCATTGGAATATTGGAATAGAGAGTAAAATTTCAAAATTTACCAATGATACCAAACTTGGAGGAGTGGTAGACAGTGAGGATGATACCAGTCGACTGCAACAGGACATAGTTAGGCTAGAAGAATGGGAAGAGAAGAGCCAGATGGAATTTAACACAGAGAAGTGTGATGCATTTTGACAGAAGGGATAGAGGGGGGCAATGTACAGTTAATGACACAGTTCTAAAGAGTGTGTGGGGGCAGAGGAACCTGGGGGTTTACATGCAAAGATCTCTGAAGCTGGCAGGACATATTGAGAATGCAGTTCGTAAATCGTAAAGGATCTTGGGCTTCATAAATAGAGGTGTTGATTACAAAAACAGGAAAGTTATCCCGAACCTTCATAAAGCTTTGGTTGGCCCAAAACTGGGAGTATTGCATCCATTTCTGGTCACTGTACTTTAAGAAGGATATAAAAGTCATTGAAAGGGTACACGGGAATGGTTCCAGTGATGTGGAGGGTATTTAGCTACAAGGTTATTTTGGGGAAGCTGAGGTCATTCTCCTCAGACCAAAGGAGGTTGAGGGGAGATCTCAAGATTATGACAGGTTTAAATAATGTAGACAAAGAAATGCTATTCCCATTAGCTGATTGTACAAGGACGAGGGAATATAGTTTCAGGTTTTGGGCAAGAGATACAGGGGGATGTGTGGAAGAACACAGCGAGTGGTAAGGACCTAGTACTCATTGCCAAGGAGGTGGTGTAAGTGGAGATGATCAATGATTTAAAAAGGAAATTGGATGAGCATTTGAGGGGAAAAAAACTTGCAGGGTTACAGAGATGGGGCAGGAGAATGGGACCGACTGGATTGCTCTAAAGAGAGCTGGCATCAACACAATGGGCTGAATGGCCTCCTGATGCACCATAAGTGAGTTGACTCTATGAGAGTTTTAACTTATCTGCCCACCTAGGTTGCCATCCTTACAGGAATGTCCTGGAGTCTCCAGCAATTAAAAGCTAATCCCCTGGATGGTGGTGCCAATAACCCAGGAGAGATATCATAGGGCCACGAAAAAAATGATGTTTTTATTAAGTTCTTGTTGAACAGTTTTGTTACTCATGAAAACATTGGAGCTGGGAAAAAGAGGCTGTTTGACTAACAGAAAAGAATCATCCAAACAGGTAACAGAGTTATTGTTTTTTATGTAGCAGAGGAAGGTTGAGCTCCATGAGGACGGACATGCAGAGCGACTAATGATAGGTGCGAGGGGGGCCATGCTATTTGGAAGCAGGAGGTCATGTGATGAAATTTCTCAGAATACATCCAGACAGACTTCGCAGCCCACCCACCCCCTGCCTCGCTGTTGCCTTGTGCATACATTCCAAGAGATCGCAATAAGAATTACAGCGAAGCAGTATTCTTTACACTGAGCAGAATAAATCAGGGTGAACAGTAAATCTCAATATCATTCTTTATATGCTATAGCCGTGTAAGCGCATGGATCAACTGACCTTCACTCACACCCTCAGGGTCCACTACAGATTCCCAAAATCACTTTACAAGCAAACTAAATACCACTTGTTACCTTTAAAAACAACACAGGCACAGTGAAAAAGTTCAAACTTGTAACATAATCTCGGTGACATTTAGGAATCACTTGGGATTCATTTTTAGATCTAATGGTGACATTTGAACCTTCAGGTCTGCTCTGTTCCGCTGTTCTGATGCACATCACCCATAATTTTCTATTTGTGTTGCAAAATCTGATTGTTTTAAGAAAGTGGCTCCTGCTTTGCACTGCATTATTCTTGAGGGTTAAGAGTTTATTTTGAATGGACCATAACTTCTGAGCTCCAGGGGAACGTACCTGGGGGGGTTCCCCAAAGATGTGCTACGGAAACCCCCACAGTAATGTAGAATAGGGTCTGGTTGGAGAAGCACACACATGTTAGTGCTCTGTTACTTGTGTAAATAAACAGCATGTGCTTCATCTTACATTGGTCTCTGTGTCTGCAGCACCTTGTTCACCAACTCACTCGCCAGTAGATAGGCTTGCAACTGTGTTCACCGATCAAAGGGACCCGACAGAGAAGGAACATAACAACTGGTGATGAGGCAAAACACAACCAGTTGATGACACCAAAGAAAGCTGCGAAATTCAAAGAAGTGAATCAGCCAAGCAAAGCAATAATAACTACAGCCTTCATCATAGTAGCCGAAGTTATCTCTCTCCGGTATGCCACAGTTTGGCCATATTGAACTGTTTGATCAGACAACCAATGGCAGGTCACATTATACTGAATGCCTCATGTCCTTCTTTTTGGCCAACGACATATCGGGGGAGGAGAAGAGGCGAGCAGTCCTCTTATTGACATGTGGCAGTTAAACATATGGCCTAATTCATAGTCTAACAGCACCCAACACCCCAGATTCCAAGAGTTGGTAAATCTTGTGAAAAGCCATTTTCAACTGAAACCCTTGGTAACAACACAACATTTTAAATTTAATTTGAGATGTCGCCCCTGGAGAGACAGTCGCTTGCTATGTAGCAGCCTTGAAACAACTGACAGAGCACTATGAGTTTGGGATGTCAATTAACGACGTGTTAAGAGACTGATTAGTATGTGGGATTAATGAAGGCGCCATTCAAAAAAGGTTGTTGCCAGAAATGAATTTAGACTTCAGCAAGGTGCTGGAGTTGGCACTCATAATGGGGACGCAGTCAGGGATTCAGAAGCAATCAAGGAAGCACAAAATGGTGCCGTCCTTCATGTGGGGAGGGAAGCACCGGTTAGAAATGGCGCAGAAGTGCTAAGCTCCATGGAAAGGCAGGAAATAGCCACCATTAACAGACCAGCAAAAAACAATGGTTTAGCAGAGAAAACCTACAATAATAACAGCAGAAATGGAAGCAAGTGAATGACAATTTAAAAGAATCGAGTGTTTCTATAGCCATCATAATGGGCACTTTATATGATATTATAAGGACAGATTAAAACAAAATTTTAAGCAGAAAGGTAGAAATCGTGAAATCCATATAATAGAGGAAGCAGAAGAAACAGAGTCAGATATTTACTCACTATACAGCTTAAAAATGGGTAAAACAAAGTCAATCTAGGTGACAGTGAAAGTCAACAGGAAACCCATCCGATTGGAAGTGAATATAGGGGCATCCACAACAGTTATAGAGGAACATACATTCAAATATCTGAATGGAGACCACTCATTAAATCTGGAAAATTCAGATGCTAAATTAAAGAGGACTGGTGAGGTCATACAAGTAAGAGGTATATGCAAAGTTCTAGTACAGTATGAAAATCAGTCTGTTAATTTACCCCTAATAGTGGTAGCAGGATTGGGTCCAAGCCTACTTGATCAGAACTGGCTTAAGGAAATAAAGTTGGAGTTGACTAAGTTTTTTCAACTCAGAACGAAAGACCCACAAAGAATTATAAAAGAAATATGCCTCTGTGTTCAGGGAAGAGCTTGGGAAGATTCAGGGGCTGCAAACTAAAATCCACGTGGATCCCGGGGCAACCCCCAGATTCTTGAAGGTACAGCCAGTCCCCTATGCATTACGTGAAAAAGTTGATGTTGAATTAGACAGGCTGGGAAGGTTGGGAGTCTTACAACCTGTACAATTTTCTGAATGGGCAGCGCCCATAGTTCCTGTACTAAAGCCTGACCAGAGTGTGTGAATATGTGGGGAATATAAGTTGACCATTAACAAAGTGACCAGGCTTGACTGGCATCCTATACTGAAAATTGATGAATTGTACACCAAGCTGTCAGGAGGAATTGTATGTATGAAACTCAACATGAGCCACGCTTACCAGTAAGTCAAGCTAGAAAAGGCCTCTGGGAATTTTGTGGCTATCAACACGCATAGGGAGTTATACCATTATATCAGGTTACTCCTCGGAGTCTCATCAGCTTGTGCTATTTTCCAACGGACAATGGAGAATTTACTTCAAGGTTTGCCCCAATTGGTGGTTTATCTCGATGATGTCCTAGTAACATGATTAACTGATGAAGAACACTTGGCTAACTTGGAAGAGGTATTAAAGCATTTTTCACAAGCCAGAGTAAATTTGAAAAGGGAAAAATGTTTCTTCCAAGCAAAAGAAGTGGTTTACCTAGCCTATAAGGACGACTTGCAGGGCCTTCACCCAATAGAAGACAAGATGACAGCTATTCGTGAGGCGCCAGCACCAAAAAAACACCTCAGAACTCAAGTCCTTCTTGGGAATGATTAACTATTATTGCCATTTTCTCCCAAATTTGTCAACAGTACTGGCTCCATTATATGGTTAGCTCCAGAAAAACCACAGGTGTACTTGGCAAGCTCCACAACAACAGGCTTTTACAGCAGTAAAGCAGTTGCTATATTCATTGGTCTTGTTGGTACATTCCGACCTAAAAAAAAATTAATTTTGACCTGCGGTGCATCCCCTTATGGAGTAGGGGCAGTATTGTTGGATGGCTCCGAACGGCCCATTGGTTACATCTGAAGAACACTTAGTATTGCAGAATGAAGATACTCACAAATAGAGAAAGAGGGCTTATCCATTGTATTTGGCATTAAGAAGCTCCACCAATACATCCATGATTACCATTTCACCATTGTATCCGACCACAAGCCACTACTAGGCTAGTTCAGGGAAGATAGGGCAATACCCCCCATTGCCTCTGCATGCATCCAAAGGTAGGCACTGATTCTAGTTTCTTACAATTATACTTTTATCCACCAGCCGGAAAGCCAGGTTGAAATTACCCAATGCACTGAGCCGATTACCTCTAAAAGACAGCACTGTGAACGTCCCAATTCCTTAAGAACTTGTCTTGTTATTAAATTTTCTGGTTTCATCACCAGTACATGCCAAACAAATCAGAGAGTGGACAGATTGTGATCCAGTTTTGTCTCATGTAAAGGGATAAGTCTATAGGGATAGTCTAATGAGCCAAAGTCTGACTTTAATAGGAGATATGAGCTCACCTGCCAGGACGGCATCTTGCTGTGGGGAGCGAGAGTCATTGTGCCTCTGAGAGGAAGAGAGCCATTATTGACGAATTGCATAGTGCTCACCCCGGCATCTCTAGAATGAAAATGTTGGCGTGCAACTACTTGTGGTGGCCAGGGATGGACATAGAAATTGAAAACTTAGTCAAGAGCTGCATGCTATGCCAACAGGTACAGAAATTATACCATTACGCTCCATTGCGTCCTGGGAATGGCCAGGAAGGCCATGGGTCTGCCTCTGCATTGACTACATGGGGCCTTTTTTTGGGCACAATGTTCCCCTTGATTATAAATGTTCACTCGAAGTGGATGGATGTATGCAAGGTGAGATCACCCACATCTGCCGCCACCATAGTCAGATTGCGCCAGAGTTTTGCGATACACAGTTTACCAGAGATAATAGTGTCTGCTAATGGAAAGGCATTCACCAGCGGGGAATTCCAAAGATTTACAAGTCTCAATGGCATTACACATGTCAATACCTTGCCATACCACACTGCATCAAATGGGTTGGCCAAAAGGGCAGTCCAGGCCTCCAAGTCCAGAATGAAAAAAGTGGATGGAGACTGTTGCAACTAGATTATCGCGTTTCATACTCAGCAATAGGACTACGCCACACACAACCCCCGGTATTGCTCCCGCAGTGTTATTCATGAGGTGACATCTCAGGACACGTTTGAGTCTCATGAGGCTGAATTTAGTGGGGAGGGTAGAGAGAGTCAGGAGGCCCAGATAAATGGACATGATTGCCATAATTGTGAAAGAAACTTCACTGTTGGAGACAGTTTTTGCAAATAACTTTAGAGATGGGCTCAAATAGCTATCAAGTGAAGTTAGTGCAGGACCCCTTTCCTATCACATATTGGTCAAAGGTTGGATAATTAGCAGATATGTAGATCACCTCAAGAAAAGTGAAACAGATCTACAAGAAAGGATGAGCCAAGCATTCTCTTTGGAGTCTAAACCACATGTGGAAGGAGCTCCACTTGGTTTGGAAGTGCCTGTAGGATCCATTGAACCTGAGAGTGTTGAAGAGACAAACTTACAGGTTCCTACTGGAGAGCCTGGTGGACAGATAACTCCTGAGAGGGAGGCCTCGGATAAACCATCCGAAGTTGTAGAACTATGATGTTCGACACATTTGTTGTAGCCTCCTGAGAGACTGAATTTGAAAATAGTTTATTTATGTAAATAGTTATTATATTGTAAAGATTGTAAATTTTACTTTCGAGTAAAGGAGGAGGTATGTGGTAATCTGAGGTGCAATACACATTTAAGAGAATGTGAGCAGGTTGGCCACGTGATTATATTACCCAATTGTTGTGTAGCTCAGGCTACAATGTTAATTAGTAGTTTAGAATAGGGAATGGTTGGAGAAGCACACATTGTGTTAGTGCTCTGTTACTTGCATTAATAAACAGCATGCGCTTCATCTTACATTGGTCTCTACGCCTGCAGCATCTTGTTTACCAACTCACTCACCAGTAGATAGGCGTGCAACCGTGTTCACTGAGCAAAGCGATCCGACAGAGAAGGAACATAACAGCTACTTCCAACTGAGCTGCCCTCGATTGTAGGCCTCGGGAACCTGCTGCACTACAAAGCTCTCACCTGGTCTGAGTTGGAAGGTCGGGCGGAGTAGGAGCGGCTGGATTTCAAGGTAAGTAGTTACGAGTGGAGTAGCAATCCAACTCAACTGCCACTCCACCAGAAATTATGGGCCATCACTTCCATCTGGAGACAGAATGAAGCACACCTCATCTCCCAGGTCCAGCAAGAGATATAACGTAGGCCTAACAAAAGGTTTCTTGAACTAAACATATGTCCATATTTAGTATTTTTATAGAAACCTGGTAAGTAGTTTTATAAAATCTTGCTTTTTTTAAAGCATAATTCCTTCCTAGATAACCGTGGTGCCACATCAAATGTCCGACTGTTATAAGGTCAGATTTCAAAATGGCCACTGTGACATTATGTTAAAGGGAACTCAGGTTAACTTATGAATTCTATATTAGGAATCTTCTTTTATTAATGAATTACAGCCAGGGCTTCACCATTAAACAAATGAAATTTTTAGGGAGATTTAGTGTAGGATTTAGTCAGAATCCCTGGTCGGTCGGGATAACGTTTACAACAGGGCTCATTTCACGATTCTCAAATGACCACATGCAGCTACTGAATTGATTTAGTAACTACCAAAGGTGATTATCCAGCTGAAGAAAGTGAGTAATGAAGCTCACCAACAAGGCAATTTAGAGATTTTGAAAGACTGATATTTGTACATCTCTTTCCTGGTCCCACATCATGTTTCTTATGGTTAGCCCGGGCTTTGGAGAATGGAACATTAAGCTGCTGCTCAGTTATACCCTATGATGAAGTAGTCTGAATGGGTTCTACGATCAACTAGAAGCTAACTAATAGAATCATATGGGTCATTTTAACCTAGTTCACCAGTGGTAGCGGGTTGGAGGGAGTGGGGTAATGTTCCTACAGGAAATGGTAGAACACCCCATCCAATTTTGACTCCAAGGGTGACTAAAATTGTGTACAGTGTAAAACTAGTATTGCAACCAATCCAGTTAGTTTCCTGATGAGCAGGAACATAACAGCACAGAAAGAGGTCCAACAGGCCCATGCAGGCTTTTTGAAAGTGATAGTCAATCAAGAAATAAGAGGAACTTGTAACAAAGGCAATGGAATGGTACTGGGGGACTTTAATCTTAATACAGACTACACAAATCAAATTGGCATTTGAAACAGTTTCATAGAAGGATACATCATAGAATTGGGAAGAGGCTATTTTAGATCTGGGCTTTTATAGTAAGACATAGCTAGCAATCTCATAGCAAGGGATTCTCTGGGGAAGAGTGATCATAATATGTGAGAATCTCACATTGAGTTCAGGAGTGCCGTAAGTCCAAAGCTGGAGTATTAAACTTAAATAAAGCCAAAGTCATGAATGCTGAACTTTACAAGACAGTTATATTTTGTAATGTACTTTTAACTCAAGGTAAAACACACAATTCTGGATAAACACCTCAGCTTGGAGGCATGCCCATGTGTTCCTGTTGCCATGGGTTGAGAACTTCACACAGAAACCCTTTGCAGTGTGACGACCTTGGACCCAGTAACAGTTAAGAAAGTTTGTAATTACATTAAAATATTTGCAGGATTTGTGATTATTTTTAAGCATGTTTGAAAAGGGCTTTAAAAAGTTTATATCACTTGTAAAGGGATCAAATGTAATTTTTGGATAATAAGAAATATTGGTCCATGTGACTTGGTGCCCCTTGACCTGGAAGCAGTACCAACAGGAAGGACATTAAAATATGGAGGTTGTTTGGCACATAAAGTGAAAGCAAAGTCAGAAAGAAGAAAGGAAAGAAATGTTCCATACAGGAAAGACTGTGAGGGATGGATGTGATATTGCATTAAGATGGGGTTAGTGGTAGTTTTACATGGATGCTGCTGCCTGTGTAGAATCAGCTAAGTCCTGGAAGGAAAGGGACTGGAATTCTGCTTGGAAGACTGTGTAGCTGAAATAGGGACCTACAGGCATAATTTGCTGCATTCTAAATCAGTGAGACAGTCTCTGTTGTATCTGCTATTCCATGTCTAATTTATAGTTTATATTGACTATGATTTGCCTGTTAATTTATGTTTAACTTACGTTGATTTGGACTTGCATTAAAGTAAAAGTTAGAAAAAGTGAGATCTTGTTGGTAAATTTTCATTTGGGGACGTTATTGGTAAGTTTGGTTATTTTAGCTTAAGGATCCCCACCAGAATCATAATGTCAATTCAGCAGAAGTGAGGGGCAAGTTGGCTAAGGTAGATTGGAGAATTAGATTGAAAGTTACAACAGTAGATAAGCAATAGCAACACCTTAAATTAATAACCTTTAACTCTCAGCAAATATACATTCTATTGAAAAATGAAATCTCCATTGGAAATCCATGGCTAATTAAAAAGCTTAAGGATAGTATTAGATTAAAAGAGGGACATATAATATTGCTGAGAATAGTAAGTCTGAGGATTGGGAGAGTTTTAGAAGCTTGCAAAGGATGACACAAAAATGATAAAGTGGAAGGAATAGTAAACAAGCAAGAAATGTAAATACGAATTGTAGAAGCTTCTATGAGTATGTAAAATGGAAAAGAGTAGGAAATGTACATGTGGGTCCCTTAGAGACAGAAAGGAGAATTTATAGATGGTGGAATAAAGAAATAGCAAAGATGTTAAACAAATGTTTTGGCTGGAATTTTCCGGCCCCTCATGCTGGCGGATTCTTCTGGTCCCGCCAATGTGAAGGGATATTTCAATGCCTTACCGGCCTCGCCGCGGGGTGCGGGAAAATTCCAGCCTTTGTGCCTGACTTCACAGTAGAAGGCATGAAATAAACAGTGGGGAATCAAGGGTCAAAAGAGAATGAGGAACTTATAATAATGAATATAGTAAAGAGAAAGTAGAGTGGAACTCCTGTGGAAGATCTGGCTGCAGAGCTAATCAATGCACTAGTTGTCATCCTTCACAATTCCTCATATTCTAGAATGGTCCCAATGAATTGGAACATGGCAAATGAAACACCACTATTCAAGAAAGGAGGGAGAGAGGAAACAGGAAACTACCAGTTAGTTAGCCTGACATCATTTGTCAGAAAAATCCTGGAATACTTTACTAAAGTAATGGCAGCAAGGCACTTAGAAAATTGTAATATGGTTAAGCTGAATCAACATGCTTTTATGGAAGGGCAATTATGTTTGACAAACATATTAGAGTTTTTTGAAGATGTAACTAGCTGGGTAGATAAAGGGGAACCAGTGGATGTAGTTGGTCATTCCTCGCATCAGCATGCTTTGCAGGGGCACCCATTCTTCTCTGGTGAGGCACCTCCTCACATCCCTGTCTGAATAGCCACCGCTGATACTCACCCTCATGTAATGCAATGTCACACCCATCCCTCACAGTCGCCCGCCCTCTCAAATTATTCCACAGCTAACACTCTCCTCTTGCAGCAGAGAGGACAGTGCACCAGGCAGAGACCTTCTCATCAGGAGGGGACACATCCCCACATCCCTCCCATGGTGACCTTCCCACCGTCTCTACATTGACAGCTGCAGAGGTGGAGGCACTGGAGGTGAGCTGGGTTTCAGCATGCCTGGCCATTGGGGATGGAGAGATGGGGGTCTCCCAGCTACATGCTGACAAAATTAAGTATCACACAGTCACATGGCATACAACATTCACTCATGTCGACTTGATGTCAGGAGGCAATGAAATATGATAATATGCAAATAATGACTTAGAACCCTCTCACCCTCTCAGTTCTAATTCATTTTTGTGTGGATTCAGGAAAAACTGACCTGCACAGTCTTGCACCATCCAAAATGCACTCCTGCACCCTGTGTGATTTTGCCCAGGAGTTTGTGTTTTCAGCCAGGAGTTGGGTTTGCAATGCATTTTGCGAGCTGTGATGGACTGGTCAAGGAGTGTGGTGCAGAGGCGGGCTGTTTAGAAGGCCGACCTCAGTTCTCTAACACAACAGCCCAGCTCTCAACATTATTGAAAGGCCCCTTAAATCCCACCCCTCACCCCCCTAACCACCTATGCGTCATGTCGGCATTTTAGTCCCGCCACTTTATTTCAATATTGTTTCCGGTTTCCCAGCCAATTAGCTGAAGCAGCCTTGATGACAACCCACTGAGTTGATTTCAACTCCAGTGTTTAAACTGACATTGCAAACATGAAATTTGACTTTGGAGTTGGAAGCAAAATAGAGTGAAGTGACAGAATGAAGCACACACGTTCATGGCTCACCACTTATTTTAATGACACCTCCCTGGATGTGCTGCTGGTGACTGTAAAGGCCTAAAGGGGGATATTGTTCCTTACTAACGGAGGAAGAGGCCTGCCAGTGGAAAAAAGCAGATGATGGAGACAGGGACAGCAGTGAAGAATCTGCAGTCAGTATCCCACAAGCTGCCTCATGTCACCATAGCTAAGCCTGCCCCTGCATGAGCAGAGTGGTCTTTGATGGGCCTCTCACAGGTTCAAAAAGCCATTGGCCAAGAGTATCTCAGCAGTCGGATCAGGGGTCTGTGCAGCTTGTCTTTACCTCTGTTGAAAGTGCAGGAGTTGCACCATGTAGAAGTGCTTGGAAAAGGAAGAGTAAAGGTTTGTAATTACCCCAGGGCTATGTAGAGAGATGTGTTACACAATGCTATATTGTTAAGTTTCTCCTTGATTTTTTGAGCCACATAAATATTATTTGTTTACACCATTTTCCGATATTGCCTATTTTTGATTGGTGCCTTTTCACTTGTGATAACTGTTAAGATAAGAATTAATGTTGAGCAAGGGAAGGATGTGAGAGGAATATTTGGCTGTTTACAGGACTGTTTTGTATTAAGGGAAGTGAACAGTGGGTATTGCATGTGGCTGTCACACCAGTGGACAGTTGGAACCTAACAGAACCTCACCACAATATGAGTATCCCAGACAACAATGTGTGCGATACTGCTGCTGCATCACGTTTCGTCACTACCGCCTCCTCTGAATCATCTGAAGAGGCTCTGGGCTCTGTGTCTGGTTCCTCCCAGGTCCAAACCTCGCTGCTGTACAATGTTGTGCCAAGTACAGCTCATCATGACCATTCTGGAGTCTCTGGATGGTGTGTATTGACAGGCGCTTCCTGATCTGTCCAGGCACCTGAAGCTCATCTTCAAAATACCGATGACTTGCTCAATGACAAATCTGGTTGCTATGTGATGTTCATTGCATCACTCCTGAGCCTTATTGTTTGGGTTCCTCACAGTGTCATCAGCCACATTTTAAGTGGGTATCCCTTGTCACCGAGTAGCCAGCTGGAAGTCTGCTTCGAGGCGCAAAGAGATTGGGGTGGCTGGGTAAAAGCATCCTGGCAGCTGCCTGGGGATCCTGTGCAAATCTGCATATGCATCTTTTAGCAGTTGCACACCAGATGCACGTTGATGAAGTGGAAGCCCTTGCTGTTGATGAATACCCTTTGTTGTCGTGGGGTGCCTGAATTGCCACATACATACAGTCGATGATGCCCCTCAGCCAGCTAGAGCCACAAACCCAAATGCCCACTCACCCTAACCAGCAAATCAGTGCCAAAGTTGATATAATTATCTTCATTTTCAAAAAGCCATCAATCACCTGCCTTATGCATTTGTGGGTCACTGACTGCCAGATCCACCAAATGTTTCAGGCAGAGACCAGGAACATACAAGAGGGAAAGAAGCTGAGGACAGTAGTGACTCTGACAGCCACTTGTAAAGCATGGCCACCAGACCCGGTTGGTAGTTGGCCTTATTCCAGCAGACGGTAAATGTTTGCCATCAGCAGACACGAGACCTTGAGCCTCCCGAGACACTGGTGTTCAGATATGTTGAGGAAGCTAGTCCTCTGCCTGTAGATTCTGTGTTGTGAGCCTGGCATCCTGAGAACTGCACCTCACTGCTCATCCCTTCTCCCCTGCGAACGGCAGGTCTGTGATGAGGAGGTTGTTGCTGCTCCTGTTCCTGTTCCTGTTGCAGGTCATCTTGGCCCTCATCTGAGTTTCAAATTAAAACAGCATAAGCAGTACCCATGCCAATCTGATAGCTCACAGCTCTAAAATAGAGGTCAGACACACAACCTCCAACATTGTGAAAGTGACCTCTCAGCATGAACACCGTTCCCATACAAACAGGCAAGAAATCAGCCATGGAAAGTTTCAGTTTTTATTGGTATATTTCCCTCTCATGTCTTCAGTTCATTCTATTGCCCTCTGTGTTTTTGCTTTGCTTTCACTGGCAAGTTCCAGAAGGTCCGGGAAACCTGTGCATCCACAATTAAATTCTAAAAGCCATGTTAATGTTGCTGTAATTGAGTGATTAATATTTTAAAATTGACAACCTATCTCCCTTGAAGGGTTTGAGTGCATGAGCCTAATAGATTGCAATTAAATGCAGAAGCTGGTCAGTTGGAGCTTATTCCCAGTGCCTTGTTAATTTCCCTGGTTTTAATACTCCACCCATTTACAAATCCACACATACCTGCACATTAAAACTTAGCCCTTATTTTTCAAGGAATAGATGGCATCCTTCCTCTACCCACCAAAATGTACAATACACATTTCTATATTGAAACTTGTTTGTTGTTGACATACCTATTCTGCAGGTTTATTAATGTCTTCCTTTATTTTGTCACAATCCTTTTCAATACTCACTAAACCCTGCAATTCGTTGTCACATTTAAATGTTGAAATTGTACTTCCAATTCCCAAGCCCAATTGATTATGTAAATGGTAAAGAACCATGGTCCCAGCACCGATCCTTCTCACTGTCCACCAGTCTGAGTAACTACCTCAATCACTACCATTGGTTTTCTAAATTTAGCTAGCTTGTGCTCCAATTTGCTTCTTGTCCCTTGACTCAACATGCTTCAGACATGCGCCTACTGTGCAGTACCTTACTGAGGACATTTTGAAAGTCCAAATGTATCACATTTATCAAATAAAAATTGTCTTTTCTTTCTGTTACATCTTCAAAGCATTCAGTCAGGTTGGTCAACCGTCACCTTTATTATGAAACCTGTACTATTATTGTTTTAGTTTGGGTTTCTAGATGTTTTTTCATTTCACTTTATGTAAAGATGCCATTCTGTCTCCTACCGCTGACATTAAGCTAACTGGTCTATGGACTTCTCTGTTCTCTGGACTTGTTCTATCTCCTATCTCCTCTGGCATTACTCCCTTTTTGAAATAATTTTTATATATAATGCCTCTGCTATCTTTTCCCTAACTGCTTTCAATATGTGCATATGCAATCCATCCCATGTTTTCTCCGCTCTAAGTTTGGCTAGTTTAACAATTATCCCTCCCGCTTCCCAACTTAAATGCTTTTATTTAGTTTTTGATCTTGTTTTCGGATGTCATGCCCACATTATTAGCCTTCCTAGCAAATGCTGCCGCAATGTAACTATTCAATATTTCTTGCCATTTTGCTGTCATTACCTGTGAGTTTATCATATAGCTTCCTTAGTGGCCCTAATCCTATCCTAATTTTTCTTTTCTTATCTATGTGTCTGTAGAAAGCTTTGCAATTTCTTTTTGTAATCCTCGATAATTTGATTCTGTACTTTCTCTTTGCCTTCTTGTTTGACATCTTCCCTAACCTCTTTGTATTGCCTTCTGACCTCCTGTCCTTTATCGTCTGTGTCGTTAGTGAATGCCTTTTAATTTATCCTTATCCATTTATTCATTCACAGTGTTTCATTATTGGCTGGTTTGCTCTTGTTTTTTTGCAGAATATATCTCTCTTAAAATCTATTGTTCACTGTTATAAGTACTTCCCTCTCTGTCAAACTCTTTTTTTCACACTTGACCTCCCCTAGTTCCATTCTCATCCCCTCAAAATTAGCTTGTTTTCCAATTTACTAACTGGTCTTTGTCTTATATCTTTCTCAATTATTATTTTAAACCTTAGATTGTTGGGCTTCTTACATAGCGGGTTAAAAAAAAAATCCTGAACACACTGTACAAACTCCAATCCTTCACCCCCTTCACCTAGCTCCTATCAGAGGGGTGTCATAAAGATAATCCATGATTATTATTTTGTATCCTTTACTCATTTCGTAGACTTTAGCACATATTTCTTCCACCACTTTCCTTCTGCCATTAGAGGTTTTATGGAATACCCCTGTTAACTAAACCAATCCTTTCTCACCCTTTATCTCAATCATTATGGATCTGTTTCTATCTCAATGTTAGTTATGTCCCTTTATTCTATTGCTCTCGTGTCATATCTTATTAGCACAGCTACCCTACCCCTTCCCTATCATTTCTTATATCTTCAGGATTATGCTACTTTCCCCGTGGATTGCCAGTTTAAATTTGTGTCTTCAGCCCTATTTATCCTTTCCATGAGGACACTGGTCCCTGTCCTGTTCAGAAGTCATGCTGCTGCAGCACCGCTCCTTCTTGTGTCAGTATTTGTGCTAGTGTTCCATAAAATAGAACCCACATGCTGACCTTCCTGATCTGTCCAGATCTGTGTCAATTATCTAGTGGCTTGGGTAGCAATCCTAGGATTGCCACACATGAGGTCCTTTTTTTTAATGTAGGTCCTAGTTCTTGTTACTCCTTAACCCAGCCTCCTCCCTTGTTTTTCCTGTGCCATTGGACCAGACATGGACCATGACACTGGCTCCTCCCCATTCCTTTTCAAGTTTCTCTCCAGTTGCTCTGAGATATCATTTACCCTTGCACCATCTTGGCAACATAGCCTTCTGGACTCTGAGTCATGGTTGCAGAGGACACTATCTGCCTAATTATCTAATCCTCTGTGATTACAACCTCTCTCTTCTGTTTCTTCCCAATCTTGGACTTCTTCCTGCTTCAAGGTACCATGGTTAGCATTCCGGCCATCCTCATGTCACCTTCATCCTTATCCTCAGAGGTAGCAAGTACAGAGTAGCTGTTGGATAGGAGCAGTGTCTGTAGGACATTCTTCTCTACCTCCTCTAGGATGAAGGTCAGCATTAGAAATGTTCTGAGTGAGGCAGATCAGAAGCCATTCCACCTTAAGAAATGAGCCAGAAGATCCAGAGCAAGCCTGGCTGGTCTGTATGAGGAAATTGTTTCCCAGGAAAAGTTAAGTTACACAACTAACTGTATTGTGAGCTTAAATTCACTACATGGACACTAGCACTTCAAGAATAAGAGTCATCACCACCTTCTCAATGGCAACTGGAGATTTTTTTAAAACTTGGCTGTGCCATTCTCACCCTGAGAATGAATAAACATATTTTTCAAATGACTGGGGTAACGTGCTATGTTGTTTGATATATTATGGGACACATTAAAGATGTATTAAAAACCTGGATTTATTCTAACCAGCCATTTGTAGTGTGAAAAATAAAAGTCTGGCTATTGATTTTCCATTGATATCACGTACCACAACATTTATCAGTATCATCTTTTGGAAGATTTGTAAAGATGCACTCCTGATCAGGAGGGATCAGTTCATGAAACAATCCATGTTGAACCTAAGAAAGTCTCTACTCCAAAACCAAAAGAATAGAGGCACAGGGAAAGACCCTATGAGATACTTCACCAGCAGTGAAGGGGGTTTGAAGTCCTTCCACTGTCTCCAGGTAAACTATATCCCCAAAGAGGACTGGGACAATAGCAAACATTCCCTCCTTCACGAGATATATTAGGGTAATTTTACCCTTTGATAATCACGTAAAATGGCACCATCGGATCGCCTGCTCCCTTCACTTTGATTTTCCTTTCCCCTGCAGTCATGCATTTCCTCACTGCTATTGCTGGGGGCAAGAAGGGTCAAAGCAGGCAGCAAGATTGGGGACAGTATTACATCACAGTGTATGAGCCAATTGTGACAACATTTTGTCAAAGTACATGAGCTAATCGTTAGAACAAATGAATAAGGTCAGTGCATCTAGAGTCCAGGGACAAGTAGCAGCAGAATAGGTAGCTAGTTATCTGCAAAGTGGAAAGCAGAGAGTAGAGCAAAAGGGTTGCTATTTCAGAATGGCAGCAGGTGGGAAGAGGCATCCCACAAGAAACAGTGCTGGGACCAATGTTGTACATAACTTATATTAACAATTTAAACTTTAGAATTAAAACCACAATTTCTAAATTTGCAGATTGGGAGGGATAGGCAACACTGAGGCGTCCAGGCCTTCCATTCCCCAAGGGGTCGTACCCCGGTGGTACACCAGAAGATGAGCTGGGGGTGTTCCCCCACCCCCCCACCCCAGGAAGTCCCCATGCAAGGACTGCATGAGAATTGCCCAGGAAGTTTAAACTTCCAATGGGCAATTACCCTACTTCTGAAACCATCCGATACTCCGATTTAATTTGGACACTTCAGATGGTTTTGACTCTCTGAGCAGAATGGTTACTAGGAAAAGTTAGAAGGATTAAAGCCACTTCTAGCTCCTGGGTAACTATATCACTAAACCCCCTTCACCCTGATGTCCCACTGAACCCCCAATAATCTCCCCATCCTCCCCCGATCCCCCTCCCACACCCCACGACTCCCTCCCACCGCCCCCCCCGACTACTCCCCGATGACCCCCTCCATGACCAAATAGCTACCCCGACTCCCCGCCTATCCTCCCAGCCCTCAACTCCCTCCCACCCCCTCTGATTAGCCCCACCCTGACCACCTGACTACCCCTTGAGCCCCCCCAACCACCCGACCCTAACCACCCTCCCATCCCACTGACTGCCCCCCCTCCCCCACCCCACCCCAGCCCCGACTAAGGGAAGTGAAAAGGAGCGGAGTTGTAATCCGATGGCACTTGCAACTCCACAGAACTTCTGGACCAGAATATGTTAATAGACTCCCAGAATGAACATATAACTGGCAAATGAATTTCAACGGTGGTAGGTGTGAGGTATTTCATTTTGGTAAGAAAAATAAGGAGTCACATTTACTTGGAAAATCAGAACTAAATGGAGTGGAGCATCGGTGCTTGAACTTTTTCATTGAAGGAACCCTCGATCTAAATTATAATACCATATAATGCTCAAAATACAAAAACACTGCATGAATAGTGTTTTAATTATGCTTTTAAAAAAACACAGGTTATTAGCTAGAGAGCTATTTCTCTGATGTACATAGTGATGAGACAGGTAAACCAGAGATAAAGAGATAAATGTAACTCCACTAACATTCCAGCATACAACAACTGCACTGTTTTAAATGTGGTTAAAGATTGCTTATTGATGATATATATACCCAACTTGTTCACAGATCACATCCAATACAGCTATCGGTCAAATCAGCACTAATGGCAGTCGGATTTAACAGCCTCAAAGCAGGTTACTATTTTAGTTTAAAAAGAACTAATCAAATGAATTCCCTTGTCTGCAATTCTATGAAATTACTCATTTGAATGTGATGTTCTCAGGAATATATTACAGACCTATGCAAATTACCCAGCCCACTTTCTCAATGCATCAAGCAGGGAATTTACATTATTATGAGGGCAATGCATTTGACGTAGTCTACTTGGGCTTCAGCAAGGCTTTTGACAAGGTCCCACATGGGAGACTGATAACGAAAGTAAGAGCCCATGGGATTGAAGGTAATTTGGCAAATTGGATCCAGAATTGGCTGAAGCAGGGGGTAATGATCGAGGGGTGTTTTTGTGACTGGATGCATATGGCCAGTGGGGTTCCACAGGGATCGGTGTTGGGTCCCTTGCTGTTTGTGGTATATATAAACAATTTAGACTTGAATGTAGGATGTTTGATCAGTAATTTCATGGATGGGGTGGTACATAGTGAGGAGGATAGTCTTAGATTACGGGAGGTTATAGATGGGCTGGTCAGATGGGCTGATCATGGGCAATTAGAATTTAATCTGGATAAGTGTGAGGTGATGCACTTGGGCAGGACAAATAAAGCATGGGAATACATGTTAGGATCCTGGGAAGTACCGAGGATCAGAGGGACCTTGGTGTGCATGTCCACCGGTCCCTTAAGATAGAGGAACGAGTAGATAAGGTGGTTAAGAAAGCGTATGGGATACTTGCTTTTATTAGCCAGGGCTTAGAATATAAGAGCAGGGAGGTTCTGCTGGAACCGTATAAAATGCTGGTTAGGCCACAGCTAGAGTATTGCGTTCAGTTCTGGAATCCGCATTATAGGAAGGATGTGGTTGCTCTAGAGAGAGTGCAGAGGAGATTTACCAGGATGTTGCATGGTCTGGAGAGTTTTAGTTATGAGGAGAGATTGGATAGACTGTGGTTATTTTCTCTGGAGCAGAGGAGATTGAGGGGGGACATGATTGAGGTGTATAAAATTATGAGGGGCATATATAGGGTAGACAGGAAGGAAATTTTCCCCTTAGTGGAGGGATCAATAACCAGGGAGCATAGATTTAAGGTAAGGGGCAGGAGGTTTAGAGGGAATCTGGAACTCACTGCCTGAAAGAGTGGTAGAGGCAGAAACCCTCATAACATTTAAGGAATATTTGCATGTGCACTTGCGATGCCATGGCATACAAGTCTATGGGTCGACTACTGGAAAATGGGATTAGAATAGTTAGACACTTATTTGACCGGTGCAGACTCAATGGCTGAAGGGCGTTTTTCTGCGCTGTAGACCTCCATGACTCTATAGTGCAATGGGTTTTGACCTAGCAAAAGGCAGAGGGTGGGGATGGGATATGGGGGGAGGATGTGTGAATGGCAAAGCTGTCTGAATGCAAATTAAAGGAATTAAGAAATAAATTAGAAAAAAACAAAAAAGAACACAAAACAAAATGGGCCATGGATTGTGATCTAAAATGGTTGAATTCAATGTTGAGCTTCTTGCTATTCTGGCATTCACACCTCCTCTAGGCATGTCTTTTGATTATTTACTTGTCTCATTACCACTCCCTTTGGCCTTGCAGCATGAAAATTCCAATAATTTAGGGCAGGGATTTGCCCTTGTTGGGCAGGCTCGGCTGGGGCAGGCAGGAGTGTTCGGGAAGCTGATCGCTGCCCGCAATCGGGGCCAGACCGCGATTTCACGCTGGCGAGCCAATTAAGGCCTGCCAAGCATGAAACACGTGCTGCAGCGCTCAGCCCCGCCTGTGTGGGTTGGGAAGAGGGAGAGCGCACAACTTTGCGAATGGGTGCACAGAGCTGCCTCAGGGAGATGGGCAATTTTGAAAATGAAAAATAAACCACTGTAAGATGTTGGAAAACATGTCCCCTCATGTGACTCAGTGAGCAGAGACATGTTAGAAATTAGTGTGAAAAGTTTTTTTTTAATGACGGATCAAAACCTCATCCCTTCCGTGGACGAGGTTTCGCAAAAAATGCAAAGGTCGCTGGCCTTTTCGCCTGCTCAGCAACCATAAGGTTGGATGGGCAGCAAAAAATTTAAATTAATTGGATTGTTAATTGCCTTAATAGGCTGTTTAATCGTTGGCGGACACGCTGCCAACTCCCACGCGCTCCAGCTGACCAAAATATTGCACGAGTGCGCAATGAGGTCGGGACACTCGCCCGACATCATCGCGCATCATTTTACACTCATTTGGGTTGGGCGCATGCCCGCCCAACAAGCTAAAAATTTTGGCCTTAATCTCTATTCTATCATGGATCTTCCCTTTTGATCAGGTGTTCTTCCTGACTGGGCAGCTCTTGCAGCCAGCAGAGTGCTCCATTGGGCACAGATTGCCTGAGCAGGAGCTCCCCCTCGCCACAGGCAAGCCCAGCAGGGTATAATTGGTGGCCTGCCCATGTGGTGTGAAACATGCACAAACCTCTCCCACCCTCCCCCCGCACCTTCTCCCCGCTGCTGGTAGAATACCAGCTGTGACAGGATAAGGATGTTAAATAACCATTAATTGGCCACTTAAGGCCCTTAATTGGCCTGGGGGCAGGAAGGCCAAGCTTGGCCTTCCCTACCCAGAGCTAAATTGGGCAAGGAGATGGAATATAGGAAGAGCCGAATATCACAGCAGCAAAAAGCCACCTCCACCATCCCCCTACACCCCTCCCGCCGCCTCGTCAAAAGTAAATCTAAAATCTGAAACTCACCATTGAAAACCATGACAGTCAAGGTGCCCATTGTCATAAAGAAGGCAGAGTACCTGGGATCTTCAGGAGTGGGCTTCTTGTCAACTACTCATGTGGGACGAACCGCCATTAATTTATACAAAGCAACCAGCTTGCCTTTTCACTTTAATTATAAAAACAGAAAATGCTGGAAAAACCCAGCAGGTTTGGCAGCATCTGTGGAGAGAGAAACAGGGTTAACATTTCCAGTCTGCATGACCCTTCTTCAGAGCTTTTATCTTTTGCTTTTCCTCTTTCTTCCCTTTTCCCTTTGGTGTTTATCATTCTCTCCTTAGACCCAGTTTGAGAATCACTGAAGAAGGGGAGCAAAGAGATCCGGGGACATAAATACAAAAATAGCTAAAAGTAGTGACGAAGGCCGATAAAGCCACAATGAAACCAGACCAAGAACTTGGATTTATTTCTAATGGGGTAGAGCTAAAATTAAAGAAGTTATGGCTCAGAGCCATTGAGCTGGAGTTCAGGTTGGAGAAACTCCAACACATAAGGGGGGAGGAGAAAGAGACAGTTTTATCCAGAATACTGTCAGAGCCCAGGAGAAAACACATGTTCAGGAAACAGACCAATAAGAAGCCAGGCTGTGGGGGATTTAGGGGAGGTTGAGAAGGAGGTCCTGCAAACACTGTCCTGTCCAACTGGTACAATGTACTCGCTGCCTTGAGGACAAGGAGAAAGGCCGTGTGGAAGGCAGGCACAATGCAGGCCAAGACAATGTAGCTCAGAAGGCTGTCCAGGAAGAGCAGAATAAAAATGAGGTAATAATAGAGAATTCTATTAGGGGCATAGATAACACCCTCTGCAGCCAAGAACCAGAATCCTGAAGGGCCTGTTGTCTATGCAATGTCAAAGGTAAGGGGTATCTCACTGTGACTGAAAAGGAACTTGGAAAGGGAGGGGGAAATCCAGTTGTCGTGGCCCATGTTGGAATAAACAACAAGAACAGAGAGGAGGTCCTGATGAAAGAGTATCAGGAGTTAGTTTCTAAATTAAAAAGCAGAGCCTCGAGGGTAATAATCCCAGGATTATTACTCGATCCATGAGAAAGTTGGTTTAGGAGCAAACAGATCAGGAGAGTTAACTCATGGCTAAAGGGCTGGCATGGGAAAGAGGAAGTCTCCTTTTCTGGGATACTGGTATCAGTTCTGGGACAGGAAGGAGCAGTACCATTTGGATAGGCTCCACCTGAATTTGGATGGGACCCATGTCCTAGCAGAAAGGGTAAATATGAAGATGGCAATCTAATAAAATGGGGGGAGGGCTTGACAAGAAGCGTAAACAGCCTAAATGCAAACAGAACAGGACAGGAGAACATTGGAAAGAATGAAGGAAGGGAGGACAGTGATGGCAAGGGAATAAATAGAGTTATAAAACAGGAGTTTAAAAAAAATGTTTAAACATAAAGCGAGAGGATATTCAATTAAAAAATGAGTTAAAATGTTTGTACAGCAATGCAAACAGTGTCTGTATTAAAATAGGGGAGCTGGGGCCAAACATGTGTTGGGAGGAACCAGACATAGTGAGGATTGATGAGATATGATTACAGTAAAATCAGGACTGGGAATTAAACATGGCAGAGTATAGCATATCTGGAAAAGATAGCAATGGAAAACAGGGAGGTGGAGTGGCTGTAGTTATTCAGGGCAACTTAATGCAGTAGAATAAATAGTCGCAGCTATTAGCAAAACAAAACTAGAATCCATATAGATAGAGATAATAGATAATAAATAATCCAGCACCCTAACAGATATCATCTATAGACCATCCAATAGTGGAAGAGAGGTGGAAAAAGAAATATGCAAATTAAAGATTTAGATTAGAAGAAAAGAATAATAATAATGGGGTATTTCAACTACACTGATATAAATGGACAGAAGAGGTAGGTAAAGGGAATAAGGGAATGGAGTTCCTAGAATATGTGCAGAACTACTTTCCAACCCAATATACAAAAAACCCAATAAGGGCATATTCACTTTTGGATCTGCTAATGAAAAATGCATCAGAACAGAGAAAAGATGTAAAAATTGTTTGCAACCAGGCAATAGTGATCATAATATAATACTTTAGGATCATGACAAAGAAGGACATAAGTATGATGAAAACCAAGTTAATAGTTTGGAGAACAATTGATTTTGAGGAGCTGAAAATAGATCCTGAGAAAATAAAATGGCGACTATACTGGCAAACAACAATGTAGAATAACAATGTGAAACATTTAAAACCACGTTCAACAGAGAGCAGGAAAATATATTCCACTAAAAGGAAAGAGCAACAAAACACTAGTAGAGTCCATGGATGAAGAAAGAGATGAGGGAATAACTGAAGGGTTAGAAAAGAGGCATCCAGTAAGCACATAGGGAGAGAGGAGAGCATGATAATAGAGAATACAAGGGGACTAAGAGAAAAGTAAAATAAAAGAAGATAAAGAGTAACTATGAAGTTAAATTATCAATAAACATAAAAGAAAGTAGTAAAATATTCACCAGATACAAAATGAAACAACGGAAAGCTGTGATGAGAATAGGGTCATTAAGGGATCCTTAGGATAATACCGCACATAATGATAGAGACACAGAGATAGAAATATGAAATAATTATTTTGCTTCAGTATTTATCAGGAAGGTAGAACAGGTAGACATGACACTGAATAATGAGATGAGCAATGAGATAAGTATGTTTAAATAAAACAAGGGGAAGCATTAAACAAACTCAAAAAGGATAAGTCCTTTGGACAGAATGAATTTCATCCACATAATTTAAAAGGATCTAGGAATTGATAGCAGAAGCATTATTACTCATATTTAATAATTTGTTAGTAAAAGTATAATGCCCAGAGGGCAGACGAATAGATAATGTGATTCCCATATTTAAGAAAGAGGGGCAGAATATGTCCAGAGAATTATAAACCAGGCAGCTTAATGTGAGTGTTGGAAAAATAATTAATCATTACTAAAGGAGAGGATAGGGTAACATCTAGAAATGAGAAATATTATAATGAATAGTCAGCATTGGTTTCAAAAGAGAAAACCTTGCTTGACCTTATTGAATTTTTTGAGGAGGTAACAGAGAGAATGGTCATGATAATACAGTAGATATAATTTATCAGAATTTCAGTAAGATGCTCCATAATAGCCTAATTATTAAGGCCACCGAAAATTGAGTCAAGTGTCAAGTGGCAGAATGGATTACTAGATGACTCCAAGGCAGAAAGCAAAGAATGGGAGCAAAGGGTCATTATTCAGAGTGGCAGAGGGTGTGAAGCAATGTTCCATGGGGATCAGTGCAGGGACCCTATTGTTTACAATGTCGTGCAAGTATAATCATTTTCATAGGGCAGAATCTTCTGGTCGGCAAGCGGGGTCGGGGCCTGCAAACCAACACGTAAAATGACGCGGGGTCCCGACGTCACCCTGTGTCATTTAGATTTTCAGGCTGGCGGGTGCGCAGCCGAGCACGTAGTGCTCCCTGGTGGATGTCATGCTGGGCCTTAATTGGCCCGCTCACATAAAATAGTGGCGCGCCCCTAACCTGGGGCGCCGATCAGGAACCCGCCCACCTGCGCCCACTCCCGCACATCCCCCCCTGACGGGGGGAGAATGTTGTCCATAATATTTTCCTGGTTTATGTAAAGTAGGTTTATGGGGTAAGTAGAGTTAGGTCTGTGTGTGATTTCATTACATTTGAAACCAGGTAGACTGCAGGCTTTGACTCATCAAAAGAAGCTGGGTGCTTGATGTGCTAATGAGTAAACAGGGATGCTGGCTTAGCATGGAAGGTGCGAAGGGAGTTTGCATTTTTAGATAGATGAAGGGGGATTTGGATTTCAAAGGGATCTCAGCCTGTTTATAAATAGCTAGATAAGCAAGCTAAGGAATGTGTTTATTTTTCCTAAGGGTTACAATATATAGTGACAACATGAAAGTTTTTATGTTGTGAGAGAG
Source organism: Carcharodon carcharias (assembly GCF_017639515.1). Lineage (NCBI taxonomy): Eukaryota > Metazoa > Chordata > Chondrichthyes > Lamniformes > Lamnidae > Carcharodon > Carcharodon carcharias. The sequence continues at coordinate 52,044,087 of NC_054485.1, read as the reverse complement.
ATACAGTTTCAAAGACTTAAGAAACAATAGAATTTTCATATTGTTAAGAGAGAAACATATATAAAGGAGAATGAGGCCATGTGTTGGGAGAAGGTATTGTGAGATCTAACAGAATTGTGTGAAGTAGCCTTAATGAAGCTTTCAGCATTTGTGCATAAGCCTGCTGCCTACAGAAATGGAAGCTGGAGCAAGCCATTTGAATTCCACTGTCCAGGGCATCATGTTAATTTGCTGGATCTGTTTAAAATATAAATTATATTTTTGAACCATTGCCTTAAAGGGGGTATAACTGGATGTCGGGTTAATTAGGAATTTTAGGAGTTATTATTGTAGTAATTTGTGGTTCTCTGTATCTACTTGAAATCTTCTCTTTTGTTAACAAATCTTTTAATTTCATTTTTTTAAAACTTTCTAAAAGTCTTGGTGGACTTACTTCTTCTGAATTCAGTGCATGCATCTTGAAATAAATACAAATTGCAAAACTGTTGTGACAGCGTGATTAAGTTTCCCTCGTGGATTTGATCCACCTGGCACACGTCATCTGCTGTGTCGTAACAACAATTAATATTGACAATTTGGGCTTTGGAGTCAAAGACACAATTTTTAAGTTTGCAGGTGGCACTAAATTGCGGGGACAATCATTACTGAGGAGGACTGCAACAAATTACAGGAAGACATTAATAAACTTGCAGAATTGTCAAATAATGCTCAGCAGAGATAAATGTGAGCTAGTATATTTTGGTAGGAAGAATAGAGAGGTCACTTATTACTTGGAAGGTGAGAGTCTAGGTTGAGTCGAGGAACAATGGGATCTTGGTGTACAAATATGCCGATCACTAAAAATTGAGTCTCAAGTTAGCAAATCCATTTAAAAAAAACAAACCAAGTGCTAGATTTTGGGGAGAATTTTTCGTGCCTGCTGGCATTAGTCATCCTGGCGGGTGTGAGTGGACAATATGGCGGAAAGGCCAAAAATTGGTTTCACAACATTGTGAAACCAGTTTGCAATCGTCCGCTTCTCTCCTCAATGGTGAGCTGTCTTTGTCTTTCCCGCCACCGCACGTTGGGAACTTCATTGTAATACATTTGCATATCATTATAAGCTCAGCTCACAGGAATCATCCCCCCACATTGGATCATCCGAGCATGTTTGCATGACTGCACACCAACATGATTCACAACTATACAGAAGCGAAGTGCACCTAGCGAGCTGCATTTCACCTGGGACCTTGAAGCTTGTTTGGCTACTTTGCTTCAGGCAGCACTCATTGTCATCAGCGCCAGGCTTCACAGGCAGCATCACATCACTGGCATCTCACTCACTGCCAGCTCAAGGGACATCACCACTCACTCTCTCACACACACCCTCATATCTCCATCTGGCCTCATCTCCTCTGGAGACTGCCTCCGCATCCTGCCCCTGGCTCCACTCAGCACACATATACACACACACACGCCTGCCATCCTTCTAATTTGGTTTGGCATGTGCCTTACTCACACTCTCTCCATCTGTCTTTATGCAGGACAAGATCACACACAATCACCGGGAGTGGAGTGCGGACATCAACGTCCTCACTCCTCAGATTGCAAGGGAAGATGGAGGAATCTGCCCACCTTCAGTCCGAAGTGATAGCGCCAGTATGCCAATGCATCAAGGTCAACATTGGCAGGATGGCAGCTGCCATGGAGACCTCGCTCCAGGTAATCAGTCCTGCACTGTTACGCAGGCTGAACTCCATAGCTGATGCCATAGTTGGCCACCAACATTGTCAATGCAACAGCGGTGCGGGGCAGCTCAACCTCACTCCAGCTTTCCATGCTCATCAGAGTCAGCCAGAGCCCGTTGGGCCCCCATAGGGAAGAGAACCAGCAGCTCGATACCCCAGGGCCATCTACCCAGATGACCTCAGGAATATCCAGCTGGTCCAAAACTCCTCTTCCTGTGACCCCAGCAGCTCCAGCTCCACAGGCCGAGGAAGGTGTACCTGGCCCAGGGCAGGATATGCAAAGCAGACCGGGGCTCTCCAAGTCCCGACCCTCCAGAAGACGCTCGCTAAGGTCATCACTATTGTAAATAAACTCCCAAGAAAGTCTCCTTATCTATGGCTCCTCGTTATGATGAGCAGTGTTCATATCATTCAGACGTGAAACAAGATAAAAGAAGGTGTCTCTGTCCAGGGCCTCTTCCCTATGCAGTGCGTAACCTTCAGGCCAAAGTGATGGTCTGGTTTCACACCCACTGGACACATTAGTGATGTCTGCCTCGATGGTGCTTGTCATTGCTGCCAGAATGTCATGGGCAGGCATCACAGAGTTTCATCTTTTTCTCTGTGTGCTCTCAGCATCTTTGAGGTGAGACTGGACCCCATTTCTTCAGCATCTGTGTCCGGTGATGGTGTGGTCCTGAAGGGATCAGGTGCTGAAGGCTAACAAAGGATCAGGTGCATTTAAAGTTTCATGGCTGCATCTCCATGATATGACCCTGATTACAGTGTGCAAGCGAGCTCCCCTCAGCCAGACAGGAGTCAAACATTCACAGAGACTATGTGATGGCTTCACTGCATGTCGTCATCATCATCTTCCTGGAATCTAGTGACTATTAAGGCCTCAGCTGAGTCTCCCTGGCATGAGCCTGTGCACTGAGGGTATGTGTGCTGCCATCAGCCACACAGGTGTCAAACATTCACAGATGCAATGTGAGAATGTCAGGACTGTACTCACTGCATCTCATCATCGTCCTCCGCAAATCTTGATGCTATGAGGGCCTCCCAAGTGCACCTGCCTCATCTGGCCAGTGCGAAGGCCTCATGGCCGGGATCCTCGCTTTTGAGGACCTCACCATCGTTATCCCCTTCGATGTCCTCCTCATCGGAGGAGATGCACAGCTCTTCCATCTCTCTCCCCCCACTGCAGCACCAGGTTTTGTAGTGCGCAGCAAGCTACAATGATGCGTGAGACCTTCTGGGGACTGTATTGCAGCGCTCCACCAGACCTGTCAAGGCACTGGAACCTAATTTTCAAGATGCCTGTCGTTTGATCTACTGAAGTCTGCGTCGTTGCGTGGAGCCACGTTATACCATCACCCTGCTGCAGTCTGAGGCCGGCACACAGACATCATCATCCACATCCTCTGTGGGTAGACTTTGTCCCTGAGGAGCCAACCCTGCAGTCTCTGTGGACCCCTGGAAGATGTCAGGGATCTCAGACCTACTAAGAATGCAGGAGTCATGGATGTTCCCTGGGAATTGTGCTACGGAAATCTAAGTGCCACATGAGTGCAGTCGATGGCACCCTGCACATAGGTAAAGCCAGAGATCTGCGCAAATCCCAGTGCTGCTGCTTCCTAGCTTTCCTGATCCCAGGTGAAATGCACAAAGTTCGTGAAGAAGGCCTCTTTGACCTCATTGAAACACATGTGCGTGGAGGCTTGTGAGATCCTGCACAGGTTACCTGTGGAGCCCTGGAAGGAGCCACTGGTGTAAATTTTGAGCACCACCGTCACTTTCATTGCCACTGGCAGTCGGTGCCCTCCATGCCTTCGTGGTGCCAAATCCTGCAGCAGGTGGTAGATGTGACTGACCAGTTCCCTGGACATGCGCAGTCTTTGGCGACACTGGTTCTCAGTCATCTGCAGAAATTACAAGTGCCATCAATAGACCCTGGGTCTAGCAAGGCGCTTATGAGTGACAGCTCACCGTGGATCTTCAGTTGCGTGTGCAGGAGGCCTTGTCACACCTTCATCTCGAAGTTCACGCTCCTCCCATTGGCAAGCCAGGGGCCTCCGCTGCACACTTCTTCTTCTCTACTCCCTGTAAGCTATGAGGCAGACTGCTAGATCACCAGACTCTGTGATCCTGATGTTCTCTTCCTGCAGGATCAAAGAGAGAGACATGTGGGTTATCTTATGTTTCCTAAGGACCTCTCTTGGTCAAAACTCCGGCTGCAACTCAAGGCCCCTTCACACAAGCTGGAAAGTGCTGGCCTCCATTTGGATGGCCAGTGTGTAGTGCACTCATAGCTGTCCGAAACCCCACTCACCTCCGCCCCACTCCACTTGACCAGTTTCTGGCAGCTTTGCCCACTGGACTGCATGCTGTGCTCTCAGCTCAGTCGCAGGCATTCTCCTAACCCACACTGCAAGGCTGCATTGTTAGCTTGAACCATGGAGGCTACTGGTCCAAACCTTAATAAAGACCTTGCAAGGGGCTGTGTGCGCCTCCACCGGTGACTGCGCCATAGCCAGCTTTCGCAAGGGGATTTCACAACCTGCCCAGTCATCCAGTTGTTCTGCTGCCCTCTGAACCTCAAATTAATTTGCAGTCTGTGCCCGAGGGGTGATAAAGGTTGGGAGCATTTGGTGGCACCTTCATATTTTTGCATTGCTTGAGTAGGCAAAAATGCTTCAGAGGCCCAACTCCAAGCGTGTCAATGGAGCTGCTGCTGAACAGTCTCAGCTGCAGAAGAATGCTCACTTTTGACAAGCTTTTCCAAGTGTGTGGCCGCTTCCCTTACCCTCGCTCCCTCCTTGCCCCCCATCACCTCACTTCACCGCACCCCCCACCCCCACCCTACCCCCCGCACCACCCCCCACCGACCTTCCAGCCCGGAAAGTGCTTGTGTGCTTCCATCAGTCCGTGTTGCCTTGACCCATCCCCCAGTCCCATCCACAATGGAGCCCTTGCCCCAGGAAAGCCAGCTGGAGAAAAGTGATTGCCTGTGCCCCCCGTGAATGTGCAGTGCCTCACCCTTGATGTCCTCACAAGCACTGCGCAAGGTTGTGTGCGCTCGCCTCCGAGCTCCCCTCAAAGTTCTGTTCGCCAGGTGCACGCCTTTTAAAGGCAGTCATGAAGCACGCCGTTCTGAGGTCACGCCGACATGGGTGGTAAATTTGATGTGGGGAGAAGATTCTGGCATACAGGCCCATTGAAGAGATGCAAATACATTAAAATTAAGTTCCTGACGGTGGACAGCAGGAAACATGGCCTACCATTGACGGGCAGGGTGGACAACTGCAAACTGGTTTCACGACAGCTTAAAACCAATTTTTGACCTTCTTGCCATATTGTCCACTCACGCCGACAAACACACCCTCCAATAACGATGAGCAGTTCTGGTCACCATATTATAAAATGGATGTAGAGGCACTGGAGTGGATGCATAGAAGGTTTATGAGGATTTACCAGAAATGTGAGAGTATTCACATCAGGAAAGGATTGACAGTCTGGGCCTCTTTTCTCTTGAAAAAAGAAGGTTGAGAGGTGATCTAATAGAGCTCTTTAACATGGTGAAAGGTTTTGATAGAGACGATACAGAGAGAATGTTTCCTCTTGTGGGGAAGCATAATTAGATGCCGTCAATATAAGATAGTCACCGAGAAATCCAATAGGAAATTCAGAAGAAACGTCTTGTAGTAATTCTAGTTTTGATAAACAAAGGACTGTAACTTTAAGAATAATCCTGTGTTGTAAGATCACATGATCTGTATAAACCAATCAGTTAGCAGCGTGGAAAACCTCCAGAGGAAGGTTCTTCTTTAGTTATGGAGTTTGATGCACGTGTGTAGTTGCTGCTGCTGTCTTATAAATAAAGTTCAATGCTTCCACCAAGAAAAGTTGCCTGGAAAATCAACTCTATAACAAACTGGTGATGAGGATAAAGCAGCCGGTACACTCCCTTGCCCACTGATTGTGAGTATCTAAGATAATTATAAAGAAAGGAAGATATACTCATCTGAGATGCCACAGTTTGGCAGAGTCGATCCCTTTGAGCCAGCCACAGATGACTGTTCTCAATATACAGAACATCTTGCATTCTACTTTCAAGCAAATCATGGGGCAGAAAAAGAGGAGAACGATTCTCCTGAGTATTTCTGGGAATAAAACCTACAGTTTAATTCGAAGCTTGATGGCCCCTTGATTTGAAGACCTTCAGTGCATGAATAGACCTCGTTAAGCGACATTTCCAACCCAAACCCTCAATCATAATGCAAAGGTTCAGGTTCGATTCAAGGAATAGAGCCCCGGGAGAGACTATTGCTACTTACATGACGAAATTAAAATAACAAACGGAATATTGTGATTTCAGTGAAACCCAGAATGATCTTTTCAGGGATCGTTTGATTTGTGGTATGCAAGAAGATGCTTTTCAGCGAAGATTGCTGGCGGAAGTGGGACTTGATTTTAAGAAAGCGTTAGAAACAGCTCTTGCAATGGAAAGTGCTGTAAGGGATTCACAAGCAATCAAGGTGTGCAAAATGGCATTGTTTTCCTAGTTGGGCGGGAATGGTCAGCCGAAAATGGCGCGAAAAGCTGGGACTCCACAGCAAAGCAGGAAACTGGAAATTTAACCGAAAATTTAGAGGAAACAGTTTAGCAGCAAATTTGAAAACTAATTTTAATCGACGTGGAAACAATCACGCTCCTGACTGGCGATTTAAAGAAATGGAGCATTATTTTGTCACGAAAGTGGACACATATTGAAACATTGCAAAACGAGATTAAAACAGGCTTCCAGGCAACAAACAAATTCCAATGAAGTATACAGTGTGGAAGAGTCAAAAACAACCAATTCTGACATTTATTCCTTATTCAATATGAAAGTTGGGAAGACAGAGCTAAGTGAATGGTAAACCCTTATAAATGGAAGTAGACACAGGTGCTTCTGCTACTGTAATAGGAGAACATATTTTTGGATATTTAAATAAAGGTGCTCAACAATTAAATTTGGAACAAACCTCTGCCAAGTTGAAAACGTACACAGGTGAAGAAATCCAGGTAAAAGGTATCACCAGAGTAACTGTTCATTATAGACACCAATCAGCACAACTCCCAGTGATGGTGGTAGAAGGTGAAAGACCAAGCCTTCTAGGTCATGACTGGTTGAAAGAGATTAAATTAAACTGGTCCAAGATCTTCCAGTTATGAGCAGGTGGACTGCCAGAGCTGCTAAAAAGAAGATGACACCGTCTTCAAGCTGGGAAAAATCCAAGGTCTACAGGCCAAGATTTACGTGGACCCAGAAGCAACTCCTCGCTTCTTAAAAGCAAGACCGGTGCCACATGCCTTGAGAGAGAAGGCTGACCATGAATTAAACTGGCTAGAGAGGCTGGGTGTCATAAAAGCGGTTCAGTTCTCAGAGTGGGCAGCACTCATAGTCCCTGTCCTAAAACTGGATCAGACTGTCCGGTTCTGTGGGGGGCTATAAACTAACAGTTAACAAAGCAGCCAAACTGGGCAGGTACCCTATTCTCATGATTGAAGACCCCTATGCCAAATTAACAGGAAGGACAATGTATACAAGGCTAGACATGAGTCACGCATGTCAGCAACTGGAACTGGATGGTGCCTCCCGAGAATCTATGACCACAAACACCCACAAAGGGTTATATCAATACACACGCCTGCCCTTCGGTATTTCTTTGGCCTGTGTCATTTTTCAGGGGATGATAGAGAGCTTGCTACAAGGACTACCTCAAGTTGTGGTCTACTTGAATGATGTACTAAGAACTGGATTTTTGGAAAAGGAACACTTGGCTAACCTAGAGGAAGCTTTGAAACTATTTTAGAAGCTGGAGTGCTCCCTTGATTACATCTGAATCCCTGACTGTGTCTCTATTGTGAGCGCCAACCCCAACACCTTGCTGAAGCCTAAATTCATTTCTGACAACAACCTTTTTTGAATGGGATCTTCATTAATCCCACAGACTAATCAGTCTCTTAACATGTCATTATCGATGTCCTAAACCCACAGATCCCTGTCAGTTGTTTTAAGGCTGCTACATAGCAAGTGACTGACTCCTGGGGTACAAAACCTCAAAATAAATTTATAATACTACATAGTTACCAAGTATTTTGGCTGAAAATGGCTTTTCACAAGATTTACCAGCGCATCAGAGCTCTTGGAATCTGGGGTGTTGGGTGCTGTTAGACTACGAATTAGGCCATTTGCTTTACTGCCACTGGTCAATAAGAGGATCGCTCGCCTCTTCTCCTCTCTCGATATGTCATTGGCCAAAAAGAAGAACAATATAATATGACCTGTCATCGGTGACCTAAACAAACAGTTCAGTACAGCCAAACTGTGGCATACTGGAGGGAGAAAACTTTGGCGACTATGATGAAGGCTGTACTTACAATCGCCTTGCAAGGTATGGCTGATTTATTTCTGTTGAACTTCTGCAGCTTTCTTTGGTGTCATAGAATGGTCGTGTTTTGCCTCATTGCCAGTTGTTTTGTTCCTTCTGTCGGGTCACTTTGCTCAGTGAACACAGTTGCACGCCTATCTACTGATGGGTGAGTTGGTGAGCAAGATGTTGCAGACACAGAGACCAATGTAAGATGAAGCACATGCTATTTATTAACACAAGTAACAGAGCACTAACACATGTGTGCTTCTCCAATCAGACCCTATTCTAAACTACTGATTAACATTGTAGCCCGCACTACACAGCAATTGGGTAATACAGTCACATAGTCAATATGGTCACATTCTCTTAAATGTGTATTGCGCCCCAGATGACAACACTTTGTATCCAGGACACTTACCACAGCTGAAAAAGGATATTCTCAGATTGAAAAGGAAGGTCTGTCGATTATTTTTGGAGTAAAAAGATTCCAGCAATATGTGCATGGGTGACATTTCACGATGGTATCAGACCACAAACCATTTTTGGGTCTGTTTAGCGAGGAAAAGGCGATCCCTCCCATAGCTTCGGCGCGAATTCAAAGATGGGCCCTAATTTTGGCAACATGTGAATACATCTTTGTGCATAGACCAGGAATTCATATAACCAATACCAATGCCCTAATTCACCTTCATTTGCAAGGGAACAACAACTATGTCCCAATTCCCCAAGAGCTTATTTTAGTTGTGAATTTCCTGGATTTTTCACCAGTCTGTGCCAGGCAGATAAGAAACTGGATGAATCGTGATCCAGTCCTTTCTCAAGTGAGAAACCAAGGGTGAATTTTTCCATGCCCGCTGGCAGTGGGCATGATAGGTGGTGTGCGTGGGCAATATGGAGCGATTGGTTTCACAAAGGCAGGAAGGAAGGTCGCAATCTCCGCTTAGCCCACCGGTCGCAGGCTGCATTTCCCGCCAACGGTCGTCAGGGAGCTCATTGTAATATATCAGCATATCATTAAAAGGCCATCCCACCAGGCTCTTGGACCTCTGCTGGATTGTCCATCCAGGTCAACGGGAAAGCACGTTGATGTGTTTCACAACAGCAAACAAGCAACATGCACTTAGCAGCCTTCACTTTGGGGGAACTGGGGATGAGTGAATGGCATCGTTCTGCAGAGCTTACCAGGGTTGTCTGTTGTTTTGCAGGCTTCAGGGGTGCCAGGGTGTCAGGGTTAAGAGCTGCCCTGCCAAGGAAGCAACTGTTGCAGAGTTGGGTCTGGGGGCAACTGATGCCCCAGCCTTGGAGGCAACTGTTGTCGTGAGGGTGTGCGGGGGCAACTGCTGCCCAGCCTTAGAGGCGGCTGCTGTCAGAGGGTTGTCTAGGGGCAACTGCTGCCCTGCAGTTGGATCCCATGCACAAGAAATCAAGGTGGGGGGCAGGGTGGGTGAGGGATGTGGCCATGCATTAAGGACACCTGTATAAACTGACCATTCCTTTGCAACTGAGACAGTTCAGATGCAGCCACAGTGATATGATTGAGGCCGGGCTCCTAGCCTGCCCACCCATGCAAGCATCACGGAGGCACCAAATTGCCATCAAGCATTAAGCGCACCAGACCTTAACCCCCTGGCCCCCCCATCTCCGGCACAGACTGTGAGTCCGCCACTACTTTACTGGACCACAGAACAGCTGGACTGCACACATTGTACAATCTCCTCGCCAACACTGGCCATGTAGCAGTTGCTGCTGGAGGAGCTCGCAGCCCCTTGCAATCTCAGCATCCTGGTTTGGACCAGTGTCCCCCATGTAGCAGGCTGACAGGGCAGCCATGCAGCACACTCATCTCTGGCCATCCAAGAGGTGACCATCACTCTCCGGGAAGTGTTAAGGGGTGGTCACACAGGGCCAGGAAAGGTGCTAGGTACACCCATGATAACCATGTCTCTCTTTTTCATGTTGCAGGAGGATCACATTGGGAGCATGGAGCCTGGTGACCTGGCCTACAGAGAGCGAAGGAGACGGAGGAGAGAGTGACTGAGGCTCCCGGCTCTGCAAAGCCAGGAGCAGCAACCTCAAGAAGAAGGGGCTGCTGGGCTTCCCGCACACACTGCCCAGGGGCGACAGTGAGCCGAGGCTGGTCGGCACCTAGTGACACCCAGGGTCTATAGATGCTGCCTGCCATTGCTGCAAATGACTGAGAACCAGTGTTGCCGATGACTGCACATGTCTAGGGACCTGGTGGATCACACCTGCCACCTACTGCAGGATTTGGCGCCAAGGGGACATGGAGGGCATCCACTGCCAGTGGCTGTGAAAGTGACCACAATGCTCAATTTCTATGCCAGTGGTTTCTTTCAGAGCTCCACAGGTGACCTCTGTGGGATTTCACAAGCCGCCACCCACAAATGCATCCATGAGGTCACGGATACCATCTTCTCCATGGCACACAACTTTGTCCATTTCGCCTGGGACCAGGACAGCCAGGATGCGAGGGCCATTGGATTCACCCAGATCTTGAGATTCCCACAGGTGCAGGATTGACTGCACTCATGGCACTCAGTTCTCTGTTGTTACACACAGTGGACTACATCAACCGCAAGGGATTCCACTCACTGAATGTGCAGCTGGTGTGCGACCATCAGAAATGCATCCTCCAGGTATGCACATGGTTTCCAGGGAGTGTGCACAAGACCTACATCCTCAGTCGGTCACAGATCCCTGGAGTCTTCCAGGGTCCACAGAAACTGCAGGAATGGCTCCTCAGGGACACAGAGGCAATGGTTAATGATACCCGTACAGTGGTCTCAGACCACTCAAACTGCAGCAGAGTGACGGTATAACGAGGCTCATGCTGCAAATTGCAACTTGGTGGAGCGGACCATCGGGATGCTGAAGATGCGGTTCTGGAGCCTGGACCGGTCTGGTGGAGAACTGCAATACAGTCCACGGAGGGTGTCACACATCGTCAATATCTACTGCGCCCTTTACAACCTGGCATTCAAATGGGGAGATGAGCCGGCTGAGGAGGAGATGGAGGAGCTGGAGGTCTCCTCCGATGAAGAGGACGCTTTCGGGGATGAGGGTGAGGAGGTCCTTGGAGGTGACACTGACAGGGATGAGGCACTCGGACCGGCCAGATGAGGCAGGTGTGTTCGGGAGGCCCTCATAGCTGCCAGATTATGGAGGATGATGACAACATGCAGTGAGGAGACACCATAGATCCTCACCTTGCCTCTGAGAATGTCTGAGTCATAGTTTGGCTGAGGGCAACTCACTTGCGCTCCATGATCAAGGTCATATCATGGAGACGCAGCCATGAAACTTTAGAAGCTGATCCTTTGTCCACCTTCAGCCCCTGAACCCTTCAGGAGCTGGAGCACAGCGTCACTGGTCACAGATGCTGAAGAGATGGGGGCCAGCCCCCTCTTAAAGGTGCTGAGAGCCCACAGAGAGAATGAGAGAACTCTGTGGCGCCTGCCCACTACATTCCGGCAACAATGACCAGCACCATCGAGATGCAGGCATCAGTAATGTTTCCAGGGAGTGTGAGGCTGGATCATCACTTTGGTCTGAAGGCCGCACAGAGCACAGAGAAGAGGCCCTGGACTGAGGCACCTGCCTTTATCTTGTGCAGAAAGGTTTTACATCTGAGTGACAAGAACACAGCTCATCAGAACAAGGAGCCATAGGCAGGGAGACGTTCTTTGGAGTTTATTGACAATAATGAACAGTATGTACAAGTGATTAACACCCATGCCCAGGCTGTGCAACTACATCTTCTTAATTTCCTAACCCTGCCGCTACCTCTTGGTTCTCCCTGGACATCCATAGCGGCAGTGGAGGCAGCCTGCTGACTGTGACTTCCTGTCTTTGGCGGAAATACTCTAGAGGGCTGAGACTTGGAGGGCCCTGGCCTGCTTTCGGGGTCCTGCTCTGTGGCAGTGACACCCTCCTCGGCTTGTGGAGCTGGAGCTACTGAAGTCACAGGAAGGGGACAGTTTGATTGACTGGACACTCTCCAGGTCACCTGGTTGGATGGGCCCAGAGTTTGCGCCTATGGATCATCCTCCCTATGGGTGCCCGGAGGCCCAGGCTGACTCCTTGAGGAGCAGGGGTAGCTGGAATGAGATCGAGCTTCCCAGCTCTCATGTACACACTGTTGGAGGCCAACTATGGCATCAGTGATGGAGTTGAGCCCATGCAGGAGCAAAGTCCTGGACCAAGGTCTCCATGGTGGCTGCCATCCTGCCAGTGTTGACTTTGGTGCATTGGCATACCAGCGCTATCACCTGAGACTGAAGGTGGACGGTCTCCTCTATGGTGCCTTGCAATCTGAGGAGTGCAGCAGGCATCCTTCCTGATGTTCCCGAGTTTGGCTTTGCAGCTCCAGCAGCTGTGACATGACCGAATCCAAAGGCCCATCATCTGACTCGGACTCAGCAATATTCTCGCCTCCAGCAGTCCTCCAAGAGCCGGGGGCCTGGGAAGTCCCTGCCACCATCTGCTGTGGATCAGACAGTGCGATGTGCTCACCAGGTTATGATCCTGAGGCTACTCTAAAGCTAGGTCCCACTGAGGTGAGTGTCAGCACTGGTGGAGGGTGTGGGTGAGTGCTGTGACAGGACTTCAGGGAGGGTGCCTCCAGATTCCTCTCCAGAGGTTTCTTCGCGGCTTGATTGGAGGCCTTGGGTCATGGACTCTGTTGACTGTTTGGCAAATGTGCCTGCGGAAGCAAGGAGAGATAATTAGTGCATGGCAGTGGCCTGTGAAACAGGGCACATCACTCACGGCATGGTTGTCTGATGGATGTTGTACTGCTGGATCTTCACTTGGTCGACCAGCGCCGACCTCAGCATCAGCTCAAGACTGTCCAGATCCTCGCCGGCCAGCTGAATGCCTTTGTTTTCAAAGTCCGTGAGGACCCTGATTTCGGGCATTCTGCCACTGGTCTGCGAACTCTCCCTCTTGTTGTGTGTCAGCTTGTCCTGCATGGATAGAGATGAAGAGAGTGTAAGCAGTACACCTGCTGGGCCAGATGATAAATGTGCCTGGCCTGTGCAGGTTGTGAGTGGTCACATGGACGGGATGAGGATAATGATGGTGTGTGTGAGAGAGTGAATGGTGATGTCCCTTGTACTGGCAGTGAGTGAAGGCCCTGTGAATGTGTGATGGGTTTGTGAGTGTGAGTTCAGACTGATGAGAAGAGTGAATTACCCTGGCAGAACGGAGGAGATCATTCATCCTCTTGCGGCACTGGGTGGCTGTCCTCTTCTGAAGAGTGTTGGTGCTGACCACCACTGCCACCACCTCCCAAGCTGGATTTGTCACATTGTTGTCCACACTGTGCCCAGGGGGGTACAGGACCTCCCATTGGGCCTCCACAGCATCCAGCAGCTGATCGTGGGACCTGTTGTTGAAGCGGGAGGGCTATGGTCTTTTTTCCTTTGTTGGCCATGGCTTCCATGCAGCAGCAGTGAGTTGGAAGCAATGAGCACTGTGCTCATGGCTGGACTTTAAATATGGCGCTGGCATGATGTGGCGGTGGGGTGATGGCCAGTGGGCAAATGAGACCCCGCCCACCATGTAAACAGCGTGTTTCCTGGGAGTGCATAAATTATAAGGCGGGTTTGGGATGGTGCAGCCTGAAAACCCGCCATCGTGGCCAATGGATGAAGCCATTTTTCAACTGAAGACATGAAATGAGCAGTCAAGGTGGTATTCTATTATGGGGTGCATGAGTAGTGGTTCCTTCACAAGGAAGGGAACTACTCTTGGTAGAGTTACAAATGCCCATCTGGGAATCTCCTGAATGAGGACGATAGCATGAAGTTACCTTTGGTGGCCGGGAATAGACGGCAATATTGAGAAGGTGGTACCAAAGTTGCCGGTGGCAGCCCCATTACACCCATGGGAGTGGCCTGGTAGACCCTGGGTGAAACTGCACATAGATTTCACTGGTCCTTTTCTTGGAACCATGTTTCTATTGATTATAAATGCTCATTCCAAGTGGTTAGATGTTTATGACGTCCGGCGCTACTATAGAAAAACGATACCCATGGATTACTAGAAGTAATCGTCTCAGATAATGGCACTGCATTTACTAGCACTGAATTTTAAAGATTTGCCAGCCTCTATGGTATCAACCACGTGAAGACTGCACCGTACCAACTGTCATCTAATGGACTGGCAGAAAGAGCAATACAAATGTTTAAGGCAGGAATGAAAAAATTAACAGGTGAATCGTGAGAAGCTAAACTTGCTCGTTTCCTATTTCATTACAGAATGACTCCCCACACTATGACAGGAGCAACACCTGCAGAATTACTGATGAGGTACCGTCTTCGAACAAGTCTGAGCCTGATACTTCCCAATTTGGAGGGGAAGGTGGAGAAAAATCAAGGAAACCAAAAAGTGACTTATGATTTTAATAGTCATGAGCAACAATTTACTGTTGGAGAAGCAGTATATGTAAGGAATTTCAGTGGAGGACCCGAAGTGGTTACCTGGTAAAGTAAGCTCTGTGACCAGACCATTGTCATACCACATGGAAGTGGAAGACCGGATCACCCATAAACATGTGGATGATTTGAGAAGAAGGGAAATGTTCCACCTGTAATCATTGAAGAACCTGTGGTTTCTGTTGAAGTTGCTCAACAAAGGATAGACATAACAGATATCTCTGTCAGAGTGGAAGACACTGAACTGCCTGTGCCTAATGAGGGACCTGATGTTAATGCGGTTCCAGAGAATGTGGTTCCTGCAACAGAATCGGAAGTCGTGAAGCTATGATGTTCCACATGGATCAGGAAACCACCTGAAAAACTGAACTTGTAATTTCATGACGTTTGTAAATATTGTAATGTTATTAGATAAATATCCTTGCAAATATAAAATGTGCAGAAAAGTTAAAGGGGGAGGAATGTAGCAGTTATAGTTTTGATAAACGTGGGACTGTAGCTTTAAGAATAATCCTGTGTTGTAAGAGCACATGATCGGTGTAGACCAACCAGTTAGCTGCATAGGGAATCTCTAGGGAAAAGTTCTTCTTTAGTTATAGAGTTAGATGCACACATGTAGTTGCTGCTGTTGTCATGTAAATAAAATTCAATGTTTTCACCATGGAAAATTGCCTGGAAAATCAACTCTATAACATTTCTTTACCCAAAGAGTGGTGAGAATGTGAAACTTGCTACTATGGACAGTGGTTGAAATAAATAGTATAGATACATTTAAGGGGAAGCTAGGAAAGCATTTAGGAGAGAAAGGAACAAAAAGTTACGATGATAGATTTAGGTGAGGAAAGATGGGAGGAGCTCAAGTAGAGCATAAACACTGGCATGAACTGGTTGGACCCAAAGTAGGAAACTAGAGGCCAGTTAGCTGAACATCTGTCACAGGAAAAGTGCTAGAATCTATTATTAAGGAGGTTACAGCAGGATACTTAGATAATCATGGTTTTATCAGGTACAGCCAACATGGCTTTGTGAAAGAGAAATTGTGTTTAACTGATTTGTTAGAGTTTTTTGATGAAGGTGGATAAAGGGGAACCAGTAAATGTGGTGTACTTGGATTTCCAAAAGGCCTTTGATAAGATACCACATCAAAGGTTACTACACAAGATGAGAGCACATGGTGTAGGGGATAACATATTAGCCTGGGGATAAAAGATTGGTTAGCTTAGAGGGAGCACAGAGTAGGGATAAATGGATCTTTTTCAGGTTGGCAAGCTGTAATTAATAGAGTACCACAGGTATCAGTGCTGGGCCCTGAACTATCCACAATCTATATCAATGACTTGGATGAAGGGAGTGAATCAATGGTAACTAAATTTGCTGATGACACCAAGCCAGGTAGTGAAGTAAGTTATCAAGAGGAGATAGAGTGTCTGCAAAGGGATATAGACAGATTAAGTGAGTGGGGAAAAGATTTGGCAGATGGAGTATAATGTGGGAAAATGTGAACTGGTTCACTTTGACAGGAGGAATAAAAATGTTGTATACAATTTAAATGTAGAGAGATTACAGAACTCAATGATACAGAGGGATCTGGTACAATAATCACAAAAGTTAGTATGCAGGTACAACAAGTTATTAGGAAGACAGATGGAATGTTGGCATTTATTGCAAGAGGAATGGATTATAAAAATAGGGAGGTTTTGCTACAGTCTTGGTGAGACCATATCTGGATGTAGTTTTGGACTCATTAATTTAAAAAAAAAAGATATAATAGCTTTAGAAGCAGTTCGGAGAAGGTTCACTCGACTCATTCCTGGGATGAAGGGATTGTGTTATGAAGAAAGGTTGAAGAGGTTGGACCTATACCCATTGGAGTTCAGAAGAATAAGAGGTGATCTTATTATAAGATCCTGAGAGGACTTGATAGGGTGGATCCCAGAGGATGTTTCCCCTTGTGGGAGAGACTATAACTAGGGGACACAGTTTAAAAAATAAGAGGTCTCCTTTTTCGAGATAAGAAGAAACATTTTCTTCCAAACTGTCATTAGTCTGTGGAATTCTTTCCCCAGAAAGTAGTGGAGGCTGGGTCTGTGAATTTATTTAAGGCAGGGTTAGACATATTTTTGTTAGGCAAGGGAGTTAAGGGTTATGGGGAAAGTGGGGCTGAGAACACAACCAGATCAGCCATGATCTTATTGAATGGTGGAGCAGGCTCAAAGAGCTGAATAGCCTACTCCTGCTCCTTTGTTCCTAATAGCCCATTTCTGTGCTCTGTATCCTATGTATTGAACCTTGGTTAGGCCACACAGTTCTGGTCACAATATTATAAAAAAGGATATAGAAGCTTTGGAAAGGGTGATAAAATTCTTTACAAGGAGAATATCAGGAAAGGATGAACAGGCTGGATCTCTTTTCCCTTGAGAAGAGAAGCCTAAGGGCTGACCTAATAGAAGTATTTAAAATTATTGAAAGTTCTTTTTCATTTATTTCCCATTGTGAGTGTTGTTGGCAAGGCCAACATTTATTGCATGTATTGCCCATCCATAATTGCCCTTGAGAAGATGGTGATGAGCTGCCTTCTGGAACTGAATGGCTTGCTAGGCCATTTCAGGGGGCAGTTGAGAGTTAACTACATTGCTGTGGATCTGGAGTCACAAAAAGGCTGACAGGCGAAGGAGAGCAGATTTCCTTCCTTAAAGGACATTAGTAAACATGATGGATTTTCGCAGTAGTTTCATGATCATTGTTACTGATACTAGCTTTTTATTCCAAATTAATTTAATTAGCTGAATTTAATTTCCCCAGCTGCCATTTTGGGATTTGCACTTCTCCCCAACCATTAGTCCAACCCACTGGATTAGTTTGGTTACATAAACACTGTGCTATCATCCCCTGTGAATATGATAGAGAACAGATAGAGAGTATGTTTCCACTTGTGGGAAAGAGTAAAACTGGGGCTATCAATATAAGACAGACACCAAGCATGTTCCAAGAATCCTCCTTACAGTGGGGAACATTGATGAAAGATTATTTGAAATTGTATAATATGTGATTCAGGGTGACCCATTATCAATGTCGCAGCACTGAGAGTTAAGGTAGACTGAATATATCATGTGATTTCCTTTCAGCTTTGGGGTCTAACTTCCCATTGAGCTGTTGGAGACGGCCACCATGTCAATCTCCCCTTCTCTCTGGAAGGAGGTATGGTTTAAAGCAGAATGCATGGTTGTTCTGTCCCAACCCAGCATTTAACAATGCCATCACTGCTCTCCTCAAAAAAGACTCTTAAATCCTTTCTCCTTAAGCACTCATCTCCAACCTCCTCTCCAACATCCTTGAACATATTGCCTCCTAAATCTGTGCCCATCATTCCCTGAGTTCCATCTGCGAATCTCTCCAGTCAGGTTCCACCCCTACAGCAGCGCTAATTTAGCTCTAACCGAAGTCACAAATGTAACTGTGATGAGGTGCATTATCCTTCCTCATTTGTCTAAACCCCTCCCTGTCCTTTACTACGTCAAAAACACCACTGATGTCTATTGACAACATTGTCTATTGAAACCTACAAGATCCTGAGGGGCCTTGACAGAGCGGATGTGGAGATGTTTCCCCTTGTGGAAGAATCTGGAACTAGGTGTCACTGTTTAAAAATAAAGGGTTGTCCATTTAAGACAGAGCTGAGGAGAATTTTTTTTTCTCTCAGAGGGTCATGAGTCTCTGGAACTCTCTTCCTCAAAAGGCAGTGGAAACAGAGTCTTTGAATATTTTTAAGGCAGAGGTAGGTAGATTCTTGATAAACAAGGGGGTGAAAAGTTATCAGGGGTAGGCAGGAATGTGGATTTGTGGTTATAATCAGTTCAGCCATGACCTTATTGAATGGCAGAGCATGTTCAAGGGGCTGAGTGGCCTACTTCTGCTCCTAAGTTGTATGTTTATATTTAATGCCTCTCCTCTGTTGGTTCCAATCTTACCTTTCTGATCATAGCTAGAGAATATTTAGCAATAACTTCTCCTCACTGTGCACCATTACATCCAAAGCACCCTAAGGCTCTATTCTTCGTCCCCTTCTATTTCTTACCTGCAAGTTGCTTCTTGGGGACATCAACTGAAGGCATAAAATTTGCTTCTATATGTTTGACATCCAGTCATGGATTATCCACAGTAGTATCCAGTTAAATATTAGGAATGTCATGGACAGAATTTATGTGTTTCCTTATACTGTCCATGATCAATACTTTTTGATGTAAGAGTTCAGTGTTTACTTACCTTCAGATTGAGTGTCTCAATTAAATAAATCCAGAAGCAAGCTTTTCGGAGAGTTTAAAAATAAAGAAGGTTATCTATTCTCACTCACTTACCCCGAAACAACATAACGTTTCACATACTCGTCTCTCACACGCACAAAGATTAGATACAGGTGAAGGTAATATACTGTTACAGCTTATAATTATCTCAGTCTCTTTCATGGCAGGCCTGCAGTTTCTTAGATGAAGTGAAGGTCTTATAAAGCGAGGAATTATCAGCAGGCTGTGAGGAGTTTTGTAGTTGAATTTCTAGAAGTTTTGTTCTCAGGTGAACTTTAACTGGAACAGGTTAGGGGATCCTTCTCCCTGGTAAGATCTCCCACTTTCAAGGTATTACCCTGCCCGCTTATGTGGCTTGTAGCTGGTTCAATGGTTTTTGATGGGATTCTCTGTCTGCAAGCAGCTTCTTTTTGATTTAAAAGCAGACAACAAAAATGGCTGCCTCATAATGTTCAAAGTCCTTTACAAGTTCAAAGTCCTTTTCCAAATAAGGTGGATGGTTAGGTGGATTATGTACATCTCTTGTTGTGACTTTCACACCTTGTGCATTTGAGACAGCCAGTGTATTTGTGTTTGAATGACCCATTCAACTGGTTATACCCTTTTGAATTAGTTTGGGAAAAGATATTGATTCAACATCAGTCTGGAAGGTTAATTTTGTTCCCTCTTGAGACATGGGAATAGTTTCAATCCACAAATGAAGTCAGGTGATCCTCAGGTGGCCATCTTTCATAGCCTTTTGTAGTCAGCTTTAAGATATAAAAATCAGTTTGAAGTTCAGCATATACTTGGGCTTGTGCTATGTCTCTTATGTGTTTTGTTCAGCAAAGACGTTTGCACGCCTATCTACTGATGAGTGAGTTGGTAATCAAGACAATGTAGATGAAGAGACCATTGTAAAATGAAGCACATGCTGTTTATTCTCAGAAGCATCAGAGCACTAATGCAAGGGTGCTTCTCAGACCAAAGCCCATTCTAAAATTACTGATTAACATTGTAGCCCTCGCTATACAGCAATTGGGTAATACAATCACGTGGTCAATCTGCTCACATTCTCTTAAAGGCATATTGCACTTCAGGTTACCACAGCATGACAGGAAGTTTGCAGCCTTTATCTCTGGCTTCCACTTCAAACTTTGTGTGTGCATCATCATTTCCATCTCCATCCCTGGCCACTGCCTCTGGTTGGCTCAGGCTGTTCACAACCTTGGCATTCTGTTTTACCAAGAGCTAAGCTCCCAACGCTATGTGTTCTCCATCACAAAGACCATTTACTTACATCTTTATGACATTACCTACTTTTGCCTCAGCTTAACTACCTCTGAAACAGTTCAACCACTCATTTGTTACCTCCAGACTCAACTATTCCAATGTTCTCCTGGCTGACCTCCCACCTTCCGCACAACATAAACTTCAGCCCATCCAAAGGTCTGGCGCCCGTACCTGAGTCCGCACCGAGCCCTACTCAACCATTAGTCCAGTCCTTGCTGCCTGTTTCACAATGGAACCAGTTTAAAATTCACCATTCTCGTGTTTTAATCCTTTTATGGCCTTTCACTTTCATATGTCTGTAACCTCGTCCAGTCTGTAACACTCCCCTGAACTCCCCTTTCCTCTGATTTGGCCCTTATGCATATGCCTCTTTCTTTTGCCCATTATTGTTGCTTGTGCCATGAGCCACCTTGATCCATTCTGGAATTCTGCTCCATCTCCCATTTCCCTCTCCTCCACCTCGCTGACTACATGGGCTCCTTGATTACTGCTTTCCCATTGCTTCAAATTTGACATTCCCATCTCCATGTTTAAATTCCCCCTTGGCCTTGTCCTTTCCTACTTTAGTAACATCCTCTGGCCTACAAACCTCCAAGAACTTTATGTTCCTCCAACTCTGGCCTGCTGTGCATCCCCCACTTCCTTCAGTCTAACATTGGTGACTATTAATTCAGCACATGAGGCCTACACTCTGAAATTCCCTCTTCAAGCCTAACTCCCTCTTTTTAACATCAGCCTCTGACAAAACTTTTGATCATTCCTCCTATCATCTTTTTTGGCTTGGCAGCCATTTAGGTCTTATTTTGCTTTTGCAAAGCTCCTTATGGTTTTTTTAATGTTAGGTGTCAAATAAATGTATGTTGTTGATGCGACCCTCAAGAAGAACATTCAGAAGGTTTTTAGCTGTGGATAAGAACTGGTCTTTTTCTGTTTTTGGAACAACACAACAAAGCTCAAAACCATATAAAAACAAAAGGTTAGAACCATTTACCCAATCTGGCAAGACTCACTATTGGTCTTTTTGTCCCAGGTAAAGACAGAAGTATTAATTTTGGGGCCTGTTTTTAGGTACAATGGCTGTTTTCCCTCATGGACCATTCCTACTGCAGAGTTACTACAGAGATGTCCAGTCATGTTCTGAATATCAGGCATATCTAATGTATTAACATTAATATTTTGTTTGGCCCATCTCTTCTGATCTGAATCTCAGTTGGACTGTGACATACCAATACCCAACACCACTCTGATCCCTCTGAGTATTCCCCCACCAAAATAATATCAGCAACGGCCTGCTGGATGGCAGCCACTAATTTCAGACTTGTACATCATCCACCTATAATTTCCTGCATTCTAGAATGAAATGTGAAACACAGTAGATCTGTAATTTAATAATGATATGCCTGCGTTTGGTATTCCAAGCATTGTGTAATGGAATAATTTATTTTTACATTTGGCAACCATTTCATTTCTTCCCATATATATTTCCAAGTGAACCTGAAGGAGTCTCTCACTGTTTAACTTGGCTTTGTATTTGGACTAAATCACATTGGGCAATAACATTGATATTGCCAAAAGATTACCCAGTGCCTTGCTGCTTTTATAAGTTTATTTCAGTTTTGCATCTCACAGTTTAATGCTTCGTCGTTCGCCATTGGCCAGATCTTCCGCTATTGGGAGGGGCGATGATGAACTTACATTGCTGTTGTGTTTAGGACCCATTGAAGATCCTGGCACACACGCCGGAACTCTAATTACCTGGGAAGCTGAAATTTCCAATGGGCTGATTTGCTTTGTCATGGACACTACACAAATGTCCCTTACACTGATCTCAATGTTGGAGACTTGGGCTCAATACGCACTATTTACCCAGATACTTACCCCACAATTGTAACACCGCTCGATCTCTGGTGTAACTCAGTGAGTAACAGTATAGCCCAACCCACCACCTCCCACACATTGTTTCTCACACCCCTGACCACCACCCCTCTGAATTGACCCAACTACTGTCCCAGCCCAACAAGACACCCACCATCCTACACAGCACCTCCACCATACCCCGACCTGACCCAAGATACCCCCTGACACAAACCCCTTGACTATGCCCCAAACTGATCCCCGACTGGAACACCCAACCAAACTACCCCTGCCCGACCTGACCCGAGACCGCATGCACCAACCTGACCCAATTACCCCTCAACCCAACCCAATCTCCCAATCCAATTGACTATACCCCGAACTGACACACCCGACCTGACTAACACCCCTGAAACCCGCCCCTTCCCGACCCAACACCTTCCGACCACCTGACTAACTCCTTGACTTGACTATCCCTCCCTGATCCAATCCGTTCCTTTCCGACCTGACCAGCACCCCTGACCCAATCCCCCAACCTGACTAACCCACCCCCTCAACCTGACTACCCCCCCCCCCCCGCCCCCCCAACCCGGACTGGACCCGATTGTCCACCCACGCAATCACCCACCCACTCATTTACCTACCCACTCACTCTCACTATCCATTGACTCTCTAGCTCGTCAACCCACCCGCTCACCCATCCACCCATTCACTGACCTACCCACCCACCCACTCACTCGCTCGCTCACCCACCCAACCCCCACCCACCTGCTCACTCACTGAAAACCTTTGAGACCTTTAAAAACTTATCTCAATACAGCAGCTGGTGTTGGAAAAGGGCAGAGTGGGGCAGCATGGGGCGTGGTGGGGTGGGGGGGTGGGGGCCAAACCCTCTGCGCTGCTCCTCTGCGCTGGTGTTCCTTGCAGATGACTGTGCTGATCCATTCCTGCTGTATCAGAAGCCCCAGCTGGAAGAACACAAGAAGGTAAGTGCACAGAGATCTTCATAGGCAGCAGCAATGCGCATGGCATCACTGCTAATTGGAAAATCTGGCACCATGTGTTTCATACACAATACAATGCACTGTCCATAACCCTTACACAAGCAGTGTGGTCAGTCATGTGCAAGTTTGGTTGGTTTATGGGCAGTCCAGTCAAACCCACTGTTCAATCAGAAGATGGAACTACAACTACGTTGATTTTAATCGATGGGTTGGAAAGCCACACCTCCAATCACCCTTCATCCTTGTGTTAAAGAATGAGGGAAAAATTACCTGCATTTATTTAGCTCCTTTTGCAATGTCAGGATATCCAAAACGCTTTCCAGCCAATGAAATATTCCTAAGACAAAACGTTGTAATGCAGGAAACTTGGAGGCCAATTTGCACACAGGAAGCTCCCACAAACAGCAACAGGATAAATGGCTCAAGCATCTGTTTCAGTAATGCTAGTTGAGGGGTAAAAATTTGACCAGGACACTGGGAGAACGCTCTTACCCTTTACCAAATAGTGCCAAATCTTTTACAGTTACCCAAGAGGGCCAACAGCTTAAGCCTCAGGACTTTTCTTCAGACAGGGCCTGCTTTTGTTCCATGTTATTGAGTGGAGGTTTCCAAAAGGTGGGATCATCTCCAGGCTGCAACATGGAAAATGTTTGGGAATTTACCTGATGTTGGGATTTTTAAGGGTCACTCATGAAAGTCAAAGCACCATAATTTCATAGCCGATAACTCCATGACAAACTAGGTCACCTTCTCATTTCCCTCTAGCACAACTTGACAAGAGGGTTGGATCCTTGAACTGTTAGCCAGGAGAGGGGAGTCTTTCCTCTGACTTTAAGTGGTTTGGACCTCACATAAGAAGATAAGAAATAGGAGCAGGATTAGACCATATGGCCTGTAGAGCCAGCTGTGCTTGGGCTTTGACTCCACTATCCTGTCCACTTCCTATACTCCTTGATTCCCTGAGAGATCAAAAAGCTGTCTCTCCCAGCCATAAATATATTCATTGGTGGAGCATCCATAACCTTCTGGGGTAGAGAATTACAAAGATTCACAACCCTTTGATTGAAGAAATTTCTTCTCATCTCAGTCCTAAATGATTGGCCCCTAATCCTGAGACTGTGTCTCGTGTTCTAGATTCCCCAGCCAGGTGAAACAACAGGTGGAATTTAATGCCCCCACCCCCCCCCTCCCCTCCCCTATGGTGAGTTTAGTGGCTGGGGGAGGGGGCGATTTAATCAGGAGAGAGGATGGCGGGTGAGGACCCTGCTGTCTTGCCACATCTGCCCCAATTATGTCTGTGATGTGAAGGCTTGTGGATGGTCTTCTCACCCCACCACTAACTGATGCCTTTAAAGAGGCAATTAATGCTGGGTTAAATCCTCAGCTAATTGCCTCTTTGAATCTTTCAGTTACTTATTTGACAGCTTCACAGGGGTTTTCTGTTCACTGCAAACCTGACTGGGTTAATCCTGGGTGTGGGCAGGAACATGACAGATCCCTGATCTGACGTCACTTTTCGCGGCTTCAATCCTCTGTTTGCAATCGAGCCCACCTCCCTTGTCAGTTAACACTCTGCATGGCGGGTGAGATTTTAGTCCTGTACACTTATGTTCATAGGCAGGATTGGGGGAAGGGCCAACATGGCTGTCAGGTGCTACACGTTGCACTCAGTGAGCGCTCGCACCTGGCCTTTAACTTAACTCCCATGTTTTTGTGAGCATCAGAGCAGCTCACAAGAGGCAAGTTCTTTCCATTTACATCATTATTTGCCCAGCCAAGACTATTAATTCCATCAGATGGACCCACATTGGTCAGTTAGATATAAGCACATATGTTGGAGACTTATACAATGATCAGGTCTGACCAAGGCCAAACTTCTCATTTGATGCTTCCTTCCCTTCCTCTCCCAGCACCGAAATTGCAGTAAGAAAGACCAGTTGCTGATAATATCAACAGTTTCTCAAGGCCCCTTTCTGCTTGTCATACTGTTGTTCACTGAAACAGTCTGACATCCCAGTTAGTCTAGTTTTAACAGCTTTATTTCATTTCAGCTGGACTGTAATTAAAAACATCTGATGGCACCAATATATACAAATCTTTTGTTTGTTCTCTTTCTTATTTCTCTAAGGGCAGAATTTTTCCATTGGTGTGCAGGGGTGGGCCTGACACGCCGATGCATAAAATGATACATGATGACATCAGGCGTGTGTCCTGATGTCACCGCGCACCATCGCGATATTTCAGAGGCCAGGCATGCTATGAGTTCCCAGGTGTGCCCGCCATTAATTAAAGGGCCAGTTAAGGCCCTTGAGGCAGCAACTGACAGCGATTTTTCCCAGGCTGTGTGATTTTCAGAGCGTTGCACGGGCGTAATGGGCAGGCGGATAGGCCACATTTTTAAAAACCTCATCCACGGGCAGGATAAGAGGGGTGAGGGGGCTCGCGAATGCGAGTTGTAAGCACTTTTGTTTTTAAACTTACTGCTACTTGCTTGTGTGAACATAACAACTTCAATTCTCTTCAGAGTTGCTTTGACAGAAAGAACAGGCTTCAGTTGAGGACTCTGGAGGAATCATAACACTTGGGGCCTTGCAGGTATTAGGCAGCCTTCCTTTACCCTGGGAATGAGGATTGTGCTCTCAGCTGGAGGCACCTCCTCCTCCGAGGAAGCGAGGGCCAGAAGGGAAGGAGACCAGGAGTCCATATTCAGCCCCCAGGGGAGGGACCTGTGGGAGGAGAGGCGCAGGCAGAAGGGGCGCAGGGCCAGCAGGAAGTGTGAGGCAGAAGGGGCCACAGAAGACACCACTATCCTGCTGCCAGGGTTTACAGGCGATGATGTAGCTACCTCAATATACCTGGGGTGCGGTGCCGAAGGAGGCTCTGTCTCTCAATGGTGACAGTGACTGCCATCTGTCAGATGATCGGGCCTGAGATCAGCTCTGACTATCTGGGTGGACACCCCATGCCAGTGGTGCTGAAGGTCATGGTTGCCCTCAACTTCTATGCCTCTGGGTCTGATCAGGGCTCAGTGGGGATCTGTGTGGAGTCTCCCAATCAGCTGTCCACAGTTGTGTCAAGCTGGTGACAGAAACTTTGTTCAGGCGGGTATTGACTTTCATTCATTACCGCACGGACGAGGCCAGCCAGGCTGAGTGAGCCAGAGGCTTTGCCGTGATTGCTGGCTTCCCCCGCATCCAGGGTGCTATAGACTGTACACATGTGGCCATCAAGGTGCCAGCAGGTGAGCCCAGTGCCTTCATCAACAGGAAGGGCTTCCACTCCATGAACGTGCAGATAGTGTGTGATCACAGGATGCTGATTCTACAAGTCTGTGCAAGGTACCCAGGCAACTCCCATGATGCCTACATCCTCAGACACTCCCAGGTGCCAGTGCTCTTCAGTGCTCCAGCTCGGCTGGATGGATGGCTGCTGGGCGACAAGGGCTATCCCTTCAAAAGGTAGCTCATGACTCCTCTCCATCATCCAAGAACAGAGGCCAAGCAGTGGTACATTAGGAGCCATGCCTCCATAAGGGCAGTGGTAGAGAGAACCATTGGTCTTCTCAAGATGTGCTTCCAATGCCTGGACAGCTCAGGGGACGCACTGCAATACCCCCAAGATCGTGTGTCACTGATAGTGGTTGCATGCCATGCTCTCCAAAATCTGGCGCTGCAAAGGGAGGAAGTCACAATGTCTGTCAGTGCAAACATTCCACTGTTGCCTGTATCTTGATTTCAGCATCCAATATGGAGGAAGGCAGTGGAGGAAGAAGATGTAGACGCAAATGCTCTGGCTGCAGATGATGAGTCCAGTAGTGAGTCCAAGAATGAGCATGCTCAGAAGAACACTGAGGGGATAGACGCTGACCCAGGCAACCTCCAGAGAGGCAGGGACTCCCGGGAGGCTTTGATCCAACGATCCTTCAGCTAGCCTACCACAGATGGACCTCCAACATATGCCAAAGTTGCTGGCTCCATACTCGATACCTGAGAGCAACATTTGCCTGGTTAGGAACATTAACTATGTGCCTTCTCAATAAAGCTCAATGACAAACAAGTCACTTATAACATCATGGGTTCCTGTCCACCAGCAGAACTAATGAAGCATCCAGAGGGTTGATGAGAACCAAAACATTTAATGATTGGCAATTGCATACAGAAATCAAAGTCCATTAAAAGGCGTTGAACACCTACTTAAAGACAGCTTAAACAGGGGGCAAAAGAAAACCACCAGTGATAAGCCTGTGATGTGCCTAAGGTTTACGTTTATATTTTCGGGTGCTACATCTAGGTTCTCCCCCCTCCCTGGCACCGCCATCTGAGACAGCCTGCTCAATCTGCTGTCCTGTTGGCCTTCGTGACCCCAGTGGCCATCCTCTGGCCAGTGGAGCCTGTGCTGGCCCCAACTGGGATGGAGCGGCTGGTGGCAAGGCTGGCATCTCCCCAGTCACTGCAGCCTCATCAGATGCCATGGTCACTGGCAGAAGGGCAGAGGAGCTGCTGCCGTCATCCAGAGCGCCCCGAGAAGAGCCTGCAGAGACGACAGGCAACTCATGCGCCAACGTGAGGTTGCTCTGGACCTCCCCGCTCACCATTAATGGATGGGCACCAAGCTGGGATATTGGGTGCCCAATCCATCTCCCACACAGGCACTGACCAGCTGAGAGCATTGCCGATGTGACAGCTTGCAGGTCTGAGCACAACCCCAGGAAGCCCAGATTGTTCTCCTGGAGGAGCCTCTCCATGAGAGTCACCACTCTCTCCATGGAGGAGGCAGTGCGCTCAGCCATGAGGGTCATTGCATTGCTCATGCTCCACAAGGACTCCTCTATCACGAAGACCATGGCACACATTGCCTCATGTATCTCCGCCAGATCCTCCCGCACACCCTGCTGTACATCCAGCAGCTGCTGCCTCATGGACGACCCCAGAGGCCCATCAGCCACCAACTGAGCATGTTCCTGGTTCCCAGCAGTCCTCCAACTGCAGGCATCCTGGGCACTCTCTGTCTCCGCCTGCACCTCAAGCAAGTATGAAGTGCCCTCCCCGCTGTGCACCGAGATACTAGCCAATGATCTTATCCCCACCGAGGTGCTGGTATCTGTGCTGGTGCCTGCTTGGCTGAGAGGGTGTGACGCTGGTAATGTTTATATCTTCAGGGCCCTCAGGGGTCAGTGACAGTCCCTCTGCCTCCTGAGTGTGGGCATGCTCCGGTGAGGCTGAAAGGAAGAACAAGGACATTTGATTAGTTGAAGTTGTTACATTGTTAATGTGCATGCCAGGCAGCCGGATCAGGATGCACTCCAACTGCCATTATCAATGGGCAACCCATTGGGTTGGAGGCTGAAATCAATATACAGGCAACTGTGGAATGTTTGCACTGACAGACATTGTGACCCCAGGGCACTGCACTCTTACCTTCCAGTGACACCCCAACCTCACTGAGGCCGGTTGACCTGGGCAAATGGCGCCTCTCCAACTCCAGTGCCTCCAGTTCGTATCTAGTGATGATGAGAAGGTGGGGCTGCCTTCTGTCAGTCCACAGCCGCTCTGCATTATTGTGTGCTGCCTTCTCCTGAAAGGAGGGAGGAGCACTGATTAGTCCACTTTCTACCTGTAGCGCCATTGCAGCCTGGCCAACCCCACCTGAGGAACACCTCACAGGGCTCATCCGATTCATGACCCTTGAGCCACAAGACATTTATTCCAAGCAGCCAGGGCTGACCTCCCTTGCCCAGATGCTACCTCCATCACATTTGCCACTCACACTCTAAGACTTTCCAAAGCAAGGAACACTACTATCTAGAAGGACAAGGGCAGCAGATAGATGGATACACTGCCAGCTGGAAGTTCCCCTTCAAGTCACTCACCATCCTGACTTGGAATTGTTTCAGCGCTCCTGTGACTAGGTCAAAATCCTGGAACTTGGCCCCTAACAGCACTGTGAATGTTCCTGCACCATATGGAGCGGATACAGAAGGCAGCTCAGCAACACCCTCTCAGGGGCAATTAGGGATGGGCAATAAATGCTGGTCCACCCAGCGAAACCCACGTGTCGTGACTGAATGAATGCAAAAACAAAATTCCGTGTTGGGGGGGTACCAGGGGGAGGGGCTAACCTAAACGCTGTGCTAAGTGACGAATGCCAACATGGTACTCACCCTTCCCGATCATTAAACCGCTTGCGGCACTGATCCCAGATGTGTCTCACCACAGATCCTTTCTGCAACCTCCTCCCTGGCACGTTTTGTTATGTCGGGGGGGGGCCTCCTCCTCCCTCCTGTCCCTTGGCACCAGGATCTCGTGGTGTGCTGCCACCTCGTCGAGGAAGGCAGCAAGGTACTCAACTGAAAATGTCGGGGCCGACTGCCCCGCCAACCTGCCCTCCCGCCTGGCCTGCTCTCCGAGACCGCGGTCTGACATCCTCCTGTGCAACATCAGTGACAGCCTTTGGAAGGATGCCTGCACCATTTATGAATAGGCCGCCGGGTCGCCATTGGGTGCCTCCCGCTGCCACCCACCCCTTCCCGCTGTTCTCGTGAGCTACGATTCACGCTGGGGGGGCCTTAGTTGGCCAGCCCATGTAAAATGGCGGCATGGAGCCAATCACAGGCAGCGATTGGCTCTGTGCCCACCCATGCCCGCTCCCGCCCAGCCCACCCGACATAAGTAAAATCCTGGCCTAAGTAAATTTTCCTTGAATTTGTTGTTGTTGCAGTTGTGGTTAATGTAGTTGTTGTTGTTGTAGTTAATGTAATTGTTGTTGCTGTTGTTGTAGTTGTTGCTGCTGTCATTGTAGTTGTTGTTGTAGTTAATGTAGTTGGTGTTGTTGTTGTTGTAGTTAATGTAGTTGGTGTTGCTGTTGTTGTAATTAATGTAGTTGTGGTTTTTAGTATTATCCTGCAGTTATTATTGTGTGGAAAGTCCATTGGCATTGGGGCTAATAAATCAGTGTTATGGTGATGTGTCAGCACTGTTTGGGAATGCTGTTGGAATAATTTTCACATTGCGCAGTTCCTAGAATGATCCTTTTTCTAAGAAAAGTTCCCAGGATCGTGCTACACCTTGGAGTTAACCAAATCTTTTCTGGATGTGAGCCATGTACAGGCTTCATGTAATGCATTGTACTGATGCAGCTCCCTATGATCATAAACAACCTCTTCATTTACACTGCACTAAACCACATCAAAGCACAGGACAGCTGTAAATTTATACACATTGGACAAGCCAAAAGAAAAAAACTTGCATGTTTTACTTTGATTCACAGTTTTAGGATGTCCCAAAGCACTTAACAAACAATGATGAAATGTTCGAAGTGCTATCACTGTTATATTGCATTGCAGGAAATCCAACAACTGAGTTGTAAACAGCAAGCTCCCATAAACAGCAAATGATGAGATAATCTGTTTTGATGTTGATTGAGGGATAACTATTGGCCAGGACACCAGGGAGTATTTCCCTGTTCTTCTTCAACATCCAGCTGAGAGAGGATGGGGCTCAGTTTAATGTTTCATCTGAAAGGAGCGCCTCTGACAGTGCAGCACTCCCTCAATGCTGCATTAGAAGTGTCAGTGTAGATCATATGTTCAAGCCTCCAGAGTGAGACTAAATCTTATTCTTAAATTTAAGCTGCTCTTGGCCTTGATGAAATATTTGAATTCTACTGCTGTAGTGATCAAGGTGCCCAAAGGCTGGTTTTCTTTCCCTACCACCATGCCCCTCCACAGGACTGACGCAGCCTCCCCATCAATCTGGCCCATATTCCTGGCTCAGAGGTTATTCTACATTCATGGTAGACTCCTCTCAGAATCCCCACCAGAGTGTGGGAGCCCGCCAGAGGCACTAAGGAAAATCCAGACAGTGTTGCAACAAGATCAAAACTGCAGGATCAGAAAATGGACAGTGGAGGGGAAGGTTGGGGGTCGTAGCGGGTCCAGGGGGTGGTAGGGAGGGCATGTGGGAGTTGGGCCTTTAAAAGAGCAGAAAAGTCCCTAAGTCCCAAAGAAGGAATTATCGGCCTGAAAATTGCAGTTCTTGGAGCCAAATTTAAGAGCAAGGAGACATCACAAAGCCCTCACCACCCATTTTTGCAGCTGATGCCATTTTACCACAGTCCCGACACTACTGTCAAGTAGTCTATAGGAGCCCAGAGAGTGGGATGGGAGGAGATGGGCTGGGGGGGGGGGGGATCCAGGCTCTGCCTTCCACCCATCATTTGCATATGGTGGGTACAGAAGAGGTGGCAAGTGGCAGTTATGGCATAAGAGGGACATCAATATCAGGCTAGTAAGGTGTCGTCTTCCAACTTTTCCCGTAGTTTCTCCCATCAGATTCGGGATGGGATAAAGCAGGAAAACCCAAAGCTCTATGCAAATAAACATTGTAAAATGGAGAGCCTTGTTTGTCCTTTGTGTTATGGAAGACTTTTCAATAATTTACTTTGTTGCCTAATTGATTTTTTTGAGGAAGTAACTAAATTGGTGAACAATCTATGGATGTACTGTAGTTTATATGGACTTCCAGAAGGCATTTAATACAGTTCCACATGAGAGAATGCTAGCTAAAATTAAAGTTCATTAAATTGAAGGCAAATTATTGACATGAGTAGGAAATTGATTAGCCAGTAAAAGACAGAAATATATGTACTCCATTAGAAAGAAGTGACTAGTGATGTCCCACAAGGATCTATGCTCTCAACAGTTCAGTATATTTATTAAATCACAGAATCACAGAATCTTTACAGTGCAGAAGGAGGCCTTTCGGCCCATTGAGTCTGCACTGGCTCTCTGAAAGAGCATTCTACCTAGTCCAACTCCCCTGCCTTATCCCAGTAACCTTGCACATTCTCCCTTTTCAGATATCCATCCAAATCCCTTTTGAATGCCTCGATCGAACCTGCCTCCACCACCCTTTCAGGAAGTTTGTTCCAAACTCCAATAGCCCTCTGGGTGAAAAAATTTTCCTCGCATCACTTTTACTCCTTTTGCCAATTATTTTGAATCTGTGTCCCCTAGTTCTTGATGCTCCCTTCGTTGGGAATAGTTTCTCACTGTTTACCCTGTCCATGCCCCTTAGGATCTTGAATACCTCTATCAAGTCCCCTCTCAACCTTTTATTCTCCAAGGGAAACAGTCCCAACCTCTTCAATCTATCCTCATACCTGCAGCTCTTCCTCTGGAGAATCATTCCTGTGAATCTCCTCTGTACTTGCTCCAATGCCTTCACATCCTTCCTCAAGTATGGCGCCCAGAACTGGATGCAGTACTCCAGATGAGGCCTAACTTGTGTCTTACTCTTGTACTCAATGCCTCTATTAATAAAGCCTAAGATACAATATGCTTTATTAACAGCTCTCTCAACATGCCCTGCCATCTTCAATGACTAATGTACATATACACTGAGGTCCCTCTGTTCCTGCACCTCCTTTAAGAGATTCTCCCTTTATTTTATACTGTCTCTCCATATTATCCCTGCCAAAATAATTATATTGCTGTTATGATAGCATAAGGTCATTCATTTGGAACCAAAAGAGGATAGATCCCAGTATGTTTTAAATGGTGTGAAACTGGGTATAGTGGAGGTCTAAAGAGATTTAGAGTCCATGTTCACAGATCACTAAAATGCAGTGGTCAGATACGAGAAACCAATCAAAAAGCCTATTGAATGCTGGCCTTTATAACTAGAGGGATAGAAATGGAGGAAGCTTTGCTTCAGCAATACAAAACCCTGGTTACACTGCATCTGGAGATCTGTGTAAGGTTCTGGGCTATGCATCTTAGAACGGATATACTGATCTTGGAAAGAGGGTGGTGCAGATTAACTAGAACATTACAGGGGTTGGATTATGAGGAGAGCTGGTTTAAACTAGACTCATATTCCCTGGGTTGTAGAAGGTTCAGGGGTGATATGGCTGAGTTTTTGTTTTTGCCTTTTGGAAAGGAAATGACAGGGTAGATGGAGATAAAGTTTATCCAGGAAAAATTGGCAGAACTTTGAAATCAGAATCAGGCCATTGAGAAGAAAATCTAGCAAACACATGCAAAGAATGGTAAAAGTGTGGAACTCTCCCCACAAATGCAGTAGATGTTAGCTCAATTAATAATTTAATCTGTGGTTGTAGGATCTGTGTGAACCAACAAATTAAAGCATATGAACCCAAGGCAGGTGAAAGGATCAGCCATGGATCTTATTGAAAGAGAAACAGGCTCAAGCAGCTCATAGAAAACTGTTACCATGTTTCTACGCCTCTTGTCAGACAAATAAAATGTTTGCCAAAGGCTTTATCACAGGGGCTGTTTTCTTTTAAGTATCTGATTTAGTCAGGGTGTTACCTTGCACAGCAGAAGGGCATGGTTCATATAAATATGTAACACATAATTTTAATTAAATGCCTATTTACCAGGGGGGGTCATTAACTATGGGAATCCAGCAAATAGATTCAAACATTGATTGATGGATGAGTGTTTGGAGAGTTGGTGAACTTCAGTATTTCTATTTTAAAACCCAATAATCACAGCTAAAGTTTCCTCAGCTGTAGTAAAGGATCTGTCACACCTTGTTACTGTGTCACCAGAGAGGTTGATCACACTCACACTGGAAATTCTGCCACTGAAGGCTCTTGGAATCCTTAACTTGATCTATGCATTAATACCCAAGACCTATGCATCAAAATCCCAGTTGTTTATCTCAGCTGCTCCAGCTGAGTTCTTCACTTTCCCAAATATGGGCAGACATGGAAAATGAACTGTCAACCAACATCATTAAAACAGGTCAACTGCTGATTTATTTCATTTGTGAGACCTTGCTGCATGGAAATTGACATTTTCTTATTTGCTAGAGAGATTGTCCTTCAAAAATAATTCATTGGTTGAAATGTTGGAACGTCAGGAAATGTGCTATATAAATGTATGATCTTTCTTTCTTCTGAGCTAAATGCCCTTAAGAAGTTTCCATTTATCTCACTTAGGCCTCTTGTACATTCCTCACCCTGTCCTCTACCACTGGTAGCTGTAACTTCAGTTTTTGAAGTCCCATTTATGGGAATAAGGGAATGGTAGAATAGTGGTGATGTTATTGGAGTAGAAATCCAG
This sequence comes from Carcharodon carcharias, assembly GCF_017639515.1. Classification (NCBI taxonomy): domain Eukaryota; kingdom Metazoa; phylum Chordata; class Chondrichthyes; order Lamniformes; family Lamnidae; genus Carcharodon; species Carcharodon carcharias. The sequence continues at coordinate 52,009,984 of NC_054485.1, read as the reverse complement.
AGGCTCAAAATAATACTCAGGAGACCTATTCAAATCCCATCACCACCACAGTAGCCAGGGAATTTAAATTCTATTAATTACTAAAATCTGGGATTAAAATGCTGATCTTATTAATAATGATCAGGAAACAACCAGATTTTTGTAAAAACCCATTTGATTCATTTCAGTGAGGGAAATCTGATGTCCTTACCTGGTGTGGCCTAAACGTGACTCCAGACCCGCAGCAATGTGGTTGACTCTGAAATGGCCTAGCAATTGGCTGCTGCAGCAAAATAAAATAAGAATAGAATCAGATGGACCATGCAACATCAACCTAGGCACTGGAAACAGCAAAGGCTTACCCTGCCCAGTCAGCCCTGCAAAGTCCTCTTTGCTAACAACTGGGGACTTGTGCCAAAATTAGGGGAGCTGTTCCATAGACTAGTCAAACGATAGCCTGACATAGTCATACTCACCTTACAGCCAATGTCCCAGACTCCTCCATCACTACCCCGGATATGTCTTGTCTCACCGGCAGGTCAGACCCACCAGGGGTAGTGGCACAGTGGTATACAGGATGGAGGGAGTGGCCCTGGAAGTCCTCAATGTTGACTCTGGAAACCATGTAACCTCATGGAGTCAGGTCAAACATAGGCAAGGGAACCTCCAGCTGATTGCTGCCTACTGCTCCCCTCAGCTGATGAATCTATGCTCCTCCATTTTTAACACCACTTGGAGGAAGCACTGTGGCAAGGATGCAGAATGTACTCTGGGTGGGGTACTTCAACTTTCATCACCAAAAGTGGTTCAGTAGCACCACTAATGACCAAGTTGGCTGAGTCCTGAAGGACATAGCTGCTTGACTGGGTCTGCGGCAGGTGGTGAGGAAACCAACAAGAGAGAAAATCATACTTGACCTCATCCTCAACAACCTGCCTGCCAGAGATGCATCTGTCCATGACAGTGTTGGTGCAAGTGACCACCGCACAGTCATTGTGGAGACAAAGTCTCGTCTGCACGTGGACGGTCATGTTGTGTGGCACTACCACCATGCTAAATGGGATAGGCTCAGTACAGGTTGAGGAGCTTAAATCTGGTCATCCATGATGTGCTGTGATCCATCAGCAGCAAAGTTTTACAATCGACCATAATCCATAAACTCATGGCCCAGCATATCCCCCACTCTGTCATCACCATCAAGCTAAGGGTCAACCTTGGTACATTGAAGAGTGCAGGGGTGGGGGGACATACAAGGAACAGCAGCAGGCATACCTAAAAATGAGACGTCAAACTGGTGAAGCTACAATACAGGACTACATGCATGCCAAACAGTACAATTAGCATATTTGACAGAGCTAAGCAATCCCAGGTCAAAGCTCTGCAGTTCTGCCACACCCAGTCATGAATGGTGGTGGACAATTAAACAACTAACCAGTGGAGGAAGCTCCAAATATATCCCCATCCTCCATGATGGGCGAGCTCAGCACATCAGTGCAAAAGGTAAGGCTGAAGCATTTGCAAACATCTTCAGCCAGAAGTGCCGAGTGGATGATCCATCACAACCTCCTCCTGAGGAGCCCAGCATCACAGATGCCAGTCTTCAGCCAATTTGATTCTCTCCACATGATATCATGAAACGGCTGAAGGTACTGCAAAGGCTATGGGCCCTGATAACATTCCGGCAATAGTACTGAAGATTTGTTCTCCAGAACTAGCCGTACTCCTAGCCAATCTGTTCCAGTATGGCTACAACATTGGCATCTACCCTGGCAATGTGAAAATTACCCAGATATCTCCTGTCCAGAAAAAGCAGGACAAATCAAACCTGGCCAATTACTGTCTCATCATTCTTCTCTTGGTCATCAGCAAAGTGATGGAAGGGGTCGTCACCAGTGCTATCAAGTGGCACTTACTCAGCAACCACATGCTCACTGATGCTCAGTCTGTGTCCCTCCAGGGCCAGTCAACTCCAGATGTCATGATTGCCTTGGTCCAAATATATATAAAAGAGCTGAACTCCCGAGGTGAAGTGAGAGTGACTGCTTTTAACTTCAAGGCAGCATTTGACTGAGTGTGGCTTCAAGGAGCCTGAGCAAAATGGAAGTCATTGAGAATCAGGGGGAATACTGTCTACTGGTTGGAGTCATACCTAGCACAAGGAAGATGGTTGGGATTGTTGGAGGTCAATCATCTCAGTCATGGGACATCACTGCAGAAGTTCCTCAGGGTAGTGACCTAGGCCCAACCATCTTCAGCTGCTTCATCAATGACCTTCCCCCTCATCAAAGGTGAGAAAATGGGATGTTCACTGATGATTGCACAATGTTCAGCACTATTCGCGACTCCTTAGATACTGAAGCAGTCCATTGCTGCATGCAGCAAGACCTGGACAACATCCAGACTTGGGTTGACAGGTGGCAAGAAACATTCATGGCCACAAGTGCCAGGCAATGACCATCTCCAACAAGAGAGAGTCTAACCATAGCTCCTTGACGTTCAATGGCATTACCATCGCTGAATCATCCATTATCAACATCCTGGGTGTTGCCATCGACCAGAAACTGAACTGCAGCAGTCGTATAAATGCTGTGGCTACAAGAGCAGGCCAGAGGCTGGGAATTTTATGGCAAGTGACTCACATGTTGCCTTCCCAAAGCCTGTCCACCATCTACAAGGCACAAGATAGGAGTGTGATGGAATACACTTCACTTGCCTAGATTAGTGTAGCTCCAACAACATTCAAGTAGCCTGCTTGATTGGTATCCTATTCACCACATTAAACATTTATACCAGCTTACAGTGGCATCAGTGTTTACTATCTACAAGATGCACTGCAGCAACTCAACAAGGCTCCTTCAACAGCACATTCCTAACCTTTATATTGCCTAAGAGGACAAGGGCAGCAGATTGATGGGAACATCACCACCTGGAAGTTCCCCTCCAAGTCATTCACCATCCTGACTTGGAAATACATCACCATTCCTTTACTGTCGGTGGATCAAAATCCTGAAACTCCCTCCCTAACAGCACTGTGGGTGTACCTACACCAGGCGGACTGCAGTGCTCCAAGAAGGCAGCTCACCACCACCTTCTCAAGGGCAGTTAGGAATGGGCAATAACTGTCTCCCGCCTGACCTCTAAAGCATGATCCCCAACCTCCTTCCCAACTTGCCCCACTTTCTAGGGTCTCCAATCCCTCCCTGACCAAAATGCCCAGACTTAACTTAAGTACAGGAGGCATGTTCCATTCTTCTTCGGGCTCCTTGCTGTCCCAGAAGTGGCCACTACTGTGGTTCTGACGCTGCTGGGCCTACAGAGCTGCCGGCCAATCAGATTGGCTGACTTCTCTCAAGGGTGGGACTTCCTGTCCCACTCAAATCATTAAGGTTGCTCCCACACTGGTGTATGATTGCTGCGGGGCAGCCAGGTTTAAAGTCGGCAAGGTGCCAACCAAATTTTCAACTGTGGATCAGGGAGTGGAGGGTGAGGAATACGTGCCCTGTAGAATTCAGCCCTATGTTTATACCTGTCATCACCAATACAACAACAATGTGTATTTATGTACAGGGTAGATCCTTTAACACAATAAAACATCCCAAGGTTTTAGCACTATCAAACAATAAAGAAAGAGATTTTAGGACAGATGACCTAAAACTTGGTCAAAGGGGTAGGTTTTAAGGAGTGTCTTAAAGGAGGAAGTAGAGTTGTGGAGTTGGGGAGGTGTGGGGAGGGAATTCCAGTGTTTAGTGCCCAAACAGCTGAAGACACAGCTGCCATTGGTGGAGCGAAGCTAGTGGATGCTGTGCAAGAGGCCAGCGCTAGAGGAGGATTGTAGGTCTTGAGGACATTATAGAATTAAGGAGGAGTGAGGCCATGAACTGGTGTAGATTGGAGAATGGTACAAGTGAGCTTTAAGTTTCAGGATATGGAGCAGGACATTTAGCCATGGATTGTTCCAGCCTTTTGATTCACTTGAGCAGTCCAACGTCATTTGATAAATTTTCACCAACAATTCATACTAAGATAAAGCACTGCAAACTGTACGTATGGTCAGGAAGATACTGCTGCATTGCCTTGTTATTGTTGCTAAGTAACGGGACAGGAAGGAACATTGCATTGTCTGTCTCTATTTAAAACGTTAATGGCAACCAAGTGAATGGAAAGTATTTGCTGAAATTGTCTTTGTGGCGTTCCAAATGATTTCACAGCTTCATGCAGCAAGCTTGACAAACTGCTCCAGTTACAGTCACTAAACATTGAAATGTTATACTCTGGTTGACTTTGAGCAATGACATCTCCATCCCCAGCTGACACCCAGAATTCACCAAATATAACGCAACCACTTTTAGACACTGTCGCCTCTATTGTTACTACAACAGACCAATTGTAGCCAGTACAAATGCATACTTCATGCTTTGACAATACATAAAGTCTCGTCAGCTTACGTTCAGCAGAACTTCTTCCTCACATCTGGGTAAGATAGTAAGTAGAGTCAGGAGCCGGAATACTAACAACAACAATCTTTATTTATGTAGTGTCTGTAGCGTATCACACATCCTGTGGCATGAAGAAGGGCACTCCTTAAATCTTGGTTAAAAGAATAGGTTTTCCAAAAGTGGAAGGAGAAGTGGTTTAGGGAGGACATTTCAGATGTAAAGCCAAGGCAAGCACATCCGTCAATGATGACCTAAATTGTCCTTCACACACATATTTCTTTAATTGCTTCTGAAGGTGGCCTGGGTTAACACTTTGGGCTAGAAATTTGTTTGCTCTTAATTTTGGACGCAGGGCTATGATTCATGAGCTGCCCATGCCCATCAGAAATGAGCTGAACACCACATAAAATTAGTGTATCCACCTCATCTTCCTGATGGTAGCATGGCCACAGGAGTTTCCTGCTCTGCCCTGGACTCCACTGCACTGCCGGCATCCTCTACACACAGCAAGGGGCTGAGTGAAATTGTGAAGAAACCACATGCTGGGCAATCATATTTTGGCACAGAGGGAGAAGGAGAGAGGCATGCCAAGAGAAGGAAAGGGCTGTCCACTTTAGGATGCCACCCCGGACACACCTGTCATAGAGGCGGAGGCCAGGAAAGAGGTGATGTTTCCTCCGGGATGCAGGAAGACTGACCCTCCACAAGAGTGCCAGATAATGATGGTCAACAGCCAGAATGTAGCTCCCAGAACATGGCAGCAGTGCCAGAAAAAATGTAATGGCCTCCTTTGGGTGGTCAAGGTTAGTGAATGCATCTTCACATCACATCTCAAACCTACCACATCACCCACCTCTCACACTGGTCAGTGCGCCTGTACTCACATCACTCACCCAGCAGTGCACCCTGACACTTAGGACTCACTCCTCACCCCCTTACACTACACCTCAGCCACTCACACAACTCTGCACACCACTGCAAACATACAGCAATTCAGCTATGGCAGGCACATCACAAAGCTCGCACTGGCACATTCATTGATATCTGCCATCTCTCTTGCAGGAGAAGTTCTCCTGAAAACAGGCAGAAGACCCACAGGACCAGTGAAGGATCAGCTGGGTGTATCCCCTCATTGCCCTGGAGGAGATTGTCCACAGGGTAATGGGTATCATCTCCACTGAGCCAACAGCACTTGGCACTGCTGAGGCCATCGAGGACAATGGTAAGTTTCTGCTCCATTCTGCACTTTAATCTGAAAGGTGCCTTGAAGAGAAATTGTAGAAGGTGTGACCATGGACTTCCCCCTGTCCCCTTTTCTTGCAGAGATTCCCTTCACTGCCTCCTCCTCTACCTGTTCTGCTCATGTTGCAGACCAAGTGGCACTGCAACTACTGCCCCGTACCCATATGGAGTAATTTTTTTTTTGCCTTTCTGTGGTCTGCATAAAACCTCCAAACTCCTCCAGCAACTCTTCTCAGTGCTTCCACCAACTGTGCCTGAGCACAAGTAAACCAAAAGCACCTCAGCTGCAACTTGTTGAGTGGTTTTACAATAGCTACAGAACAAGACCCACATTACTTGCTAACAATTGCTGTTTCAGGGATGAATAAGCAAGATATTGCCTGCAAATATTCATGATCAGTTTTGACAGCCTGACATGCATTAGTCCTTTTATGTCATTGATGTCATCATCACGCAGAGTTCAGTGACTTCAGGTGGATGCAGGGCTCACACCCTGTGGAGTACTCCAGTTCAGATATACCACGTGGCCATGTGGGGAGTGGTCAATAGCATTTTGCACTCCTCAAAACATCAGGGAGGCCTTCATAGAGATGCTACCCTGATGAGTTTCACACCTTTTAGGTTTTGTAACGTTTGTTTCAAATCATTAAGCTGCCTTACTACACAGAAAGGCCAATGCTCAGTAAGTACTAAGTAACAGTTTTGATCGAATTCACTTAGTTCAATCATTAAAACTTAACTACAAGTATCAACTTAAATGCAATAATCTTTTAAGTGAAACCAATTAAACCAAAACAACAAAATTGGGATAAATCAGGCACAGCCCCTAATTCAGGTCAGCTGTAAAACCAAGAACAAAATTTAAAGGAACCTTACAAACTTTAAATCAAAATGTGATTAAAGGGGTCAACAAAACACCCCAGTCCCCGTGGTGCCCACCGAGCACGGAAGGCCTTAAATGCAATGGGAGAGTTTTCACTTTGGGTGATAATCTAAAACATACAATATCAGCTGAGTTACCTAGTAAACACTGCTTCTGGTTGTTATTGACTTCAATGGAAACCAAAATGGGAGAGGTCTTTAACATGTACCTGAGTCAATATTACACATTTTACGCAATTTCGCAGTCAAAATCGACACAGTAACTCCGCTGCAGTCAACCCTACTGTCTGGTGCAGAAATAACTTTTCACTGTGGTTTCCTGACCTTTCAATCTTCTCACCGCCTGACAGTGTCCCTGTCACTAACTTTCACAGCACTGTCTCTCTCTCTCTCTCTTTCTCTCTCCCTTTTTTTAGAACTAGTTTCCAATGTCAGCGTTGTTCAAACTGTGACAACCCCATCCAAAAGAAAAGGCGGCTGAGCTAACCTGGCATAACCTCTTTGAGTTTCACATGAATAGCATTGTTGTGAATGATTGCTGACGTTTCTCTCATTGTGCTCTGGATGTTGTTTCAGATGCCTTGACTGAAAACTAATACATCCTTATTGGCACCACTGTCCTGTGAATTTAAACCTTTCAGAGCAATGTTTAAATCAATATCAATGTATGTTACACTGAGGACCACCGAGTGGCTGCACAGTTTGAAATCCTAAAACACCTCCACTATTTTGATGCAATTTAAAAGAAATTTAAAAAAGACACAATTATGTAGCACCTCTTATGACCCCCAGAATGTTCCAGTGTATTTTACAGCCAATAGAGTAAGGAAATGAAGAGTAGTCTCTGTTGTAATGTCAGAAACACAGCAGCCAAACTGTGCACAGGAAGCTCCCACAAACACAATGTGATAATGACCAAATAATTTGTTTTAGTGATATTGATTAAAGCGTAAATCTAGGCCAGGGCATCAGGGAGAATTCCCCTGCTATATCCACCTCAGAGGGCTTAGTCAAACATCTAATCCAAACTCTAGTAAAGTATGCGGGTTCAAACTGCATTCAAATGGTACAGACAGAATGTTAACACAAGTGTGTCAGCCAGGGCACTGAAAGTAATGGATGTAAGAAATGGACTCCCCTCTCCATTTCCCAGTTCCTGACTCATTTCCTGCTGAACCTCCCCCAATACTCTGATCGATAGGAGTGCAGCATTCTAAGGCAGTCCATTGCACTTGGATCACTTGGATGCTGACAGTTTTAGTGACACATGATCCGTTGTTATTTTTATTCCCTTTTGTCTTTCGGGAAAGACTGGAGTTTAACATATATAACAGTAGGAATAGACTAGATATTAGACGGTTCTTGTTTTCCCAGAGATTAATCAGGCTCTGGAATGTGCTGCTGGCTAATATAGTGAGTGCTGACTCTCCCTCTTCAAAAGACAGCTCAATCTTCTTAGCTGAGGCAGAGAATGTATTACATAGAAGGTAATTGGATTTACAGTTAATAGTCCATCGCATCTGATTGTGGACCATGATGGGCAAATGGGAAGGTTAACTGTAGCTGAATTCTTCATCGTCACATTGCAGAGAAAAGATCACACAATGCCCCCCGAGCAGAGTTGTTCACGGGGTGGAGTGGCCAACCTGGCAATATTGATGCCCCTGGAGAAGGAGGCCGTTGACATTGGAAGACTAGCCAGAGGCTAGCGGTCGGCAATAGTGGGACTGTTGTGCGGTAGAGTGACCGTGCAGGTTTATTGAATGCTCCATGAATGCGCCTTGGGGCAGTTTCCAAATTTATAAAGCTGTTCCCAGTAGATGCCACCTGATGTGCTGAAAGATGTCTGATGAAGCATGTGCTGAGACGAAGGAGGAGGAGGGCAAATGCCAGAGGATCAGTAGCTGCCAATTATGGAAATAGCAGTTACCTCAGAGAATTAATTGCACTCTTAAGAGCCGCCATCACAGGAGTTAGGTGCACTCGCCACCATTGCAGATTTACGCACCTCATTGGAGACATAGGTTACTTTAGAATGGGTGGCACAAAGTGAATATCATGGTGCAAGTGAGTAGGAGTGGATAACGGAGACAGACGCTGCTATGAGCAGCCTCCAATGAAGAATGCAAAATACTGCGGATACTGGAAATCTGAAACAAAAACAGAAAATGCTGGAAAAACTCAGTAGGTCTAACAGCATCTGTGGAGAGAGAAACAGAGCTAACGTTTCGAGTCTGTATGACCCTTCTTCAAAGTCATAAGGGCTCGAAATATTAACTCTGTTTTTTTTCTGTCGCTTGCCATTTCAACACTCCACCCTGCTCTCATGCCCATGTCCGTCCTTGGCCTGCTGCAATGTTCCAGTGAAGCTCAACGAAAACTGGAGGAACAGCACTCATCTTCCGACTAGGCACTTTACAGCCCTCTGGACTGAATATTGAGTTCAACGATATTAGATCATGAACTCTCTCTCCATCCCCACCCCCTTTCCGATCCCCCCCTTTTTTTCCCCCAATAATTTATATAAATTTTTCTTTTCCCACCTATTTCCATTATTTTTAAATGCATTTCCATCCATTGTTTTATCTCTACCTTTTAGCCCTTTTCGATTCCTTCACCCCACCCCACCCCCATTAGGGCTATCTGTACCTTGCTTGTCCTGCTTTCTACCCTTAATTAGCACATTCCTTAGATAATATCAACACCTTCAATACCTCTTTGTCCTTTTGCCTATGACATCTTTTGGCTATCTCCACCTATCACTGGACCTCTATCCAGCTCTACTTGTCCCACCGCCGCCTTAAACCAGCTTATATTTCACCCCTCTTCTATTTTTACTTAGTTCTGTTGAAGGGTCATTCGGACTCGAAACATTAACTGTGCTCCTCTCTGCAGATGCTGCCAGACCTGCTGAGATTTTCCAGGTATTTTTATTTTTGTTTTGGATTTCCAGCATTCGTAGTTTTTTGCTTTTAGCTACTCTCCTGCATCTGGTAAGTGTAAGCTGGGCCATGGCTATAAAGTGCTGAGGCAGGAAGGGATGATCTATATGGTGCTACCACAGAAGGGACCCTATCTTCTGAAGCCAGCCCTTCTGCTGCTCTGACTAAGACACAAAGCAGGCATCACGACCCTTGACCAGCACTTCTGTGCATGGGCATCATCTGACTGCTTTTGTTACTGGTACCACTCCTCCTCATTGCCCCAATCCAACTTACATAGTCCTGATTATCATAGACAGTCTCAGTTCCGTGCAGTTGGCACAGCGAGCTGTGGTACCATCACGTGCACTGCAACACCAAAGAAGAGCACTACTGGTATCTCAGCTGTCGGAACCCCCTCACCAGCAGCCGTCATCTGAGATATGTCAGCTGCTAACCCCTGAAAAGAGCCCATAGTTAGAAAGTTCAAAATCAACTTGACAGCCATTGGCATAAGGCTTCCTCCTGAGCCTTGAGGCATTAGGTCGTCCTTCAGGAGTGAACATAACTTAGACACCATCTGCCTCGATAGGTGAAGCTGTTAGCAGCACTGCTACTCTGACATGCTTCTGGCACCTCTGGGCCCTCGACCGGCATCTCTGTGCACAGGCACCATCTGACGGCCTTTGTTACTGGTACTGCTCTTCCTCATTGTCCCAGTCCTACTTATATGGTCCTGATTATCATAGGCAGTCTCAGGCACTAGGACCTCAGCTGCCAAATTTCCCTTGTACCCATCCAAAATGGACCCTACTCCAAGACCAATGCTCTCATTCAATATTCCTAGGGTTGCCACCCTCCAGTATTTGCCAGGGGCCTCCAGGAATTGAAGATCAATCTCAGGGACACTGCTTGTGCAACCCTGGAGAAAAATCATCTGGACACTAAAAAAGATCATTTTCTTGTAACTTTCTCTGAACATTTCTCCACCAGATATAGAAATATTATAATGGGAAATAAGACTGTTTGGCTGACAGTCAAGCATCATCTTTGTGGGTAATGAGATTTTTGGCTTTCCAATTGGCGTAGGAAGCAGACCATCACAAAAGTGGACGTGTTAGCCAACTAATGACTGGAGCGTGAGGACAAGTCATGTGATAAAACTGCCAGGAATACAGTTAATTACAGTTGGCAAACCTACGTACTCCCAATCCTAGAGCTATGCTTACACCATGGCAACTCAGTGGCTGTGTATGGGATCCTGTTTTCTGATTCCCCCTTTTATACAGAGGTTTCCCACTGTGTAACTGCTTCATCTGCTTGGTCAAGGTTCTGACACAGTGTTTGGCTATGTGCCTCTGATAAAATTGCAATGCTGTCTCAAATAACCTCTCGAGCACCTGATTAATAGCCCTAATTGTCTGCCTGCTGCTATCTGGCCACTCGGCATCCTCTCCAAGAAGCCACCTCTGGAAAAGTCATGCAGAGGTGGCAACATTTTCTTTTCATTCGCCAGATGTGGCTGACAAATGGCAAGTAACATTTGTGCCAGGCAATGACCATGTCCAAGAACAGAAAATCTAATCATCACCCCTTGACATTCAATGGCATTACCATCACTGAATCTCCCACTATCAACATCCTGGGGGTTACCATTGGCCAGAAATTGAACTGGACTAGCCATATAGATACTGCGGCTAGAAGACCAGGTCAGGGGCTGGGAATCCTGCGATGAGTAACTCACCTCCTGACTCCCCAAATCTTGTCCACCATCTATAAGCCACAAGTCAGGAGTGTGATGGGATACTCTCCACTTGTCTGGGTGAGTGCAGCTCCCGCAACACTCAATAAGTTTGATATTGTACAGGACAAAGCAGTCTGCTTGATTGGCACCCCATCCACAAACATTCACTCCCTCCACCACCGATGCACAGTAGCAGCAGTGTGTACCATCTACAAGATGCACTGCAGAAACTCAACAAGGCTCCTTAGACAGCACCTTCAAAACCCATGACCACTACCATCTAGAAGGACAAGGGCAGCAGATAGATGGGAACACCATCACCTGGAAGTTCCCCTCCAAGCCACTCACCATCCTGACTTGGAAATATATTGCCATTCCTTCACAGTCGCTGGGTCAAAATCCTGGAATTCCCTTCCTAACAGCACTGTGGGTGTACCTACACCACAAGGACTGCAGCGGTTCAATAAGACATCTCACCACCTTCTCAAGGGCAACTAGGGATGGGCAATAAATATTGGCCCAACCAGCAATACCTATTCCTGTATGATAAATTTTAAAATAATTCAACTGCCATCAGGCAAATCAGCACAGAGCCTGACTCCTTCTGATCTGGGTGCTTCCATTATACACTGACTTTATCAACTGAGCATCAAAAGAAGCTGTCGACTGGAGGGCCCAGAATTTCTGGTAAATATTATCTGAACGCACACATTGGGCCAGATTTTCATCATCAGTTGGGGAACCGCATGTCAACCATTTCTAAACATTCACCTGACATCTTGGTCTCCGGGAGTTGGGTGAGGCTGAATTCGAAGCCCCCACCTCCAGAGGTAGGCCTGAGGCAGCAAAAGTAGTGGGTGGATGGCGAGGCCAGCAGGTTGGAAGGCCTACCTCTGTTTACTTGGACATCAGCCCTGTTGTTTTAATGGTTGTTAAGCCATCTAACCCTCAGCCCTCATCCATCCTCATGCCCCCTCTGTACCCCTCATGTTCTCTCCATGCCTCATCATATCTCCCATGCCCCTTCCTATCTTCCATGCCCCTCCATGACAATTCACTCACTGTGCATCCGCAAGCAATGAGCCCTATAATCGCACTGACAAGATCTGAAATGCTTATGAAATTTTTTTTTTAATTAGCCATTCAAAAATCCCTTTGAAAAACATTACCCCCTTACATTCTCATAAAACTGTCCATCACACAGATAGTGTTAATCCCAAAGAAGAAACCTTTAATCCTCTTAATATCTGTCCAACTAAAAGTGGGAATGGGGGGGGAATCCCAGAATTGGGTCCTACCCACCATTTTTAAAGCCTTCCACTTCTGATGGCAGCATGAAAATCTATGCTATTAACTCATTAAATATGAAAGTGGTGATTGGATGTCAATGCCAGAGTGTCCAAGCTTCTTATCTTTCTGAGCCACTGAAGGTGAACACAATTGAGGCCAAATGTCAAGGATCATCCCTTGTCTTCATGCTTTGGTGGTAAGTGTAGTTAATGCAAGGGTCTGACATAGAAAAGGTTAACATGGTACTTGCTACAGTACTGTCCACAGTGTGATGTAAAGGAATACATAACCCAAGTCTAGAGTGCAGCATGTACTTGTACATGCACAGAGGCAAGCATGGAGACAGATCCTAGCTTAGACTTTGTGCTGTATACATGTGTATAGTTACAAGTAATTAATAAACACTTATAGTTAAGCTATACAAGACTGAGAACCTCTCTATGAGACCTACTGAGCAACATACATCTTACAACTCCTGGTGAACACACAAGGCAGAATTTCAAGCACCACAAATTTAATTGGATGATCAAATTATTGTAGTGGCCCCACCAGCAGTGTGATGTTGTACAAATTCCAGTTTAAGATTTAAATGCTGTTTCCAATGAACCTGTATAGGTCGCAAGCTGCAGGCATGAACAGATCTTGGCGTTCCAGTTTAGAATTTGTCCACTAAGTTGGCAAGTGCACTAAACACAACCATTTCCAAAAATTCCAGCTCCATAAAATCCACACAGGATAAATCAGTAAATGAGAAATATGAGCACCAATAAAACTGAGTTGACTGGGCCCATGTATTGGATTGCCAAAGTCCAAAAGGCCACATGTAGAGTGTGCTGCACAGAGTCTAATTTCAAACATGACCCCAAGCTGGCAGTAGCAAGTTCACAAGAATGTTTAGTCATCCCCCAGGGGTTGCAGATTGTGAAACGAGCTCTGATATCAAACCCTGGAGCCGGTGCTCTCTTGCGTAAGTCACAACTTGTTGTTTATTGAGCCCAGGTGCCAGTTAGTCCTCTGCTGTCTCAGTCCTCAGCCAATGGGGACGCTAGTGTTATGAGCTCAGTGATTCTGCAATGATGTGACCTGCCCAGGAGACACCCATCACATCAGTTTGACTCACACCACGCACACACACCCGTGAGACCATCTCTCATGCCACCCACAAATTTTCATCAGTGTTAGATTTCCAACAAATTAAATTTGTTCTCCTTGGAGAATTGCAACCTTAAATAAATTAAAATTAGTGGAAAAGACAACAACAGGTCTATTATGTACCATGATGTATGTGTAAGATATATATATACATATAATTATATATAAATATATATATATCTTCCTCCTATATATAAATATATATAATTATATATAGGAGGGAGATATATACGGAATGATAGAATCATACAGTTATACAGCACAGAAGGAGGTCATTGGGCTAATCATGCTTCTGTCCGCGCTTTGGTAGAATTGTCCAATTGGTACCGCTCCCCTGTTCTTTCCCCATTGCCCTGTAAATGTGTTCCCTTTAAATAATTATCTGGTTCCTTTTGAAAGTTACTATTGAACTTGCTTCTAGCACCCCCTCAGACAGTGTATTGCAGATCATAACAACTTGTGTAAAATAATGTTTTCTCATTTTACCTCTGGTTCTTTCTCATGTATTCCCCGGTTACTAACACTTCTGCCACTGGTAATACTCTGCCTTTATTCAATCTATCAAAACCATTGATAATTTTCAAAGCCTCTATCAAATCTTCCCCTACTCTAAGTGGGACAACCCCATCTTCTCCAGTCTCTTCATGGGACTAAAGCCCCTCATCCCTGGCACCATTCTAATAAATGTTGTCTGTATCCTATCCAAGGCCTTGACATCCTTCCTAAAGTGTGGTGCCTAGAATTGAACACAATACTCCAGCTGAGGTCTAACCAGTGTTTTATAAAGATTTAGTATGGCTTCCTTGCTTTTGTACTCTATGTCTCTGTTAATAAAGTCAAAGATCCTACATACTTTTTTAGCAGCCTTCTTACATGTCCTGTCAGGCTCAAAGGTTTTTTTTTAACATACACCCCCAGGCCTCTTTGTACCTACACCCCCTTTAAATTGTACCATTTAGTTTATATTGCCTCTCCTCATTCTTCCTACCAAAATGTATTGCTTTAGACTTGTGTGTGTGAATTTTCATCTAACACGTCTGTCCATTTTACCAATCTTTCTCAGCCTTAAGACCATAAGACATAGGAGCAGAAATTAGGCCATTCGGCCCATCGAGTCTGCTCCGCCATTCAATCATGGCTGATAGGTTTCTCAACCCTATTCTCCCACCTTCTCCCCGTAACCTTTGATCCCCTTACCAATCAAGAACCTATCTATCTCGGTCTTAAATACACTCAATGACCTGGCCTCCACAGCCTTCTGTGGCAATGAATTCCATAGATTCACCACTCTTTGGCCAAAGAAGTTTCTCCTCATCTCTGTTCTAAAAGATCTTCCCTTTACTCTGAGGCTGTGCCCTCGGGTCCTAGTCTCTCCTACTAATGGAAACATCTTCCCCACGTCCACTCTATCCAGGCCTTTCAGTATTCTGTAAGTTTCAATCAGATCCCCCCCTCACCCTTCTAAACTCCATCGAGTATAGACCCAGAGTCCTGAAACCTTCCTCATATGTTAAACCTTTCATTCCTTGGATCATTCTCGTGAACCTCATCTGGAGCCACTCTAGGGCCAGCACATCCTTCCTGAGATACAGGGCCCAAAATTGCTCACAATATCCTAAATGTGGTCTGACCAGTGCCTTATAAAGCCTCAGCAGCACATCCCTGCTTTTATATTCTAGTCATCTCGAAATAAATGCCAACATTGTATTTGCCTTCCTAACTACCAACTCAACCTGCAAGTTAACCTTAAGAGAATCCTGGACTAGGACTCCCAAGTCCCTTTGCATTCCAGATATCTGAATTCTCTCCCCATTTAGAAAATAGTCTATGCCTCTATTCTTCCTACCAAAGTGCATGACCTCACACTTCCCCACGTTGTATTCCATCTGCCACTTCTTTGCCCATTCTCCTAAACCGTCCAAATCCTTCTGCAGCCTCCCTGCCTCCTCAATACCTGTCCCTCCACTTATCTTTGTATCATCTGCAATGACCACCTATCTTTGTATCATCTTCCTGAAATCTGTTACTATCCATCTAACTGTTCACTATGTTTCTGAGTTTCAAATTATCTATGTATTTATTACACCTTGTCTCTTGTTTTGTTGTGCAGCCAGAGTCAAGATGGGGTTTTTGGGGATTGTCAATTCTCCCAAAGTATGCTGCTCGAGTCTGTAGGCTCTCAAAACCATTAGTCTTTATTTATAGTAAGTTGGACAACCTCCACATGAGGTTGGAGCTAACCTCCTTTCAGATCTCTGTTACTTCTCAGTCATGTGATCTGACATCATTATTACATCAGCATCATGTATGATTCTGATGTTAACCCTTTAGTCTACATAATTCCCATAAGTTTGAAATGCAAACTATTTTATGCAGACATGTTATGCAGGGGCTGCCATCAGGTATACTTTACAGACCTCACAATGTGCTGCTGACTGATAAACTGTTCAGCACCTGACTGCAGAGCAACAATGAATGTGGAACCCTGAGCACACATGTACACATACAGCTCCCCAAATACACTGGAATAAAGCAACAATATAACATCCCTATTTCTTTAAAAAAATATACCTCTTTACATCAATATCACTCTTCCAATCATTAGCTATTTTTGTTTAAACTAAAGAAGATTAGCAACTGATTTTTATAATTAACTGAACACTTAAGAGTTTTTACAGCTTGTTTTCTTTTCTCAAAAGCATTGTTCACAGTATCGCTTAAGTACTAGGATGATTTGCCTCCACCTCAAGGCTTTGGTATTCATCACCCTCCATGAGGAGTTGGCGCTTTGTGCTGGTGATGTTGTGCCTGGTGTTGTAGGGGCTGTGCTCGCTTGTTGCTGATTTTGCACCACATGTGGCTGATGCTGTGATTGTTGCCTCGCTGGTTATTGATGTTGCTGTTGTCATTGTTGATCTTTTTTTGTTCTTCCAGCTCTGGTGTAAATCGAATTTGAATCCTGCTCCTTCTCATATGCTTACCGGTTTAGCTTTTGATGACATGTGACCTTGAACTCTCAGAGTCACCAACAACTTTTCCCGGTGGTTGGGCCTTCCCCAAGCTCCGCCGTTTGATCTGGTATGTGGGGCATATCCTTCTGCTTGAGAGCTCATGGTCATCCACAGCTTTCTCTCCGTCAGGTGTGCATTCTTTTGTTGCTGTTTCACTTCAACACTCTGCTCGTTTCCCTGGGCTTAACTGAAAGCTAGCCATTCGGGTAGTCAGCTTTCTGAAGAAGAGTCATACGGAAGTGAAACGTTAACTCTGTCTTTCTCACCACAGATGCTGTCAGACCTGCTGAGTTTTTCCAGCATTTTTTGTTTTTGTTTCAGATTTCCAGCATCCGCAGTATTTTGCTTTTATATTGTGGGTGGCCAGTGTCTTCATCTGTCTACCTGGCTTCTTGAGCTCTGGCAATGTCAACAGCCTGCGATATTGTGAGCTTGTCCTCTCAAATCAGAGCTTTTTGTACAGCAAGGAGTGCATAGCCCCAAATGAGCTGATCTACCAGACTTGCATCTGTCACTTGCATTTACATTCGCTGGCTTCATTTCACAATCTTGTTAAGAAATTGCTCACCTGTTTCCTGCCTCAAGCTTTGAAACTCATGTCGGTTGATCCGATGGTTTGACTTTGGCTGGAGATGTGTGTGGAATATCTCAAAAGCTTTGCCTGGATTTTTACTGTCGGCCTATCTCATCTCCCAGCTATTAAGCAAATTTAACCCTTTCTCTCCTGCCCACATAAAGATGTAGCTGACCCCAATGGTGTAGTGCTGCTGGAGCTCTGCCACATCCAACCAGGACCTGGGAGAGTGGGGTACAGACAGTCCCAAACACCGGAGCTCGGGTGGTGGGGGGGGCCCGGGCTTGGTGTTTTAAACAGAGTTCTTGTCACCCACGCTGACCAGTCAGAGCTTAGGACCTGACAGACTGGGCTAAAGAAAATTGGACCTTAAAGTTCCAGGTTTTAGAAACCTGGTCTGTCTGGTCAATTTCACTCGTTGCTGCGCTGCTGCTGGGGAGAGGGTAGGGTTTGGGGAGTGGGGAGGAGGTTGGAGGGGGTTGAGGTGGAGGGGGAGCCGGAATCATTACTTGGTTCTTTAAATGTCAACTTTACAATGAACCAAATCACAGATCAACTAAATGTTTTCTCTAATTTTCTCAAACATATTTACAGAATTTGTTTTAAAGGTGGAATTGTTCCTTTTGTTCTGGAAGGGCACACAGTAAAGACTTGAAGTGGAAGACTTTTAGAATCAGCTTGAACTTTTAAATACATCTTTAACTGTAGATGAGCAATCCTCAGTAGGTAATTATTTTTCAGACTACTGGGCCATTTATTTACTGATAAGCCACTGAGACATTCTTCTGAATTTGCTCAGACCATTAAACCAAGAAGCAGGCATCTGCAAAAATTGCCAGCACCATCCACTTTTCACAATTTCAATTTACAATCGGGTGATGCTTGGAGAGTTACAAAGGGTCCCAAACCGACTAAACTACATGAACAAAAATCATAACAAAGGACGCAAAAAGAAATAGTTCTGAAGTCACTGTCATTATTAATACAAAGTTCATTAATATAAGTCAAACATTATGTCAGCATTGAAAACAATTCCTGTGCCCACTGCCATGTCTCCTCTCACGACGTGTCACACTTTGAGAAATCCCCTTTCACTTGTTCTGGTGTCTTGGCATATTTTTCTGCAGCAGGAATGTGCTAATTGAACGCGGGAAAGCTGAAATAATTAGGATGTATAACCAGCCAAAATGAGCAGCAAGAGTACAAATGTCAGCGATCAGAGACCTGAATGCAATTTCCGTTTTTAAAGCAAAAAGGGAAATGTTAATTACCAAAAATATATTTATATATTATATATATTCTACAGTGCCAAGTATAAAACAATTTGTACGTGCCCTGAAGGGAGGAGGATGAGGCTGTTTAACCTAATGTTTAACAAACGTCCTTATATTTTTTGCACACTCTTTTCCCAGCCAATTATACACTCTGGTCCGAAAGTTACATGCGCTCTGGGATTGGCCACAAGTTTTTGCAAGCGTCCTGACTGGTGGAGAAGTTTCACAGGGGACGAGTCGGTCAAGCAGGGCAAAGGAAATGAAACTCACTCCTCACTTTTCAATATTTCAAATTCAGGAAGTTCCTGGGCATCTTGGATCGGAAGCATTTAGTTTTTTTATTTAAAAAATAACTTGCAGGACTGTTAAATGACAGAAAAAATAATAACGGCTCAATGGAACTATTTTACTTTCCCTCTAAAATCACCATCAAAGCAATGAGTGATTTACAGGAAACGTTTGTCCAAGTCAGGCTTTTGCAACAAGAAAGAGGATTTACTTTGTTTCCTGGGTTCTGGGTCCTTTATTAAGGCGGGTGAACTCACTGTGTATGGAGGAGTGGGGATCATCTTTCATTACGATGGCTCTCTTTGCATTTAAAGGGCGATATCATCCCAGATTTGCACTAAGTGCAGCAGCAGGTGGGAAAAAGTCATTTTACCTGCCGGCCGCATGGTGGGTTCTTGTGCCATATCATCCCATTCCTGCCTCATTAATTATGCAGCCATAAGGAACTTGTGTCTTGCTGGCGGTCGGCCTCCGATTTGCCCACCATGCCGTAACCTTGCCACTTCCTCACACAGGGCACCATATTTAAAACTGCAGCCACACACACACTTTCTCAATGCTTGCAGTCCAAGGCTGCTCAAGTGATAGCATGGCCCCAAAAGCCATGAAGAATCAGCCCCTCCAATTCAGTGACACATCCCTTAGGCACCTCATGGCTGGGCTGGTAGGTAGAGACCTGACCTGTCCATGAGACCCCAAAAAGTGATGTTGGTGCTGCCTGCAAAGCCTGACATTGATGACTGCGAGTGCTGCCCGAAGCAAGGTTGGCAAACAAACCTTGAAGTCCTGAGCGAAGTGCAGCCCAGCAGGTACACATCACTTATGTACAGTTGTGAAACACATCAGGTTGCAAACACGCCAACATGACCGGATGTTCGAGAATGAGGGGATGATTCCACCAAGCAGGGCTAAAGT
This sequence comes from Carcharodon carcharias, assembly GCF_017639515.1. Lineage (NCBI taxonomy): Eukaryota > Metazoa > Chordata > Chondrichthyes > Lamniformes > Lamnidae > Carcharodon > Carcharodon carcharias. The sequence continues at coordinate 51,990,276 of NC_054485.1, read as the reverse complement.
ATTGAAATTAGGTTCCTGACGTGCGGCAGTGGGAAATACAGCCCACTATTGACATGTGGAGCAGACGATCATAAACTGGTTTCACAACGGCATAAAACTGATTTTTGGCCTTCTTGCCATGTTGTCCCCACAGCCGCCATAACACCCAATGCCAATGGGGCCTGAAAACTCCGGCCAAAGTAATCGTTGCGTTCCATATACTGCATTTGTCTGATCACTGAGTGAGTGTTTCATGACTGACTGACTAAGATTAGGCAGTTCTGGAGATCTATTCAGGCACCTAAGTTCATTCCTGGAACTTTATTTGCTCAGTTTAATATTGATATGTGGTGGTGTAGTGATATTGCTGCTGGACTAGTATTCCAGAAGACCCAGGAAAATGTTCTGGGGACCTGGGTCTGAATCCCAGCACGGCAGATGGTGGAATTTGAATCCAATAAAAATCTGGAATTAAAAGTTGAACTATGACCATGAAACCATTGCCGATTATTATAAAAAACCACCTGCTTCTCTAATGCCCTTTACGGGAGGAAATCTGCCATCCTTACCCACATGATCAGTAGTAATGTGTGGTTGACTCTGAAATGGCCCAGCAAGCCACTCAGTTGTATCAAACTGCTAAAAAGCCAATAATAAGGAATAAAATTGTGAGTCCCCAACATCAACTCTGGTCCCCATGAAGCTTCATGGCATCAGGTCAAACTTGGGCAAGGAAACCTCTTGCTGATTATCACCTACCGCCCTCCCTCAGCTGATGAATAGGTGCTCCTCCATGTTGAGTAGCACTTAGAGGAAGCACTGAGGGTGGCAAGGGGGCAGAATGCACTCTGGGTGGGGGACTTCAAAGTCGATCACCAAGAGTGGCTCAGTAGCATCACTACTGAACGGACTGGCCGAGTCCTAAAGGATATAACTGCTAAAACTTTAATTATTTTTAAATGTATTTCCATGTATTTCCATCCATTGTTTTATCTTTACCTTTTATCCTATTTCAATTCCTTCCCCCCACCCCACTAGGGCTATCTGTACCTTGCTCGTCCTGCTTTCTACCCTTAATGTCACCATTAGCACATTTCTTAGCTAATATCACCACCATCAACACCTCTTTGTCCTTTTGTCTATGACATCTTTTGGCAATCTCCACCTATCACTGGCCCCCTATCCAGCTCTACCTGTTCCCCCCCTAAACTAGCTTATATTTCACCTCTTTTCTATTTTTCCTTAGTTCTGATGAAGAGTCATTCAGACTCAAAATGTTAACTGTACTCCTCTCCGCAGACCTGCTGAGTTTTTCCAGGTATTTTTGTTTTTGTTTTGGATTTCCAGCATCTGCAGTTTTTTGCTTTTATCTTAGTATTTAGTTGGCTGCCACTTCTCTGCAAGGAATGCCTACCTTGAAGAAGTATTACTCTTCTCTCCGACAGGATTTCCGCTTCTATCTTTTGCCCTGTTCATTGCTTTCCATTTCTCTCCTGGTGTTTGACAAGGTGTTTACTAAAACGCGCTTTCACAGCCATATTTCCTTCCTCAGTGACTGTCTCTGTCTCTGACTTAGCCCACATGGATTTCAACTATTGTTCCATCCCTCATGTTTCGAACCCACCTAGGATAACAGGTATCTCCGGGACATACAAATCTCCTCAGACTGCTGTTTTCATTGCATCCTGAGATCCACATTCAGTGCCATGCGCCACCTTATGAACACACACGACCTCTCCCTCCAGTAGCATTAGCGCACCCTATTTCTAAGCTGCCCTTGCCCCCAGTTTCATTTTATTCCTCTGCTCATCCGACATCTCAACAAGAAACTTTGTCTCTTTCTTTCAGGTGCAAAGGAACGCAAGCTCCAACAACTCATCAACACCAACGCCCACCCAGGACCCTCCACCCCTGCCAGTCCCTCTGTCCCCATCCCGTCTTCCAATCCCAGCCCTGGCCATTTATTCATCATACTCCCTGACCTTCCCCTCTCTGATGCTGAACATTCAGTGCTCAGCAAAGGACTCAGTTTCATACCCTTACACCCTCATCTCAATGAATTTTGGGCTCAGCACAATGCTGAACTTTTCTTCCGCCGCCTTCGTCTCCGGGCTCATTTCTTTGGGCAGGAGTCCTCTCCCCGTTCAACAGACCCTTTTACCCACCTCCAATATTCTCTCTCCACCTGGACACCTTCCTCTGGATTCTTGCCTGCCATTGATCTTTTCATTGAGAACTATCGGCATGACATCAGTCGTCTCAATTTCTCTGCGCCTCTCACCCACTCTAACCTGTCTCTCTCTGAACTTGCTGCACTCTGTTCTCTCAGTTCCAACCCTGACATTGTCATCAAACCTGCTGACAAGGGTGGTGCTGTTGTCTGGCACACTGGCCTCTACCTCACAGAGGCTAAGCATCAACTCGCAGACACTTCCTCCTACCTCTCCCTGGACCATGACCCCACCACTGAACATCAAGCCATTGTATCTAGCACTGTCACTGACCTTATCTCCTCTGGAGATCTTCCTTCCACAGCTTCCAACCTCATAGTCTCCCAACCTCGGACGGCCCGCTTCTACCTCCTACCCAAAATCCACAAACAGGACTGTCCCAGCAGACCAATCATGTCAGCCTGTTCCTGCCCCATGGAACGCATTTCCTACTATCTTGACTCCATTCTCTCTCCCCTTGTCCAGTCTCTTCCCAACTACATCCACGATTCCTCTGACACCCTACATCATATCAACAATTTCCAGTTCCCTGGCCCCAACCGCTTCCTCTTCACCATGGACGTCCAATCCCTCTACACCTCCATCCCCCACCAGGATGGTCTAAGGGCTCTCCCCTTCTTCCTTGAACAGAGGCCCGAACAATCCCCATCCACCACTACTCTCCTCCCTCTGGCTGAACTTGTTCTCTCACTGAACAATTTTTCCTTAAACTCCTCTCACTTCCTCCAAATGAAAGGTGTGGCTATGGGTACCCGCATGGATCCCAGCTATGCCTGTCTCTTTATGGGGTCTGTGAAACTGTCCAGTCCTACTCTGGCCCCCTCCCGCAACTCTTTCTCTGGTATATCAATGATTGCTTTGATGCTGCTTCATGCTCTTATCTGGACCTGGAAAAATATATTAATTTTGCTTCCAATTTCCACCCCTCCATCATTTTCAAATGGTCCATCACTGACACTTCCCTTCCCTTCCTTGACCTCTCCGTCTCAATTTCTGGTGATAGACTGTCCACCGATCTTCATTACAAGCCTATCGACTCCCACAGCTACCTTGACTACAGCTCCTCACACCCCGCTTCCTATAAGAACTCCATCCCATTCTCTCAGTTCCTTCGCCTCCGTTGCATCTGTTCTGATGATGCCACTTTCAAAAACAGTTCCTCTGACATGACTTCCTTCTTCCTTAACCGAGGTTTTCCACCCACGGTGGTTGACAGGGCCCTCAACCATGTCCGGCCCATCTCCCATGCATCTGTCGTCAGACATTCCTCTCCTTCCCAGAACCAGGATAGGGTCCCCTTTGTGCTCACTTATCACCTCACCGACTCCGCATTCAAAGGATCATCCTCCGTCATTTCCGCCAACTCCAGCATGATGCCACCACCAAACACATCTACCCCTCACCCCTCCAGTGGCATTCCGCAGGGATCATTCCCTCTGGGACTCTCTGGTCCACTCCTCCATCACGCCCTACACCTCAACCCCCTCCCACGGCACCTTCTCATGCAACCGCAGACGGTGCAACACCTGCCCCTTTACTTCCCCCCTCCTTACCGTCCAAGGGCCCAAACACTCCTTTCAAGTGAAGCAGCATTTCGCTTGCACTTCCCTCAATTTAGTCTACTGCATTCGCTGCTCCCAATGCGGTTTCCTCTACATGGCAGAGACCAAAAGCAGACTGGGTGACCGCTTTGCGGAACACCTTCAGTCTGTCCACAAGCATGACCCAGAAATCCCTGTCGCTTGCCATTTCAACACCACTCTGCTCTCATGCCCACATGTCCATCCTTGGCCTGCTGCAATGTTCCAGTGAAGCTCAACGCAAACTGGAGAAACAGCATCTCATCTTCCGACTAGGCACTTTACAGCCTTCCGGACTTAACATTGAGTTCAACAACTTTAGATCATGAACTCTCTCCTCCACCCCACCCCCTTTCCGATCCCCCTTTTTCCAATAATTTATATATATTTTTATTTTCCCACCTATTTCCATTATTTTTAAATGTATTTCCATCCATTGTTTTTACTCTACCTTTTAGCCTATTTCAATCCCTTTCCCCCACCCCACTAGGGCTATCTGTACCTTGCTCGTTCTGCTTTCTACCCTTAATGTCACCATTAGCACATTTCTTAGCTAATATCACCACCATCAACACCTCTTTGTCCTTTTGTCTATGACATCTTTTGGCAATCTCCACCTATCACTGGCCCTCTATCCAACTCTACCTGTCCCACCCCCCCTTAAACTAGTTTATATTTCACCTCTTTTCTATTTTTCCTTGGTTCTTATGAAGCATTCACAACAATCTTCAACCAGAAGTGCAGAGTGGATGATCCATCTCAGCCTCTTCCAGAGGTCCCCAGCATCACAGATGTCAGTCTTCAGCCAATTCGATTAACTCCACATGATATCAAAAAACGCTTGAAGGCACTGATACTGCAAAGGCTATGGGCCCAGACAATATTCCTGCACTGGTACTGAAGACTTGCTCTTCAGAAATTGGCCGCCAGTGGTCAAGCTGTTCTAGTACAGCTACAACACTGGCATCTACCAGGCAATGTGGAAAATTGCCCACATATATCCTGTACACAAAAAGCAGGAAAAATCCAATCCAGCCAATTACTGCCCCATCAGTAAAGTGATGCAAGAGGTCATCAACAATGTGGCATTTGCTTAGCAATAACCTGCTCATCAACACTCAGCTTGGGTTCTGCCAGGCTTCTGACGTCATTACAGCCTTGGTTCAAACATGGACAAAAGAGCTGAACTCCAGAGGTGAGGTGAGAATGGCAAGTGTGGCATCAAGGAGCCCTAACAAAACTCGAGTCACTGGGAATCAGGGGGGAAAACTCTCTGCTGGTTGGAATCATACCTAGCACAAAAGAAGATGGTTGTAGTTGTTATCTCAGCTCCAGGACATCACTGCAGGAGATCCTCAGGCTAATGTCCTAGGCCCAACCATCTTGAGCTGCTTCATCAGTGACCTTCCTTCCAACATAAGGTCAGAAGTGGGGATGTTCACTGATGTTCACAATGTTCAGCACCATTTGCTACTCCTCAGATACTGAAGCAGTCCATGTCCAAATGCAGCAAGACCTGGATAATATCCAGGCTTGGGCTGACAAGTGGCAAGTAATATTCATGCCACACGAGTGCCAGGCAATGACGATCTTCAACAAGAGAGAATCTAACCATCGCCCCTTGACATTCAATGGTATTACCATTACTGAATCCCCCACTAACAACATCCTGGGTGTAATCGGTGACCAGAAACTGAACTAGACAAGCCATATAAATACTGTGGCTACAAGAGCAGGTCAGGGGCTAGGAATGCTGTGGTGAGTAGCTCACTTCCTGACTCCCCAAAACCTGTCCACCATCTACAAGGCACAAGTCAGGAGTGTGATGGAATACTCCCCACTTGCCTGGATGAGTGCAGCTCCCACAACACTCAAAAGCTTGACACCATCCAGGACAAAGCAGTTCGTTTGATTGGTACCACATCCACAAACATTCACTCCCTCCACCACCGAAGAACATTAGCAGCAGTGTGTACCATCTACAAGATGTACCACAGGAATTCACCAAGGCTCCTTATGCAGCACCTTCCAAACCCACCTTCTACCATTTAGAAGGACAATGACAGCTAAAAAACGGGAACACCACCACCTGGAAGTTTCCCTCCAAGTCACTCGTCATCCTGACTCGGAAATATATCACTGTTGCTAGGTCAAAATCCTGGAACTCCCTCCCTAACAGCACTGTGGGTCTTCCTATACCACATGGACTGCAGCGGTTCAAGAAGGCAGCTCACCACCACCTTCTCAAGAGCAATTAGGGATGGGCAATAAATGCTGGCCCAGACAGCGATGCTCACATCCCGTAAATGAATTTTAAAAAGCTCTTCAATGGATGAGGTGTCATCTTCACTGTAGGTTAGGACCTGGATGAAGCTACAGGCCTGGCTGGCTAAGGGCATTGGTCACTTGGCAGAGCTCCCTGTGAACCAAAGCAGAGATAAGTAATGCATGGCAACAGAGTCAAAAACAGGAGAGTGAGCATTCATATTTGTGTTGAGAGAGGGATGGCATGGTGTAGGATGCTCATGTGGGTGTTTGCCTCTGATTTCACTGTCACTGCAGGCAGGGTCCACATCCTCACCAGACAGCGCAATGGTATGCTCCTCAAAGTGAGTGAGGAGCCTAAGGTGGGCCACTCCACCCCCCCACCACCCCTCCCCCTCCCCCCCACCTCCACCGATCTGGGACCTCTCCCTGCCAATGTGAACAGCTTCTCCTGCATGGAAACAGATGGAAAGAGTGTGAGCTGGACACATGGCATGGCATGGAATGCTTGTATGGTGAGCGGAACAACAGATGGGATGAGGATGTGAGCTCGAGAGAATATGAGCCTGATGGAGATGTGAGGGTCTGTGTGAGAGTTAGTGGTGTTGTCCCTTGTGGTGGAAGATCACTGTGGATGTGTGATGGGCTTATGAGTGTGAGAGTTGAGAGTGATGAGGCGGCTGACTCACTCTTGCAGAACAGATGAGATCATTCATCCTCTTCCTTTCCGGTTGCGCTGACCACCACTGCCACTGCCTCCCAGGCCGGACTGGTGACTCAGGTGGACCTCCTGCAGCCAGACTCGGGGTAGAGGATATCACGGAGGCCTTCCACTGTGTCCAGCAGGCGCTCCAGGAAGGTGTCAGTAAATTTGGGGGCTGCCATGTGTCACCTGGAGCAGTCACAGTAGCTGCTGTTTCTTGGGTTTCTCACCAGAGACGGTGGAGTTGACTCAGAATTCTCCTTTAAGAACTCTCAGCTTTCAGCAACGATGTCTTCTGGTGGGTTTTCCAAATCACAAAGAGCTCAGCTTCGATGAGGGAGGTTTCAGAAGAAAGAGAAACGGGGTAAGGCTGTTAGCCTTGTGAAGGCCTTTCTCCGGCTATCTGGAGCTATCATGTGACCTTCTCTGAGTGCTCCAATAAAAGCAGCTTGTGTCCTTCATAAATGCAACACAGTTGCTGCTGTAGGCAGCGTCCTTTGCTTAGGAAAAGTGTTCTTTACAGAAAGTGGATATGTCCAGCCGATGACATTATAAATTAATATTGTATATAGCACATCTTCATAACACAATGATTGTCTGACGTCCAGAACTAAATAAGCAGAAACATCGTCCAATTAAATATTAGGGGGATGGAAGCTACAGAAGTGACTTTTAACTTGCAGGAGTGTTGGGTTTGGGAGCTGTTGTGGTGGGGGGAGGAGGGGGAGGGGGGCAGGGAGGAGCTATAAACGCAGAAGTTAACGATGCGTAGGAAAACCAGCACCAACCCGTCAGCCTCCGCGTTTAACTGCAGCACTTTAGGTTGCACATGAGCAACCCCCTCAGGAGAGGCAGATTGTCAATTTCCACACGTTTATCGGTCAATTGCAACAATATTAATATGCTTTTTGGAATTTTTGGGTGCACATGTCACCCAGGCTTCCTGGAACTTGCCAGTGAAATCAAGGCAAGAACACAACAGCAAAAGACGGGGGTAAATACCCGGGTGGGAAATATGCCAATAAATACTGAAACTCTCGCAGCTGATTCCTTGCCTGTTTGTGTGGGAGGCTTTGTTCACAGTGTTCGTGCTGAGAGGTCACTTTCAAAATGTTGGAGGTTGTGTGTCTGACCTCAATTTTAGAGATGTGAGCTATCAGATTGGCTTGGGTACTGCTTATGTTTTAATTTGAAACTCAGATGAGGGCCAAGATGACCTGCAACAGGAACAGGAACAGGAGAGGTAACAACCTCCTCATTACAGACCTGCCGCTCGCAGGAGAGAGGGGATGGGCAGTGAGGTGCAGTTCTCAGGATGCCAGGCTCACAACACAGAATCTACAGGCAGAGGACTAGCTTCTCAACATATCTGAACACCAGTGTCTCGGGAGGCTCAGGGTCTCATGTCTGCTGGTAGCAAACGTTTAGGCCTGAATTTTTTGCTCGGCGGGCAGGCGCAATTGGCTGGCCAATTAACAGGCAGCAAGCGTGAAATACGCGCTGGAAAGCTCAGCTCTGCCGGGGTGGAGGCGGGAGGAGGGTGCGGGCAAGCGCTGAGAGAAAGCTCCATAAAGGCAGAGAGCTGCCTCAGGGTGCTGCAGACTCGAAAACGTTCCAATAAAGTTTTAAAAAGCAGAAAACAAATGTCCGAGCATCACAATCAGGCCCCTGAAAATATAGATGAAAGAAATGCTTCCCACGGATATTTATTTTTATTTCATTTCATAACGGAAACCTCATCCCGCCCTTGGATGATATTTCATGAAAATCATGAAGGCTGCCAGGCCATTTCGCCCATCCGCCAACCATAAGGTTGGACGGGCAATGTAAAATAGCAGTGAATTGTGCCGTTAATGGACTTAATTGCCCTCTTAGTTGTTGGCAGGTGTGATTTTGACTTTTGCATGTGCTTGCTGAGTGAAATATCAAGAGTGTACAATGACTTTGGAACGCTCGCCCATTAACCCTATATGTCCCAGACCCCTATACTACAACAACCACATGCAATGCCCACTGTTCCCTCAATACAAAGCAGACCTGTAAAGAGCCAAATATTTCGCTCCCATCATCCCCTCCCCACCCTTGCTCAACGTTAATTCTTGTCAATAGTCATCACAAGTGAAAAGGCCACTTTCCAGGCAGCAATCAAAAAGACAATACGAGAAAATATACTGTGCAAACAAATAAGGGGACTGAATGTAAAGTATCCAAGCTAATTGGTGAAACAAAGTTAAGTGGGAAAAGTAAATGGTGAGGGGAATGCAAAGAGATATAGATATAGGATAAAGGGATATAGGGATATATATAGGGATAGAGTGGGTAAGAACATTGCAGCTGGAAAACAATATGCCCAAATATGAAGTTATCAACTTTCCTCAGAGAAATATAAAAGCAGAATATTTTTTGAATGGTGAGAGACTGAAAAATGTTTGCATTCAGAAGGACCTTGGTGTCCTTGTACATGAGTCACAGAAAGTTAATAAGCAGGTACAGCAAGAAATGAGGAAGGCAAATGCAATTTAAGCTTTCTTCACAAAAGGATTGCAGTATAAAATACCAATTATACAGGCCTTTGGCAAGGCTACACCTGGAGCACTGTGTGCAGCTTTGGTCTCCTTAGCTAAGGAAGGACATACTTGCCTTAGAGGAAGTGCAACGAAGGTTCACTAGGCTGGTTCATGAGATGGGGGGAGATTGAGTAGATGAGCCTTATATTCCCTGGAGATTAGAAGAATAAGAGCTGATCTAATTGAAACATAAAAAAATTCTTAAGGGCCTAACATGGTAGATGCTGAGAAAAGGTTTCCTCTGGCTGGAGGAATCCAGAACGCAGAATCACAATCTTAGAACAAGGGATTGGCCAGTTAGGACCGAGGTGAGGCGAAATTTCTTCACTCAAAGGGTTGTGAATCTTTGGAATTTGCGAATATTTGGAATTTTCTACACAGAGAGCTGTGGATGCTCAGTCACTGAGTATATTCAAGACAGGAGTCAATAGATTTTTGGGCACTAAGGGAATTAAGGGTAAAACAAAAACAGAATTACCTGGAAAAACTCAGCAGGTCTGGCAGCATCGGCGGAGAAGAAAAGAGTTGACGTTTCGAGTCCTCATGACCCTTTGAGGACTCGAAACGTCAACTCTTTTCTTCTCCGCCGATGCTGCCAGACCTGCTGAGTTTTTCCAGGTAATTCTGTTTTTGTTTTGGATTTCCAGCATCCGCAGTTTTTTTGTTTTTATCTAAGGGAATTAAGGGACCTGGGGATAGTGCAGGAAGGTGGAGTTGAGGTAGAACATCAGCAATGACCTTGTTGAATTGTGGAGCAGGTTCAAAGGGCAAAATGGCTGACTCTAGTTCTTATTTCTTATATTATTGTCTGAGGCTGAACTAGATCATTTTCAATGTCAGCATAAGTTCTTCAGAGGATAGGGTCTCTGGAAATGGCAAGAGGGCAGAGATTCCAGGCATTATTTTCTTAAACTGACTCTAACCATCTTTAAGTGTTTGATAAGCCTGGTTGCAAGTGATCGTGACAAATGTAGATCGGATTTGCCCTTTGCACATTTGAACATGAGTAGATTTTCTGATATCACAGCCTCTCCATCACTAAGACTAATTATTTCCAACTCCATATCATCATCCGTCTTCACCCCATCTCAGCTCATCTACTGCTGAAACTCTCCTTGATAACTTGAGATTTCACTAATCCAAAGTTCTCATGGCCAGCCTCCCAACTTCCACCTAACATCCTACTTAGGTGGAGGCAGTGGCGAATGGGTACTGTTGCTAGTCTAGTATTCCAGAAACCCAAGGTGATGCTCTGGGGACCCGGATACAAATCCCACCACAGCAGATGGTGAAATTTGAATTCAATAACATTCTGGAATTAAAGCTCTCATGATGACCATGAAATGATTGTCCCATCTGGTTCACTAATGCCCTTTAGGGAATGAAATTTGCAATCCTTACCTGGCCTGGCCTATATGCGACTATTAAGCACTTTCTGAAATGGCCTAGCAAGCCACTCATTTGTATCAAACCACTAAAAAGCCTCAAAGAAGTGAAGCTAGACAGGTTGCTGGCCATTGACATAGGCACCGGAAATCACAATGGCAAACCCAGCTCTGTAGACCCTGCAAAGTCCTCTTTACTAACATCTGGGGGCCTGTGCAAAAATTGGGAGAGCTGTCTCACAGACTTGTCAAGCAACAACTTGACATAGTCATACTCACTGAATCAGATCTTACAGACAATCTCCCAGACACCGCCATCACCATCCTATGCTGTTCCACCAGCGGGACAAAGTCAGTAGATGTGGTGGCACAGTAGTGTACAGTCAGGAGGGATTTGTGCTGGGAGTCCTCAACATCGACTCTGGACCCCATGAAGTCTCATGGCATCAGGTCAAACATGGGTGAAGAAGCATCCTGCTGATAACCACATACTGCCCACCCACAGCAGATGAATAAGTACTCCTTCATGTTGAACACCACTTGGAGGAAGCACTGAGGGTGGCAAGGGTGCAGAATGTACTCTGGTTGGGGGACTTCAATATCCATCACCAAGAGTGGCTTAGTAGCACCACAGAACAAGCTGGTCGAGTCCTAAAGAACATAGCTGCTAGACTTCGTCTGCAGCAGATGGTGAGGGAACCAACAAGAGGGAAAAACATACTTGACCTCATCCTTACCAACCTGCCTACCACTGATGCCTCTGTCCATAACAGTATTGGTAGGAGTGACCACCGCACAGTCATTATGGAGACAAAGTTCTGCCTTCACATTGAGAATACCCTCCATTGTGTTGTGTGACATTACTACCGTGCTAAATGGGATAGAATCCGAACAGATATAGTAACCCAAGACTGGGCAACCTTGAGTCGCTGTGGGCCATCAGCAGCAGCAGAATTGAACTCAACCACAATCTGTAACCTCATGGTCCATCATATCCCCCACTCTACCGTTACCACCAAGCCAAGGGATCAACCCTGGTTCAATGAACAGTGGAGGAGGGCATGGCAGGAGCAGCACCAGGCATACCTAAAAATGAGGTGTCAATCTGGTGAAGTTGCAACACAGGGCTACTTGTGTGCCAAACGCATAAGCAGCAAATAATAGACAGAGCTAAGCGATTCCACAACCAATGGATTAGATCTAAGCTCTGCAAGCCTGCCACATCCAGGCGTGAATGGTGGTGGACAATTAAACAACTCACTGGAGGAGGAGACTCCACAAATATCCCCATCCTCAATGAAAGGGGAGCCCAGCACAGCAGTGCAAAAGATAGCATTTGTTACAATCTTCATCCAGAAATGCCAAGAGGATGATCCATCTCGGCCTCCTCCAGAGGTCCCCAGTGTCACAGGTCCCAGTCTGCAGCCAATTTGATTCACTCCACGTGATATCAAGAAAAATATGAAGGCACTGGATACTGCATAGGCTATGGGCCCTGACAATATTCTGACAATAGTACTGAAGGCTTGTGCTCCAGAACTTGCCAAGCTGTTCCAGTACAGTTACAACTCTGGCATGTGGAAAATTGCCCAGGTATGTCCTGTACACAAAAAGCAGGACAAATCCAACCTAGCCAATTACCGCCCCATCAGTCTACTCTAAATCATCAGTAAAATGATGGAAGGGGTTATCAACAGTGCTATCAAGCAGCACTTGCTTAGCAATAACCTTCCCACTAACTTGCAGTTTGGGTTCCGCCAGGGCAACTCAGCCTCTGACCTCATTATAGCTTTGGTTCAAACATGGACAAAAGAGCTGAACTCCAGGGGTGAGGTGTGAGTGACTGCCCTTGACATCAAGGCAGCATTTGATTGAGTGTGGCATCAAGGACCCCGAGCAAAATTGGAGTCAATGGGAATCAGGGGGGAAACTCTTCACTGGTTGGAGTCATACCTAGCACAAAGGGAGATGGTTGTGGTTGTTGGAGATCAATCATCTCAGTTCCAGGACATCACTGCAGGAGTTCCTCAGGGTAGTGTCCTAGACCCAACCATCTTCAGCTGCTTCATCAATGACCCTCCTTCAACCGTAAGGTCTGAAGTTGGGATGTTTGCTAATGATTGCACAATGTTCAGCACCATTCGCAACTCCTCAGATACTTAAGCAGTCATTGTCCAAATGCAGCAAGACCTGGACAACATCCAGGCTTGGGCTGACAAGTGGAAAGTAACATTTGCGCCACACAAGTGTCAGGCAATGATCATCTCCAACAACAGAGAATCTAACCATCTCCGCCTTGACACTCAATGGCATTACCATCGCTGAATGCCCCACTGCATGCTCTGTCAACATCCTGGGGGTTACCATTGACCAGAAACTGAATTGGACTAGCCATATAAATACTGTGGCTGCAACAGCAGTTCAGAGGCTAGGAATCCTGCGGTGAATAACTCATCTCCTGACTCCCCAAAGCCTGTCCACCATCTACAAGACACAAGCCAGGAGTGTGATGGAAAACTCCCCAATTGTCTGGATGAGTGCAGCTCCACAACATTCAAGAAGCTTGACATCATCCAGGACAAGGCAACCAGCTTGACTGGCACCCCTTCCATAAACATTCACTCCCTTCACTACCAACGCATTTTGACAGCTGTGTGTATCATCTACAAGGTGCACTGCAGAAACTCAACAAGGCTCCTTAGACAGCACCTTCCAAACCCACGACCTCTACCATCTAGAAGGACAAGGGCAGCTGGCACCTGGGAACACCACCACCCGGAAGTTCCCCTTCAAGCCACTCACTATCCTGACTTGGAAATATATCGCTGTTCCTTCACTGTCGCTGAGTCAAAATCCTGGAACTCCCTTCCTAACAGCACTGTGGGTGTACTTACAGGACTGCAGCGGTTCAAGGAAGCAGGTCACCACCACCCCTCAAGGGCAATTAGGGATGGGCAATAAATGCTGGCCATAATCATGAGCTCATCCCAATTAACTTTGCTGGCCACATCCTAATTCACCTCATGTTTGGCGACATAAGTTGGCTCCAGGACTGACTTTGATGTTTTTTAAATTCACATTTTTGTGTTCAAATCCCTCCAGCCCTGAACCCTCTGAGATCTCTGATCTTCTCCAATACTGGTCTCATGCCCTCATCTCCAAGTTTAATTGCTCCACAATTGATGGTTGTGCATGGGCCCTAAGCTCTGGAATTCCTTTGTTAAACCTCTCTTTCTCTATCTCCTCCTTTAAGTTGTTCCTTAATCCTCTGATCAAGCTTTTGGTCACCTGTCCTAATAGCTCCTTATGTGGCTTGGTGTCAAATTGCATCTGATAACACTCCTGTGACACACCTTGGGATATTTTACTATGTTAAAGATGGTACGTAAATGCTGGTAGCAGTTATTGTTGTTGTTTAGAAAAGGAATCCTCCCATTCTAACATCGTCTGGCATTTATGTGATTACATTTGACTTTTAACTGAAGTGACCTATCACACTGCTCAGTTGTACCAGCCAAGATCAAGACCTTTACCTCACAGACTGCAATGTTTCAAGAAGGCTCGCCACCTCTTTCTCAGGCAATGCCATAAATGCCAGCCTTGCCATCGCATCACAGCCCAAGAACAAATAGAAATAAAGTCTCATAAAAAACATAAGAAATATGAGCAGGAGTAGACCACAAAGCCTGCCCTGCCATTCAGTATGATCATGGCAGACCTTGGGCTTCAACTCTGTTTTCCTGCCCATTCCCCACATCCTTTAATTCCCGGAGAGACCAAAATCCTGTCTATCTCAGCCTTAAATACGTTCAACAATGGAGCATCTATAACCCTCCAGGGTAGAGAGTTCCAAATATTCACAACCCTTTGAGTGAAGAAATTTCACCTCATCCCAATGCTAAATGATGGGCCCCTCATCCTGAGACCATGACACCACATTTAGATTTCCCAACCCCAGCCTCATGTCCAAATTCACTCCACGAGAACAGAATTTCTTAAATGGAAAAATTAATGGAAAGAAATATATTTTGTTTTTCAGATGTGTACAACAGGAGAAAAAATCTGATTGTTTTCCTCCACCAGGTAATAGTTTGAAAAAACAGTCCCAGTTTTGAAATAAGTACCATCCCCAAGGGCCTATTAGCCTCTGGTCTTGCGGATGCAGCTGGAGCTTTTTGATGTGCTGCCTCACTAATGGGACCCGCATGTCACCTAATTGTTTCAGTGAATCCACAGCTACATCTTTTATTAGCCCAGCAGCTGGAGTGTGGTGAAGCCAAGAACTGGTGTGAAACCTCCCTGAGAGAGGCCTCACTGTGCTGGTATGCTTTTAGCCTGACCTAGAGTCCGGGACTGGATCAGTCCCCTTCATCCCACTCATACGTTTGTGTCCCGTGACAATTTATTGCCACCTTCAATGGAGTTTGAGCTTGTCACAATTTTACAACTTTGTCAATCATTGACAGCTAAGGTACAGGGTCCTCTGTCACCAAGACTTGGCAGGCTATCCTGAGTAAACAGATGACAATATTCATTTGAATTCTACTTGAAGGAGTAAAATAGGCCATTAGAATGTGTGATAGCAGTGCTGCTCTACAATATTGCACCATATTGTACTGAGTTCCACTCATCCATTATAATGGGCTGAATTTTGCATTTGTTGGGTGGGTGGGCCCGACCGAATTGGCGGTGAGCGGGGAGCTGATCCCCACCACCGAAACAGGCTGTGCGCCATTTTGCCGTGGGCAGGACAATTAAGGCCCGCCCGGCACGTTTCTGACTCTCATGTTCAGCGGGAAAATTAAATCGGCGGCGGACATATTCAGACTGCCAGTTCCAATGGGGAACCGACAGTCAATGTAAGAACGGCCAGGCAGCCTCCTTTAGACTGTTGACCATGGCCAGCGACCAGGCACCATAAGAGGTGAGAGCAGAGGAAGAGGAGGGGGGCAGGCGACAGGGTAGGCTAGTGGGGGGCCACTGTGCCCCTCGGTCCTCCGATGCCTGCCTTGCTGTCTTCCTGGAAGAGGTGTCCAACCATCTGGAGGTATTGTTTCCGGAGGATGGGAGGAGGAGGGCCCACCACGTGACCAGACAGGTGTGGCAGGAGGTGGTGGAGGCTGTTAGCTGTCAAGATGCTGTGCGGCACACCGGAACACACTGCCACAAGCGCTTCAATGATTTGCTGCACTCTGGAAGGGTGAATACCATGTCAGCCTTGGCCATTTTACCCATAAGGTAGCCTTAGCCTTTGAGGCTTCCCCCCCGACATTTTAGTGTCGTTACTGCATTGGGCATTTGGCGCACGCTGGGTGGGCAAACAGAAAGTGACCATGCTTACATCAACTTTAGCGGTTGAGGAGAAGGTGGGTTCTCCCCGCAGCAGTTGGTGTTTGTCACATTTGAGTAGTCTGGAGGCAATCTGCAGGGGAGGCCGCTAGACACATACTCAGAACTCCAATTCGTGTCTTATTGATGGTGATGAGATAGTGGAAGGGGCACCTCAAGGTGTCATGGCCAAGAGCCATCTGCTGGCCTCGGCGCCACAACTAGTTGCGCCTCCTTGCCATGGGCGCTAAGATCTGTGTGTTATTCAAAGTGATGGACACCGAATGTGTCCAAGTTGGCCATTGGGGGAGGGGGTTAGGAGCAGCCGTACTATCTTCTGGGGGCTGATCACCAGTAGTGTGGACAGGAGCCGCTGGAGGCCTCAGATGGGCCACTGTGGTTGGGGTGCAGCGTGCGCGTACAGAGTACATGAGCGATCAGCCCCAATAAATCCTCTTCTCTGTTCTGCAGGCAAAAACTGAGAGCAATATGCGGGAGCGTTTGCGGACTGGTGGTGGGCTCACCAAGCTGCAGCACCTCACCACTTATGAGGAGCAGGCCATGGAGTTGGGGAGGAGGCAGGTGGCCAGGTCGGCAGGTGTCGGCATGGCTGGGTGCAGCTGCCAGGTATCTGAGGCCCGCAGTCCCATCCATTCTGTCTCCCCACCATCCAAAGCACTGATGGTTGTTGCAATCATTACTGCAGCAACACTGTTCGTTCACAGACTGATACAGTCAGATGTGTGGGTCATACACAAAGGTTCCTCAGCCCGTTGAGGATGCACGTCTCTAGCACCTTCCAATGTCGCCTTATCCCATTTCTGACCACTTTCCCCATGGCCTAACATGCCACGGCATCGCTGCTGCACATCCAAAGACTTATTGCATCTTAGGAGGGTTTGTACCTCCACCACCCTTTCAGCCAGTGTGTCCCACATTACTCTGTCCAAAAGGTCCTCAGCACCTCACCTGTCAACCTCATGGCATTCAACTTAAATAAATGCCACTACATTAGTCATCTCTGCGCCAAGGGAAAATGTTGCCTTCTGTCCAACTGTTCTATGCCCCTCATAACTGTATGAAGATCAATAATGTGGCCTGTCAATCTCTTGTGCTCCACAGCAAGTGTCTGCAATGTTTCCTCATAACTCCAACTCTCCAGGCCAGCATGCATCCAGGTCAGGAACCTCTGCATTCTCTCCACTCCAATGCCATCCCTCCCATTAAGCGCAGGTCACAACTGAACACAGAAGTGTAGATGTGGCCTCGACAGCGTTTTCTGCACTTGCAACATGACCTGCCTTTTCCTACATTCTATTCCTCGGCTAATAAAGGCAAGTCTGGCTTTTACCTTGTTAAATGCTTTATGTTCCTGTTCTGCTACCTTAACGGGTCTGCCCAACAAGGTCCCTGTAATGACTTCCCACGGTCCTACCATTTCTTGTGTATTCCCATACCTTGCTTGTCTTGTCCAAGTGCTTAAACCGCACACTTATCCACAAAACATTCCATGTGGCATTCCTTAGGCCATCTGACCAGCCTGTCTGTATGAGCATGTAATGTTTGGGCCTCCTCTTGACTATTTACCACCCCACCAATGTTCATGTCCTTAGGTTCTTGGAGGGTGAGCAACTTATGAGGCTGGGGGAGGGGTGGGGGGAGGAATGAAAGGTGTTCTGACTGAACGCTAACTGATGCACTGTACTTGTTAATTTCAGCATCACCACCGCATGGATGCCACCAACACGTCCAGAGCACCCCCCCCCCCCCCCCCACCCCCCCCCCCCCCCCCCCCCCCCCCCCCCCCCCCCCCCCCCCACCTGAGGGCCAAGACTTGCAACTTGCATCAAATCTTTTCAGTGAGCCAGGCACCAGCACAGCGACAAAGACTTCGGTGGGGATTTTGACGTCGGCTAGTATCCTGGGCCACAGTGGAGAGGGCACTTCACAATCACTGGAGGAGATGGCACAGACAGAGAGTGCCGATGGCGCCAGCAGCTGGAGGACTGCAGGGGACCAAGCACATGCTGAGTCCGGCAGTGATGAGGTGCCTCTGGAGATGTCAGCCATGCAGTAGCTGCAGGACAAACGGCAGGGTGTGCAGGAGCATCTGGCAGGGTTGCATGAGAGTGTGCTTCACTTGGTCTCTGTAGTGGAGGAATCCAGGCAGAGTGTTAGTGATGGTATGAACCTCAGGGCAGAGCTTCAGACTTCCTCCATTGAGAGATTGGCGACTCTCATGGAGAGGGGCTTCCAGCGGATTGAGAATCTTCTGATTAGGTTACGCTCTGACCTGCAAGCCCTCACAGTGCTAATGACCACAGGTGATCATTCGCAATGTGGGAGATGTTCTGGGCACCAAGTGTTGCTGCTCGGTGCCCATCCATCCAGGGATGAGCAGGGAGGTCCAATGTGACCTCGCTTCGGCGTAGCAGCTGCCTGTCGTCACTGCGAGCTCCTCTCAGGGTGCTCCGGATAAGGGCAGCAGCTCCTCCGCTCCTCTGCCAGTGACTGCTGCATCCGTTGAGGCTGCGACAACTTGGGAGATGCCAGTTCTGGAACTGGCCACTCCCTTCCAGGTGGGGCTAGCACAGGCTCCACGGGCCAGAGGACGGCCGCCAAGGTCATCGAGGCCAACAGGACAGCAGAGTCAGCAGGCTGTCTCTCAAGCCACACCGAGCGATGGGGTGACACCTAGATGTAGCACCAGCAAACATAAGCATCAGGTACGTTAGGCACTCCACGGGTTTGTCACTGGTGATTTTGTGTTGGCCCTAGATTAGGGAATATATCATTACTTACGTCAGAGTGATGTTTGTGCTTTATTTTGGTGGCAATAAAGTCCACTTTTCTGACCATGGCTGAAGGTGTCTCCTTTGTGCTGCATTTGTATGTTTCAGAGACATATCATGAGTGTTTGAGTGGACATTGATGTTTCTGTACTAAGCCCTTAGTTGCAGCTGATGAAATGGAAGATGTAGCACCTAAGTGCCACATGTGGAAGTGCCAGGCAATGCTGGTCCTGCTGATCCATGTGTGTGGAGCTAGCTGAAGGTTCGTTGGATTAAAATGTCCCGGGTGTCCCTGCCTCCTTGTGTAGTAGCGGGTCAGCGTGCTGCCCCTCATCATTACCCTGTACTTCCTCATCCTCTGAGCCACTGTTGGATTCATCATGTGCAGCCTCATCCACTGCATCAAGGTCTTCATTGCCAACTGCATCCTCCCTTTCCAACGCAAGAATGTGCAGAGCGCAGCAGACTACCACTATCAGAGAGGCGCGATCTGGGAGGGTACTGGAGTGCGCCCCCTGAGTGATCCAGGCAACGGAAGCACATTTTGAGAAGACCAATGGCTCTCTCCACCGCAGCCCTTGTGGTGCCATGGCTCCAATTGTAGCACTCCTCGGCTTCTGTTCTTGTATGGCTGAGAGGCATCATGAGTCACCTTCTGAGGGGATAGCCCTTGTCACCCAGCAGCCATCCATCCAGCTGGGCTGGAGCACTGAAGATTCCTGGCACTTGGGAGTGTCTGAGGATGTAGGCATCATGGGAGCTGTCTGGGTACCTTGCACAGGCTTGTAGAATCAACATCCTGTGATCACACACTATCTGCGCATTCATGGAGTGGAAGCTCTTCCTGTTGACGAAGGCAATGGGCTCACCTGCTGGCGCCTTGATGGCCACGTGTGTGCAGTCTATTGCACCTGGACACAGGGGAAGCCAGCAATGGCCGCAAAGCCTTTGGCTCGCTGTGTCTGGCTTGCCTGGTCCCAGCGGAAGTGGAAGAAGGTTAATGACCGTCTGAAAAGAGCGACTGTAACCTGCTTGACACAAGTGTGGACAGCTGATTGGGAGACACCGCAAAGATCACCCACCGAGCCCTGGAAGGAGCCAGATGCATAGAAGTGGAGGGCAACTATGTTCACCCACACAGTTAGGAGAGATCTCAGGCCCAATCATCTGACAGATATAATTGACTGTTTCCCTTGACAGACAGAGCCTCCTTCGGCACTGCACCTCAGTCATATTGAGGTAGCTGCTTCACTGCCTGTATACCCTGGCAGCAGGATAGTGGCTTCTTCTGCGGCCCCTTCCACCTTGGACAACCTCTTGGCCCTGCACCCCTTGTGCCTGCGCCTGGCCTCCCAAAGGTGGCTCCCCTGGAGTCTGATTGTCCACTCCTGGCCTCCTCCTTATTCTAACCCTCCCTTCCTCCTCAGAGGAACTACCTCCAGTGGAGATGTCAGAACCGATACCCAGGCTAAATGGAGGCCTCCAGAAAGCTGCAAGCCTGATAAAGATTCCTGTCTGCAGACTGCTGACCTGAAGCTTCAAAGTACAGAGAAAGCTATTGGATATCTGAACTGCTAACAATCACACAGGCAAGTTTAAAACACTTTCTGTATTAAATACTTCAGAAAAAACATTAACAACCCCTCTGAGCCCACATATCACGCCCGTGGATGAGGTTTGTTAAAAAATCAGTTACCCACCTGCCTGTTGGGCCCGTGTGCCAAGGCGAAGATCACACAGGCTCCTTCAATTGCCAAGTTAAGGGCCTTAACAAGGCCTTTAATTTAAGGCGGACGGGCGTCGCGCTTCATAGCGTACCCGCCCAGCTAAATATCGCATTGCCACGCGCTGACGTCGGGATGCTCGCGCAGCATTTTAAGCGCTGATGTGCGGGCTCTGCCACCCGCCTGCCAGCCATTAAACTCTGCCCAATGTAAAACTACTATTAAAAATCCCAGGTTTAAAACTTCAATTAATCTGGAAGTCAGGAAGTATTTCTACATGCAAGGGTTAGTGTAAATTTGGAACGCCCTTACCCTAAAAAGCTGTTGAGGTCAATTTACATTTTCAAACTTGAGACTGATCGCTGCCAAGCTATTAAGATACAGTCATTCATGATCTAATTGAATGGTGGAAGAGACTCTAGTGGCTGAATGGCCTTCTCCGGTTCCTAGCTTCACTTGCAATAAATCTGTCAGCAAAGTGTTCCTGTCAAGCACTGACCAATAAATCCAGTGCACTGGCTGATGGAATATCATCACAGGATTCCAGTTTTGCCCTTTTCATTTTAAGCAGTAACTTTAACCATGAGATAGATGTCTCAATACTGTCTGCATTTGGATTCTTATACCAACCACAATAACTTGCATTCATATAACACTTTCAACATAGCAAAATGCCTCAAGGTGCTTGACAAGAGCATAATCAGACAAAAGAGTTATCTCTGTGCCACAGAAAGAGACATTGGGCAGGCAAGAGTTAGGTTTTAAGGAGTGTCTAGAGGAGAGAGAGATGAGAGGTGGAAAGATTCGAGAGGTAATTCTGGAGCTTAGGGTCTAGACATCTGAGACATGTGTTAATCAACCGCAGCCCAATAGTAAAAAAGTTTATAACCACACCTCAGATCTGAACTCGCTACAACAGAGAATATGCTGAATAAAAAATAAGGTCAATTATAACGCATTGTGTCGGTGGCACAGCCTTGCATGCACCTCACGTGTTTCTGGAAATTGTAGGTACATCGTATGTCTTCAAGTTGAAAATGTTCCTGTTTACTTTGAGTATATATCCTGACTAGGGTTGCCAACTGTGATGAAACCTCCAGGAATAAGATCAATTGTATTCCTGGAGGTTCCGTCACATGACTTGCGCCCCAACCATCAGTCAGCCAACACATCCATCTGCGTGCCACATTGCCTTCCTCAGCAAAAATGTTCTTTCCCCAATTGGATGATGCCTGACTGTCAGCCAAACAGCCTTTTTTTCCCCCATTTTCAATATTTTTATATCTGGTAAAGGGGAATGTTCACTGAAAATGATGAAAAAAATCCATTCTTTTTAATGACCTGGGGCAGAATTTTACCAATCAGCATGTGAGGGCAGGCCCGACACGCCAGAATGTAAAATGACACGCAATGGCGTCAGGCATGCGTCTTGACATCTTCGGACTGTCTCGCAATATTTCTTTTAGCGAGCGCGCTCCGGAGTTGGCTGCACGCCCGCCCATAATTGTTGGGCCTTTTAGGGCCATTAAACAGGTAGCTAACATGAATGTTACGCTGCCTATCCAACCTAACGGTTGGCGGGCAGGCGAAAAGGCCAAGCGGCCTTTACATTTTTTAGGAAACCTCATCCATGAGCAGGATGAGCTTTCCTAAAGCTAATCATGAATATATAAAAACTTTTTCTGAAAAATAAAAACATATCCCATCTCATGTGACACAGTCACATGAGGGGACATTTTTCATTAGATTTTTATTGTTTTTATTTTTTATTTAAAAAGCGCTTTAATCTCCCTGAGGCAGATCCGTGCCTCAGGGAGATTGAAGCGCTCTTTTGCGCTCATGCACAAAAGAGCGCTGGACCCGACTCTCCATCCTCCCCCACAGGTAGTGCTCAGCGCTACCGCTCTCGTATTACATTGGGCGGGCCTTAATTGGCCCTCCCGCATAAAATGGCGGTGCGGAGCCAATCGCAGTTGACGGTCCCATCGAGCCTGCCCAACCAATGAAAAATCCTGGCCTTGATGATTTTTCTCCAGGACTGCACACAGCAGTGCTCTTGAGATTGTCCTTCAATTCCGGGAGACCCCAGGCCAATCCTGGATGGTTAGCAATGCAAGATCTGACTCTCACCTTTGTGTACTCAGATAATCTTCCAGCCTGTTGGCAGGTGAGTTCCATATCTCGCTTTGTGCAGGGTTAATTTTGTTGATGGCAGGGGAATAAGCTTCTGATGTTTTTGCGTATATCTTCCAAATTGGCACCACTAACACACAACCATCACAAATTATTTGCATGCTGCATACTTATGGCCTGTGTCAGCCAGTGTACAGTTATTCCAGTTCTGGAACTTGTCAAAGGGATGTCATCTTTCTGTGACTGCCTCCCAAATGAAGCATAATCACCAAAGGGACCTCTCCTCAGACAAGTCTCGGTAGGGGATTCCTAGTCAACTGCAGCAAATTACATCTAGATGGCACCTTAAACACAGTAAAACATCCTGAGCTGCTTGGCAGGAGTGCCATCAAAGATAGGACATCAAGCCACATGAAGAGATCAATATTTGCTCAAACTGATGGATTTTAAGGAGTAGCTTAAAAGGTAGAAAGTTTTAGAGGGAATTCCATAACTGAGGGCCTCGGTAACTGATAACCGGCTAAGGTGGAGTAATGAGTATCAGGAATGGGCAAGAGATCAGAATTGGAGGAGCGCAGGGAGGTGTGTAAGACTGGATGGGGATATAGAGACAGAGATGGACAAAAGCCAACAAGGGTCTGTATTAGTGGCTGGGTAAAGATGTGTACAGCAAAACTGCAATAGCTATAACCACACTCACACCACCTCAGGTGCTTCTCATCTTCCTCCATGAGTATGAATAGTGTTATACCTTGCGGGATGCTCACTGTCAGAAGTGTATCTGTGGGAAGGTGAAACAGTGATTTGCTTGTGTTTATTAAATTTAATATACTGTATTTGCTGCTCACGAGTCTTGTCTACAGTGGAGTGACCAAACACAGAATGGGGAATCACTTTACAGAATATCTCCATTCAGTCCGCAAGAGTGACCCCAAGCTTCTGGTCATCTGACATCACTCTCACTCTGGCCTCTCTAGGGATGTCCTCGATGCAGCTCTGAAGATGTCAAACATCCCCAGTGACAACAAAAACAGAATTATCTGGAAAAACTCAGCAGGTCTGGCAGCATTGGCGGAGAAGAAAAGAGTTGATGTTTTGAGTCCTCATGACCCTTCCACAGAACTGAGTGAATATAAGGAGAGGGGTGAAATATAAGCTGGTTTAAGGTGGGGGGCGGTGGTGAGGGTAAGAGAAGTGGGTGGGGGGGGAGTGTTGTTGTAGGGACAAGCAAGCAGTGATAGGAGCAGATAATCAAAAGATGTCAGACAAAAGAACAAAAGAACACAGAGGTATTGAAGGTGGTGATATTATCTAAACGAATGTGCTAATTAAGAATGGATGGTAGGGCACTCAAGGTACAGCTCTAGTGGGGGTGGAGTGGAAAGGCTAGCAGGGCATAAAAGATTTAAAAATAATGGAAATAGGTGGGAAAAGAAAAATCTATATAAATTATTGGAAAAAAACAAAAGCAAGGGAAAAGAAACAGAAAGGGGGTGGGGATGGAGGAGGGAGTTCAAGATCTAAAGTTGTTAAATTCAATATTCAGTCCAGAAGGCTGTAAAGATGCTCAGCCTCCGCGAGATAGGGTCCCCCTGGTCCTCACTTATCACCCCACCAGCCTCTGCATTCAAAGGATCATCCTCCGCCATATCCGCCAACTCCAGCATGATGCCACCACCAAACACATCTTCCCTTCACCCCCCCATCGGCAATCCGTAGGGATCGTTCCCTCCCGGACACCCTGGTCCACTCCTCCATCACCCCCTACTCCTCAACCCCCACCTATGGCACCTCCCCATGCCCAAGCAAAAGATGCAACACCTGCCCCTTCACTTCCTCTCTCCTCACCATCCAAGTGCCCAAACACTCCTTTCAAGTGAAGCAGCATTTCACTTGCATTTCCCCCAACTTAGTCTACTGCATTCGTTGCTCCCAATGTGGTCTCCTCTACATTGGAGAGACCAAACGTAAACTGGGCGACCGCTTTGCAGAACACCTGCGGTCTGTCCGCAAGAATGACCCAAACCTCCCTGTCGCTTGCCATTTTAACACTCCACCCTGCTCTCTTGCCCACATGTCTGTCCTTGGCTTGCTGCATTGTTCCAGTGAAGCCCAATGCAAACTGGAGGAACAGCACCTCATCTTCCGGCCAGGCACTTTACAGCCTTCCAGACTGAATATTGAATTCAACAACTTGAGATCTTGAACTCCCTCCTCCATCCCCACCCCCTTTCTGTTTCTTCCCCACTTCCTTTTGTTTTTTCCAATAATTTATATACATTTTTCTTTTCCCACCTATTTCCATTATTTTTAAATCTTTTATGCCCTGCTAGCCTTTCCAACCCACCCCCACTAGAGCTGTACCTTGAGTGCCCTACCATCCATTCTTAATTAGCATATTCATTTAGATAATATCACCACCTTCAACACCTCTGTGTTCTTTTGTTTTTTTGTCTGTGACATCTTTTGATTATCTGCTCCTATCACTGCTTGCTTGTCCCTACAACTACAACCCCCCACAATTCTCTTCCCCCCCACCGCCCCCTCCTCCCCCCACCACCTTAAACCAGCTTATATTCATTCAGTTCTGTGAAAGGGTCATGAGGACTCGAAACGTCAACTCTTATCTTCTCCACTGATGCTGCCAGACCTGCTGAGTTTTTCCAGGTAATTCTGTTTTTGTTTTGGATTTCCAGCATCCGCAGTTTTTTGTTTTTCTCGCCAGCGACTCATGGGAGTCCCTGGCTTGTGACCGACCAAAATGGGAAGATTCATTCAGAAAGACACCAAACACACTGAGAGACTTTGTTAGGAACATGCAGAGGTGAAGTCAAGGCAGCAGAGAAAGTGCACAATCCTCCAAAGAAATCATCTACCCGACCCTTCAAGAATTGCCTGCACCAGGGTGGAAGCAAGTGATCCTTGATCCCAAGGGACTGCCTGAGAAGAGGACCCTGTTCTTATGAAGGTCATCAGAAACTAGAGGAACAGCAACTCATCTTTCAGCTGTGGCACTTGACAGCCTTCCATGCTAAATGTGGGGTTCAACAATTTCCAATTATAATCTCTATTCCTACCTTTTCTTCCAGATGGCAGCAGTTGGTGATAATTCTGCTTTTCACATTTACACTTCCTCTAGACACATTTTTGTTTCTTTACTGATCATGTTACCATCTCTTTTTGTTTTGCTCTACCATCCCTTTTGTCATTTAATCTCAGCCTTCCACCGTATCACATACCTTCCCCCTTTGTTCTTTCCAGCCCTTCCCCCCTTTCCCTAACTTAAAAACAGTTACATCTTTAATTATTTCTCAGCTCTGAACCTTTCAGTGTTACTGTTTATAATAGGCATGTGAGTTACTTGTAATATTCAGCTAATTTACACTTTTAGAGTGGGTAATTTGATTGCAATAGTTTTAGGATCTGTCATTATTCACTTTGAGGTGAAGAGTGGAAGGCCAGACCAGGAATGTGCTTAATAAAGCCTGTAGTGTAATTTCCTAGAGTTGGGAACTCCAAAGCAGCTCTTGTTCATCTGCCTCATTGCAGCGATGTGCAGTTAGCTTTAAAATAGGATAGTTTCCACTTTCCACCCAAACGTCAATATAAAACAGCCCAAGGGCAGGTACAGCACAGGTTAGATGCAACGTAAAGCTTTGTCTACACTATCCCATCAAACTCTCCCAGAGAAGCTACAGCATACTTTAGATCCACTGCAGCGCTATCTCTGCCATCAAGGTGCCTTTACCTTGCCTTGGAATCTCCCCTATTACAGCTTGTAACAGCAGCGGAATAGGAGTAAAGGAGCCACTTTTGCATGTAACTAGTGAGTTACTGCGTAGAATCAGTTCTTGGGCCTCAGCTATTTACAATCTATATTAATGACTTAGACAATGGGGGCTGAGTGTGTAATATATCTAAGTTGCTGACAATACAAAGTTTGGTGGAAAAGTAAGTGCTGAGGACAATGTAGAGGGCTATAGACAGGTTAGCTGAGTAGGCAAGAACATGGCAGATGGAATACAATGTGGCAAAGTGTGAAATTATCTACTTTACTTGGAAAAGCTTAAAAAAACAGCTTGTTTTGAATGATGGTTTATATTCAGAGGGATCTGGGTATCCTTCTATATGAATCACAGAAAGTTCACATACAAGTGCAGCAAAAATTGGAAAGGCAAGCGATATGTTAGCTTTTGTTACAAAGGGATTGGAGTATAAGAGTAAAGAAGTCTTACTACAATTGTATAGGGCGTTGGTGAGACCACTCCAGCAGTAAGGAAGGTCATAATTGCCCTCGAGAAAATACAACAAAGATTCATGTGACTGGTTCTTGGGATGGGGAGATTGCCCTATGAGGAGAGATTCCCTGGACTTCCGATGAATGAGTGGTGATTCAATTGAAATATATAAAATTCTTAAGAGGCATGTCACAGTAGATGCTGAGAAAATGTTTGCCTGCCTGTGGAGTCTAGAACACAAGATTATGGTATCAGAATAAGTAGTCGGCCATTTAAAACTGAGACGAGGAACCATTTCATTATTCAAAGGGTTGTGAATCTTTGGAATTCTCTGCCCCCAGGAGATGTGATGATGAATCATTGAGGATGCTCAAGACCGAGGTCAACAGATTTTTGGGTGCTATGGGAATTAAGGGATATGGTGATGCTGTGGGAAAGCAGAGTTGAGGCCGAAGATCAGACATAATCTTAATGAATGGTGGAGCAGGCTCAGGGCCAAATGACCTACTCCAGCTCCTATTATGATCTTATGTGATGTGTGAGAGCGGCAGGGAGCCCACAGCAGGCTCCTAATTTTTGTGTTCCTTGTTATAATGAATGGTCATTGTCCTGAAACACTTCTTTCTTCACAGTTGCTGCCAAACTGGCTGAGTCTTTCCAGGATTTTCTGTTTTTATTTCAGATTTCCAGCATCTGTAGAACTCGAATTGTAGAATTGTTGAACTTGTTCGTGACAAGTTTAATTGCAGGAGCCAATGAGACATGGATAGAAAATAGCAGCTGCTGAAAAATCCTAAAAGGTCAAAAATTAGGCCACAACCGAAACCACCAACAAAAATATACAACAAAAATAAGATCCAAAAATTAGCCAACCATGACTCCTGCAGAAGAACAATGTTCTACAGCTGTGGCAGCATTCCCTTCAAGAGTACAATCTACAAAATGATTGCCAGAGTCTTTGATGCCACGTCTACTATAAATAAGCACTAAGAGACTTCAGCACATACAATTACATCATGGCTGATCTGACTGTCAACAGACACAGTCAACTCCACTTTCCTGTCTCACCCCATAACCCTTGACTCCCTTGTCAATCAAAAATCTATCTAACTCAGCTGAATATATTCAATGACCCAGACTCCATTGCTCTCTGGGATAGAGAATTACAAAGATTTACGAACTTCTGAGAATATAAAGGGGGCCACATCATAAGCAATAAATTTAGCTTACTACCTTGAAAGAAGTACAAGTGAATCATTGTTTCATCTGGAAAGTGTTTGGGGCCTTGGGCAGAGAGAAGAGAGGAGGTAAAAGGAAGGGGTTGTACCTCCTGTGCTTGCACTGAAAGAGGTCATGGGAAGGAGGGGGCATGGTGGGGGTGATTGAGGAATGGGCCAGGGTAATGTGGAGGGAACTGTCCCTTAGGATGCTGAAAGGGGAGGGGAAGATGTGTGTGGCGGTGACATCATGCTGGAGGTGGCAGGAAGGGTGTTCAGTGTGGAGTCTGGTAGGGTGGAAAGTGACGAAAAGAGATTCATGGTTCTAGGAGGGAGGACAAAGGGTGAAAGCAGAAATGTGTTGAATGGAACAGACACAGTCAAGGGCCTTGTGAATCACGGTGGGGGGGGATCCCTCAGTTGAGGAAAAGGAATATGACCCTTCATCAGAACTTGAGTATTGCTGAAAAAAAAGACATGTCAAAGATTTTCCTCTTGCACTCATCAGGACACTTGGCAAGAATACCAATACAAGGGGAAAACAACAATTTATACTGTATGAGAAGAGAGTTCTGATTGGTTAGCAAGTGGACTCTGATTGGTAGAGGCAATGCCATGGAGAATGCACCAATTGATGGTGACTGATAGTTAACTGCCAAGCATTGTTTGAAATTTAAACCAGGCAGCTTGACCCTGATTGGTCAAGGAATTGCCCTGAGGAATGGGTCAGTGAATGGCTGTCACTTATTTTGTTTGGCTGAAACAGATGCAATGTATGTACATATTCTTTCTGGCAGCAAAGAACCGGGCCCTGTGTATTGAAATATCTATAGCTTCCAGTACACTGGGGATTATTTAGCAAATGTTGTCTAATCGCGGAATCACATCAAAGTTGGCCACTGTGTTTTGAGTTTTGCAAGCATGGACTTGTTGGGTACAGTCAACACCCTGCCCATTGCAAACAGCAGCTGGGACATTCTTTTTGATGCACATTTTCTTTGGGATGTACGGCCTAATGTATATAATATTGTTGGAAATTATTTTTTTTAAAATAGAGGTTTAGTCTGTGGGTGTGTCTTAATTGGATTAAGCCAGCTAGTCTGAGTGGTTTGATATATACTAGTTTTGAGATGTAAAAGAGGTAGAGTGCATGTGCATTTTGTTGAATAGGGCATTCAAGAAGGGGGAATGAAATCTGACACCTAGCTAGCAGAGACCAAGCAATGTTTATATTACTAATAAAATTGGTACTATGAAAGGGGTTTTATTGTTAGAAGAGGTGGAGTTCAAAAGGGTTGGTGATACAATGAGAATTTACATCCAGTGGGATGTGCTGGATATAACTGATGGCAGTTTTGTGTGTGCAGAGCAAAGGCAATGTAACATCAAAGCAGCTGTAAGCCTACAACTGTCTGCGCAGGAACCAAATTGAAAGAAACCTCATTTTGAATTTGTAAGGTGAAAATGCTTTGCCTGGCATCTGCTTAAAGTCTACGGGTTGTTGTTGCCTTAATGGAGATTAGTTTGGTAATTTGTTAGAAGTTCTGATTGTAATAATTTGTAGCCATGTGTATATACTTAACTTGTGTAAATTCATAAATGTTTCATTTAGTCTGACATAAAAACCTTTCAAGAACTGGTAGTCTGATCCCTGAATTTAGAGTTGCATCTCGAACATGCCACTAAAAATAGAGGTTATGAGAGCTGTTTAAGGTTTCCCTCTGGGATTTTTAAATAAGTCTGCTTTACCAACCATATAACTCATTTGTGTAATAGGCAGAACATCTTGTTGGCTTACAGCAGCACCCTGTTAGTGGTGAATACCACTTGGTGTTGCTACTGCATACCAACAGTGTGAAACAGCTAGCTTCACCTGGTGCTCAAATTTTTGAGAAACCTGTTGAGAAATCTAGTTGAGAAATCTGTCAGGGAATTCTCTACAATGGTCTACCATAAGCCTACCTTCACTGGTCAGTATACGTGTTGGGGTTCTTACAGTTCCACACGCTATAAGATTGGTCTTATTGGCAACCTTGTAAATAGGGTCTGAGCCATTTGCACACCATAGAAACTTGATGCTGAAATTAGACGCATCAAAGGCATCCTGTGTGATAATGGCTACCCCGATCAGGTCATTTCGCACTGTATATCGTACAAACTCATGAACGGGCCTAAGGCCATCACTTTTGGCCCTGAAATGTGCCCAATCTACCTCAGATTACTCTGGAAGGGCAAGGCATCTCAAAAACGTGAGCAACAGGTGAAGCTATCAGTTTCACGCTGCTACTATGCAATAGTAAAACGAGTGATATTCACCACTAACAGGATGCTGCCAGAAAGCCAAAAAGACGTTCTGCCTATTGCTTAAATGAGTAATGTGGTATATGAATGTCAGTGACAGTGTGATGCAAGGTAAATAGGCTGTACATCCCATAGATGGCGGATCGTATCAAACAGCATGTCCCAGCTGCTGTTCACAATAGGCAAGGTACAGGCCATACCCAACCAGCCCGTGTTTGCAAAACTCACTACACAGTGTCCAACATTAGATGTGATTCCATGATTGGACAACATTTGCTAAAAAATCCTCAGTGTGCTAAGAATTACGCTGACAACCAGTTTAAGATTGTCAGTTGGGCTCACAGTGTATAAGTTGTTGTTTTCCCCTTATATTGGTATTCTTGCGAAGTGTCCTGATGAGTGCAAGATGAAAAGCTTCAACATGTCTCTTTGTTCAGCAATATCCAAGTTCTGTACTACCAAATGTCTACTTCTTCAGAACGTTAACTCTGTTTCTCTCTCCACAGATGCTGCCAAACCTGTTGATTATTTCCAGCACTTACTATTTTTATTTCAGATTTCCAGCATCTGCCGTATTTTGCTTTTATGATATAAGATTGGAAAGAACTTACATTTGTATTATACCTTAAAAGAAAGATTTGCAGTTCTATAGTGCCTTTTATGACCTCAAGGTGTTCCAGTAGCTGATTCAATACTTTTGAAGTGTACTGACTGTTGTAATTTGGAATGTGGGGCAACCAATTTATGCACAACAAAGTCCCACACACATCAATGTGATAGTGGCGAGATAATCTGTTTTAGTGATGTTGGTTGAGGAATAAATATTGGGTGGAATTTTCCACCGGTAAGATTTTACAGGCCCGCTGAGGTCAATGGAATTTTGAATGGCTCGCCACACCTTACAGCCCCACCCCTGCCGCGATGGGGCCGTAAAATTCCGCACACTGGGTAGGACATTGAGGAAAACTCTTCCCTGAATTAGTGCCACAGGATCTTTTATGTCCACCTGGAAGGATAGGCAGGGCCTTGGTTTAACCTTTCATCCAAATTACACAGGAGGCAGAATTTTCTGGCTGGCAGGTGGGCTGGGGGGCGGTGAATGGGAACAGATGTGGGTGGGCGCGGACCTGATCACTGATGACGATCAGGTCCGTGCCACCATTTTACGTGGGCGGGCAAACTAAGGCCCACCCAGCGTACTTCACGACTCCCATGCATAACCGGAGCGGGTGGGTGGCGGGCATGCTCAGCCCGCTGGATCCAATGGCGACCCGGCGGCCTGTATAAAGGAAGGCCTGGCAGCCTTGGAAAGGCTGCTCACAATGACTGGGCGAAGGGCTTTGCAGAGGGGCAATGGAGCTGACACAAGTCCAGAGGATAGGCCATTGGGGCAGGCCAGGCCGGAAGGTAAGGCGGAGGGTCATTGTGCTCCTCGTTTTTCCGATGACTGCCTCGAGGAGGTGGCAGCACGGCAGGAGGTGCTAGTTCCCCAGGACAGGAGGAGGAGGCCCCCCCCCAACCCCCACATGACAAAATATGCCTGGGAGAAGGTGGTGGAGGTGGTGAGCTCCCGCCATGTTGAGCGGTGCACCTGGATTCAGTGTCACAAGCGCTTCAACGACTTGTTGCACTCTGGCAGGGTGAGTACCATGTTGACATTGGTCACTTAAACCAGCAGGTCGGCTTCACCCAGCACCCCCCGACCCCATCGTCGCCAACCTCTCCCCTGCCCCGCCACATCCCTGCCACCATCCCTCCTGCCACCACCCCTCCCCTCACCCCCACCCTCGCAGCCCCCTCCCCTCTCACCCCCTTCCCCCTTGTCTCTCATTTTCAGGAGAAGAATGCACATAATGCTGTGTGAGGACTGGTGGCGGCCAGGCGCAGTTAGCCGTTCTTAGCCACCGAGCAGGAGGCCCTGGATTTGGAGAGGCGCCATGCCTCTCAGTGGACGCCAGGTCCACTGGTGTCATTGAGGCTGGGGTGCCACGGGCAGGTATGTTTGCCCAGCAGTGAGGTCAGCATTGGTGAACTACCATTTGTTCTCCCAACAGTCATGGCCGTGCTGAATGTTCAGTGATTTAATTTTGCAACATGACTTGACCATTGCTTATGGAAGGATGAGCGCATAATGATCCGGGGGACAGTGATGCACTTTGACATTGTCTCCACATTGTTCTTGTTCTTCCTTTCAGCATCAGTGGAGCAGGGTCGGGAGGAGGAGCAGCAGAGGCCCCCTGTCACACCTGAGGGCCCTGAAGTCTCACCAGCATCACACCATCTCTGCCAGGCAGGCATCAGCGCAGATAATGGCACCCCGATGGGAGTTAGAACATTGGCTAGTGTCCCAGGACGCAGCCAGGAGGGCACTTCACATTTGCTGGAGAAGCTGGCAGAGACAGAGACTGCCCATCGCACCAGCAGTCGGAGGACTTCAGAGGACCAGGCATATGCTCAGTCGGTGCCTGATGATGTGCCTCTGGAATCATCCGTGACGCAGCAGGGGCAGGAAATGCGGCCAGGTGAGCAGAAGCATCTGGGGGAGATACTTGAGGCTATGCTTGGCTTGGTGTCTGTGGTGGAGGAGTCTATGCGGATGACCACCAAAGCAATGAGCCACATGTCCGAGCGCCATGCATCCTCCATGCAACCCTCATGGAGAGGCTCCTCCAGGAGACCCATCAGGGCTTCCTGGGGATGCATTCAGACCAGAAAGCCCTCACAGAGGAATTGACCTCAGCTGGTCAGTGCCAGTGTGGAAGATGGTCTGGGCACCAAGTTTCCTAGCTCGGTGCCCATCCATTCACTATGAGCATGGAGGTCCGAAGCGACCCCACATTGGCGCAGCAGCTGCCTGTCATCTCTGCGGGCACCTCTCAGAGCTCCTCTCCCAGTGACTGTTGTGTCTGATGAGGCTGCGATGACTGGAGAGATGCCAGCTGTGGAATTGGCAGCTCCCTCCCAGGTGAGGACAGCACAGGCTCCACAGGCCAGAGGACGACCACCAAGGTTATCAAGGCCAACAGGACAGCAGAGTCAGCAGGTTGTCTCAGATGCCACTCCAAGCGATGGGCAGCACCAAGACATAGCAGCTGGAAATGTATAACATAAGGCACGTTTGGCACACCACAGGTTTATCACGGGTGCTTTTATATTTGAATAAGTGTGTTACATTGGCGGTTTTCCAATTCCCTGGAACTTTTCCAGAATCTAAGGATTCTTGGAAGATTACTACCAGTGCATCCACTATCTCTGTAGCTCCTTCCTTTAATACACGAGGATGCAACCCATCAGATCCAGGGGACTTATCGGCCTTTAGCCCCATTACTTCCCCTGGTATTTTTTCTCTAGTGATAGTTATTGTATTTATTTCCTCACCCACTTTTTCCCCTTGCTTATTTAGCATTTTTGGAATGCTATTAGTATCTTCTACCATGAAGACTGATGCAAAGTATTTATTCAACTCCTCTGTTCTTTCCTGGTTCTCCATTATTATTTCCCCAGCCTCATTCTCTAAGGGCCCTATATTCACCTTTGCCTCTCTCTTCCTTTTTATATATTTAAAGAAGCTCTTACTGTCCATTTTTATATTACTTGCTAGTTTACCCTCAAAGTTTATTTTCTCCCTCTTTGTTACTTTATTGGTCATCTTTTGTTGGTTTTTAAAACTTTCACAATCCTCTAGATTACCACTAATCTTTGCCAAATTTATGTTTTTTCTTTCAATTTGATGCTATCCTTAACTTGCTTGGTTAATCATGGTTGGTTTATCCCCTTCCTAGAATCCTTCTTCCTCACTGGGAAAAATCTTTGTTGTGAGTCATGAACTATTTTCTTAGACATCTGCCATTGTTCATCTGCCGTCTTTTTTGCTAAACTCCTTTCCCATTCCACTCCAGCCAACTCTGCCCTCATTCCTTTGTAATTACCCTTATTTAAGTTTAGCACAGTTGTTTATGACCCAAGTTTCTCACTCTCAAATTGAATGCTAAATTCTATCATGTTATGGTCACTGTTTCCAAGAGGATCTTTTACTCTGAGATCAATTATCTAAATCTGCCTCATTACACATTAACAGATCTAAAATAGCCTGATCCCTGGCTGGATCTACAACATATTGTTCTAGGAAACTATGCCAAATATATTCTATGAATTCTTGCTCGTGGCTACTAACGCCAATTTGATTTTCCCAATCTACATGAAGATTACAGTCACCCATGATTAATGCCCTGCCGTTATTACATGCCCACATTATCTCCTGATTTATCCTCTGTCCCACAGTATAGCTACTGTCAGGGGGCCTATAGACTACTCCCACTGGTGTCTTCTTCCCCTTGTTATTTCTTACTTCCACCCATATGAATTCTACATCTTCCAATCCAAGATCATTTCTTGCTATAGTACTTATTCCCTCTCATACTAACAAAGCTATCCCACCACCCTTTCCTTCCTGCCTATCTTTTGGAAAAGTCACATACCCCTGAATAATTAGTTTCCAGCTTTGTTCTCCTTGTAACCATGGGAAACGTTTTCCCCCCCCTTTGGGGGAAAGTGCAGGAGCGGGTGCAGGCAGGCGCAGCCTCCGATTGGCGTCCCCAATTGGGGGTGCGCGGCCATTTTAAGTGGGCAGGCCAATTAAGGCCCACCCAGCATGGCATCCTCCAGGTTTGCGCTCCCTGCATGGCCGGGGGTGGGGGGGGGAGTTCCCTCAGCCGAGAGTGCGCTCTTTCGCGCATGTGCGCCATGCCTCAGGGAGGTCAGCTCCAAATTAAAAATTGTTAAACAAATGATAGCAAGATTTCCCTGACATGTCCCCTCATGTGACACTGTCACATGAGTTGGGAAATGTCCATAGCTTTTATTGAAACCTTTATTAAATATTTTAAAACCCTCATGAAACCTCATCCTGCCCTTGGATGAGGTTTCATGCCTTTTCTTAAGCCTGCCAGGGCTCCTTAAGGTTGGACGGACAGGTCCATTAATGAGGCTAATTACTTTTCCAATGGCTTCAATAGGCCGTTGACAGGTTGGCGGGCGGGTCAAGATGATTCCCGATGTCATCCCGTGTCATTTTAAGTGTCGGCGAGCGGGCCTCGCCCCCGCTCGCCGACCAGAAGATCCTGCCTCTTGTCTCAGTAATGGTATAAGATCATACCCATTAACCTTTATTTGTGCCGTTAATTCATTTATTTTGTTCCGAATAATACGTGCATTTAAGTAAAGAGCCATTAATTTTGCCTTTTTACCATTTTTTCCCCCCTTTTGACCCTATTTGCTGCTTTTTTTTATGTTTGCACACTCTGTCCCTTCCTGTTACACTGGGTATCATTACATAAATAGTGCCCTGCAATGTGGCCATATCCTTTTGCTTCGTAAACCTATGTATCCCCTCTCCAGAAACCACCCCCTCCCCCCCCCGACCCCATTTAGTTTAAAGCCCCCACTTACTGAGGTTTTTAATGTCATTTTGTTTGTCTTCTCATCCCAGAGGATTCTAGCCTTGTTGCCAAGATCGCTGGATGTATATAGCTGTGTGCTGGTATATAGGTGGTTGAATAGACAGTTGTGAATGCTGATTAAGGCCTCTCTTTGACATTAGTGTTACTCTACTTCCCGGATTGTATAATAGAGAGCCTGTATTCAGGGGAACACACTGTAACCTGAGAATGCACTGGTGCTGAGTGAGGTGCCTGTGCTCATGGATTGAAATAGCCCCAGGCTGCATGGTCCCTGTTCAATAAACCGATTCATACTGGAGGAGCAAACTATTTGCCTGTACATTGGACTAGGTCAGCCTGAAAGGGTTGCTTTTATCTCTACCTCAGTAGAGTCTTGTTTACTGTTCTATGAATAAACAAAAACATGAAGTGATTGGCAATATTGTATTCACGTCGCTGCCTGACACATCGATACGAAAAGTCCAAACCACCAACTGAGCCTTCAAAGCAGCTGATTAATAAGTAACATTTCAACTTATTTTGAGCTAAATGAGGCAAATAATTACATCAGCATTTTAGATTCTGGGAAGCAAAAATGTCAGTAATAAAAAAATTACAATTAAATGCACTGAATCCCTCAGGATACATAACCTATTGTGTTTCAGTTACTTCCCCAATGAACACATCAGAGATGAGGAAGAGAGGTTGAAGCAATTTGTCAGCCTCAGAGCTTATTTGATTTTTTTCCATAGTCCCTGAAGTTTTATTATTCCATCCTATTCCCTCTTTGCAGGATTATGTGTTTCGAAACACTAAGTATATTAAAGAGATTACACATATAACTGCCCTCAAGGGTCACTAAAAGGGGACTCCCATGAAAGCAATGCATATACAGTTAGTGACACTTCCCCATGGGGCTCCATGATGCCTCGTTTGCCAGTCTGGAGCTGAGCCTTCAAATCAGCAACATCCAGGTTCCTACCATTGGGCAGAATTTTACCACAGTGGGGTTTTACATTCCCACTGTTGTCAATGGGGTTTATAATGTCTCGCCGCATTTTACAGCCCCATCCCCACCGAAACCGGCGCATAAAATTCTGTCCATAGCGTGTGAGCCTTCCTTGACCGGAAATTGTGAAGTGCCAAGAGGGTGTTCGACTGTGGCAGCATCGCAGTAGAAGTTTGTTTTCTTGCTGAAATGTGCTCACTTTTCATTGATGAGGGGGATGTGGGGTCAATAGATTGTAACCAGGATGTCCCTGACAGCCAGCTGAGCTCACTTAAAATAAGATCTAAATACTGCGGAAAATGGAAATCTGAAATAAAAACAGAAAATGCATGAAAAACTTAGCAGACCTGGGACAATCTGTAGAGAGAGAAACAGAGTTAACTTTTCAAGTCCAATATGACTCTTCCAAAGTTCCAAAGAAGAGCCATATTGGACCCATTTTTATTCAATTATCGGATATCTCTAGACAGCATTTATTGCCCATCCCAGATTGACCTGGAGAAGGTGGTGATGAGTTGCCTTCTTGAACCGCTGCAGTCCATGTGGTATAGGTACAACCACAGTGCTCTTATGGAGGGAGTTCCAGGATTTTGACCAAGTCGGGATGGTGAGTGGCTTGGAGGAGAACTTCAGTGGGGCATTCAGCGATCATAATGCCATTGAACGTCAAGGAGCAATGGTTAGATTCTCTCTTATTGGAGATGGTCATCACCTGGCACTTGTGTGGCACAAATGTTATTTGCCACTTGTCAGACCAAGCCTGGGTTTTGTCCAGGTCTTGCTGCATTTGGACATGGACTGTTTCAGTATCTGAGGAGTTGTGAATGATGCTGAACATTGTGCAGACATCCCCATTTTTGAAGTTATAATGGAAGGAAGGTCATTGATGAAGCAGCTGAAGATGGTTGTGTCTAGGACACTACCCTAAGGAACTCTTGCAGTGATGTCCTGGAGCTGAGATGACTGACCTCCAACAACCACAACCATCTTACTTTCTGCTAGGTATGACTCCAACCAGCGGAGAGCTTTCCCCCTGATTGCCATTGACTCCAGTTTTGCTAGGGCTCCTTGATACTACACTCGGTCAAATGCTGCCTTGGTGTCAAGGGCAGTCACTCTCACCTCACCTCTGGAGTTCAGATCTTTTGTCCATATTTGAACTAAGGCTGTAATGAGGTCAGGAGCTGAGTGACCCTGCCAGAACCCAAACTGAGCATCAGTGAGCAGGTTATTGCTAAGCAAATACTGCTTGAGAGCACTGTTGATGACCCCATCCATCACTTTACTGATGAGTGAGAGTAGGCGGTAATTGGCCGGGTTAGATTTGTCCAGCTTCTTATGCACCGGACATACCTGGGCAATTTTCCACATTGCTGGGTAGAATCCAGTGTTGTAACTGTACTGGAACAGCCTGGCTAGAGGCATGGAAAGTTCTGGAGCACAAGTCTTCAATATTATTGTCAAAATATTGTCAGGGCCCATAGCTTTTGCAGTATCCAGTGCCTTCAGCTGTTTCTTGATATCACGTGGAGTGAATCAAATTGGCTGAATTCTGGCACCAGTGATGATGGGGGCCTCCAGCCAAGATGGACCATCCACTCAGCACTTCTGGCTGAAGATTGTTGGTAGTTCTTCAGCCTTGTCTTTTGCACGAATGTTCTGGGCTCCCCCATCATTGAGGTTGGGTATATTTGTGGAGCCTCCTCTTCCAATGAGTTGGTTAGTTGTCCACAACCATTCATGACTGGATATGGTAGGACTGCAGGGCTTAGGTCTGATCCATTGATTGTGAAATCGCTTAGCTCTATCTATTGCTCACTGCTTATGCTGTTTGGCATGCAAGTAGTCCTGTGTTATAGCTTCACCAGGTTGACACTTCATTTTTAAGTATGCCTGGTGCTGCTCCTGGCATGCCCTCCTGCACCCTTCATTGAACGAGTGTTGATCCCCTGGCTTGATGATAATGATGGAGTGGGGGTATACCGGGCCATGAAGTTACAGATTGAGGTTGAGTGCCAAGGTTGATGTCAGCATTTCTGTCTGGCTTCATTCCTTTTTGGCTTTCTAGTTTGATACAGCTGAGTGGCTTGCTTGGCTATTTCAGAGGGCATTCCCTAAAGGGCATTAGTGAACCAGATGGGTTTTTTACAGCAACAATGGTTTCATCATTAGACTTTTAACTCAAAAGTGGCTGGATTCAAACTCTACATCGCTGGATTACTAGTCCAGCGACAATACCACTATGCTACCGCCTGCCCTAAACTTATAACATTGACTCTGTTTCTCTCTCCAGAGATGGTGCCAGACTTGCTGAGTTTGTCAGCATTTTCTCTTTTTATTAAGCTCTCTTAAATTATAGCTATTGTTGTAATGTAGGGAAACACAGCATCCAAATTGTGCATAGCAAGCTCCCAAAGCGCTACCTGTGCCCACAGCAATACCTGTGCAGGTGGGGGAGGATGGAGAGTCGGGGCCTGCAGTCTTTCACACGCAGAAATTTTCCTGAGGCATGGAGCTGCCTCAGGGAGATTAAGTTCACATTTAAAGTTTGAAATAAAGAGAGATAAAAATTATTCAGACATGTCCCCTCATGTGACAGTCCATGAGCTGGGACATGTTTATGAAGTGAGCAAAATTTATTTATTAATTTAATATAACCTTCATGAAACCTCATTCCGCCCGTGGATGAGGTTTAATGAAAAATGGGAAAAGCTTGGTCTCTTCGCCTGCCCGCCAACCTTAAGGTAAAGATGTTAAGAGATGCAGGGGCTAGTCAATCTTTAATGTTGTTGGATAGTGACATTTGTTGTTCAGAAGGAGTATTGCAGGAGCAGGTGATAATAAGTGGGGTTCATGGAGATGCTAAATCCTTTCTGTTGTAGAATGTAAATTTAAAGAGCAAATGGAGGACAGGTGAAATTATTGTTGGAGTATTGGAAAAATTGCCCATTGCAGGGGTTCAATTTAATCTGGGTAATGATTTAGCAGGATCACAAATGTGGGTGATGCCTATGGTAGTTAAGCAGCCTGAAAAAATGTTTCAACTGAGGTGTTACAGAAAGAGCATCCTGGATTGTTTCCTGATTGTGTGATAATGAGATCAAAAGATCAAAAGCTCATCAGGAAGAACAAGATAAACAAAAAGGGCAGGCAGTTCAAAGGCAAGAAGAAGGTGTTGAAATCCAATTAGCTGGCACTGTATTTGATAACATTGTTCAGGAGGAAAGACTACAGGAAAATTCAGCTGAAGTGTTTAACTCAAGGAGGTTAGTGGAGTTACAGAAAAATGATTTGCAATTACAGCAGTTATATCAGGAATCTTATTTGGAAACATAAGCAAAGTGCATTCTGGTATGTTATTACCTTAAGGGAAATATTTTAATGAGAAAATGGAGGCAGGATCATGTCTCAGCAAATGAAAGCTGGAGTGAGGTACATCAGGTTGTTATCCTAGTAGAGTATAGAAATGAGATTCTGAGGATTGCTCATGAAATTCCAGTGGTGGTGGGGTTGGGGGGGGAGTAATTTAGGTATTAGGAAAACACAAGAAAAGATACAGATGTTCTTTTTAGCCAGGATTCCATAGGGATGTAGTCAAATTCTGTAAAACCTGTCATACATGTCAGGTATAACAGGGAAGCCACTTGCAGTGATTAAGCCGACCCCTTTAATCCCTATACCAGCAAAAGAACCTTTTACTAGGGTCATGATTGATTGTGTAGGACCCATTCCTAAGACTAAAAGTGGAAATCAGTACTTATTAATAATAATGGGTGCGTCTACCAGGTTTCTTGAGGCCATACATTTAAGAAATAGTACAACTAAGAAGATTGTGAAGGAGTTAATCAAATGTTTTACAAGATATGGTTTATCTAAGAAAATGCAATCAAATCAGGGGTCAAATTTCATGTCACAGCTGTTTAAGGAAGTGTTGAACAGGACGGGAATAAAATAGTTTAAGTCAACAGCTTATCATCCGGAGTCACAAAGAGCTTTGGAAAGATGACATCAAACTTTAAAAACCATGATGAGAGCGTACTGTCAGGATTAGCCACAGGATTAGGATACAGGAATTATATTCTTGTTATTTACTGTTAGAGATGCTCTTAATGTATCGACTGGTTTTAGCTCTTTTGAACTAGTTTATGGTCATGAGAAATTGGTGGGTTAAAATTCAGAAACTATTCTCTTGGATTATGTATCAAATTTCAGGGAACAATTAAACAGAGTATGTGAATTGGCAAGGGAACATTTAAAGATATCACAGCAAGTGATGAAAGTGAAGGCAGATAAGAAAGCTAAAGCTCGCAGTTTTGTTTCTGGTGAGAAAATATTAATTTTGTTACCAGTACTAGGTGATTCATTAAATGTAAGATTTAGTGGGCCTTACAGGATTGAAAAGAAATTGAGTGAAGTAAATTATTTCATAAACACTCCAGACAGAAGAAAAAAGCTGATGATGTGTGTTATGATCCAGCAGTTTGTAAAGCTGAGTTATTTAAAAATTCCAGAGGGAAACTTTAAACAACTGTCATAACTTATATTTTTAAGTTGTATGTTTGAGATGCAACTCTAAATTCAGGAATCAGACCACCAGTTCTCAAGAGGCTTTATATTAAACTAAATGAAACATTTTATTAATTTACACAAGTTAAATATATACACATGGCTACAAATTCCTACTATCATAACTTTAACAAATTCCCAAACTAATCTCCATTAAGGCAACAGCAACCCCAGACACCAGGCAAAGCATTTTCACCTTATGAGTTCAAAATGAGGTTCTTTTCATGTTGGTTCCTGTGGAGACGGTTGTAGACTTACAGCTGCTTTGATCTTACATAACCTCTGTACTGCAAACACGAAAACTGCTATCGATTATATCCAGCACGTCTCACTGAATGTAAATTCTCATTGTATCACCAGCCTCTTTGAAATCCACCTCTTCTAACAATAAAACCTCTTTAATAGTACTAATTTTATTAGCAAATAAACATATTGCTTGGTCTCTTCTAGCTAGGTGCCAGATTTCACCCCACTTCTTGAATGCTTTATTCAAAAAATGCAAATGCACTCTACCTCTCTTTATATCTCAAAACTAGCACACATCAAAGCACCCAGACTAGCTGGCTTTAATCCAATTAAGACACACCCACAGACTAAACTTCTATTTTAAAAGAAAAATATTTTCCAATAATATTAATTCATTAATAATTTTATGACAGTGTGTCATGTAAATATGCTTAAATGCACTTAGACAGGGAAGAGGAACAAAAAGAGATATTAGTGATGGTGAATGATGAGAAAGAAGTAGAAATGCAGGACCCTGAACTTTATTGTCCTCTAATCAGATTGGATAATGAGTGGGTGCTTGAAAATTTAAATGAAATATTGAGTTACCTTCCAAGCAAGTGTCAAAGTGATTTGGAAAAGCTATTGCAGTCACATAAACCTATTTGTGGGAATTAATTAGGAAAAACTCATTTAGCTATACATGATGCCTTTGTACAGATTTCATCTTCAATAAGGCAACTTCCTTATAGATTAAACATGGCAAAGCTATCACAAGTACAAAAAAAGTTGATTTCATGCTTCAAAATTATATCATTAAGTCTAGTTGCAGTAACTGGACTTCACTGATTGTGCTGGTACTGAAACCGGGTGGAGAACAAAGACTGTGTATGGACTATCGAAAGGTGAATACACTGACAAAAGCGGATTCATATCCTACACCAAGGTTGGAAGATTGCATTGAGAAAATGGGACAATTAAAATTTATCACAAAGATTGACTTGCTAAAAGGATATTGCCAGGTACTGTTGCTGGAGAGAGCAAATGAGATATCGGCTTTTGTAATGCCAAGTGGACTATATCAGTTTAAAGTTATGCCATTTGGTATGAAGAATGCACCTGCAAAGGCTGTCAACCAAAGTAAGCGTGGGTCGAAGCAATTGTCCTCTTTATATTGATGATCTAATAGTTTTCAGCCCTAGGTGGAAGGAGCATTTACAGCATCTGGAGGTATTTTTTTTCTCGATTACAAAAAGCTGATTTGGTGATGAACTTGGCTAAAAGTGAATTTGCAAAAACACAAGTTACATTTCTAGGCTATACCGTTGAATGTGGTAAGGTGGCTCTGAGAGATGTGAAAGTCATGACTATCATGGATTTCCCAGTGCCGACAACAAAACAAGAAGTTTTGAGATTTCTAGGCATGAGTGGGTTTTACCGGAAATTTATACCAAACTTTAGCCAAGTGGTTGCACCACTGACTGAACTATTGAAAAAGAACAAGAAACCTCAGTGGACACTGGAGTGTCAGAAGTCAATGGACAGTTTGAAAATTGTAATAACTATGACACCAGTGTTGGCAGTACCCAATTATGCCAAGCAATTCAAGTTGGCTGTTGACGCAAGCGGTATAGGTATTGGGGCTGTACTGTTACAAGAAGATGACACTGGAATTGAAAAACCGATAGGGTATTTTTCATGGAAGCTGAATGTACAACAGAGAAGATATTTAACTATCAGAAAAGAGACCTTGGATTTGGTGTTTGCAATGCAGCAGTTTGAAATTTATGTTGCTAACAATTCATCAGAAACAATTGTTTATACAGACCACAATCCTTTGAAGCTTTTGGACAAATTTTGAGATAAAAGTGCAAGGCTTTTCAGATAGAGTTTATTATTACAACCACTTAATCTATGGTTTATACATGTTGCTGGTAGAGAGAATCTGTTCACAGATGCGTTATCAAGAGTTTGAAGCTTAAAGGAAAATTGGACATTTTTAAAAACCTGGACACTGGATTGGAGTGATTTCTATTGATACAAAGGACTTGTGTATATATTATTATGTTAATGCATGCATCTGATAGTATAATAAGTAAAGAAGATGGTGTGAGATGGATTATTAAAAATGAAACCATCTTTTAGAATTTTGACAGTTCATTTTTGATAGGGAGGGGGATATCATGAAGATGTTAATATACATAATGTTATTGGAAATTATTTTAAATTGGACTTGTTATAGAGGTCTGTGTATATGGGTGTGACTGTTTGTGTGTTAATTGGATTAACACCAGCTAGTCTGATTACTTTGATGTATAGTAGTTTTAAGATGTAAACAGTAAGGTAGAGGGTGCATTTGCATTTTGTTGAATAAGCCATTCAAAGACTTGTGGGCAAAATCTTGCACCTAGCTAGGAGATATCAAGCAATATGTTTAT
Organism: Carcharodon carcharias; assembly: GCF_017639515.1. NCBI lineage: Eukaryota > Metazoa > Chordata > Chondrichthyes > Lamniformes > Lamnidae > Carcharodon > Carcharodon carcharias. The sequence goes on along the minus strand of NC_054485.1, from coordinate 51,946,157 downwards.
ATTACTAATAATATTGGTACAATGAAAGGGGTTTTATTGTTAGGATAGGTGGAGTTCATAGGGCCCAGTAATTCAATGGAAGTTTGCATTCAAAGGGAAAGCTAGGTATAGACAGAAGAGTTTTGTGTGTGGAAGTTAGAGGCATATAATATCCAAGCAGCCTGTAATTCTACCATTGTGTCTTCGAAGGAACAAATTGAAAGGGACCTCATTTTGAATTTGTAAGATAAATTGCACTTTGCTTGGTGTCTGTTTAAGTCTGTGGGTTATTGTTGCTTTGGGGAAAATTACCTGGGAGTGATTAATCTGGGGAGTTATTATGATAGTAATTTGTAGATGAGTATGTATTTAATTTATTATTAAAATTACTAAATGTTTAATTTAATTTATATAAAAAATCTCTGAAGCCTTGGTGGTTTCATTTCTGAATTCAGAGTTGCATCTCAAACATACCACTTGAAAATATAGGTTATGACAGTTGTTTAATGTTTCTGTCTGGGATTTTAAATAACTCTGCCTTTACCAACTGCTGTGTCATAACACTCAGCACACCCCAAAGTGTTTTGCAGGCAATTAATTCCTTTTGAAGTGTGATCACAAAATAACTGGAAATGATCCATTTATCCCAACCCAACCAGATTAACCCAAATTCCCCCAGTTCCCTCCCCGACACTGTAACCTTCAATTGGTTCTTAAATCAGTCTAACCCTTCACCCACCACCCACCTTGCTCTTCCACACTGTAACCCATCAATTGCTTCTTAAATCAGTCAAGGAATTTTACCTCCACTACTTCTTGATTTATCTTTTCCACTTTCTTTGCTGTCTTATACCCTTGTATGAAATCATTTTCAGGAGCTTCCTTTCAAGACCGAAGAGGCTAGGTTCCATCAGTCTTTCCTCATCCTGTATCTGAGGCCAATAATGAGCGGGGTTCATATTCCTGGATCTTTGCAATGCCTTAGGGCTCAATGTCTCCTTGTGACTCAATGACCATAATTGGACAGATGACTCAAGATTCAGTCGGATCTGAGCAATGCACAGTTTGATCATGACTTTCCCTGACTTGTATTGTGCTTCCTTGGCTATGCAGTTCAAACTCTATTGGTTTTGTTTCCTACTCTGCATAGGTTGGGCATGTTGAGCATCAAGGTTACTAAGGTTTCTCAGGATATTTTCCAATTATCCAGTGTGATTTGGACAAGCTGAGTGAGTGGGCAAATGCAAGACAGATGCAGTATAATGTGGATATATGTGAAGTTATCCATTTGGTAGCAAAAACAGCAAGGCAGATTATTATCTGAAAGGCTATAAATTGAGAGAGGTGAATGTACGAGGCCTGGGTGTCCTTGTACACCAGTCGCTGAAGGTAAGCATGCAGGTGCAGCAGGTGGTAAAGAAGGCAAATGGTATGTTGGCCTTCATAGCCAGAGGATTCGAGTACAGGAACAGGGATGTCTTGCTGCAATTGTACAAGGCCTTGATGAGACCACACCTGGAATACTGTGTGCAGTTTTGGTCTCCTTATCTGAGGAAGGATGTACTTGCTATAGAGGGAGTGCAGCAAAGGTTTACCCAACTGATTCCTGGGATTGCGGGACTGACGTATGAGGAGAGATTGAGTCGATCAGGATTATATTCGCTGGAGTTCAGAAGAATGAGGGGGGATCTCATAGAAACCCATAAAATTTTAACAGGACTAGACAGAGTAGATGCAGGTAGATGTTCCTGATGGTGGGGGAGTCCAGAACAGTCTGAGGATATGGGGTAGACCATTTAGGACTGAGATGAGAAGAAATTTCTTCACCCAGAGAGTGGTGAGCCTGTGGAATTCATTACCACAGAAAGTAGTTGAGGCCAAAACATTGTATGTTTTCAAGAAGGAGTTAGAAAAAGCTCTTGGAGTGAAAGGGATCAAAGGGTATGGGGAGAAAACGGGAGCAGGCTATTGAGTTGGATGATCAGCCATGATCAAAATGAATGGTGGAGCAGGCTCAAAGGGCCGAATGGCCTACTCCTGCTCCTAGTTTCTATGTTTCTATGTATATCAGCAATTCATAAAGTGGATTCATTGCTTTTTCCCACTTTCCTATGTGTAGCACTTCACATTCACATACTTCACTGAATACCTTATCATTTGTAAATTTGACCAATTTGCATTGAGTCCAACTAATTCATGTACAGTAAATGGAAATTTAAGCTGTAGTGATCAAACAAGAGATCTCTGGGACACTCCACTCAATACTTTCCCCTCCTTCCATCCTGCCACCGGCCTATTTCTGATTTCCACCAGAGATTTGTGTTGAGTCTCCAAAATTTTGAGCTTAACTATTCACCTTTTGTAAGGTACTTCTATTAGTTTAGGTACAACCATGAGCTTCCAACAATTCACACAGGATGTCACTTCCTAAAGAAATTAAGGAGGTTAGCTAGGCAATTATAACTATAATTCAATGATAACTATAATTCAAGTGTGCTGAATCCATATGAATCACTGTTAGCTTGTTATTGTATAGATAATTTTCCACTTTACACTAATAATCATTCCATGATTTGTAAGGGATTGAAGTAAGACTAATGGGTCTGATTTGTTGATCCATTTTGAATATTGATGCCACATTAGTCTTTCCATATTGAGTAGTATGGGCCTATACTTCTCTAAAGTTTACAAGAAAGAGAGGTGATCTCATTTAAATGTATAAAATTCTTAGTGTGCTTAATAGGGTAGCTGCTGAGAGGTTGTTTCCCCTGGTAGAGAGTCTAATGTTCATAGTCTCAGGATAAGGGGCCAATCAGCTAGGATTGAGATGAGGAGAAAGTTCTTCACTTGGAAGGTCATGAATCTTTGGAGTTCTTTATCCCAGAGGGTAACAGGTACTCAGTCAATGCTTATATTCCAGAGTGAGATTGCTAGGGTTTTTTGAGCACTAAGGGAGTCATGGGATATGGGAATAGAGTGGGATATGAAATTGATAAAGAAGTCCACCTATGATCTTATTGAATGGTAGAACAGGCTTGAGGGGCCTAACAATTTACCCCTGTTCTTATTTTTTTTGTTTCAACCTACTGATACATTGCCAATGATGGGTGATTCCCCTATAATGATATTCACAAATCATCACTCTAGTCTCTGTTAGCTCCTTGTGATCATAGAGAATATGTGTGGACATTTATTGATATTGAGTCCTTGTCAGACATCTGATTGACTAAAACAAATGATCTGACCTCGTGTACATGATATATCCTCTATCTAACAAGTAATATATCCAAGCTGGGAGTGCAAGACAATGCCGCTAAGTGAGATGACAAATTTTATTTGTTATGACCAGTCCCCTGGCGAGGTCCCAAATTTGTTATGATCCCAGAGGACGTACCCCAAATTGTTATGCGCCTGGGTGAGGAGGGATGAACTGGCTTATCTTCTTTATTCAACCTCCTTTGTTGGCTGCAACAAGACTAATTTAAAAAGGATCCTTTCCCTTATGGATACATTTTCCCAGTCTAAATGAATTTATGTTTTAGAAGGAGCCAATTTAACCAGGCTTTCTTGAGACAAAGAAAGAGTGCGTTTATTAGTTACTAAAAACTCAAGAAAAAAAATAATAAAAACGCAACATATGTACACACAGATTAGAAATGAGAAGTTGAATCCCAAAAATAAAAGTTTTTAAAAAATATACGAATCGGTCTTTGGCTTGTCTGTGAGGAGTAGATGACAAAATATTGTGGCCGTTAGACTGGGTGATTCCAGTAGAGCTGACTTTGGCAGTTGACCAGTTGGTGTGGAGACACATAGTTCTGCAGGATAGCTGAAGGTGTTGTCCTGTTTCATTTTTGATTGTGGCTTTTCTGACTTGTGACTTGCCTCCAGCAACAGAGAGAGACTTTTTTTCACCTGCAAGCTGCAGGGATGCCGAGTTGATGTCCTTCAGCTGTGACCTTCACAGCACACACTGGCACACCAGAACTAGAACACCAGAACTAGTACATACAGACTAGTTTTGCAGCTGGCTTTTTGACCCCTTTTCTTGTATCTTCCTTGTATCTTTCGCCCAGAATCTGCTTTCTTTCAATTCAGACCATTTCCACATTCTGAGATATAACTCAACAAGAAATGGTTCCTGCTGAGATGGTAATCAGTCTCCATTGTCTCCACAACCACAGGAGATTAGAGTTCAGCTTTTTGCATTGCATCTGTCCCTTTCAAGTGTCTCTGTCTGAAGTAATGGAATGTCTTGACACCTTTTAGGTGCGACATTCCATTTTCTCTGGACTAGTTGGTCAAGTGTAATCCACACAGGAATTTTCCAGAAAGTGGATACCTTACAGTCTCAGCCAGCTTTTGCTTGTAGGTATTTTTAAAAAACACATGCCTTCCTTAAAAATGCTCAATATGTCCGTAAGTAATTCAGGCTGTGATCCACTGTCATGACACATTCTATAAACACCCAAAGAAAGCAGGTAATTTCGCTCCCAGCAGTGACTTCCTCATCTTAATGAGCTGTCAGTATAATCACCCAAATAATATTACTCAAAAGTACTTTGAAACATGAATAGTTCCAAAAATGATGATCATTGCAGCAATTTCATGCAGGTTTGCCTCAGGAATTGGATCTAAATGAATAAACTATTGACCATTTCCTTGCCTCAGTGGTAGCATTCTTGCCTCTGAACCGTGAAGATCGGGTGTTCAAGTCCTACTCCAACGGCTTGAATGTAGTCTGACACCTGAGGAAGTGTTACACTAAAACCAGTACACACATTTCTGTGTGTTTTTTGAATGAGATGTTAAATCTAGGCCCTATTAACCCTCTCAAATGGATGCAAAGGGACCCATATCACCATTTAAAGCAGAGCAGCAGAATTCTCTCGGTGACATGGGTAATATTTGTCCTTCAATCAACATCACTAAAACAGATTATCTGGTCATTTATCACAATGCTGCCATGGGGCTTTGCGGTTTGAAATTTGGTTGCAACGTTTCCTACATTACAACATAGCCTATGAAACTTCTGGATGTCCTGAGGTTGTGAAAGGTGCCATATAAATGCAAGTCCCTTCTTATGTCTTCAACACAAGTTTTACAAATCAACTTTGATTCAACTTTCTCCCCCGTCCCCTCACCATCCACACATATACCCCTGAAACTCTGTCCTTCTTCAATAAGTACTGACATCTTTGGTCCCAAGGTACTAAACATGTGGGAGATTTGCATGCCATGTTAGTTGGTGGCATAGTGATAATATTACTGGACTAGCATTCTGAAGGCCCAAGTCTCAAGTTGGATATGAATCTGTTAGTAGCTCTCTAGGCATAACAAGTTGTGATGTTCCAGAAACTGAGAAAATAATTATTTTGCCCTTCAAACTCCTGGGGATAGCTCCCATACAGAGGATCAGCCCCATGATCAGGTGAGTTGTGGCAGCCATTTTAATTTTCTTTGTTTCACAGAAGAAGAACAGTTTTAAAAATAAATATCAATAAGGGGAAAGTTTTTAAAGATACAGTGGTGAGTTTCTTTCCATGTCGTAGGAACACACACTCTGAAACTATTATTGATTGCCATGAAAATCCATTGGGCTCACTAATGTTGTTCTAGGAAGGAAATCTTCTGTCCTTACCCAGTCTGGCTTGCATGTGACTCCAGGCCCACAGCAATGTGGTTGACTCTTAACTGTTGTCATGGGCAATTAGGAATGGGCAACAAATGCTGGAACTTGCCAGTGATGCTTACATCCCATGAATGAGTAAACAAAAAGATGCACATTCTGCAGGTCCACTCACTCAATAACTTTTCCAAAAAGCACATTTATCAGGCGATTGATGACCTGATCTCATTCCCATCAATTCTTCAATTCATTTTTAAATTCTTATGAAGTGTATCATTGGTCATCAATGATGCCAACATTGGTTCTTTTTATTAAATTAAATTAAAACCATTTATTGTAAATTAAGCTATTTTAAATATTGTACCACTTTAATCTGCTTGGACTGTATAAACCATTGCTGCATTACTCAGGCTCAGAGCTGCAGAAGATGTTCTATTGCTCAGAAGAAGGGTATAGGGCCACAGTCTGAAGGTAACATGGATTATGCAGTAATCACTTCTGGTTGCTATTTTGTCTGCTACTCCCACTAACCAAAATTTGTATGTGCTCTGAGGCATAAATCAGGATACCAGGCTCCAGAAGACTCTTGGGCAGTGGCCAGGAGTTTCTGACCCAGGCCCCTATCATACTCTCTGTGGATTTCAGGATTGAAACCCAGGGAAACATCCTGCAGATACAAAGTGTCATTTGTGGCTTGATGACAGCACTCTTACCTCTGAAGCAGAGGGCAAAATTTTCTGCCTGTCTGGCGGGCAGAGTGGGAGCGGCAACAGGCATGGGCGGGTGTGGACCCGATCGCCCCCCATGATCAGGTCAGCGCCGCCATTTTACACAATTTGAGGCCCGCCCAGCGTGAATCGCGGCTCCCGAGGACAGCGGGAGTGGGCGGGCAGCGGCGGGGCTGCAATCACTGCCGGGTGCAATGGCGACCCAACGGCCTGTTTTAAAAAGCTGCTTCTGCCTTTCAAAGGCTGTGAATCAGGACCAGTGGAAGGGCTCCCCAGAGTGTTGCTGGTGAGCAGGCCAGGCAGAACGGTAGGGCAGGGGGGCACTGTGCCCCTCATTTTCTGACGATTGCCTTGCTGCTCTCCTTGAGGAGGTGGCAGCATGGGCGGGAGGTCCTCGAACCCCAGGATGGGAGGAGATCCACCCCCCACATGACAAAACATACCTGGGAGGAGGTGGTGGATGTGGTGAGTTTCTGCGACGTGGTGCGGCGCACCTGAATCCAGTGTTGCAAACATTTCAATGACCCGTTGCACTTAGGAAGGATGAGGACAATGTTGGCATTGGGCACTTAACCCAGCAGGTCGGCTTTCCCCCGGTGCTCGTTCCCCACCTCCCCCAAGTCTGAGTGTAATGACTGCATTGAATCATTGATGGCATGTGTCCTTCGCTGGGTGGGCCAGCAGATATTGCCCATGCCGAGGTCACCCTGAGACAGTGGTGAAGAGATGGGTTCTGCCCCCGCAGCATGTGGCACACTGAGACCCACATTACTGTTTTGGGGAGAAACTTGGAGGAGTTGGAACTCCAGAACATGTCAAAGTCAGGGTGATGACAGCTGGGAGGGGAGCTTCAAGGTGGCATTGGGTATGGAATATGGATTGGAATATTGGTCACAGCTGTCATAACAAGCCAATCCAACTCACAGACAATGCAGCCTATTGAAATTACAAAAACAGGTGGCTTTTCTTAAAGCTACACCAGATTTCCTGGCAATCAACACAGTCCAGGAGCAGTTGCTGAAAGTTGTTTTCATTTTAAAGGACTCTGGCCATTTAAATCACTTCAAATTATTACACTAGTGATCCCAATTATTGCAGTAAAAATACATCTAACTTACAATACAGCATCTAACTATTGAAATGGAAAGAACAATTTAAAAAAAAATTCAGAGGCCTGTAATTGAAAGATTTCCAGGTGCAGGTGACTTTTCTTGGTTGCCCACTTGGAACTGGGGCTCACCCAACATTCATTCCATCTCTGAGAGGACATAAGCCATGTCTACTTACTGCAGAGGCTCACCTCTACTAAAATTGCAAAGGGGTATAAACTGCCCACCTCACAATTGAGCTGGCAAGGACAGGAGAGCTGCATGCATGCAAGCTATCCGAACTCATTTCCTGCACCAGCTAAATATTGCTAGAAATGGAGATGAGGTGGGAATCCTGGAATTGGGTCCCTCACACCATTTTTAAAGGGCTCCCAAAACATCCTGACTCAGCAAAAATCCAGGCCTGGTTATCTGGTCATTATCACATTGCTATTTGGGAGGTCTTGCTGGGCACAAATTGGCACAACAGTGACTACACTTTAAAAAAATGGTCTGTCAGCTGTAAAGTGTTATGGGATGTCCTGAGGCCTAAGGGAACATTACCAGGATCCCAAGCCCCTCCAACCTACAAAAATGCTGTGTGATAGAGGGAGGGACACTGGCCGGGCTCCCTGCTCCTGGGCCATACCCACAACTTTTGCACTGCCAACTTATAGAATGCCTGCTGCTACAATGACACTAGTCCCAATCTGAGGGGAGCACCCCAGTAAAAGTGGCGTCCAGTTTCATTCCTGCCATCCTTGTTTATCAATTGGGTGTCAACTGGTGCCCATTTTGGACACAGATTGGGATAAGATTGGTTCAAAAACAAGGCAATAATTTTATAAGTCTTGGCTGGATTAAGTCTTAGGTGTGGGGATGAAAGGACACTGTCAGCAACCAGATACCACCCAATCCCTCAGCTGCTGGTTTTAACTGAGATTTATGTAGAAAACCTCAATGATTGGGCAAAGAAGCCAATCGACTTCCCTGGGATTGTGTTTGCATATTCCACGGAGAGTGTCTCCTTGTCTCAGGAGATCCACTTTGTTTTCAGTTCCTTCCAAATCAAGAATGAAGCATATAAAATCTCTATGTGGACATGGGGATGTGTGTAAAAATAAAAAAACTGCAGATGCTGGAAATCCAAAACAAAAACAGAATTACCTGGAAAAACTCAGCAGGTCTGGCAGCATCGGCGGAGAAGAAAAGAGTTGACGTTTCAAGTCCTCATGACCCTTCGACAGAACTTGAGTTCGAGTCCAAGAAAGAGTTGAAATATAAGCTGGTTTAAGGTGTGTGTGTGGGGGGCGGAGAGATAGAGAGAGAGAGAGGTGGAGGGGGGTGTTGTGGTTGTAGGGACAAACAAGCAGTGATAGAAGCAGATCATCAAAAGATGTCAACGACAATAGTACAATAGAACACATAGGTGTTAAAGTTAAAGTTGGTGATATTATCTAAACGAATGTGCTAATTAAGAATGGATGGTAGGGCACTCAAGGTATAGCTCTAGTGGGGTTTTTTTTTTTATAATGGAAATAGGTGGGAAAAGGAAAATCTTTATAATTTATTGGAAAAAAAAGGAAGGGGGAAACAGAAAGGGGGTGGGGATGGGGGAGGGAGCTCACGACCTAAAGTTGTTGAATTCAATATTCAGTCCGGAAGGCTGTAAAGTCCCTAGTCGGAAGATGAGGTGTTGTTCCTCCAGTTTGCGTTGGGCTTCACTGGAACAATGCAGCAAGCCAAGGACAGACATGTGGGCAAGAGAGCAGGGTGGAGTGTTAAAATGGCAAGCGACAGGGAGGTTTGGGTCATTCTTGCGGACAGACCGCAGATGTTCTGCAAAGCGGTCGCCCAGTTTACGTTTGGTCTCTCCAATGTAGAGGAGACCACATTGGGAGCAACGAATGCAATAGACTAAGTTGGGGGAAATGCAAGTGAAATGCTGCTTCACTTGAAAGGAGTGTTTGGGTCCTTGGACGGTGAGGAGAGAGGAAGTGAAGGGGCAGGTGTTGCATCTTTTGCGTGGGCATGGGGTGGTGCCATAGGAGGGGGTTGAGGAGTAGGGGGTGATGGAGGAGTGGACCAGGGTATCCCGGTGGGAGCGATCCCTATGGAATGCCGATAAGGGAGGTGAAGGGAAGATGTGTTTGGTGGTGGCATCATGCTGGAGTTGGTGGAAATGGCGGAGGATGATCCTTTGAATGCGGAGGCTGGTGGGGTGATAAGTGAGGACAAGGGGGACCCTATCATGTTTCTGGGAGTGAGGAGAAGGCATGAGGGCGGATGCGCGGGAGATGGGCCGGACATGGTTGAGGGCCCTGTCAACGACCGTGGGTGGAAAACCTCGGTTAAGGAAGAAGGAGGACATGTCAGAGGAACTGTTTTTGAATGTAGCATCATCGGAACAGATGCGACAGAGGTGACGGAACTGAGAGAATGGGATGGAGTCCTTACAGGAAGCGGGGTGTGAGGAGCTGTAGTCGAGATAGCTGTGGGAGTCGGTGGGTTTGTAATGGATATTGGTGGACAGTCTATCACCAGAGATTGAGACAGAGAGGTCAAGGAAGGGAAGGGAAGTGTCAGAGATGGACCACGTGAAAATGATGAAAATTTTTCCAAGTCCCGACGAGAGCATGAAGCAGCACCGAAGTAATCATCGATGTACCGGAGAAAGAGTTGTGGAAGGGGGCCGGAGTAGGACTGGAACAAGGAATGTTCCACATACCCCATAAAGAGACAGGCATAGCTGGGGCCCATGCGGGTACCCATAGCCACACCTTTTATTTGGAGGAGGTGAGAGGAGTTGAAGGAGAAATTGTTCAATGTGAGAACAAGTTCAGCCAGACGGAGGAGAGTAGTGGTGGATGGGGATTGTTCGGGCCTCTGTTCGAGGAAGAAGCTAAGGGCCCTCAGACCATCCTGGTGGGGGATGGAGGTGTAGAGGGATTGGACGTCCATGGTGAAGAGGAAGCGGTTGGGGCCAGGGAACTGGAAATTGTTGATGTGACGTAAGGTGTCAGAGGAATCACGGATGTAGGTGGGAAGGGACTGGACAAGGGGAGAGAGAAGGGAGTCAAGATAACGAGAAATGAGTTCTGTGGGGCAGGAGCAAGCTGAGACGATCGGTCTACCGGGGCAGTTCTGTTTGTGGATTTTGGGTAGGAGATAGAAGCGGGCCGTCCAAGTTTGGGCGACTATCAGGTTGTATAAATTATAAAGATTTTCCTTTTCCCACCTATTTCCATTATAAAAAAAAACCCCACTAGAGCTATACCTTGAGTGCCCTACCATCCATTCTTAATTAGCACATTCGTTTAGATAATATCACTAACTTTAACTTTAACACCTATGTGTTCTATTGTACTATTGTCGTTGACATCTTTTGATGATCTGCTTCTATCACTGCTTGTTTGTCCCTACAACCACACCACCCCCCTCCACCTCTCTCTCTCTCTATCTCTCCGCCCCCCACACACACACCTTAAACCAGCTTATATTTCAACTCTTTCTTGGACTCGAACTCAAGTTCTGTCGAAGCGTCATGAGGACTTGAAACGTCAACTCTTTTCTTCTCCGCCGATGCTGCCAGACCTGCTGAGTTTTTCCAGGTAATTCTGTTTTTGTGATGGGGATGGGTGTGCTGCCTGCTCCTTGTGGAACGTGGCTGCATTTATTAATCAATCATTTTCTCCACCAGCAATTAAGCAGCTGCCAAACATGGCGGGGGTGGGGGGGGGTGTGGGGGGTGGGGGGTGGGGGGGGGGGGGGGGTGGGGGGGGGGGGTGGGGGGGTGGGTGGGGTTGGGGAGGGAGAAGAGATAGATTTTAATTCATGATGGCTTTTGCGGAGCCTTGTGGGAGGTCAAGTGTAAAATTGAAAGCAATGTTTGCCATAGTAAAACATTCCAGGGCACATCACAGGAGCATTATCAAACAAAATTTGACACTGAACCACAGAAAGAGATATTAGGATGGATGACCAAAAGCTTGGTCAAAGAGTTAGGCTTTAAAGAGTGTCTTAAAGGAGGAGAGAGGCATAGAGAAGCAGATAAATTTAGAGGGTAATTCCAGAACTGGACAGTTGAAACAAGGATGCCAATCCTTTCGCAACCTCGGGATGTCCAAATGTACTTCGTGGCTAATGAACTGCAATTTATTGAAGTCCTCTCCAAGGGGAAAGAAAGGGCTTTCAAAGTTAGAGTTCCCTGGATGACTAGGTATAGGGATTAAAATGGGATGGAAAAAGTGGGCTAATGATCAATGTTAAACTCATAATGCTGTAGAGAACCAATCTGAATATCAAAAGTGCAGAATGAAACTGAAAAGGAAATAAGAGAGACAACGAGAGTGTATGAGACTAGGTTAGCAACCTAAAATAAAAGGAAACTCCAAAAACATTTTCAAAACATTTCAATACTTTAAAGGCTATCAAAGAAAGAGTTGGGTCAATTAGAGAACAAAAAGTTCTTAAAGTGGCAGAGGGCATAACTGAAATGCTGTATGAGAACTTTGCATCTGTCTTTGCTAAAGATGAGGATGCCACCAATCTCACAGTAAAGGAGGAGATGGGAGAGAAATTTGATAGGATAATGATAAAGAGGAGGTACTTAAAAGGTTGCTAGTGCTCAAAGTAGAAAAGTCACCCCTTCCAGGGATGTTTCTTAGGTTGCTGAGGGAGGCAAAGGTGCTGAAAGCAGATGCACTGGTCACAATTCTCCTTAACCTCCTTCCAGCCCTCTTTAGATATGGAAGCGATGCCAGAGGACTGGATGATTCCAAATATTACATCCCTGTTTAAAAAAGGAACGAGGGCTAAATCCAAAAACTACAAGCCAGTCAACCAAACATCTGTAGTGGGGAAAATTTTAGAGAAATTAATTTGAGAGAAAGTTAATTGTCAATTGGAAAAGTATGGGTTGAATGACGGCCAGCATGGATTTGCTAGGCAAATTGTGTTTGAGTAACTTGATCTAATCTTTTAACAATAATGGCAAGGGATGATGAAGATCGTGCAGTTGCATTGTTTAGACGGACTTTCAAAATCTATTTGACAAGGTAACACACTTTAGACTTGTTTGCAAAACTGAAGTCCATAGGATTAAAGAGGCAGTCGCAGCTTGGATACAAAATTAGCTAAGAGACAGGCAGATAGAAGAGAGTAATGGTGAATGAAGCAGAATGTTTCGGCTTATGATGGCCACTTATCACAACTGATCAACTGCATGATGAATGGTCATCACAACCCAAAACATTAATTGAGAAGAACAGAACTACTTCAAAGAGGTAGGCATTTCTTGAAGAGCAGTGGCAATCAATTAAACACAGAGATAAAAACAAAAAAAACTGCGGATGCTGGAAATCCAAAACAAAAACAGAATTACCTGGAAAAACTCAGCAGGTCTGGCAGCATCGGCGGAGAAGAAGAGTTGACGTTTCGAGTTCTCGAAAGTCACTAGGACTCGACACGTCAACTCTTTTCTTCTCCGCCGATGCTGCCAGACCTGCTGAGTTTTTCCAGGTAATTCTGTTTTTGTTTTGGATTTCCAGCATCCGCAGTTTTTTTGTTTTTATCTATTTTTTGTTTTTACCAAAACATTATTTCTTGTTTCTCTCCAGATGCCCCCTGTCCTGTTGAGTCTTTTCAGCATTTCCTGCTTTTATTTCAGATTTCCAGCATCTGTAGTATTTTGCTTTTGTGATAATGGCATATAATTGTTTTTCAGACTGCAGGTATAATGGTACCCTTCAGAGGGTCGGTGTTAGAACCACTGCTTCTTCCTGACCTAAACAGAATCTGGACACACGGGCCATTATTTCATGACTCACTGCCAATCCCCACCAAAAAGAGGCGTGGGGAACTCTGGGATTTGTAGTGCTGGCACTGGAGGAGATGGGAACAGGACTACATGTCCCGGTGGGCTCCGCGGGCGCGCAAGCGTAGTGGGCGGCGGTAGCTTGCTCTGCGCAGGCAGCGGCGGTGGTCGGCTGGGCGCAGGCGCAGTTAGCAGCGGTGGCAGGCTGAGCGCGGCCGGGGAGTTGGAGTGAGGCGGACACGCGGAGCGGCCGGGCGGGTAACGAGCGGTAGGTGCGGGCCGGGAGGCGGCGGTGGCGGTTAGTTAGCCCGCGAGGCGGAGGAGGCCGCGGCGGGGATGGGGGAATTAAACCGGGCAGGAGTTTTCAGCTTGAGGCGCCGATCGAGGCCGGGGCCCTGTAGTCCAGAGTGCGTGGCCGAGGCCGGGCTTGGGAGAGCGGCTCCTCCCCCAACCCCCGAGGAGGGCCTGATCCCGGGCCTGGGCCAGAGCCTCGCCGGTGGGGGGGCTCCTCCTGCACTCTGGGTCCCGGAACCGAGAGGGTGAAATCCGCACAAAGGTGGGCGGGAGTGAGGGGACTGGGCCTGGGGGTGGGGGAGGAGGGTTGTAAATGCTCTCTGATCCTCCTGCTGCCGCCCAGGGCCTCTTGAAGGCGGCTGGGCATCGGTGGGGTGGGGGGCCGGGGGGTGGGGGAGGCGGCGCCGCCTTCCCACCTGGAGCCCCTTCCTGGCTGTCTCCAAAATCCCATCTCTGTTTACGGTCAGATTCCCCCTCCTTTCCCTCTCAAAGTGGGATTAATTCCAATTCTAGTCTCTGTTCCTCCTCTGATCAGCATGGAAACCCAACACTCCTTGCAACCTGGTGGAAAAATACGCAGCAGTGTTAACACTCTTTGAACTATTCAGTTTTATTCAGAGGAGCAGGCTCAACTCAAATTCATTCAAGATTTAATTGGCGTTTTCTGCAGTGAGATTGATAGGTTTATGTTGGGTACAGATGTAGAGAGAGAAGGAACAAAGGCAGGTATGAGCTGTTGAGGTATAGATTATTCACACCCTAATTAAATGGTTAAATAGGCTCCAGGGGTTGAATAGCCTCCTGTTTACGCACAGTGAATGGCGACTTACTTTGGAGGTTGGCAATGGTTTTAACAACTGCAGAATTAAAATTTCAAACTGGGGTTTTGTTGCTCTAGTTTCGTGAGGCTGTTTGAGGGAGGAGGCACAGATGGGGTGGGGGGGGGGTGGTGGGAGTGTGATTCAGGATTGAAGGCTTGTCTGTCTCCCTGTGAAGCAGCATGTATCAAGTGGGTGAACTAAAGTGACTGCATCTGTATCAGGGTTTCTGCTTTTGGAGTTCCTGCACTGCTGTAAATCAAGTTGCAACTTTGTCTAACAAATAACTGATTATTTAGGTCTTTGGGATGCATGCTGTACCATTTTGTACACCTGTTTGACAGCTTCATCCTGTTCCTTTTCATATGAATACCTCTTCTTTGCACCTTTCCCTGCCTGAGAAGTTCTATTCCTCCCTGACTGTAGGTGGTGAGTAAGCTGTTTGTTTTTAATTATTAACTATGGTACAGGCTGATTGGTTGGGTCATTTTTCCCAGTTTCGACTTTTCTCAATAACACCCTGTTAACTTTCAGGGACCCAACGATCTGTTTAATTTGTGTCCGGTGTTAAAGTAACTGGAAGTTATAGCCAGGTTTATCATGGTGCAAGTTGAGATCGTTTTTGTCAACTATTGCTTTTTTGACCGACATCAATACCTGACATCAGCGTTCTGTACCTTGGCCCTGCCAGACCTTTGTTCTCTTGTAGCAGTAGGACCTTGGCCTCCTTTCTAAAGTGTGATGCCAGGAATTGGACAGAATATTCCAGCTGATGTCTAACTAACTTTACAGAGGTTTAGAATAACTTCCTTACTTTTGAATCCTTCTATAACAACTTATATTTACAAAGCATCTTCAAGGTAATAAAACATCCTACAGCACTTCACAAAGTGTAATCAGATGAAAATTGCACGACCAAAAAAGAAGACATTAAGATATGTGACTGGAAGCTTAGCTACAGAGCTGGATTTTAAGAAGGAAAGAGTGGTCAAGAGTTGGAAAGGTGTAGGGAGGGAATCCCAGAACTTAGGGCTTAGACAATTGAAGACACTGATGCCACTGGTGGGCCAAAGGAAGTGGGGGCTGCTCCTGATGCCAGAATTGGTCTGTCTGTTCCTACACTACTTTTAAAATTGAGAACTTAAAATTCTTCGTTTAAAATGCCTCTGTTCGTCCTTCCCTTTAACATGCATCATCACTGAATTCCTTTTTCTGATCTCAGTTGGCACCCTGCCGCTGGGGTCTGAAGTGAGGAAATGAGTCACGATTTCTGCTTCAGTTGGCTATGAAGTGATGCCTGTTGGATGTTTTTGAGGTTATCAGTTGAGGACAGGATTGAGCATTGCAGTGATGCTGCCCCATCAATCATAAATCCTGCCAACATTCAAATGCTGATGTGAGTGAAGGCCATTTGGATAAAGCATAAAAGGTTAGCCCCCTTGGAGAAGTGAAAGAATTAATGAAAGACAGGACTTTGCCCGGGCTGTAATTGGCATGTGATGTTTCTACCATCTGTGGTGTTTGTCTCTGGTTTTTCTGTTGGGGTGAAGGGAATTTCAGTGCCCATTAGAACGTGTGACCGATTACAAAATAACAATGTGCTGGTTGGTGACTTTGCTATGTACACCGTTTCAAATGGACTGCAAAGTGTGAAAGGAAAGCAAAACATTAAAATCTGAAGACATAACTGAAGATTTGCATTTCTCTCTCCCTCAAACATATTATCTGGGATTAAATAAAACAACATCTATTTCCTGCCCAAAAAGTAACTCCTTTTGCTGTCTATATTCACTTCTCAGGAATGCAGGGTCAGAGATAGAATTTGTGCAACAGAAAAGACTTAACTGTTACTTTTCTATTGTGATATTATTACTGTGTAATTTGCTCCTTTCCTGTGCTCTTGTTTATTCCACGTAGCCTTTATATCCCAGTATTTAGACTGACTGCTCCTCTTGTGCTGTGGCTTCCAGAGCACCGTAGGCTGGAAACGATCCAGCATTGTGCAGTGGTTGGACCCCTTGGTCTCTGGCTATAGACCTTGTCTATTGCCCAGCACCACTGAATTATAGGCCTACAGTTTGGTCGTCACCACCAGATAATGCAGCTGATGACAGCTCATGGGGGTGGCTATCTGCACTGCCAGTGGTGGAAGAGCTGCTTTAGTCACCTCCCCTGTCCCTGGGACAGTGAAGCTGTAGCAGAGTGGTCCCATGTGTTGTGGCACAATATGTGCTGCCTTGGGGAATCAGTTGCAAACGTAGGCATGGTTGGGTTTTGAGGACACCGAAACAGCAAACCAGACATTGCAATGACACTGTCAGTAACTAAGGATTCACACACAAATCTTTTGACAGTGGCAAGACAAGTTGATAAAGCAGTTAAAAAAAGCAAACAAAATTCCTGGTTTTATATAACCTTCCAAGATCTGTATTCCACCAATTCTGGCACCAGGAGCAGTGCCCACTTCCTTTGCCCTATCACTTGCAGCGGTGCCTTCAACTATCTAAGCATAGCAACATCCAAACAGGTAAATATGGTGATGGGCTACTCTCACCCGCTGCAGATTGTCACAGCAACTGGTAACTGCTGGGGTGAACTCTGGTTCTGACTATATAATCTCACACTGGGGCTGTCGCTCTTGGCTTGTCGAGTGCACCGTGTTACCAGGGAATCCCAAATACCCGGAGCTGGGGGCTTACCAAGCAGCTTTTGTTCATAATGTTTCTATATAAACACATCATCAAAATGGGCTTTTCCTTGTGTGCTACCGGTGGGGTGCTGCGTGCTTGAGTGACCCTGAGTTAGGGAGGGGATATTTAGCCCAGGTTCACGTTCACTATCTTTTAATATTCATTTTTGGGATGTCGGCATTGCTGGAAAGACTGACGTTTATTACTCAACGCTAGGTGCCTTGAGATGTTTATGGTGACCATCTTTTTGAACCACTGTAGTCTGTGTTCTATAGGTACACCCAAGGTGCTGCTTGGTAGAGTTCCAGGATTTTTACAGTGATGAAGGACCAGCAATATATGCTGCGAGATTAGAAGGGGATCCTGCAGGGATATCAGAATACAATCCCATGTGGATGTTGGGCGAGGTCATGGTTTGGTTTGGCTGATTCACCTATGATTGAATAGTTTGCTGGCATTGCCAAAGGTCACCATGCATTTTGGTGGAATGAATAAGCGATAGGATGGTACTGTGCTGCATTGTACACTATCCATGGGGAGCTGCTTCTGAAGAGGACTGAGAGAAGATCTGAGGTGCAAGCCTGTTGCTTTAACAGATGTGCTGTTACAAGTTGAGGTTGTGTTCCTGTCCATTGTTGGTATAACCTGTTCCTGCTGTCATGTTTTCCAGGTGATGTCTGATTTACACTATGGCGTGTGCCAATGGTTTTTTGGAAAGCTCAGGCTTCATGTGAGAGTAAACTGACTAAGTAGCAGGGCTTGGAATATGAAATGCTGAACACAAACCTGGTCCTCACTACTGGCTGCATTTCAAAGTCATTGTATGGAGACCAGGCATTTTCCTGGGTGTGGCCGGGCAGGAGGAGGAGGGGTGGAATAAGCAGAGTGGTTCATGTGGCTTTAGTAGACGAACTTAGCGACGGGGGAAGGGCATTTAGCTGCTCAAGACAGTTCTGTCAAGTCCATTTGCTATGTTCCATTGATCTGGATTCTACTGACAGAGGAAATAGTTTTCTTGTGTCTGTCATATATGATTCCTTTATTATTTTAAACACTTGGATTAGATTATCCCTCAGCCTTCTATATGCAGGGGATTTCAGGATTGGTGTATGCAATCTGCCCATATAATTTTACTCTTTAAAGCATTGAAGAGACGGCCTGCAATGGTGGAGCAGGGAACAGCCTCCCCAGAGTGTAGTGATAGAAATAGCAGAGGCCTTGGAGGAACTTAAACATTTGAACAAGGATTTTATAATCATTCACTGGGACACAGGAAGCCTAGGGTGAGAGAGGACACAGGCAGCACGGTTCTGGGCAAGTTTATGGAGGGTCTGAGGTGGATGAGAGCTTGAAGTAGGGCTGAATGAATGAAGGTAGGGGCAGAGGTTAGTGATATTTCAGAGGTGAAAGCAAGTGCCAATGGTGAAAGCTGAGCTGATACTGAGGTTTCACATCTTTGGAGCTGGCTTGTGACGCCATCTGGGGAGCCTGATGTAACCCAGACCAGGGGCCAAAGAGTGTGAATTAATTAAGCTGGAGGAACTTATACCAGTTGGAAATAGTGGCTTCATATTTTTAATTATTTTCTTGTTTGAGGCAAAGTTGTATTTAGCCTGTTGGGTGAAGGCTGTTGATCAAGTTTGTCTTCACTATTATTTCATTGGCAGAGACCATGAGTGGCATAGCACAGAGTATTGCAGGATCGTCAGTATCCCTGTAAGAGATGCTTGTGGGATATTTGGTCCCTCTGCAGTTTCTCTCATAATTCTGTTGGCAGGATATGTAAAGAAAGGCTGGGCACTTAAAAAACACCTCCTGGACTATTGGAGGTCTCAAAGTGCTTTATAATAAATTATGTATTTTTGGAACAATAAAATATCAGCCAATTTGTGCACAGCAAGCTCTCTTACACAGCAGTTAGATGATGACCAGATAATCTGCCTTGGTGATGTTGCCTGAGAGAGAAATTTGACTTGGACACCAGAGAAAACTGCCCTGTTCTTTAAAAGAGTGGCGAGGGATCCTTTCCATCCACATGAGAGGGCAGGTGTAGCCTTGGTTTAACGCAGTGGTAGGCAACCTGCGGCCTGCCGGGTTTCTGAGTGTGGCCTGTGAGACATTTTGTTGACCATTGTGCATACATAGGGTTGCTAGATTCCACTGGTTTCCATCCGCATAATTTTTTTTTCCTACCCGTATTACTAAAGTGGTACACACGTAAAGCAAGGGCATGTGAAGTGAGGTGTGTGCTGATTGCACAGAACATTCACTGTCAAACCTGTGCGTTCCCTCTGTGTCCAATCAAAGCGCTGCTGCAATTCAATTGGCATGCATATTCATGGTCTCATGGTTAGTGCACATGGCTCATTTCAATCTTGCGGCCCACTGGGATGAAGGAGGGCCACTTGTGCGGCCCACTCACTAGCCTAGGTTGCTCAGCACTGGCTTAATGTCACATCCTGCAGTGGCTGCAAGCCAGGTCAGTATCTGAGTGGGACTGGGGGAGGATGTGGAATTTGTTCAGCTCCTCAGCCAAAACAAACTTGATCCTGAATATTCCTGTACAGGCCATTTGTAGCTGGTTTGCTGGGTCAGAAATATTATCATTAACTTTTCACGTATTGACAGCAGTGCTTTTTAAGAAATTTGCAGCTCTTGGGTTTATTGAGGTCGGACTATTTTCTGGATTTTTAGTTTGAAGCAGGGGTTGTTGATTTTTGCTTTGCTTTTGAGAATTGCACTAGTGCAAGATCAAATTTTCAACTCTTTGTAAGGTGGAACTCAGTGGGGAGCGCCACATTCTTTTAAGTAATCAGTGCTGTTGGCAGACCTGAACAATGAAGAACGCAGGCTGTTCACCTGTCATGGGTGGATATTTAAAGAATAGCAGGAAGTTCTCACCGTGAACAAGGACATTCGCCCCACACTACCTGCCCCAATGAAAAAAATTAACCGGTCATTCGCTCTGCTACTTTTGAGATCTTGGTGTGTACAAAATAGCTGTTAATTTTTAACTGCATTTTAAAATAAGTTAGGTATGGAGTAATTAAAGATGCTTCTAAGAGAGCTGGAAAGGTGCAAGTGTCGTCATTGTCTTTTTTCTTCCCCCTTAGCCGTATCATGGGAAGAATAAGATTGTCTGTTAGGGGATGGAAGGGAAATATTACAAGTGTCAGGAATTTAAGTAAGCTTAAGGCCATTTATTGACAAAGGTTAGGGTCTGAGGTGGATAGTGATGTTTTTAAGCTAATAAGGCAATTGATCCTGAACTCTGGCAAAATGTTTGTATTGGTGGCTTCAAGAGTCAACTGGAAGCGTTTCTGGAGGGAGAAGGGGTTCATGATTGTTAAAAGGCTTGCTCCAACTGAAAGACAGTATGTTGGATCCAGTGACTTTTTCTTGTATTGCAAAGAGTCTGCAGCAGAGGTTCTGAAGCCTCCCACGTTATAAGCATTCCAGGCACATGCACATAGTTTTTCTTAATGTGGCTAAAAGATTGGTCCTATGACCCAGTGCAGTACTGAGGGAGTGGTGCATTGAGAGAGATTGGAAGTTAGAGGTAAGAAGTGAATGATTAACTTTTGTGGCTTGCTAACGGTGAAGTAGATCTTAAAAAGCCTTCCTTAATATATACCGTAGGTCACACTGAATTTACAGACTTGATGTTCCCCTTTGCAGGTGCTCAGATTGGTGAATTTCAATGGACTATTGTATTGTTTGGGGTCTGATTACTCTAATCAGGCAATTCAGAAATAGTTCTGAAATAATACATGGGGGAGGAGAGTGTGAGCAGAGAACCCTGGGACAGGCAGTCAGCAGCACGTAGAGGATCTAGCATCTGTTCAATATTCAAGTAAGAGTAAAGGTAAAATAAAAGCAAGGGTCTGTATTCTGTTTAGTTAAGATATGCCTGGGGAGTTTATTCCCGTGATTTGCACATCTGCGCTATGTGGGAAATTCTAGACGCTCCTGGCGGTCTGGATGACCGTGTGTGCAGGACATGGTCACCCCGCAGCTTAAGGAAGTGCAAGCAGAGACGGAATGGGTGACCGCCAGACAGAAGAAGAGGGCCATGCAGGTAGTGAGGGAATTCCCCGAGTACATCTCGCTCGCAAACCGTTTTTCGGCCCTGGAAAACGGTGAGAGAGATGGTTTCTCTTTGGAGGCCAACCAGAGCCCAGCCATGGCCCTGTGGGTGGTCCAGCTGCTGTGGGGGTGGAAGAAGTGTGGAAGGGAAATAGTGGTAAGGGATTCGTTAGTGATAAGAGATTCATAAGTGAGGTGGGTAGACAGGCCCCTCCGCAACCGTAGATATGACTCCAGGATGGTATGTTGCCTACCAGGTGCCAGGGTCAAGTATGTCATGGAATGGCTGCAGGATATTCTGAAGGTGAACAGCCAAAGGTCATAATCCATATTGGGACAGTGACAAAGGAGAAAGAGAAAGAGGTCCTGCAAGCAGACTCTAGGGAGTTAGGTAAGAAATTGAAAACCAGGACTTCAAAGGTAGTAATCTCCAGATTGCTCCCAGTGCCACGCAGTACTGAGTATAGGAACAGAAGGATAGAATTAATGCATGGCTAGAGAAATGGTTCAGGATGGAGGGCTTTAGATTCTTGGGGCATTGTGACTGTTTTCTGGGAGAGATGGGGCCTGTGCAAATTGGATGGGTTACATCTGATCAGGAATGGGACCAGCATCCTTGTGGGGAGGTTTGCTAAGGCTGTTGGGACAAATTTAAACTAAATTGGCGGGGGGGATCCTGAAAAATAGTTCAAGGGGAGAGAAGCTGAGATGGAATAAGAAGTTAAAATGCTAGTAAATGAGTCTGGAAAGCAGAGGAATCATAGGCTAGATAAGAAAGAAGTGAGTTTAACAAGGCTAAATGAAATATATTTTAATGCAAGAAGCTTGAGCAATAAGGCAGATGAGCTGAGGGCACAGATTGGCACTTGAGAGTATGATATCATAGCTATGACCGAGACTCGGCTAAAAGAAGGGCAGGATTGGCAGCTCAACATTCCTGGTTATAGGGCATTCAGACGAGAAAGAGAGGGGGATAGAATATTGATCAAGGAATCAATTATAGCAGTGAGAAGGGATGGTATCCTGGAAGGATCATCAAATTAGGCCGTATGGGTAGAAGTAAAATACACGAAAAGGACAAACTCACTGTTGGGTGTGTACTATGGGTCTTCAAACAGGGAGAGAGGATCAAACATGTAATCAAATTTCAGAGAAGTGCAAGAATAATAAGGCAGTAATAGCAGATTTTAACTACCCAAATATTAACTGGGATAGTGCAAGGAAGGGAGCAAAATTCTTAAATTGCAACCAGGAGAACTTTTTTAGCCGGTACGTAAAGCCCAAAAAGAGAGGGGGCAGACCTGGACCTAATATTCGGAAATGAGCCCGGGTAGGTGGAAGATGTATCATAGGGGAGCATTTTGAAGATAGTGACCATAACCCAGTTAAATTTAGGATGGTTATGGAAAAGGACAGGGCTAGGCCTGGAATAAAATTTCTAAACTGGGGAAAGGCTAATTTTACTAAGATGAGTTACAATTTGGCCCAAGTGGACTGGGAGCAGCTACTTGCAGATAAAACTGTGTCAGAGCAGTGGGAGGCATTCAAGGACGAAATAGTGAGAGGACAGGGCAAATATGTTCCTGTAAAGAATCAGAAAACCCTGGATGTCAAGGAACATGAAGGTTAGGATTAAGAAAAAAAGAGATGTTTTTGGCAGATACTGAGGGCTCAATACATCAGAATCCCTAGAAGAGTATAAAAATGCTGGGGGGACCTTAAAAAGGAAGTTAGGAAAGCGAAGAGAGTGCATGTGAAAGTATTGGTGGTTAGAATAAAGAAAAACCCAAGGGGTTTTTAAAATATATAACGAGCAAGAGAATAACTAAGGAAAGCGTGGGGCCAGTTAGGGACCGTAGAGGTAGTGTGCGTGGGGGCCTGGAAGATGTGGGTACAGCCCTCAATGAATGCTTTGTGTCGGTCTTCACAATGGAAAAGGACAATGCAGGTATAGACATCAGAGACGACTGTGAAATATTAGAGGAAGTTAACATAGCTTGAGGGGAGGTACTAGTGGGTTTAGCGGCCTTAAAAGTGGATAAATCCACAGACCCAAGCTAGATGTATCCCAGACTGTTGAGGGAGGCAAGAGAAGAGATCGGGGACCCTGGCAGTAATTTTCAAATCCTCTCTGGCCACAGATGAAGTGCTTGAGGACTGCTAACGTTGCTCCATTATTAAAAAAGGGAGGAAGAGATAGACCAGGAAATTACTGGCCAGTCAGTCTAACCTTGGTGGTGGGGAAGTTACAAGAAAGAATTCTGAGGGACAGAATATATCTGCATTTGGAGAGACATGGATTAATCCGGGATAGTCAGCATGGATTTGTTAAGGGAAGGTTGTGTTTGACAAATTTGATCGAATTTTTTGAAGAGGTAGCCAGGAGTGGTAATGAGGGTAATGCATTTGATGTGGTCTACATGGACTTTAGCAAGGCTTTTGATAAGGTCCCTCATGGCAGACTGGTCAAAAAGTAAGAGCCCATGGGATCCAAGGCAAAGTGGCATGTTGGATCCAAAACAAGCTGAGAGGCAGGAAGCAGAGGGGGGTCTTTTTGTGACTGGAAGCCTGGTTCCAGTGGAGTTCCGCAGGGCTCGGTTCTGGGGCCTTGCTGTTTGTGGTGTGCATAAATGTAGGGGGTATGATCAAGAAGTTCACTGATGACACGAAAATTGATAGGATGGTAAATAGTGAGTAGGATAGCCATAAACTGCAGGAGGATATCAATGGTCTGGCCAGGTGGGCAGAGCAGTGACAAATGAAATTCAAGCTGGAAAAGTATGAGATAATGCACTTGGGGAGGGCTAACAAGGCAAGGGATTACACTATGAATGGTAGGACCCTGGAAAGTACTAAAGAACAGAGAGACCTTGGTGTGCATATCCACAGATCGCTGAAGGTAGCAGTGCAGGTAGATAAGGTGGCTAAGAAGACATATGGGATACTTTATTAGCCGAGGCATAGAACACAAGAGCAGCAAGGTTATGCTGGAACTGTATAAGATGCTGGTTAGGCCACAACTGGAGTACTACGTGCAGTTCTGGTCACCACATTATAGGAAGGATGTGATTGCACTGGAGAGGTAGCAGAGGAGATTTACCAGGATGCTGCCTGGGCTGGAGGGTCTGAGCTATGAGAAAAAATTGGATAGGCTGAGGTTGTTTTCCTTGGAGCAGCGAATTTTGAGAGGGGACCTGATAGAGGCGTATAAGATTATGAGGGGCATGGATAGGAAGGCACTTTTTCCATTAATAGAGGGGTCAATAATCAGGTGGCATAGATTTAATGTAAGAGGTAGAAGGCTAAGAGGGGAGTTGAGAAATCTTTTCACCCAGAGGGTGGCGGGAGTCTGGAACTCACTGATTGAAAGGGTGGCTGAGTCAGAAACTCTCAATATTTAAGAATTATTAAGATATTCACTTGTGTTGCCATCGCCTCCAGGGCTATGGGCCAAGCGCTGGAAAATAGGATTAGTGTAGCCAGATCTTTGACTGGCATGGACACGAGCCGAATGGCCTCCTTTTGTGCAGTAAACCTCTGAGTTATTTAACAACTTCTTTTGTGAGTGAGAAAATCCCACAATGTTTGTGATACTGAGTAACGTTTTTGAATGAGTAGGGCTACCTGTATTGTGTACACCACCTTTAGATCTACCCATTACACAGATGATCGAAAACACAATTAATATAGGTATATATATTAACCCACCTGCTTTAATCAACTGGAAATTAGGTGCAATCTTATTTTTCTGCTGCTGAGAGTTCGAGCTAAACTAATCCAAACCAGGCCCTAAACCCCAGCATTACTGGCATCCATTTGAATGAATGAGTGTAAAGCATGTCATTTGGCGACTTTATTGTTACATTTATTATTCACTCGTTGCTGCTCCTTACTGAATGAATTGAGGAAGTTCGCTATCTCGCTTTTTTTTGATGCAGGTGATAACTTCACTTTAGTCCATGTTGGCCCTGTTGTAGTATATCTCGCTCTGTAGCCAAACTCCCTGTCCCGCCATGCCTGTAGCACATTGACATATGCCAACCTGACCCCACCCCATCTCTGCTTGCTGTGCCTGTCCAAAGTGCCAAATAAACTGAGCAACCAGATTTGCCAGTTGTAAGTTAAGCAAATATTATCAATATCAAGAGGGCTGCAGCTTGAGATGGTGGATGACATGAGTTCTGTTAGTTATTTTGGTAGATTCCTTGAAGTCTTCTCATGGATCCCCATCCTCTCTCCTAGTTCTACATCACAGAAGCAGGCCATTCGGCTCATCTGGTCTTTGCTGTGTTTACACTCCACACGAACCTCTACACACCCTGTCCAACAGATCCTTTTATCCCCATCCGCCGCATTTATGTATTCTTATTTAGTTGTCTGTGCCAAATTTATATTTTTTTTAAAAATGCCCATTCTGTTCCTTCATGCTCTATATGCTATTATATTACATGATTGGTGTATGTTAGCCATGGTCCCTCTTATCTTGTGATACTGTTTATGGAATAGGTTTTTCAATGAGACACCTGACCACTATTGCCTTATTGTAACTATACCTGCTGTGCTTCACTCCTAGGCCCATGCCCCCCACCCACACCTCCCTCACATGAAACAGCTGCTGCAGAGAAGCCAGGAGAAGAATCCCAGCTAAACTGAAGATCATTGGACATGTACATAGTCTTCACTGACTTGTTTTTATTCTGACAGTTCCTGCATGTTTACAATAACACTGTCGGGGCAATAGCAGCATTTTATTACTGTCCGCAATATTGTGATCTGAAGCCGAGGTTCCTCAGCCTTTGGTTGCACCATTTTCAGGATGAGTGTTGCAAGAGCTCTGGTAACCAAAAACACCTTAAACTCCCATTACATTTAATGAATAAGTTCAACAGGATTTCTGTAAATTGAACAAGGCACAGGTGTAGAGAACCTGGTTCCTTCGCTTCTGATGTTGTCTGGAAGCTGATTATAGCTGGGTACTGACCTTGCCCCTCTAATACTGACAGATGTATAGGTGCAGCTACTGTTATTACCTTCTATCTGCATTCCAAACGTTGGAACTCCAGTGTTTAATGCTCAGTGGATGGGGCTTTGGGGCAAATACAGATGGTGGCCCTTTGCAAGAGCCCTGCGTACATCAGGAAATTCTGCCTAACTTTAAAAAGAAATGTTGCTCGCCTTTCTCCAATGGCCAGTGCAGGAGATGGCTGCCCCAGATAGGAGAGCACTTCATTAATGGAATTCCTGTGTGTCAGTGAACCCTGTGGGTTGGGGGTGGGGCTTATTTTTAAGGCTGAAGATACCACCCCCCCCCCAACCCACTCCTCCATTAAAAGGTACACCAAGCCTGGGTCTCACTATCTAATAAGTGGCATCTTTTGTGAAAAACTGGGGTAAGGTGGTGGTGCGAGGTGCTGCTAGTTTCTGTGGGACTGTAACCCCACCCAGGGTCTGGCTTTTAGGAGGGAAGAAAATTCTGGAGATTGTGTGGGCCAAAGGAGGGAGTTAAATTTTTAAAATAGTCTGTGTTGCAGGGAATCTTTTTGCCTTCAGCACTCTTCCTCAAGTCATTTTTTGTTATTTATGATGGGAATTTCAATCCTTTTGGGCATAACAGGTTAGACTTGATCTGTGATTTGCCTTTCGCCTGGCTTCAGACCAAAGCAGAAACAATGCAATGAAGCAAAGGCACTTTTTACTGCATTAAAAGCAGAATGTACTGCCAAACCCTCAGCATCTGTGGAGGGGCAGAGTTAGTATTTTAGGTTGATGGCCTTTTAAAGTTTCTTTTTCCATAGCTGCTGTCTCACCTGCCGAGTGTCTTCTAGTTGTTCCCTTATTTGATATTTTCAACGTCAGTAGTATTTTGCTTTTTCAATGTTTCCTGCATGTCTTTGCTGCTTAGCATGGATCAGATGACCAAGGGAAAGATCACACCTGTTTCCTGTGCTTATACTTGGGTGTTCATTCTAGCCAGTTGGGTGATGTATTGGAGAGGTGTTGGTGAAATGGCACCCACCGTGAGTCAACATCTTGAAGAGGGGAGGAGAGTTTTTTCTGTGAAGGACAATTAGAAATATCAAATTTCTCTCAAGGTTCTCAAAGCTGTGTATGATTGGGAAAGTTTGAATGAAACCTGCATTACAAATCTGGGTTGATTATAATCACCCCTTTTAGGGAATGAGATAGTTGCCTCTAATTAGCGGTGAATAGGGAGAGAACATGAGCAAACAAATTTCTTAACCAGTGTCTGAGCATCTCTCAACCTTACTCCACTGTCCTGGGATCTCAGTGAAATATAATAGGGCTGAGAGATTGCAGCATCCTCATTTGAAATGTGAAATACCCAGTGCTACAATGATAGACTGTCCTTCTAAACATAGTTTATGTCTGGAGGGAGCTTTTATGAGCTCTATTACATGCATAAGTCCTGGTGGAGTTGGTCTGTCATTGAGTGCTGACAGCAAGCTGAAGTGATTAATGAGTTGAGTATTCTGCACAATGCATAATATGTTTGTTTGAATGTATTTTGGTACAAATGTGAGATTCAGGTCCAGGGATATTACTTGCTTTGGATAACGTATGGGTCTATTCTGCCTCTCCTCAGGCCACCCGAACTGTTTACAGCCACCTGAGTAAGAAAGTACTTGCATTATGCAGCTCCTTTCATACCCTGAGTTCCAAAGTGAGTCAAAGCCAAAGCTTTACCTTCTGAAGTGGTCACTTTTCTCATGCACGTCAATGCCATAGCCAATTTTTCAAAGTCTCTCAAATGGCAATTCGTTAATTGACCCTGTAATCTGTATCTTGTTGTCCTTCACTTACATTTTTTTCCTGCCCTCGGTCCTGTATCCTCATGCAATACCTCTGCAACCTGCCTCAGCTTCTGCCCTACAAATTCCACACCTGTCTGTCGTACCACAAGTATTCAAGAAAGAAAAACAAACTTGTGTTTAAAAAGCACCTTTCATGACCTTGGCACGTCCCAAAGTGTTTTACAGCCAATGAAGTACTTCTGAAGTGTTATAATATAGTAAATGCAGCAGGCAAATAGCACATAATAATGTTGCATTAAGGGCTATTGTACAATGGCCAGGTAGTTCAGTGATATTGACCGAGACATTAAGAGGACTCCCTGCTCTTCTTTGAACAGTACCTTGGAATATTTTATACCTGTTAGGACATAAACAGAAAGGTGTTTTGATTTGCTTCCCCCTTTATAAGCAATGGTGTATTTCTCAACCCTCAGTTTTGGTGTAATCTAATTTTCTATTAATCCCACAACAAACTCGAGATAGGATGAGCTCAAAGGTTTAGTTTATTTGCACACTCTCAAAACGGGAAAGGAGGGTCACAACATTGTCTCCTTTGCATTCATACAGTAAAAGATGGATAGAGAAAAGAAAGATTTACAGTGCAGAGACCATTGAAAAATAAATATTTTTTCACGTATGTTCCAGCGTCAAAGTCCAATGAGATATTCCTTTGTGGAGGTCGGTGGGTTGAACACTGATGCTGGATAACTCACTTTTCCGGTGGTGTTGACTTCAAATGATGAGATTGGTGTGCAGAGATGGATCAGTCTTGTAGGTGACGGTACAGAATTTCCAGTAGAAGCAGTGTAGATGGGGCCAAGTGTCCAACCTAGGCCAGAGCCCCTTGTCTATGACGCTGTCAGAGAGATGGTAAAATGGCAGACTGACTTTGCAGTACAGCAAAGCAACATAACTGGTTCCACAAACTAGAGGTCCGTGTCACATAGCTCCCACCTTTTCATACTGTCTTTGACAAAGTGTGTGTATCCCTTGTCTGGGTCCCTGAGGTTGTTAAATGTCTCAACCATTAAGAATTGAAAAGAAGGTTATGGGGTCCTTTGTCTTAGCAGATGAGTAGACTCCGGTTGGCCAGTCTGGGTTATGAAATGTAGGTGGTATTTGAATTTGGTCTGTGCAGCCCACATCGGGGTTGTTAGTGACTCTTCAGGGATAACGAGTTGCAAGTTTCTCCAATACTGACAGGCAGATCCTATTGTTCGAGGATCCCAGACAGGCTTAGATTCAGTTTTTGAGATAGCACTGAGCATGCCCTCTGTATATATAAATATATATATATATTTTTTTACAAAAAATATGCAGGGAGAGACCATAGGCCCCTCACAGCTACGCTGTAACTTCAGTCTTGATAATATGCTGGAGTTGGAGTAGAAGCAACGATAGCACTGAGAAGAGTAGATTTTTTTTGCAAAAATATACTTTATTCATAAAATATCTGAAAGAACATGACAAAACATTTCAAAATGGCCATTACCAAAAGTGCAATAATATTCAAATTTTCCACATAGATCATGTTGCACTTTGAGGTGTTTAAATACAATCAAAAGAGCATTTCATAATTGTCATAACAGACAGACAGTGCAGGAGTATTTAAGTTGTCATATTGCACTCTTGAGTGCTTCAGTACAATTGTGATACATATAATATTCACTGCATGCATTCAGTGTGAGTCATACAGCCAGAGGGGTCTATACAATTCCCCTTGGAGTACTATGGCTGAAAGGTCTTAGACTGCACCCTTTCCCCATTGCCCCATTCCCCATGACCCAAGCTCTGGTGCGTCTCTCAGCACATAGTCCTGGACCTTGGAATGTGCCAGTCTGCAACACTTGGTTGGGGACAACTCTTTGCACAGGAAGACTGACAATTTTTGGGCAGACCAAAGAGCGTTTTTCACCGAGTTGGTGACCTCCCCCAGCTGCAGTTGATGTTTGTCTCTAAGTATCCTTGGGAACAACCCGTAGAGCACAGAGCCCTGTGTCACGTAACTGCTCGGGATGAACCTCAATAAAAACCACTACACCTTTCTCCAGACCTTCTTTGCAAAAGCACATTCCACAAGGAAGTGGACAATCGTCTCGACCCCACCACAGCCGCCTTGAGGGCAATGTGCAGAGGGGGTGAGTCTATTGGCGTTTAGGAAGGATCTGATGGGGAGGGCCTTTCTTGCCACCAGCCAAGCTACATCTTGGTGCTTGTTGGAAAGTTCTGGCGATGAGGCATTCTGCCAAATGACTGACAGTCTGCTGGGGAACCACCTAACAGAATCCACCATCTCCTTTTACCCTAAGGCCTCTAGGATGCTACGTGCCAACCACTGCCTGATGGATTGTGGTCAGAAGTGTTTCCCTGCATAAGTTTTTCCATGAGGGACAGGTGGTACGGCACGGTCCAACTACTTGGAGTGTTCCGTGGTAACGTGGCCAGATCCATCCTTCGCAACACTGGGGAGAAGTAGCAAAACCACTGACAAGATTCTCTTCCTCCCCTGCTCTACAGTTGTTTGCTGTGTTGTTGCTACTCTTTTTTGTTGCAAAAATATACTTTATTCATAAATCTTCAAAAACATTTCGAACCATTTCAAAATCACCATTACAAAAATACAATCAGGTTCAACTTTAACAACATGAATCACAAGGTGTATCAGTACAAACAATGAATATTACAATCATTGGCAGACATTCATTTTAAGCTGTACAGCCTGAGGGGCTCTAAACAGTTTCCAGTCCCTTGGTGCACTGTGGCAGAAAGGTCTTAGGCAGCGACCATTGTTGTTGCTACTCTGTCACACTAACTGTTAGTTTGTGTTCTTTGGCAGATTGCTGTGGCGTACTGAGATTGAGCCCTGATACGTGGCAAGTACTTACTGGCAGGTAAGCAGCAGTCAATCATTAATATTAGTGTTGGTGATTGCCTGCAGGGATTAAGGGGAGGAATCAGTATTACAGTGCTGGAAACTTCCACCATTAGGAAACTCTATGATTTCCACAAGGAATGCTGTATGCAGATCCCCACCAGCTGTTTGGCTGGATCATATGTGTAAAAGGATTGTGCTGTTAATGTAAACTCCACTGGTAAGTGATACAACCATGGCAAACTGGAGAAGTTGAGTAGTATTAAATTAAAGCACAGGTTTGCAATTTTGCCAAAATCATTAATAAACCTGAGGATTAGGGTGTTTTTCTTTAAATCAGCAAAAGGTGAACAAGAAATTGATTAAAAAACAGGAAATAGAATATTGAAGTAAATTAGCGAGGAACATAAAAATATGTTGGGGTTGAACACTCTGGGAGCAACAACTGGCGCTATCCAGCCCTGTGTTACCCCCTCAGTCTGTACTCTGAACCTTTCAGTGTTACTGTTTATAATAGGCATATGAGTTACTTGTAATTTTCAGCTAATTTACACTTTGAGTGGGTAATTTGATTGCAATAGTTTTAGGATCTGTCATTATTCACTTTGAGGTGAAGAGTGGAAGGCCAGACCAGGAATGTGCTTAATAAAGCCTGTAGTGTAAATTGCTAGAGTTGGGAACTCCAAAGCAGCTCTTGTTCATCTGCCTCATTGCAGCGATGTGCTGTTAGCTTTAAAATAGGATAGTTTCCACTTTTCCAATTTTGTCAATACAAAACAGCCCAAGGGCAGGTACAGCACAGGTTAGATGCAATGTAAAGCTTTGTCTGCACTATCCCATCAAACTCTCCCAGAGCAGGCACAGCATACGTTAGATCCACTTCAGCGCTATCTCTGCCATCAAGGTGCCTTTACCTTGCCTTGGAATCTCCCCTATTACAGCTTGTAACAGCAGCAGAGTAGGAGTAGATGGGACATTTTTGTGTGGGCAGACTGTAACTAGTGGGTTGCCCCAAGGATCAGTATTTGGGCATTTTCTCTTTGCAATTGATATTAATAACATAGATGTGGACGCTGAATAATATATCCAAGTTTGCTGGTGGTACAAAGTTAGGTGGGAAAATAAGCAGTGATGAGGACTCAAAGGGGCAATGGAGGGCTAGGGATAAGCTGGGTAAGGGGTTAAGAACATGGCCAATGGAATACAATGTGGTGAAGTGTGATGTTATCCACTTTGGTGGAAAAAGTTCAAAAGAGAGTAACTTTGAATGGTCATAGAGTCATAGCCATAGAGGTCCACAGCACAGAAAAAGGCCCTTCGGCCCATTGAGTCTGCACCGATCGAACAAGTACCTAACTATTCTAATCCCATTCTCCAGCACTAGGCCCATTGTCTTGTATGCCATGGCATTGCAAGTGCACATCCAAACACTTCTTAAATGATATGAGGGTTTCTACCTCTATCACCCTTTCGGGCAGTGAGTTCCAGATTCCCAGCAACCTCTGGGTGGAAGAATTCTTCCTCATATCTCCTCTAAACCTCCTGCCCCTTACCTTAAATCTATGCCCCCTGGTTTTTGACCCCTCCAAGGGGAAATGTTCCTTCCTGTCCACCCTATCTATGCACCTCATAATTTTATACATCTCAATCACCGTACCCCCTCAATCTCCTCTGCTCCAAGGAAAATAACTCCAGTCTATCCAATCTCTCCTCATAGCTAAAACTCTCCAGCCCAGGCAACATCCTGGTAAATCTCCTCTGCACCCTCTCTAATGCAATCACATCCTTCCTATAATTTAGATTGCAGGACTGCACGCAATACTCTAGCTGTGGCCTAACCAACGTTTTATACAGTTCCAGCGTAGCCTCCCTGCTCTTATATTCTATGCCTCGGCTAATAAAGGCAAGTATCCAGTTTGCCATCTTATCTACCTGTCCTGCTATTTTAAGGGACCAGTGGACATGCACACCAAGGTCCCTCTGATCCTTTGGTATTTCCCATTCAGCATGTATTCCCGTGCCTTGTTTGCCCTGCCAAGTGCATCACCTCACACTTATCTGGATTACATTGCATTTGATCAGTCCATCTGACCAGCCCATCTATATCCTCCTGTAATCTAAGGCCATCCTCCTCACTATTTACCACCCCACCAATTTTCGTGTCATCTGTGAACTTACTGACCAACCTTCCTACTTTCAAGTCTAAATTGTTTATATTTACCACAAACAGCAATCCCCGTGGAACCCTATTGGACACAGGCCAAAACACTCCTTGACCATCACCTTCTGCTTCCTGCCACTTAGCCAATTCTGGATCCAATTTGCCAAATTGCCTTGGATCCCATTGGCTCTTACCTTCGTTATCAGTCTCCCATGTGGGACCTTATCAAAAGCCTCGCTGAAGTCCAAGTAGACTATGTCAAATGCATTGCCCTCATCTACACTCCTGGTCACCTCTTCGAAAAATTCAATCAAATTGGTCAGACATGACCTCCCCTTAACAAAACCAAGCTGATTGTCCTTGATTAATCCCTGCCTCTCCAAGTGTCGATTAATTCTCTCCCTCAGAATCCCTTCCACTGAGGTTAGACTGACTGGCCTGTAGTTCCCTGGTTTATCCCTTCCTCCCTTCTTGAACAACAGTACCACACTGGCTGTCCTCCAGTCCTCTGTGGCCAGAGAGGTATTGAAAATTTTTGCCAGCGCCCCTGCTATCTCCCCCCTTGTCTCACTCAACAGCCTGGGATACATTTCATATGGGCCTTGAGATTTATCTACTTTTAAGCCTGTCAAACCACTTAGAACCTCCTCCCTTTCTATGCTAATTTCTTTAATTATGTCACAGTCCTTCTGCCTAATTTCCATACCCATGTTGTTCCTTTCATGTGTGAACACCGACACACAGTATTCATTTAGAACCCCATCTACATCTTCTGGCTCCACACACAAATTACCATTATGGTCCTTAATGGGCCCTTCTCTTTCCCTAGTTATCCTCTTACTCTTAACGTACTTGTAAAATAACTTTGGATTTTCCTATGTTTTATCTGCCAATGTTTTTTCATACCCCCTTTTTGCTCTCCTAATTTCCTTTTTAGGTTCCCCCTACACATTCTATACCCCTCTCGGACTTTCGCTGTTTTGAGTCCTCGGTATCTGCTATAAGCCTCCCTTTTGCTCTTTATCCAATCCTGTATATCCCTCGACATCCAAGTTCCCTGGATTTATTGGTCCCACCCTTTATCTTTACTGGAATATGTTGGCACTGAACTCTGCCTATTTACTCCTTGAATGAGTCCCACTGCTCTGACACAGATTTACCTAAAAGTAGCTGCTCCCAGTCGTCTTTGGCCAAATCATATCTGATCTTATTAAAATCGGCCTTCCCCCAATTTAGAACTCGGATTTCTGGCCCATCCTTGTCCTTTTCCATAGCAACCTTGAATCTAATGGAGTTATGATCACTATCTGCAAAATGTTTTCCGCCCGATACCTCTACCACTTGCCCAGCTTCATTCCCTAAAATTAAGTCCAGGACCGGCCCCTCTCTTGTACTACCTTTTACCTACTGGCTTAAAAAGCTCTCCCTTTAAACCTATTACACTATGAGTAACCTAGTTAATGTTGGGGAAATTGATATCCTCCACTATTACTACCATATTTTGCACTTCTCTGAAATTTGCCTACACATCTGCTCTTCTTTTTTCTCTGACTGTTTGGGGGCCTATAGTACAGTCCCAGCAATGCGATTGCTCCTTTTTTGTTTTTAGGTTCTACCCATATGGCTTCATTTAAGGAGCCTTCTAAGATGTCATCCCTCCTTACTGCTGTAATTGATTCCTTGATCAATATTACGATGCCCCCTCCTCTTTTATCTCCTTCCTTGTCTCGCTTGACGACCCTATATCCTGGAATATTGAGCTGCCAATCCTGCCCCTATCTCATCCATGTCTCTGACAGCAATGACATCATACTTCCATGTGTTAATTTGTGGCCTCATCATCTGCCTTATTCGTCAAACTCCTTGCATTAAAATAAATAACATCCAACCATGACAAACTCCCTTGTGCCTTAACTGGCCTATATTTTCTATGCCTTCCAGACTCACTTGCTCTCTCTTCTAATTTTGGCTGTGCATCTCCCCCTGCTGAACTGCCTCAGGATCCCATCCCCCTGCCAAGTTAGTTTAAACCCTCCCCAATGGCATTAGCAAACCTCCCCGCAAGGATGTTGGTCCCATTCCGGTTCAGGTGCAACCCGTCCGCCTTGTACAGGTCTCACCGCTCCCAGAAACGGTCCCAATGTCCCAGAAATCTAAAGCCCTTCCTCCTGCACCATCTCTGCAGCCACGCATTCATCCGGACTAACCTCATGTCTATACTCAGTAGCATGTGGCACTGGAAGTAATCCAGAGATTACTACCTTTGAGGTCCTGTTTCTTAATTCGCTTCCTAGCTCCCTAAATTCTGCACTGCAGGACCTCATCCCTCTTTCTACCCATGTCGTTGGTACCAATATGTACCATGATCTCTGTCTGTTTCCCCTCCCCCTTTAGAATGCCCTGCAGCTGTTCAGTTACATCCTTGATCCTGGCACCAGGGAGGCAACATACTATCTTGGAGTCACGTCTACAGCTGTAGAAACGCCTGTCTGTTCCCCTTACTATTGAGTCTCCTACCTCTATTGCTCTTCCTCTCTTTTTCCTCCCCCTGCTGTGCAGCTGAGTCACTCACAGTGCCATGAGTGTGGCTGCACTCCCCAAAGGAACTGTCACTCTCACCGTTTTCCAACGCAGAAAAATGGTTCTCGAGCAAGATGCACCCAGGGGATTTCCTGACTACCTGCCTGACACCTTTCTTCTGACTGGTCACCCATTCCCTCTCTGTCTGCACTTCCGAAAGCTGTGGGTTGACCGCATCTAAAAATGTGCTATCCACGAAACTCTCGGTCTCATGGATGCACCTCAGTGCCTTCAGCTGCTGCTCAGGCTCCGAAACTCAGAGCTCAAGTAGCTGCAGCTGATAGCACTTCCTGCACATGTGACCGGTCAGAGCGCAAGGAGCGTCTAGGACCTCCCACATGTTGCAGGTGAAAGACTGGGAAAGGTGTTCGTTCAGAGGGACCTTGGTGTCCTTCTACATGAATCTCAAAATAAATGCAAGTACAGCAAGCAATTAGGAAGGAGAATGGTATACCAGCTTTTGTTAAAAATGGATTGGAGTTCAAGAGTAAATAATTCCTTACTACGATTATACAGGGAATTGTGAGTTCGCATCTGGAGCATTGTGTGCAGTTTTGATCTCCTTACCTCAGGAAGGACCTACTTGCCATGGAGGGAGTGCAATGAAGGTTCACTAGGCTGCTTCCTGGGATGAGGGGAGATTGACTAGACTAAGCCTTTGTTCCGAGAAGTTTGAAAGAATGCGAGGTGATCTAATTGGAGTTAAAATTCTTAAGGGTCTTGAAGGCTAGATTTTGAGAAAATGTTTCGCCTTGTTGGGGAATCTAGAACCTAAAATCTAGGAAGCAGAGAGCTAGGGTAAATGGGTCTTTTTTAGGTTGGGAAGCTGTAACAAGTAGAGTGCCACAGAGATCAGTGTTGGGGCCTCAACTTTTTACAATCTATATCAATGACTTGGATGAAGGGACTGAATGTATGGTTGCTAAATTTGCCAATGACATCAAGATATGTAGGAAAGTAAGTTGTTATGAGGAGGAAAAGTGATTTAGGTATATTACGTGAGTAGGCAAAAATTTGGCAGTTGGAGTACAATGTGGGAAAATATGAGCTAGTCCACTTGAGGGGACTTGACAGACTGGATGTTGAAAGAATGTTTCCCCTTGTGGGAGAGACTAGAACTAGGGGACACAGTTTAAGAGGTCTCCCTTTTCAAATGGACATGAGGAGAAATTTTTTTTCTGAGAGTTGTTAGCCTGTGGAATGCTCTTCCTCAGAAAGCAGTGGAGGCTGAGCCATTGAATTTATTCAAGGTTGAATTAGATAGATTTTTGATCGGCAAAGGAGTTGAGGAATATGGGGGTAGACAGGAAAGTGGAATTGAGACCACAGTCAGATTAGCCAGATTTGACAGGAAGAACAGAAAAGTAGTTTAAATGGAGAGAGATTGAAGAACTCTGATGCAGAGGGATCTGGGTGTCCTGGTACATTAATCACAAGTTAGTATGCTGTGATTAGGAGGCAAATGGAATATTGTTGCTTATAATAAGGGGAATGAAATATCAAAGTAAGAAAGTTTTACTGCAGCTATTACAGGGCCTTGGTGAGACCATGTCTGGAATATGGTTACAGTTTTTGCCTCCTTATTTGAAAAAGGATATAATTGTATTAGAAGCAGTTCAGAGAAGCTGCACTTGACTCATTCCTGGGATGAAGGACCTATCTTATGAAGTAATGTTGAACAGATTTGGCCTGTACCCATTAGAGTTTAGAAGAATGAGAGGTGATCTTATTGAATTATACGAGGCCCTGGGGGGACTTGCCAGAGTGGATGTTGAAAGGATGTTTCCCCTGGGAGAGACTAGAACTAGGGGACACAGTTTAAGAGGTATCCCTTTTCAAATGGACATGAGAAATTTTTTCTGGGGATTGTTAACCTGTGGAATGCTCTTCCTCAGAAAGCAGTGGAGGCTGGGCCATTGAATTTATTCAAGGCTGAACTAGATAGATTTTGATCGGCAAAGGAGTTGAGAAATATGGGTGTAGACAGGAAAGTGGAATTGAGATCACAGTCAGATTAGCCATGATCTTATCGAAGGGCTGAATGGCTTACTCCTATTCCTAAGTTCTGTGTTCCTAACATGTAGTCATAGTCTCAGCATGAGGGGGTCGATCATTTAGAACTGAGATAAGGAAAAAACTTTTCATTCAAAAGGTTGTGAATCATTGAAATTCACAAGAGGGCTGTGGATGATTGAGTATTTTTAGGACAGGATGATATATTTTTAAGTACTAAGGAATATGGTGATAGCTCATGAAAGTGGAGTTGAGGTAAAAAGTCAGCACAATCTTCTTGAATGGTGGAGCAGACACAGAGCCAAATGGTCTACTCCAGCTCCTATTATGATCTTAGATGATGTTTCCACAACTGAGTGTGACAGGTTATTACTAATCTTGGAAAGCTATGGCAGGCTATGGGAAGAGGTATTGCATATATTTCCTTGGGAGTGGATGTTCAGTCTGACCTTGAACAGCTACTGGGGTGTAGGCCTCCGCTGGCTGCTGACCAGCTCTTCCGATCTCTTTCTTTGTGCCCCCAACCACCCTGGGGCCAGGGTTGTTGCCTGAGCTGTGCTGGCCTGGGATTAATTCCACTTCCACAGCTTCCTCTGAACAAGATCGTAATTTCCTGGCCATTGTGTTTGATGGGAAAGTTGTTCAGTCATTATTCACTTTGAGGTTTGATTGGTTTCTGAATCAACTTAGTGTGTAATTGTCAGGTATTCATTGCAAACTGCACATTTCTAGTAATACATGTGTAGTGATGGCCAATTCAAGGCAGTCGGTCTGTCTCTTTGGTTTGTGGTGTGGATATCATGAGGAACTAGGTACTGCTGTCCACTGTGACCTTTTCACTACAGAGGATCAAGATGCAGTTACGTGCTGTTTTAACAAAATGAAATGGAAACTCCCAAGGTTTCCAAGAAGAGTTTTTTTTTAATAAATGTAAAAAAAAGTCTTGAACAAAACATTATTTACATCAAGGTCTGTTGCACCTGCAGTCAACATTCCCTGTAATTTTTTTGGACTTCAATTCTTGGAGTTTAAAATTCAAGTCAGAAACCTGCCAAAGAGCCTGCTTTTTTTTTCCTCTTTCTCTCCCCTCTCCTTCAGGCACTGACTCTTGCAGGAGTATAATTGCACTGGCAGCAACTACACTTCATCCAGTGGCCAATCGGGAAGGGTGAGCCCAGCTAATGGTGCGCTATCCTAATTGTCAACAGCATTATAGTCCTGGGCACTGGGGCCATTTGTAGTGTGCTAGCAGCAGAGCTACTTTGGACAGTGCACGAACCAGCTGAACCACTTGGAAAGTTGGTCTTATTCCCCCACTCGAGATTCTTGCCAACTGGACCCTCGTGTTGCAGAATTAAGTCAGTCCACATTGAAACCATTGGGGATGTCCGCCAACATTGCCAGACTCTCAATTTCATTGGAGTTGGTTGTAAAACAAGAGCTGTTTGTTGACAGTGATGCTGGGCAATGCATTACTTGCGCTTTCTCATTAACCAAAGAACAAATCAAAGGCTTGACTTCGGATTGCCAAATCTTGACTTTCTGAATCAACTGATGTCTTCAAAGATTTTCTCTGCATTCTTTCCTGCACCATTCCTTCCCCACTTTCCTCAAGTGGCTGTAAGGAAGGCCTTGTTACAGGGTTTGTTGGAATAATGTGGATTATTTGTCTGTTTTAATGTAATCATTTCCTTGCTCCTTGTGTAGGGTTGCGGAGAAGAAGCCCTATTCCAGATATTCAGGATTAAGCTCACTTGGTCACCATTGGAGGTTAGGGGGAATTTCCTGGAGTTTTCCCTAAATTGGCATCTGGGATTTCTCCAAGTATTGTGACTGTCCTGTGTGATTCTCTGTCTCTGCACTACCCCCCAATTTTTCCGCATTTTGAAATCTCCAAAACTCTAACCTTCAATTCCTGGTAATACTTAGAGCCTTTGAATGCTTTCTTCGATTCTAACACACTATAACCTCTCCAGTCCAGAAATCTATTTTTCAGAATCAACAGTTGTCTGGAAATTCTTTGAGCAGACCTAAGCAACTCACGGCATAATTTTAGTACGGTTCTTTGGGAGCAGAAACATGGAGTGTTTAGATAAGTAAAACTATATTACTGTTTTATAATGTTCTATCACTCTTCTATGTGTCTGATAAATATTTATATCTATGATGTGTTTTAGTTCACACACTTGTAGTTGGGCATTCTAATATAATTTTATGCAGAAAATTTCAAAATTCGAAATTACATGGTCCCAAGCATTCGGCTGGAGAGGTTATTGTGTATCTGTTCCATGATGGAATCCCCCAAACTGCACTTAAGACTGCAGCTGTGGCCTGCCTAATGTTTTCCATTTGTTTTCAGTCCCCCTAGGTATAAAACCCATAAACCTATTTGCCCTTTTTTTGCACCTGCATAACTTCTAACCGAATTAGGAAATGCATGAAATGCTTTGCTGTTAGGCCCAGTTTGTGATTTTCTGTAATGAGTGGATGTCTAGTGGTTTTGTTTAGAAACAAATGGATCCAGTGGAAGTACATTTGTTCCTTTGGCCAACCCTGCCTCAACCACAACCTGGATTTGTAGAAACTTCAGAAACTGCTTAATGTATTGATAATCTAATCTTGCTGCCCCTCATTGCCTTCCTAGATTTGCTCTATGCAGGTTAAAATGTGTGCTTCGTGGAGACATGGTTAACTTTGTTCTGTTTAATAGGGCAGACTAGCTGCTATAAGGAGGGGTGTTCATTTCGGATGGTGCTTGGCACTCTTCTTAATCTGGTTTTCAGTTGTTAGATAGTTGGGTTGAGGGGCAAAGGGGGAATTCCAAAAACTAAGTGGTCTCTTGCCTGTTGAGCGTAAGGGTGGAGATCTGATGGGCAGGGTCAGATTTGAATGTACCCAATAAGACTATTTCAGGCCTCCATTGTACTAATGCTCATGACTGGATCAGAAAAGAGGGGATCAGCTGTTTTTTATTCTGTGTGATCTCTATCCAAATAAGAACATAGTGATTGTAGCCTGGAGCATGTGTGCTCTCACTTATTACTTCTGAATGATTACTAGTCCTTTATTCCATAGTATCCTACATCTTCGTGCGCACTGAATTATAAGGATCTTCTGTATGAAATGATGTCGCCTTCGATATAGCAGTTACCAGATGAGCCCTCCTTCCAGTTGCACAGTTCAGGACTACCCTTATCTGGAGAGGCTCTTTGGATACTGGACAGATTATTAGAAAAAGTAAATACTCTGATAGCAATCCTTCTCCAGCGTCTAATGGAAGCCAGAGATTTATTGTGCCTTAAGCAGGGACATGTTTTTTTGTAATGTTGCTGTAGATATACACTAAAATGTCTTAAGGATGAGCTTCAGTCTGCAGAGTTTGCATCCTTCTCAGATTACTTGAGGCCCGAGCTGGAGCCTCAATAGCTTTTGAACTAAAGCTAATCCAATTATTGGTGGAAGATGATAGACAGTTTATTTATAGATGTTACTGTCTGAAGACAGATTTCAAAAGCAAGCAAATCTTTGGTAGGAAGTAAACAGTTGTCTCAGACTATGTTTTAAATGGTAGAAATGGTCAATATCAGACAATTGAAAAAAATCCAGTTCTTCAAATAAGTTTACTTGAACATTAAAGAGTGACATAGAAATGAGCAGCCCTGCAGTTTTCAATTCTTGCTTCACAGTGCCAATTCAACATGAAGCAGCAACAAGGAGCCCTGTGAAGTTGTTGCCCATGTAACATTATACAGTGACTCTGTTAAAGTTTATTGAAAAGAAGTAATATGTCTGTGTCCAATACTTTTGGTTGAAGCAACTTGCAAATGCTTTGGCCTTTCCTCTTAAACTAATATACTGAGCTCTGCCACAGTTGAGGACAGGGATTGAAGAGTAGATGGCTACTTTTGTGTAGCCTGATGTAATGGCTTCAATAGGTTGACCTCACACTCTTAAGATTTGCCTGGTGATGATTCTGGCTCAGAATCTTCTATACCTTCCCATTCAGCCATTGTTAGTCTGGCTTGATAGTGTTGGAGGAGTGAGAGACGTGCTGGTCATCAGTATACAGATTGTGGTGGTATATAATTCTGCTGCTTTTTGCCCAGAGCGCCTTGTGAATGCCCGGTTTTGGTTTGCTAGATCTGTCTTGGTTTGTTCCACTTAGCCTAGTGCTAGTGTCACATGATGGAGGGAGTTCTTACTGTGGAGATGAGACTCTTTAAGTTTCCAATTTGATGAAAAACCCCCATCACAAATTTTGATGCATTCACTTTTACCTTGAGTGATTACTTGATTTGTACTGTTTCTACCATCTGTGGCTCGAGTTGCCAATATGCCCTTGGGTCCCTTTTTTAATCATGTTTTCATTTTTTTTCCCCCAAGTACCCATGTCCTTGACTTTTTCTTTTCCAATTGTATAATCTGCAACTAGACTGTACTCACTGTTTTCCGACTCTACTTTTGGTTACCTGCTTTTCCAAAACCTGGTTGCCTTCTGGTCACATGTTGACTGAAGAAGCTATCCTGAGCACAGTGCAAAAAAAACCTCCCCAGATTGACTACATATGTATTCCCTATCATAAAGCTTTTGAAAAAAATGAGTGCAACTGCTGTGGAGTTTGCTGATGATTAAAGAAAGTTTGCATTTATATAATACTTTTTCACACCCTTGGGTCTTTTCAGTGTTGCTGAAGCTGAACTATTTTTGAAGTGTCTTCACTATTGTTATCCAGCCATTGTTTTATGGAGGTTGAATATCTAAATACTTAGCGTATTTTTCACCGAACTACAGGTAATGATAAACATGAAGGGAACAGACAAGTTAACATTTCAGGTGTTCTTCATCTGTTCTGACAGAGTCTGCATGTGAAACATTAACTCCCCAAGATGCTCTTGTTTCCAGCATTTTTTTTGTTTTAAATTTCTAGCATCTGAAGATTTTTTTTGTTCCTTTTGAAAACAGAAATAAATATCTTCCTCATGTGGTCAGAAAAGAAAAGCAATCTGTGCAAATAACCTGCATTAGTAATGCCAGTAAATGGGTATCTGAGGGAAGGGATGACTTGAAGAGCTGAAAGTGTCAAGTAATATGCCTGGCAGAGTATGATTGGTGTATGGTTGTGTTTGCGACTGAGCATACCAGAATTGCCACAGCAATGCTGGTTCAGGGATTGAAGTGGTTGAAAGGATACTGCAGCATTATAAGAACAGAGAAACAGGAGTAAACCATTCAGCTCCTTGACCATGTTCCACTGTTCAATTAGATCATAACTGTCTGTATCTTACTTGCCTTTTCTCAATATCCCTTAATATCCTTGCCTAGCAATCTCTGTTTTGAACTTTCCAGTTGAACTCCAGTTTTAGCAGCTTTTTTGGGGTAGGGAGTTTCAGATTTCCACTACTCTTTGTTTGAAGAAGTGCTTCCTGACATGACCCCAGAATGGCCTCGTTCTAATTTTAAGGTTATATCCCTTCGTTCTGGACGTGCCATCACAGGAAATAATTTTCTCTCTACCC
This sequence comes from Carcharodon carcharias, assembly GCF_017639515.1. NCBI lineage: Eukaryota > Metazoa > Chordata > Chondrichthyes > Lamniformes > Lamnidae > Carcharodon > Carcharodon carcharias. The sequence continues at coordinate 51,903,075 of NC_054485.1, read as the reverse complement.
TACCAATTCTTTCAATCATCTTAAACATCTCAATTAGATTTACCCTTCAATCTTCCATACACAAGGCAATTTATGCATCCTGTTTTGATAACCTTTTTAGCCCTAGTATCATTCTGGTGAATGTGTGCTGAATCCCCTCCACGGCCAATATACCTTTATTATGATGTTCAGAAATTAATGCAATACTCTAAATGGGATCTAATTAGAGCTCTCTACAGCTCCATAACATAACATCCACTCCATTGTATTCTAGGCTTCTTGAGATAAAGGCTAATATTTTGTAGCCTTCTATTTTTAGCCTCCTAAATCCATTTTTGTACCTGTCCACTAGTTTTGTGTTTTCTGCTTTATCGAGGTCCCATTTAGAAAATACTCTGATCTATCTATTTTGGGTCCAACATGGATGACCTCACAGTTCCCCCCACATTGAACTCCATTTGCCATAGTTTTTGCCCAGTTACTTGATATAATGATGTTACTTTGCAATTTTTCGCTCCCTTCTACATTAACTCAGTTTTCAACAATCTTAGCTATATGGTTCTCTTTTCCTGCAACTAAGCCATTTATAAATATAGTGAAAAACTCAGGCACCAGTATCCACAAAAGCACTCTCTCCAACAGAGCTCATTGGAGAGATCTTGGGAGTATTCAAGCTTGGCTGAATTTGTTTTCTCTACCTTAGTCAAACCATCGAGCAGTGTACTTCCTTCACTGTGCGGCTTAATGCCACCAAGACATTCCTGAATATAGTGGAGTTAAAGGGTCATAATTTAATAATTATGTCCTCAAAGAGATTTTATTACTTTCTCTCCGATCAGTGTGCGCCAGGTCTGCTTAGTGCACTTCTAACCATCGGCCTTGTTTCTGCATTTTTAGTGTTGCATATCGAAAGGGAAGTGACGGGAAATAGCTGACCAGGTGATAAAATGTAGCTGGATACTATGAAGGGAACCTGTAACTCTTTCGAGTACAAACCCGTTCCCATCTGTTTCAGATGAAGTTACATTGTTTCCCATTGTGAGATTTGAACTCTTGATACTCTTTTGAGTAAACCTGTTTCCATCTGTTTCAGATGAAGTTACATTGTTTCATAGTTTGCCATTGTGAGATTTGAACTCTTGATAGTTTTGCTATTGGGAGATTTGAACTCTTGATACTCTTTTGAGTAAACCTGTTTCCATCTGTTTCAGATGAAGTTACATTGTTTCATAGTTTGCCATTGTGAGATTTGAACTCTTGATCTTGGGGTTACAAACCCAGTACCATAACCACTTGGCTATTTAGGCCAAGCTCTATTTAAATTGAGAACTGGTTGCATGAATCTGCTTTGTAACTCTTTCGAGTACAAACCCGTTTCCATCTGTTTCAGATGAAGTTACATTGTTTCATAGTTTGCCATTGTGAGATTTGAACTCTTGATCTCTTGAGCTTGGGGTTACAAACCCAGTACCATAACCACTTGGCTATTTAGGCCAAACATGAAGGGAACCTGTATATGGGTAAACTAGGTCACAGCACCAACTAGCTTCAGGTGCCTGTCTCAAATAGCAGGGAGTCTGTCTTTGATTCCTTTCAATGGGATCCAGTTGCAGATTGTTATCTCTGCAGCCCAGTTAATTTGGATGTGAAACAAAAACAGAAATACCTGGAAAAACTCAGCAGGTCTGGCAGCATCGGCAGAGAAGAACAAAGTTGACGTTTCGAGTCCTCATGACCCTTCAACTAAGGAACAAAGTAAAAATAGGAGAAGGGTGAAATATATGTGAAGTTGTGATCATTGGTTATTGACTAGGCATAGATATTATGGGACAGGGATGTATGTTCAACAATTCATGCTGAAGGAGCTGGGTAATGATGTAAGTTCGACACCAGTCTTTAACCTTTGTACTTGTGTTCAAGTCCAGTCCCGATGGATGAGATGAAATCTCCTTGTCTGATATGCTACCAAAATGAAATCTGAGCCCCAGGACTTTAAGTGGTACGATCCAACATTCTGGGCAATTGAAAATTGCCTCACTGGCGCAGTGGGGGTTGCTCTTCCGAGGTTGAGGCACATTAAAGGATAGTGTAGAGAGAGCTTTACTCTGTATCTAACCCATGCTGTACCTGCCCTGGAAAGGTTAATACTTTTGCCTCACAATCAAAACTAATTTACGACTTCATAGGGAGGGGTTGGAGCTGCTTTGTGGTGGAGACATTTTTACTGAGGAAGCAAAATATATATGTCAAAGTTGCTCCATTCCTCTGGTAGCGCACAAGTAGTAGGAGAGAGTGTCCTGTTTACAGTACCTCACAGCAGCAAGGAGACTAACCACTGGGGCTGTGAGATATGCTTCAGTATCATGTAGACTGGATCCGACTAAGTGAAGAGTAAGTTTTAGCTAGGATAAAATGAACTACCATCATCTGGAATTATTTAGTGCATCTTCTGGCAGCCAAGTGATCAGGGGTGTTGTCAGATCCTGAAAAGGGCACAAGATGAGAGGATTATTTTTCTCTCATAATTCCATCCTTGCCTCTGCATCTCTTGTCTTAGTTTTTAGTGCTGTGTTTTTATTGTTGGAGCATGGACAGGAAAGGATTGTTTTCCCGGCTGTAGTCACTAACTTTGCCTTTTTGTCTTGGTGGAATCTTCCTATTTAATAGATGATTGGCGGCTGGAAGTTCTCTCAACCATAACCTGAGAGTGAGGTAGCTGATAAAAGTCAGTTCTTGTGGTATCACAGTGCAAGTTCTTTGTCCAGAGTCACTTTTTTTTCATCACAACTTGACCATGACACTGGATGTGTCTGTTTTCTATTATTTAACAAGTTCTTCAGATGTTTTAACAGTGCTGGTAATTCGCTTGGCCTCTGGCTGGAGCACCCAGTCCAGAAATGGTCACTTAACCCTTTGATTTGTGTCCAATTTGAACTGTTTCTTCAAGTTCATTTCAGTCCTGGCTGCTGGTATACATCAGTAGAATTTCTATTTAATTAAAAATAATCTTTTTTGACAGCCTGCAATGTGTTGGCATTGAAAATTACCTGGCACCTCTGAAAATAAAAAATTGAGCAAGAGACATGTGACACTTCAATTTATTTGAACACATGCCTTTTTGTCTCTGTCTATCTGTCTGGCTATCCATATATATATATGTGTGTGTGTATATATATATATATATATATATATACACACACACACATACACATACATATGCATATATTTCTAATTTTTGTGTACCCTTGCGCTTCCTTTTCTCATCTCTCCTCACTTCTCTTCCTTTTTTGCTTTGCCCTGCCCTTCACCTCTCCTTTCTTCTCTTCCCTTCTCCTGCCGCTCCCCCTTCTCCCACCTCCGCACCCCACCCCCCCGCCTTCTCCCCTGTCGCCATCACCCTTCTACCGCCTGCTCTGTCTCCCTTATTTGCACATTTATTCTGTGCTACACTGCCTCTCTAGTGCGTTTGTCAGTTTTTGTCATCTGAATGTTGATTGAAATCTTCCTCCGCCTGCATGTTGCATAATTGAGGAAATTTATCCAAAGTGTCGATGAGGGTGGATGGCTTCTTTTGTGTGCGCTGATATCTGGCCTCATGACATCCATGCCCTTTGTGTGTGTGTGTCTGTGTGTGTGTGTGTTAAATGAATCAGGTGTGTGTGTGGTTTTTTTTGGCATTGACAGTTTTGTGGGGCAGGGGCGGAGTGGTTTGATCCTTTAGTGTATTAGCCTTGAAATGTTATATGGGTACTGAACATCAAACTAACCAGAGTCGGTCCTGTACAGAGAAGTGATCTTGCTTACGAAAATTCATATTAATTGATCCCAAACTGGTTTGGGAAGCATCTGGCCTCTGTTTGTTCTGTCGTCTTGATGTTGCTGCCATCAAGTAATATGCTATGGCATGGTGCCAGGTACTCACAAGTTATGCCATCATGTTGCTCAATCCCAAGACTGATCTGCATCTTGATGTAGCATTGAAGCAGAGCTCCTTACTGAGTATTCTTTTTAAAAAAACTAATGTAATAGTTTATGAATGAATAGTGTTGAGGACTATGGAAGTATGTGCACTGTGGTGTGCACCATGTAAAAGTGGTTTACACACTTCCCATTATTAGTTTGAGTTCTTTCCCAACTCCTTGCATTGACATCTGGTTTGAGTAACAAGCCTGGCACAAAGACTTGCCCGAGCTTTATAATCAGTTCTGTGAGCAGCTAATTTATTATCAAGACAGTGATAACTCTTGTTCTCCTGTGAGACCCTGCATCTACGTCAGCTGTAACCAGTCATTCTTCCCACTCTTGTCTTAATTTTCCCCAGTTTTCTTCTGACCTGGAGAGAAAGTGAACATATCTGCCAACAGGCAGGAAAGCATGAAACTTGGGCATGCAACATGCAACAAATTTCATGTCGGCACTTCTCTCACCCAATCTCTGCAAGTGAGTGGACTGCAGGTCCTCTGTGGTCAGGAGCTTACCTTTGCTGCCCAGTCTCTATTAATCGATAGCATTACTCAGTAATAACAAGAAAACTTTGCCCCGTTTGTGAACTGGATACTATAATCTGATATGTGCCCCCATGTGCATTTCTCATATTTTACAGAAGGGCTATGAGCACTATCATCAAATAATGCTAATTATTAATCAAGAAGTTGGTTTGTTTAACTTAAAATACAGGTCTGGACAAAATACAGTTTTCAACAAAATTCTCTTGGCCCTATTAACATCAGAATAAACATGACACAAGCATTGCTGCTGATATGGACCTAGCCTTATATCTGTATCTTTTTAAAAGATTCACTTGTGGGATGTTGGCATTATTGGCAGGGGATGAGTTACTCACAACAGAATATTCAACCTCTTGATAAAAATAAAAAACTGCAGATGCTGGAAATCCAAAACAAAAACAGAATTACCTGGAAAAACTCAGCAGGTCTGGCAGCATCGGCGGAGAAGAAAAGAGTTGACGTTTCGAGTCCTCATGACCCTTCAAGAGAACTGAGTGAATCTAAGGAGAGGGGTGAAATATAAGCTGGTTTAAGGTTGCGGGGGTGGGGGGTGGTTGTATGGACAAGCAAGCAGTGATAGGAGCAGATAATCAAAAGTTGTTACAGACAAAAGAACACAGAGGCGTTGAAGGTGGTGATATTATCTAAAAGAACGTGCCAATTAAGAATGGATGGTAGGGCACTCAAGGTACAGTTCTAGTGGGGGTGGGGTGGAAAGGCTAGCAGGGCATAAAAGATTTAAAAATAATGGAAATAGGTGGGAAAAGAAAAATCTATATAAATTATTGGAAAAACAAAAGGAAGGGGGAAGAAACAGAAAGGGGGTGGGGATGGAGGAGGGAGTTCAAGATCTAAAGTTGTTGATTTCAATATTCAGTCCGGAAGGCTGTAAAGTGCCTAGTCGGGAGATGAGGTGCTGTTCCTCCAGTTTGCGTTGGGCTTCACTGGAACAATGCATCAAGCCAAGGACAGACATGTGGGCAAGAGAGCAGGGTGGAGTGTTAAAATGGCAAGCGACAGGGAGGTTTGGGTCATTCTTGCGGACAGACCGCAGGTGTTCTGCAAAGTGGTCACCCAGTTTACGTTTGGTCTCTCCAATGTAGAGGAGACCGCATTGGGAGCAACGAATGCAGCAGACGAAGGTGGGGGAAATGCAAGTGAAATGCTGCTTCACTTGAAAGGAGTGTTTGGGCCCTTGGACGGTGAGGAGAGAGGAAGTGAAGGGCCAGGTGTTGCATCTTTTGCGTGGGCATGGGGAGGTGCCATAGGTGGGGGTTGAGGAGTAGGGGGTGATGGAGGAGTGGACCAGGGTGTCCCGGAGGGAACGATCCCTATGGAATGCAGATTGGGGGGTGGGGGGGGGCGGGAGAGTGAAGGGAAGATGTGTTTGGTGGTGGCATCATGCTGGAAATGGCGGAGGATGATCCTTTGAATGCGGAGGCTGGTGGTGATAAGTGAGGACCAGGGGGACCCTATCATGTTTCTGGGGTGGAGAAGAAGGTGTGAGGGTGGATGCGCGGGAGATGGGCCGGACACGGTTGAGGGCCCTGTCAACGTCCGTGGGTGGAAAACCTCGGTTAAGGAAGAAGGAGGACATGTCAGAGGAACTGTTTTTGAAGGTAGCGTCATCAGAACAGATGCAACGGAGGCGGAGGAACTGAGAGAATGGGATGGAGTCCTTACAGGAAGCGGGGTGTGAGGAGCTGTAGTCGAGATAGCTGTGGGAGTTGGTAGGCTTATAATGGATATTGGTGGACAGTCTATCACCAGAGATTGAGACAGAGAGGTCAAGGAAGGGAAGGGAAGTGTCAGAGATGGACCATGTGAAAATGATGGCGGGGTGGAGATTGGAAGCAAAATTAATACATTTTTCCAAGTCCCGATGAGAGCATGAAGCAGCACCGAAGTAATCATCGATGTACCGGAGAAAGAGTTGTGGAAGGGGGCCGGAGTAGGACTGAAACAAGGAATATCCCACATACCCCATAAAGAGACAGGCATAGCTGGAGCCCACGCGGGTACCCGTAGCCACACCTTTTATTTGGAGGAAGTGAGAGGAGTTGAAGGAGAAATTGTTCAGTGTGAGAACAAGTTCAGCCAGACGGAGGAGAGTAGTGATGGATGGGGATTGTTCGGGCCTCTGTTCGAGGAAGAAGCTAAGGGCCCTCAGACCCTCCTGATGGGGGATGGAGGTTTAGAGGGATTAGACGTCCATGGTGAAGAGGAAGCGGTTGGGGCCAGGGAACTGGAAATTGTTGATGTGACGTAAGGTGTCAGAGGAGTCACGGATGTAGGTGGGAAGGGACTGGACATGGGGAGAGAGAAGGGAGTCAAGATAACGAGAAATGAGTTCCGTGGGGCAGGAGCAAGCTGACACAATTGGTCTACTGGGACAGTTCTGTTTGTGGATTTTGGGTAGGAGGTAGAAGCGGGCTGTCTGAGTTTGGGCGACTGTCAGGTTGGAAGCTGTGGGAGGAAGATCCCCGGGGGAGATGAGGTCAGTGACAGTCCTGGAAACAATGGCTTGATGTTCAGTGGTGGGTTCTAGGTCCAGGGAGAGGTAGGAGGAAGTGTCTGTGAGTTGACGCTCAGCCTCCGCGAGGTAGAAGTCAGTGCGACAGACAATAACAGCACCACCCTTGTCAGCGGGTTTGATGACAATGTTGGGGTTGGACCTGGGAGAATGCTCCCAATGCGGTCTCCTCTACATTGGAGAGACCAAACGTAAACTTGGCGACCACTTTGCAGAACACCTGCGGTCTGTCCGCAATAATGACCCAAACCTCCCTCTCGCTTGCCATTTTAACACTCCACCCTGCTCTCTTGCCCACATGTCTGTCCTTGGCTTGATGCATTGTTCCAGTGAAGCCCAACGCAAACTGGAGGAACAGCACCTCATCTCCCGACTAGGCACTTTACAGCCTTCCGGACTGAATATTGAATTCAACAACTTTAGATCTTCACCTCCCTCCTCCATCCCCACCTCCTTTCTGTTTCTTCCAATAATTTATAAAGATTTTTCTTTTCCCACCTATTTCCATTATTTTTAAATCTTTTATGCCCTGCTAGCCTTTCCACCCCACCCCTACTAGAGCTGTAACTCTTTCGAGTACAAACACGTTTCCATCTGTTCCTATACAGATGAAGTTACATTGTTTCATAGTTTGCCATTGTGAGATTTGAACTTTTGATCTTGGGGCTACAAACCCAGTACCATAACCACTTGGCTATTTAGGCCAAGCCAAAGCTCAATATTCCCTGATTGGGAATCGAATCCGGGTCGAGGCGATGAGAGCGCTGAATCCTAACCACTAGACCACCACGGAGGCTCCCACTAGAGCTGTACCTTGAGTGCCCTACCACCCATTCTTAATTAGCACATTCGTTTAGATAATATCACTACCTTCAACACCTATGTGTTCTTTTGTCTGTTACATCTTTTGATTATCTACTCCTATCACTGCTTGCTTGTCCGTACAACCACACACACACACCCCACTCCCCCATCTTAAACCAGCTTATGTTTCACCCCTCTCCTTAGATTCACTTAGTTCTGTTGAAGGGTCATGAGGACTCGAAACGTCAACTCTTTTCTTCTCCGCCGATGCTGCCAGACCTGCTGAGTTTTTCCAGGTAATTCCAGGTTTTTATTCAACCTCTTAACTGCTCTTGTAGCCACAGTATTTATACAGCTGGTCTAGTTCAGTTCTTGGTGGGTCATTCCTCTTGGACTGCAGACTGTGGTGGGTATAACATTGCTAATGCCTTAAATCTCATGGGTGGTTAGACTCTCTCCTGTCTGTGCTGGTCATTGCCTGGCACTTCTGTCACATGAATGTTGCTTGCCACTTTTCAGTCCTTTCCTCAATATTGTTCTGGTCTTGCTACATGTGGGCATGGACCTGTTTCATGGAGAAATGCAATTAGAACAGAACACTGCTATCATCAGTGAACATTCCCATTTCTGACCTTATGATGGAAGGAAGATCATTGAAGTAGCTGAAGATGATTGGACCTAGGACATTGCCCTGATGTCCTGGGGCTGTGATAGTTGACTTCCAGCAACCTGAACCTGAGAAGGTTATTGGTGAATAAGCGTAGCTGGATACCACTATCATCTAAACCTTTCATAACCTTGCTGATTGTCAGTCGGTTGATAATGCATCAATAACGGGATTGGATTTGCCCTGTTTTTTGTGGACGGGGCATCCACAGTCACTTTTCCACTTTGGATAGGTGCCAGTGTGGCAGCTGAATTGAAACAGCTTTGTTAGAGGCACAACTAAGTCTTGGTGCATAGGTCATCTGCACTACAGCTGGGATTTTGTTAGGGCCCATAGTCTTTACTAAATCCAGTGTGCTCAGCCAGCATGACCCTTAAAAGGGAAAATCATGCTTAACTAATTTGCTGGAGTTTTGTGAAGAGGTAACAACAAAGGTCAGTGGGGGTAATGCTGTTGATCTGGTGTACTTTCAAAAGACATTTGATACAGTGCCACACGACAGACTTGCGAGAAAAGTTATTGCTCATGGAATAAAAGGAACAGTAGCAACGTGGATACAAAGTTGGCTGAAAAGTAGGAAGTAGAGAGTAATGGGGGTCAATGGATATTTTTTGGGCTGGAGGAAGGTTTGTACTGGAGTTCCCCGGGATCGGTATTGGGACCCTTGCTTTTCATGATATATATTAACGATCCAGATCTTGGTGTGCAGGGGACAATTTCAAAGTTTGTGGATGATATGAAGCTTGGCAGTGTTGTAAACTTTGAGGACAACAGTGTGGAACTTCAAAGACATAAACAAGTTGGTGGAGTGGGCAGATAGGTGGCAGATAAGTTTAATGTGGAGAAGTATGAAGTGATGCATTTTGGTAGGAAGAACATGGGCAGACAAAATAAATTTTGAAGTGGGTGCAGGAGCAGAAAGACCTCGGTGTATATGTGCATAGATCATGAAAGGTGGCAGGTCAGGTGGAGAGAGCAGTTAATAAAGCATATAGTACCCTGGGCTTTATTAATAGGAGCATAGAGTACAAGAGCAGGGAGGTTATGCTGAATTTAGATAAGACACTCGTTGGACCACAGTTGGAATATTGTGTACAGCTCCAGGCACTACATTATAGGAAGGATGTGGACATGGGCAGAAGAGGTTTCAAGAATGATTCCAGGGATGAGAAACTTCAGCAGAGAGGATATATTGGAAAGGCTGGGACTGTTCCCCTTGGAGAGAAGAAGGCCAAGGTGAGATTTGATGGAGATCATAAGAAGGCTGGACAGAGTTGATAGGGAGAAGCTGTTCCCACACGTAAAAGGATCAAGAACGAGAGGGCACAGATTTCAAGTTATTTGTAAAAGAAACAAATGTAACATGAGAAAACACCTTTTTGAATGCACTGCCTGGAAGTGTGGTGGAAGCAGGTTCAATTGAGGTATTCAAGAGGGCATTAGATGATTGTTTCTATTCAAATAATGTGCAGGCATACAGGAAATAGGCAGGGCAATGGCAACAGGCCATAATGCTCATTTGGGGAGCTGGTGCAAACACGATGGACTGAAATGCTAGAGCAGCCTGACTTGGATCACCTACTTGGTTTTCCTGGCTGGAGGCACTTATAAACTAGGCTTTTGACGTTTGCGCTCATGTACTGGGTTGTGCCATCATCGTGGTTTGGATATTTATGAACCATCACCTCTCGTTAGTTGTTTAATTGTTCACTATTCATGACTGGATGTAACAGGACTACAGAGCTTTGAGCTGATCGATTGCATATGCACGTTGCTGTGTGACCGTACAGAGAGGGAACAATCGGGAATGTACAGCACCTGGATCAAATGGTTCATGCCAAACAATGCTTGGCTACACATACAAAAAGAAGGAAGGGGGAATGTTGGCTGTAGGATTGCTTAGCTTTGTCTGTAGCATGTCACATGTGTTGTAGCTTCACTGGGTTGGTACCTCATTTTTTAGTACGCCTGATGTTGCTTCAGGCACGCACACTCTCTTTGGCCCTCACTGAACCAGTTAGTCATCTGGCTTGAAGATGATAGGGTGAAGGATATGCTGGGCCATGATGTAACATGCTGATGGAATACAATCTACTGCTTCTGATGGCCTCAGCACCTCAGCCCAGTTTTGATCAGTGAGATCTGTTAATCTATCCCATTGAGCCTATCGGCAGTTTCATGCAACACAATAGAGAATGTCCTTGGTATGAAGAGGGGCTTTGCACCCAGAGAGACTGTATGGCCATCACTTGCACTAATACTGTCATGTGCAGCTACATCTGTGACAGGCAGTTTGGTGAGGATGAGGTTAAGCAGCTTTTTCTTTCATATTGATTCTCTTGCCACCTGCCGCAGGCCCAGTCTGGTAACTATATCCTTATGGACTTGAGCAGCTCTGTCAGGTGGAATTATTGAGCCACTCCTGGTGATGGACATTGAAATTCCTAGAGTATAACCTGTACCCTTGCTACCTTTAGTATCTCTCCCAAGTGGTGTTCACCAAGGAAGAGTGATTCCCCTAGCTGTATGATTCTAACCTGAGAGGGAACAATAGTTGTTTCCACTTAGAAAACAATGTGCCCTACTGTTAATTAGACAGAAAAATCAAACATTTAAACTCAAACCATACCCCAGTTCTCTATGCCTGGGGATCGGCCTGTTGAATTGCCAATTAAACTTGCTTCCACCCACCTCTGTTGGGCCTCTGGGTAGTCAACCTAGTATGAATGAAACCTTTCTAATTTACTGCATGAATGTATGCAGGAATATATTTAACTAGTCTCCGTTGTCTTAAGCTGCTGTATTATGCTAGAAACACTATTCTGGATAGATGCACCATTCTGGATAGACAGCTTGAGTTCTAGTGTGTGTTGTGGAAGATGTGTTATAAATGTATTCACTTGTAAGTGGAATTGAACTGGAAACACCCTGGGGAATTTCAAGTAATTTATATTAGGTTAAATGATCAAAAATCCCTAAATACGATTGCTGACAAGAAAAAATGACGAGGCAAAATCTTCCTGCTTTGCAGCAGAATTTGATGAAATATCTTACGAAGTAAAGGATGTAAACTTATTGGAACCAATTTTGCAGGAGAAAAAAAAATCTCTCAAACAGTTGCACTTTAATCTTTGGCCTCAAATTGTTTCCATTGCTTCCTTTAATTGCCAGCACTTGACCCCAGTTTATACAGCATAAAATGTTCTTTTTAGACAAGCTAGGTTTGGAAAGAAGGAATCTAATTGCAGTACTGGGTGTTTTTTCACCATTCAAATTGCAGTACTGGGTGTTTTTTCACCATTCAAATGGATGCAATGTGAAAATTTCACCTACCGAAATAACTGTACCGAAGTCCCAGTGGCAGTGTTGGAAAGTATGTTGTTCCTGAAGCTCCAAGGTCGAGAGAAGAATCCCATTTGCACAACAGAGTATGTCTTCCCAACACCTTGACTGCCCCATCTCGCTACGTGTGTAAATATCTCATGTTTTTGTCCACTACCATACCCTGACGAATTACTCCTACCATTTATCATTCACTAAAGTAGTGCTTGTCTGTCTTATGTTTGATTTTTAAAAAACGTATTTTACCCTTTGCACGAACATTACTTCAAAGTCAGGTCATTGTGAAGCTCACTGGCCCTTCCTCTTTGTCACCTATATTACGCTCTTTCTATATATTCTGTCTTTCTATTGGCATGTTAAACATTGCTTCACCGCGTTTTATAGGCATTGAGTTTGTTGGTTATTAGTTGCAGTCCCTTTGAATCTATTTGAACTAATTTAATTCTCTTCCCCTTACAATAACATTTATCTACACTTTTTGTGCTCTATAATTCTTCTAATAAATTCATTTTGCCATTTGTCTGCCTCCTTGCATGAGTTATCTTTAGCAGTGTCTGCTGTTTCCTATTATCACTATCCCCATTTGATAGATCTGATGGTTGAAATATGGGGTGTTGTAACTCGAGTTGCTGCCTTATGTATGAGCTGCTGTGAAGATTGAGCGTGACAGTGTTGAAGACCATCTGCTTGAGATGAAGCTGGACCATCTGTGATTGGCTCTTATCTGTAGCTCCAACGGCAGATCAGCTGGTAACAGGCGTTGCAGATATAGCTTTACTGTTCTCAGGCTAGCTATAAATATGTTGTAGTTTATTGTGGCCACTCCGACTTCTTCCCTCCTCTCCTCTCTCTCATGGAAAAGTAAGTTGTAGGAAGTGCAGAACTGCAAACAGTGCCTTTACATTTTTGTTCAGTTTTCTTCCCTTCTGAAGGCTTTGACTCTGTATAATGTTTCCTAATTTCATCCTTTTTTTGGGAACCATCTGTCAAGTCACACCGACCAAGAAAGTAAGCTCGCTGTTTAGGAGTTGTCTCTGGATCCAAAGAACTTCATACAGCTTTGTTAAATCAATTTGTTTTTGGTTTGGATCTATTGCTGTATAATCATTCACATATTTATGTACTTCCATTCCAACCATTAATTAGAAGAAATGTCTTCAATGTTGTAACATTAGCTGCTTCCCAAGGTGATTTGCCTGTTGGCACTAGGCTTGCGTGTGAGGATTGACTACTAGAATGAGACACGGAATGTGACCCAATGCCTGTGAAATACTACCTCACTGTAAGCTGACATCTTCAGGGGAGGAGGTGATTGCACTGAGACACAACAACTGGAAGCCGAGCAGCACATTTTTCCAAATTGTGACACAAATTTCACTGGTGAATCCAACAGAATTTTGACTTAAGCATTTGGAGCTTGTTGTTGTATCTCCATAGACAGTCTGCTGATGTGCTTACACCGTGCCTGCACACCTAGCAGTGGCAGGTTGAGGATGAGCAACTACCTTGGATCCAAGATTCAGGCTGGGAGAAAAGGGACAATAAATATGGTAGAGAAAAAGATTTGGAATTATGCAGCTTTCTGAAGTAGTAATACCAGTAAATCTACTGTTTAGTTTTTATGTTGAGTGATTGGAATCTTATTTCCTACAAAACCCTGAAGGCCCTATAGGTTTGGATGATGCCTTCCCTTATATAAAGATGGTGTATACGCTAGTAGAAGTTCTAAAATGGTTCGATGTACAGTACCCAAAGGTCATACTGTTGGGTTGAATTCTATTTTGGAGCATGGTTGACATCATCGTTATGTATTGTATTATTGTTTACCACTATCTCTGAACTCAAATTCATTATGGTTTTCTCTCTGCTTCACTGAATATCGTTCTGATGAAAACTAAAGGACATTTCAAATATATGATGGCTTCTTTCCTCTGCATTATTCATTGTTCTGCACCCCTTGATTTTGGCTTTTAATTTCATCGCTATTCTTGATATGTTTCCAGCAAAGATACAAATGAGGTGAGATGCATCTCCCATCCCTCACCATCTCCTCTCCTCCAACTCCCACCACCCCATCCCTCACCATCTCCTCCGCCCCCCCCCCCGCCCTCATAAAAAAAAACACAACCAGACCTAGTCTCTTTTGTTTAATAATATGCCAGGTATTGGGTGTTGAGCTGTTGCTTGATCCCAGCCTTTACAGGGCGTGGAATTAATGTAAGTCATGTGCTGGTAGGCCCAAAACAACTGTTACAACAAAATATATAATTGTTCGAAAGACATTTGTTGCCAGTATTGTTGCTGAATCCAATCCAGTCCTGTCCTCACTAATTTCTAGAACAGTCCCACTCTGAGTATGGATAAGCTCTGCCCTCATTCTCGCTCACTCTCTCTCTCTCTCTCTCTCTCGAGCTGTAGCAGGAATACTATACCACTGTTTGCATATTGGACTATTGGTGATGCTAACTGTGGCAAAATGGGCCTAGGGCACTTAAAGAGCCTTTACATTTACATGGAACTTGATCTTGATTGTTGCAGGCTGATCCTACTCACTGGTGTACTGATCTTGATCTGATCCCCAGATGGGGAGGTGATGTTAATGGAAGTAACAGTTTGGTATGGTAGCATGTATTGTAGTGGTCTTGTTGGGCTAAGGAGGGACACTGTTGCGGAGGGGAAGCTCTATATGAACATACAAATGAGGAGCAGGAGTAGAACAGTCGGCCCCTCGAGCCTGCTCTGTCATTCAATAAGATCATGGCTGATCTAATTTTAACCTCAACTCCATATTCCTGCCTATCCCCCATAACCTTTCACCTCTCTATGCTGCAAGCACCCAGATCTGAGAGAATGTGAGAGAATATTTGATTTCCTGCTGCCAGGCTGGTTTGATCTGAAAAGGTGTCACTCAAAACCAGCACCATGAGGAAACAGGGAAATGATTGGTGGCATTTGCTGTGCTGAGGTTTGATTTTCTTGTTGCTGGGTTGAGAAATCCTGATTTTTGGCAGACTTCTGACTTTTCAATTTGGAATTCCACTTTTTGAAATGCTCTTCCGATCTCCACCTCCCATTCTCGATTGTCCTTTGCTTCACTTTGCAGATACGTACTCCAGCAAGGCCAGGCTCTGTTGCTAGTATGGTCTAAACCCTGAATTACATGCACCAACTGCATGAAATGCTAAGATCACTTTGGTGATTTTAAGCAAATGCATTGATCCACTGTCTTGATGATAATAGGAAGTCAATAGAAGAAATCTAATACTGCTATCCAATTGAAATTTAGTAATTCCACTCATTTTAAGTGACATAAAAGCATTTGCATTTTACTACAGATAATAAAAAGTGCTATACAATTTTCTGACCCCTCACGCTGCAGTGAGTTTGCTGTTTTATGCTATAATGTGTACATAATTCCTTGTAACAAATTTTCGGACCTTTTTGTCTTCATCCAGTCATCCCTGTTGTTGCTGCAATTGGCTGCTGCCAACCTGGGTCTAAAACACCAGGAATCAGGCACAGAGCACAGAGTGACTATACAAACAGGTCGTTCAGCCCCTCGAACCTGTTCCGCCATTCTGTTCTAAAATGGTTGATAACCACCTCAACTTCATATGCCCTCTTTTTATTCCATATCTTTTCATAGCCTTACCCAATTGAACATTTCAGTTGACCCATTTTAGGAAAGATTTACACCATTCAATGAAAAATAATGGCCTAGCTCTAATTTCAAGATTATGCACCTTGTCCCAGATTTTCCCACAGAGGAAATAGTTTTTCCATCTCTACTCTATCAAAATCCCTTTACCGTTTTACATGGCACAATTCGATCACTTCTCATCTTTTAAACTCAAGGGAATATATGAACTCAAGTTCATGCAATCTGTCCTCATAATTTAACACTTTTAGCCCTGATATCAGACTGCTGAATCTGTGCACCTCCAAGCTTCCTTGAGGTGTGGTGCTCAGAATTGAACACAATACTCCAGCTGAGGTATGACTCATACTCTTTACATAACTTCCTGTCCCCTGTATTTCAGCCTTTGAGATGAAAACTAATATTCCATTGAATGCTAAATGAAATTTAGTAAGGAAAGTGAGGTGATATATTTGAGTACAAATAATGAAATAACAGCCAGTAAATGGTGAAACCTTTGAAAAGAAGTAGAGACAAAGAGACTTTGGTACTGATACAGATGGTTTTGTAAGTTGGAGGACAAGTTGATACTTTTTTTTAAAACATAAATTTTATATAAAAATTGTTGAAGGATTTATAGATAAAAACATCGGGTACAAAACTATGGCTTGACTAAACCTGACCACATCATTGGTTAAGCCACAGTTGGAATACAGTTCAGTTTTAGGTGCCTTGTTTTAAGAAGCCTGTCAAGGCCATAGAGATGTTATTCTGCACACTCTCTAGGATGATAGATGAGAAACTGTATTAAGGAGGAGGGACTAGAGAAATTAGGGCAAAGAATGTTAAAATGAGCCCTGACAGGGGGTTTCATTATGAGGGGTTTATTTCCACTGCCTTTGAGCAAATGCAGTCTTCATTAAGAGGTTTGGTGAAATGTTTTAACACTGTGGATGGCAGGACATAGAATGCTGTACCAGAAGCCATAATGGAAGCAGAATCCAGAATAATTTTTATTAAATTTTTTTTATTAAAATATCATCAGTTTGGATGATATCCGTTTTAAATTTTTTATTAAAAAGTGGAAAAAAGTTTGGAAGTGAAAACATTTAAAAGGTGGTGGGGAAAGGAATTGGGACTATTTAGAGAACTCCTTCAGAGGACATTCACAGGCTTGACTGGTCGAATTGCTGTTTGTTTTGCTGTAAGCTTCTCTGAACACCCACATCTCAGCCTGTTAATATTTTAAATAAATTAACTGCATGGGTGAGTTTGTTGGTTCTGTAGGAAAGTTCAGGCTTCAGGACCCAATCTATATTTGTGCTTTACACCTGCCTGTGCTCTGAAATTGTGTCGTGCAATGTCGTACATTGGTAGCCACCCTGCATATTTTATAGATATAGAATAAACATGGAGTTTGTGTTTGGATGATATCTGTTTAATAGTTTGACAGCTTGTAAGCCAGTGAAGGTTGAGTGGATTCACTGATTGGAAGCAATTTTTATGCAAATTGAAAGCTGCTGACCGTAAACATAGAATCCCCACCCGCCCTTAGACCCAAAGTGGTTCATCCTTGTCATGAGAGGGTTAGAGTAAGAACTGTGGGAAGTGCTATCTTTTGGACAACGTTAAACTGAGGCTCCGTTTGTCTCCTCAGATGAACATGAAAGATCTCATACTATCTTGAAGATGAGCAAGGGAGATTTCCCTCATGTGCTGAAGATATTTATCCCTCAACCAGCATGCAAAAAGTATGGTCATTCCTGGTCATTTCTCTCAATGCTGTTTGTGGGAGCTTGCTGTGAGCAAACTGATTGGTACATTACAACAGTGACAACATTTCAAAAAAGAAGTGCTTCTTTGTTTATAATTGGCTTTGGGACCTGAACTTGCAAAAGGCTCTTAAAAGTTCTCTTAATTGCTGGGCAGCACTGAGCATTCCCCCATTTGCATGTCAAGCAGAAATACTGAAGGTGAATTAAGAAAGGTTGGCAATGTGAATTTAAGAGCCTGTGGCTGGCTTCCCAGCTGTGGGCCTTTTGTTAGCAGTGACATGGTGAGTGAGCATGCCTCTTTAATTACAAGGCAGTGGAAATATCTTCTAATGGTAAAGTCAAATGCACTTTTTTAAAAAATGGCTTCCATTTATTTATATTGCACCACCGAACAGGATTTTTAAAAATAAGTAAATTCCCCTTCCTTCACTCCCTCCCCCAGCTGCCAAAGGAGGAGTCGTTGCCAAAGTCTGGAGGTGGCTGCAAATAGCAACTGTCAGCTTAACAAGTGTGCCTGTCCTTTTTGGCATCTACAAAGCCCTCCTTGGCTCTCACTGCCATTTTCCAGTCATCTTGAAGTTGCAGATCCCCAGGGAGAGGGGGGAGGCAGTTCTAGACCTCTGCCAGGAGAACTCTTAAGAGTCGCATTAACTGTGTGTTTGTGTTACATAATTTTAAACACATTCTGGAGTTCATTTTCCAGGACTCTCCTCTGTTGCCTTTTGGTGGCCATAGGGAGGCTCTCCTCTCCAAATGAAATCCAATTCACAACCATGCCTTGATCAGGCTGCTCCCTTTGGCAATTTTTCTGGATGCAGCAAGTTGGTTGTCAAAATCTTCTATGAAGCGCACTAAAGATTCTTAGATAAAAACAAAAAAAAAACAAAAAAACTGCGGATGCTGGAAATCCAAAACAAAAACAGAATTACCTGGAAAAACTCAGAGTTCTGTCGAAGGGTCATGAGGACTCGAAACGTCAACTCTTTTCTTCTCCGCCGATGCTGCCAGACCTGCTGAGTTTTTCCAGGTAATTCTGTTTTTGCTAAAGATTCTTATTCCTCTTGGATGCAACCTGGATTGCAGTGGTTCACAACCTGGATTGCAGTGGTTCAAGTAGTAGTTCTACCACCTTATCAGGTAAACAAGGGATGGATGGATGGACAATAAATGCCTTGTTCCATGAGTATGCTCTCCCCTTTTCCCCAGTATAATTGGCAGAAGCATCCTTATCCAATCCAATCTTCTGGTGTATCTAGAAAATGACTGCAGCAGTTATTCTGTCCTAGGGAGTACCTTTATCAAACTTGACCTAATGACCATCATGGATCACTAGTTAGAGATCCGTAATTGAAATGTGACTGATCATTCTCCCTCTGTTGGGAACTTATCTGTGTAACTCAGCACAGCAGTAACCAACTGAGCAAGTGGGCCTAGGTGGCAGGAGAGCATTTTTATGTGATGGATTCAGTTGGTGAAACCTCAGGTTATAGGTAACTGCACTGTGTGGGCATTGTACATATTAATCAACTACAAGAATTATCTGTATTTCTGGCAAATAAATCCTGGCGTGTTTATCGTTTACTGGTTGTGCTATATATATTGACACTAGTATCTCCTCAGTAACATGAAATTTCATTGGAATTTCACCAAACTAGTGTATTAATTAGTCAACTTAATTTCTCCCCTTTACAAGGGAGCATTTTCTGATCCCAACATCCTGGTGTTGTAGAAAAGTCTTATTAATGTTACAAACGTATTTGATTTCAATGTGTGACATAACCTGTAAAATGGTGTGAAGTATTTGACATGGAAGAAAAATAGTCAGTGGTTTAATTCCAGGAATTGTTTTAATTGTATTTTTGAACCCGATCACAGAATGGAATTTGCTTTAAAGGAAAAGCCTTTTGGTGAATGAAAACATTGACATGAACACCCCGAGACACATCAGCATCACCCACCTAAAGAAAAATGTCAGGGGTGTAACCTACAATCTCTTGAGCCCTGAATTGAACTACAAGACCCCCATCTAGTCCATCACCTGCCCCATAAGCTTGGACTTCTGAAATTATTGCCCACCACCTTGACTACTTCCACTCACATTGTCCTGACTATTTCTTTACTGAGGGCAGGCCTCCAACCTGCCTATCCACGCTGACATGCTATCCTATTTCTCTATCAACCCTGTTCCCACTGACGTCCACTAATTTTCCATCCCTAGAATGCTTTGATGTACAAATCCCACCCAGCCTCAGTCTACATGTGCAGACTTCTTTCTCTTTATGAACCTGCTTGTACCACTTAACTCTGTCTGCTATGTATTCTTGCTCCTCTTCCCCTTCAGATCCTTCAACTGTATTGCCCTCAGATTCTACAGTTCTCTTTCCAATCCCCTTTGTTTCCGACCTTCCTGTAGCCCCATAAAAATACTGTTGCCACCTCACCGCTTGTCACGTTTCTAAGGGATGTATCACCAGGTGGGTGATTTTGTTTAAAGGCAGGTTATTAATTATCATTGTTAATGATTAAAACTTATCTGGCACTGCTTTGGAAGTGGGGGGATGTGAGGAGAAGGTATTTTAGCTTCTTAAACAAAGTAGATCTTCTATTCCTCACTCTTCCTGAGAGCAGCCGTCATTTAGCTTGCGGCTTCATTAGTGACAACCTAACATTCCTCTTGCATCACTCATCCTTCCTGCACCTTCAAGAAAGCATAGTTTTATTTCTTGCTGGTTGTGAAGATCTAGTGCAAAATGAGGCTGAAAATTCCCATGCAAAAACCTCATAATTTGACATAAAATGTGTAGGGAAGGGTCTTCCTCTGAAAGCAGAACACAGGGAGTTTTGCCCTAAGCTCAGCCAGTCTTCTATCTGGTGTTTAAAGTGTAAAGTGGGAGATGATGAGTAATTGGAACAACTGAATTTGGCCTCCAGTTCTTGTCTTGGTGTATTATCTTTCCTGCTCACAGCTTGGACCAGTAATAGAATGTGTACATCAGTGTATCAATGACCAACTCCATGTCAACACATTAAGTTGGGGGGCGGGGGGGTGATGGTGGTGGTGGTGGTTTATGGGATCTTGGAGAATGGTAGCTATTTATTGACTGAAGTTATGATCCACTCTTTACATCCCATTTAAAGTTCAAAGTAGCCAATACAGCATGGAAACTGTTGACCGTATCTTGTGGCTGAGTTTTAAGCCCATTGAGATGTAGATATCATTCAGAATCTAGCAATAAAGAGCCATGCAGCATGTTCAAGACAGGAGCTGCAAGAGAGAGGTGAAACAGAGAGCTGTTTCTCTTGCATCCAATGCTCCCCATCAACTTCACGCTTATCGTGTTAAGCACATCGCCATGGGAAAATGTCTGACCTGTGGCGGAAGGGTCAGCATCAAAAACTAACTGACAACACGTGTTTTGTGTATCATGCTGCTACTTGCTGTGTTGATGACAGTTGTGGAATTTTGTGACATAGAAAATCTACATGAATTATCATAGGCTAGAACCTGCAGGGTAGATATTACATAGTTCATAGGGCAGTATCTGTAGTGCAGGAAAATCCCATCTTTCGGCTCATTTTATGGTGAGTAGTACCCCCACTGCCCCCACCCCTCCGCCACCCCAAGCCCCTGGCGTATGTGCATGGCAGCCCCCGCAGCTTCTTTACTTACCATTTCCCCTTGCACATGCCAGTGAATGCCTCTCTCCTCCTCTCCTATTAATTTGTGTTTCCTCTTGGTTGCCCTTAATAAATCTTTCAGCCAAATGCATGCTTTGTTCTCATTCTCCTTCATTGGACTCTACAACTCTACAGCTCCCACACTTTCCCCCTTCCCTGTTCTAAATGGAACGTAATTATAAAAATAAAAATGACTGCTCCATTGGCATCTAAGCGAAAAGACTAGTTAATATTCCATTTGGGACTGAGGTTTGCTCCTGTGTATGTGTGAGAAGAAGTAAGATAGGAAATAGTTGTTTGGTAGTACCGGACTTGAGTATTGTTGAAAAAAGAGACATGCTGTTGAAGCTTTTTGTCTTGTACTCATCAGGACAGGTTTGCAAGAATGCCCAAGAATTGATATTCTTGTGAATCTGCCCTGATGAGTGCAAAATGAAAAGCTTTATCAGCATGTCTCTTTTTCCCACCATACTTAAGATAGGGAAGAAGACACTAATTCAGATTAAAGAAGGAAGACCTTGCATTTATATGGCACTTTTCACAGCCTTGGGATGTTTCAAGCACTTTACAGCAAATGCAATACTTTTGCAGTGTCGTCACTGCCATAATGTAGGAAATGCAGTAGCCAATTTGAACACAGCAAGCTCCCAATAACAGCAATATGATAGTGACATCGTAATCTAGGTTTTTCAATGATGTTGATTGAAGGATAAATATTGGCCAGGACACCAGGGAGAACTGCCCCGCTGCTCTTCAGAATAGTGCCATGGGATCTTTGGCAGATTGAGCCTCTGTTTAAAATCTTAGCTGAAAGGTATATGACAGCAGGGACAATGGGATTAGACTAGAGAAGGCAAGTTTAGGACAGATGCGAAATGTTGACTTTTCATAGTGATGAATGTGGATCGGACTGATGGGTGATGCAGTGGGGCAAAACCTTTTGGAATTATAGAAGAAATGGTTAGATTCTTCGCTGAAGGCGCCTGTCGGTTCTGAGGGGATGAGTAAATTTCCTGATTTTGTTTGCGTCATTCTCTGTCAGGTGATCACTATCACTGAATTGCACACTTGCTGCTTTGCCTTCCACTTTGCCACACATCATCATCCCCAGAGACAACCTTCCTGTCTCCATTCTGCTTTTCAGAAGGCTGGTGAGCACCATCCACGCCCTGGCACTGCTGCAATTTGTTCTCCACTACTGAAAAATGTGACACACAACTAATGAAGGCTCCCTCTACACTGTAGGTTGCCATCCAGGTGCTCTAGATGGCTCCTGAGTTAGAGATAGTGGGGATGGAGTAGATCTGTAGTGTCTGGTCTGGTGGTGCAAACTACACTGTTCGAGAAGTGTTAATTCAGTTGGTGGTATTCCTGTGACTTGAGTCCAACTGTGGTAGATTCAAGCCCCATTCCAGGTCTTCATCCTGTAATCAAGGTTCGGGCTTCAGTGCTTACTGAGTGTATTGCATTGTTGGAGGTGCTGTCTCTCAGATGTTAAACCATCATCTTGTTCTGATAGTTCTAGAGGTTGTGTTGTGTGTTTACATGTAATATATATATACAAAAATGCACCGGCATCAAAGAGGAGCAGGAACCCTTCGTATGCTAATCAACGTTTCTCCCTCCTCCTCCTCCACCACCACCACCAGCACCAGGAATGCAATGCTTGTCTGGTAATTTATCTAATTATTTTTGTGTGACCTCATTGTATGCAGATTGGCAGCTGCTTTTGTTTACATAGCAAGCAGCTACATTTCAGAAGTTAGTCACTGGAGGTGAAGCAGGTTCTGATATTCTGAGGATGTGAAAGGGTTGATGCAAATTCTTTCATTCCTAGTTATGAAGTTCCAATGCTACCTCCCCTGATTCGTATCATTGTATTAAAGTAACATTTATGGAAAAAGTCTCCCAGATGGCTCAATCTAATGAGCCATACAGATGAGAATGGTCTTGGGTTCCATCGTTGCTCTGTGCTGAGTCTGCATCTCTCATATAGGAAAGGGAAAGAAATCAGCCAACATTTCCTTTCTCGTTCCTGCATTACAGCAGTCGTACTTCATTGACTGTAAAGTGCTTTGGAACGCCGAGGCAAAGGTGGTATAGAAATGCAAGTTCTTTCTTTGACACCTACCTCTGATCAAATTTTTAGTCACCATTTCTAATGTCTCCACCTTTGACAAGGCAACCATTTTAACTTAATTATGCTCCTGTCAAGCACCTTGGAATATTTTTCTGTGTTAAAGGTGCTACTTAAGGGCATATTGAGGATAACTCATGCTGGAATGGAAGTCTGTGACATAAAAAGCAAAAGAAAATAAGAGCCAGTTTCATTTGGTCATCATCTCGAGCTGTGCATAAATTATATATTTCTCTAGAATGTCGCGATCCGCATCAGTTTGTTAGACGTTACGACTCATAGTGGTTGGGAAAGAAATCAGTTAATGTTGCCTCTCTAGGACACTAGTCAGTCACTCAACATTGGCAACCCTGCCATTCGGTGACGTTTGGGCATGGTGCCTCCGCTTGTCGAATAGTGAATAATTATTTACTCTCTAGGCTCTCATGGGAAGTGGTTGCTGTGGGACCTCACCTAAGTATGAGGGTTAGCACCTTTAGGTGGTGAAAGACATGACTGGGTGTAGTCAGTTGAATGGATCAAAAGGTGGTGGGTAGGATCTGGGCATTCATTTTGTGTTCGAAGGAGTTAAAGGTTTAAGTGGAAGTGTTCAGTCAACCCCTAAGAAACTCAGGAGGTGGAATCTTTGGAAAAACTGAGTTAGAAAGTTGTCCCGTTGACAGCTGGGTATTGTGCCTTGTGTGTGCCATAATTGATTCACTGTGTGTCTGGAGTTGAGTGAGATTGCTGCAGGATGTACAGACAGCTCACTGGAAGCTCGGACAGTAACAGCTGGTTTGAATTGGGAATGCTGCAGTTTTTAAGCGCGTATGAATATTGAGCCTCTTCAGGGATCAAATCCGATCATATTGAGTGAAATGTGCTGAATGAACAGCCTCCACCAGACTGGGTCCCATGTGAACTCTTGAGTTAGCTGCATTCTCCTCAAAGCAATGGCACAGCAAAAGTATTTGGTGAACTTTGTGCTCAAGTGCTGCGTAATGGAGCGCTCTCACTTTTAATACTTCATATTCATATGAACCATTCCTTAGTTAATTATCGTCTCCTCTGTGGAGCATTTAACCCCTGCTTTTCCTGTCTTATGCCGGATGAAACAAATAAGAGCTGTTAAGTATTTGGATTAGAAATTGCTTTCCTCTCTCTGATTTAAGGCTGAATCAGCATGTGATTAAGTGAACTCCATGCTTCACATCTTGTATTAAAAGTGCCCCTATAAGACTGATCTTCCATGCTCTCATGGAGCCTCGCCAGTCAGCTGTGTGGGGGCAGGGTAGCATCGCGGCTATGTTACTGGTTTAGTAATCTGCACTAATGATCCAGAGATGAGAGTTCAAATCCCATTCAACAGCTGGGGATTTTAAATACTGTTAGTTAAATACATCTGAAATAAAAAGGCAGTCTCAGTAATGGTGACTGTGAAATGACTGTTGTAAATGATTGTAAGAACCTACCTGATTAACTTTTGAGCTTTATGGATGGAAATCTTCCGTCCTTATCCAGCCTGGCCCACATGTGACTGCATACCCACAGCAATGTGATTGACTCTTAACTGCCCTCTGCAATATCCTAGCAAGCCACTCAGTTGCATCAAACAGCTATGAAAATGTTGAATAAGAATAAAGCCAGGCGGACCACTGTTATCTCTTGTGCAGATGCTCTTTCTCTGCCTGCCTTGCTCATGCTGTCACTCTGCTTCTACTCTAGTTCCTCCCCACCAGTTTCTATCCGTTGCAAATTTTCTGTGTTCAGGGCTGGCTGGTGGTCTCTTCTCCTGCCCTTGGGTGCCTGAGGCACTGAATGGGGGCAATTGAATGAGTTCCTGCCAACCCACTCCTTTATAAATGAATTAATTATGGAATTTTCCTTACTGGAGGTTATAAAGCACGATGGACCGTTGGGAAAGGTTCAGGAAATAGGCTGGTGCATTGACACAAATGGGTTGCAGGTACTTGTCCCTCTCTGCACATACTCATGTGTTTTGTTATGTTAATGTAGTGATAGGGAAGGTGATTGAAGTGCAGAGAAATATCTGAAAACAACTCTGGCGTAATGGGGAAGAAATGCGGTGGATGTCAAAAGGTGGGTGCAAATGGATAGCTCTCTTAGCCTGGTTCCACATCTTTGCTGTAAGAGCTGGAAAATCAAAGGTGCAGCTTCCTCGGGTTTGCTAGCTGTATATAGCTGGGTGTTGATGGAGTGCTGGGGAAAGTGGCATGGCAGCCTTCCTCTGACTAAGGGCTGGAGGTGAGAGAGGATGGTACTACCTATCAGATAAACATTTTTTATTTTTAGTTAGCTGACAGTCCCGTGTCTGATGGTTCAGTAGTTAAGCTCAGGTTGTTTTGAGTTCTCTTTGTGCAATCAGAGAAGTGAGGGAAAGCTGTTCAGTCAGTGGTGTCCGCTCTGCTTGTTTCCCACCCAGCTGTGGAATGTGGCATCATCTACAGGTTCATCTTTAATTATTGGTGGTAGGGGTGGGATGAGGAAACTGCTCTCTTTGAAGGCAGATGAGGAATGTGCTCATACAGTTCATGGGGAATTAATCACCCATCTGCCACAGCCCACTGCTGTGGCCACAACATGAAGCCAGTAAGTGGCTTGTTGCTCAAAGTGCCAAAACTATCAATTTTACAATGAACTACTGAGTCTGAAATGCACGGAACACGAAGGTTCAGCATTTATGCATTATTGTATGTAAAACGTTCAGCGTGTGGCTTCCATTGCAGCATTGACCTGTGCAACAGT
This sequence comes from Carcharodon carcharias, assembly GCF_017639515.1. Lineage (NCBI taxonomy): Eukaryota > Metazoa > Chordata > Chondrichthyes > Lamniformes > Lamnidae > Carcharodon > Carcharodon carcharias. Next base: position 51,877,270 of record NC_054485.1, on the reverse strand, counting down.
ACAGAGGTGCCTCATCTGATAGCTGCTTTTCATTAACAAGCTGTTTGATTGAAAGGGAGGGTGGGCAATAAAGCTGAACCGTGTCTTGTCACACATTTCCTAGCCCAAGGGAGGTGGGGATGGGCATCAGTTAGATGCAGGAGCCCCAGTTTCTCTCTTTATTTCTTCCCTATCTTAGGTGTTTTGAAGTAATCTGTCAGATCAAACAACAAAGTACAGATATGGATTGAAGCTGAGAACTTCAGGCCTGTGGGGTGCAGAAAAATCTTCTGATTAGTCTAGCAGTGTGACAGAGAGAGAGACTAGAGAGTATAGAACAATACTGTCATAAATTATCAATATTAATGGTTATTGGAGATGTTTCACCTCTGTCCTTTAATAGTCTTTAGTTTAAAACATTTGGATAATGCCCTTTTTAATTTGTAACTGTTCCATAGAATCAGATTATCACTTCTATTCCAGAATTGCTGCTTTTCAGTCATTTTTTTTGTTTCATACTATTTATTTGTTGACTTCAATCAGTAAATATCCCTTGGATGAACTTCATACAGGACAGTATATTGTGTCACAGAATTAACAGCATCGATACAGGTCATTAGCATGTAATGGCTTTTATGCACCACACAAATCCCCTCCCACCCTAATCCCTCTAACCCTATCAACATATCCTTCTTTTCTCCCTCATGCTTCCCCTTAAATATACCTATGCTGTTCAGCTGGAATGGTAGCAAATTGAACATTGTGTTGGCCTTCTGGTTTATGTTCAGCTAAAACATACTGTGCAGTGTTCACCGCTTTTTAAATTAATTCTTGGGATGTGTATCACTTGGCCAGGCCAGCATTTATTGCCCATCCCTGCTTGACCTTGAGAAGGTGGTAGTGAGACATCTCCTTGAACTACTTCAGTCCATCGGAACGTTTGTATGGCCCATGTGCAGGCCTTTGCTTGGCCTGCACTGTGGGGCATGTTGAATGAGGGATTTGAGTGGTTTATTCTGTTGATTTGAGCTTCTTCACAACAATTTTGCTTTGTGATCATAGCAAAAGGCAGTTCCAAAAACCAACCCAAGCCTCCTATGAACAAAAATGTGCTCCATTTGGGCCATAAGAAGGATAGTGAGCCATAGGACACACCATGGTATCAGTCATGGTTCAGTTGGCAGCACTGTTGTCTGAGTCAGAAGGTTTGGTTGGGGGGGTGCGGGGTGGTGGGGTGAATAGTTAAGTCCCACTCCAGACTCCAGTACACTACTGAGGGAGTGCTATACTGTCAGAGGTGCCATCTTTTGAATGGCATTAAACTAATGCCCTGTCTCTCCTCTCGGTTGGTAAAAGATCCCATGGCATCCTTTGAAGAACAGAGACATTCTTTCTGGTGTCCTGACAATATTTATCCATGACCAGCATCACTGAAACAAATTATATGACTCTTATTGTTTTTGGGACCTTGCTATGTGAAAATTGGCTGCTGTGTTTTCTGCATTCTACAGAATGAATGCCTTCAAAAGTACTTCCATGGCTGTAAAATGCTTTGGGAGTTTTTTTTTAAACAATCGCCCCTTAATTATTGTGTAGTGCACTGACGATTATGTGGATAACCAGTATGATGCCTTGCCTATTATTGAAAGAGTGTAAATATTGCAAACTATTGTTTTTGGGCTAAATCACATGGTTAGACTTAATTACATTTCAGAAAAACTACACCGAACTGAGACTGATGACCAATAGAGATGGAATCTGTTTATAATAAATGCATTATGAGCAGGGTTCCAAATACATGGTGGCGCATAAATTTGCCCCCAAAAAGCCTGGAAAGATTCAATAGCGAGGCCAACCAAAAGTTGCTCCTGTGTGTGGAACTCTCAGAATCTGTGAGGAGCTCATCTTCCAACTCTAGATTCTGTCTCTCCCATGATGACTGCTCCAGCACCTTCAATCAGTTTCCCCCTCTCCCACTCTTGCTGCTCCTGCAGAGATAGAATCTATGATTAGAGGAGCAGCAAAGGTGGGAGAGAGAGATCTTGTGATTGATGGAGCTGGAGCACTTGTTCTGGCTGGCCTCACTGCTGCCATCACTGATCCTTTCAAGAGAAAGCTGTTTTTAATTGTGCATGTGATCCTTAGATTTTTGAGTTTAGCCAAGTCTGCTTTACCCTGTTTCTGTTAAGTTCATCTTCACTTGTACTGTGTTCTGTTCTTGGCTGTTATTAAGGGACTTTGGAGTTGCTGGCTGACTTTATTCCAAGTCTTGTTTTCAAAAAGGTCTGTGTGGGTGAGGGGGTGCCATTTGGTCCATCTTTCCATAAAACCTACTGTTGCATTCTCCCTGTTGAGCAAGCCTTTGGTATTGGAAATATTTCAGGAGTGAATTGAAAGAACCTCGAAGTGTGTAGTACTGGAATTTGATCAATGGGGTATTGTGAACTCACTCACTAGTTGCATATACCAAATTGAAGTTGAGATACATTTGTCCAGGTTTACATTCTTAACTACTGTTATCTGCTGGTTAACGCTCACAATATATAGAACCTTCAGCCTGAGCTGACCTCAGCTGGTGTAGTGAGGTTGCTGATGAGTTTTGAATGTAAATTCTGAAGATCAGCATTGAGAGTTTTCTTCTGTTGTCCGGTCCAATAAACAGCCTGTACCTGTTTACCAGATATATAAGCACTTTATGAATTGAGCAGTTTCCAATAAAACCAAGAACCACAAGTGCCTAGTTAGTTTAATTTCAACAAAGTGCAGTGTGTTCAATCTACTTTGATGATGCAGCAGATCCTGTTTTTACCCCGAAAGGCTTTCATTTGACACTGAATGTTAGAAAGTGTCTTTATTTGATGGTGGGCTAATATAACTATCAGAGGATTTTTTATAACTCTGTCAAATGGAATGCCTATCAGTCAGTCTTGCAGTAAGATTACACACAAGGCAGGTCCTTTCTACAATGTTTTTTTTCAAAAAGTGGAGCTTGTAAACTTCCCAAGCACTTCCCATGCAAGTGCAGAAGATGCAGCGCCTGCCCTTTCACTTCCTCCCTTCCCATCGTCCAGTGCCCCAGTCCGCGGAAGGTGTGTTTAGGGTGATGGCTTTGTGTGTGTGTCAGTTATTTTGGGGGGAAAAATTGCTAGCTTATGTCTGTTGTTTTCTTGTGTCAACTTAAATACTGTTGTATCTAGAAAATTAATGCTTTCATGTGGTGGGTGAACGATTATTGAAGAGATTGACGAATTTTTCTACTTCTGAGCGAGTCCAAATGCCCCATGTGTCATCCAGATATCTGTATTAACACATAGGAAACCTGGGACACACATTTTCTTCCCACTCTGCCATGTATTTGCGTGCATAGGCTAGGACAAATTTTTTACCCAAAGCTGTGCCTTTGATTTGAACATAAAATTAATTGTTAAATTCAAAGTCATTTTTTTTGCTAAAGCTCAGCGTAGGTTATTGTTTTATCTGGTCTGCCAGGCTGGGGAAATTTGTTAAAGATATTCCGAACAACCAGCATACCTCTATCTGTTTCTATATTTATATACTGATAGTCAATGTCCATTGTTAAAATGTATGGCATTGGGGAGTATGGTTCATGAGTCAGCCATGTCTTTAAAGTGGTCTGTTTCTTTAACGTAACTAGAGTTTCTTTGTGCTAAGGGGTTTCAATCTTTGTCTCTTTAAAGCATGAATGATCACGTGAGGAGGTACATTAGCTTGGGGAAAATCACTGAAATGTGAATTAAACCTGGTGGCAAGCTTGGTGCTGCAGATTTAATTTGTGTATTTCCCTGCTGCACAGTTGGACCTTTGGAAGCCAGTATCCTGACACATTTGTCAGCACTCACTTTAAACAGAAATATTGAGGGGAAAGAAACTTGAAATAGGCAGAACAAAACAAAAGAATGTTGGAGAGTGCTAGTTAGGTGCAATTAATTTTTTAAAAGGGGCTGCAGATGTGAGACTCATTCCCAATAAGTTATCTCATGGCAAGTAGTTAGAATTGGAAATAAAGTATGGAAGATTCACGCATGCGCACGCACTCACGCTCTCTCATTTGTGCTATCTTACCTATCTAAAAAAAGAAACCCTCAAAAAAGTCATCACAAGTATAGACGTGACTGCATCACTTAGTAAAGGAGGTAGTGAGAATGAGAAATCTGAAAACCACAAAGTAGCCCCTGAAATTCAAAAGGTAGCCCTTGAGAAAATCTCCACAAGAGCCCTTGAAAAAAATTATTTTGACCCGTGAAAGCTATTTAAAGTCTGATAGGTATTCTGTAGATGCCCCTGCTACGAAGTTTATACAAAGTTGAAGCAGTATTTCTGCTTAAAGCATGAGGTTTCAGTTCCTTAAACAGTAGATACTAATAAGGTATAGTGGAAAGTCAACAGCGTAAGTTTTAGACCACAAGTTCCCTTATGTTTTCTTAGGCAGTCCCTCAGGATCGATGATGACTTGCTTCCACTTTGTTCGATGGGTTCTGGGATGGCTGATAAGTCCAATGCACAATCTGCAGCCTCTGCAAAGTGCTGGGCAGGTCGGGTAGATGGGCTGTTCAGAGGTTTGTGCGCTTCGACTTCACCTTTGCATGTTACTGACCAAGTCTGTTGATATGTTCGATGCCTTTTTGGGTGAGCCTTCTCCATTTTGGAGTAATGGTCAAAAGTCAGGGACTTCCATGAGTCGGCAGGGATGTTTGACCTCTTCAGGAATGCTTTGAGGGCATACCTAAATGTTTCCGCTGTTCTCCTGAGAGTCGTCTGCTGTGATTGAGTTCAGAGTAGAGCAGTTGCTTCGGTAGTCTACTGTCGGGCATACGAACGACGTGTCCCGCTCAAAGGAGCTGGTTTTGAGTGATTAGCACCTCGATGCTGAGCACGTTGACTCAGCAAAGGATGCTGCTGTTGGACTGCAATTCATGACACAGATTTGGAGGATCTTGCAACGGTACCACTGATGATACTTCCCCATGTGCTTTGAGGTGCCTGCTGTCGGCTGTCCAAGTCCCTGAAGCATATAGGAGTTTAATAAATAATCCCTTAAACAAACCTTTACCATTAAAATTCAAAGACATAATGTGTAATTTAACATTCATCACCTGTTTTACTCCATGTCTGTTTTAAACTGTTAAATTTATATACCCATTGTCATTTAAGAGGGGTCAATAATTGAATTAGCACCTAGAACAAATCTGGACTAGTTTACAAATCAAAGAAGTTCCTTGCAGCTTAAATGCAGCTGGGACATACTCTGCAGTATGGCTTGTGTGATTAAAATCACAGATTATGTACATGAAAATGGGGATGTAACACATCAGGGAGGTTATATGGTTTGTGTAATACTTAAACCCTCATCCAAGCCTTTGTCACCCTCAATTATTCCAGTGCTCTCCTGGCCAGCAACCCAACCTACCATACTCCACACCTCTTAAATTAAGTTCATTGAGAAATCTGTTGCTCAAGTCCTAAATCAGGTTCTACTTGTCATTCACTCCCGTTAGCTGACCCACATTGGCTGTCCAATCCCAAGGGCTCCAATTCTTAAAATTTTCATCCTTATGTTCAAATCTCTTTTTATTTCCCTATGTCTGTAACCTCCACCAGATTCAGCCCTCCCCTGAACTCTGTTCCTCAAATTCTGATCTTATGAAAATGACCCGACTCTCTGCCCATCCATGGCGTCAGGTCTTTCAGTTGCCTTAGCCTATTCTCTGGAATTTCCTGCCTAAGTCCCTCTACTTCCCACCCTACCTTTAAGACCTCAATTTTAAGCAATCTTTTCTCAGTACTTTCTAATCTCTTTGAATCACCTATTATCTTGTCTTTAGGCTCAGCATCGGTTTATTCCTGATTATACATCTGTGTAGTACTTTGGAACGTTTTTCTATATTAAAGGCACTATATAAATACAGGTTGTTGTGGGTTATCTATAGGATAACGCAGCCTGTAGGTTGTTTACACAACAGTATAAAATCTGCAAATTATTGAGTGGATGAGACGTACTTTTCAACTATTCGAGTGAAGCTTTCAATATTGCATTCCAGTGTGTTTTTCCATATATACATTAAATTGCATTTAGCGCTCGATAGTGCAGTGTCTTACATTTAGTACTCTGCTGATCGGGTATTTATTGTGAGATCTATGCCAGTTAATGTGTGCTCCCTGCAGGGTACACTGAGCAGTGATTCTAGTTTGCTGTCTGAATCAGCATCACTTGCATGTGCTTCATGCTAGCTGCTTTTAATTTTCTGGTCGCGCGCACCTCCCGATGCTAGGCCAGCTGTGCAGTAATAGAGAGCAGGTCTCAAGGAGTGGCTAAACTCTCTGCCTGTCCATAGCCAAAAGAAGTAATGCCGTCTGGTCCTGCTAATAGCATTGGTGGCCAGTGCCTTTTTTGGTGGTAGGGGTCTCTACCCTCCCTGAGAATGATCTCTACCTGGTCATTATCAGGATTTTCACTGACAACATTTTATTACTGGCTCATATTTATTCCCCTAACCAACTTTTTAAAAAAAAAAGTTCATCTAGTAATTATTACATTCCTGTTTGTAACTTGGCTGCTGCGCTTTCCTAAAAGTAGCTAATTGGCTGGAAAATAATTTGGGATGTCCTGAGGGGATGTCGTGAAAGGTGTTGTATAAATACAAGTGCCTTAACAGCACCATATTGCAATTCTATACAACTCTATATTACTTTAATTTATAGTAGTCTATCTCAATGGGGATGAAGGGAGAGATAAGTGCATGCAGATCGTACCTTGCTTGCCTATACTCTGCGCCACGCTCAGTGGGACCTGATGTTGATGGACAGGTGTAAAAATATGGGACAGCTGATCCTGTTTGGTCTGTGCTTTATTGCCTGAAATGTTCCCTTCCATTCAGGTCACATTCGTGCGGTTTCCATGGCAGCAGAAATAACCAAAGGCTGTGGGGTGCTCGCAGTGCCTGTTATTGCCAGGCCCAGAATGTGCAAGTAATCCATTGGGCTCAGAAATAAACTGGCTAAGCTGAGAAGATCAGAATATTTCATAAGGAATGGATGCAGCTGCCTGGGAAGATTGAGTTGTGGTGGGTTATTGTGGCTAATAATAAGTGAGTTATAAACCAAAGTTCATGAATACCACAATCAAAACATCTAGAAGTTCCATGCCATTTAACATGTAAGCATGAAACAGGACAGAGGTTTTTTTATGAAAAAGTGAAATACCTCCGGTTGAGTGAATGTCCATGTCCCTACCCAGGATATTTTAAAATCTGGGAATGTTTCTTAAAGTTAATAATTAGTTATCACAGATTTATTTATGGATTTGTTGCTGCAGTGAAGTTCAGAAGACCCTTTTCAATATACTGTGTTCATCACAGAATATTTACTCTAATCTCTACTTGTCCTGGTGTTTGAGTGCAAATGGGTGTCAGAAACACATATCAGAGTGAAATTGGCCTTGTTTTGTAAGTGAGACATTGTGTGGTGACTTATTTTCTTCACACGGGATGCTGGTATATTGTGCCCCTGGACTTGCCTTTGAATATTATACCCGGACATGTGAGTTGCAGGGAAGCAGGGCATAAGCTGATATCTGAAATAATCTACCAGGCATTTTCCTTGCTCTTGTACTGCACCATTGGGAAAAGTGTTGAGCAGAGGCCAGTTGCCTTGGTGCAAAATGTTTGAGTAGATCTTATCCCTCCACGTCTGAACATTTCCTGACAGTGGCAGAAGCATAGTCCATATTCTTTCTAAAGTGAGTCCTTCCTGCCATCTTCTCTGACCCATGAGATTGCAGAGAAGGAAAATGAAATGTGTTGTGTCGGGGAAAGAAACGTGGGCGTGGTCCTGCTCTTGATTACCTCACTGGTTTGATCAAAATCAATTGCACCCAATTATTTAAGGTGCCTGTTGGCCATTGTATGACTTCCTAAGAAGTTGTTGCCTTCACAAGATCAGGGAAAAGAAATAAAATTATACCTGTTTCTATGATTTAAGGAGGCCCAGAGGTGAGCTGATAGTCCCTTTTCAGTAATACATATGTTCTTCTTTCTAGGGTTACCTCAGTATACATTCATAAACAAAACTGTTTGCATATAGTTTCTTTTTGATGATTAGGTCATTGCAGAACTGGGCTCACACAGTGTGATTTGTAATTATCTTTTGCATACCTACACAGAGCCTTGAAGTGAAGCACTAGTGTAATATCCACAGGCTTATCGGTAAGATACTGAGAGCACTGTTCACAGATAGCCAGTATGTACAGTGGCTTACCATGACTCAGTTTTCTCTCATTCTTGCTTATGGAGATGTTCTTTCCTGTGTACAGTACCAAATGTAGCAGTGAATTACTGGCTAGCATCTGAGCGGTTCAGGTGGTCTATGTATAGAATAACAGGTACCTGGAAGTGCGTTACAGACTAGACTCTAATTGAGGAGTTTGGGTGGCTTATAGTTAGAATAACAGCCAAAATATGGAAACCATCTGAACCACTCAATCAGATTCTAGCCTGTAACTCAATACTGCATTCGGCCCTCAACACAGGAAAGAATAGCTCCAAAAGCAAGACAGGATGTGCTGAATTGGTTATGGTTGTCATGTCTCAGAATTGAGGTTTGGTACTAAACTGGTACTCTTTTCCCTTACTTGGTACACCACTGGTGACATCTTTAGGAAGAGGGAGGTCTTGTGTCCATTTCAATGATGAAACACAACCAATGGTTACTATTGTAGATCTGGCCTTCCAAACGTGGATTGAATATAAAGATAGTGCTTTGATCACCAGGGCTAAATTGCAGACCTGTCACAGATAAGCAAGGCCAGAATTGTTCTGTGAAGAAAGACCAAAATCTATCTAGTTCAGCTTCTGTGAGCTTGATAGTCACATGATAATGAAGTTGCTAAAAGAGGAACATTTTACTGAAGCTTTTCGCCTTGCAGCCAGCTAACAAATGCAAGAATGCCAAATTTCAAACGAGCATATCGGTTTATACTACAGGAGAAAAGGATGCTGATTGGTTGGCAGATCTGCTCTGGCTGAGGTATTGCCATGGAGAAAACAATGGGAAGTTGTTGCTGAATCAGAGCAGTCTTTATCATCTAGAGTACCACAAACCTAGACATAACTCAAGTGATGGAGAACCTTGGAAACCGAAGTTCCCTTTTTAACTCCCAGGCATGCAACGTTTACCAAGTCACATCTCAAATTGCTGCTACAACAGTATCCATTATCCTTTCTAATTTCTTTAAATTATTGTGTCTTTGGATTTTTAAACATGCAGGCTGCTCAAGGTGTACCGTTCAAAATAATGTGTGTGCACATACCTTAGACGAGAGATTGACTGTACCCAAAGCTGTAATATATTGAGATAAGATGAGATTATCTTTAAAAAGCACGTTGCAATCTGGAATGCACTGCCTGAAAGGCTGGTGAAGGCGCATTCAGTAATTGCTCCTTCCTATCTCTGTAATCTCCTACAGCCTCACAACCGTCCAGATATTTGCACTCTTCTAATTCTGACTTCTTGTACATCCCCAATTTTAATTGCCCCACCATTGGTGGCCTAGACCTCAAGCTTTGGAGTACTCTCCCTACAGCCCTCCGCCTCCCTACCTTGCTTTCCTCTTTTAAGACACTCCTTAAAACCTACCTTTATGACAAAACTTTTGGTCGTCTGACCTAATATCTCCTTATGTGGATTGATACCATATCTTGTTTTATAATGCTCCTGCGAAGCATCTTGGGACGTTCCATTACATTATAGGCACAATATAAATATAGTTGTATGTTGCAGTGCCATTTATGGATATCTTGAAATGAACATTTATCCAAATACCCTTTGAAAGGAAAGAAATTGTGCGTCTATTGGGGAGAAAAACATGGCCGTGGGGCTAATTGGGTTACCCTTTTCAAAGAGCTGATGCAGGCATGTTAGGTCGAGTGGTCTCATTCTGTACTGGTATCTTTCTATGGTTCTAGTCCCTTTTAGGTCCTATGGTGTGATTACACCAATGATCTATAAAGTGACAGGATTATCTCACTCTGCTCAATATTGACCTTTCAATACACCCTAAGATCTGATTTGAATTACTCAGTGCCATCAAGCATTTTATGCAAGTTGCCTATTGGTCTAACTTTGATTTTTCTCATTATGTTGATACTAATATAGTAAATAAGCCTGTTGATTGTACTGTCCAAAATCATTTCCTCATGGTTTGATTGGTTTTTCCTCATCGCCCAAGGCTTGTTACTCTAACATAGGTTAAAAATTCCATGACTGACTGACTGGATTGTTGTGTAATTGTAATGCGCTGCCCTGGATAATGTCCCCAGTATTTCATGGCATGTTCTGACATACTGTAAAAATCACAATCTTCACCTTCATGTGCTGCTCATTTTCCATTGCTGATTGGAATACCCGAGTACTGAATCATGATATCCATCGGGGATTTGATAGTCTCTAAATTTAGAGGTTCAACCTTAGTGGGCCTCTTGAGCCGATTTCGAAATGTTTATGAAGGTTCTATCTTGAATACCTATGCAGCAATGTTAGAGATACAATGCAGAATATTATAGTTTTGTACTGTCAGTGAGTGTTCTAGTATATTCAGGGGCATCGTAGCTCTGTTACAGAGGAGTGTTCTATTGCAGTAACACCTTTGTGTTCTCTCATACAACTTCTCTTATGAATTTTCTGCAGTGACAGTATGTATGAATATATAACCCTCATTCATGCCTTGGTTTCTGCTAGACTCGACTATTCCATTATACTCCTGGTTAGTCTTCCACGTTCTATGTAAACTTTGTCACCCAAAATTTTGCTGCCTGTGCCTTAACTCACAGCAAGTCCTGTTCTCCTTTCATCCCTATGCTCACTGACCTAGGTTTGCTCCTGCTCAAGCAACGTTTTGATTTTAAAATTCTCATCCTTATTTTCAAACCTCTCCATGGCCTTGCTCCTTCCTATCTCTGTAATCTCCTACAGCCTCACAACCCTCCAGATATTTTCACTCTTCTAATTCTGACTTCTTGTGCATCCCCAATTTTAATTGTCCCACCGTTGGTGGCCTAGGCCCCAAGCTTTGGAGTACTCTCCCTACAGCCCTCAGCCTCCCTACCTTGCTTTCCTCTTTTAAGACACTCCTTAAAACCTACCTTTATGACAAAACTTTTGGTCATCTGACCTAATATCTCCTTATGTGGCTTGATACCATATCTTGTTTTTTAAAGCTCTTGCGAAGCATCCTGGGATGTTCCTTTACATTTTAGGCACTATATAAATATAGTTGTATGTTGCAGCACCCTTATGGGGTGTTCTGTACAAGGATATAGCTATGTAATATTGTTTTAGAAGAATGTTATACCATAGTAACAATGTTGTATACAGACATGGAATATTACAACTTTATTATATGGAAGAGTGCAATATACAGGGGTATTATAGCTCGTTTATGTGTAGGCCTCATTTACTGCAGTAACTATTATATACAGTGATATTGTCCCATATTATAAAGTTTAGTAGTATAAATTATCAGCTTAACTTGGTAGCATATCCACATTTTTGAGCCAGAGTTTTGAGTGTTCAACCTTATGACAGGGATTTGAGTGATAATGTAAACATACCAAAGACCTTCTGCATTGTCAGCTATGGTAGTGAGGCCTAGTGCACCTGTTTCAGCAATTCAGCTGTTATGTTATGTTCTTATCTCCTGACTATGAAAAGCTTGTCCACCATCTACAAGGCACAAATGATGAATGCTCTCCACTTGCCTGCACAAGTGCAGTTCCAACAACACTCAAGCTCAACGCCATCCAGGACGAAGCAGCCCGCTTACAAACATAGGAAATGGGAGCAGGAGGAGGCCACTCGGCCCTTCGAACCTGCACCACCATTCAATAAGATCATGGCTGATCCGATTATAACCGCAACTCCACATTCCTGCCTAACCCAAATAACTTTTCGCCTCCTTCCTTATTAAGACTCTACCTTAAAAAGTATTCAAAGACTCTGCTTCCTCTGGCTTTTGAGGAAGAGAGTCCCAAAGGTACTCAACCCTCTGGGAGAAAAAGATTCTCCTCATCTTTGTCCTGAATGGGTGACCTCTTATTTTTAAATAGTGGCCCTTAGCACTAGATTCCCCCGCAAGAGGAAATATTCTCTCCACATCGACCTTGTCAAAACCCCTCAGGATCTTAAAGGTTTCAATCGAGTCACCGTTTACTGTTTAAATTCCAGTGGACACAAGCCTAGCCTGTCTAACCTTTACTCATAATTCAACCTGTCCAATCCAGGTATTAATTTAGTAAACACTTTCTGAACTACTTCCAACGCCTTTGCATCTTTTCTAAATAAGGAGACCGATGCTGGACATGGCACTCTAGATGTGGTCTCTCCAATGCTCTGTACAACTGAAGTATAACTTCCCCACTTTTGTAACATTCTATCAGTTTTCCGAATTTCTTGCTGTATCTCAATACTGCTAGCCTTTTGCAATTCATACACTAGGACAGCAAGATCCCTTTGCATCTCAGAGCCCTGTAATCTCTCACCATTCAGATAGTATGCTTTTTTATTTTTCCTACCAAAATGGACAAATTTCACATTTTCCCACATTATACTCCGTTTGCCAGGTCTTTGCCCACTCACTTAACCTATATATAGCCTCTTGTAGCTGTCTTGTGTCTGCTTCATATCTTACTATCCTATCTTTGTGTCATCAGCAAATTTAGCAACTATACCTCCTTTCCCTTCATCCAAATCATTTATATAAATTTATATAAAAAGCTGTGGCACACCACTTGTTACATCCTGCCAATCAGAAAATGACCCATTAATGCCTACTTTCTGGTTCCTGTTAGCTAGCCAGCCTTCTATCCATGCCAATATGTTACCTCCTGTACCATGAGCTTTTATTTTTCGCAATAATCTTTGACCTGGCACCTTAACAAATGCCTCCTGGAAATGTAAATATGGTGCATCCTTTTATCCTTTATATCCACAGCACCTGTTACTTCAAAGAACTCCAATAAATAGGTTAAACATAATTTCCCTTTCTCATAATCATGTTGACTCTCTGATTACCCTCAATTTTACCAAGTGTCCTGTTATAACATCTTTAATAATAGCTTCTAACATTTTCCTTATGACAGTTCGCAAGCTAACTGGCCTGTAGTTTTCTCCCTCCCTTTATTAATAAAGGAGTTAAATTTACTCTTTTCTAATCTAATGGAACCTTCACGAATCTAGGGAATCTTGGAAAACTAAAACCAACACATCAACTATCTCACTAGCTACTTCTTTCAAGACTCTAAGATGAAGTCCATCAGGACCCGGGAACTTGTCAGCCCGCAGCTCCAACAATTTTTTCAGTACCACTTCCCTGGTGCTTGATTGGCACCCTATCTGCTGCTTTAAATGTTCACTCCCTTCACCATTGGGTCACAGTGGCAGCAGTGTGTATCACCTTGAAGATGCACTGCAGCAACTTGCCAAGGCTCCTTTGTCAGCAGACCCTTGGGAACACCACCACTTGCAACTTCCAGGTCACACACCATCCTGACTTGGAACTATATCGCCGTTCTTTAATAGTTGCTGGATCACAATCCTGGAACTCCCTCCCTAACAGCACCAAGGGTATATCTACAGTGGGACTGCAGCAGTTCAAGAAGGCAGCTCATTACCACCTCCTCGAAGGCAGCTAGTGATTAGCAATTGATCTTGCCTGCCACATCCCACAAATTAATTTTTTAAAAATGGATAACCATTCATACCTACTTCAATGATGCCCATCTCCAATTCTCCACTACTTTTCTTGTCTTCCCCACCTACTCCATCCCACTCCCTTTACTTAGAACTGTCTCGAGGCTGAACCAAACTCTTCACAACTTTGGTGTTGTTTTTGGCTCTGAGACAAGCACCTGACACATCTGCGCAATCACTAAAGATCATCTTCTGCCTCTGTAACACTGCCAAATTCCGCCCCTGCTTCAGCTCGTTGAGCCTGTTCCACCATTCAACTAGATCAAGATTGATTTTTATCCTAACTACATTTCCCTGCCTTGATATTCAACTTGCTGTTCATTGTGTTTTGAAATATTCAATTGGCTTAGCCTCAGCACCTTTTTGTGTGTGTGTGTGCGGGGGGGGGATGTTCCAGAGTTCCAGATTTCCACTATGCTGTGTGTGGAGGAGTACTTCTGACATCTTCCTTGAACGGCCTAGCTCTAATTTTAAGATTATTCTCGACTCCACCGCCTGCCCCACCTAAAAGCAGAGGAAATAGTTTCTCTCTATCAACAACTTTTGTCACAACCGCCATATTAAATCACCCCTAATATTCACAAGGGAATACAAGTCTAAGCTCTGCAATCTATCCTCTCAATTAAACCCTTTTAGACATGTTATCGTTCTGGTGAATCTGTGGTGCACTCTCTCCAAGTCTACCATATCCTTCCTGAGGTGCAGTGCCCAGAACTAACTGCAGGACTCCGGTATGTTTTAACCCAAGCTTTATATAAATGCAAAACAATTTCTACCCATTTGGACTCCAAACTCCTTGTGATAAAGGACACTATCCCATTAGCCTTTTTATTATATTTTGGCCCTGTCCGCATGCTTTGAGATTTAAGTGCCTGGGCTTCTACATTTCTCTACTCTTTTACAGTTCTTAGATTTTCAACTATTTAGAAAATACTTTGAGCTATCTGAAGCCCAAAGTGGATGATGTCACAGTCCTCCTCCTCCCCCCCCCCCCCCAAAAAAAAAATTAAACTCTATCTGCTACAGTTTTGCCCACCCACTTAACATATTAATGTCCCTTTGGAGCTTTTTGTTCCATCTACTATTCACCGTGTCACCTAACTTATTGTCATTAACAAAGTTCAAAGTATGGCTCTTTATTCCTTTGACTGAGTTATTTATAAATATAGTGAAAAGCCAAGGCCCTGTTATAACTCCACAAGTCATATCCTGCCTATTTGAGTCAAAAGGTTGCCTCCAATTCCAGATGTGCTCGTTTTTGTTATCTCTTGTGTGGAATGTTATCAAATGCTTTCTAGAAGTCCATATAAGCAACATCTATAGACATGGCCATAACCACAATTTTAGTTACCTTCTCAAATAATTCAGCTAGACTTGTTGGACTTGTTGAGCATTATAAATTCATGTTGACTCTCTGATAAGTTCATAATAGCCTAAATACTCAGTCACTCTATCCCGAATAACAAAATTCCAGCAGATCCCCCAAACAGACATACTAATAGGCCTATAATTTTGTAATTTATCTCTTTTATTCTTAAATAATGAAAGATCAATTTTCCAATCCAAAGGGACATTTCTTGAATCAAGAGAGTTTTGGAAGATCATGAGTTGAGCACCTACAATTTCCTTATCTGCCCTTGGGTTGAAACCAAGACCCAGAGGTTTATTTACGAAAGGGCCCACTCTCCTGCTCGCAATATCCTTGTAAAAACCTTTAGAGTTGTCCTTTTTTTATTCTTTTACAGGATGTGGCTGTCACTTGGCTAGGCCAGCATTAATTGCCCATCCCTAATTGCCCTTGAGAAAGTGGTGGTGAGCTGCTTTCTTGAACTGCTGCAGTCCATGTGGTGTAGGTACAACAACCACGCTATTAAGATAAACCTTGCAGGTTGTTTCTCGTATTCTCTCTTCACAGCTCTAGCCACTTTGAACCTCCTTCTGATCTTTACTTCTCCAAGTCTGTGGAATCTCCACTATTCTTTGTATTATTTGTATAAGCCTGTTCCTTTAGTTTTATTCTATTTCTTACTTCCTTTGTTGATTCTGGTTGTTTAATGCACAAGCAGAGTTCTTGTCCTTTGAGTATACGCAGGTCTTGTATTGAATTAATTATTTATTCGAACACTTCCTACCGCTCATCTATCATTACCTCTTAACAGTTTTGCCCAGTTCACTGCTCAATTTTTGCCTCCTCTCTTCAAAGCTATTCTTACCTAAATTTAAACCTTTTTTCACGAGCCACCATTTCCCCCCTCAAACCTAAAAATGAATTCAGTCATGTTATTATCTGTTTTAGCTGTTTTCCCATACCATTAGATTGTTAACTAATTCTGGTTCTTTGCTTTTCTCTGAATCTTGGACCCCACAGCAACGAAGCTGATCTGTGTTTTCGTACAATCCACTGAGATCACTGCGCCTCTAACCCTGTCACACTCAACTGACATGCCATAGCCTTTAAATATTCTCATGGCATTCCTGCAGTTTATGTCATGTGCTAGAGCCTTGGTGCCCACTTTTTGGGTATGTTAGGGTACAACTTCTAGGTTGGCATTTGGAGGACAAGCAGATGGAGATGCAGCAAGGAAGGGTGGCCTCATTAGGGAAGGACCACTCACAGGAAAAGTAAAATTGTTACTTGAGACTTCGTCTGAAGTGCCCATTCTGTGTTGTTGCTGAAATCGTGGAGCACTATCCAAACACTCCGCCCACTCTATAGTGTAGGTGCTGAATTTACATTAAGCTGGGGCCTTAATGAGCCTTGGGCTCAGTAGATATGCAAAGGCACTGGCTCTGTTCCACCACCACATTTAGGGAGTATTGTGTATCTTGGGTTTTATGTAGGCCTCCCTGTCGGATTTCATTGGGGCTTCACGTTAACATTGACTATACTGACTTGAGAACTGCCAAGCCTTAGCGTGTCTCCTTAAGAGGCTATTTGGCTGTCTCTGTCTACCAATTGAATGATTGGATCCATTGTTTCTATTGTCACTGCAGGGAGTTGATGACCTAAACAGGTGACAGTGCTCTCAGCTTGCGGTACAGCTGTCTGTTGGAGGGGCTGTGACTTTGAAATTGGGAGCTTGATAATCCCGAAATTTAACCTGGGACATTTATAGCTGTATAAATTCAGAAGTGATTATGCTGCCTTCTGTTTGCCGTCTGGCTGGGGAACAGCTGCAGGCAGCTTGAATTCTGTCCTTCTGAGATGCTCGACTCTGTTGCGCCTCATCTCTGTGAAGCTGGGCTTTCACACCTCATCCAGGAATAGAAGATTTATGTCCATATAACCTGTTCTGAGATTCTTGTGTTGATATGCAGTTACTCATGGCTGGCAGCAAATACCGAGGACGTATTTTAATCCTGCCAGAACTTGGGACTAAAGTTAGTAAATGGCTAAACTGCTGTGCAAGCTCCTTCTAAACGTCACCTGGGCGCTATGATGAAATTACTGGCTCCTTACATGTTTCTATAAAAGAGAAGTGAAAAAGATTTTCATTTATATAGTACCCTTAATAACATTAGGATTCCTTAACACACTTTACAGCCAAGGAAGTACTTTTGTGGGCGTTACAGTGCAGGTGCTGGACAGTATGTAAGAAGTTGCCCCTTGAGCCTCTTTGCTGGCTCTTTCTGGAAGAGATGATGACCAGTGTCACTGGTCTGCTTTGTCCGTTCTACTGTTGATGTAACTTGCTTCCTTATGATGGGTGGACCATTATCCCTTGCCCTGGGCTCTCTCCTTTTTCTCCTGTGCCCTCTCCGAGTTCATCTTGTCCATTAGTCCCAGCTCCTGCTCCCTCGACTCAATTCTCTTTTTGCTGCTGACCCTCACAGTCCCTTGGCAGATACTGTTAGTGATTCCCAAGAAGGGTCATTTTGGGCTCAAAACGTTAACTCTCTCCACAGATGCTGCCAATGCCAAGCAATTCAAGATGATTGTTATTCAAAGATGAGCCTTGTCCTCTACCTTGTGGTGCTGGAGCTCAACCTCAGTCACATGTTAAACATGACATACTGTACCCAATGATTGCCTGTACTAGTATTTACCATGACAGTTTGGAGTTGAACTGTGCATTCTTCGTTCTTCCCAATGTGAATCATATTAGTTCCAGCGATCCCAAACAGACTAACATTTCCTTCACTTGCACACAATAAGCCAGGCCACAATGTTCAGTTAAAGTTAAATGGGCAACAGTAATGTGCAGTGCATCACTAATAGCCCATTGTATTCTGAGAAAGTCTTCAGAAATAAGTTAACCTCATATTGGAAAAGCTTTTAACAGCTATGCATTAATAATACTTGTGGGTTGACTCTGTGCCTAGGTTTACAATGTATTTCACTCCCTGACCACAGCACGGGTTGAGTTGGTTGCTAACTCCCTTGCGCACCCGCCCCCACCAAATGAAATCTTGTGTCATTCTGTGCCAAAAGCTGTGCCTCAATTTCTGCCCTGGTGAGATCCACTTGTTCATTGTAGACCAGGGCTGGCTCAGACCCTAGCATTTTCCAGGTGCTATGATTTAGTATTGAGCCAGAGATTATTACCTTAATTGTTGAAACCATTTTATTGTTGTGATAGTTGGCATAGCCTGGCAGTGTGCCCATGGGGCCCTGTCTTTCCCTTTGTATGCCCAGTGACACCAGAAATAGGGGCACTCATTTTGGAATTGGGCAGCAGTTCTGAACCTTTCATTCATTCTCCTCATATCCGCCTCTGACGCATTCCCCCTCCACCTTACTACCCCCAAACCTCCCATCTCCACAAATGCAGGAACTCAATAGGGACAGGACCAACAGCCAGTGCCAAGAATGCAGATCACAGTGCCATTTTTATCCGCTGCATTAATATTGCAGCGGTGTCAAACAAATGACATCTGCACATCCTATCCCTTTGGGTGGTTGGGAATCTCTGCTTGTGGTACTCACTTCCCAAAGAGAAGTGTGCAATGGTGTAACTTCATCAACAGTCATGTCTATTGCAAAATAATTGTGAAGTGGGGCAAAGATTTTGTAATTATTCTCACTGCAGCATGTAACAGTTCTGTTAGAAGAATTTTCTCAGGTATTCAAAACTCCCAACACAACAGTATCAACCATTTCTGCTCACTTCCTGCAGCATCATGACTTGGTCACTTGTGCCTGTTTCTGAAACTCATTTCTTCAGAACTATTTCTTCTCCCTTCCTCAACCTTCCCTTTGCGTGGTGGACCAAAGCAAGACCTATTGTCACATGAACCTTCCCCTCTGTTAATAGAGCTCTAGGTACCCAGGCAGCTTCATCCCATTTACACTGGTTCTCTTGCTTGTTTCAAATTCCCTAGGCCTGGAGATTTGGGATGGGCTGATTTTAGTGCTGCAGTCTCATTAGTAAATAAATCCTAAATCAGGACACCAAGATCTCTTTGTATTAGTATATTCATTTTGCTCTGCCTAACCTAGCAATGGTCTAAAAGAAATAAAACCTTTAGTGAGCTCTCTGTGCCTCCTGTGCTACCCAAGAAGCTGCAAAGCTTGAGCTGTCCTGATGGACAGGCTTCTGAAACTCATGCTGTCGTTCAGCTAATTTATATGATTTGCTTTATCTCGTGCTTCATTCCAATCTTTATTTCCACCTCTAGGGGCCTTAGTTTCTTGATGAATAATTGTGTTAATTACACATAATGCTGCCGCACATCAAAAATGAGCAAATGTTTTTTCAGTAGAGGTTATGTTGTGTTCAGATGCCCACAATAGCTTCCCTACAGGAAACGGCCTGCAGAGACTCTACCATAATTTGCTGCGGAAACGAGCAAAGGTCAGAAGTAAGACCAACTTCAGTGCCCCAGTCTTCTGTGCAACCTGCTATAGTCGTTGGCTTCCCTTGCAAGAGAGAGAGAGAGTTGCACAGTAGCTGCTTGACTGTTAGACCTTAGGAGGGGGATTGTTATTGCATTACTGTCAAATCTGACATCCTGAGGTAAACATGGGTCAATCTGCCAATGGAGCAATTTGCTTGGATCAGGAACTTGGAATACTGGGAATATTCGTGGAAACTGTGTGCTTCAGTCTAGCTAATCAATCCCAGGCTCTACTTGGCTGGGATAACGGCCAGGGGTGACCTGTAATAATAGTTAAATTATCAAAATGCATAGCCTGCCAAAACAGCAGTGTTTGGGGTGTGAATATTCATTTGTGGAGATTATAGGCTGGGCCAGGATTCTATTCAGCAGGATGTGAATGCTGTACCAGAATCCTAGATTTTGATTTCTTGGAATTCATGAATCGCTTGTCACACATTTGAATGCCTGAAACTCTCCACCCTGCCCCCAAACTACATTTAGAGACTTCTGAAGTCCAAATTTGGCTCATTGTAATCACTACTCCCTGTTGTAGAAACAGAGATCATTTAGCCCCATAAGCCATAAATGTTCAATTAGATCATTGCTGATTTTCACCTTAATTCCATTTACCTGCCACTACTCCTTGTTCCATGGCACCTGATGAAAATCTATCTCAGTAATGAAAGTCCAATTGTCAGCTTGCGAGGCCTTTTATTTGGGTGTGGTGGATGGGCAGTAAGGGTTGCGGGGGTAGAATACCAGATTTCCATTACCTTGTGTATAAAAGTATTTTTTTCTGATTGTTTTCCCAGTCTGTATTAGGGCAAATAAACATTGGTAAGGGTAAAGAAAGAGGGGAATTTCTGACGTGAACCAGAGAACTTTCTTGATCAATATCTCCAGTTCAACAAGGAAGGAAGTGTTGTTGGATTTGGTGCTAGGAAATGAAGTAAGGCAAAGTGGAGTGTGTTACAGCAGGAGATCATCTAGCTAACAGTGACCGCAACATAATTCGGTTTAGGATAATTATGGAGAGAGACCTGAAATATTAAAGGTAAAAAAAACTCAACTGGGGAAGAGCAAATTTCAGTGATTTAAGAAGGGACCTAGCACAGGTTGATTGGAACAGGCGATTGCTGGATATAGGTATTGCAGCAATGGAAAACTTGGTTTGGGTACAAACTAGGCATATTTCTTTCAAGAGAAGTGGTAGAACACCCAAAGTTAATACACCCTGGATGACAAAAGAAAGTTCAAACAGAAAAAAAGAGGCTTATGAAATATGACAGGAGCAAGGTTCAGTTAATCACAAAGATTATAGAAAGTATAGGAGAAAATTAAATTAATGTGGGAGACAGATAATGAGACAAGATTAGCAGGCAACATTAAATTGAAACCTAAAGCATTTTATAAACATATAATAAAGTGTAAGATGTTAGCTAGGGAAAATGTTAGGCCTATTAAGGAACCAAAGGTAAACCTTCATGTAAGACAGAGGATGCGACTGAAGTATTAAATGAGCACTTTGCAGACGTCCTCAAATCGGAAGTAGATAACTAGGTTACACTAAAAGGGGAGAGGGATGTTACAGACAACAGAGTAATAGACAGATGTACTTAAAGATTAGCATTTCTGAAAGACAACTCGTGGTCTGGATGGAATTTATGATTTCATGGGATGCGAGCATTGCTGACAAAACCAGAATTTTGTTGCCTGTCGCTAATTACCTTTCAGAAGATGGTGGTGAGCCGCCTTCTTGAACTGCTGCAGTCCATGTGGTGCAGGCACACCCACAATGCTGTGAGGAAGAGAGTTCCAGGATTTTGACCCAGCTACAGTGAAGGAACAGCAATATAGTTCTAAGTCAGGAAGGTGTGAGGCTTGGAGGTGGTGGTGTTCACCGTGTCCTCTGTCCTTGCCCTTCTAGGTTGTAGAGGTCATGTCTTTGGAAGGTGCTGTCAAAGAAGGCTTGATGAGCTGCTGCGATGCATCTTCTATATAGTACACCCTGCTGCCATGGTGGGTAAATGGTAGAGAGGGTGAAAGTTTAAGTTGTTGGATGGATGCTGATCAAGCAGACTGCTTTGTCCTGGATGATGTCGAGCTTCTTGTGTTATTGGAGCCGTGCTAATCCAGGCAAATGGACGGTATTCCTGACTTGTGTGTTGTAGATGGTTTTGAAGAATCAGGTGAGTTACTTGCCTCCCAATTTCTGATCTATTCTTGAAACTGCAGTATTTATATGGCTGGTCCATTTGTGTTTCTGGACACTGGTAATTCCAGGATGTTGATAGTGGAGGATTCAGTGATGGTAATGCCATTAACTATCAAGGGGAGGTATTTAAATTCTCTCTTGTTAAAGATGATCATTGCCTGGCAACTTGTGTGGTGCAACTGTTACTTGTCATTTATAAACCTAAGCCTGAATGTTGTCCAGGTCTTGCTGCATATGGACACAGGCTACCCCAGTATGTGAGGAGTTGTGAGTGGTGCTGAACATTGTGCAATCAGCAGCGAACATACCCACTTCTGACCTTATGATGAATGGAAGATCATTGATGAAACTGCTGAAGATGGATGGGCCTAGGACACTACCCCTGAGGTACTCCTGCAATGATGACCTGGGACTCAGATAGTTGGCCTCCAACAATTACAACCATCTTCCTTTGTGCTATGTATGATTCCAACCAGTCTCTGATTCCCAATGACCTCAATTTCGCCAGGGCCACACTTGGTCAAATGCTCAGTTCAGCTCTTTTGACCAAGTTCAGGAGCAGAGTGGCCCTGGCGGAATCCAAACTGAGCATCAGTGATTAGGTTATTCTTGACTAAGTGCCACTTGATAGCACTGTCGACCACCCCTTCCATCACTTGACTGATGATCCAGAAGAGGCTGATGGGATAGTATTGGCCATGTTGGATTTGTCCTGCTTTTTCTGGACAGGGCGAACCTGGGCATTTTTTCACATTAGGTAGATGCCAATGTTGTAGTTGTACCAGAACAGCTTGACTAGGGCCTCGGCTAGTTCTGGAGCACAAGTCTTCAGTGCTATTGCTGGAATGTTGTCAGAGCCCGTAACTTTTGCAGTATCCAGTCCATTCAGCTGTTTCTCGATGCCCCGTGGAGTGAACTGAATTGGCTGAAGTTGCCATCTGTGATGCTGGGGGCCTCAGGAGGAGGCCAAGGTGGATCATCGACTCGACACTTCTTTGCTGAAGGTAGTTGTAAATTCTTCAGCCTTGTCTTTTACACTGATGTGCTGGTGGGCTCTTTCATCATTGAGCAAGGGAATATTTGTGGAGCCTCCTCCTCCTGTTAGTTGTTTAATTGTCACCACCATTCACAAGGATATGATAGGACTACAGAGCTTTGATCTGATCTGTTGGTCATGGGATGGCTTAGCTCTGTCTGTTGCTTGCTGCTTGACCTGAAGGTAGCCCTGTGTTGTAGTTTCACCAGGTTGACACCTCATATTTAGGTATGCCTGGTGATGCTCCTTCTATGTTCTCCTGCACTTTTCATTGAGCCAGGGTTGATCCAGTGTCTTTATGGTAATGGTAGAATGGGGAATCTGCTGGGCCATGACGGTACGGATGGTGGTTGAATGCGATGCTGCTGATGGCCCTCAGCACCTCATGAATGTCCAGTTTTCAGCTCTAGATCTATTCTGAATCTCCTCCATTTAGCATGGTGGTAGTGCAATACAAATGATAGGTGGTGTGCTCTGTGAAGACATAGCTTCATCTTCACAAGGACCCTCTGGTGGTCAGTTCTGTCTATACTGCCATGGATAAATGCATCTGCTACAGGCAGATTGGTAAGGGTAAGATAAGGTACGGTTTTCCTTGTTGGTTCCCTTACCACCTGGCAGATATGTCCTTCAGGACTCAGCCAGCTCAGTCGGTAGTGGTGCTACCGAGCCACTTTTGGAAGTGGCATTGAAGTTTCCCTAATAGTACATTCCTTGCCCTTGCCACCTTCAGTGCTTCTTCCAAGTGGTGTTCAACATGGAGGAGTACTGATTCATCAGCTGAAGGGGAGGTGGGGGGGGGGAGCGGGGCGTGCAGTTGATGGTAACTAGTAGGAGGTTTCCTTGCCCGTGTTTTACCTGTTGTCATAAAACTTCATGAGGTTTGGAGTCAATGTTCTCCCAGGGCTGCCCCCATCATGATTGTGTATATCACTGTGCTGCCACTCCTGGTGGGTCTGTCCTGCTAGTGGGCCAGGACATACTCGGGGATATGGTGATGGTGGTGTCTGGAATATTGGCTATAAGGCATAATGTAAGCCTAAGGTTGGTGGTAGGAAAGCATTATCAGAGACAAAACAAACTTTCATTTGGGAATTGTGCCTGACTAACTTGATTGAACTCTTTAATCGAGGTAGTTCAGTAGATACTGTATATATGGACTTTGAGAAGAACATAAGACCATAAGACATAGGAACAGAAATTAGACCATTCGGCCCATCGAGTCTGCTCCGCCATTCAATCATGGCTGATAAATTTCTCAACCCCATTCTCCCACCTTCTCCCCGTAACCTTTGATCCCCTTACCAATCAAGAACCTATCTATCTCGGTCTTAAATACACTCAATGACCTGGCCTCCACAGCCTTCTGTGGCAATGAATTCCATAGATTCACCACTCTCTGGCTAAAGAAGTTTCTCCTCATCTCTGTTCTAAAAGATCTACCCTTTACTCTGAGGCGGTGCCCTCGGGTCCTAGTCTCTCCTACTAATGGAAACATCTTCCCCACGTCCACTCTATCCAGGCCTTTCAGTATTCTGTAAGTTTCAATCAGATCCCCCTCATCCTTCTAAACTCCATCGAGTATAGACCCAGATTCCTCAAACGTTCCTCATATGTTAAACCTTTCATTCCTGGGATCGTTCTCATGAACCTCTTATGGACCCTCTCCAGGGCCAGCACATCCTTCCTGAGATACAGGGCCCAAAATTGCTCACAATATTCTAAATGTGGTCTGACCAGAGCCTTATAAAGCCTCAGCAGCACATCCCTGCTTTTATATTCTAGTCCTCTCGAAATATATGCCAACATTGCAAAGACTTATTGAGAAAATGGAAACCCATGAAATTAAGGGGAAGATGGCAGTTTGAATGTAGAATTGGCTCAGTAACAGAAAGCAAGGGGTGGTGGTTATTGATGTTTTTCAGACTGGGATTTGGCTTGGTGTTCCCCAAGTATCAGTTTTGGGTCCTGTACCCTTCAATTTTTATAAACAACCTACTTGGATGTACGGAGCAGCATTAGAAAGTTTGCAAATGGTATGAAATTTGCCAGTATAATTTAGTGTTGAGGATTGTTTAAGACTTCAGAGTGATGTAGATGTAATGGTGAAGCATGGCAGATGGAGCTCAGTGTGGAAATGTTTGAAGTGCTGCACTTTGGAAAGACTAATATGGAAAGACAGTATGCTCTAAGTGGCAGGACTCAGAGGAGCCTTGGTGTACATGTACTCGAATCCTTAATGGTGGCAGGGCTAGTTAATAAGGTGGTTTAAAAAAGCATATGGGTTATTTGAATTTAAAAATAGATGCATAAAATATGAAAACAAAGAGTTCATGCTTGAACTATACAAATCACTGGTTAGGCATAAAGTGGAGTATTGTGGAATTTAGGAAAAAGGTAAAGGCCCTTGAAAGAGTATAAGAGAGAGTTTATCAGGATGTTATCAGTGATGAGATACTTCAGTTATGAGGAGGAGTTGGAAAATTAGAACTGTTTTCTTTGAAACAGAGCAGATTAAGAGGTGATGTCATAGAGGTTTTCAAGATGGAGAGAGTTTGATAGAGCAGATAGATGAAAGCTTATCCTTCTGGTGAGTAGGTTATTAACCAGAGGTTATAGATTTCAAATCATCACAAAAGACCTAGAGAGGAGTTGAGAATTTTTTTCCCCACAGCTGACAGGATCAGGGCCACTCTACCTGAAAAGGTGGTGGAAGTCGATTTTATGAATAATTTTAAATTTAAAATGGACTAGGTCAGGTGGGTGTTAAGGATGAAGAACTTTACAGGATTTCAAACAAAAAGCAGTGGTGTAGCACAAAGCACGACAGCTATTTCAGAATGGCATCCTCTTCGGACTCTCAACTTCTTTAATTTTGTGATTTTGATTGTGAATGTCCCAGCTCTGATTGTAAAATTGTATCCCTTCTAGATTCATCCACCAGAGGAATTGGTTTTCCATATGTATCTTATCAAATCTTTTGAATATTTAAAACAACTTGATCGGATCACCCTCGATCTTTTAAACCATAAGACATTCTTTGCCACTTGTTCTCATAATTTAGCCCTCTTAAGTTTTATCCCATCTTTTATTCAGAGCTTCTCAACCAAAAGTCCATATAAAATGTGTAATGTTTCTCTTCATATTCCGAAGCCATGCTGTCTGTAACATCTCTCAACTGCATTAAAGCTGTACAGCTTAAAGTTGCCTTTCAGCAGCTTCCTATGTAATATCCAGTTCATTGATATAGGGATATTCCATGATTTCTGTACTGCTTAAGTGAAGTAGAGTGAGAATTGTCCCAATAACTGAGAGAGCGTATGGAATTGATAGGAAGGGAGAAGACAACATCCGCAGAATTTGTGATAGGGAAAGCAATCTATTTTACTTCACAGTCACAGAGTTAAGGTGAAAAGAAAGGCCTGTGATAGGGTGTATTTTTTTAAAGTATTCCCCATCAGATTAAGGAGGACATTTGGCCACTAGTATCTTGTGCTTAAGACTTAGGGGCATGGCCAGAGAAAGACAACAAGCTTTTCGGGAGGGAGTGTGGGAGACTTGGGACACTGGCTACTAGAGTGCAGTGGCAGGGACCTTGAGGAAATGTTGCTGAACCAGCGTCTTGGGTGAGGACTGGCTGTTCAAGACGAAATGAGTCATTTTGAAATGGAGGCACAAAAAGTATTGAACATCTAATCTGAGCAGGCACTTCAGTGCAGTACTGTGTTGTCATGTGCTGTTTTTAGATGACGCATTAAATCAAGGCACCATCTGCCTCTGTTCAGGTGGCTGTGAAAGATCCCAAAGCAGTGTTCATCAATCTCCTCATATCCTGGCTGACATTCCTCCCCGTAGACAACATGATCAAAGATTATCTGGTCATTTGTCTCATTACTGTTTGTGGAGCTTTGCTGTGTGAATATGGATTGCCGTGTTTGCCAGCAAAACAACAGTGACTCTCTTCGGTGCTAGTTCAGCAGCTGAGACACACTATGGGATGCTCTGAGGATATGAAAGGTGCTATATAAGCTTAAGTTTCTTATATTAGATGGTAATTGTGCGCACTTTCTCTTTCTCTCTCTCTTCCTCTCTCTCTTCCTCTCTCTCTCTTCCTCTCTCTCTTCCTCTCTCTCTTCCTCTCTCTCTTCCTCTCTCTCTCTTCCTCTCTCTCTTCCTCTCTCTCTTCCTCTCTCTCTTCCTCTCTCTTCCTCTCTCTCTTTCTCTCTCTCTTTTTCTCTTGCCCTCTCGCCCCACTTCTCTGGTTTTTCTCGTACGCTGTACTGCCATTCCTGAGTTTGGCAGCACTGTCTGTCTTTTATTAATGATCAACAAATGTGGAGATAATTCCAGCATCTGCCTGACATTTAGATCCTGTTGTGATGGTGTTGGGACATGTCACCATGGCAAATTCGTTCCTAGTCAGCAAGCAGCAAACGTAAACAGAACTATACTCGCAGCCCTCTGCAGTCTGCATTCACTGACAACTCAGGAAACTGGCTGCGTTGCCATGAAGTCCTATCCATAAGTGAAACTGGCTTTAAAGTGAAAATCCCACTTAACAAACCAGTGTGACTTTTTTTCATTTTAGAAAAATGTATAACTATTGAAAGTATAAAGATTAATATTTCACTTTTTATCCTGTGGAATAACCTTTCCCATTATGCTTGTGCTGATGCAGTTGGAGAGTAGGCCAAGACACTAGTCAGGAAGAAACAGCTGAACCAACAGCAGAACTGATAGTCATCAGCTCAATGGTGGGGACAGATTTATTGTCTAATTTTATAACTGTGTACTTTCCTGAGCAATGACTTTCCCTGTCCTGCTCGGTAAGCCGTTTCTGCTGCCCCACCCCCTGATCCCCCCACCCCTTAGCCCACCGCGCCTTGTTTAATTAACAATTATCACTGAAAATTGTAAAAACAGTTCGGAGCAGTGGAGCAGAGGTTGAAGTTTGTTTTAAATGGAAGATGTCTTGCAACTAAATGATAAATATGTCCTACACTGAATGTTTACTGCCTCTGCCAGGAGATATTTACCAGGTGTTAGGTGGAATTGATGCATTTTATTTATAACACACTGCTGTAGGATTTCAACAAACGATCCTTGGCTCAGTGGTAGCACATTCTCATCTGAGTCAGCAGGTTGTAGATTCAAGCTGCAGTTTAGGACTTGAACACACAATCTCGACTGGCAGTCTACTGCAGTACCTAAGGAGATATGCCATCTTTCCATTGAGCTGCTCACCCATTACCCTTGTGCTTGCTGACCTACGCTGATGCCTGGTTCAGGAGCATCTTAATTTTAAAGTCCTTACCCTTGTGTTTAAATCCTTTCATGACCTTACCTCTCAATCTATGTAACCTCCTCTAGTTCTACAATCTAGGACTCATGCCAAGACTTGAGCACAAAAATCAAGGTTGATATTCCAGTGCAGGACTGAGGGAGTACGGCACAGTAGGAGGTGCCACTATTTGAAGAGTAGTCAAGTTCTCCCAGTGTCCAGGTCAAATTTTACCTCAATCAACACCACCAAAACAGATTAATTGCTCTTGTATGTCAGTTGATAGTTTTGAGACTTGAGGTGTGCAAATTTGCTGCTGCGTTTGTCTACAAAGCCATGCTTTTTGTTCAAAAAGTAATTAATTGTCTATGAAGTGCTTTGAGACACCCGAAGAAGTTGGGTGCTATGTAAACGTAATTTCTGATAAAATAATGTAATGTGTATTTCAGCCCATGTGGCAATGCTTTCTGATGTCAGTTGATAACTGATGTTGTCTCCTTTATTGAAAAAGCCATCAGAATATGGAACCCTGAATTTAGTGCACTCTGACTGGTGTCGATCAGCTTCTTTCTCTATGTACTTTTGTCTGCCCCTTTTGTTATTCACCAATCACTTTTCATAAAATCATCTGTCCTGTTACAGTTCTTTTCTTTTTTTCTCTGATACATCAGCTCACGATGTACCCCTGGATTTTCCAATCCCATTTTCAAAAAATTCTTGCTTCCTCTTTGTTCACTTAACGCAATGCAAAAAGAGCTATAATTGCACCATGAGGATCATGCAATGGAACTGAACATAAAAACATCATAAATAGGAACAGGAGTAGACCATTCAGCCCCTCGAGCCTGCTCCACCATTCAATAAAATCACGGTTGATCATCTTGTGTTTCGAATTCCACATTCCCATCTACTCCCGATAACCTTTGATTCCCTTGCCTAACAAGAATCTATCTACCTCTGCCTTTGAACAACTAAGGTACTGTTCCCAGAGCCCATCACCCAAGCCAAATCTTTCTCATTCTCATCTCTGCCTGAAGCAACCACAAGTCCATGTTTCCTTATTTCAGCAACCCCTGTCTCCCAATCCTTCAGTTTTGATTTCACATTTGGTATATCCAAGACTCAAATCGATAGACTGAGAAAATCAAAGGATATGGGGATTAGAGGGAGTGAAGCAGAGTTGATTTTGAAGGCCAATCATGATTGTGTGAAAGATGGAGCAGACTTGAGGGGCCATATGGCCTACTCCTTCTATTTCTTATGATTTTTATAGGGATCCAGTGCACTGTTTGAACACCATCAGGGCAAGAACTGCCACAGTATTTTTATCCCATGTTTAATCACCACTGTGCAATCTTGACCACTGCCTAAGAAGAGGTTCATGAAGGGACTTCATTTTTTTGGGCAAAGGAACTGAAATTGTGTGCCAGTGAGGCACTGAGTATTGCTGGCACCAATTATTACTTCCTCTGGTAGGATAAATGGAAAAGCTTACTAATTATTAAATGGGGAGAGACTGGAGAATTTTGGCATTCTGAAGAGCCTGGATGCTGTTGCACATGAATCACAAAGTTAAACATGTAGACGCAGAAAGCAATTAAGAACGCAAATGGCATGTTCGGCTTTATTACAAAAGGGATTAGAGTACAAGAATACAGAAGTCCTACTATAATTATGTAGAGCATTGGTAGTACCGCACATGGAGTATACAGTTTTGTTCTTCTACCAAAGAGAGGATATATTTTCCTTAGAGAGAGTGCAACAAAGGCTCACCAAATCAGTGGTTCTCCTTGGCCGTCTGAGGGTCAGTGAGAAGTTTGAAGGGATCCAGGGTTTAATAAAAAATCAGATTATGCAAGAAAAAAAATGCCATTGTGTAAGTGTGGGATTGCGCTAAGTAAACTGGAGGCTTTGGCTTAAACTCGTACATCTGTTTGCCCCCTCGCGAATGTCTATGAAATGACAGTGGTAGCTGGTGTCGTGGCCAAGCCCCTGTTTGTACAGAGTGGAAAGAAGCAGGGCTCATTAGCTCTTTCATCAGGTCCCACTCTGTATTTGTGTCTCCCCGCCCCCCCCAACCACCACCACCACTGCGGATTTGTCCTAACACCACACTGCATAGGTAGTTGTTGCCCCCCACCTCAAATGGGCTAATTGGAGAGTTGCTCTCTACTTTTAACCCCTTGTTCCATGAATCCTCTCACTGCCTTACGTCACCAGTGGCAACTGTCACCCATTCAGTAAGGAAGTTGTGATGAACAATTTCAAAAACAAAAACTGGTTTGACTGCAACTGGAGTATTATCTAATTCTGGGAATCACACTTTAGGAAGGATGTGAAAGCTTTACAGGGTGCAGAAATGATTTACTAGAATGGTTTCAAGGATGAGGGACTTCAGTTACATGGATATATTGGAAAAGCCGGGGTTGTTCTCAGAGAAGAAAATGTTGGGATGAGATTTGATAGAGATATTCAAAATCTTGGGTATAGACAGAGTAGATGGAATCTATTCCTCTTAGCAAAAGAGCCTAGGACTAGAGGACACTGATAAGATGATTGGCAAAAGAACCAAAGGTGGCATGAGTAAAAGCTTTGTTGCGCAGCAGAGTAGTTAGGATCTGGAACACAATGACTGAAAGGGTGATGGAGGCAGATTTAATCATGGCTTTCAATAGGGAATTAAATAAGTACTTGAAGGGAAAAAAACATTGCAGAGCTATGGGGAAAGGACACCGCTATGATTAGTTTGGATAAAGAAAACCTTATGGACCTTAATCATCTGTGTTCTTCATTTTCATTGTACACTTTTGGTTCTGCAAATAATTGGAGGTGAAGGAAAATGGCTGTTAGACTGACGATCAGACAGAACTGGATCTGACTAATTTTCTGGGAACAGGTGGTGAGTGAGTCAAGGGGCAACAAGGGAGGCTGTGGGGGGTCAGGTGATTGGGTTTGCTTGGAGGGAAAGGAGAACTGGGGTGGACGTGGGAACCAGTAATTTCTGCAGTGTTAGGATACCATTAGCAGCAGTAGCATTGTGAGTGAGAGCAATGCTAAAAATTTTCATATGGAAGAAATACCTATTACAGGGTTTGGTGGAATTTTTATATCACAGTTGGGGGATGCCACAGAAGCAAAACTGTTGAGAAGCCCC
This sequence comes from Carcharodon carcharias, assembly GCF_017639515.1. Classification (NCBI taxonomy): domain Eukaryota; kingdom Metazoa; phylum Chordata; class Chondrichthyes; order Lamniformes; family Lamnidae; genus Carcharodon; species Carcharodon carcharias. Next base: position 51,846,024 of record NC_054485.1, on the reverse strand, counting down.
TGTGCTCGACTGGTTTCTGAGATATGGAGATTGTCCTAAGAGGAGAGATTGAGTAGCATAGGCCTCCCCTAGAGTTTAGAAAAATGGGATGTGATCTCAGTGAAACATATACATTTCTTAAGGGTCCTGTCAGGGTAGATGCTGGGAGGACATTTCCCTTGCTGGGAGTCTAAAATTAGGGGTCACTTACTCAGGATAAGGAGTCAGCCATTTAGGATTGAAATGAGAAACTTCTTCAGTCAAAGGGCAGTGAATTTTTAGAATTCTTTACTCCAGAGAGCTGTGGATGCTCTGAAATTGAATATATTAAAGACTGAGAATTGCAGGTTTTTGGGTACCAGAGGAATCTCGGGTTATGGGATAATGAGGAAAGGTCTAGTTGATATAGAAGATCAGTGGTAATCTTAAGAGTGGTAGCTGGAACGGCTGAATGACCTACTCCCGTTCCTATTTCTTATCTTTGTGTTCTTTCTTTCTCCAGCCCGCTTCTCCTCTCCCTCCTCTCCTTTTCTCCTCCTCTTTTCTGTCTATTTTGCCATCTATTTTAGCTTGGCTCCTGGAATTTCTCAAATGGTAAATGTTTCTGTGGCTCCATTATCTAGAGTCTGTGCTTGTAGTTCAGTTGATCGGTAGACAGTATTCATTTGTAATGTTCCTTTGTTTGTTCTGAGTCTCACGCATTATTCCATGCTGCTCACCTAGACAGATACATTGGAAACTTTGAATTCAGTGAAACTTCCCCTATTCCTTGTGGTCCCACATGAAATGTCCCTGAATGAAATGAGAAATTTTCCAGCTCCTCTATGATACTTTAAAAGCAGAATTCTATGATTCTCTGCCTCTGGTTAGGATAATCGGCATGTGCAGCCTAAATCCTGAAAATAACACTCAGAACTTTAAAGTAAGGCGGGTCAATAGGATCATCAATGTGAGAATAATTTAGAGATCATAGACAGAAGTTCTTTGCAGACTGGGTGATAACAGTCTGGAATGGTCAGCCAGATGGGGGCAGCGGGAATGCAGATTTTAAGGGGAGCAGAATTGAAGGGCTTTCATTGACTGTAAACCTGTTTCTCATCTTGATCTTTTCTGATGTTCAGTTGCCATAAATGCGTTCATCTTTTCTCTCCCCTTTAAGATCAGTGGGTGGGGAGGGTTTTGTTTCCTATTCACACACAGTTAAATGACAAGAAATAGAACTCTCGCTTGGCTAAAGAGAGGAAGCATGACTCAGGCCATTTGTTTACAGCAGCAAGGGGATTCGTTTTTGAGTTCCGAGATTGGGCTACAGATACTTTTTTTTAGCTGTGGAAGCTTATTGGCTGCTGGTTGTGCAGCAGATCATATCAGGGCAGGGGGTTTCCATTCACTGTCAGAGCTAAATTAAAACATGAGTGATGTTATTCATTGTCCTGCCCCTTCAAGGAGAATGCCTGTTTTGGCAGTGGGTACACCCCAGAGTAAGTGAGAAGCCTGTATGAAAATACAAGACTTGCAACACTGGCACAACTCTTGGTTGTGCAATCCTTGTTCTGCACATTCCCACATCTTGGAGCAGATTACTGGAGCAATGGTGGCACTATCCCATGATGGTGGGCATCAAAAATGTTAGTGAGTAACAATATAGTGTACTGCACTCTCAGGGCGGTGAGCTTCCGTTCAGCATCTGCAATCCCTCCTTGCATCGAGAAGATCCTGGTTTGGACACTGCCTGCAGAATGTAGAGATGTGATCACCTGTAGTATAGGAGGCAATGCAGGCCTTTCAGACCTGGCCTAGCTCAGTCCCAGGCCCATCTATTTTTCCAAGACTAAGCAAGCTGCCTCAATCTCTTCACCCGTACTGTTCCCATTAGAATTGCCGTTGCAACAAAAGCCTTGGTTATATTTATGCTCTCCTCTCACATCACCCTGCAACCAAAATCTGCTGTTGTCTCTTAAAAATTTAACTGTGAAAGTAATCTTTTCGTAAACTCCAAATTTTTTTTCCAACTAAATGTAATATTGTGTTTGTGGCACACCATTTACTCCAGTTGCTCCTGTTAATGATGTGTGTATGTGTTTATCTACTTTTCTCTTTTTCTCTCTCCCACTCTATCTCGCTAACTGTCTCACTATCTCACTGTTTTCTCTGGCATTCTCTTGTTAACAGTTTCTGCATATTCTCTTTGACAGATACGAAGAGAGGAATTCACTTTGCTGCCACGACCACGTTGAGAAATGTCGAAAGCTGCAGGTTCAAAGTCCAGGTCGCAGTCGTCTCATTCGAGGTCCCGCTCTCGGTCCCGCTCTCGGTCCTTTACGAGGTCACGCTCACGTTCTCGCTCCCGGTCTCACTCTCGAAAACGGAAGTACAGGTGAGAGTATTTTTAGATTATAAAGTCCTGATTTTGTGAAGCTAATGTTCTTTGATTGTAGCTGGATAGGTAACTATCAGCTTACCGGTGCTCTCTGTTCATAAAATGCCCGATTATAGCTGGTTAACATCCAACAGTGCCCCAACCTACACTGAGGTTCCCTAAAGGCCAATAATAACCTGCATTGTCTAGCTCTCTACACTTAGGGGAGGAAAGTGCGCATTCTTATCTCTAAATGGATTTCTCAGTATTTTATATTGACACTATGTCAAATACACAGTGTTAGCTGTGGCTCAGTGGTGGCACACACATCGGAGTCAGATTTTGACTTCGTCCTATCCTCGAGACTTCAACGTGAAATCTAGTCTAATACTGCAGTGCAGTACTGAGGGAGTGTTGCACTGTCAGTGATGCTGTTTCATCAGATAAAACATTAAGCCAAGGCCCTGTCTCGGATTGACTTAAAAGATCTCATGGCACTATTCGAAACAAAGGAGTAGAGTTTTCCTGGTACCCCTTCGATTTGCATCACTAAAACAGGTTATCTGGCTACTTACCTTACTGCTGGGAGCTTGCTCTGTACAAATTGGCTTCCATGTTTCCTACATACTTTTATCGGCTGTATTTGCTTTTAAATGCCCTGAGGTTTTGAAAGGCACTATATAGTTGCAAGTACTTCATTCTATGAACTGGGGAAAAAAGTGTAATCTTTATCTAGGGTAGAAGTGAGGCAGTTGACTCTAAGACCTGGGTTTGAATGGAGATTGCTGTACCGAATGCTGATGATTAGGCAGAGATTCAACATTATGAATTAAATTTAAAGGAGAAAACTGAGAGCATATCTTAAACTGGGGGAGATGGTGGTGTGGTGGTAATATCACTGGACTAATGCTTTGGGGATTATGGATCCAAATCCCACCACGGCAGCTGGTGGAATTTAAATTCAATTAATAAATCTGGAATATAAAGCAAGTTTCATTAAAGGTGACTATGCCAACTATCATCGATTGTCGTAAAATCCCATCTGGTTCACTAATGTCCTTTCGTGCCATCCTTACGTAGCCTGGCCAAAAGTGACTTCTGATGCATAGCAATGTGGTTGACTCTCAACTGCCCTCTGGATTGGCCTAGCAAGCCACTCTGTTCAAGGGCAATTGAGGATGGGCAACAAATGCTGGCCTTGCCAGCAACACCCACATCCCACGAAAGAATAAAAAAGAAGTGTTGCACTTTCCTCTGATGCTGTTACAGGAAAACAAGAATCAAACCCAACATCACACTACCCCGCCCCCTGGCCCAAGCATGCTCATTTGATCATTTAAAGATTAATTCTCAAGGTTTTAAACATTGTGAGATGTGCAGTACAGTGAGTCCTTAAAAGTTGTGGTTGCATTCCTGAAAATCATGACTTTAAGTGAAAAACTTTAAAGTGTTGAACTTTAAGTGGGTTCCCATAGGAATCAATGTTAAAGCCAGAGTTAGGTTCCTTTGGCCATTTCTTGCCTGAAAAGACCAATGTACAAGTTGAAATACTGTACCATACATGTGCAACACTGTGCATTCCTAGCTGGAATAACTTGCAAACTAAAACAAATCATTGAATATAACTAATGCTATATGAATTCAAATTAGATAACATTAAATCACCCAAACAAGCTCTGAGTTAGCACAGCTTCTGTGTCTCCCCCCACAGCACTCCTGAAACTCAACTCAATTTTTGCTTGCTTTCCTTTCCCCCTCTGACTTTTTTCTTTCTCTATCTCTCTCTCCCTTTTCTCACTCTGTCACTTGCTCTCACTATCTCCTACTCTGTCTACCTCCTTTCCCACTGTCTAACTGTCTGTCTCCCTTTCTCTCCTTTCCCCCTCTATCGTTTTTCTTTCTCTTGCTCCCCTTTCCCACTGTCTGTCTCTTTCCTTTCGCATTCTGCCTGCCTATGTGTGTGTCTCTCCTTTCCCATACCTCCCCTTCTGTCCCTTCGCATTGTTTGCCTGATCCTCTCTCCTTTCCACTGTGTCTCTCTCTCCCTCCTTTCCCATTGTCTCTCTCTGTTGTGCTCTCATAGAACCAGAGGATTGCTTTCACATCACCACCTGATCAGTGGCTGGCAGCTTTGCGTTCCTGACCTGCAGCCATGCTCCGGGATCTCGGAGGCTTGCTCTCTCCCTGCAGCCTCAGTTTCTGGTAATGGTGATGCCTCCAGCATCAGCACATGGCAGCAACTAGTCCAGAGTGCAGCGCGGTTGCAGGGTGGGGGTGCGGGGCGGGGGTAGTGGACCAGAGTGCAGATGACGAAAATGGTGACACAAATTGGAAAAGCAGGCTCTTCAGAATGAACAATGTTTCATGAGGTGGCTTATAAATGAGGATTTACTGTTCATGAAAGTTCAAAATTTAAACCACTCCTAGAATATCTGTTTTGGGTTTGCAATCTGGACAGGAGTCATGGGCAAGCTTTCCCTGTGTGAGCTACATGTTAATGCAAGGGCTGGCAAGTTTCCAAACTACTTTTGTTCTTTCATGGGATGCTGGCAGGGCCAGCATTTGTTTCCCATCTCTAATTGTCTTTCAGAAGGTACTGGTGAGCTGCCCCCTTGACCCGCTGCTGTCTATCTGGTGTAGATGCACCCAGTGTGCTGTTAGGAAGGCAGTTCCAGGATTTTGACCCAGTGACAGTGAAGGAACGGCGATATATTTCCAAGTCAAGATGGTGTGTAGACATGGTGGGGAGCTTGCAGGTGGTGGTGTTTCCATGTGTCTTCTGCCCTTGTCTTAGATGGTAAAGGTCCCACATTTGGAAGGTGCTGTCAAAAGAGGCTTGGCATGTTGCTGCAGTGCATCTTGTAGATGGTACACACTGAAGGGAGTAAATGTTTAGTGGTAGATGGGGCGCCAGTCAAGCAGGCTGCTTTGCCCTGGTTGGTGTTGGGCTTAGAGTGTCGTTGGAGCTCACTCATCAAGACAGAGACTATTTCATCACATTCCTGACTTCTGCTTGTAGATGGTGGACAGGCTTTTAGAGAGCCTGGAGGTGATTTACTTGCTGCAGAATTCCCAGCCTCTGATGTGCTCTTGTAGCCACAGTATTTATGTGGCTGGTCCAGTTAAGTCTCTGGTCAGCGGTAACCCCAGGTTGTTTATGTTGGAGATTCAATGATAGTAATGTTGTTGAATGTTATGGGGAGGTGGTTAGATTCTCTCTTGTTGGACGTGGTCATTGCCTGGTGTGTATGGAGTACGTGTTACCTGCCACTATCAAGCTGGGTGTTGTCCAGGTGTTACTGCATACGGATACAGACTGCTTGAGGAATTGTAAATGGAACTGAATGTTGTGCAATCAGCAGCGCGCATCCCCATTTCTGACTTTATGATGTAGAGAAGGTCATTGATGAAGCAGCTGGAGATGCATGGGCCTGGGACACTACTCTGAAGAACTTCTGCAGCTATGTCTTGGGATGATTGGCTTCCAATTAGCACAGCCATCTTCCTTAGTGCTAAGTACGAGTCCAATCATTGGAAAGTTTTCCCTTGATTCCTACTGACTTCAATTTTGTCAGATACCATACTGAGTCAAATGCTACCTTGAGGCCAAGAGCAGTCATTTTCACCTCACCTCTTGAATTCAGCTTTTTTGTCGATGTTTGGACCCCAGAGCTTCACAGAAAGAGCTGTCTATGATTGCACTCCCTGCTGAACAGTGGCTACACTTGGAAACTCAGTATTGTGGAAGATTATAGATGAAGACTCTCACTCTAGCTCTCTGTGGCAAGGCACATTGCAACACCATCAAGAGGTTATCAAGACCTGGGACTTGCTGTGAGCCCAGAAGCACATGTTAAAAGAGTAAAGCAGACCTGTGTTTTTTCTTGTGTATCCATATATACACAGGACTCACTTGGGTTATAATCAAGACCTCAGCAATGCTCCTTGAAGGTAACCTCAAAAGGGTATTCTTTTACTCCACCACCCTGTCATTTTCCATTTCCTATACTAGTTGTCCTTTGATTTTTCTGATAAAGCCTGCTGTTTTAATGCAAGTTATACACCATTACAGGCAACCTTTCTATCCATTTTGGGAGTATGCCACTGGCAAGGCTGACATTTATTGTCCATCCCTAGATTCCCTGAGCGATTCTGGACTACTAGTAGTTTGATACAACTGTGTAGCTTGCTAGGCCATTTCAAAGGGCTGTTGAGAGCCTACAGGGTAAGAGACTGGAGTCACCTATAGACTAGACCCTGGCAAGGACAACAGATTTCACTTCCTAAAGGACACTAGTGACAATGTAACAGCTTCATCGTCACTTTTACCAATACTAACTAGTCTTATTTTCAGATTTTTAAACTGAACTCAAAATCTTAATAGGCCAAGGCAGAATTTGATTATTAGTGTAGGAATCTGGGTTACTGGTCCAGTAATGAAGCCACTGTACCACACACCCAATATATTGTGGCCATGTGCCCACTAGAAATGTCAAAATTAATTTCACATGGGACCTTTGAGTCAATAGAGGAAATTTTACCCTTCACTCTGTGCTGCCTCTGAAGACGAACTTCAGAAGTGAGGAGCCAAAGTGTACACTACGTACCTTTCCTGAAGGTGTTCCTTGGAGCTGGGGTTCAATTCCATGACCAATGTTTTGGTACCTCACCCTACTGATCACACCTCAAAAATGAAACTAGACAGTGAGAATCATCAAAATGTTCGTATAGTTGGGTTGTTGCACTAAATTCCCAACTTGTTTTCTGCAGTGCCCACACATGTGCTTTCCAGTTGGGCTGTTGGATAGTGATCATGAAAAGAAACAGTAAAGTATCAGTAAAAGACTCGGTGGTCCATTGAGTCTGTCCTGTACTGTTACCGTGCAACATCTGCACACCATGATCTCCATCTCCTACCGCCCCCTCCAATCAACCATATCTCCCAAAAAAACTGTGCCCCACTATAGAGGGGAAAGGAGAGGAAATTCCCCTTTGAGCACAGAAGATGATGGAACAAATTCTGCTGGATGAATTTGGATGGTAATTTGGTGCTTTCCCTAATAGCACCTTAGCTAAGATCAGCCAACTCTGCACAGACTGGGAATTAGCACTGGAACTTGTCTAGCCTGCATGGCCCAAGTAGTATATCAGCCATTGCATTCATTGATTGATCCGTTGAGTGGTAAGTTTTATTTCATACATACCTATGGCTTAATTGTCAGTGGTTCTGTTTCTGTGCATGGCTGATCCTGGGTGCACCATATAAACAAACAGAATTCGAGCCATCAGTATAACCAGGATCACTCTAACTTTTTCTAGCTCGTAGACTTGACAGAAGTCAGCAATCCAATTGTAGAAAACACCAGTGTGGCAAGTAGTTTGAGACTAATCCACTCACCAACTACTAAACTCTGGGTGGACCATCTGGGGCTTGTGCACAGGGAGCTAAATGAAACCAGTTTTTCCCTCAGCAAATGAAAACTCTTGGCTGATCCACTCTGTGACTGTTGTTGGCAGAACTGGTGCCAGAAATAAAAACTTTAAAAAAATTCAATCCCTAGCTGGCTTGTGTCCCAAACAGCCGGCCTCTTCCTGTGAGAGTTAGGCTGAGGTGAGCTGTTCACTTGATACTGTTAAAATGGATTTAGCAGGCAGACTGTAGCAGTGTCATTCCTCGCAATGTGGCTGATCACTGGGGCATACATTCCTCTCAATGAAAAGCTACGCCGGGTAAGCACTACGAGTTGAAGTTCTCGATATGCTTTTTTTGTTCATAAAATGTAATTTATTTAGCTGAAGGGTTTTTTTCTGTTACCCTCGGGACAGGCTTGCCGAACGGTTAGTTCAGCTGCTAGCACAGCTCCTGTGGTAGCTTTTAAAATGCAGTTTTTTTTAATGTATGTAAAATGCTGGTAACCTGATGCAGCGTAGCACTGGAAGAGCGTTTGTGAAATAAGAACCGGTTGTTCACTAGCTTCTCTCTTTTTAAGTAACTTCCAGTAAGACCAACAAAACTCTGTATGCTTAAGCAAGGTTTTGTTACTTTAAAAGGACATTAATGTTTTGAGCTTTGGAAGATCGCAAATTCGGTGCGCCTTTTGTTCCTTGCTGATTGTTTTCATATTTATGGGGCTGCAGCTGGGGGTGAGGAGAGAGAGAGAGAGTCGTTCATTGTTAACTGTTTGTATGCTGAATGCTGTTTTTTCTGTAGCTGCACTATTTCTTGTAACTGTGGTCAGGTTGAGTTACTAAGCGTACTGTGATAGTACCAGATCAGAGTTCTGGTGTGGTCCCACTGTGTTGCTGATCTGACCCATACAACTGTAACAGGTTGGAAATTGTGGGTGGTTGGGTGGGGGTGGTGGGGAGTGGGGGTGCAGTAGATTGGGGGAACAAGTTACACCCTTGGCACATCCCACCCCTTTTCAGTGGCTGCTGTTATGAGACACCTGGTGACTGCCTCATGGTGTCAGAATTATATTAAAGGAGGCTCAGAAATGTGTTGTCTTCTCCTCTGCCCTCCCTAAAGAATTTACCTCCAGGCTGCCACCAATGCACCCCTGAGCCAGCCTTTAAGAGTGGCTCTTGATGTGTATTTTTTGTCAGCTCTGCTTCACGCTCTTGAGGTGCACAGCTTCCATTATTCTGGGTCAAATTGGCAACAGAGTGGAGCACACTAGAACTCTGAGAATCGGCACAGTGCTTGGTGGAATTGGAGAAGTGTGGGGTGGAGGGTGGGGTGGGGGGGTGGGTGGAATGGGGGCGGAGGGGGGGGCGGTGTAGCAATTTGGCAGCAATCTCAAAGCCCAAATGATGTACATTAGCAGCTGTATAATGTTAGTCTGATACACAAGAGGCTTTTTAAACTGGCTATAACCTCAGACTGCCTGCTTGAGGTTTTCATTTAAAAAGTTTTTTTTTCTCACGTGGTTTGCTCCTCCTCCACCCTCTTTTTTTGAGAGTGTTATCTGTTACTTTGGGATTGCCCTTTGGGCATCAGTCACTCTTCACTTGACTTAACTTTCATGGTGGATTATTTATAGGGGCTCTGAGCTAAGCTCACCTGGCCTCTACATGGAGTTGGTGGAGTGCGGGTTTTGATTTTTAAAAATTATTTGTTCATGCAATGTGAGGGGCACTGACTAGGCCAGCATTTATTGCCCTTGTTCAGAGGGCATTTTTAAGAGTCAACCACATTGCTGTCACAAGTCACATGAGCAGATTTCCTTCCCTAAAAGACATTAGTGAACCAGTTAGGTTTTTACAACAATCAGCAATGGTTTCATGGTCATCATCAGACTTTTAATTCCAGATTTTTATTGAATTCGAATTTCACCATCTGCTGTGGTGGGATTCGAACCCAGGTCCCCAGAGCATTACCATTGGTCTCGGGAATACTGGTCCAGTGACAATACCACTACGCCATCGCTCCCTGAGGTTCCTCCTGGATAACAGTTGAGTTTGAACCCTTTCCTCTCCCTAACTAGGATGCTGAGAAATCTATTGACCTGACTGAGATCTAACTCAACACAGGCCAGGGAACTGAACTGGAAGTACTTCTGATTTGTGTGGCTTAGCTAGTCACTCAAACCCACAAATGTATTGAGTTGCCCCTGTATTTCACTGAACATACGATGCAGTTACTCTCTGCTCCTTTTAGTTCAAGATTTCAAGCAGTGTGAGGCTGATGAGTGAAACCCACGGAGGCCAGCCTCTCACTCAATAGCAATTACTAATCTGACCAGCAATTGATGGTTCTTATGGCTCTTAAACTGCACCTATGCTGTCCAGTGCAGTGTGTGGAAAATCAGCTGACTAAATGTGAGGACTTCAGGGTGGGGATGGGGGAAAGAATCCTACTTTACTCTGCATGACAATAAAGTGTGGAGTCATTCATTGGAACATAGTACCAGGATTAGGCTATTCAACACCTTGAACCTGCTCCAGCATTGAATCAGATCCTGGATGATCTGTACCTCAACCCCATTTATCTGCCATTGCTCACCAAGGCTCCTTAAACAGCACCTTCAAACCCACCACTGCTACCATTTAGAAAGACACGGGCAGCAGGTGCACGGGAACACCACCACCTGGAAGTTCCCCTCCAAGCCACACACCATCCTGACTTGGAAATATATTTCTATTCCTTCACTGTTGCTGGGTCAAAATCCTGGAACTCCCTTCCCTAACAGCATTGTGGGCATATCTACACCATATGAACTGCAGCGGTTCAAGAAGGCAGCTCACCACCATCACCTCAAGGGCAATTAAGGATGGACAATAAATGCTGGCCTAGCAGCAATGCCCATATCCCATGAATGAATTTAAAAAAATAAATACCCCTTGATATCCTTGCCTAACAATAATCTATTGATCTCAGTTTTGAAAGCTCCAATTAACTCCCAGCGTCTATACCCTTTTAGAGGAGGTTATTCCAAATTTTCACTACGGTTTGAGTGAAAAAGTTCTTCCTGATTTCACTCATTTTAAAATTGTGCCCTCTTGTCCTTGATCCCCCACCAGAGGAAATAGTTTCTCTATATAAACCCTATTGACCCCCTTTGGCATTGTAAACCGTTTGATTAGATCACCCCTCAATTTTCTAAACTGAAGATAGTAATATGCAAGTTTATGCGATCTCCTCATAATTTAACCCTTAAACCCGAGTATCATTTGTATTGGCCTGAGAGATTTTAATTAGCTTAGTTACTATTCCCCACTAGGGTAATACCTATTGTTTTCAGAAGGGGACAGCTTGTGGAATATAAAAACTGTGATCCTGCATGAGGCAGGTACCCTTTTGGATGTGAAATGTGTCTGGGCGACACATTTCTGAAGACCAGAAGTGTGTTTCCTTTGAGGATTTATAGTATTTTTTTGAGGCTGTTTCTTTTTAAACATGGTGTAGAATTCAGCTCAACACTGGGCTCTGCTGGTGACGAAGTGCCTCACTGACAAAATGTCAAACCGAGTCCCCAGCTGTTGACTGCTCTGTTGGTTGCTATATACTTTGTAACACTTGGCAGAATCATCAGAGAAATACAAGTATCTGATGATTTTATTAACTGAATTTAAGATTTGTACCTAACAATTAAACCAATCAGATCTCAGAGCCTGTGACTATTATTCTATCAACCAGTCATACCCTAGAGCTCGAGACAGGCCAGATTTCAGACCCGTGAGTACAGTGTAATCACTAATTTGATTGAATCACAGAAACCATTAGTTTCGTTTTCCTTTTAGTAGAATCATAGAATTGTTGCAGCACAGGAGGCCATTTGGCCTCCAAAGCCCATGTCAGCTTTCTGCAAGAGCAGCTCAGCTAATTCCACTTCCCTGCCCTGTCCGCTGTATTTTTTTTCCTCTTCATTGCTATCTTATTTAGTTTTTAAAGTCATAATTGAATTTGCCTTCACCACACTCTCAAACAATGCATTCAAAGCTTTTTCCTCATGTCGCCATTGGTTCTTTTGCCAGTCATCTTAAATCAGTGCCCTATTTCTCGATCCTTCCACCAATAGAACCAATTTCTCTCCATATACTCTCTGTACACCCCTCATCTTTTTGAGCACCTCTATCAAATGTCCTCTCATCCTTCTGTGTTCTGAGGAAAACACCCCCTGATTCTCCAATCTTTCCACATAATTGAAGTCCCTCATGCCTGGAAACATTCTCACAAACCCCCTCCAAAGCCTTCACATTCTTGCAAAACCTACTTTACGTCTTCTAGGATTAGTGGCAATATTTTTATAAACTACTTCTAGCGATATCTGTAATTATGGCAGCCAGGGGAAGGAGTCCTACCCCTACCACTGCATCTCAACCCAAGCAGACTCTGTCCTCCCTGATCATTCCCGCTTCATTTGGACTGCCCTTCCCATTTCTCTCTGGCCTTTTCTCTCTCACTCATTCCCACCTTCTCAGGCCCCAGCCTCCGCAGTTACTCTTTTTTGTTCCTTTTCAAGCTCCAGCCTCCTCACTTGTTCTCTTGCTTCTCCATATGCCTGTTCCTTCACGGCCCTCCGCTGCATTGTGCACGCTATCCCCAGATAAGCCCTTACGGGGCTAGCCTGTTTCTCACTTGCTTTTTCTCTGGTCTCTCTGTTGCAGAGTGAGGAAAGGAGAGATTGGGCGCCAGTCTGAAAACCCAATGGAAGGGATGAGTTTTGAACAGGTTTTTAAAGGTGGAGAGCTGACACCTAGGTGGGGTGGCTTGAGCCAAAGTAGCTCAGACTAAATTGCGGCAAAGGGAAGAGAGACGCACAAAAAGTTTGGAATCTTGAGTGGAACAGTTATGTGTGGTAGAGACTTAGTACAGCCACATATATTTGCAGTATTCTGAGCAATTTGGCTCTGAGGATGAAGGATTGACATTGGGGAGCTTTTGTGTATTGAGATGATAAAAGTGCATGTGAGGAACTCTGGCACAGAAAGTAAGCAGTCTTAGTGATGGAGAGGATACGAGGTCTGAATGCTGCACCAGGCCAACTAGGATGCCAAAGCAAGAGAAACATTAACCTGTTCAAAAAAATGCATTAATGCCTCTTAAATTACCAGACAGCAGAATTTTATGACTGTGTTGAGTGGTTACATGATAATATTCCTGGTGCCATTTCACGGTCACAGTGTCTCTGTGGATGCACTTCTGTCGCCAGGTATTCTGCTCACTCGCCATCTCACTGACCTTGTCAGAAAACTGGTAAAAGAAAGATACTTGTATTTAAACTAAAACAGCCAAAAATATTGAAGTACCAGGCAGGTAGTCTGAAATTTTGATGAAACACATGCACGCAGAACTTCAAGCTGCCTTCTCCATTTGGGGGCTAACTGGCAGCCTGTGTATTTTCAATATTTTCTGTCTTTTATTTCAGGTTTGTAGATTTTTTTTAATACATCAAGCAGCAGCATCTTGAATAGGTTCATATGGCTACCCCAAGTCAAAAGCTTGAGCATAATTGGCCAGCACTGAGATGGCCGTCTAATTGATGGTTAGAATCATAGAATCTTGCGGCATAGAACGTGGCCATTCAGCCCATCTTACTGTACTGGAACTTGCTATCCAATTGGTCCTACTTCCCAGCTCTTTCCCGCAGCCTTGCACATTTTTCCTTTTCAAATATATATCCAATTCTTTTATCAAATTTAAAATTTCATCTGATTTCAGTTACCCTTTCATGCAGTGCATTCCAGATCATGACTCTTCGCGTTTTAAAAAAAATCTGATCATTCCCCCTTTTCTTTTGGCAATTATCTTGTACCCGTGGCCCTCTGTTTACTGACCTGCCAGTGGGTAACAGTTTCTTTCTGTCAACACTATCAATACCCGTCATAATTTTTGAGCATCTTTATTAAATCCGGATAAAACTGAAGTTGAAATGACTGATGTTGGGTGTTTGCTAGTCAGCCATTCCAGTCCCCCCACCCTCACATCAGCTGCCTTTGCTACCCGCTTGGCAAAGTCCCCAGTCTGCTGCTGTTAGTGGTATTTATTCCTGAGGGCTTTGAACTTGACTGCAGAACCAATGAGCTGGTCACGAGATAGGAATACACTTGCTTAGGGAGGGATGATGTCGGTAATCTTTATTGAAGTTACCCATGCCAGCAGAAGCTCCATGTGTGAATGTTCCCTGAATTTGTAAGGAAAGCAGGGAATTATCAGGACTGGTCAGTCAGGGGTCTTGGGGAAAAGGCAGGAAAGTGAATTGAGGATTATCAGATCAGCCATGCTCTCATTGAATGGCAGAGGAGGCTCGATGGGCCAAATGACCTACTCCTGCTCCTACGTCTTACGGTCAGCAAGAATGATCTTGCACTTATACAACACCTTTCACAACCTCAGGATGTCCCAAAGCACTTTACTGTCAATGGCATGCTCTTTGAAGTGCAGTCACTGTTGAAGGAAACATGGCAGCCAGTTTGCACAGGCTCCCATGAACAGCAATGTGATAGTAACCAACTAATTTGTTAATTGAGAACTAAATATTGGCCAGGCCACCAGGGAGAATTCCCCACCTCTTTGAAATCATGCCATGGGACCTTATACATCCAACTGAGAGGACAGATGGTGCCTCGGTTTATTGTCTCATCAAGGCAGTACTTCTGGCAGGGCATCACTTCTGGTTAGCATGATATGGCAGGACTGGAGTGGTAGTCTAGATTATGTGCAGAGATCTGTGGCGTAGAATGGAACTTGAATCAAGAACTTCCAACTCTGAGACGAGAGTGCTACCACTGAGCCAGAGCTAGCACCCAAAAGGAATAATACTGCCATTTTGACCTCTTTTGTGCTGTGGAGCCCAAATGCACCAGAAAAATGCAGATGCAGATACATTTGTGTATTTACTGGAGAACCCAATGTAGTAAAGCTTCATGGCGCTGTGCACGTTGCCCAGTAATGGTGAACTTCCATCTGGTTCATTATATCATCCACCATTTGGTGGCAAGACAGCTCACGGCTCTCTCTCCGGCACGGAGCTGTTGCAACCAGTTGTTTGTCCTCGTGTTGGTGTAACTCCCCAGTGTCTCTTTTTGCAAACACACACTTTAAAGCCTTGCACTGAGTCTTAGCACTCTGTGAAGAGCCCAGAGTGCAAACCCAGTCTTTGTCGAATCCCTGACCTTGCCTCAAGCTGCTACAGTTCAACACCATGTCTCTGAACTTGGGAGTGAAGAAGCAACAAACTCTCACACCAGCAGGAGTTACTGGATAATATGTGCGGACAGCAAATGGCTACTGTTACATGCACAAATGCAGCAACTATCTGTGCACGTGTGCATACATATGAGCTCAAAGCAGGAGAAGGCCATTTAACCTCTTGAGCCAGTTCTGTCATTCAATAAGATCATGGCTGATCTGATTGTGGCCTCAACTCCACATTCCACCTACCTCCGACACCCTTAGATTCTTGACTAACAAGGGAGTCAATCTACCTCTTGTCTTAAAAATAATCAATGGCCCTCCTCCACCACTCTCCGGGGAAGAGAGTTCCAAAGGTTCACGATCCCACAGGCAGCAAGCGTTAAATGACTAGTTAAACTACTTTGAGAGAGGAAAGTTGTCCAGAATGCCAGAAGAACTTGGTTCTCCTTTAAATATGTTAACAATAAATATATATCCCTATCTCACGAGCTGTGTAACCACCTAGGAGAGATGAAGAAGCAGTTAGAAAATCTGGCATGTGGGGCAGTTTTGAACATATCTCTGTAGCCTCCTGCAACCCTGCAAGATCTCTGCATTCCTCCAATTTTGGCCACCCACCCATGTATCCCTGATTTTCCCTCATTGGTGTCAATGCCTTTCGAGGTCTAGGCCCTAAATTCTAGAATTCCATTCCTACGCCTGTCCACATCTCCCCACCCTTTTCCCAGCTACTCCTTAAAAACTACTACTGTGACCAACTGGTTAGTCATCTGACTGAATACTGCCTTCTGTGGCTCAGTGTCAAATTTTGCTTCGTAACACTCCTTTGGATGTTTAGCCTTAAGCCACTATACTATATTTGAAGTGCTATGAAATGCAAGTTGTTGCTGCACTAGATACCTGTAATGTGATAATTGAAAGGCTGTGGTAAAAAGTGTATCTAACCTCACAAAAATCTAGGATAAATGCAAAATACTGCGGATACTGAAAAAATGAAATAAAAACAGAAAATGCTGGAAAAACTTTGACATTTTAATCTACCCTGATGTGATTTTTAATTCTGTTTCTATTTTTGCTTTTCAGCCCCAGGTCTCGTTCCAGGTCCTATTCTCCGACACATAATCGGGAACGGAACTACCCAAGGGAGTACCAGCCCAGGGAGTTTCGAGGCCACCGGGGCTATAGGAGGCCCTTTATACAGCGCCGAGGGCGAGGCTATTATCCAAGGGGTAACTGGAATAACCGTGGGGGTTATGGCAACTACAGCAATTACAACCATTACGGCAATTACCGGCCGAACTGGCACAACTACCGCTCGACTTACAGCCCGCGGCGTGGCCGTTCTCGCTCACGCTCACCTAAGAGGCGGTCAGCATCGCCAAGGTCCAGGAGCCGCTCCAGGTACACTGACAAGTCGTCGTCCAGCAGGTCAGGAAGGTCATCATCTTCCAGGTCTCGCTCCTCGCCTCACCGCAGCCGCTCGGCCTCCCCTAAGCGACGGAGCAAGAAGACCAAATCGTCACAGAAAGAGGCAACTGCCTCTAAGCTCCCCACCCAGGAGACAGAAGACCAGCAGAAACGCTCACCCGAGGATGGGCAAGCTGGTAATGGCAGCTCTGAGGCCCCCACCGGCCTGGCTCCCAAACGCAGTGATTCGTGGAAAGGCCTGACTGCCTATGACACTAGTCCCAAGCATCCCAGCCCAGCCCCACGTTCTACTGTGGTGCTGAAGACCAGTCCGGCATTGCATTCCAGCCCAAGCCAGCAGAGCCCCTCGCTGTCGGGCACTACCCGCCACGCTTCACCTCATGGGAGCCCTACGCAGATGAGCCCTCAGAGCCGCAGCCCAACTAGACCGAACACCTCTCATCAGAGCCCCCCATCGATCAGCTCTACAATTCGCAGTGTGCCACGTCAAGCCCCAGCCAACCACAGCCCACCACTGGCGGGTGTGGCACAGGGCAATGTACAGAAAGAGGAAACGCGGCCAGGAATGTCGAGCATGTTTGTGGAGCAGCCAGTCCCAACTATCTCTTCATATCTAAAGAGGTATGTTCCAAGAAGGTCAGTATTGAATTCTTGATCTCTTATATGTTTTTTTGTTTGCTCGGAAGTAAAGGCCAGTGTGAAGGGCTTTTTTTCAAAAGTTGTCAGGAATTCCAGGCTGCCAATGGAATCAAGTGGTGGGTATACTGGATATTCCAAAGGTGAGACTTCCCGACTGTCATGGGCAGCATTTACAAGTAATGTATGTGATATATCCTCCCACGCACTAGCAGTCTAACCAACCAACTAGTTAGCCGAGTATTTAGTATTATATGATGGATGCCCAAAAGCTTAATAACTTAAAGCTTATAAGCTTAACTCTGGGTCACACTTGTATGATTTGAGTCTGAACAGGTGTGATCAATCACATGCCTTTTCTTACATCCTGAATTACCATTTAATATGGATTTTTTTCTCAGTTTTTGACTCAGCTGGCTTGGCAAGGGCTTTATAGACAGGCTGTTTTTCTCATCTCTTTCCCTTCAATGCAGGGCATCTTAAATTTAAAATTTCCGAGCATGTACCAGGGATGGATAGCTAGTTAGGTAAAGGTGTGCTCATTCGTTTAGTGACCTTAAATAAAACATAGCCTTTGTTTAAAAAGTAATAATTTCGCTGTTGTGACTGCATGCTGTTCCTGCATATCACCCTTGGTGACATGAGCTTCAGTCAGACTTCCCATCTGAGCTGGGTTAAGTGAGGAAGCCAACCGTAGAGGCTCCAACTTTTTCCCCCAGCAGCGGCAGTTTTGGGCAGCTATTAGAGTTGCCACTTGCTATGCGCTTGCTGTGCACCAGACATCAGGTGGATAAAGAATACAACATGAAACTATAAAACTTTTTATACACAGCTATTGCATGTGCGGCTCCTTACCCACATGTTTTTCCCCTTGATTTATCTTAATCCCAGTTTTGTCATCATGGAGAAGCACCAAGGGCTCCATGGATGTTCTGGCTGATGATTTTAAGACTCATGCAGACCATTTTTTTAAAAACAAACATGTTTATATGTGGACCAGCATTTTAGATGAGACTTATTGTGGAGTGCTCATTGGTGTCCATTGCTTCTGGGATGTTTTGTTAGAATTTCCACTGAGTTGGGAACTGTCTCAAAAGCTTTTGTTCTACTGCAAAATATGCAATGTTTAATGGAGGATTTTATTTACTCCCCTATTTCCTTCTGCAGAAACTTGTATAAAGGATTTTTACAGCTTTAAGTGACTGGGAATGCTATACAGAGAGATCTTTGTGGCATTCCAATAAGTGCACAAAGGACGCAGTGCTAATCTGTTACGTTGTAAGTCCTTTATTGTTGTCCAACTAGTAACACTTAAGGTGGCACATGCTTCACTGCAGCACTCCATGGAACCCAATGTTGGATTCCTTAGTGTTGAATATGGACATTCTGACCCAAATTAAGACTCCTTACGCATAGTTTTCTAGTCTAGCTCAAGACCTCAAAACTGTGGAACTCTTTACATCACTCTGTATTTCCTTCTTCCGATGATTCCTTCCTCCCTTTTAAAATCTAAGTTTTCTGTGTCCTAATCACATTATTTTCCTTGTTGTTTCAAACCTTGAGGTCTTGCAATTTGAGCTTTGGCCTTTCAGCTAAGCTTCTTGATAGAGAGTACCTGAGTGGACTCCCTATTTGAATCCTAGCTTCAGCCTTGGGTAGAAATAAGACCTTTGAGATGGACCCTTCTGTACGACCTTGTTTGTTTAAACACAGACCCTTGATTGTGTAATGCGTTGCATTTCTTTTTTGTGTGTGTTTCTGTTTTTTTCTGTTGAATCACAGGTTTACAGAGGAGCAGAAAGCTAAAGTGTTAATGCAGGATAGGGTGAATGGAAAAGAAAAGGAGCAGAAAGAAACAGATTTAGAAAAAGAGAAAGGGGGAGACCAGGCCAATGCTTACGATAGGCTTTCTGCTTGCAGTGTGGTGAAAACGGAGTTCCATGTGAAAAACATCCCAGAGAAAGGCAGCCGTAGCAGCCAATCCCCGAAACGATTCAAGGGCGGAGTTGCTGAGGAGTTTGAAAAAATCTCAAAAGCAGAGATGCGTCACAAATTTGGCTACGATGAAGAGGAGGTGGAGGAACACGACAAGGACTACCCGGCCAAGAACCAAAAGGAATATGGATATGAGGATGAGCTCAAGTACAGGAGCAAATTAATCGCAAGTAAAACTCAGGAGAGATATGATGAGGAGGATGAGGAGGAGGAAGATGATGACGACAATGATAGACCACGGAAGCGGGAAGAGATAAATTTCTTTAAGCACATCACCATCTCCAAGGAGAAGTTTAGAGAGGTGGAGGATGTGGAGGAGGAGGAATTAATGCCTGAGAGATTTAAAAAAGAGGAGCGATTTCTATCAAAGAAAACAGATGGGAGCAGATACCGGGAGGTGTCACCCATGAAAGCATCAAAATATAAGGCAGGCCGAGCAGAAAGCCCTCCTCCCCCTAGGAAAAGCTCCGATAGCAAAGAGCAGGAAGGCGTGACTGCTCAAGAGGAGAGTGCCCCTGTGCTCAAACCAGCTCATCGTCCAACAGAGGTGACGCTGAAAATGGATTCCTTGCAGTTTGGCGATGACACACTTGGGTAAGAATTGGGTTGAGTGCTTTGTGTTTATTTTGTCAGAGGCTAGGCTGCCCAGTCATCCCATGGCTGATTCTCTTGCAAAATCAGATAATTTCACCGCCTTCTCCCTTCCAAAACAGTAAAGGGAATTAGATGCATAGAGGCATTCTGAGTTCAGGTAGGGCTGAGGCCATATGCTGTCAGCTGCTGGTTGGTCCAGCAAGATATTACTATTGTTTTTTCAGAGCATGTTACCCAGTCACCTCTCCTGGGGTTTCCTTCCTTGTCAAAACTTTCTAAGCCCTTTTAAGTATACCAAGAGGTAAGAGCAGCCTGCTATTCTAAAATGTGCCCTTCAACTGACAAGAAGCACATAACAGTGACTCTGTCGGCACAGTCCCATTGAGTTATTTCTCTCTGCTGCAGGACAGCTAAGATCAGTAACTTGATAAGGGGAGGGAAGCTGTGGTCTTATTTCTGTGAGACATAGCCCATTAGTGAATCACTACACTGTCCTTATTTGGACTTCCCATTCAGAAAGGGCCCTGTAATAGAGCTTGAGCCCAATGTCTGTTTATTTTTATTTATTTTCCCCTTAACGATATTTCAAGGCGCTTTCTTTCCCTCCCACCCCCTGCCCTTTTTTCAACCTTCATTACACTGCCTCAGTCAAATACATATCCAGTTGAACTGCCAAACTCTTGTAATGGTGGTGCCGAGCCTAGTAATCTGCCAACTCATTGGATACCACTCCATGTGACCATTTGCAAAAGCTTTCCCTTTGCAACTGCAGTGTGTTTTCTTTCCTCAGGGAAACTATCATTGCAAACAGTCTGCCACATCCCAGGATAACATGGTGCAACCTCAACAATGTGGCAGCCTGCAGATGATATCAACCCCATGAAGTCGAATTCTTAATTTAGAGCTGACCTCAAATCCAGATATTTTGTGGGAATAGAGACTATGATCTTGAAACCACTTGTAATCTCAGCTCTGTGTAATTTGCAGTTGATATTTATGTAATTTGAATCTTTAAATGTAGATGATAAGATGTTGGTCATACACATGCGGCTTCACCATGTATTTATAGTTCCATCATTTGTTCTTTGAAATTTTTTTCCTGTTTAAGTTTGGCGATGAATAAGATACCTTACAGTTCTTACCTAATTGCTGCACGTCATGTGGCGTGAAGGCATCTCATCAAAACATGCACTCTTCAGCAAAAGTCATTGGGCACTTTTTAAATTTGCTTCTTGCCTTTCCAGAGTTGACTGAAAACTGGAAGATGCAAATTGTTAAATAAATCAACATTTGCACTCAGCTAAATTTGACAAAACCAGTTGGCTTGTCTTTGAGTCACTGATACTGCACAATGGTGAAGAGTTCCACAAAGAACTGGGGATGATGTGATGAGTAAGACGTTAGCAATACCGAAGTCTGTAATGCGTTGATAAGCAGGGAAGAACATTGCTTAGTGTTGCCTTAGAGTGGCCTTCTTTCATGAGGAGCTCTTTGTGTTGTCTTCCAGCTCTGCCAACGTCCTGACCCATGAGCGACGCCTCTGTCGCGACCTTGTTCACAAACCCAAAAAAGATCAGGAGTTCCGTTCCATCTTCCAGCATATTCAGATGGCCCAGTCTCGACGTAGTCCTTCAGAGCTATTTGCTCAGCACATTGTGACTCTGGTTCACCATGTGAAAGGTAAGATAGCAACAATTACTGCTTGATTTTTCATATTTTAGAA
The DNA here is from genome assembly GCF_017639515.1 of Carcharodon carcharias. Lineage (NCBI taxonomy): Eukaryota > Metazoa > Chordata > Chondrichthyes > Lamniformes > Lamnidae > Carcharodon > Carcharodon carcharias. The sequence goes on along the minus strand of NC_054485.1, from coordinate 51,824,670 downwards.
AGTTGTTCCATCTTGTCCCTTTTCGTGAGGTATGTGTTGAACTTGTATTTTAATGTATCCTTTTGGTTTGTGTATCCCTGCACCCAGAGTAGCGCTGTACCTAATTGCAATCAGAGCGCACCTATGTCGGTGCAACACTGTATGCTGAAGGCTGGTAAAATAAATCTATTCACTATTTTTCTTGGACTCTCATTGCAAAGTCAGTTGTGTATTGGTCCCACAACAGAATTTGTTTGGGACCACTGTCAACATTTGCTGCCAGTAGCAATGTTCAGTCACCTGTGACATGGTCAAAACAGTGCCAATAACTGACCTTCTTTTAACCTTGCTGGTCACTTGAAACGGCTTGTACAACCTCCTGAGTGCTTCAATTTGCAACTAGTTTTCAAAAATGTAATGTATGAATCAAGTATTACTGTTTATTCGTTTACTTGTTTCTCCTAGTATAGAGTGACCTCGGGGCACTGATAGTAGCCTCAGCTTAAAAAAAGGACTAGAGTAAATCTGATTTACACATTACAGGGAATTTACATCACAAACAGGATTTCGGCCCAGCTGGTCGATGCTGGTGTTTATACCCCATGTGTGCCTCCTGGCCTACTTCATCCAACCCCATTAGCACAACTGCCTATTCCTTCCTCTTTAAATGCATCTATTTGTGGTAGTGATTTATTATGCAGAACCTAATGAATTCAACCCTTCACATTCAATGTCAATGAAACAGTCTCTTCTGTTGATTCAATTTCATCGAATCACTGAACCCCTGTGCCCTCTCCCCATTATGTATGCTTTCTGATCTAGCCTTAATGTGCTCAGCGCTCTCTAGCTTTTATCGTTCAGTAACTGAACACCAGCCAGAGTACTGTCAAATAGCAACAAGGGAAGAAAATAGTGTAAACGTTCAGCAAGCCAGGCAACATCTAAAAAGAAAGGTATATGTTGAAGTTTCAAACACAGACATCCATCCGAGCAGTTCTGTGCCTGAAATGGGCAGTTTTGTTTCTTTACAGAGAATGCCTCACTTGCTGGCTGTTTCCAGCAATTCCTGTGTTCATTTCAGATTTCTAGCGTTTGCAGTATGTTTTGGGGGTTTTTTGTCCCAAAGGATATTGGCAGGGTATAGAAATCTGATTTCATCAGTTAAAATGCCTCCAGTTTTTTCCTGCTGTTTGCATATAGATGTGACAGAATGGCGATGAAAAGTGATATGTAACATAAGCTTATACCAACTAGTGATTTTTTTTTTTTCGGAACTTAAGTCACTTTGGAGCCTTGCAGGACATTCCCTGAAGACTGGTTGTGTGTTTACATGGAATCTAAGGTAAAGTGGTACGGGTAACTTCACAATGGCGATTCTCTGCTGACCGAAGTCACCCTACTGCTCTGATCAGTACAGCTAAATTGTTACTAATGGTGATAACTGCCAAAGACTTATATTTTTAAAGGAACTTCACATCCTAAATTGCTTGGGTGAGATTGATAGACATTCTCACTGTCGATGGATCCCTCATTAAAATTGTTGTTTTGTGGGTTCACTAATCCTGAATATTGACTTTCAAGAATATCTGATGTACAGTTCTCCTGGTTCGAAATGGACTATTCCACCCTTGATGCCATTGCACCATGGTCATTGAGTAGAAGTGGCTCTTGGTGGAAATGTTGAATGGTATCGTCATGCTCTGTTCTGCTGTGTGGTATTCTGACATTTACGCACCTGGTCAGGCTCTGCTGTGCCAAGGTCTTTGTAAGCAAAAGTAGCCGAAGGCTGGTGGGGGTTAGGGCCCATCAAAGTGATTGCAAGAATAACCATGGAGGAAAGAAATGAGAAGAGATTGAATGAGTAATTGAGGTTGAATTCTTTTTTAAAAAATCAATACTGGAGGAAACTGAATAAGAGAAGAGGATGGAAGTTTTGAGAAAATATGGAGCAGGGAAAGAGCTAATGAACCCTACTTTTCAATGGCAGCCTTCAATGGCAATGGCAGAAAGGGCCAAAGAGCCATTGACTGCGCCAGTGGCTGTATACATCTAACTAGCATTGTTTAAGCAATTTAATTTTCTTTCCCTGTAAACTTTCCACGTGAATGTTAAGTGATTTGTTTTTAAGTCGTTGGGTTATCCTGCCCCACTGTACCAGGGGAAGGAATGCAATGACTGCTCAAGAAAACTCCGTTGCTGTTGCAGTCAGGCTGCCTTCACGGGTAGTGTGAAGGAGCAGCTTGGAGATGACTTCGCTTCCCAGATCTTGGTGAGTAAGCTTCGTCACAATGATGAGGCTGAGATTGCAAGGATGAATCCATCTCTCTCCTGTTTGAGCACACCTGAAATGATATATTTGGGCATTTGTGAAAATTGTCAGAGTTGATATGCCATTAAATGTTGGCATGCACTGTGAGGGACATGCAGCCAACAACTAGTTTTGCTTCTCTCCTCTGGTTATATTACAAACATGTAATTTTTAACTACCATAAAGGCGATTTTCTGTAATAGATGGTGACCCCCCTCTCTAACAATTCTCTAAGTGGGCTGTATTTCTTATCTGACACCAATAGAGCATTACTTCAAGTCAGCAGGAGTAACGTTAAACGAACGCTTTACAATGTACCAAAGGAGAACAGCCGAGCAGGAGGTGCCCAGGCAGAAGAGCCCAGAGATTCACAGGTACCAGACTTTCCTTTTTTTGGCAAGAGAGGGGTTAGTAAGCTTCAATAATGTAGAGACTACCCTCAAGATATTCACAAGTTCAAACCCTGACGTTCAACTCTTGTCAACTACTGACCGCTGAACTATCCTGCACTAAACAGCAGTGCTGTGAAATTCCAGTCTGCTGACTAGCTGTTTGATTTTGATCTTTTTTAAAAAAAAATCCTCACTGGAGCACATGTTTCCGCAGCAAGACTTGTTTCATTGGTTTCTATCAGAACTGCTTTCTAGCTAGTTGCTGAAGGGCAATTGGAAGTAGAATCTATGTAAATTCTCTTCTATATCTCGCATCACACCTCCCTGGTCATCTGACATACCTTACTTCCATTCTCGAAATGAGCTCTGATCTTGTATTGGAATTACCTGCTGGCACAGCCTTGGCTCAGTGGATAGCACACTCACTTCTGAGTTAGAAAGTTGTTTCAATCCCACTTCAGAACTTGATATAAAATCTAGGCTGACGCTCCTGTGCAGTACTGAACGAGTGCTGCACAGCTTGAGGCCTCGCCTTTCAGGTGGGATGTTACACCAAGGCCCCATCTACTACCCCCTTTATTGGTTATAGAAAATCCCATAGCACTTTTTTAAAAGAGCAAGGGAGTTTTCCTGTGTCAATGTTTATCCCTCTAACAGTATCACCAAAAACCGATGGGGTGATTTATCTTATTGTTTGTGGGAGCTTGCTTTGCATGAATTGGCTGGCATGATCCCTTACATTACATTTCAAAAACGCTGTTGGCTGTGATGCACTTTAAATGCCCGAGGTCATCAAGCTGCAACGTTAACCATTTTCCAGACTCAGCCTGGCTGTCTTGTGGATGGCACCAAGAAGAGTTGAAGAGGGCATGTGTGGTCAGGTATAGAGGAGCATTCGCAGTAGCCTAAGAGCAAGATTTTGCCTGCTCTGCCCACAGTGGAGGTATGGCATGGGAAGTTGAAAGGTTTAAGGCATAAAGGAGAGATGAGGTGAAAAGTTCTGTTTACTACATATAAAGCACAGCTTCTGCACTTAATGTTGCCTGAATATGTATAATTTGCTTTCGCTAATTAAATAGAGGAGGGGAAGTGAGTGGCACAGTCAGTTTGTCCTTTCGCTCCTGGGACTCAATTTGAATCCAACATAGAATGATGAGATTAAAGTTTCTCTCTATCTGTTGACTTCCAAGGGTTGAGTATGAAATGGGTTTTGGACAGTCAGTATCCACTTCCGAATGGACACGGGCCTCCAGCACAAAGATGTCCCCAACTCTATTAATTGGGACTAAATTGATGATCTTGCTCAAATGCTGAGAAAATGGTGCGTGCGGAATACATAAATGCCACGCTGGTGATAGTCAGAGCTCGTCAGAGATTGAGATTTAGGCACATTGTTGAAAGAGCACTTTACTCTGCATCTGGCTGTGCTGCACCTGATATGGGAGACCGCTGCACACACTGAATTCCTAAAGTGACAAAGTGTTCTACTCCTTCGCAAGCACCTCTTGTTGAGCACACAATTTAATCCAGCCCCTCTCAAAAGTTAACGACCAGATCTTTAAAGACTCTGCTCCCTTTATATTCTTCGTTCTGATGGTGGTTTCCATTTTTAAGGCGGATTGATATTTCACCCAGTGCTCTAAAGAAACGCATGCACCTGCGTGATGAAATAAAGAGCCAGAAGGAGAGCAGTTACAAGGTAACTTGATGTTTAATTGCGGATTTACTAATGCTGTGTTTGTGCTTTTAATGCATGAATATTGGGTAATATCTGTACAATGACAAATTACTTTTTTATTTTTGTTTGGAGTTTCTCCTATCATAAGTTTGTGTTTTTCTTTTAAGGCCCCCAAAACAATTGTTCTAAAAAACTGAGCTGCAAAGTGTTTAATTTATTAAATTAATCCTCACCTCTGTGACGTGCTTAAAAGTATGGCAGATGCTGTCAGAGCCTGTTGAGGTGAGCTTGAGACACTGGGAGACATTTTTGGAAAAAAATACTTTAGGAAAATGCAAAAATATAAAAAAAATGCGAGTGGCTGATGCAGGAAAACTTCTTTTCTGACTGAGCTGTAAGTATTTTGGATTTTTTTCTGAGGAAAATTTTAATTTTAAATGTAGTTGACATTTTAAAGAATTCTGTCTTGTCATCTCTTTTGTAGTGTCAGGTTGTTTGTGTATTCCTGATTGGGGGTTTTGTTAATATTAGGAAGCTGAATAAATGAGCTTAGGCTGCTTGGATGTTGGGTGTCTACAATGGTAACAGCTAACAACACCCTTGTTATATATTTTCTTGAGTAACTTTACAGGGATTTAGGCACAATATATTTTTATGCCATTTATTTGTATGTGTTGAAAGTGATTTTGAGAGATATTTAGTGCCACATCCAGGAACTACACTTGGAGCTAGGACTCCATTCCAACTCCCAGACCCAAATTGCCATACAACCAATGGTAGATTGAGTCAGACCAAGAGAGTTGGTGTGGTGATTAGGAACTGCCCTGTTCCTCTCGCCATTCTTTAGGATGGGAAGGTGGTCTTGGTGTGCTTTGTATAAAATGTTTGGGAATTCATTCTATATGGAGCTTAGAAGAAATCATCCCTCTTCCCTTGCCTGTGGTCAGTTATATGATGTGCTGATGATGTCTAATGGCAAACATCTGTACTGCACTAGCCCACATTTTGAGTCAAAAGCTGACCAATTTATTTAGTTTGGGCCCTTGATGCAGCGCATCATTGGATAGTTCTATCTGTTAGACACTATCTCTGCAGTTTGTGGAGGTTGGGCTATCATGCCTGTAGCACAAGGTGAACTAAAAATAATATCTGTAAAGTGCACCTGGAATCAACTGAGTCTGGTGCCTGACTGAATTTTTATTTCACAGATGTTGTAGGCTTAACTCGATCAATAATAAAATAGTATTGAACTGTTTGAGTGCACCTGCCCTCTAAGAAGTGTCAGTCATGCCCGACAGTTCTGATGTTGAGAGTGCACATTTATGCCCCAGGCTGCCTCTGTGCCCAGAAATGGTTGTAACTTCTACTTGTAATGCCTTGAATTAAAGTATTGAATGACAGTGTGCAGAAGAACTTCTAACTACTCCTGTTTCTTTCCTTTCTTATTTACTACTGGCTGGCCTCCTGTCTTCCGCCTTTCATAAAGTGGTGCTCATCCAACTCCTGCCCGTATCTTAACTTGCCCCAAGTCCTGTTCACACATCACTCCTATATTGATAAAGCCTCAATTTCAACATCCTCATCCTTGTTTTCAAATTTAACTGTGACCTCACCCCTCCCAACCAGGGTTACACTCCTCCAACCCACTGAGACCACTGGGCTCCTCCAATTCTGGCCTCTTTAGTATCCCCAGTTTTAATTACTCCACTATTGGCTGTCATGCTTTCAGCGTTCTTGGCCCTAAGACCTGAAATTCCCTCCATTATCCCTGCTGCTTCTCTGCCTCTCTTTGCTCCTTTAAGATGCTCCTTAAAACCTACTTGATTGATTAAGCTTTTGGTCACCTGTCCAAATTTCTCTTTATGTGGCTTGGTGTTGAAAATATTTTTATTGATACTCTTGTTAAGTGGCTTGGGATGTTTTGCTATGTTAAAGATACTATATAAATACAAGTTGTTGGTCCTTCCCACTAGCTATTAGCTGCTATGCTTGCCCTGCTCTAAGTGCTCCAATTGTAGAACGTTCCATAATAATTTGAAATGTCCCCTCTAATGGCTCGGTGAGTAATTACTTTCCCATTTTAAAGCTAAGCCTGTAGTGCGCACTAATGCTCACGGTCCAGGCACACACAACAGTGCCCATTTGGCAAGGTTACAGAGAGCTGCTGGCACCTGTGGAATTACCTCAAAACCTTAAGGAGAAGAAGGGGGGAAAATACTAACTACACAGTGCATTAAACCCATATTTTTAACAGTTTGACTACATACAGCCTGAATACAAAGATAGACGGAACCTGCAAACTGTCAAGTTGTTAGTCCCAGAATCCATTTTCCAGATGTGCAACACACTTGGAAAGTATATGACTCAATTCTTTCTGTTTAAAAACTTCTCTGGGATAGCTGCAAAGAATTGTGTTAGTTGATTGTGTCAGAACACTGCCTGAGTGTGTGTAACCTATAATACTCTTTCACAAAGGGTGTCTTTGTGAGAAGGCCAGGCCCTTGTGTTTTAAACATTTGGCCCCTCTCAACTGGCTCTAACACTCTGCCAGAAGCTGACTTATCCAGCTGCAGTGTTGTGCTGGTCGTTGTGTAATTTTCCAATTGCACGGAACTACAATTACAGTTATAGAGAGAGAAAAAATTACTATCTGTTCTCAACAAGTGGAATTGGCCACATTTGATCCAATGAACTGAAGATAAATAAAAAAGACAAGTTGAAGCCTGATAATGTGCATGCCTGGTGCGATTCACCGTCTGCCGCACTGTGACCGAGTAGCTCACCCTTGGGAGAATGGGATGTGAGCGCCATGCTGAGTGGCCAGGTTCCCTCTGTCCAAGACCAGCATAGTCCTGTGTCGTTCACTTTGGTAGCAAGAGAAACTTCACCCAGTGGTATAAGAACGTAACTAAGAGCAGGAATTGACCAGTACAACCCATCGACCCTGCTGCATCATTCAGTAAGATCATGGCTGAATATTGACATCAACTCTACTTTCTCACCGGACTTCATATCCAGTGATTCACTTCCTGTCCAAAAATCTATTGATCTGAATCTTGGATATACTCAGTGACTAAGCACGCACAGCTCTCTGTGGTAGAGAATTCTGGAGATTCACAACTCCCTGAATGAAAAAATTTTTCTTCATCTCAGTCCTAAATATCAGACCCCTTATCCCAAAACTATCTCATTCTAGATTCATCTGCCAAGGGAACAGCCTCTTAGCACCTACTCTGTCTTACCCTCTAAATATTTTGCATGTTTCAATGACATCACCATTTATGCTTCTAAACTTCAGGGAGTATAGACCCATTCAATGCAATCTCTGCTCATAGGACAATCTCCTCATCCCACAAATGAGTCTAGTGAACATTTGTTGCACCAACCAAGGCAAGTATGGAGACAAAAACTGCACAGCACTCAGGTGTGGCGTCACTAAAGTCTATAAAATTGCAACAAGGCTTCCTTAGTCTTAAATCACTCCCTTGCAATAAAGGCTGATTGCTTGCTGTACGTATATGTTAACTTTCTATGATTCGTATGACTGACTTCACATAAGGTGCAGGCACAAGGCAAACATCAACTCCAGTTCTGTCTACTCCATTCCTGGAGCCAGTGTCCACCCTGTACAACTGCCGGAGTGACCAATGTGACCTGGCACCCAGGTATCATGTTTGGAGCAAGGATTGAATTTGTGTCAAGAAAAGGGCCATTCTGACTACCCACACCCTGATCTGACCATGTTTTTTTCAGTTTAACCACCAAACTATACCACCTCACTCCCTGCTGAAGTGGAATCTAATCCAACTGCAATTTAAATACTTGAATTTATTTTTATTGGACTGGGTGGTGGTCCGAACCAACAATCAGTGACTGTCTGAAGAAATTTTCTCCTGATTCTTTATCTTTAATTGCTTCCTTCCCTCTCCCTCCCAAATCCTGTTTACTAGCCTTGTATGTCACAAGATGTTTCCCGATTCACTTCCTTATTTTTAAATTGAGAGTTAGCTTAATTTTAGCCCTCCATCACTAGCATTAAATGGCATTGTAGGTAAGAAGCATATTGAAGAGAAAACATCTGCAGTGATTTAAAATTTTAAACTGTTCCAACTGGCCACCTGAACCCAAGCTGGGGAGGGAGTCAAATATATTCCACATGTGGAACAGAAGAGAATTGGGAGGTGGGAATGAGCTGAGGAAATGACAAGCCAGGCACAAACTAAGGAGCACCCCCTTGACGCCAGCTCATAAAGGAAAAGTTGACTTTGTTGGAGCAAAGAGGACATGGGTTTATTTCCAAATTAGTGGGGCAGGAATGGTGTGGGACCAACCATGTAGTTTGTCCTGGCTGTGTTCACAGAGCTCAGTCATTGGCCAAGTACCTTGTTCTCATTAATTCTTTCCTCCACTTATATGGGCGTTTGAACAGTCCTTGCATCACTGATTACAATTTTTTGCCCTCAGAAATTATTCTGATGTACACAAAGTCAGGGGAAGAGGGAAAGATGATTATGGTGTTTAAGTAATCTTGATTTCAGCCGCTTATGCCTTAAGCTAGAATGTTATATTTGTGATGGTCTGCCAGTGTGTATTCCATGTAATTCCACAGGGAGACTAACCAGTGTTATATCACCCTGCACTTAGAGGCCATGTCCTTTTGCAGCACTCCAAGCCTTGCTTCAATTCCAATAATCTTGTGTGTACGTGCTTTCCAGGTGTATTCCAGCAACACTGAAAGAGACTTGGAAGCTGGATTGTACGAATGCTGTTATTTTTTTTAAAAAAGGCATGGAAATGCAAAACCACATTGCCATCTTCTGAGACCCTTTGGCTTATTTTTCTGCCTCTTATCAGCCACAGTTCATGTTAAATGTGTTTCTTGTTTCTTATATCAAACGCTTGCCAGCAGGGAGAAGGAAAATTAAAAGATGAGCCAGATGACCTTCGCCTAGATATTGAGCACCGTAGGAAATATAAAAGCAAGGAAGGAGAACATAAAAAAGATAGTTCCAAAGATTCAAGAGATTCGAGCCATTCACGTGAACGGTCAAAGGAAAAATCTGGGAAAATTCCCAAAGCTTACAAGGAGTCAAAAAAGCAAAGGTAATGTTCTGTTTCCTTCATCACACTGGATTGTCCACCTCTGCTGGCTGCCTCCCCTCCATCCCTCCTTCCCCTCAATAACACAATGGGACTTTCTTTATGGGGTCATGTACTTACGCAAAATACTGCCTCTCATGACACCATTTTGTTTTCCTCCCTTCTGTAATTCCTGTTCCACAGATATATATTGTCTCGTTTAGTATTTTTCATTCCCCATGTAAAACTCCATACACTCGATGGCATTGTGGATGATGAATGAATTGAACTGTGGTTTAATTAGAATTACCAAAACTTGCGGCATATAGTTCTGACGAAGGTAAACCTGGGGCAACTTCCAACTAGTGAGTTCTAATTATATTCCTAATACTGGGGCTGGTTACACAACTCCCCAAGTGATTACACTTTTTTTTTACCTAGTTTTCTTAAATTTGTTCTTGGGATGTGAACCTCACTTGTAAGACCAGCTCGTCTTGCCCTTGAGAAGGAGGTGGTGAGCTGCCTTCTTGAACTGTCGCAGTGTATAGATGCACCCACAGTACTTTTAGGAAGGGAGTCCTGGACTTCTACCCAGTGGCAGTGAAAGAACAGTGGTGTATTTCCAAGTCAGGATGGTGTGTGGTTTGCACATGGTGGTGTTCCCATGTGTCTGCTGCCCTTGCCCTTCTAAGTGGTAAAGATTGTGACTTTGGAAGGTACTGTTGAAGGAACCTTGGAGAGTTGCTGCTGTGCATATAGTAGTTGGTATGCGCTGTTGCTACTGTGCACTGGTAGTAGGAGGAGTGAATGTATAAGGTGATGGAATGGGTGCAGATCAAGCAGACTGCTTCATCTTGAATGATGTTGAACTGCTTGCATCTTGGAGCTGCACCCATGCAGGTAAGTGGGGAGTGTAGGCACCTACCTGTGCCTTGTAGATGGTGGGCAGGCTTTGGAGAGTCAGGAGGTGAGTTAGTCGCCGCAGAATTCCCAGCCTTTGACCTGCTCTTGCAGAAACAGTATTTATGTGCCTAGCTGGGTTAAGTTTCTGGTGAACAGTAACCCCTGGTATGTTAATGATGGGGAATTCAGCAATGGTAATGCTTTTGCTATTTGTGACCTTTTGAATGGCAAGTGGAAATGGTTAGATTATCTCTTGTTGAAATTGGTTATGGCCTGGCATTTGTATGCTTCAAATGGCCCTAAGCAATGCAAGCATCAGTGAATATCCTGACCATATGTTGGTAGAGGGTTCAATGATGAGGTAAAGGGCATGGACCCACAGCCTAAAGACTATTTCAGTTCTTAGCTAGAGGATGATGTGTATAAGGCAACATGGGAGGTATTAACTTGTGGCTGCCATGCAGTGCTGCTCTCCATAAAATGGCAGCTTGGTTTTCAGATTAACAAATATCCAGCTGATATTGCCAAATAGCCATGATGATGGCGAAGGTTTCTGAATCACTGCTGCACAGATGTTCTCTTTGTCTCTTGCTTAAATTGTTGCACTACATCCCCCTCTTACCTACCCAAATCTGTCATCTGATGTTGTGTTCGCTTCTTTAGGCAGTACTGGCAGTGGGGTAGTATGATTGGTTGGCAAAAATGGCCATCGTTTACCCACTGGAAAGGTGTGTGGGAGGGAGGAAATAACTTGTCACCTGTGCAACACACCAGCTGGTACTTGACCATTTGAGGATGGGTGAGTTTGAATGCGGTTCAGGCTGACATTTGAGTTGATGCCAGCCTCTCTCTAACCAACATGCTGCTTCTCGAGGAACCAGTGAAACACAAAAATGTAAGTATTCAAAAATGACATCTTTAGTTTTGTACAATTTTCTTTGAACAGGAAGCGTAAGAAAGTCAGAGCAAGAACCAGCTCATCGTCTTCCTCATCTTCCTCTTCCTCTCCATCGCATGAGGGCAAAGATGAACAAGAAGAGGGAGTGGGCCGTGAGGAAACCACGACCGGCTTTAACAAAGCTCGCCTTGGAACAAGAGAGTTCACAGGCCCACCAACACGAGGCAGAGCACGTGGAATTTTTGTAAGCAGAAACTGAAAACTCTGATGTTTTGCGCTGTCAGCCTCTAATATTTTCTGTTCCTTGGATTCTAGTCAGTGGTTTTTTGGATGGGGGCAGGGGGCATGTTATTTGTAACTCCGGGCATCAGTGAGTTAATCTGTCCAGATTATTGATGATTTTGTTTTGTTGAGTTACTGAACCTAACACTTGAAGTACTTTGGAAGTTACTGACTGTGTATCCGTGTCTATAATATATTTGTTTTCCAGAGATGGAATAATGGTCCCTTCTGTTCTAGAAAGCAGCAGGGTAGAGTTGGAATCAGCAGACGTTTATGAATGGAAACACCTGATTCTTGAAAAGAGGCTATTGCTATTGGGCCTTGACCTAGGTCCTCAGTCAGTATGGGCCCTGAGCAATAAAGTTTTTGATTTCCTGAGAATAATGGCCTACATAAGATTAAGGTGCTTCCATCCAGAATTTTCTGTCGACCACCCCCTCACCCTGCAGCTTTAAACCTCTGACCTTCGGCTTGTATGACTTTTGCTCCTGATTTATATAAGCTCTCAATTAGGAATACACAGGTGTTCAGGGTTTGGAGGTGACACTGAGCAGCTTTAGGGAAAGGGATGTTTAATTCTGAACTTGCCGGTTTGAGTCTTTGATTCTCTCTCTCTCTCTCTCCTGGTGAAAGGTCAAGCCTGGCTTTAAAGCTTGGTGCTCCCATCTGTTCAGCACTAAAAAGTTTACAATTGAGACTTTAGTGTGTGCAATTATCTTGTTGGAAGAAAAGGGACAACTTTGTGGGGTGGGGGGTTTTGGCTAGATGTGTCTTGCCAACTTAGCGTGGAAAGAGCCTCCAGTGCCGTGTTACCTAGGCGTGCTGAGTAAGTGGACGTTCCATTCTCCAACACTTGTACTTTGCATCAAGGTCTGAAAATGTAACTCATTAAAGTTGAATACCTGTCCCAATTACACCTTCCTTTTTATGCTAATGCAGCAGTTCAGAATAAGAGGAAGAGGATATGGCAGGGGAGCGTTTCCTGGTCCCAGCAATAGCAGTAACCCCGGTAACCCAACTTTCCAAAAGAGGCCCCGCGAAGAGGACTGGGACCCCGAGTACACACCAAAAAGCAAAAAGTACTACCTGGTACGTGTCCACAAGCATCCCGGCTCAGGGCTGGGGCAGTGCTTTGTTTAATCTGTGCTGAGGGAAGAAACATCATTGAGCTTCTGAGAGCCATTTGTAACTAAGCCAGATCTAGGCTGAGCTCCCTAATGGCTCAGCAAGTTGATCCAGCAAATAGTCAGGCCATACAGAGCAGGCAGGTTCCTGGTCTTTGTGTGAAGAAGTGTTCCCTGACATCGTGTCTAAGTGACCTGTCTAATAGTAAGATTATGCCTCAAGAACAAAGGAAGGACAACTTACAAATTGGAGCTAGGTCATTAAGGGGCGATGTCAGGAAGCAGTTCCAAACACAAAAGATGATGGAAACCTGGAACTCTCCCAAGAAGTTGTTTAGGCTGTAGGGGGGCCCAGTATCCAAATGGAGATCAATAGGCAAGGATATGGAATAACGTGGGCACGTGGAATTGAGATAGAGATCAGCAATGATCTAACTGAATTCTGGAACAGGTTGGAGGGGCTGAATGATCATCTCCCGTTGCTGTGTATTTGTGGCTCCAGTGTCACACTGGACCATGGGGGCGGGGTGCACAGGGATTTGAGCTTTGCTTGTTCCTTGGACCTTTACACCAACATCAAAAAACAGCTGGTTTTTCCCCTATCCAGAGGTTAACTAAGCCTAGATAAATAGCATTGATGCCGAAACTGCTTAAAGTGGTTAGAATAATTCTTGATCTCAGCCACAAGTGCCTTGGATCTGTTCTATGGGGAGGGAAGAAGCAGTCCTAAATGGAATATTCAAGAATGAATTTGTCCAGCTAGTTTGGGGAAGGGGTGAGAGAGAGAGAGAGAGAAAGATAGAAGTGGATTATCCTGCAGCTGAGTTAAGGTTCCATATTCCACATCCATTGCCTCTCCATCGTTCTCTGAGGTTACACAGAGGTGACCATGCCCTTTTGACCTGGAAATGAAGGAACGGTGATTTGTTTTTCTTGAAGGCAGGCACCAAGCAAAAGAAAAGTGATGCCTTTATTTTGGGGGTGCAGCTGAATTCCAGCAATTTTCATTCATTACTTTAAATGGAAAAACTGATTTTGATTAGAGTAACAATCTTATTACCTGCCAGTTATTGGCAGCTGTGAGTCCCTCTGTGTTTCCTTTTGGTACGTATTTTGCTGGAATAAAGAAATCGTATTTATATAATGCCTCTCATGGCCTCAAGACTTCCCAAAACACTTTACAGTCAATTAAGTACTTATGAAGTGTACTCACTGTTTGTAATGTAGGAAATGCAGCAGCCAATTTGTGCATATCAAAACCCAACTACCAGCCTTGCTATAAAGAGCAAATACATTTTTTTTTGGTTGAGGGATAAAAATTGGCCAGGTTAGTGGGGAGAATTACCCCACACTTTTACGTTCACCTAAGAGGGCAGACAGGGCCTCAGTTTAATGTCACATGAAAAAGATGGCAGCTCCCTCAGTATCACACTGGAGTGCCAGGCCAACCTGTATTTTGTACTCAAGTAGGGCTTGAACCCATATCCCTCTAACTCAGAGGTAGGAGCACTGTTGAGTGAGCCAAGGCTGACCCCAAATTGTGTTTCAATGGGAGGGATTTCAATTTATCGAATTTACCAGTGGGTGACCCTGGAGAGGAGATGGCACAGACCCAAAACTACATCCACACACAAGCACAGTTGCACTTCAAAAGGTGGTAAACCTTTATATATGGACCCTCTGAGCAGATCAAAGTAGATGCCTGATTGTACTGGAGTGTACATTTAATATAATGTTTCTTTCTTTCTCTTCTGTTCCTCTGCAGCACGATGACCGTGAGGGAGATGGAGACAACTACTGGGCAAATAAAAGGGGCCGTGGTACCTTCCAGCGAGGAAGGGGCCGTTTCCTGTACAAAAAGTCCAACACTAGCCCCAAGTGGACACATGACAAATATCAAGGCAGTGGACAAGAAGGGGTAGAGGAGGAGGAGGAGGAAGAGGAGGAGGACGGACAAGTTAGCAACATCACGACCCAGGAAGAGAAAAAGCTGGGCACTATGGAACAGTAGTGCGAAGGGACTGGGCCTGCCTCTGGCATCATTGCATTGATTCGAGCATAGAAGCTGGTCACTAGGATCAGAATGCGAGAGATTTCTTCGTCCAAATCTCCATAGGGTTTACAATGTAGTAGGTTATCATTGTGGTGGGGGTAAGGGTAAAGGACCCTTTGGGATTGAAAGGACCAAAAACACCTGTCTTTAATACGACTTATATATACATATATAAATGCCCTGCAGGTGTTGTACCTGTATTGTAAGATACCCCGCTAGTTGACATCAAAGAGCTACAGGTCGCCCTGGGAGAGTAATTCCCCTCCCCCCATGTATTTTGAGAACTAAAAATTATAAACACGCATTATGGTGCGGTTTGTGTACACCTGATGTTACAGCACTACCTGATTCAGTCTATAATAGGAAGCTGCTCCAAAAATGTGAAACTGACAGGGAAATAAATGTACTGATATGTGTCTCCCACCATGAGTCACATCCTGCACTCATGAAAGATCATCTTCCCTCAAATTGGATTTTCCTGAGCCCCAGATATTGCCGCATGCTTCTTTTAAAACATGGGTTTTAAAATGCTTTCACTTTTGAAGCCAGCTTTAGAACAGAATGTTTCAAGGATCCTTATTCATTTCTTTCCCCTAGTTTCTTTTGGGATCTACACATCTCCATATTTGGTTGCGACGCTTGGCTTGTGCTTTCTCACAGATGTGATTGACGACAGCAATGGTTTCTGTATTTTTGTTTTTGGTTCTTTTTAAAACAACTGGCGACTCAGCTCGGGCCTCGTATTGTGTTTACTTGTAGAGTGGAGGGAAAGGTGTGACCACCATGAATCTGAATCTGAATCTGTCTTAATCCTTTAAGTAGAGAACTGTCCAAATTAATAATCTTGCCCAGCCACAAGGATTACTTTAAGCTTCCCCCCACCCCATCCCTTTCCAACTCCTTCACCAAGAGCTATGGACTAGATTAAAGCTTTTAAATGTATTTCAAAAGTTAGAGGTCAGTGATGGCTCAGTGAATTTATCCAATCAGACAGTTCCTGGTCATTGTTGGGCTCACCATGACCTGCGTGTGGTGTTTTGAGTCATTGGGCTAAGGAAAGAGAATCAGTCAACATTCTTATTCTTGGTCACAGTATTGTAACCTGCACTGGAAAGGGTGCGTCCTTGACTATTGGGTGAAACCTTGAACGAACTGCTGGAGGGGAGAAAATGGAGAGGGGTGAGGAGAGAGAATATCAATCGACAAAGGAACAAAAGGCAGTCGGTTTTAATGCGGCTTTGTACATTATTTGTACCAAATTTTAGAATCTGCCCCAAGCTCCACACTCTTCCCTTCCCATAGGCCACTTCACAAAGACAATTGAAATGGGATGAGAGAGGCTGGACAAGGAATAGGAAACGAGGTTCAAATTAATGGGGAATTCAACTGTCCTCAAATTGTCCTTAAAGCACAGACAAAAGTGTCAAAAAAGAGATGCTTTGTAAAATAATTACATGAAGTAAAAGCTGATCTTCAGTGTATAAGTATCAGTTATCCTTGTTTGCTCATTTATGTGGCAAAAATCAGCGAGATTTATCAAACAGAATTGTGCAGTCTTGAATGAAAGGATGTGCTTGCAGCAGGAACTACTGTTGCATAGTTGCCTCATGAGACAAAATGGAGAGTTTTCCCACTGTGCATGTGGGAAACGGTAAAGCTATCGTATAGGCAATGGCTGCAGCAGTAACTGTCCTTTTAATTCAGAACTTTACAGTTCACTTGCCCATCCATCTTCGGCAAATGCCCCCACTTTACATATTGTGTCACCTGTCCCTCATGGTCCCATTAAAACTCAGTCCTAGAGAGCACCAGAGCCCAAATTTACACCATAAAGTTGTATTGCTTCTTCACCGGCCTCAGTTTCCCTACCCCACCATGTGAACTGCTCTACTGCATGACGTCTCCGTTTCAAGATACTGCAATGGCAAGATTAGTGGAATAGTTCATTGCAAACAGGGATAGCGGAAGCAACACAAATATCAAAACAGGATTGTAAATTCCTTTTGAGTTTTTATTGTGGATTTCTTTACATAGTCTGAATTCAAATGTTAAGTTACTTGTTGCTTTAGATCTTGGGATTAATGTTAATGAACAGATATTGGATAAACATTTAGATACATTTTATATTGACAATCAGATATCTCACCTCTACTCCGTGCCTGGCCTCCCCTATTCCTCTAATGCATCTTGCTTGATCTCTTTATTTTGTATCTTTTTATGTATGTATTAAAAAAAATTGTAAAAAAAAAGTGACACGTGCTCTCGACTGCAATAACTATATTGAATTTTTTTATACATATAGAAGTAAATAGTTTTGAGGGGAGGGGAACACGATATGGGAGGAGTACGACAGTTGCACTATTTTTGTAAAATTTTGCTGAACTGCCTTATCACTTAAAAATTGTTAAAATTCACTCTTGTTGTCCAGAATTTAACCAGATTTGTATCTCTCCAATTATTTGTGTTCAGTTTTGTTACTATGGTTTCCTCTCTAATCTAAAATGGCATTCTGTTATCAACTCAGTTCTCCCCCCTCCCTCAAACTGTAGTCTTGCTGAGGTTCGAAGCATTGTGTTGAATTTTAATTAAATTTCTGTGCCAGCGTCACCAGTTGTGTACGTCCATTATTTGATCTGTGTGGTCTCAACAATTCTCATTCACAGAGCCATTGAAATGGAAGGAGCATGGAGAGAACTGTGAACTTTGAATATGAAACCAGCTGGGGGAGCTGACGAGCTACAGTCTGAGAGGAAGGATTGTAGGTGATGCTAGAGGTGATGAGGTGGTTTAACAAGTGTGGCTTCAAGGATGTGGCAGCTGAAAGCTCAGCTAACACACTGAATAGCATCTTTCTGCTGGGCTTGGAGGGTGCCTGGACAAGATCGTAGACATTGGGTGAAGTCTTTCACCAGAAAAAGCATGCAGAAAGCCCAAAATTAAATTAGGGTGGGAGGCACTGGCAGAGTGGTTGTGACAAGATTATCAATTCCAGTGACTGCTTGATTGAACGTTGACTAAGTCCAAGTCAAGACTCAACAATAAACATCTCCGGTGCTTTTCAAATCGAGGAAGGTCTTGATGTGCTTCAAAGAGATTTTTAAAAATTCGTTCACAGGATGTGGGCTTCGCTGGCTGTGCCAGCATTTATTGCCCATCCCCAGTTTCCCTTGAGAAGGTGGTGGTGAGCTGCCTCCTTACCGTCCATGTGGTGTAGGTACATCCACAATGCTGTTAGGAAGGGAGTTCCAGGATTTTGACCCAGTGACAGTGAAGGAACGGCAATATATTTCCAAGTCAGGATGGTGAGTGACTTGGAGGGGAAGTTCCAGGCGGTGGTATTCCCATGTGTCCGCCGCCCTTGTCCTTCTAGATGTTAGCAGTCGTGGGTTTGGAAGGTGCTGTATAAGGAGCCCTTGGTGAATTCCTGCAGTACATCTTGCATTTAGTACACACTGCTGCCACTGTGTCGGTGGTGGAGGGAGTGAATGTTTGTGGACATTGTGCCAATCTAGCAGGCTGCTTTGTCCTGGATGGTGTCAAGCTTCTTGAGTGTTGGAGCTGCACTCATCCACGCACATGGGGAGTATTCCGTCACACTCCTGGCTTGTGCCTTATAGATGGTGGACAGGCTTTCGGGAATCAGGAGACGAGTTACTTGCCTTAGGATTCCTAGTCTCTGACCTGCTCTTGTAGCCACAGTACTTATATGGCTAGTCCAGTTCGGTTTCTGGTCAATGGTAAACCCCCCCCCCCCACCTCACCACCACCACCCCCCAGGATGTTGATAGTGGGGAATTCAATGATGGCAATGCTATTGAACATCAAGGGGAGATGGTTAGATTCTCTCATTGGAGATAGTCATTGCCCGGCACTTGTGTGGTGTGAATGTTAGTTGCCACCTGTCAGCCCAAGCCTGGATATTGTCCAGGTCTTGCTGGATTTGGATTCAAGGGGTGAAGAAAGTGGACACTTTGGATGGTTAAAAAACAGACTTGGGTTTTAAAAACAAACTTTGTTAAGCAATCAATTTATATTTTAATATAAGAATAGCCCATTCGTAAGCTTTAGGCAACTTGATGAACCAGCATGATTAAAAACCATCTCACACTAAAAGTACCATATATCCACCAGGTGAATGCTAATAACAGTTTAATTATCCTTCAGAATGGTGTTTAATTTTGTTCAAATGTTTATCAAATTGATAAAATTCTTGTTTCTGTACTGTAAGCTATCAGCTCAACACACTCTTCCTCTGCCCATTTTGACGCCACCAATTGAATCCATTGATGCATGGTCTAAAATAAAGCAAAACAGGCCTTCCTATCCAAGAGTTACATTGGCAGCTATCCAATTAAAATTGGTAGGTGATTGCTAAAACAGAACTTGATGCTTATAGTCAACTGCAGTCTATATAGGTTGCTAAAACATGAATGTAACTGAAAAATGTCAGAAACAAGCTGCACACAAGAAATCCTGTTTTAAAAGAAGATAAAGAAGACTTTAGAAATATGAAAGTGAGATAATGCTCTGCTGTTCTGGGAGCAGCACCTTTGGTGACAACTGATGAGTTAATCTTTCAGCTGTGGACCTTCTGTCAGAACTGGAGATACCACAGAACAGAACTTTTTAACAAAACGCAAGCAGGAGAAATATTCAGATGTACTGAAGGAAGGAAGACGTAGTGTTTGAGTGGGGAACAGGAGATGGCTATGTGGTAGAAACGATATTCACACAAGTCTGTCAAGTGCAAAAAGACAAAGGTCGCCTTGTTCCCTTTCTGCTATCTTGATAGTCACAAGATACAATGATGATGGAGTAGTTGACTAGTCATAGCAATGATTGCTACAGCAGGTCAGATATGACAAAATGTTCGTGGGCAAGAGCTTTGGGAACCTAAGTCACCCATTTTCCTGCTGAACGTGTAACACCACATGTCTACTCTGTTATTTTCTCAAAGAACACAATGCAACTTAGGAGACGTGGAGGATGTGGCAATAAATATGGGGGCTATATTACTGTGAGTAATCCACAGCGTTGGACCAATGATTCAGAGACATGAATCCAAATCCCTCCACAGTAGTTGGAGAATTTAAATTCAGTTAATTAAATAAATCTAGAGTAAAAAGCTGTTGTCGGTCATGGTGAAGATTAAACTTTTCATTCTTTCATGGCATGTGGGAATTGCTGGAAAAACCAGTGTTCATTGCCCATACCCCAAAATGCCCTTGAGAAGGTGGTGGTGAGCTGCCTGCCACCTTGAACTGTTGTAGTCTACCTGGTGTAGGTACACCTACAGTGCTGCTGGGAAGGGAGTTCCAGGGTTTTGATCCTGTGACAGTGAAGAAATGGTGATATAGTTCCAAGACAGGATGGTGTGTGACTTGGAGGGGAACTTACAGATGGTGGTGTTACCATGCATCTGCTGCCCTTATTCTTGTAGGGTTTAGAGGTTCCAGCTATACAAGATGCTATTGAAGGACCCTTGATGAGGTGTGCAGTGCACCTTACACACACTTGCTGTCACTGCATCGGTGGCGAGGGAAAGAATGAATGTCTAAGTTGGTGGATGGGGCGCCGATCAAGCGGACTGCTTTGTCCTGGATAGTGTTACACTTCTTATGTTGCTGGAGCTGCATGCATACAAGCAAGTGGAGACTATTCCATCATACTCATGATTTATGTGTTGTAAATAGTGGACAGACTTTGGGGAATCAGGTACTGAATTCCTTGCTTCAAAATTCCCAGCCTTTGACCTGTTCTTGTGGTCACAGTATTTATGTGGCTAATTCAATTCAGTTTCTGGTCAACGATAACCCCTAGGATGTTGATAGTGGAAGATTCAGTGATGGTAAAGCCATTTAATATCAGGGAGAAATAGATTCTGTCTTGTTGAAGCTGGTCATTGCCTGGCACTTGTGTGGCATGGATGTTACTTGCCACTTATGTCATAACAGCAGATCACAGCTCAAATTACTTACGAGCATATTGAACTTTTAAAGGAAGATATGTGTTCTTTAACAAAAGACATACAAGCAAAAGCTGACTGAGAATGTAAAGTAACCACTTGCTAGCAAATTCCAATATGGTTTACACTTGCATTTGACCGACTGGTCCGGAGATCATGGAATGTCGCATCAAAAATGGTCAGCTATTTCAGACAGCGATACTTCAAAGGAAGAGATTCAATACAAAAAAATGAACTCTAATCTCTTGTGGTTGCAGAGACAATGGAGACATTACCACCTCAGCAGAAACCATCTCCTGTTGAGTTATACCTCAGAATGTGTACATGAGCTGAGTTGAGAGAAAGCAGATTCTGGGTGAAAGACATGTTTGTTTTTCTCTTCCAGGGATACACAAAAAAAGGGGTTAAAAAACCAACTGCAAACCTGATTGGTGTGTTCTAGTTTTGGTATGCTAGTGTGTGCTGTGAAGGTCACAACAGAAGGACAGCAACTAGGCATCACTGTGGCTTGCAGGTAAAAATCTCTCTCTTGCTGAAGGCAAGTCACATGTCAGCAAAGTCACAGCCAAAAAGGACACAAGACAACTCCTTCAGCTAACCTGCAGAACCAAGTATCTCCAAACCAACTGCTCAAACGCCAGAACCACCCAACTTCACAACCGCAACATTTCACCATCTACTCCTCTTGGACAAGACAAAGACTGATTTGTATTTTTTTTTAACTTTTACCTTTGGACTCAAATTTTCATTTCTATTCTGTGTGTTGCATTTATATTATACTCTTTCTCAGGTTTTTAGTAACTAATGAACTTATTCTTTCTTTGACTTAAAAATACCTTGTTAAATTGGCTCCTTCTAAAACATAAATACATTTGGACTGGAAAAAGGTATCACAAGGGAAGGGATCCTTTTTTAAATTAACCTTGTTGCAACCAACCTAGGGGGTTGAATAAACAAGGGGAGCCAGTTTATCCTCACCCAGGAGCATAACAATTTGGGGTATCTCATCCGAGATCATAACAAACTGGGGGACCTCGCCTGGGGATCGGTCGTAACAAATATCAGTCCAAGCCTGAATGTTGTCCAGGACTTACTGCATATTAGCACGGGCTGTTTCAGTACCTGAGGAGTTGCAAATGATACTGAATGTTATGCAATCATTAGCGAACATCCCCACTTCTGACCTTATGATGTAGTGAAGATCATTGATGAAGCAGCTGAAGATGGTTGGGCCTTGGACACTACCCTGAGGAACTCCTGCAGTGATGTCCTGGGACCAGGATGTTTGGCCTCCAACAACCACAACCATCTTCCTTTGTGCTAGATATGACTCCAACCATTGGAGAGTATTCCCCCTGATTCCCATTGAGTGCAGTTTTGCTAGGGCTGCTTGATATCAAGGGCAGTCACCGTCACCTCTCCTAAGTTCAGTTCTTTTGTCCATGTTTGGACCAAGGCTGTATATGAACCCTTGAGCTGAGTGGCCTTGGCAAAACCTAAATTGAGCATCATTGAGCAGTTGTCTAAAAATCCTGATTTGCTAATTACCTTTAGGGAAGGAAATCTGCTGTACTTAGCTGGTCTGACCTTTATGTGACTAGACTCTCAGCGATGTGGCTGACTCTTAATTGCCTCCTGAAATGGTCAAACTAGCTAATCAGTTGTACAAAACCTCAATGAAAAAGCATAATACGAATAAAGCTGAACAGTTCATTTGGCTTTAACCTAGACATTTGACCTAACCTAAATTTAAACATATAAGAGGAATACAACATACTGTAAATGCAAATAAATGTATTTAAAAAATTACACTCACCCAGTTTTGGATTGAGCAGAACAAGAGGAGTAGATGATGAAGTCCCTGGTGGTGGCAAGACACCAGGAATTTTAATGGTAAGAATGGAGGATGGGAATCGGACCAGGGAGAAAAGGGACTTCAAGACGGAGGCCGAGGGCAGGAGTAGGAGCAAGGCTGGGAGTGAGGGTAAAAGGAGCAAGTAAAAAAGTCCTCGGTTGTTTAATGAGGAAAGGCGGGACAGGTTAGGCTTGTATCCACTGGAATTTAGAAGAGTAAGAGGCAACTTAATTGAAACTTTTAAGACCCTGAGGGGTCTTGACAGGGTGGATCTGGAGATAATGTTTCCTCATGTGGGAGAATCTAGAACTAGCGGTCACTGTTCAAAAATAAGAGGGCGCTCATTTAAGACCAAGATGAGGAGAATTTTTTTCTCTCAGAGGGTTGAGAGTCCTTGGAACTGTCTTCCTCAAAAGGCAGTGGAAGCAAAGTCTTTGAATATTTTTAAGGCAGAGATGGATAGATTCCTGATTCACAAGGGGATGAAAGGATATTGGGGGTAAATACAGTTTGATACAGGAAGACCAGGCTTAATGTTGATTCACTTAACATTGTTTTGCTTTAATGTTGTTAATAAAGTAGCCACAATATATCCCTTTAAAATTGTAAGTTTCACGTTAACGTCATTTGTCACAGATTCCCTGCTCTGTGGCCTGCTTGTGCATATGACCTTTTCCCCGGCGCCTCTGCTCCCACCCTCAGTGCTGAAGTCCCTCCTCCCCATTCCCCATTCTCATTCTTACTTTTAAAGTCATACGAACACATGAATTAGGAGCAGGAGGAGGCCATTCACCCCCTCGAGCCTGGTCCACCATTCAATAAGATCATGGCTGATCTGAATGTAACCTCAACTCCACATTCCTGCCTACCTCTGATATCCCAACTTTCCAACATTTAATCAGGCAAAAGTCAGGGTTTTGTCTAACACAAGCACTTGTACAAGCATGTCAAAATCATATGTAAATCAATTTATCAGTTTTACCTATTATTGGATTTAGTGAGGCTGCATCATTATGTCTTGCAGTTACTTTTCTAATATTAAAGCAGTGTTTGAATACAGTGAAGGAGGTACAACTCATCTAAACTAGCGGATTTCTACTCATATTAATTTAATGTAACAAGTGACCTCTTATGCAGCCTAGCAGTCTAAATAAGTGTCCTTCCTAAGTATACACAGAGCAGCACAAACAACTTGAACTGACATCTTTTAAGCAAGGCTAACAGTCATGCTTTGCTACTTAGCCTTAGCATAAAAAGTCAATTAACATCATAAAAACCCACTAAACCCTATATTTCAATTTTTTTTTCTGCTGAGGAAGGTCCTAAAGTACCTAACTATACAGTATTTCTTTTATATATAGTAATTTATTTTATTTTGCAAGTTATTTCAGCTAGGAATGCACAGTACTGCGTATGTACAGTACAGTATTTCAATTTGTACATTGTTTTTTCTGGACGAGAAATGTCCCAAGGAATCTAACCCTGGTTTTAACATTGATTCCTATGGGAACCTGTGATTCACTTAAAGTCATTTTACATAAAGTTGTAATTTTTAGGGATGCAGAGACAACCTTAAATGAGAACATACTATACATTAAATGTACATGCACCTTGGCAAAGTTCTCACTAACATGCAACCATACAAACGTGTGAATTAAGAGCTGGAGTAGGCCATTCGGCCCTTTGAGCCTGCTCTGCCATTTGATAAGATGATGGCTGATCTGACTGTGGCCTCTACTTTCCTCTCTACCCCCTATACTCTTTTACTTCCGTGTTAGTCAAGAATCTATCTAATTCAACCTTTAAAATATTCAATGACCGTGCCTCAACAGCTCTCATGGGGAAGAGGATTCCACAGACTAACTACTCTCTAAGAGAAAAAAATTCCCCTCATCTCTACCTTGAAAGGGAGAGCTCTTATCCTTAAACTGTGTCCCCATAGTTTTAGTCTCCACCACATCCTCTCAGTATCTGCTCTATCAAGTCCCCTCAGGATCTTATATGTTTCAATAAGATCACGTCTAGTTCTTCTAAACTCCAATGGATACAGGCCCAAACTGACCAACCTTTCCTCGTAAGGTAACCTTTTCATCCTAGGAACTGACTGAGTGAACCTTTGCACTACTCCTAATGCAATTATATACTATCTTAAACAAGAAACTGTACACAGTACTTGAGGTATGGTGTCACCAACACCCAGTACAGGTGTAGCAAAACTTCCCTACTTTTATATTCCATTCCCCTTGCAAAAAACAACAACATCCCATTTGCCTTCCTAATCACTTGCTGTACCTGCATACTAGTGTTTTGTGATTCATGTACTAGGACATCCAGATCTCTCTGTAGCACAGAGTTATGCAATCTTTCTCCATTTAAATAACATGTTGCTTTTCTATTCACCTGGGGACCTATGCCAAAATTGGGAGAACTGTCTCACTCTCTAGTCAAGTAGTAGCCTGAAATAGTCATACTCTCAGAACCATACTTAAAGCCAATGCCCCTGGGTATGTCTGTCCCACCAACAGGAGAGATCATGGGAGATACTGGCACAATGGTATACAGTTGAGGGGGAAGTGCTTGTGGGAGTTCTTAATGTTAACTGTGTTGAAGTCTGATGGTATCAGGTTAAACAAGAAAACCTGATTATCAACTACTGTCCTCCCTCAGTTGATACATCAGTTCTCCTCCATGTTGAACACTGAGCATCACTGAGAGTAGCAAGGGCACAGAATGTGCTCTGGGTGGGCAACTCTAATGTCTGTTACTAAGAGTAGTTCAGTAGCATCCCTACTGACCAGGCTGGCTGCCTCCTGAGGGACGTATCTGTCAGATTGGGCCTGTAGCAGGTGGTGAGCAAACCAACACAAGGGAAAAACCTACTTGATCTCGTCCTCACCAATCTACTTGTCGCAGTTGACATAGTTCTTGTGGAAGCTAAGTGCCCCTTTCACAATGAGGATACCCTACATTGTGTGGCATGCTACCGTGCTAAATGGACAGATCTAGCAGCTCAAAACAGGGCATTCATGAGCCACTGTGAATCATCTGCAGCAACAGAATTTGTATCCCACCCACAATCCATTTTCATGGCCCGGCATATCCCTCACTCTAGCATTACTATCAAGCCAAGAGATTAACCCTGGTTCAATGAAAAGTGCAGGAGGGCATGCCAGGAGCAGCAGCAGGCATACCTAAAAATTAGATACCAACTTGGTGAAGCTACAACACAGGACTACATGCTTGCCAAACAGCATAAACAGTGTGCGATAGACAGACTAAAGTAATATCACAACTAACGGATTAGATCAAAGCACTGCAGTCCTGCCACATCCAGTTGTGAATTGTGGTGGACAATTAAACAACCAATAGGAGGAGGAGGTTCCATGAATATCCCATCCTGAATGACGAGAAAGCCTAGCATTTCAGTGCAAAAGACGAGGCATTTGCAATCATCTTCATCCAAATGTAGGGTGGATGATGATCTCGGCCTCCCCTCGGGGTCCAGGCATCACAGATACCAACTTTCAGGCAATTCAATTTACTCCACATGAGGTCAAGAAATGGCGGAAGGCATTGGATATAGCAAAGGCTGTGGATCGCAACAACATTCTGACTGTAGTGCTGCAGAAGGCTTGTGCTCCAGAACTAGCCATATACAGCCACAACACTGGCATGTACCCAACAATGCTGACATTTTTTTTATTGTTTCATGAGATGTGGTGTCACTGGCCAGGCCAGCATTTATTGCCCATCCCCAGTTGCCCTTGAGAAGGTGATGGTAAGCAGCCTTTTTGAACCGCTGTAGTCCATGTGGTGTAGGTACACCCACAGTTCTGTTAGGATGGGAGTTCCAGGATTTTGACCCAGCGACGGCGATATACATCCAAGTCAGGGTGGTGAGTGACTTGGAGGGGAACTTCCAGGTGGTGGTGTTCCCATGTGTCTGCTGCCCTTGTCCTTCTAGATGGTTGAAGTCACGGGTTTGGAAGGTGCTGTTGAAGGAGCTTTGGCGAGTTGCTGCAGTGCATCTTGTAGATGGTACACACTGTTGCTACTGTGCATCGGTGGTGGAGGGAGTGAATTTTTGTGGGTGTGGTGCCAGTCAAGCGGGCTGCTTTGTCCTGGATGGTGTCAAGCTTCTTCAGTGTTGTGGGAGCTGCACTCATCCTGGAGTGCAGAGTGGAAAGTATTCCATCACACTCCTGGCTTGTGCCTTGTAGATGGTGGGCAAGTTTTGGGGAATCAGGAGTTGAGTGACTCACCGCAGGATTCCTAGCCTCT
The DNA here is from genome assembly GCF_017639515.1 of Carcharodon carcharias. Taxonomy (NCBI): domain Eukaryota; kingdom Metazoa; phylum Chordata; class Chondrichthyes; order Lamniformes; family Lamnidae; genus Carcharodon; species Carcharodon carcharias. The sequence goes on along the minus strand of NC_054485.1, from coordinate 51,797,873 downwards.
GACCCACTCTTGTAGCCATAGTTTTTATATGGCTAGTCCAGTTCAGTTCTTAGTCAATGGTAAGCCCTCAGGATGTTGATAGTGGGGGATTCAGCAATAGCAATGTCATTGAATGTCAAAAGGAGATGGTTAGATTCTCTCTTGTTGGATCTGGTCATTGCCTGGCATTTGTGTGGTGTGATATATCTTGCGGACAAAAATCAGGACAAATCTAATCCAGCCAACTACTATCCAATGAGCCTCACTTTGATGATCTGCAAAGTGATGGAAGGTGTCATTGACAGTACTATGAACAGTACTTAATCAGCAATAACCTCACTGAGGCTCAGTCTGGGTTCTGCCAGGACCATTCAGCTCCTGACCTCATTATACTCTTGTTCTAAACATGGATAAAAGAGCTGAACTGCCGAAGTGAGGTGAGAGTGATTGTCCTTGAGATCAAGGCAGCATTTCACTGAATGTGACATCAATGAGCCCTAGCAAAATTGAAGTCAATGGAAATCAGGGGAAAAGCTCCTCACGGGTTGGACCCATATCTAGCACAAAGAAAGACAGTTGTTGGACATCAATCATCTCAGTGCCAGGATATGTGTGGAGGTATTCATGGTAGCATCAGTGGTGGTGTTCACAAATGACTGCAAAGTTTTCTACCATTTGCAATTCCTAGATACTGAAGCAGTCTGTGCCTCCATGCAACAAGACCCGGTCAATATTCAGGCTTGGACTGATAAATGGCAAGCAACATCTCCATAAGAGAGAATCTGACCATCTCCCTTGACACTCAACACCATTGCTCAATCCTCCACCATCAACACCCTGGGTGTTAGCATTGATCAGAAACTAAACTGGATCAGCCACATAATACAATAGCCACAAAAGCAGGTTGGATGCTGAATATTCTGTGGTGCGTATAACACTTCCTGATTTCTAAAAACCAATCCATCATCTATAAGGCACAAGTCAGGAGTGTGATGAAATACTATTTGCCTGGGTGAGTGCAGCTCCAACAACACTAAAGAAGCCCAACACATCCAGGACAAAACAGTCCGTTTGATTGGCATCCCATCCACCACCTTAAATATCCAGTCCCTCCATCACTGGTGCAGATGACGTACCGCAACACCTGGCCAAGTCTCCTTCGACCGCACCTTCCAAACCCTGGACCTCTACCACCTGAACGGGCAGGGGCAGCAGGCGACTGGGAATATCACCACTTGCAAGTTCTCCTCCAAGTCACACATGTTCCTAACTTGGAACTATATCACTATTCCTTAAGTTTCCGTGGGTCAAAATCCTGGGACTCCCTTCGAACAGCACTATGGGTGTACCAATGCCACATGGACTGGTGGTTCAAGAAAGCGGCTCACCCACCATTTTCTCAAGGGCAATTAGAGATGGGCAACAAATGCTAGGCGGGGGTATCATGGTTACAACAGATGCACAAAAATATCCAAAATGGCCTGATTCCAGCGATCCTGGATGAGGGGAGAAGAAAAGCAGGTTGACTCCAATGCACAGAATGCCAGGTCAACATGGTGTTCCAGCAAAGGGTTCTCAATCTAATCACCAGTCTATCCCACTGTACCATTCCACCCTGGAAATGCTAACACAACCTTCACCAGCACCTGCTGCCAAAGTGAAAGTGGAAGCAGCTGTTATAGTGCAAATATTTTAAATTCAATTTTAAGACCAGTGGCTGGCTAGTATCGAATGAAAGGAAAGCATTTTGTTCCACAAGTTGTGTGATAAATATTATTGGAACAATGTTTAAAGTCAAACAGAAAAGTTCATAATGGGAAAGGGATGAGGAATTGAAATGACTGGTGACGGAGATTTGGTGATACACTTGTGGACAAGTGGAAGTCTTCACCAAATTTTTGTAATTACAGTAATTGGTTTCACAATCTTTGCAAACTGACTAAACCAGTTTGTTATGGGACTGGATGAACCTACTAATTATCTTCACACTGAGATTACAAATATGAATTCGACAAAGAAACAAGCAGTTCCAATTCTGTTAAAGGGGAAACTCCAGACTCTGCAGTAGCACAAATCTTCCTTTGAACTCAGTGCCCTCCTATTATGTGTAATTCTATCCCCAAGGCACCAACTAACATTAATATTGCACAACTCATGAGAAGGAATGAAATTCCTAGATATATAGGGAAGAAATGCATGGCAGCAGGGTGAAGAAGGAGTACCTTAAACCTTCGTCAAAGAGAATCATTTTTGAGAAGGTTTTGTAAAGAAGCAAAGGCAGAGGTGTTTAGGGAAGGAGTCCTTAAGATCAAGCTTGAGAAACAAACTGCTACCAAGGATGATGTTGCAATGCTTGCAATAATAATAAAAGCTTATATTTCTATGACACATCTGTAATGTCATGAAACGTCCTTAGACACTTCACAACAAGAGCATTATAAAACCTGTATGGAACTAAACCACTCAAGGAGATGATAGGTCAGATAACCAAATGCTTGAAAAAAAATCAATCAGTAACATTTGTATTTGGGAGATGTAACTAACAAAAATGCCTAGGAAAATAGGTTGAGCAGCCTTCAGCCAATCAGCTTAGCCAGGGCCACCATAGAATGTTTCCCATTACATTCTCCTCCCTGGAGATTCCCACTGTTGGCCTTTCACGGTTTTTAATGCTCTAAGGACATAACTAAAGTTGTAAGGTCCCAGCATGTGAGTGTTGCTCAGTTGCCTGACAACCTGAAATAAATTGCTGGGATTCGCAAAGGCCCGTATCTCTAAATTGAGACTCAATAATTAACACAACTACAATATACACAATTCTGCCACCTGAACTTTGGCATTCCAGTTAATCTGTTCCCAATTTCCAACTTGCTCTCCCGCAGTAACTGCACACAGGCCATTCCTCTCTGATGTCCATTTCTGTAAGGAGACCAATTTACTAACAAAATGAAAGCCTACATGCTCTCGGCCAAGCTGGGTTAGTGTGGTCCAGAGCTAACAATTGCCCTTCTAAGCAGCAATACTGTTCACCAGAAGGATTCTTAAAAATATTCATTTACAGGACGTGAATTCGCTGGCTACACCAGAATTTATTGCCCATCCCTAATTGCCTTTGAGAAGGTGGTGGTGAGCTGCCTTCTTGAACCGCTGCAGTCCCTGTGGTGTAGGTACAGTCAAAGTGCTGTTAGAGAGGGAGTTCCACAATTTTTACCCAGCAACAGTGAAGGAAGGGCAATATATTTCCAAGTGAGGATGGTGAGTAGCTTGGAGGGGAACTTCCAGGTGGTGTTGTTCCCATGCGTCTGTTGCCCTTGTCCTTCTAATGGTAATGGTTGGGGGTTTGGAAGGTGCTGCCTAAGGAGCCTTGGTGAGTTTCTGAAGTGCATCTTGTAGATGGTACACATTGTTGCCATTGTGCATCGGTGGAGGAGGGAGTGAATGTTTGTTGGTGGTGTGCCAATTAAGCGGTTTGCTTTCTCCTGGTTGGTGTTAAGCTTCTTGAGTGTTGTTGGAGCTGCACTCATCCAGGCAAGTGGACAGTATTCCATCGCACTCCTGATTTGTGCCTTGTAGATGATGGACAGGCTTTGGGGAGTCAGGAGGTGAGTTATTTATCGCAGGATTGCTAGCCTCTGACCTGCTCTTGTAGCCAAGGTATTTATATGGCTCGTCCAGTTCAGTTTCTGGTCAATGGTAACCCCCATGATATTGATAGTGGCCGATTCAGCAATGGCATTGCCATTGAATGTTAAGAGACAATGCTTAGGTTCTCTCTTGTTGGAGATGTTCATTGCTTGGCACGTGTGTGGTGCGAATGTTAGTTGCCACTTGTCAGCCCAAGGCCAGATATTGTCCAGGTCTTGCTGCATTTGGACATGGGCTGCTTCAGTATCTGAGGAGTCACAAATGGTGCTGAACCTTGTGTAATCATCAGTGAACATCCCCACTTCTGACCTTATGATGGAAGGAAGGTCATTGGTGAAGCAGCTGAAGAGGGTTGGGCCAAGGACACTACCCTGAGAAACTCCTGCAGTGATATCCTGGAACTCAGATGACTGACCTCCAACAACCACAATCATCTTCCTTTGTGCTAGATGTTATGATATGGCGGGTGATATTTGCGAGGCTGACTAAATCACAAAGAGAAACTTTGCAATTCGTATTTATTACAAGAAGACTTGTACACTAAAGTCAGAAGTAATGAGTCCACTACCATCAATAGAGAGATTTTAAAGGTTAAATTAAAGTATTTATTAACAAAAAAGAAAACTTAAACACACCAAACAACAGTTACACAGTTACATTTAGTTTTATAACAGTTCTCACAGGATTTCCACTTAACTACAACCACACCCCCCTTTCAGGCAACAGGCTAAATAGATTCTTAATCTTTAAAAAAACATCCAGCAATATTACCGCAAGCACCCACTGTTGCTATAAGGGAGGTATTTCGCAGCTTCTTTCTCCGTTTCACTTGACAATGGAAATCCAAAGAGTTTTAACAACCTTGGTTATTGGAACAGAAAACTTCTCCAGGGTGGCGAGAGGCTTTTCTCCGAAGTCTGTTTCACACAGTGCCCCTTTAAAGATCTCATGCGGCCACTCCCAAACAGCTTTCCATCTTTCTTTAAATATATTTCCCCTTTTTGATCTGTAAATCCCATTGTTTCACCCTTTCTTTGGAAGGTACTTTTCCCAGAATATAGAAATCTTTCATGTTGTCATTAGGGCCAGCAATTTTGGGAAAACAAACTTAATAACTTTGCCTTATTTATCTTGCTAGTTGTAAACATCTTATCATGTTCCTATGAAAATCAAACAACCTCTAAACTTACCTAAAAATGCAAACTACATTCACATTGTATCTGCCGAGACTTCATCCTAGTTTACCCATCTTCATTTCAATTGCCTGTTCTACACCTAACCCCTTTTGATGATTCAAGCCTTGCAGTCGGACTGCAGTTTAATTAAACTAGAAACACAAACATACACACACAACATACAAACATACACACACAACACAGCCGCCCCCACCCCCCCCCCACCCACCACAAGCCTGCTTTAAAGTATCCCACAGTAATGTTAGGGAAAAAAATATTTCCTTTACATAGGATATGACTCCAGCCAGTGGAGAGTTTTCCCCCAGATTCCCATTGACTCCAGTTTTGCTAGGCCACTCTCAGTCAAATGCTGCCTTGATGTCAAGGGCAGTTATTATATGTCATGTTTATCTGGAAGGAAAGTAGAAAAATAAAATATTACACCTACAGGCTAAATTTACTGGATGAATTTATCTGCAACAGAGTGAAGCATAAATGTGGACAGGGAAACAGCTAAAGTAATAACTTCCAACACGTTCAACTCTCTTGACTGATTCATAAAATACTTCTGTTGTTCCAGCTCCTCCTGGCTCTCTTAGAATGGCACGGTCTAATGTATTCTCTAAGTAGTTATTTATAGAGTTTGATGTAGACATAAAATATTGCTGTCGGACATTGAAATACTGTTGCAATTTATGTATCTTATCTCATTAAAGTGTAAAAGATTACACAGCAGTATTTGGAAGAAGAGCAGGAGACTTCCTCCTATCTGGTGTTCTGGACAATATCTATCCCTCAATCACAACAATAAATTATCTTGTCATTTATTTAACTGCTTTGTGTGGAAGCTTGCTCAGTGCAAATTGGCAGCCTCATTTCCCTATTTAACATTGACTACGCTTCATTGGCAATGAAGTACATTGCGATAACTTGAAATAATGAAAGGCGCTTTCTGGTATCATTACATACATCATAGAAGGAAGCATTCGGCCCATTGAAACTATGCTGGTTCCTTGGTGGATTTAACCATTAGTCCCATTCCCCTGCATTTCCCCCCTAAGCCCTGTAATGTTTGAAAGTTACTATTCAATTTTAGCACACTTCAAATCACACCAACTCGCTGCTTTACAAAAGTTCACTCATATCACCTCTGGGTCTTTTGCCAATCATTTTAAATCTCTGTCCCTGATTGCTGACCTTTCTGCAACTGGAAACAGTTTCTTCTTATTTACTCTATTGAAACCTTTCATGATTTTCAACCCTGCTATCAAACCTCCTCTTAACGTTCTCTGCTCTAAGAGGAACAATCCTAGTTTCTTCCATCTCTCCACATAATTGAAGTCCTTCGTCCCTGGTACCCATTCTAGTAAATCTCTTCTGCAGCTTCTCTAAGGTGGCACTGGGCTGGATTTTGCAATCAGTTCTTGAGCAACAGTGCTCACTGCTGCCCACAAAGATCTAGTGATCTCGATAGCACAGACTCCTCCTTTTCCAACGTAAGTTTGTTCCTGGAACCAAATCAAGGGGATCTCCAGACTTCCAGCAACAGTGGAATCACATTGAAGTATACTCACAGATCCAAATCAGGGAATAAAAACTAGAAAGTGAATCCCTTCACTTTTAATTTTTTGCATTTTACAAATAGCAAAACAAATGAATAGAGCATACCCACAGAATTGAAATAGAAACTAAACATATGATTTTAAAAATACGTGGAATGTCATTTCACCATGGAGAAATTTGACAATCAATAAAAATGAAATTATACTTTTGGGGTCAGTGTCTAGTAATAATAAAGAATTTAGTACAGCATTAAAAACTCAGTTGCACTCCAATCAACAAGGTATAATTTTTCCAAGAGTTTCTATGGTGATCCAAAGTGATTCAGAATGGGCGCCCCTGTCAGTTCATTGATTTCTCACTGCTGGAATTTTATTTTTGCAAAATGGATAATGGTGTAGCTGGGGGTGGGGCTTGGGGGGGGCGGCGGGGAGGGGGGATGCGTGGATGTAAAATCGTGGGAGTTAGCAACAGGTTGGGCCCCCAATGTTATCACGCCAGAATCCGATTTCACCAGGGGCAGACAGCGACTTGAGTCAGTACTCTGCTCGCAATCTCGAAAATCTCTAAGCGAGCAATCAGAAGACAATTAAGATCATTGAGGAGGAAATTGATGGTGATTATACAGGCCCCTCAGAATTTTGGGAGCAGCGCATCGGGGACATGGTGGGGGTGGGTGGGAGTGGAATTTAAAGGACAGCAACAGGGTGGCAGATGCTGGGGTTTGTTGCACCCAGCAACCCTGCACTGAAGCCTTTTCATTTAATTACAAAGAAGGAGACGGACGGCCATGTGATTTGGCCTGAGGCCACCTTCAGCAGTTAGTCCTCCTGACAGGATACCCATGGTAGAGGGCCCTAAGAAGAGTCTAGGACTGGGTAGTGGTTTTGCAACCAAGGGAAGGGTGGCCCTCCTTATAGTGGCAGTGCCCAGGCAGCATGAAGATTGTGAATTCCACAGAGGGTTCCTCCAGCAAGGTGGAGAGCCTGAGAGGGAGGGAGGTGCAGGCAAATGGAAATGGACAGCAGCTACTTCCAATCACCTGTGGTGTTATCCTCATGATGTGGAAATGGCAGAAGGCTGCAGAGGGGATGAGACACAGAGACCAGTGAGGTGACGAGGGTACCCAGTGACCAGGGTGCACAGGAAACTTCTGAGCTACCTTCAGATGTCAGCTCGATTGTGTCACCAAAGGTTGAGTCTGTCCTGAGAGCCATGATGGCAGAGGAAGTGAGCTTCGATTGCATTGTTGGGCATCCAGTACCAGTATCTCTCAAGGTCACTGTGGCCCTGAATTTCTACGCCTCAGGCTCATCACAGGAGCTTACTGGAGATCTCCCAATTAGCCGCACCTCGCTGCATCAAGATGGTATCAAATACCGTTTTGTGGAGGGCCAACAAGTACATCAAGTTAAGAACTAATGCGGACAGTGAAGCTGAGAGAGCCAGAGGCTTTGGCACCATGGTTGGATTCCCCCCCACCCCTTGCAAGGTCTCATTAATTGCATGCATGTGGACATCCAGATCCTGGAGACCAGCCAGGAGCCTCCGTCAACCAGGATGCATTTCATTCCCTCAGCGGCCAACTTGCCTGTGAACACTGCAACTGCACAATATGCGGGGTTACGGATAGTGGTTTGTAAGGGATTTTTTCTTTACTTGTTCTATTTTTGGAGTTTCTGATTATAATTGTTTATTTGAGAGCTTCCATTATTGTGTTTTCTGAAATTCTGATTGGAGGACAAATAGGATCAGAGTAAGCCTCAAACGGTTCACTTAATTCCTCGATGGTTGGATTCAGCACCTGTTTCAGATATTTCCAGTTCCCATTATCAGATGAATATTTATCAGCCTTGAGCAAACACCTCCTGGTGAACTTGGAGGAGATGGGCCAGTCCTTTAGTCACCATCTGCCTATCATTTAAAAGTCAGGAGATCAAGTGAACCAAATGTACAAGAAAGCAAGCAAGAAATATGTTTTGAGTGGATTTGACTTGTTCACTCTTTGATTTGGTAATATGATTTTCTATAACATTAAACATTTTTGCACCTTTATATGTATTTGCAATCCATCCCTTTATCAACAGGAATCTCACTCCTAATGTCGGCAGATATTGACAGCATCTAGAAACATAGAAAGTTTATGGCAGGAAAGGAGGCCATTCACCCCATTGTGTTGGTACTGGCTGATAAATAGCTATCGAGCCTAATGCTACTGTCTAGCTCTTGGTCTTTAGCCCTGAAGATTATGGCATTTCTAGTGCACATCCATGTAATTTTAAAATTCCATGAGGTTCCTGCCTCTACCCCACTTTCAGACAATGTTTTCCAGATCCCCACTAACTTCTGGGTGAAAAAGATTCTTCTCAAGTCCTTCTATTGCTTCTGCCAATTACTTTAATCCGTGTCCCCTGATTACTGATCTCTCTGCCAGCAGAAAAAGGTCCTTCCTATCCAATCTATCCAGGCCCTTTATAATTTAAATCTCAATTAAATCTCCCCTCAGCCTTTACTGTTCCAAAGAAAACAACCCCAGCCCATCCAGTTGTTCTTCATAGTAAAAAATCTCCATTCTTGGCAGCATCCTTGTAAATCTGCACCCTCTCTGGTGTGATTGTTTCCTTCCTGTAATGCGTTGACAAGGACTGTAGGCAGTACTCTAACTGTGACTTAACTAGTGTTTTATAAAGCATTATTTAGCATTATCTTCCTGTTCTTATACTCTGTGTATCATCTAATAAACAAAAGTATTCCACATCCCTTCTTAATCATGTTATTTACCTGTCCTGCCACCTTCAAGAGTCTGTGGACATGAACTCCAAGGTCCCTCTGCTCCTAATCCTTCTCTGTATCCTCCCTTTTATTGTCTATTCCCATGCCTTGTTTGCCTTCCCTAATGCATCACCTCACACTTCTTTGGATTGAATTCCATCTGCTACTTTTCTGCCCACCTGACCAGTCCATTGATATCTTCCTTCAGTCTGCAGCCTTCTTCCTTATTATCAATTGCATGGTCAGTTTGCATCATCTGCCAACTTCTCATTCATGCACCCACCCCCCTGCCCCCCCAGCCTAGATTTAAGCTTGAATTTTTGATATCTGCCACAGACTGCAAAGAACCCAATACTGATGGAACACAACTGGAAACAGCCTTCCAGTCACAAAACACCAATTGACCATTATCCTTTGCTTCCAATCTCGGAGTCAATTTTCAATCCAAATTTCCCTTGGATTGCATGAACTTTTAATTTTCTGACCGGTCTGCCATGTGGGACCTTGTCAAAAGCCTTGCTAAAATCCAGGTAGACTACATCAAGTGTCCTACCCAAATTGATCCTTCTTGTTACCACCTCAAAACATTCAATCAAATTAGTCAGACATGCCCGACTGTCCTTGATCAATCCACACCTTTCTGAATGAAGATTTATACTATCTCTCAGGAGTTTTTTCAATAATTTGACAACCATTGAGATGATGATGACTTCCCTGGAATTACTCTGGTTATCCCTTCCTCCCTTTTGGATTTAAAAACTGAAATTGATGGATTTTGTGTAATAAGCCTTTAAGGGATAGCAGCAAGGCATCTCTACAAAGGAAGTGTGTCATGTGATCAAGTCTCAGTTTCATTTTGGCCTGTGAGCAGAACACAGCACAGACAGCTCTGCTGCTGAAGTCTTCAACCTTTCTATCCATGTATATACGTTCACGGGTGCCTATTTTAAATAAGTGAGCTACAAGGTGTTTACACAATCCCTTATGACTGATTGGTGCCTTTATATCATTATAAAAATATGACAGATTTTAGATAGGCAAGAGTATTGAGGGTTACTGAACAAAGGCAGGAGAATAGAGTTAATGTACAGGCCAGTATTGATCAAATTGATTGGTGGAACAGGCTTGAGGGACAAAGTGGCCTATTGACCTGAATGTTAACCCTGCTTCTCTCTCCACAGTGCATGGAAGCCTTGAGCAACAGAGGTTGTACCCCTGTAAAGGTGGTAGGCACATTCTTGCTTTCCCACACTCAGTACAAGTGCATCATGCAGGAAAGCACGTGCTCTTTGTAACGTGACTTGTTGCTCTCAAAATAACCCAGATAGAAAATCTTGTTTGTCATGGCTAAAGGATACTCAGTTTCCCCTCCTTATACTGACTTTGGATTCCAGTTATGGTCCTGACAAGTAATATAGCAAAAGGCAAGCTGGATAGGAATAGCAGCCAAAAAAAGATCTTCTTTGAGCATCATTCACCTTGATAGCTGCAGGTAAAGATTCATTCATGATAGACCCAATACTCAACAGGTCATTATCTCAATTTGGGGATTAGCTGAAATTGATGTGCAGTGAACAGTATATTCTAATTGTCAATGTGCCTCACAACATGCTGCAAAATACAAGGTCAATGGTGTTTAAAATGGCAAATACTGATAATGGACAAGAGCAGAGAGTGGCTCAACTAGTCCAGGGATGATTCACAACCGAAACTAATTCAGAGTTCCTTACTCCATCTGAGTTCATCCTTTCATTCCAAGCTTATCTTCTCACACCTGAACGCATGGTCTCATTTCCCTTGCCCTTTCACTCAAGCACATCCTTTAACTGATGAGCTCATTCTCTCTCCTAAGCCCATCTTCTCACATCCTAATCTAGTTACTCACATCTGAACCTTTCTTCCCTATATCTTTGTCGATTCTTTCATTATTGAATCTATTGCTTCAGTCCTAAACCAATCCTCTCGTTGTTAAAGCTATCCTCTTGACTCCATTATCTCATTTTTTTAATTTCATGGGATGTGGGCATCACTGGCAAGGCCAGCATTTGTTGTCCATCCCTAACTGCCCTTGATTTGAGTGGCTTGCTGGGCCATATCAGACAGAGTCAACCACATTGCTGTGGACCTGGTGTCACATGTAGGCCAGGCAGAGTAAGGATGATACTAGTGAACTACATCTGGAGTCACATGTAGTTCAGACCGGGTAAGAGGTGGCAAATTTCTTCCTTTTGAGGGTATTAGTGAACCAGATGGATCTTTACAACAATCAATGATAGTTGTCATGATCATCATTACTGAGTCTAACTTTTAATCCAGGTTTATTAATTGAACTTAGCTTCCACCAACTGTCATGGTGGGATTTGAACTATGTCCCCAGAGCAATAGCCTGGGCCTCTGGATTACCAGTCCAATGACGTCATCATCATGCCAACATCTCCCCAGTTTTAAGCCTATCCTCATTAGTGCTTGCCTGTCTCCTCAATCCTGCTTATGCTCGCCATCCTGAACCTCCTCACTTACTGCTGATTGCATCCTCTTGACTCGATCTTCTCACTCCCCAGCCTATCTTCCCACTCCTCCTTAAGTAGCTTGTCTCAGCCAGTCCCAACCATGGCAGCAAGAACTGCCTCCTCTTTATAGGCCAACCAATGCCTTTAAAAGTGGCTGGTTACTACTTCTCTTGTCAGCAACCAACCTGCCTTTGGGCCTCAGTCATTGTGCACATTTTGTACATGCAGTGCATCAATTCTAAGCCCCTAAACTCAACCAGTTCAGTCCAGATTTTTCCCTGTGACAGTGCACTAACCCCAAGGTGCCTGCGCACCCGTCTGTTCTCCCAGGCTTGGGAAATCAGCACTCAGGAGCCCTCTATTGAGAAACGCAATTCTCCAACATATCCCACATCTTAGAGTGCAAAACCCACCAAAGAATGAAAATAGACATAAACAACAATTTCTAACTATTAGGACCAAGAGTATCCCTACTTTCTGTATGACAATGATGCAATATATGCGATAGTGGAGTCAGCCATGGCTCCATTCGTAGCACTCCCGGTCTCTGAATCTCTGAATCATAAGGGCAAGAGTTCAATCCCCCTCTAGAGACCTGAGCACAGATTCCAGGCTGCCACTCCAATGTGGTACAGAGGGAGTACTACACTGTCAGGGGTGCAGTCATTTGGATGAAATGTTGAGACCCTATCTGGATTTTGATGGATGTAAAATATCCCAAAATAGAATTTTGAAGAAGGGCTGGGGAGTTCTCCCCAGTGTTCTGGCCAATATTTACCCCTCAACCAACATCACTAAAATATATCATTTGGTAAATATTCCCATGGTGCATTATGGGATCTTGCTGTGCAAAAGAATTGGCTGCCTCATCTCCTGAATTACAAAGGTGCCAATATTTTAGAAAGTGCTTAATTGACTGTAAAGCACTTTGGGATGCCCTGAGATCATGTACTGGGCTATGTAAATGTAATTTTTTTCTTTTGATTCAGTATTATTTTCTCTCTCTCAGCTCTCAGGTATTTGAAAGCAGTATTCTGGCAGGAAATGCTTCTTTTCTTTAAGATTGTTTCCCCAAACCTGCCCCACCTGTTCGTGTAGTTGCCCGCCCTCCTCCAGGCACATTGTGCGTCACAGTTAATTTCTAAAGTGTAGACACCTCTGGACTAAGTGCGTGTCTAGTTTTTGTGTATTTTTAAATGTGCCATTTTGAAGTTGTTCCTCAGCTGGTGCGGTGAAAGTATATGACAAAGCGGCAAGCATGGGTAAGGGGCGTTCAGTTTAGCGACCACCACAAACGGGAATTAGATAACAAACAACAGGAATCACGTAGCAGGTAACATGCAAAAGAAAAGGAATTTGCAGATTGTCGGATCGGGATGCAGCCTGCTCTGGATGAGACAACAGGCATTCAGCCTACTCGAGGGAAAGGGGGCGCTTCAGACTGCCATGGGTTTGTTGTAACTGACCTAGGGGAAGTCAAAACTGTCCCCGAAGAAACATTCAGACTGCCCTAGGGTTGACTCAGACTAGCCCAGAAAATATTTAAATCATTCTGGTGTGACGGTGGGTTGTAGTAAAGGAATTCCTACCATCTGTTGCTAACATATACAACTTGATCTCCAAGGGAGGTCTTGTGGTGTAGTGGCAATGTCACTGCCTCTGGGCCAAAAGTGCTAGGTTCCAAGTCCCACTTCAGGACCTGATGGTTACAGAAAGTGTATCCATAGCGTGGTCAGGCAGGTTGGTTATCAGCCTGTAAATCCTTCCACCTGATGGCTGGTGGTAAAAGGAGATTTTCCAGGCCAGCTGCATTGCAGAAGGCAACAATAAACCACTATAGTGCTTTGTAAGTGTAATCATGGATGAAGCCCTTGGTTTCTAGTGCCCTCTTAGGTCATGGGACAAGGTGTTGAACTCCAGCTGGGGTTACTTGTATGTTATTTTGTTCAAGTATTTTTCTGTGGTGGAAAATTTTCGAGCCATTTTTGGCGTGTTGCAGCTTCATTGGTGCAGCAGGTTATTCAACTGATAATCTAAATGATCTCATTTACCAGACTTAGAGAGCTGAGGCTTTTTAACACAAAGATAAAAGTGCACACTTTGTGGAGGTTTGATTGTGGCATTTAAAGTAATGCAATGAGTAGAGTCAATCCACTTGGATTGACTATTTGAGCTAAATAGGTCGGAAGGGGAACCAGGGAACATAGTCTGAGATACATATGTGTGGTATGAAGTTATTTTAGATGGTTATTCTATATGCAGACAGTCGAAAACATTTAGGACAAGTGGTAGCTTCTCCAGTGAGTTTCTATAATCGGTTATTAGGGACTGAGTAACTGAGTATTTTTTAAAATTCATTCTTGGGATGTGGGCGGCACTGGCTGGGCCAGCATTTATTGCCCTTACATTTAAGGGTCAACCACATTGCTGTAGGTCTGGAGTCATATGTAGGCCAGACCAAGTAAGGACAGCAGATTTCCTTAGTGAACCAGATGGGTTTTTACAACAATTGGCAATGGTTTCATGGTCATCATCAGGCTTTTAATTACAGATTTTTATTGAATTCAAATTTCACCATCTGCCATGATGGGATTTGAATCCAAATCCCCAGAACATTACCCTGGGTCTCTAGAATACCAGCCCAGTGACAATACCACTATGCCATCACCTCCCCGCAAGCTGAATGTGAACTGATCAGAGAATTGTAAGTAGTAACAAGTGGAATTGTAACGAGCAAGTGATGTCTAATGAATCTGGTTGATTTTTTTTTGAGGAGTGCTAGGTAAGGGAATATCTTTGGATGTTATTTATGTAGACTTCCAGAAAGCTTTCATTAAGGTCCCCCTGAAGAGATTGTTAACAGTAATGAGGGTGCATGGAATTGGAGACAACCTATTGTTGTTGGATAGGGAATTGGTTAAACCGTAGGAGGCAGACAGATAATGGGTATTTACCCAAATTGGCAAGCTATGGCTTGTGGTGACCCCCTGGGATTTGTACTGTGACATCAAGTTTTCATTATGTTGCTAAATTACTTAGATAAAGGAATGGAAGGCCACAAGTCTAAGTTTGTTTACAACAGTAAGCTCGGTGGCACAGTAAATATTGTGGATGGGAACAGAAAGTTATTAAGGAACATTGATGGATTAAGTGAGTGGGCAAAATGTGAGGTTGCCCACTTTTGACCCACGAAAGTTCTGAATATTTTCTAAATGGCGAGAAGCTAGGAACTGTGGATGAACAGAAAATACTAAAGCTAGTGGAGAGGTACAACGACTAATTAAAAAGATGACTGGAATGTTGGCCTTTATGTCAAGAGGGCTGATTACAAATAAGGTGCGGAAGTTACATTTCAGCTGGAGAGAGCTCGGTCAGACCCTGCCTGATCAGTCTGGGTACCGCACCTCAGGAAGGATATATTGGCCTTGGAGGGGGTACAGCACAGAGTCACCAGAATGCCACCTTATCTAGAGAGGTTACATTGTGAGGAGGTTGCATAGACCAGGCTTGTGTTTCCTTGTGTATAGAAGAATAAGCAGTGATCTACTTGAGGTGTTCAAGATGATTAAGGGATTTGACTGGAAAGACAGAGAGAAAATATTTCCTCTGGTAGGAGAGTTCAGAACAGGGGTGTGGGGTTGGGGCAGGGGGAGTGCGGGGGACAATCTTAAAATCAGAGCTTGGCTGAATATTCAGGGGCAATGTAAGGAATCACTTCTTCATACAAAGGGTAATGGAAATCTAGAATTCTCTACCCAGAAAAGCTATTGAGACTGTGGGGTCAATTGAAAATGTCAAAACAGATGGTAAGAAGTTTGTTAGACAAGAGTGCTAAAGGTTATGGAATCAAAGCGGGTAGTTGAAGTTAAGATACACGCCATTCATGATGTAACTGAAAGGGGAATGGGCTTGAAGGGCTGAATGGCCTACTCTTGTTACTATTTTCCTACGAGTTTGGATCCACTGCAAACATTCAAAAGGTTGGACGGTTTATGTGAGTGACCAAAATCATTACGTATGTGAGAAGGCATTTGAGTAGAGGGGAATGCGTCTGTTAATCACCACAATCTCCTTGGTTGTTGAGGAATTTCCCAGGAATTAGTGGAGGCTTCAAAGTTATGAAGAATTTTTTTGGATTAAATAAGGTGACACTGTTTCTATTGCCAGGAGGGTTGATAACCAGAAGACACAGATAACCAGGAGAGACAGTGGAAAAATTGGGAGAAATTTTAACACAGCAAGTTGTTATGATCTGGAATGTGCTGCCTGAAAGAGCAGTGGGAGCAGTTTCAAGGATAACTTTCAATGGGGGATTGAATAAACACTTAGAGAGGAAATATTTACAAAGCTGAGGGAGCGGTAAGCAGAGGAATAGGACTAATATTTCTTTCAAAGAACCAGCTTAAGCCCAAAGGGCAAATGGCCTTCTTCTGCACTGTATACAGTAACTCTATGAATCTGTTTCCAAAATTGGTCGGAAGATATTTCTCTATTTTTTCATCTCCCTGCAGATTGTTTGGTTCACTAGGTGAGAATGCAGGGGAGGTAGTGTGAGATGGTGATGGAATATAGGAATCAGGGTGTGCAAACTTTACACTTGGACAACATTCAGTGCACCAGCCCGTCTAACTTCGGTCTGTTTTTGCATGCTTGGTCATCGGCCTTCTGTACTTGTTTCCTTCCTGACTCTCCTTGTTTCTTTTTTGTTGGTCTTAGTAGAACTTATTGCTGTCAGCTGCTTTGGGACCCAGGAGGACGATGAGCTGACTCTCCAGATTGGGGATATCATAAAGAATTCAAAGTGCATGAAAGAGGAAGGCTGGTGGGAAGGAGAGAAAAATGGGAAAAGGGGTCGTTTCCCAAGAATATTTGTTGAGGTATGTGACATCAAACATGGTGGGTAAATGGAATTAAGAAAGGCTGCGGCCAGAATCTGATGCAGGGGATCCAAACCTGCACAAAAAACAAAACCTACCTCTCTGATTGGTTGATCAAGCTTTGAATTGGCCAATGAAATAGCCATTATGTAAAATACAAATGCCTGATTGGTTACTGACTAACCAAAATGAAGGAAAATCAACTGGGAGAAAGTTCTTTGTAAAGCAAACTCGTTCTCTGGAAGAAACATTCTAATTGTAAAGATATCACTGAGAAATGACTTTTTGTTGAAACTTTTCATCTTGCACTTATCAGGACAATTTGCAAGAAAACACCAATGTCAGGGGAAACACCATGTTCATACTGTATAAGAAGCATGTACTGGAAGCTACATATGTTAATACACAGGGCCCTGTTCTTCGCAGGCAGAAAGAACATGTCTTCACATTGTGTCTGTTTCAGCTAAACAAAATAAGTGACAGCCACTCGCTGGTTTATTCCTCAGGATAATGTCTTGCGAATTGTCCTGATGCGTGCAAGATGAAAAGCTGCCTGGTTTAAATTTCAAACAATGCTTGGCAGTTAACTGTCAGCCACCATCTACTGCTGCATTCTCCATGGCAATGCCTCAACCAGAGTTCATTTGCCAACCAATCAATAGTCTCTTATACAATATAAATTGTTGTTTCCCCTGGGTATTGGTATTTTCTCTCGAATTGTCCTGATGGGTGAAAGATGAGCAGCTTTGGCAAAAATGTCTCTTTTTTCAGCTAAGTTCTATACTACCAAATGACTATTTATGAAGATATCATTAATTATGCCTTAGGCCTTCTAATTGTAAGTGGCACTGGAATTCTCTTTTTCTTTTTGAATAGCCTTCTGTTTTCCTCCATGACTGAAGGTGTTGACTGTTTTTGAGGGGCTATTCCCCAGTCAGCCCTTCACTCAAGTGGCCTATGTATCACGTGTGACCACGGGTTGCCAGGGCTGATGAGTTATTTCACTGTGTATGTCAGAGGCAAGCTCTTTTCCAGAATTCCACACATAGACACACACATTCCTCCTGCAAAAGTCACTGGACAACAACCCAGAACAGGAACCAGGACCAATATCAGTTCCCAAACACATCACAGACTACTATTTCTGTCACCACTCCAACTGATTCAGGTATAGGTTTAGCTGGTCAGCTAAAGCTCAATGACCATGGAGCAAGACTACCTGGATGGTGGAGCTCTTTGTAAGATAATAAATTGATGCCTGCATAATACAGGAGGGAGTTCAGTTCAGTAAAATAAATGCAGAGAGGGACAAGGATTCTGTAGCTTTGGCTATGGTATACAATGGTTGCAAGGGCTGGGCAGGTGAATAGAAACCATTAAGCATTATTAGCTGCTAGATCTTGCGGCTGTTTTTTTCTTTAACTGAATATAGGCATTGCTAGCTAGGCCAGCATTTATTGCCCATCCCTAATTGCCTTTGAGCTGCCTTCTTGAACCACTACAGTCAATGTGGTGTAGGTGCACCCACAGCACTGTTAGGGAAGGAGTTCCAGGATTTTGACCCAGTGACAGTGAAGGAATGGTGATATATTTCCAAGTCAGGATGGTGTGTGGCTTGGATGGGAAACTTGCAGGTGGTAGTGTTCCCATGCATCTGCTGTCCTTGTCCTTCTAGGTGAAAGCGATCATGTGTTTAGAAGGTGCAGCTGAAGGAGTGCTGTAGTGCACCTTGTAGATGGTACACACTGCTGCCACTGTGCGTCGATGGTGGGGGGAGTGAATGTTGAAGGTGGTGGATGGGGTGCCAATCAAGTGGGCTGTTTTGTCCTGGATGGTGTTGAGCTTCTTGAGTGTTGTTGGAGCGGCAGACATGCAGGCAAGTGGAGAGTATTCCATCACACTCCTGATTTGTTCTTGTAGATGGTGGACAGGGTTTGTGGAGTCAGGAGGTGAGTTACCTGCTGCAGAATTCCCAGCCTCTGATCAGCTGCTTCTGTAGTCACGGTTCAGTGATTGGTTCAATAGCCGAGGTAAAAGATGAACAATCTGTTACAGATGGGTTTACATGAACAGCACTGAGCTGAATGGCATAGGGAAGCAACTGAAGCTTTGGTATAAATAAGAGTCATTGAGCCACAGAGAGAGCCAACAGAAAATAATGTTTTGTGGCATTGACAGGCCGCCTCATGCTCCTGCATGAGGCTCTTTGATGTAATCATAACATCCATGCAATTGGAAAGAAAGAAAGTACTTGTCTTTATTCAGAGCCTTACCACATTGTTCACAAGTGCCTCAGTATGTTTCACAGAGAATTTGTTCGAAGTTCAGCGGCTGCTATTCTGTAAGCACTTGGTATCAAGTTGCCACACACAGAAATGAGATATCCTAATGATTCATGGTCATACGTCACCTATTAATCTGCATTGGTGTTTGCCATTGGGATCTTATCACCCTCTGAAATAGCTGTAAGGACAATAATTGTGGCATTGCCAGTATCACCCATACCCTAAGAAAAAATAATGAAAATCAATAGAATAACAGAACCACAGGAACACTCTTCATTTAAACCATTTTGTGACTCAGTAGCTTGTATGTTTGTTGTGATATCACAGACACATCACAGTGTAGAAGGAGGCCATTTGGTCCATCAGGTCTGCACTGACTCTCCAAATGAGTGTTTCACTTAGTGCCATTCTCCTGCCTTCTTCGCATAAGCCTGCATATTCTTCCTTTTCAAATTACAGCCTAATTCCATTTTGAATGCCTCAATTGAATCTACCTTCACCACAATCTCAGGCAGTGTATGCCAGACCTTAACCACTCACTGTGTGAAAAAGTTCTTTCTCATATCACTTTTGATTCTTTTGCCAAATATTTTAAGTCTGTGCCCTCGCATTCTCAATCCTTTCATGAGTGGGAACAGTTTCTCCCTACATATTCTGTCCAGAGACCTCACTATTTTGAATACCTCTGTCATATCCCGTCTCAACCTTCTCTTCTTCAATGGAAACAGTCCTAACTTCTCAAATATATCTTCATTACTGAAGTTCCTCATCCCTGGAACCATCCTTATAAACCTCTTATGCACTCTCTTCGATGCCTTTACATCTTTCCTAAATTGCGGCACCCAGAACTGGACATAATACCCCAGGTGAGGCCAAACAAATGTCTTATACAAGTTTAACATAACCTCCTTGTTCTGGTGCTCTGCCCCTATTAATAAAGCCTAGGATAATGTATGCTGTATTAATTGCTCTCTCAAGCTGTACAGCCACCTTCAATGACTTATGCACATATACACCCAGGTCCCTCTGCTCCTACACCTCCTCTAGAATTGTACAATTTATTTTAATCTCCCCATGTTCTTCCCACCAAAATGTATCATCTCACATTTCTCTGCATTGAACTTCAACTGCCACCCATCTGCCCATTCCACTAACTTGTCTAAGTCCTTTTGAAGTTCTATTCCACTCACAGTTTACAATGCTTCCAAGTTTCATATTTTCTGCAAATTTTGAAATTGTGCCCTGTACACCAAGGTCTAGGGCACTAATATTTATCAGGAGAAACAAGAGTCCCAACGCTGACCCCTGGTGAACTCCACTACAAAACATTCTCCTGCCCAAAAAACATCCATTAACCAAGATTCTCTGTTTCCTGTCACCCAGTCAATTTTGTATCCATGTTGCTACTGTCCCTTTTATTCCATGAGCTATAAATTTTCTTACAAGTCTGTTGTATGGTACTGTATCAAATGCCTTTTGGAAATCCATGTACAATACATCAACAGCGTTGCCCTCATCAGCCTTCTTTGTTACCTCTTCCAAAAATTCCAGCAAGTTAGTTAAACATGATTTTGCCTGAAGAAAGCCATGCTGGCTTTCTTTAATTAACTTGTATTTGTCCATGTGAATATTAATTTAGTCCTGAATTATTGTTTCTACAAGTTTCTCATCACTGAAGTTAAACTGCTCTGTAGTTGCTTGGCTTATCTTTACACCCTTTTTTTGAAGAAGGGTGTAAGATTTGCAATTCTCCAGCTCTCTGGCACCACCCCTGAGTCTAAAGATGACAGAAAAATAATGGTCAGTGCTTCTGCTATTTCCAATTTTACTTCCCTCTCACCCTTGGATCTTCTCACCTGGTCCCAGTGCCTTGTTCACTTTAAGTACAGCAGCCTAGCTAATATTTCTTCCTTTTCAATGTTAAACCCTCTAGTGTCCAAATTACCTCCCCTTTCACCATTAATTTTGGTTAATGGCCTGGGTAGAATCTTCGTCCTTGGTAAAGACAGATGCAAGGTATTTATTCAACACCTCAACCATACTCCTGTCTCCATGTGTAAATCCCTTTTTCAGTCCCAAATCAGCCCTACTCCTCCTTTAACCACCTTTTTGCTCTTTATATGCCTATAGAATACTTTGGCTTTTTGTTAGCTGCCAGTCTCTTTTCATACTCCCCCTTTGTTTTTCTATTTGCTTTATCATTTCCACTCTGAACCTTCTACATTCAGCTTGATTCTCAATTGTATTTTCTACCTAATATCTGTCACAAGCACACTTTTCTTCCTTTATTATAATTTCTACCTATTTTGTCATCAGGGAGCTGGTATGGACAGTCGCTGGTGATTGACTTTGGACGTGGAATCTGCTGAATCAATCTTCATGCTATTAGCAACATGTACAGCATTCCAATTGAAACACAGTGCCTGAAAACAGAGCTACTGTCAGGTCCAGACACAAATAGGCCTTGTAAGGTATTGACTTGAATTCACAGCTGGGATGGGACTGCTTTATATCCTTGTAGAGAAAAGGATAAAGCAAAAAGGATGGAAGAATCACAAGATGCCTTAGGATGAAGGGGGGTCTTCAGTACATGCGGCCCAATTCTTCTAAGGAACTACCTTCCCATTATATCACCCAACATGTTTTAACTTGTCGACTGTCATTGACTCAATCATCTTTCTGCGTGTCCATTCCTGTGCTTGAATACTCTCTGTGTAAATGCTTCTTTACATCTGTTCTAGATTTGTTCTTCACAACCCTGAAAACCCCTCTGTTATCATGGTTTTATCTCAGGATTGGTTAAACTTCTTACTCTAGAAGAGGCCTTGCTGGAGGCAATGGTCTTTTGTTGGAAACACATTTATTTTGATACTAGCTACTTACAAAGGTTAAACAAGACCGAGACCCAGCTAGAGCTACACTTTAAGATGTTTCTCAGCCATCCTGTCTCAGTGAATGACATCCTTATGCACTTGCTCAGAAGCTACTATTAGAGTTAACCCTTTACTCTACATCTCTCCCTGAGTTCACTCTTCTCACAAACTGTTAACCTTATGTACTACTTACAGTTTCCATCCAATTCCTACTCCCCGCCCCCCACCCCCTGAAGTCACTTTCGCCAAAGGTGTCAATCCACAACTGTGTAACCGGCTCTCTTCAATGACGTGTAGGACGTATGTGTTCCCTTATCCTCTCCTTGGAAGGCAAGCACGTTGGTTGAGTGGGATAGCAGCTTCCAAAGCAGCTGGCTCCTGGGCTGTGTGACTCTTACCATGACCTGAATGTAAAGGAAAAACTGATTCTAGAGAGAACCCTTCAGGACTTGAAAGATCAATTCCCTTGAAAAGGAAGACAAAGAACTGAAATTTTCACTCAGCTTCTTCTGTGTTGCACACTGGAGAAAGGCAAAAGCGCCGGCTTGACAAAATGAAGCACATTCAACTCCTAGGAAGAACTTTTCAACTGTATCATTCACCGCTGCTATGATGACAAGAGAAACATTCAACAGACGAAAGGAAGAACAAAGAATATCTTGAAGACTCTGCTAGAGACAAGGAAAGGAGGACTTCCCTATTGCTCTTAGGGTAAGAATTTCTCTTTCTGTAGGTAGAGATATAACTTCCATGCTAGCTTCAGCGTGAGGCTGCTCCGCTACAGACAGTGGAATCACAGGGTCAGCTGCAAAAAGCAGGATTGCATAATCAACAATGATATCAACTTCAGGACTGGGATCTATAGGAAGTTCCTGTGAGGTACTCTGGTCTGCCGACTTGCTTGCAAATTCAACTTCATTGTCTGGCTTTTGTACTACAAGAGTCTCAGTAGTAATAGAGAAGACTGCTAGAGTCAGTACTTGGTTGAATAGTTGCTCTATAGCCAACTCTTTCCTCTGGTACTGTAGCCATTTCCTTAGATATGATACAGCATTTATACACTCCTGCATTGCAAATTTCTTTTGTTGCACAATTTCTAATGAGTAAATCCCTCTCTATGGCTTGGTAGTGCTGTGTGACTGCTAACAGCTGGCCTTGGAGCTTAGCCTTCTCTTTTAGGTAGTTAGACTCCTCCAACTCATGCTTAATTTTAATATTTTCAGGTTCCATTTGATGCTCGACTTTAGGTTTTTCTAAAGTACTTTTCAGATGTAGAAGCTATGTAGTTGGGGTCTCTGTTTCTTTACTGAAAGAAAGCTTGAGTGCTTTAATGGCTTGCTGATGAGATCCATGTGTAGGCTCCATCTGACATTTGAATGGATTAATAACTTCAGAACTTTCACTATTGATTTGATCCAACTTGGAGTTAAGCATCTCATTCCCCCTGGTTAACTTTTTGCTGGCTACAAGCAATTGTTGTTGCATGTCTTTGGTGGGCTCAGTAGAATAAGTAGACAAATTCACCTCTTCATTACCTTACTCAACAAAAGAGTAATTCTCCTCAAAAGAGAAAACAAGGACTTCATGATCATTGGCAGTGGAGTCAAAGAGCGTAATAAGGTCCAGGACCTCTTCTTCCAAACAGATCCACTAGCTTTGTGGTGGCTTCATTCTCTTCTCTGAAAGAGCAAATTAAGGCTTAGATTATCATCTTGTGGGTGATTGCCATCAGTCTTGATGTATCCTGTTCCCACTTCTTCTAGCCTGTCCCTAAAGAGAAGTGGAAGATCTTCTCCTCCTTAGGTCCTTGCAGTTAAATAGAGGATGGTTGCAGTTTCACTTTATTCAGCCATGAAACTCTGTCAGATAACACTAAGACACCAGCTCCTGTATCTAGCTTGAATTTGGTCAGATGCCCATTTACATCAGTATCAGCAATCCAATGCTGGGTTTTATTTTCCTTAATTTCTCCTAGGAAGATGATTTCCTGGTTGTCAAAGTCTTGAATTTCTTGAATAGAGGTTCCTTTAGCAGATTTCTCCTTCTGTAATGTAAACACAGATTCCCTGGCATGGCTGACCATTTTAAAATGGCCTAACTTGACACAGCCATGTAGCTGAGCAAGCCGGGCAGGACATTTTCCCACCTGTGGCCCTTTTTCCCACCATAGCAGAGACATTGGAAAATGATTGTTGGCAACTTTTCAGGGCATTTCCCTGTTTACTGCCTTGCTGGGCTTTTGGTTTCATAACCCATAAATTGAACGACTTTATCCGGCTGTTCTTTGGGAAATTTCCCTCGCATCTCCAACGAAAGCCTTATTCTGCCTTCACTCTTTGGCTTGTCTGCCAGTTCTACAGCTTTGTTTCAATTTAAATCTTCCAGAGATTGTATGGGGTCAGAGAAATTCTCATCTAAAATGCTGATGACTATTCGATCACTGATCAGGTCGTCTTTTAGTGTTCCATACTCACAATTTTTGGCTAGGTGATACAATCCATTGAAGAGTGAGCCAATCCTTTCACCCTGTTTTGACTGCGCTCCCTCAATGACAATATTTTTATGAAGTATGAGTCAAAGGCCTTGATGACATCCTTGTAGGAGGCTGTCTCTTTATTCACCCACTGTCTGGCAAGCATGTCAACTGCCATGCTCCCAACAGCGTATAACAAAGTGCTTACCCTGATCTTTGTTCTCTTTACTAGCAAGATCTGAGGCTTTGTGGTGCCGGGTAAAACATTTTCACCAATTTTGCCATTGATCAGTCTGTCTGGGTTCCTCCATATTTTGAAAGTGGTAGCCCTGTCTTACCTTGATTTGAGATTGTTTTGTCCTATGCTGCTGCTCTTGCCAGTTGCTGGGCTGCCCTCGTTATTTTGTCGTCTCCAGTGTGGTTGCTGGTTTGGCCTCAAAGTCCTTCACCCGCTGAGCTGCACTGTTACTGGGCTTCACTTGAGGCTTTTCCCACTGTTTTCTTATGTTCCTCTGTGGGTGTAGTCATTGCTGCCACCATCAGTTATCGTGGGTTTATCTCAGGATTCATTAGCTTCTTACTCTGCTAGAGGCAATGGTCTTTTGTTGAAAACACATTTATTTACATACTAACTATTTACAAAGGTTAAACAAGACCAAGACATAGCTGGAGCTACTCTCCAAGATGCTTCTCAGTCCTCTCTCTCAACTAGTGACATCACTGTGACATAGCTTCTTTCACACATGCTCAACAGCTATTATTAAAGTTAACCCTTTACTCTGGAACCCCTACTTATTTAGTTGCTCTGACATATCTGAAAGTATTGGGGCAGAATTTGCTGGGATAATACCAGTCAATTTAATATCCATACCGTTACTCATATGTAAATAATCTAGCAATTTATGGTGAGGAAGAGATACACATGAGTTCCACAGTTGCTGCTTAATTCATGCTGCTCCTCTGTTAGTCTCCCAAAAACAAGAGCTCAATATCCTTGTGAATTTGAAGAAACTGCTGTATTTATGCTCTTAATACAACTGAACCTCGTGGCAGAAAGTTAGGGCCGGCATGTAGCAGTGAAAATACCCTACTAATGATGAGATTTATCTCTTGCAACGCCATTCAATTGTTCCAGCCCAGAAAGGGTACAATTTAAAAAGTTGAGCCTCATTCCTACAAACAGTAAATTATTCTTAGGGATTTTTAAAATTGAAAATTGTCATTTTTTTCCTTAATTTTCCTTTCTATCTTTTTTATTTCACTGAATACATTATTTCATTTCCATTCTTAATTTCTCTTCCTGTAACTATTTTGCCTCTAATTCGATAAAAGCAAAATACTGTAGATGCTGGAAATCTGAAATATAAACAGAAAAAGCTGAAAAAACTCAACATGTCTGGCATTATCTGTGGAGAGAGAAACAGAATTAATGTTTTGAGTCTAATATGATTCTTCATTGCTTCTCAGTCATTCCTGATCCTCTCTCTACCTTAAATCTCATTGCTTAAGGAGATAGAGTTTTGGTCCCTTTATTCATTGGGGCCCCAAACGTCCTGTTGTCTTTCCTGCCCCTTTATCAGTTCACACTTCCAGCAATGTTACAGTGCAAACATATTTCAAACTAAAGGGTGAGAAAAATCAAATTGATTCCCCGGTTCCAGCAAAACCTTGCCGTTGTTTTGCGTTCTTTCTACCATTTAGTCAATAAAAGGTCCCCTCTGAAACTGAAAAATTGCAGCGCATCATTTAAAAAAAAACTCATTCATGGGATGTGGGCATCGCTGTCTAGGCCAGCATTTATTGCCCATCCCCAATTGTCCTTGTTCAGAGGGCATTTAAGAGTCAACCACATTGCTGTGGGTCTGGAGTCACATATAGGCCAGAGCAGGTAAGGACGGTAGATTTCCTTCCCTAAAGGGCATGCGTGAACCACATGGGTTTTTGTGACAATTGGTAATGGTTTCATGGTCATTATCAGACTCAGACTTCTTTTTTAAGGATTTTTACTGAATTCAAATTTCCATCTACCCTCAGGTCCCCAGAGCATTACCCTGAGTCCCTGGAACACTAGTCCAGTGATAATATCACTACGCCATTGCTCTCCACAGCTGTATCTGTGCCCTATTTGTCAAGAAGACTGGAATACAAAAGGTTGGAAGTTATGTTACAGCTGTACAGAGTTCTAGTGCTGCATTCAGTCCTGAGCACCATATACTTGGAAGATTCATACCAGGGCTAAAAGGGTTAAATTATGAAATTAGATTTTATAGACTAGGCTACATACACTTGAGTATAAAAGATTATGGATAATCTAATTGAGATGTTATAATAGTTAAAGGATTTGATAGGGTAGAGAGAAAACTTTTTCCTCTTGAGGGAGTGGTCAGAACAAGGGTGAATAATTTTCAACTTAGAGCTAGGCCATTCAGGGGGGGATGTCAGGAAACATTTCTTCACACAAAGGTAAGTGGAAATCTGAAACTCTCTTCTCCAAAAGTTACAGTAGCTCGGGCATTTGAAAAGTTCAGAACTGAGATTGATAGGATTTTCTGTTGAAGGGTCATTAGGACTCGAAACGTTAACTGTATTCCTCTCCACAGATGCTGTCAAACCTGCTGAGTTTTTCCAGGTATTTTTGTTTTTGTTTTGGATTTCCAGCATCCGCATTTTTTGCTTTTATATTGATAGGTTTTTGTTAGGCCATGGTGTTACTGTGTCAAGGTGTGGGAGTAGGGTTAAAATACAGATCAACCCATGATGAAAGTTAACAACAGAACAACCTTGAGGGGTTGAAGACCCCCCTTCTATTCCTATGTTCTTATCAGAGAATGGTTATTGCACAAAAGGAGCTCATTTGGCCATCCTGTCTATGTTGTCTCTCTGCAAGAACAAACCAACTAGTCCCCTTCAACAGCCCTTCTCCCTGTAGTCCTGCAATGTTTTTTTCTTCAGATAATGGTCCAATTCCCTATTGAAAACAATGGCTGAATCTGCCTCCACCACACTCACAGGCATTGCATTCCAGATCCTAAATACTCACTCGTAGAAAAATGATTCCTCATGTCGCTGTTGATTATTTTGCCATTCACCTTGTATCAGTGTACTCTTGCTCTCACCCCTTCTGCTAATAGGAACAGTTTCTCTCTATCTACTCTGTCCAGAGATCTCATGATTTTGAATGTCTCTGTCAAATCTCCTCTCAACCTTCTCTTCCCAAGGGGGAACAGAACCAGCTTCTCTGCATGGACTGTAACGGTTCAAGAAGGCGGCTCAAGAGCACCACTTTCTCAAGGGCTATTAGAGATGGGCAATAAACGCCAACCTGGCCAGTGACACCCACATCCTGTAAACAAATTAAAAAAAAGACCAGGGATTCAAACTGTAGGTCTCGGTATCACAGCACAGGTACAGACCAGGGTTGCCAACACTCTAGGACTGTTCTGGAGTCTTCAGAATTAAAGAGAAACCTCTGCTGGGAGCAACTTGGGAGAAAAATCATGGAGGCATTAAGAAAGAATGATGTGCTTTTATTTCATTTTTCTTTGCACACTTAACTGGTAAAGGACTGGACAGTCTTATTAAAAGTGCTGATTTTTGCTGATTATCCCATTTTCAGCTGTAATAATAAAACTGCACCAGATTATTATTCCTAAATGCAACAAGCAATACTTTTTATGTGAAAAAGGAAACAATTGCATTATATCATGGTGCACAATTGCAGCAATTCATGGAAGATTTTATGTTTGTGATTATGTAAGTTAATGTTATTGCAAATTTGAACGGTAACCTAACCAGTGCAATTTTGAGTGTGATTTGAATGCAATTTCTCAATTGCATCCAAACTGGAAACACTACCACTTAACATTTACCCCAACCATCCAGGACAAAGCAGCCTAGTTGATTGGCACCCCAGCCAACACCTTAAATACTCACTCCCTCCACCACCGATGCACAGTGGCAACTGTCTGTACTATCTACGAGATGCAGAGCAGCAACTCACCAATCCTCCTTCAATAGCATCTCCCAAACCAATTACCTCTAGCACCTCGAATTACAAGGGCAGCAGATGCATGGGAACTCTCCCACCTGCAAAGTCAACCCACGTCACACACCATCCTGACTTGGAATAAATCACTGTTCCTTCACTGTTGCTGGGTCAAAATCCTGGAACTCCCTCCTTAACAGCACTGTGGGTGTACCTCCACCACATAGACTGCAGCGGTTCAAGAGGACAGCTCACCACCACCTTCTCAAAGGCATTTAGGGATGGGCAATAAATGCTGGTGTTGCCCGTTATGCCCACATCCCATGAACAAATAAAAAATATTATATAAATAAGTGTACCCTCAGTTCAATTACAGATCAATTACTGATGGGAATTTCTATAGAAAAGGTTGCATTCACAAACATGCAGCTAAACTATTCAGAGTGTCTGTGGTAAACAGAGTTCAGTACAAACCAAGGTGTGTGTTTTACAGGAAGTGCCATCTCACACCGTTGAATCTGGACACCACATACAGCCTCGTTCTGTCCGCAGAAGTAAGTGCATTCTTTTATTCAGTGTTTAGTGACGAGTGCAAAAAAGGTCAACATTTATAAGAGCAAAAGATCATCTGAAATAGGAGGGCCACGTGGTCCCTTGAGCCCGCTCTGCCATTTAGTAAGGTCATGGCTGATCGTGTACCTCAACTCCACTTTCCCGTCCTATCCCCATTAGTTAAATAGAGTATCCCACTGAGGTCTGATATTCTGAGCCAAGCAACTGTGTTACATTTCACAAAAGCCACCTTGTAGCCCAGTCTCCATTAAGACGCATGTGCAAAGAGCATCGCCACACTGAGGGTGAAGTGACGGAAACATGCAACCCGACCACATCTGCAGATTCTAAGCTTGCGACTTCCTCACGATCACAAGATAATTATGGATGAGGCAAACCATTTGAGCCATCTTCATTCACCCACCCAGAAGGAACTCCGGCCCCTGCTGGCCTCAGAAAGAAAGGAAAATCACTTATCCGTGTTTCAGCATCTCTCGGGGCCAGTGCTCCTCTGTCCTAGGGAGATGGCAGTGAGCTTCCCCACTCAGTCCTCAATGTAGTTGAGTCCTGATGACCTCATGAAGACCTGCATTCATTTTAAAGAAGATGCCACCTGCATTCAGGGTGGGGGAGTGGCGGTGTCCCTGATGCCTGCTCAGTTGTGCAGGCTAGAATTGTAGATAGCAGGATCTTACCATCCCCAGAGCGGGTAGCTCAGAGCCATTTTAACTGCCATTTTCTCCGGTTTAAGGACAGGCCAGATTTGACATACATAAGCAACACTGTCATGCCACAGATGCTACACATATTGTGAGCAATGCTAGGAGGGCCGGGTCAACTAAAGCACATCTGCATCGTCTGGTTTACAGATTTCTACTAAGTTTAGTCAACTGCTGCCAAATCTAATGCTGGCCAAAGGGAGTTGGGGTCAAGGCAAGGGTAAGGTGCCAGATCTGGGCTTGTTCTGATGTTCTGCAGCTGATGATAAAAGATAATTGAAAACCTTAATAAGTAAAATGTCCACATTGTGAGACACAGAGCTCAGTGGAAATTATATACTTTTATTACAAATGTCAGGTCTTTTTTGGCCACTTCATTTGGTAGAAAATTTTCAACAGCTCACTCATAAGCTGGCCTTTCTGCTTTAGTCCAGAGAAAGATGTGAGTTAAATGTAGTTAGAGGCTGGTAAACTGTTGTAGGTCAGAATATAGGAACAGGAGGAGGCCATTCAGCCCCTTCGAGCCTGTCCCGCTCACTATTCCATTAGATCATGGCTGGCCTGTGTCCGAGCTCCATCTGGCCGCCTTGGTTTAAGAATAGTTCATTCTCTTGCTTAGCAAAAAAAAATCTCAGTTTTGAAATTTTCAAATGACCCCCAGCCTCAACAGGTTTTTGGGAGAGAGTTCTAGATTTCCACAACTCTTGTGTGAAGGAATGATTCCTGACACCAACAATGAATGGCCTAACTCTCCCTCAAGCAGGAATAATATCTTTCTATTCTATCGAATCCTTTAATGATTATAAGATCTCAATTATATCACTCATTAATCTTCCATAATCAAAGGAATATAAACCTAGTCTATACTACCGTTTTTCATAATTAACTCTTCCAGTACTTTTCGAATCCATCTGCTTCACCCTCTCCAAGGCCAATATCCTTCCTGATGTGTGGCACCCAGACTGAATAAAGTCCTCCAGATGTGATCTAACCAGACCTCTGTACTGCAACAGCTGCAACATAACTTACACCCCTTTGTACTTCAAAACTCTTAACATAAAGGCAAATTATCTTTTCGTACCTGCCCAGTAGGTTTTAGTGGTTTTTGTGGCCCCAAATCTCTCTGCTCATCCACATTTCCTACCTTCCTACCATAGAAAATACTTTATCTTCCTCATGTCTAAATAGGATGACCTCACACTTTTCCACATTAAACTCCATCTGTCACAGCTTTTCCCACTCACCTAATCTATCAATGTCCTTCTGCAGCTTTCCATTCCCATCACACTTTTTTCCATGGCATCTAATTTAGTATCATTAGCAAACACAAAATATTGCTCACTATTTCCATATCTAAGTCACCATAAGCACAGAGAAAAGTTGAGGCCCCAGTACAGAATCCAAGGGTACACCACTAATCACATCCTGCCAATTCAAGCTCAAACCCTTAATGTTCTATACTTAAGAGAATGCTGTCTAGTTTATGGAACCTAACCACATAATTTAAATCTTTCCCCTGCCCTCTAGTGATTGTACACTGAGTTGGGCTAAATTACAAGTTGCTGAATATTCTAATTGCTATTATCCTTTTGTGCATATTTGTGCTGATCATGACCAGGGGTAGGAATTGCACCATTTACCCTTTCTGGCGAATAGAACTGACAGCCTGAATTGGAACACTTGCTCTTTTTGGTGTTCAGTTATTACTGGATGAGTATATTTTTTGGTGTGGTGGGGAAGGGCAGGTTAGTTCAGTTGACAGCTGTCATGTGAGTCAGATTAACCCCAACAGCATAGAGTTCAATCTCGGTTCTGGCTGTGGTAGATGTGGGGCCTCCCTCCTCACCCTGCCCCATAGTAAAAATCAAAGTACTTTGCTGTAATTCAGCAAATAATCACCAAAGGACTTGACTTCAGGCAGACCACTCCAGAAGAAGATTATTTTCATACTCTTGTTCTATCCTTTTAGACTCAAAGTGGATGACCTCGCATTTGCCTAGTTTGAAATCCATTTGCCAGATTTTATCCACTCAATTAACTTATTAATATCTCTTAGTAATTTTATGCTTCTGCTTCCATTGTCACCCATCTTTGTGTTGTCAGTAAAGTTGGATATGTGGTTTTCTATTGGATCATCTGAGTTGTTGATAAATACTACGAATGGTTGAGGCCCCAACACAGGTCTATGCAGTGTACCATCCTGCCAATCATATCCTGCCAATTAGAGTATCTGCCCATTATCCCTCCTCTCTCTTAACCAGATCAACAATATGCCATCAATTCCATTACTAATATCCTTTCAGAAGGAAATCTGTCATCGTTACCTAATCTGACTTCCAATCCCATGCCAATGTGATTAACTCTTAGCTGCCTAGCAAGCCACTCAGCTATTTCAAACCACAGTAACAGTTCAAGAGTAAGGCCCACCACCACCTTTTCAGGGCAACCAGTGATGGGCAATAAATGTTGGCCTTGCCAGTGATGCCCGGAACCCTAGAATGAATATATACAAAAGAGAGAAAGAGACCACATATTAAAAACACAGGAAGATCCTAAAGCGTACCACATACATTACTTTAAAAAGTGAAGTGATTGTTGTTCCATGAGCAAATACTGCTGCCATTTTGAAAACAACAATATGTCACAGACAGAAAAAAGTACTAGTTTCTCTGTTTCTCGGTGGTATTGGTTGACGGAGGAAGGTTGGTTCTTCTTCAAACAATAGAAAGAAATCTTTAACATCAACCTGAACGGGCAGGTGGGATCCTGGATTAATGTTTAATCTGAATATTTAATACCTTTTACCAGATCCCAACATGCCAGCAGATTTTGTGCATGATATTCGAGTATGGGTGTGGTGAATTTGGCAGTAAAGACTGCTGCCATACTTGGCATTTTTTTGGATTAGGAGACAAGTGAAGCAAGAAAGGAGAGATCTGAATCTACATGTACCTTTCTGTCTGGTTTCCCTTAGCCTGGTTCACTGAGCCTCACTTTGGGCCATTGTTAGGGATTGTTAAGAGATTTAAAGCATTCCAATCAACCTGATCCTTTTAAAGTGCTTTTATATTACTGTCTCTTTTGTACAGCAGCAGCATCTAGCATTTGTACAGTGCCTTGTGACATTTAAGGCACTTCACAAAGACCTAATCAAGATAACATTTCCTTTGGATTTCTGGAGTTTTGTGTCCATTCATCAGCCCCTGTATTTATGATGCAAAATTCAGCTTCCTTATTTTAACAGGCAATGCAGGGCAGCGGCAAGCCTGGTAAGTTTAAAGGTCCCAGTTATATTGGCAAGAGAAAAGTTAACTGTGTAAGGTAAGTGGGCAAGAGGTTAGGGTGGTGGTTTGAGGAATTGGGTGACAGTCAGTGTTGGGGGGTAGCTGGGAAGATTGGGTGGTCTGGGGAGTGTGGTGTCAGGCAACAGTCGGGGGGATGGGGGGCTAGTTGGGGGGTCGGGATGGTGTTAATACCATAGCTACCCAAGAGTTAGAAGTGGTCTTAATCTTTCCTGGCTAACTATTCTGCTAAGAGCGTCAGAATCATCCAATTGAAAAGGGAGTATCGGCTGGTTCCCAGTGCTGGGTAATTGCCCATTGGAAGTAACTGCCCAGGCAGTTCTTAAGTGGGGACTTCCAGTGAGTGGGGGTGGGGGTGGGGGTGACAATTCTTGTGGGTAACCCCCCAGGGAACAAAAGTTTTGGGCCAAAATCTAGGCTCACACTTCAGTGCAGTACTATTGGAGTGCTGCAGTGTCAAACCTTCAGTCCTTTGGATGAGGACATTAAGTTAAGGCCCCATCGCTAAAACTGAGGTCCTTTCTGTCATTTAACTTAGCTATGAAAACTCCATGGCATTATTTGGAGCAGAGGGGATGTGTCCTCCTACAGTTGTGCTCGATATTTGTCTCAACTCAAACACGTAATTTGGTTGTTATCACATTGCTGTTTGTGGGAACTCACTGTGTACAAATTGGCTGCTGCATTTCCTGGCACTACAACAGTGACTTTACTTCACATGTGCTTCTTGGGTTTGAACCATCCTGAGGATATAAAAGGCTTTTAGAAATCCAAGCTCTTTTTATTCTTAACTAGCCCTCATTGAGCTGCCTGTTTTCAACATGAAGCAGCCATTCTGGGTGAATTAACAGAGACAAAAATCCTTAAAGTCATTCCAGTACAAATGGAACACTGTGATGGCGACCCTGTGAAGACTTCCTGCTTGGCTAAAGGGTTAAGTTACACAGAATGGCCTTTCCTCAGCTGTGCATATGGGACATTTGCCTTTATCAATTGAGGCATAGATTACAAAAGTAGGGAGGTCATGTTGGAGTTGTATAGAACCTTGGTGAGGCCACAGCTGGGGTACTGTGTGCAGTTCTGGTCACCACATTATAGGAAGGATGTGATTGCACTGGAGAGGGTGCAGAGGAGATTCTCCAGGATGTTGCCTAGGATGAAACATTTAAGTTATGAAGAGAGGTTGGATAGACTTGGGTTGTTTTTGTTGGAGCAGAGAAGACTGAGGGGCGACCTGATCGAGGAGTACAAGGTTATGAGGCGCATGGACAGGATGGATAGGGAGCAGCTGTTCCCCTTAGTTGAAGGCTCAGTCACGAGGGTACATAAGTTCAAGTTGAGGGGCAGGAGGTTTAGGGGGGATGTGAGGAAAACCTTTTTTACCCAGAGGGTGGTGACAGTCTGGAATGCACTGCTTGGGAGGGTGCTGGAGGCGATTGCCTCACATCCTTTAAAAAGTACCTGGATGAGCACTTGGCACGTCATAACCTTCAAGGGCTGGTAAATGGGATTAGGTAGGTAGGTCAGGTGTTTCTCACATGTCGGTGTAGTCTTGATGGGCTGAAGGGCCTCTTCTGCACTGTGTGATTCTGTGTTTCTTTTGTGATCTCTCCCTTTTGTTTGACTCCTTGCTTTGAAACACTCACACAGACTTTAAAATGCTCTTTCTTTAAGGCCCAGTGTTGGAGCTGTGGGTCAGCCTGAAATTCAGATCCTGCAGCATTCTGCAGTCTCACCCTGGTCACACCAGTCAACTGTAAAGACTGAGATTTGAGATTAGAACTTCCAGTCAGTCAAGTTCATATGTGAATGCTTCACACATTCATGCAACATTCCTCTGCAAAAATTCACACACATTCACAAACAGGGTACAGATTAACACACAGGCTCATTTCCAAACATCAGAACATCAGGCAGAGGAGTAGACCCTTCAGCCTCTTGAGCCTGCTCTGGCATTCAGTTAGATCATGGCTAACCCACACCTCAATTCCATTTACCCACTTTTGCTCCATACCCCTTGACATTTTGCTGAAGAAAAATCTGTTGATCCGTCTCAAAAGCTCCAATTGTATCTCAGCATCCATAGTCACTTGGGAGAGAGTTTCAGATTTCTATTACTGGTCCCTTGTGCGTGAAAAAGTGTTTTGTGATTTCACTCCTGAATGACATGGCTCTAATTTTAAGATAATTTCCCTTTGTTCTCCCCACCAGAGGAAATAGTTTCTCCAAATCACCAATTGAATCCTTTTCACGTTTTAAACATCTTTGTAAGATCACTCGTCAATCTACTAAACTCAAGAGTGTACAGGCCAAGTTTATGCAAACTGTCTTCATAATTAAACACTCTAATCCCTGAGGCTTGGCCAGAAATCCAGTTAAAATAAACTCTGTATAGTAAAACACTTTGTGGTTTTAATGGATTGGGCAGTTGTGCAGGGGGCTAATCTGGGGCAAATGTGGAGGGGCCCCAAGTGCACTTGATGTCCAGGTGGGTCTCAAATATTCTTAATCAGTCTTTGACAAGTGGGGAGCTTCAGTCTGTGCACACAAATAGAGTGAGACAGATCACAAACTCAGTTTAAAACTGAAAGGAGTTAATTTCATTCTAAATTGCAGAGTTACAAAGCAATATAGGACATAGGAACATAAGACTTAGGAGTAGGAGTAGGCTATTTGGCTCTTCGAGTGTGCTGTGCCATTTGATAAGGTCATGGTTGATCTGGTTGTGGTCTCAACTTCACTTTTCTGTCTACCCCCCTTAACCCTTATCTCCCATGTTCATCAAAGATTTGCCTAACTCTACCCTGAATAAATTCAATGACCCAGCCTCCACTGTGTTCTGGGGAAAAGAATTCCAGAGACTAATGACCATCAGAAAGAAAAAAAATCTCCTCCCTCTTTCCACCCTGTCAAGTCCCCTCAGGATCTTATATGTTTCAATAAGATCACCTCTTGTTCTTCTAAACTCCAATGGGTATAGGCCCAATCTAGCCAACCTTTCTTCATAAGATAACCCCTCCATCCCAGGAATGAGTCGAGTGAACCTTCTCTGAACTGCTTCTAATGCAGTTACCTCCTTTTTCAAATGAGGAGACCAAAACTGTGCACTGTATTCCAGATGTGGTCTCACCAAAGCCCTGTACACCTGCAGTAAAACTTCCTTACTTTTATATTCCATTCCCTTTGCAATAAACTCCAACATTCCATTTGCCTTCCTAATCACTTGCTGTACCTGCACACTAACCTTTTGTGATTCATGTACCGGGACACCCAGATCCCTCTGTACCACCAAGTTCTGCAATCTCCCTGTGTTTAATAATATGCTGCTTTTCTATCCTTCCTGGACTAGTTCACATTTTGCCACATTATACTCAATCTGCCAAATTTTTGGCCACTCACTTAATTTGTCTATATCCCTTTGTAGATTCTTTACCTCCTCTTGACAACTTACTTTCCTCCCTACCTTGATGTTATCAGCAAATTTAGCTACCATAACGTTTGGTCCCTTCATCCAAAGCATTGATATAGATTGTGAATAGTTGAAGCCCTAGCACTGATCCCTTACTAATTAAAGCTTACCAACCTGAAAGCTTTGAAAGATAAATGAGAATGAAATATAAACAAGATAAATGAGGGTTGGCAGGCCAGGCTGTATTTTCCTGTTTTGCTCATTATCCGCAGATTACCTGACCATTATCATATTGCTGTAATTGGGAGCTGGCTGTGCACAAATTGGCTGTCCCATTTCCTGAATTACAACAGTGACTTCACTTCAAAAGTACTTCATTGGCTGCAAAACATTTTGGGATGTCCTGAGGTCATTCAAGGTGCTATATAAATGTAAACTCGTTCTTTCTTTCTTTCTCTCTTCTCTCTCGTTTCCTCTTTCTCATTGTCTCTCTCTCCCACTCTAACTATCTCCAATGCCCCTAATTATTCTGATTATCTGTTGAACATCTAAAGAGCATTTATTTTGCACCTCACACGGTGAACTCCATTCTGCAGAGCCTCACCCTTACTTATGCCCTTTCTGTGCCTTTCTCTCTATCTTGTTTTACACTTGCTCAATCTCCAGCTGTACATACTCACTGTGCAGTATTGGTAATCCTTGCTTAAACAACTTTACAGCAGATGTGATTCAATGGGGTTTGTGTTGTTCCAACTCTCTCTCAGTGCACTGCATAAGCCAGGTTCCACTATGTATAAATAGCACATGAATCTTATTATCATTCACGTCCTTTTGAATATACCTGAGTTTCCTTCCTTTAAACGTCCCCATCAATCGTGCCATGAACCAGCAACGGCAATATTTTCTGTTTGTCTTCATCTTTAGCTTCACTGAAGAGAGGAAGTGATATGAACTTCCCCTGCAAATGATGGAAAGGAAACACTAAACCTGACAGATTCGCAAACACATCTTGTAATGTTTCCATTTGCACTGACAGTGTTACAGTGCCTCATATTTCATGGACATCATTTACTGCAAACTATCCAGTTTGATTGATTCACTCTGTGCTATTTGTAATCTTTATAATAACAAATTATATTTTTATAGCGCCTTACACGTAATAAAATGCCCAAAACACTTTGCAACAGGGTCATAATTTGACACCAAGGCACATAAGAAGGTATTAGGGCAGATGATCATCAAAGAGAGAGGTGTAACAAGTGTTTTAAAGGAGAAAAGTGAGATAGAGAGGCGGAGATGTTTAGGGAGGGAACTTCGGAGCTTAGGGCCTTGGCAACTGAGGACACAGCCACCCATGTTGGAATTGGGAATAGTCAAGAGGCCAGAATTAGATAAATGCAGATATCTCAGAGTTGTAGGACTGGAGGAGATTACAGAAATAGGGAGGGAGAGGCCATGAATGGATTTGAAAACTAGGTCAGAATTTTAAAATTTAGGTACTGCTTGACTGGGTGTAGGTCAGAGGGCACAGGGGTGATGGGTGAACAGGCCTTGGTGTGAGTTAGGACACAGGGAACAGAGTTTTGGATAACCTCAAGCTTACAGAGGGTAGATTGTGGGGGACTGGTTAGGAATGTGTTAGAATAGTAAAGGCTAGAGGTAACAAGAGCATTAGTGAGGCTTTCAACATCAGGTAAGAACATGCAAAATAGAAACAGGAGTAGGCCATAGGGCCCCTTGAAACTGCCCCACCATTTGATAAGATCATGGCTGATCTGATTGTGGCCTCAATTCTGCTTTCCTGTCTACCCCCTTTAACCTTTAATTTCCTTGTCAATCAAGAATCTATCTAACTCAGCCTTGAAAATATAGTATTTGATGTCCCAGCCTCCACTGTTCTCTGGGGAAGAGAATTCCACAGACTATCGATCCTCTGAGAGAAAAGCTTTCTCCTCATATCCATCTTAAATGGGAGACTCCTTATTTTTAAACTGTGTCCCCTAGTTATAATCTCTCCCACAGAGGAACCATCCTCTTGGCATCCACCCTGACATGTCCCCTCAGGATCTTATATGTTTCAATAAGATCACCTCTCATTCTTCTAAACTCCAATGGATACAGGCCCAGCCTGTCTAACCTTTCCTCATAAGATAACCCCTTCATCCCAAGAATCGGTTGAGCTAACCTTCTCTGAACTGCTTCAAATGCAATTATATCCTTTCTCAAGTAAGGAGACAAAAACTGTATACAATACTCCAATGCCACCCTGTACAGCTGTAACAAAACTTCCCTAATTATATTTCATTTTCCTTGCAATAAACACCAACATTCCATTTGCCTTGCTGTACCTGCATACCAACTTCATATGATTCATGTACCAGAATACCCAGATTCCTCTGTACCTCAGAGCTCTGCAATCTCTCTCCATTTCAAAATATGCTGATATTCTATTCTTCCTACCAAAATGGACAATTCACACATTATACTCCATCTGCCAAATTTTTGCCCACTCATTCAATCTATGTCCCTTTGCAGACGCCTTATGTCCTCTTCACAACTTCCTCTCCTATCGTTGTCTCATCAGCACATTTATCAAGCATACATTAGGTCCCTTCATCCAAATCATTGATATAAATTATAAATAGTTGAGGCCCCAGCCCTGATCTCTGTGGCACTCAACTAGTTATAGCTTTCCAACCCGAAAATTACCCATTTATCCTTACTCTCTGCTTCTCGTTAGCTAACCAATCCTCTATTAATGTTAATATTTTATCCCTTATGT
This sequence comes from Carcharodon carcharias, assembly GCF_017639515.1. NCBI lineage: Eukaryota > Metazoa > Chordata > Chondrichthyes > Lamniformes > Lamnidae > Carcharodon > Carcharodon carcharias. The sequence continues at coordinate 51,758,975 of NC_054485.1, read as the reverse complement.
GGCACCTTATCAAATGCCTTTGGAAATCCAATTACACCACATCGATAGGTCCCCCTTTATCCATGTTGCTTGTTACATCCTCAAAGAACTCTAATAAATTAGTCAAACATGATTTCCCTCCCACAAAAACATGTTGACTTTGCCTGGTTGCATTAAGATTTTCTAAGTGCCCTGCTGTAACCTTACCTATGAAATATATGTTCGGTTTAGTGGTCTGTAGTTTCCTGTTTCCTGTCCCCTTCCTTTCATGAATAGAGAATTACATTTGCTATTTTCCAATCTGATGAGACCTTTCCAGGATCTAGGGAATGTTGGAAAATTGCAACCAATGCATCTCAGCAGCCACTTCTTTTACATATAAACATACAAAATAGGAGCAGGAGTATGCCACTCGGCCCCTCAAGCTTGCTCTGCCATTCAGTAAGATCAAGGTTGATCTGTTTGTGTTTCGAGATCCACATTCCCATCTACCCCTGATATCTTTGATTACCTTGCCTAACAAGAATCTATCTATCTCTGCCTTAAAAATATTCAGTGACCCTGCCTTCACTGCCTATGAGGCAGAGAATTCCAAAGTCACACAACCATCTGAGAGAAAAAAAATTCTCTTCATTTCTGTCCTAGGCCCTAGAATGCAGGTCATCAGGTTCTGGGGACTTGTCAGCATTTAGTTCTAATAATTTTCTCAGTACCATTTCCCTGGTGATTGTAATTGTTTTAAGTTCCTCCCTCCCTTTTGCCTCCTGATTTTCAAATATTTCTAGGATATTATTTGTGCCTTCTGTAGTGAAGACAAACAGAAAACATCTGTTTAATGCTTCTGCCTTTTCCTTGTTCCCCATTATTAATTCCTCAGACTCGTTCTCTAGAGGACCAATACTCACTTTATTTACATTTTGTATTTAAATACTTGTAGAAACTCTTACTTTCTGTTTTTATATTTCTAGCTAGCTTTCTCTCATGCTTTAATTTCTCCCTCATTTTTTATTCATTCTTTGCAGTTTTTTAAAATTCTGTCCAATCCTACCACTAATCTTCACAGAATTGTATACTTTTTCTTCAATTTGATACTATCTTTAACTTTAACTTCCTTGGTGAGCTATGGATGCTGCATCCTTCTTCTTGAGTCTTTCTTTCTCACTGGAATGCATCTTTGTTGAGTGTTCTCCATAAACATCTGCCACTGCATCTCTGCTATCCTACCCTTTAACCTAATTTCCCAGTTCACTTTAGCCAGCTCAGTCTTCATATCCTTGCAATTGCCTTTATTTAAGTTTGAAACTCTAGTTTCAGACTCAGTCTTCTCACCCTCAAAATGAATGTGAAATTCAATCATATTATGATCACTGCTAGCTAGATGCTCCTTCACTATGAGGTCATTAATTAATCCTGTCTCATTGCACATTACCAAGTCTAGAATAGCCTGCGCTCGAGTTGGCTGTAGAACGTGCTACTCTAAGAAATTAATTGCCTCAACTCCACTTTCCCACCATCATATCTCTTGTTTTCCTTAGAGACCAAAAATCTGTCTATCCCAGCCTTAAATGTATTCAATGATGGAGCATCCACAACCCCCTGGGGCAAAGGATTCCAAAGATTCACAACCCTTTGAATGGAATAGTTTCTCATAAATGATTGGCCCCTTATTCTGAGACTGTGCCCCATGTTGTAGATTCCCCAGCCAGGGGAAATAACCTCTCAGTATCTACCCCATCAAGCCTCTTCAGAATCTTGTATTTTTCAATGAGATCACCTCTCATCCTTCTAAGCTCCAGAGACTATGAACCCAATTTCCTCAGCTTCTCATCATAGGAGAATCTTCTCATCCCAGGGACCAATCTTGTGAGCATTTGCTGTACCTCCTCCAAGGCAAATATATCTTTCCTTAGATATAAAGACCAAAACTGTGCACAATACTCCAGATCTGGTCTCACCAAAGCTCTATATATTTGTGGCAAAGTTTCCTTATTCTTGTACTCCACTCCCTTTGCAATAAAGGGCAACATGCGATTTGCCTTGCTAATTCTTTCAGTACATGCATGCTAACTTTCTGTGACCCTTGTATGAGTACACCCACATTCCTCTGAATATCAACGTTTAAAAGTCTCATACCTTTTAGAACTATTCTGCTTTTCTATTTTTATCACAAAGTGAATCATCTCACACTTCCTCATGTTATGCTCCATTTGCCACGTTGTTGCCCACTTCCTTAACCTGTCCAAATCTCTTTGCAACCTCTTTGTGTCCTTTCCACATCTTACATTCCCATCTAGCTTTTTAATGATCAGCAAAGTTAGATACATTACTCTTGGTCTCTTCCCCTAAATCGATAATATAGATTGTAAATATCTGAGGCTCATGCACTGATCCTTGCAGTATTCCAGTAGATACAGCCTACCTACTTGAAAATGGTATTGGTAGCTAGGGAACATAGTTTGTAGCAGGGGTCAAAGGCAACGACTTCAGTCTTCCCAATATCGTCTAGTACTGGATGTCGGACAGTCTGACAGTTTAGAGACAGTGGAGGAGTCAAGAGAAGTGGCAGTGAGATAGAACTGGGTGTTGTCACATGGAGACTGACGCTGTGCTTTCGGATGATGCCATTGAGGTCAGTGTGTAGATGAGAAATAGGATGGGGAGCCAAGGATAGATTGTTGGGGATCACCAAGGGTAAAGGTGAGGGAGCTGGAAGAGATGTAAATGTGAGGTGATGCAATAAGTGTGAGGTGATGCACTTGGGCAGGACAAACAAGGCACGGGAATACGCGATGAATGGTAGGACCCTGGGAAGTACCGAGGATCAGAGGGACCTTGGTGTGCATGTCCACCGGTCCCTTAAGGTAGCGGGACAGGTCGGTAAGGTGGTTAAGAAGGGATACTTACCTTTATTCGCCGAGGCATAGAATATAATTAGCAGGGAGGTTATGCTGGAATTGTATAAAATGCTGGTTAGGCCACAGCTAGACTATTGCATTCAATTGTTGAATCTGCATTATAGGAAGGATGTGATTATGCTAGAGAGAGTGCAGAGGAGATTTACCAGGATGTTGCCTGGGCTGGAGAGTTTTAGTTATGAGAAGAGATTGGATAGACTGTGGTTATTTTCTCTGGAGCAGAGGAGATTGAGGGGGATATGATTGAGGTGTATGAAATTATGAGGGGCATAGATAGGGTAGACGGGAAGAAGCTTTTCCCCCTGCTGGAGGGATCAATAACCAGGGGGCATAGATTTAAGGTAAGGGGCAGGAGGTTTAGAGGGGATGTAATGAAGATTTTTTTCACCCAAAGGATGGTGGGAATCTGGAACTCACTGCCTGAAAGGATGGTAGAGGCAGAAACCCTCATAACATTTAAGAAGTATTTGGATGTGCACTAGCAATGCCATAGCATACAAGGCTATGGGCCTTGTGCTGGAAAATGGGGTTAGAATAGTTAGGTACTTGTTTGATTGGCGCAGACTCGATGGGCCAAAGGGCCTTTTTCTATGCTGTAGACCTCTATGACTCTATGCCATTGCAGGCGATTCTCAGTCAATGAAGAGACAGATCTGAATGGAACCAGGCAAGCACTATTTGACCAAGCTGGACAACAATGGGGAGGCCTTGGGGGAGGATAGTGTGGTCAACCATGCAAGAGGTTGAGAAGGATGAGGATAGTTTACCTTTGGCACAATTGCATAAGGTGTCACTTATGACTTTGGTGAGAATGGTTTTGGACCCGTGGCATGAACAGAAACCTGACTGGAAGGATTCAAACATGAGGTTCTGCACAGATTTGGTACATAAAAACACATGGCAACACATTCAATGGAGAGGAAAGGGAGGTTGGAGATGGGGCATTAGTTTGCAAGGACAGATCAGGGCTGGATTTTAAGAGAATGGTTTCAGAACTTCAAACATAGGAGAAATAAAAGTTCACACTTAAAGTGCAGGGAGAATTGTTGGGAGAATGACAAGAAAAGTTTCTCCAGCATGAACTACTTTTGCCCCATCTTGGAACTGTCCCACCACCCCACAGACCTCTGCAAATACATCTTTGACCATTGGAGAAAACCTGGAGGAGTTGTCAGCAAGGGAACAAAGCCCTGGGTCACCAATCGAAAGAGAGAAATAGAGTGAGGAACAGAAGTTGACCTTACTTAATTAGCAGCTACAGGTTGATGCAAGAGGTCCAAGCCAGGATAAGTCATTTTCTATACAGTTCAAAATTATACAAATTCCATCCCTCCCTGGGTGGGGAAGGGGCTTTGGAAGAACTATCTGTTTACCCCTGTTCTTGTAGGTAATACCATTAGTAAACATAAAGATATATACATTCTTGATTTAATATTCATTTGTGACTACACATTCTCTGTGACCTGTGTACTGTATCCTAGTCCAGGATCCAAGCTGTTTTCCTAGCAGCCACTACATTCGGAACTTGTGTCATTTTTTTAGTGTTGGACCGTGCTTGGTATCCACTTTCTAGCTTGGTGCAAGTTAGGATTCAGGCAGCAGAGTTTTGAATGAGTTCAAGTTTATAAGGGTGGAAGATGGGATGTCAGCAGGAGAGTAATAGATTAGTCAAGTCTGGAGGGTTTCAGTGTCAGATGAGCTGAGGCAGGGGCAGAGAAAGGCACTGTTAGGAAGGCGAAAGTAGATGGTTTTGGTGGTGGAATGGCTATGTGGTTGCAAGCACATCTCAGGGACTAATAGGATGCAAAAGTTATGGTTCAGCATCAGACTGTGGCCAGGGGGAGGAATGGAGTCTGTGGCTAGGGAGTTTGTGGTGTGCACTGAAGACCATGGCTTCGCTCTTCCTAATATTTCTTTGGAAGAAATTTAAGCTCATCCAGGACTAGATTGCTGACAGGCAGCCTGACAAGAGACAGTGCAGGGGTTGAGTGGTGATGGTGATGTAGGACTGCGTTTTGTCAGCATACATGTAGAACCTGACGTGTGCTTTTGGATGATGTCACTGAGGGACAGCGTGTAGACTTGAAATAGGAGGTGGGTCAAGGAAAGATCCTTGGGGGATATCAGAGATAACTGTGCAGAAGCGGGAAGAGAAACCATTGTAGATCATACCCTGGCACAATGCCAGGTTACCCCAAAGCATTTTACAGCCAATGAAATACTTTTGAAGGGAGAAAGGGTTGGAAGAATATGCTAGGAGAATTAGGGTAGAGTAGAGTTGGCGGAGTTTTGTGTGGAGCATGGACACCAGCACAGACCAGTTACGCTGAATGGTCTGTTTTTGTGATTCTGTGCAACAGGTGGTGAGATTATAGTAGCCAGTTGTTTTCAGGAAGTGACTTAATATCGTTCTACTATAGTGAAGCTTGTCTCATTGTGGTGTGATACCAACAACTGAGCCAGGCCAATGGAGAAACAAAAACAACAAATTTAACCTGACCATCCACAGGAAGTGACACTATGAAAGGCAGCTTCATCTATTGTCAAGTTACTTCCTTTATTCTGTAACACTGGCCACAGACCCCTGAACGAAGTTATTTTGCAGGTCTCATTGGAGTAACAGTTGGAATGTGTTGCTGCTTCAGGAAGAGGTCAGAAACCAGGCTGTCGCTCGTCAATGGTACAGTGTCAAGCAAGTGTCGGGACTGTGCTTAATTTGAATGGATGAGGATGGGGAATAGAGCCACAGGGAGTCAAAAAGTCAGTTGGCTAAGCAAGAAATATAGATTTGGGTACAATCAGTGAATACCCAGAATTGCAAGAAGAATTTAGTTTAGCTCTTTTGTTGTGGTGGAGGGTGAGTTCTGTCTTTTCATTGTCATTGATTGTTACAAATGTACATAATATCTTGCTCAGGATCTGTTACCTCGTGGTTCCCTCTGATTGTTGCTGAGCAGTACTTTCGGGGTCTGGCGATATCAATATTTGATGGCCACATAATTGAAAGAAACATTTTGAGGATTTTTGCTGCAGTGTGAGTTAATCTGCGGAAATCTAGCCTTAAAGGGAACAGAAACCTCAGTAATGGGGCTGTGGGTGCAGTCTGAGAATGATGGTGTCCTCTCATGGGGAACCTAGAACAAGGAGACAGAGTTTCAAAGTAAGGCATCTCCCATTTAAGACAGAGATTACGAAGAATTTCTTTTCTCAGAGGGTCATTAGTCTTTGGAACTCTTTTCCCCAAGGAGCAGCGGAGGCTGGGTCATTGAATATATTCCAGGCTGAGTTAGACAGATTAATGATCTACAGGGAGTCAAAGGTTATGGGGGGCAGGCAGAAAAGTGGAGTTAAGGCCGCAGTCAGATCAGCCATGACCTTATTGAATGGCAGAGCAGGCTCGAGGGTCTGAATGGACTACTTCTGCTTCTTGCATTCTTATATGCTATTGTGATTGATCCAGTGAGGTGAATCACTGTGACTATGACAGTCAGATGTGTGTCTGGGCTCATCAGATATGAATAAATTGAATAGTCTACTCTTGTTTTTAGTGCTTCTGTATTGTTTGGCTATTTTCTTGCTTACTGCTGGTGATTCAAGTTGATGAACCCTCATAAATCAGTCCTATGATCTGTTTGTAACTGTGGCCAGACGAAGGCCTGGTTAGTACAAGATGTTTGAGTTAATGCTCTGTACGGGCATAGCCTGTTTATTTGTCTGGTGGTTAGCTTCTTGCCATCTCTCTGCTTATCGTACTTGAGCTTCAGATTTATTCCACCACCAACAGCGTCCCTCCGCCTCCAACACACTTTTGGTTCTATTCTGAAGGCAGAGGCACCTTGCTTGGCTCGGTTAACCTAGATCCACCTACAAAGGGCCATTCAGCAGGATGGGGCAGTATGCCCTCCCTCATGGACTGCAGTGCGTTTTTCACAATCCCAGGTCACCCCAGAGCACTTTACAGCCAATGAAATACTTTTAAAGTGAGAAAGGAATGGAAGGTTATGCCAATAGGATTGGGATAAAGTAGAGTGGGGGATTGTGTGGCCAGTGACTCTGGCATGGTTCATACAGAGTCAGTGATTTAGGAATGGCTAATTGTGTTTGAACAGGCCCCTGATACCATTAAAATTTAGGTTTCTGATATATCTGAAAGGATTATCCTTTCTGCATATTTGGAGACTGTAAGAATTTGATGATTCAACATTTATGGGCGTCAACATCACCAGACGTCTATAGCTTTCAACCAGATATCTCTTAAAATGCCCTGGGTTGCCCTTCTGACCCAAATTAGCAGAACATTAGTCCTGAGACAGACCCAAATAAGCATCAACCAATACAGAAAGACACCAACTGATATATGTACAGACAAGGAGAGGGGTGATTAGAAACACATAAAGGTTACAACATGGAAACAGTTTGTCTCACAGTTTACCCTCCATGTGGGTAAATAGTTTTAATGTCATTCACCCACACCAATAATACAAGCAGACAGGTGCCAACTGATAGTGGCAGGCTGGAAGACAGGCACCAACAACGAATAAAGCCTTGAGTCAGACTTTGAAAGAACAATCTGAACTAGCCACCGCAGTCAGTTGTGTCCACAAACAGCTTTCATAATGAGGTCCTTGGAGAGAGTAATGCTAATTGGAAAAAAAACATTGTCCATTGTGGCACTGAAGTGAGAGAAGGAAACGCTGGGTTTAGTCCCTGGTTAGTGCTGTTTTAGTTGATCTGTGGGGCAACAGAAAGGGTGTTAGAATTGATCAAAGGAGGCCATGGTTCCCAGGCCTGATCACAATTCAGCGGAAAGGTGTATGGTTGACATGTTAAGGATTGGGCTCAGCTGTTATGCTTTCCATCACTGAATAGCCTGGAAACAGTCATGATCTGGGTTCACTCATTAGTATGACCTGGAGGGCTGGTAGCATCTGTGGGGCTGTGTCCCAATGAGGACATAATTAAAGGGAAAATCACAGAGCTGTGAGTATAGGAGGGATATATCACAATGACTTCTGACTGCAGCAACATCTTGACCCCTGCGAACTGAGGGAGAACTGACTATTGGGTCTGTGATTACAGAGAAAGCGGTGAAGAAGAGGAAGCAGAGATGGTGCGAGGTGATCATCTCATACAGCCCTGTGAAATCAGAAGAGCTGGAGCTCAAATTGGGAGACTTCATAGAGATCCTCGATGAGGTGAGATCCCATTTCAGATAAAATTTTACAAATGAACAAGTTTGTCTTCATCACAGTCTGTGGAACTTTAACAGTACTGTTATTTCTTTAAGGAACATTATGGGGATGGTATAGTTAGGGGAATAGATACAGTTCTCTGCAGCCTATAGCATGCATCCTGAAGGGTGTGTGGTCTGCCTTGTGCCAATGTTAAGTACATGTCCTCGGGACTGGAGAGGAACTTGCAGTGGGAGGGGATGGATCCAGTTGTCACGATCCACGTGGGTACCAATGACATAGGTAGGATTAAGAAAGAGGTTCTGCTGTGGGAGTATGAGCAGCTAGGGGCTAAATTAAAAAACAGGACCACAAAGGTAATCTCTGGATTACTACCTGAGCCACATGCAAATTGGCACAGGGTAAATAAAATCAGAGAGTTGAATACGTGGCTCAAAGATGGGTGTGGGCGAAATGGGTTTCCATTCATGGGACACTGACATCAGTACTGTTGGGACGGCCTTCACCTGAGCCGTGTTGGGACCACAGTACTGGCCAGTCACGGAAGTAGAGCTGTAGAGGAGGCATTAAACTAAATAATGGGGGGGTGGGTTCACGTGAGGGGAGATTTGGAAAGTTGAAGAGAAAGGTCAAAGCAATAGTGCATAGTAAGCGATATGGGTCATGATAACCAGAGTGAAGGGACAGAGTACAAACATAACAGTGCACCAGCAAATAAGATCAGAAAAGGGAAAGTGGCAAAAAGACAGAATTAAAGGCGCTTTATCTGAATGCACACCCCGCATTCGTAACAAGATGGGTGAGTTGATAGAACAAATAGAAATAAATGAGTATGATATGATTGCCATTACTGTGATGTGCTTGCAAAGTGATTATCGCTGGGAATGAACGTTCAAGGTATTTGACAGTATAGAAGGACAGGAAGAAAAGAAAAGGAGGTGAGGTAAAGTAATAAAGAATGAGATCAGTACAGTAGTGAGAAAGAATCTTGATTCATAAGATTATGACATAGGCCCTTTAGTAGCCAATTATTGACTACTTAAGGGCTGTTTCCCACCCAGCCTCAATTTTCGGGCTGGTGGGAGGAATTCTGGGGTATGAGGCGAAGCCTGTAAATAAATCGTGTTCAGGCCTTGGGCAAAAAGTTGGGGGTGGTGGGCGCCTCCATCAGCCACCTTTTAACCTTGGGCACCCCCTTCCCTTAAAGTCTAGTAACCACAAGACCTTCCTCCCCCCCCTCCCCAGCCTCTCCACCCTCTGTCCACCTTCACAGGCTTCCCCTACCCTCCCCACCCCGAGGCCCCCAAAACTTAGTTGGTTCTGGAATCCCAGGGCTGAGGGTCTGGGGGCTGCTAGCCAACCCAATCCCGTCCACTGCAGCTTCTGACACTGCACAGACTATAGAGCTGCCAGTCAATCAGATTGACTCTCTAAGATGGGACTTCGTCCTGAGTGAGGGGTGGAAGTCCAGTCTCCAGCTAATTAATGCTCGTTGAAGCATGAAATTGCTGCGGGGCAGGCAGTGCCGACAGGAACGTGTTCCCCACCGACTCCTCGGATAGCGGGAAGTGGAATGCTGCCTCCTAAAAATCAATCCTAAAGGCCAATAAGTTCTGGAGCCATCCAAGGAACAGGCTACTTTAGGTATGTTAATGTGTAATGACCTCCTAGTAAAGGGTTCTCTTGGTAAGAGCGGCCCTAACATGGGGCAGGATTTATTAGAGTTTATTGAAGATATAAGTTGCAGCTGAAAATTTAAGTGCACAAGACTACAGTTATATGATTATGGTTAGTCTTACAAAACATTCCCCCAAAACTCTCTACTTGGTCGAACCCACAAGTAAAAACACTTTCCAGGCAACACTCCCTTATAGATTTTTAAATATGAAATCCAGTAATGTTACACAAGGCAAACTTCTGTAGCTTCAATAAAGGTGTACCACATGACCTGTACCCTCTTCCTCTTTGCTATGGAATTCACTTCAGAATCAAACTGCTTGCTGCAGCCCAAGATTTTTCAACAGCTCAAACAGCTCTAGCTCTCCCCAGCCATCTCCAGCTTAACAGCTCAACAGATATCCAACTCAATAGCTAAAAATCAGCTATCCACAGTAACTCTAGTTACCCATTTATCCCGACTCTCTATTTCCAATTAGTGAGCTAGTCCTCTATCCATGCTAATATATCACTCCCAACACCATGAGCTCTTATCTTGTGCAGTAACCTTTTATGTGGTACCTTATCAAATGCCTTTTGGAAATCCAAATACACTGCATCCACTGGCTCCCCTTTATTCACCCTGTTTGTTACACCTTCAAAGAACTCTAATAAATTTGTCAAATACGATTTCCCTTTCATAAAACCATGTTGACTCTGCCTGATTGTTTCATGATTTTCAAATGTCCTGCTACTACCTTCTTAATAATGGATTGCAGCATTTTTTTAATGACAGGTATTACATTAACTAGCCTATTGTTTCCTGCTCTCTGTCTCCCTCCATTCTTGAATAGTGGTGATACATTTGCAGCTTTGCAATCTGCTGGAACCTTTCCAGAATTTTGGAAGATTACAACCAATGCATTCTTTATCTCTGTACCCACATCATTTAAAGTTTTAGGAAGCAGGCCATCAGGTCCAGGGAACTTGTCAGCCATTAGTCCCATTAGTTTTCCCATTACATTTTCTCTCATGATATTGATTGTTTTAAGTTCCTCTCTCTCTTTTGACTCCCGCTTATCTATTATTCTTGGGAAGCTTTACGTGTCTTGTATGGCGAAGACAGAAACAAAGTCTCTGCAATTTCCTTGTTTCCCATTATTAATTCCCCAATCTCATCCTCTAAGGGACTAATGCTCACTTTAACTATTATTCTCCTTTTTATATAATCGCAAAAGCTTTGCTGTCCATTTTCATATTTCTTGCTAGTTTTCTCTCATACTCTAATTTCTTTCTTTTTATTTTTATTTACTCATCCTTTGCTAGTTTCTAAAATGTTCCCAATCTTCTAACCTATCACTAATCTTTGCAGCATTGTATGTTTTTTCTTTTTCATTGATAACTTCCTTAGTCACGAATATTGCATCCTTCTCATCAAGTCTTTCTTTCCCAATGGACACCATGAGCTCTTGCCTTGTGCAGTAACCTTTTGTGACACACTTATTGAATGCCTTTTGGAAGTCCGAATACACTACATCTACTGGTTCCCCTTTATCCCCTTTATCCACCCTGCTTGTTACATCTTCAAAGAACTCTAATAAATTTGTCAAATGTGACAGCCAATTTATGCACAGCAACCTTCCATAAACGGCAAAAAGACAATGACCAGACAATTTAGGTTAGGAGTTGGCTGAGAGATAAGTAATGGCCAAGACAACAGGAAGAACAGTTTTCTTTGAATGATGTCATGGTATCAATTTTAGGTCCATTTAAGAGAGCAGACAGAGCCATGGTTTATTGTTACATTTGAAAGACAGCACCTCTGTCAGTGCAGCAATCGCTCAGTACTCTTCTGGTGTGTCAGCCTAAACTACATGCGCAAGTCCCTGGATTGGAACTCGAATCCACAACATTCTGGCTCGGGGCAAGGGTGCAACCTCTGAACCAGAGCTGACAACCTGCTGACACCTCGCTTGGGTGCAAAAAACCTGTAGAATGTAAGAAGGTGGCAAAACAGAGGGAGATATAGAGTTTGCATGTTTACAAACTTGGGGAAAATTAGCTTGAACGTGAACCAGTTGACAATTTTGATTTCCCGGACAGCGAGGAACCAGGGAAAGGAGGATTTTGCTGGAATAACAAGATAATCTATAAGCAAACTGACTATAGGCCTACAGATGAAACAGAGACAAGAAACGAAGACTTGAAGGAAAGACTTGATTCATAAAAATGTTCATCTCTGAAGTGAAATGTGTTCATAATGTTGGGCCTTTGTGCTCACTATGTTTGCTGCTTATTGACATGAATTGATTTTGAAAACATTTTTCTTCATTAAACATTATATCCATTGAGAATTTACACTAAAGTTATATGCTTCCCACCCACAATTTCCTACAGAGTGTTTTGTACACTCAGATGGAGCATAATCAGTGGTGATAGTGAGCTGTTGCCTTTGTGAGAAAGAGAGCTGCGTCTTCACAGCTATCAATAGCCTGGAATTCTCAACCTAGCAGCACCGTGAGAGCACCAAAACTACAAAGACTGCAGTCGTCCAAGGAGAAAGCTCACCATCTTCTCAGGGCAACTCATGGTGGGCAATAATGTTGACCTCATCGGTGTCATACACAACCTGAAGACAAAACAAAAAGACACTGGATATTTTGCTGAATGGTGATGTGAGGCCCTTAGGATCATAGAGTTGTACAACACAGAAGACCATTGGGCCCATTGTACATGTGCTGGCTCTTCAAGAGATCCATTTAGTCCCACTCCCCTGTTTTGTCCCCATAGCCTAGCAAATAGCAAGTATATATCCAAGTGCCATTTGAGGTTTACTACTGATTCTGTTTGGCACCTTCTTAAAAGTGCATTACGGATCATAATAACTCACCGCATAAAAATATTCTCCTCATCTCCTCCCTGGTCCTTTTGCCAATCACCGTGAGTCTGTCTCCTGCAGCTATGGACTCTCCTGGCAGTGGAAATGGTTTTCCCTGATCTATTCTATCAAAAACCCCATATAATGTTAAACTGGGACTTGCTCTATCACAAAACAGTGCAAAACTTAATTTTGTTTATTTTTGAATTTATTTGCCTTTTAGATTGAAGATGGCTGGTGGGTAGGAAGAAAGAATGGAAAAACTGGGAGCTTCCCATCTAATTTTGTCATGGAAATGGACAACACTGAAGGGAAGTTTCAGGGCCCAATTACCAAGTCAGGTATGACTTTTGAATCATTAAGCTCAATGAACAAGTGTTAGTAGTTTCAGGTGTGTTAGGGTCGATATTCTCTCAGGTGCAACATTTGCCTGTCACTCCTGTAAGCAGACCCTTCATTCCTTACAATCTGGAGAGTACCCTTACTTTATAATATCTATTTAAACAATAGAGTTACCTGGGGAATGTAACAATAAGATCCCTCATTCTGTTATTGGATACTTTGATTGTATTTATGTTGCCACATGCATTTCCCCTACCGTTAGAAGGCAGAATGATACCCACTTCTATAAATTTTGAGTCAACAGACCGTTTTATTTTATTTGAAGTAGATGAATGGCTGAGTTCAGTCTTCTAGTGGAATATGTCTAATCTATATTCCCCTTCTACCATAGGCAATAACACATTCACCTCCCTACCCTTGTTAATGAGCTGAACTGACTTTACAAACTAGTAGCCCCTAAACTGACCACCGCGAGTCATTTTTATTATGGACTGTTTATGTTCATACCTCAATATAGAGTTTCTGGCTGCAAGGAAAGTGAGACTACTCTGTTGCTTTTATTAGTACAGGTATAAAAACTTTGGCAGACTGCCTTTTCCAGCATAAGAGAAAAGCAAAGGTTAATATCTGATCCACCCCATCCACCCTTCCTGTGTTAACAATTGGTTAGTCTAGCTGTTGGTTAAATCTCCCACCTCAAATGATAAACCTTCCCACTTGGTGTAGAAACCATAATATCCACACAATCCGTTTAGCTTGGTCCGCTAATGGGCATCCTAAATGAGAACTATTCCAACAATAGAGGTGCTTATATCACTAGGAAATATTGGACTGCCCTCCTCATGTCAAACTGAGACCACTGTCCTTTGGAATACTTGGCTTCCAGTTTGTTAAAATGTTTGGCTTTAATCCCTTCAGTGCCTGGTGTTTTCCCAATCAAAATTTCAAATGGCATAGGCAGAGAGACCTCCCTCCTATCACATGCAACCGAAATATCGCGCCCAAACTTTTGGTCCTCTAAAGTCCCTGAACGTGAGTAAATTTGCTCCAAGCAGCAAGTCCTATTGATGAGGTGCACGCCGTGGTCTGCATTCCATTTACTCTGATTAAGTAAAGGGGAGGGTCAAACTCATTCTTGACCTGGACATTGTTTCCACAATCTTTCAGTCTTGTGGGTCAAAATCTTGGAACTCCCAACCTAACTTTACTGTGGGAGCACCTTCACCACATGGACTGCAGTAGTTCAGGAAGAAGACTCATCACTACCACCTGCTCAAGAGTCTGCCAAGGATGGGCAATAAATGCTGGACTTGCTGGCAATGCCCACATCCTGACAATACAGGAAAGTGATAGTTTGTATAACCAGAAAAATCCTCCACATGAACGGAACTAGAATTGAAAAGAGAGAACTGTAAATTCACTAGATAACGTGATTAGAGAACTGTTCACAAATCAAAGCAGGTTCATTCAGAATAACTCTTATTCTCAACTTTGCAATCTTCATACAAAATCTCACCTGTTTATATGATTACACTCTTGTTCAGGAGTTATGACTGTACCAGTATCCTCTTTGTAGAGGGTGAGGCTTGATGGAGGGTCGTTTTAACTAAGGTAATAAATCAACTGCCCATTGTAATCCCCTCTCCATTTTCACTGCCACTGACTACAAAGGGTATGAATACTGGGGGGAGAAGTACAGGTGAGCAGCCAATCAACTATCACCCAAAAAGCCCCAGTGAGTATGTGGGCTGCTGCGATTGGTGGAATGTGTAACCATTGGAAATTAAGGAGGGGCGGGGGAGGGAGAGGTGTTTGCTTGCTGGGTTGTGTGTAGGAGTTGATATATTTGATTGTTTTGTTACATTTTTCCATTGTTTAACTGATTGCAATAAATGCAGATGAGGATTTCTACCACAAGTTTAAATTGACCAAAATGGAGAGGAGGAGAGCTCCTGTCCAATGTTCCCTCTAAGTTGTGCGGCTGCTCAGCCAGAGTCAGGGACAACAGCAGTGGGTTAAAGGAAGTTCCACTTCTTCTCAGATCAGCCTGGAGTTCTTCCACTTTAAACGTGCATTTCACTGATTCAAGTCCCCTACCCCGGTTTTATTGAGTTCATTTGAAGCAACATTCATCATTTATATTATTGCATTTAAAATGAATGGAGAGTTTCAGGGACCCATAAAAGCTCAGTTTAACATCATATCCAGAGGGCTCCAACAGCGTAGTATTGCACTGGGTTACCTGCTGAAGGCGCAGACACCTTCCTGACGCTGAGGCAAGAAGGTGAATGACTGAAGGAATAGTGATTTCAACAGCATAAAAAGAGCAGGGGGAAAGCGGAGAATGCAGGATGGTGTAGCTGGTGCATAGAAGAATGAAAATTCAGAGGACCACTGGTAGGTGGAAGGAGGGGTTTAATGTAAACATGGTATGGATTCAGGGTTCTGAATGTTTGGTTTCAATGAGAATCTTCCATTGCTGGTACTCAGGTGTGGGGTGGGGGGTAGCTTCTGTAGCAATTGACAGGACTCATTCAAATTCTGCTATCAGCAGAAAATGGAAGAGGATCATCATCAGCCATGAGTCATTTCTCATATTCTTCTTTCTCCCTTTAGCTTTCAGTTTCCAGAATCAAGGTGAACCAGGCTCAGACCTCCAGGTAAAAGATCCCACAAACCCACAACTTTGTGACAACAAGAGGCAATAACAATCTAAGTGCTAAGTTTCAGCCAGAAAGTGGATCTGCGCACCCACAATAGCAACAGATAGAGTGGCTCCAACATTGTCATTCTGAGGTGGAATTGTACAATGATGCATCCACCAGATAAACGTGAAGTTTTCTAACAGTGCTAAAAAATTGACCTGTCAATAAGTGCCTATTACAAAACAACCAAAGAACCACTGGCTTATAAGAAAATAATGAAAGGACCTGGTGACCTGCTATCACAAGTCATATTGAACCAGACCCAAATGCGAGCTTGTGTCATTACCTGTTCTATTGACGGAGAGAGTGTTGGAGTGAACCCATGGCCTAGTGTCAACCATTGTCCAAATTCTGAAGCAGCCACAATGAAAATCTCCATTGATCCATGAATTTTACCTGAGTAACTGAGAAATCTCAATGCCTATTCCCAACGATTGACAGAATAGCCGCAAAGTCAAGGGTTTCTTTGTTCCAGGTTCCAAAGGCAACACATTGTATCCAATCTTTATACACCTGAGTGAGAAATGTTCAAGACTGAGTGTGGCAAAAGTGTGAAAAATTAGTATACTATTTGGAGTTGGTGTTTTTCACTTTGCAACAGGGTGAAGAGTGTAATATTATAGAAAAACAAATTCATTAATCCCATGTTCCAAGGTCTCACTTAGAGAGGAGCATTATCAGAGAATCATCTCCATTGTGTTGTAACTTAATCTGTGACCCATACTCTCTTCAAGCATTGGAGCATGAGAACACTGAAATTAACTTGTATTAAATAGTGCCTTTCACACCCTGAAGACATTCCAAAGCGCTTTACAGCCAATGAAGTCCTTTTGAAGTGCAGTCACTGCTGTAGGATAGAGAGCGGTCAATTTGTGCAACTATTTGTGTCCCACACACAGCGGTGTGAAAATGATCAGATTAATGGGCAGGATTTTCCTGTTGGCGAGTGCAGGGGCAGGGCCCGCTCGCCGACACATAAAATGATGTGCGGTGATGTTGGGCAGAACTCCCAATGTCACCACCCCCCATTTAAATTTTCCAGCAGGTGGGGGCGCAGCAAAATCAGCTGTGTGCCCGCCGACCTGTCAATGGCCAATTGAGGCCATTGACAGGGTCGTTTAGCTAATTAATGGACCTGCTCGTCCAACCTTAAGGTTGGTGGCAGGCCTGGAGCCCTGGCGAACATTAAAGAAAGCATGAAACCTCATCCATGGGTGGGATGAGGTTTCCTGTAGGTTTTAAAAAATGTAATTAAAGTTTTAAAAAAAATTATGAACATGTCACATGAGGGGACGTCAGGAATTTTTTTTTCTCTATGTTTGATATTTGTCACAGAACAGCCGATCTCCCTGAGGCAGCACTTAGCCTCAGGGAGATGAATGTGCTCCTTCATGCACTGATTGGAAGTGCACCTGTGCATGCCTGCCATTCAACTTCACCCCCGATGGGGGTAAAATCTGATCAATGTTTTTATTCAAATTGGTTGAGGGATAAGTATTTGACGGGACATTAGGGGAAACTCCCCAGCTCTTCTTCAGAATAGTACAATGGGATTTTATACATTCATCAGAGAGAGCTGGCAGGCTTAAATTGAACACCTCATTCAAAAAGCAGGCACCTCTGACAGTGCAGCACTCCTTCAGTACTTCACCGAAGAGTCAGCGTAAATTTAGTGGTCAAGAGTCAGGAGTGGAACCTTGACAACCCTCTGGCTCAGAGTTAGAGTGTTACCTACTAAGTCATGGTGGACACTGAAAAAATGTGATCAAGAGAAGCATTTTTTAAAAGATAAGTGTCAGAATGTTTGCTGTTGAAGTCAAAATGTTTCTTTATTTTGTAGGACTCAACTTTTAGATCAACACATCCCAATAAAGACCTTGGGGACCCTGGAGTTGGTAGACAGCAGGCAGGTTTGTATCCAGTGTGTTTGGTTTACTGTGCACACAATACTTTCATGCTGGAAGCTGTTCTACATGTTACACTTGGGCCATTTGCAAGTGGTGGTGTAACATGTTGAAGTGAGAGAGAGTCATCCAGGGCTCCAGAGTTGTTTGCAGTATTTGACTAGAGTACAGCTAGGGGTAGTTCACCTGGATTAGGGGAAACCCAGGAACTGTTCATCCATCACCAGGAGAGGCCCAGGGACTGGCTAATCTAGCATGAGTGGAGGCCCAGCAGAGGATGTAGCCTCTAATTCTGAGGATGAACTGAGGGCAGCTCATTGCTAGGGCTGGCTAATGGAGATTCAGTAAGTCAGGTTTCTCTCTGAGGGCTGCTGTATTAAGACTTCATAAAATGACGCTCTCATTACTTTGGATCCTTGCTAACCAAGGTGTGATAGTGACCTTTAGGCTACGGTGAGCACCTCCTTTAGCCCTTACCACTACCATTAACACCCCTTTGTCCTTTTGTTCATGACATCTTTGTCAATCTTTCCTCTGCCCCCACATATCGCTGGCCTCCTATCCAGCTGCACCTGTTCCACTGCCCTTAAACAGTATAAATTTCATCACATTTTTAATTTTAACTCTGAAGAAGAGCCATATGGATTCGAAACGTTAACTCTGTCTTTCTCTCCACAGATGCTGTTAGACCTGCTGAGTTTTTCCAGCATTTTCTGTTTTTGTCTCAGATTTCCAGCATCCACAGGATTTTGCTTTTATCATTGAGTTAAGTACTTTGCTGGTCCTTGAGGCATAGATTGTTGACTGTTGTGGCCATTTTAATTTAATTGGTTCCTTTAAAATCCCAGAGTTGAATTGAAGTCCAAGTAACTGCATTTACTGGACACAATTTCCTTTTTTTAAAAATCTGTAATCTGTCTTCCAGAAATCGAAGAGTTTTTCCTGAGGGTCTTTCCGATGGGCATTCACTATGTGTTTTGCTGGATTATTAGAATTTAGAGATAGGGCTTCATTTAATTTAAATATAAAAACAAAAAAAAACAGAGAGAGAGACAAAGATTCCTTAATGCTCCATTAGCAGCTTCTCCAGATTCCTCTGCTTCTGCTTTGCAAACCCAGTTGTTAAACTCCAGCTCGCTGTATATTCTAAAGGAATTCGATTACCATGTCTGCTGTGGTCATTGCTGTAGAGCAAATAATCACATTTTGATGTTTCATCTCAGAAACGTTTGATGCATTTCAGGATAGTAGAAACCAACAGGAGATGAGGTTCTTTCATCCTCCACAGGGGGTTTGAGTGTCTGTTGGTCGTATATCCTACCTGGCTAGCAGTTCCCCATCCTTTTAATAGGATTACAGTTAATTGAAGTCCAGCACTTTGCATTTTTAATATCTTCCTTAATGTTGGGTTTGTTTGTAGATTACCCAAAATGTCTCTCTTTTCACACTTCCTTGGGTGGTGGTGGGCATGGGGTGGGAGGGTGCGGGAGGGAGTGTCTTGTTTGCTTTACTCACCTTCACCTTCGAAGGTGGCCTCATATTTAAAGCAGTTTGTGCTATTTCATTTCAAATTCCAGGATTTCAGTTGAATGTTGTTGAAAAATCAATGTTCAAAAAAATAAAGAACTGTGACTTCATGACGACATTCACATTTCAGAAAAATCTGACCAGTCAATGGAATTTTCTTCCATTGTCTCAGAAGAAGGTGGATAAGGAGATTGAAGGTAAATTGGGGAGAAGGGAGGCTACATGACATGGATTAGAAGCTGGAGAGAGATCAAAGTATGTCAGTATTATGGAGCCCATAGAAACTTAACATTCTTGTTTTCACATTCTATCTCCTAATATTTTGCCACCCATAACCTGCCTCTGCTGGAGCCTCTGGGTGGCGACGCACTAGGAGCTGTAAAACATCAAGAACAGGCAATTGGGTTTCCACTCATTAACAAAGGCAGCTGAGACAGGCATTATGGGATGTATAAAGTCTGCCTTGAATATTGACATCATTTGCACATTACTGTAGACGAATCCACAAGCTGTGCTATATATTGTTCTTTTTCTATTTCTTCATTGCCCTTAGTGTGCTGACTGATTCCTCACCCATGTCATGCCCAGTACAGGCAGGTCTTATTCATAACTTTAACCTGGACTGCGTTCCTGTGGAAGCTTTTAAAATGGACACTCACAAAGGTGGCTAAGTTGGCTGCCAAGAGATCAGGTGACTTTTGCTTATTTAACAGACTATCTCAATTTTCCCGAAAGTTCTAATTGAATTACCCTGGGTGGGGGGCCTTACCCTGGAATGGACATATCCAGACAGCACCCCTTTGTGGAATTCATATCTACCATTGTTTGAAGTTCACTCAAAACTCCAAATCAATGAACTCCTAGACCCTATGGCTCCAAATTTGCAATTTAACAAAAGAAAGCTGACGAGGCCAGTTATCCACCAGTTAAGTGTGAAAGACAACTATCTATCTCCTATTTTGTAGTGATGTCTCTGGACTTCCAAACTGTTCTGGTTAAAAAAAACACCAGTATTGGTCATGTGACCCAAACTGGCTTGAGATAATGAGCTTTATCTAAAGACTCTGAGAGACCAGGGAAGCCTGCAGAAAAACACCACAAACAGCAGTTGCAAAAGGCTGTGTCATTTAAAAACCAGGATACTGTAAAATCTTTAAAAGCTTCCCAGCCTGATTCCAAAACTCTTCCAAAACTCCAAGTCCACCTGTATAGAAATTTGACCTCTTGATATAGAAGCCACAAGTGCCTAACTTCATGACTTGCTGGACATTCATCTCTTCAAGGGAATCCTGCAACTATCCAGATATCTGACTTCAGCTATCTTGGACCCATTTGAACTACAGTCCAAGAGTGGAAAAAGACTCTTTCCCGGGTCCACACTGACTGATCTCCTACAACAAGCAAAACACGCAAACTGTTAACTATTATTTTGGTTAACACTTGTAGAAGTGCACTATCTTCTTTAGACGTAACCTTCTTGAGTGTGTGGTGTATGAATGATGTAGCATTTAGACATTTTTTTAGGATGAGTTTGTGAATAAATAATCTTTATTTTAAAACCCACGAAAGCTTGCTGCTGGTTATTTAAACTGACTATATCCTATAGGGGGTTTAGAAACATACATACCTACCTTCCCAAAACAACCATACTGATTTCAGACAGTAAGAGAAGGGAATTGGGGATTTCAGTTTATTCTTCCTCCCCTGTCCATAACACCGGTGTCACTGCCGTTCAGGTGTTGAACTCACACACCAAGCATTCCAGGGCAGCAACACTACTTAGTCCAGTCCCGCCCTCACTCGACATCTGTAGTCAAATAAGGTCAGTGGCTATTGATCAGATGGAAAAGCTTGGCTGATCCCCCCGGTCCCCACCCTAGGCACTGAGGTCAATTGTTGCATTCCTGCTAGCAGCTTGGCTGAGGTCACCTAACTCTGCACAGACCAGAACCTGAGACCCTCTTGGTCCATCAGTCAGCCAACCAACAGGAAGCTCAGAAACATTGGCAGAATTTTTTAGATGATGGGGTTTCTCAGAAACGTCCCTGATGTCAGCAGCCATTCAAAGCTCCGTTTAGTATTAGTTCACTTGGGAGGAAGTCCCGCCTCAGAGAGCTGCCAACCAATCTGATTTCCAGCACCTCAGGACCTCGGCAGCACCACCAGGAACCAAGCTGGGGAAGGAAGGGAGCCGGCAGCCTACAGGAGGCAGGGTTGAAACTAATTTTAAAATGTTAAATGAACACTCATGAAGGGGAAGCCCCTCCAAGGAAAGCGATGGGGCTGCGGGGGCCACATTCCCTGCCCACGGCACCACCCCCCCTCACTGCTGATAAAAGCACTCCTCCCCTGGACTGTCACTGGGATGCTGCCTCCAGTTAGCTGGCAACCTCCCCACCTTGGGTTGCAGGGAGGCAGGGGATTGAGCTGCCACCAGCTAGGGTCTTTACATCTTCACACCGGGTTCCTGTCTCCTTGTGACACAAAGCCTATCTGCTCCCTTACTCGCCCTTTGGTAAAATTCCCCAATAGCGGGACAGGAAGCCAAACAGCCATGGCTGCCCACCTCCACTATGGCCACAATTTTATCAGAACCACCCCCCACCATTACCACCCCCCAAAACCTTGTTCCTGCCTCATACAGGCCACTAACATTCTCCCCATTACTTTTAGGTTATTTTGTTTTAATGAAGTAATCTTTCTTTTCAGGCAAGGAATACTGTAAGGCAGTATTTGACTATCTTGCAAGCTCAGAAGATGAACTCAGTCTGCACATAGGAGATGTCATCCTAGTATTAGAGAAGGTAATCAGTCTTTTTTAAATGAATCTGTACATAAACTTTAGCATGGCTGAAAAGAGAGACATGTGCAACGTGTATACATGTTCTTTCTGTCTGCAAAGAACAGGGCCTGTGTATGAATACATGTAGCTTCCAGTACACGCAAATGTGCCACACTGCGAGCCCGTCTAACAATCTTAAAGTGGTTGCCAGTGTAGTTCTTAATACACTGAGGAATATTTAGCAAATGTTGTCCAATCGCGGAATCACACCTAATGTTGGACACTGTGTTTTGAGTTTTGCAAGCACGGGCTTGGTACTGGAAGCTACAGACATTAATACACAGGGCCCTGTTCCTTGCAGACAGAAAGAACATATATAGACATTGCGCCTGTTTCAGCTAAACAAAATAAGTGACAGCCATTCGCTGACTCATTCCTCAGGGCAATGCCCTGACCAATCAGGGTCAAGCTGCCTGGTTTAAATTTCAAATAATGCTTAGCAGTTAACTGTCAGTGAGCATCAGTGGTGCATTCTTCATCACAACACCACTTGCCAACCATTCAGCACTCTCTTTACAGACAACATAAATTGTTGTTTTCCTCCTTATGTTGGTATTCTTGCGAGTGTCCTGATGAGTGCAAGATGAAAAGCTTAGACATGTCTCTTTTATCAGCAATACTCAAGTTCTGTATGACTAAAAGACTACATAAACTTCAATAAAAAAATTACATACAATCCTGAAATAAAAAGACAAACTCTGCAAACTTGTGATCAGGAATAATTGGATTTAAAGGCTTTCCTCATAGCCCCTTTCTGGTTTACCATACTGGTAAGCTTTGATGGGAGGGGATTGCCCTCGCTCAGCTGGTAGGACCTTTCAAGTTAAAAATGGAAAGAGGTGCCAATGGATATGTAAGTGCTGAAGAGATCATCAAGCTGTCTGATCCACGGCTGATACCATGAACAACAACATGCAGTGGGGTGTGCTGAATTAGTTAAGGAGCGAATTCTATAGGCCAGCAAGATTAAGACAGCAACACATGGTACAAATAGAGAGTCTTTAATTGTAATAAAACATCATTCATGGAGATGAAAATACAAAAGGAAACTGAGCAATGATGGTGACCAACAGTATAATCAAAGATTTGGTTTTTGGGGAGGGTTTTGATGGAGTGCAGCTTGGTAGAAAAGAGAGAGAGTTGCAGAGTGGAAACAAATTCACTAATGGCTTTGCGATCAAAAGCAGGGCAAAGAAAAGGGGAAGATTGATATGAAGCCAGCCAGGATCCAGACGAGCTTGGAAGAAGTTGCGTATGTCGGAAGGGTCAAGGCCATGGGGAGATTTCCAGTTGAGGACATGACTTTTGAAATTGACGAGTAGGAGTGGGGAACCAAAGAAACCTGACACACAGGGACGAGGAGGAATGGGGCTGAGAGGGGATTGGATCTGAGCGACAGAATTTTGGATGGGTTTAATTTGTTGCAGTCAGAATTGGAGAATGGGAGCAAAGAGTAATCGAGTCAGAGATGATGAAAACATGGCAAAACATCACCAGGGTTTTGAAGGGCCTCACCTGTATTACAAGGATAGTTGGGATGGAGGGTGCCCCAAATTAAAAAGCAAGAGATCTGAAAGCTGCATTGCTGCTGCTACAAGAGCTCAGTCTGCCTGGTCTCCAAATCTTTCAACCAGTATTGATGATGCACATGCTCATTCAGTTAGGGTTGCCAACCCTCCAGGATTGGCATGGAGCCTCCAGGAATTGAGGATCAATCTGCAGGACACTGCTGTGTGCAACCCTGGAAAAAAAAACATCGGGGCATTAAAAGAAACTTTTTTTTTGCCAATTTCTTTGAATATTTCCCTTTACTGGTTATAAAAATATTGAAAATGGGTGGGGTGGGGTGGGGGTGGGTGGAGGCCTGAATGCAGTTTGGCTGACAGTCACACATCATCCAATTGGGTAATGAACCTTCTCGCTTTCCAGTTGGCGTAGGAAGGCAACGTGTCACAAGGATGGATGTGTTGGCTGACTAATGGTTGGAACTTGGGAGCAAGTCATGTGATAAAACATCCAGGAATACAATCGCAGTTGGCAACCCTATGTCCAGTAGAGGTGGTGTGGCAGCACACTGTAATCTCACATTTCAACCTGATTCTAACAATAGCGCCATCAACAACTTGCATTTATATAGCACCTTTTAGTAAAATATCACAAGGAGCTTCAAAGAGATGAAACCAGACACAAATCGACACTGAGCCCAAGAGTTAGATGTTGGGACGAGTAACTAAAAAGCTTGGTCAAGAGGTTGGTTTTAATGTTACAACCCTAATTTTAATTTAACATCAGCCATAAAAGAAGTTTAAATTTATCCTTGTATAAATTAAAATGGCTTGCACTTTGAATTTGGGCTACAAGTTCCCGGTGCCCGATGGAAACAAGCTTGACATTGGAGCCAACTGCAGTGGTTGGTCTGGCGACAGTTGAATTGTCCATTCCATTACATTCCCGTCTAAACGACAGTTATTGATTTATCTCTGTTAACAGGAGACAGGAGAATATGGCTGGTGGGAAGGATATGTGGACGGAAACCAGGGGCTATTCCCAGACAACTACGTGATCCCTTACCGAGAAGATACAGAGGTGAGATGCCTTTCTGACTGTTCACTATGAGATACTCAGGGATCAAACATGGGGCTGGATGAGCTCACCAAATTGTCTACTGACTGGAAATGTTGGCATATGGAACACTGAGACACACAGGCATAGAAATTCAGCTGCAAGCAACTCTCATCGATTGTTGTAAAAATCCATCTATCTCACTAATGTCCCTTAGAGAAGGAAATCTGCCATCCTTCCTCAGTCTGGCTTACATGTGACTCCAGACCCACAACGATGCGGTTGATTCTTAAGTGCCCTCTGAAATGTTCAGTTCAAGGGCAATTCAGGACGGGAAACAAATGCTGGCCTTGCCAGTGATGCCTGCGTCAAATGAAAAAATAAGGGAAAAGAAAGGTCTGGAATGCACTGTCTGAGAGTGTGGTGGAGGAAGGTTCAATCGAAGCTTTCAAAAAGGAACTGGACTGTTACCTGAAAAGGAAGAATATGCAGGGTTATGAGGAAAAGACGGGAGAACGGCACTTAGGGAATTGCTCATTCTGAGAATGTTACAGGCACGATGGGCTGAATGGCCTACTTGTGAGCTGTAACAGTTCTGTGGTTCTGAGGCACAGGGTATCCTGGCGCCTGAATGCTGAGGCCCAAGAAGTCAACAATATTGTACCTCAGGACTTGTCTTCATGAGGGGGTGAATGCAGAGAGTAATTAGAGACTCTGTGAAAAGGGAGGGGGATGGGTAGGATCTGGTAGGGGCAGAGGACTGGAGTCATATATAGGCTGGGGCAGGCAGGGAAGGCCGGTTCTATTTCTCTGAAGGACACTAATGGACCAGCTGGTTATTTGCAGCAACCCGGCAGCTTCTATAGCTGTGAATGTGTGTAGAGCTTAATATTTTTCATTCTCAAGATGTGGGTGTCCCTTGCAAGTCTGATGTTTATTACCCATCTCAAGTTGCCCTTATACAATTGATTTGCTTGCCCTCTGAAATGACCAGGTAGGAGCTAGCCGTGCTGACATGAATGGGTGCAGACTGAAATAGTCAAATAGCCCACTAGTTTCTGTCATGTCAGTGTTGCATTTTAGATCTCTTCCACCCTTCTTCCACGAGATTATTTTGGCAGTTGTGTTACAGACCATTCTCAAGGGCAAATCTCAACTCTCCAGATCTTTGAGAATACCTGTTCCAGCCTTAATGCCTAGGGAAGCATTCTGTAATGTGCCCAGAAGCCATTGGAATTTGTCCTTTATTGAGTGTCTCTCCATTCTCTGACAGTACTACGGGATCACCTCACATCCTTTTAAAAATTAAAGTATTAAGCAAATCTAAAAAGCAGACAATGGGCAGGATTTTCCTCTTATCGGGTGGGCACATACCCGACCCGAACGAGCATAAAATGACGCGTGATGACGTCAGGGGAGCACTCTGACCTCATCGCGCACTCACACAATATTTCAGTCAGCGGGCCTGTGTGTCAGAGCGCGCCTGCCATTAATTAAGAGGCCAGTTAAGGCCCTTGACAACCCAACAGACAGTGATTTAACATTGCCCGTGCAATTTCTCGCTCGTTGCACAGGCAAAACAGGCAGGCGGGCAGCCCACAATTAGCAAAACCTCATCTACGGGTGGGATAAAAGGGTCGGCAGCATTGCCAGTGTGAGTATTGAGGGGCTTTGGAGATAGTTTACAGCTTGTTGCTTCTCTGTTTGGGGCTTCATTCTTAGCATTTCTACGCGTCATTTCTGGACACATTGGTGTCTTCCAGGTCCCCTGAGGATTTGGGCCCTGTGGATTCTTCCAGATATCAGACAGCCATCCTTTACCCTGGTAATGGGGATTGTGGTCTCCACTGGAGGCACCTCCTCCTCTGAGGAAGAGAAAGACAGAAGGGAGAGGAGGCCAGGTGTCCCAGTGCAGCTTCCATGGGAGGTCCTGTGGGAGGAGAGGCGCAGGCACAAAGGGTACCAGCAAGTAGACCAAAGCAGGAGCAGTCGCAGAAGACACCACTATCCAGTCAGGGTTTACAGGCAGCGATGCAGCTACCTCAATATGTCCGACAAGCAATGCCGAAGGAGACTCCACCTCTCAAGGGAGACTGTGACCTCCATTTGCCAGGTGATTGGACTTGAGATCAGCGCCAACTGAGTGGGTGGACACCCCATGCCAGTGGCTCTGAAGGTCACTGTGGCCCTCAACTTCTATGCCTCTGGCTCTTTCCAGGGCTCAGTGGAGGATCTGTGTGGAGTGTCCCAATCAGCTGCTCACAGTTGTGTCAAACTGGTAACAGAAGCTCTGTTCAGGTGGGTAATGACATTTATTCATTACCATACGGACGAGGCCAGCCAGGCTGAGCGAGCCAGAGGCTTTGCAGCGATTGCTGGGTTCCCCTATGTCCAGACTGCCATCGACTGCACACATGTGGCCATCAAAGTGCCAATGGGTGAGCTGGGTACCTTCATCAACAGGAAGGGATTCCACTCCATGAACGTGCAGATAGTGTGTGATTCTGCAAGTCTGTGCAAGGTACCCAGGCAGCTCCTGTGATGCTTACATCCTGAGACACTCCCAGGTGCTGAGGCTTTTCAGTGCTCCAGCCCAGCTGGATGGATGACTGCTGGGTGACAAGAGCTATCCCTTGAAAAGGTGGCTCACCAAACATCTCCGCCACCCAAGAACAGAGGCAGAGCAGCGGTACAACAGGAGCCATGGTTCCACAAGGGCAGTGGTAGAGAACCATAGATCTTCTCAAGATGCACTTCCAATGCCTGGACCATTCAGGGGCGCACTGCAATACCCTGCAGAGCCGATGTCACTGATAGTGGTTGCGTGCTGCGCTCTCCACAACCTGGCACTGGCAAAGGGGGGGCCCACTGGAGGAAGAGGATCTTGACACAGCTGCACAGGCCACAGATGATGAGTCCAGTAGTGAGTCAGAAGAGGAGCACAGTCAGGAGAATGCTGAGAGTGTGGAAGCAGACCTCGGTAACCTCCAGGGAGACAGGGACACCAGGGATGCCTTGATTCAATGACCCTTTATCTAGGCTGCCAAATAAGAGCTACCACCTCATGCCAGGGCTGCTGCTTCCATCCTGGATCTCAGAAATGACCCTTTCTTTTGCCCTCAAGATATACTCAGGGCCTGTGCAATAAAGTTTCGAGCCCTCCCCCCCCACGTCCAGCATTATATACCAGTGTACCCTACACCTACAAAATAAATGAAGCATACTCAGGCCAATAGCACAAAAGTAAATGTAATATAATGTTGGTACTCACAGATCATTAACAGAACAATATCAGGTGTTGGTAGTTACACCATTGAAAAAAAACTGGGAGTACAAAAGATCACCCATGACCAGTCATCTTGTGCTTAAGGTGCTTTAAACTTACATTTGCGGGTACTACGTCTAGGTGCTCCCCCCTCATTGGCACCGGTATTGGAGACAGCCTGCTGACTCTACTGTCCTGTTGGCCTTGATGACCTTGGCGGTCGTCCTCTGGCCAGTGAAGCCTGTGCCGGCCCCATCTGGGAGGGAATGGCCAGTGCCACTCCTGGCATCTTCCCAGTTGCTGCAGCCTCACCGGATGCAACGGTCACTGGCAGAGGGGTGGAGGAGCTGCTGCCATCATCCAGAGCGCCCTGAGAGGAGCCCTCAGAGACGACAAGCAACTCATGCGCCAATGTCAGGTTGCTGTGGACCTCCCTGCTTGCCATTAATGGATGGGCACCTAGCTGGGATACTGGGTGCCTCATCCCTCTCACACATGGACACTGCCCACCTGAGGTCATTGCCTTGCAGGTCTGAGCGCAACCTGAGGAACCCCTGATTCTGTTCCTGGAACAGCCTCTCCATGAGAGTCACCACTCTCTCCATGGAGGAGGCATTGCACTCAGCCATGAAGGTCAACGCAGTGTTCATGCTCCGCAGGGACTCCTACACACCTGGTTACTGAACAGGCGTAAGTAAATAACCAAAGTGAAATACTGCTGATGCTGGAAGTCTGAAACATTCAGCAGATGTGGCAGCAGCTGTGGAGAAAGAGAGACAGATGTTTCAGGTCGATGACTTTCATCAGAACTGCTCATCAATGTTCAATTAAATTCTGTGTACGTAAACCCCTTTAAGTAGCTTATGCTTTTACTAATCTGACTCCAGTTTAAAGAAAAAGACTTATTTAGTTTCTTTGTGATTATCTTGTTATTATTGTAGAGCTCGCACTACCACGTTATACCAGCCATCAGATACAGGGGGTCAATCACTTTCCTAAAAGGCTGCCCACTGTACTGGTGGGTTTGTAAAATGCAATTATATAGTTACAATAGAAAACCAGTTATCTAACTCCTCAAGAGGAATAAACATAAATCAAATGCTAGATTAATTCTTTTGTGATTACTTTTAAACACATTGGAGGTGTTGGTTTACACCAGCAGCTGGTAACAGACTGAGCAAATTAGTAGCCGATTTTTCACCAGCCACTCACTCTTTCCCACTCAGTTGGAAAATACCTGCCAATCTTTAATTTCAAACCAAGTAAATGTCATAGTGAGGCTAGGGAATGAGTCTCACAAAAAGAGTTTCAACTCTCATGTTGTGAACTTCAGTGGAAAGAAAGATTAGATGTGCTGAAAAATGGGCTGACAACTCACTCCGACCCCATTTTACTGTGCTGGTCTAGACCACGTTCACAGTCCTTTTCTTGCTTGGTAATCTGTTCTGATTCACAGAAGCTAGCCAGTCATCTTTTCCTGTGCAGATTCCATTTAGTTTGCTCTTCCTCAACTTTAATTAATTGGGACAGCCCCAAGCACCCCATACACATTCTCACTGGCTGCTTTGGATTTTCATAACTCATCCCTCGGATTCATAAATAATTGTCTATCGTAACTGAACAAATCGCGCAGTCTGCATTTGTGCAGAGTAGTTTGGCTCTTCTCTCAAACTTACAAGTTCCATAAACCAGTTCAAACATGCTCACAGTGCATGTATCCAATTTGAGTGGGATGTGGGTGGATTTAAAGCACCAGCCAGCAATTCAGAATGAGAACAAGCAAAAGTGTTGCTGGCACTTGTGTGTTTAGGGAGGGTTCAGGCGTTGTGTCTGGAGGCCAGCATGCCAAGGCTAAGTAATGGATATGTGAAGCTGGATCAACTCTTCTAGATATCTATACAGAATAGATACTTCCCCAAAAGAAAAGACTTGCATTTATGTAACACCTTTTTATGACCATTGGATGCCCTAAAGCTCTTTACAGCTAATTAAACACTTTTAACAATGTGATAATGACTAGATGGTCTGTTTGTCTGATGTTGATTGAGGGATAAATATTAACCAGGATAATTTGCCCTCTGTTCTTCAGAATAGTGCTATGAGAACTTATGCATCACCTGAAAGGGCAGATGGAGCTAGGGTTGCCAACCCTCCAGGATTGGCCTGGAGTGTCCAGGAATTGAAGATCAATCTCCAGGACATTGCCGTGTACAACCCTGGATAAAAATCATCAGGACATTAAAAAGGATTGGTTATTTTGTCATTTTTTTGATCATTTCTCATTACCAGATATAAAACTATTGAAAATGGGGGAGAAAAGACTGTTTGACTCCCAGTCAAGCATCTTCCAATTGGCTATTGAGTCTTTTTGCTTTCCAATTGATGTAGGAAGACAGTTTGCTATGAGAATGGATGTGTTGGCTGACTAATGGCTGGAGCGTGGGGGCAAGTCATGTGATGAAACTCCAGGAATACATTTAATTACAGTTGGCAACCTTAGATGGAGCCTTGGTTTAATGTCATCCTAAAGATGGCACCCCTGACAGTGCAGCATTCCTTCAGCGCTACATTGAAGTTTCAGCCCAAACTGTTGTGCTCAAGTCCCGGAGTGGAATTTGTACAGGTAATTAATAATGTGAGTGGCATTCTTGGAAGGGTGGATTCTAAACGATCTGTGGAGGAATGGGGACTGGCTTGATGGAACTTAATGTCATGTTCTTATCCCACAATTTATTTTACCTCTCTGTGTTTTAAATTGCAGGTGAAAAGGGGGCTTCCTCCAAGAGTCAGGACAGATGTAGATGTCTGTAAGTAAAGCCTCCATATAACTGATCAACTGTTTAAACTCAGACAAGCCAGTCACATCAGAACAAACTCATCAGTAACAGAATTTATTGGCCAATGCTGACCTGTCACACGTGGGCCAGAATTCTTCGCTTGGCATGTGGGCGCACGCCTGACAGGCTCGAGCGTAAAGTGGCGCGTGATGGCGTCGGGCAAGCGTCCTGACATCATTGCACACTCACGCGATATTTCAGTCGGTGGGCGTGGGCAGGAGTTGGCAGTGCGCCCACCAGCAATTAACCAGTCTATTAAAGCCCTTAACCAATAAATTGAATACAATTTTTCATTGCTTGTCCAACTGTTCAGTTGGCAGATGGGCGAAAAGATCAGGTGGCCTTTGCATTTTTGGCAAAACCTCATCCACGGGCGGGGCAAGGTTTAAAACCAGTGATTAAGAAAAAACATGCCCCTGCTCATGTGACAGAGAAGGGACATGTTTTTGTTATTTTTCATTTCTTTATTTTGAGCGCTGAAGATCTTTAGCTCTCTGAGGCAGCTCTGTGCCTCGGGGAGATTTTACTGCCCGCAGCACTTATGCTCCTCCTGCCCCCGCCCCGGCAGCGCTTCACAATGGCTGGCTGTTGATTGGCCAGCCGGAGTGAAATCATGGTCGGAGCCCGATTGCGGGCAGCTGTTGGCTCCCCAACGGCTCCCGGGCCTGCCTGTCGCCTGACGAGGGCAAAATTCTTGAGAAGGAAAATTACAGAGGCAGTGTTCAAGTTAAAACCCCACAACCGATTCATCAGCAACCAAACCAGCTTGACATATCCACTCAGCATGTGACTTAATGCTGGGAATTGATGGAGTCCAAGAGTCCGACGAGGACATGATGCATTATAAACACGCCGGAGCAAAGCAATCCAAGAAAAGCTTAATTTTAATGTATAGGAGGAACTTGGTTGCTATTTAATGTGAGGAGTAAGACAGAGGATTGCAACATTTTCCAGCTGTTTGTATTCAAAATCTACAATACCATTGTCTGATTAGATACAATGTGGGATAGATACAAAATAAATCTCCCTTTGAAGTATCCCTTTAACCCCTTCCAAACCTGGTAAAACAGTGGTTAGGCATAAAAGTAAAACTGCCTCCACACTGTCCCTTCAAACCTTCCCAAGGCAGTTCCAGGACATTTTTGGTACAGAGTTAAACTCCCTCTATACTACCCCATCAAACACTTGTTGGGCAGATACTAGTATATTCCAATGTAGATAAATGGTGAAAGCTGAACCAACAGCTTCATAAGATCTGAAAGAGCTGATGACTGAAAAATGGTCCTGATTATCAGCCTACGACATGTCAAAGCTGATATTGCTGGGAGTTTCACAACTTAAGCTGTAGGTTGACCCTTTTGAATATGAGAGACAAGAGTCATTAAGTATATGAAAGGCTGAAGGGAGAAGATAAACGTCAAAGGTACAAAACTGTTGGGCTAGAATTTTCGGCCAAGAGAGCGGGGCCATTAAGGCCATTTAAAAACAAATTAAACTAATAAACTGAGTTGCCTGTCCAACCTTGGCGGGCAGACAAAGAGCCCAGGCGGCCTTCGCATTTTTCATGGAATCTCATCCACGGGCAGGATGAGGTTTCATGAAGTATTTATAAATTAAATAAAATTTTTTATAAAAATTCATTGACATATCCCAGCTCATGTGACACTGTCAAATGAGGGGACATGTCTTAAATTCTTTTCTTTTCTTCATTTAGATTTTTAAAACTTAAACTAATCTCCCCGAGGCAGATCTGTACCTCAGAGAGACTTCTGTACTCTTTAGCGCGCATGCCCCGACTCAGTGAGCACCCCAACCTCCGCCCTCCGCACCACCCCCCCACACCCCACCACCCACACAGGGAGCGTTCACCGCTGCCAGGCACGCGTCACGCTGGACAGGCCTTAATTGGCCCGCCCACGTAAAATGGTGGTGCAGACCGATCGGGGGCACCAATCGGGTCCACACCCGTCCCCGCCTGCCCCCACACAACTCCCCCCACGGGGGGGGAGAATTCTCCCCTTGGTGTATTTCTAGGAAAGTCTAAGAAAGATTCTACTATTGGAAAAAGTTGACTTTTTACATTATTAGCAAAACATTTTGGTTAAAGTTAGAAACATTATTCTCCACAATTCATCTTTAAATGTTGATCTTTAAAAAAAACCAGAACATCAAAGTGATATTTTGATTTCTAGCAGACCAACCAGATCATCAGTTACTCCAAATTGACCAAAACCTTCAGCCTCCTATGACCAACACTTAAATTCGCAGAGGTATTCACCTCACCCTCCACACGTGCTGCATCCCACCCACCTCGCTACCCTTTCACGGAGATGTTTGCCTCCCCTTCCCCTCCCAATTCAGGTGTCACACTTCAATCGCCCTTTCCCACAGGTCAGCGGGAATGATGAGCCCATCAGGTCTGTCCTTGTAGGAGGAGTGGCCTGGGAAACCAGATCAGATAATGGCCTGTGGCGCCCAGCCACATTGTGAGAACATTAAGTTGGTATTTCACCAGAAAACTGGAAACTGCTCCACCGATTACAGTTCCTTATGTTTTAGCTGATGGGAATGAAACATGGCAACATTCAGAACAGGAAGAAGCCATTTGGCCCTTTAAGCCTGGTCCGCCAATCAGTGAAGACAAGGCTGAAAGCTTCACTCCATTTTTGTGCCTCCATATCATTTGACCCCTTATCCAGGAGTCAGTAGCCTTTTTAACCAGAAAAGCTTTTTAAAACAAATTGGCTGAAAATAAAAACTATTGGGAGCTGCGAGGCAAAGATTCGGCATTTCTAAACCAATTAATTGACAAACTGCTGCATGACTCTGGTAGAATGCATAATTTTGCATATATAATAAGTAAAACACAGTGGGGAGGATCTTCCAGTCGGCGACCGGGGGTGGGAGGTGCGGGGCGTAAAATGACGCGGGATGACGTCGGATGGAACTCCCGATGTCACCCCGCCTCATTTCCATTTTCAGGTTGGCGAGGGCGCAGCCGAGTCAGCTGCGCACCTGCCGACCTGTCAACAGCCGATTGAGGCCACTTAAAAAGTAATTAACCTCATGAATGGACCTGCCCGTCCAATCTTAGGAAACCCTGGTAGGCTTCAGAAAAAGCATGAAACCTCATCCACGGGTGGGATGAAGTTTCATGAGGGTTTTTAAATATTTAATAACGGTTTCAGGGAAAGTGATGGACATGTCCCAACTGATGTGGCAGTGTCACATGAAGGGACAAGCCAGGGAAATGTTGATATCATTTGCTTACCATTTTTTAATTTGGCACCGATCTCCCTGAGACAGCACTTAGCCTCAGGGAGATGAGTGTGCTTTTTTGTGCACGTGCGCAAAAGGGCACACTCTCGGCTGAGGGAATCCCCCCCTCACCCACACAGGGAGCGCATAGCACTTCCTGGAAGATATCATGCTGGGCAGGCCTTAGTTGGCCCGCCCACATAAAATGGCGGCATGCCCCTGATTGGGGGGGTGCTGATCAGAGTGCCCACTCCTGCACTCCCCCCCCCCCACCCCCCACCCCACCCCCACCGCCCCCTCACCGATGGGGGGAAATTTATGACAGTGTCTCCTGCCAGCACAATATGGTCGTCTGCGCATGTTCACTGGTTCGTGCAGATATTACTCTGCTGTGCCCAAAACATGGGTTTTGTGGCAGGAAACATGTGCAGGTCTTAAAGTCTTAAGCTTTTCAATATTTTACAACCATAGATGATTGGCAGAAGAATAATTATATTTCCACGAACAATGTTTATAGCTGCATCAAAATGATGCAAAGGTTTATTTTCCTTTGACACTGAATGGATTTTAATCTAGCAGCAACAGATCTACGATGTCCTGTTCTGCTGCCAGTCTGATACAACGTGCTCCTGGCTGCATGAGTCTGTAAAACAGTAAACTTGGCAGAGAGACAGTAGAACTTGGCATATGCGGCATTGGCAGCAAATGCAGCCCAAAGAAAATACACACATTGAATGTATACATCAATAGGAGAAAAATTGAAATTAAATTAGTCCTAGCACTGAATTATTGTGCTTTTCATCTTTTTTTAACCATAATTTTGTGAGTAAAGTCATCCCTAAAACAAACTTTAATTTTAGATGCAGAAAATTAAGACAATGCTTTAGCTATTGATTCTTGTGATGACAAAAGCTCCCAATAACACATGCAGAATAATTTATCATCTCAGCTACATTGAAAACAATAATAGTCACAACCATAAACCTGTTCCTCAGGCCAAGGGCATCATCTCTAACCACGGTGTAACTATACTACTCAAACAGGGTTATTTAGAGCAAAATGATGTTTTTTGTTAATATAATAATTTTAAACTGTAAAGTGCTGCACAATGAATCACTTTTTATCCCCACGATAAAACACAGCTTTTATTTTCCTTGACTTACATTTTTTTTAGGATTTTCTCATGTTAATATGATCCAACTAGGAAAGGTTGGGTGCTGCAGAGGAGATGTCAAAGAGCTGCATGTGGCTCTGGAGCCACAGGTTGTGGACTCCTGCCCTTGGCCAATCAAAATCTGCCAATCTCAGCCTTGAAAGCTCCAATTGTCCCCTAGCATCGACAGCCTTTATGGGGGAAGAGTTCCAGATTTCCACTAGCATGTGTGTGAAAAAGTGCTTCCGGTTTTCTCTCCTGAATAGCCTAGCTCTAATTTTAGGATTGGGTCCCTTGTCCTTGGTCCCCCATAAGAGGGAAGTTTCTCCCCACCAACCTTATCAAACCTTTAAACATAGTTAAATCCCTTGATCAGATCGCCCACCCTTTCCCCTGTATCAAGGGAATACAAGCCAAGTCTTTGAAACATTTGCCAGGTAGAATTTTAAGTCGTGTTCTCTAAATTATTTGTCCAGTTACCATTTCCTCTTTCTACCCCACCATGCCCTCCATCTACATCACCATACACTCCATCCGCACCAACGTACACTCCATCTACATCACCGTACACTCCATCTACATCACCGTACACTCCATCCGCACCAACGTACACTCCATCTACATCACCACACACTCCATCTACATCACCGTACACTCCATCTACATCACCGTACACTCCATCTACATCACCGTACACTCCATCTACATCACCGTACACTCCATCTACATCACCGTACACTCCATCCGCACCAACGTACACTCCATCTACATCACCACACACTCCATCTACATCACCGTACACTCCATCTACATCATCGTACACTCCATCTACATCACCGTACACTCCATCTACACCACCGTACACTCCATCTACATCACCGTACACTCCATCTACATCACCGTACACTCCATCTACATCACCGTACACTCCATCCGCACCAACGTACACTCCATCTACATCACCACACACTCCATCTACATCACCGTACACTCCATCTACATCACCGTACACTCCATCTACATCACTGTACACTCCATCCGCACCAACGTACACTCCATCTACATCACCGTACACTCCATCTACATCACCGTACACTCCATCTACATCACCGTACACTCCATTTACATCACCGTACACTCCATCTACATCACCACACACTCCATCTACATCACCGTACACTCCATCTACATCACCGTACACTCCATCTACATCACCGTACACTCCATCTACATCACCGTACACTCCATCCGCACCAACGTACACTCCATCTACATCACCGTACACTCCATCTACATCACCGTACACTCCATCTACATCACCGTACACTCCATCCGCACCAACGTACACTCCATCTACATCACCACACGCTCCATCTACATCACCGTACACTCCATCTACATCACCGTACACTCCATCTACATCACCGTACACTCCATCTACATCACCACACACTCCATCTACATCACCGCACACTCCATCTACATCACCGTACACTCCATCTACATCACCGTACACTCCATCTACATCACCGTACACTCCATCTACATCACCGTACACTCCATCTACATCACCGCACACTCCATCTACATCACCGTACACTCCATCTACACCACCGTACACTCCATCTACATCACCACACACTCCATCTACATCACCACACACTCCATCTACATCACCGTACACTCCATCTACATCACCGTACACTCCATCTACATCACCGTACACTCCATCTACATCACCGTACACTCCATCTACATCACCGTACACTCCATCTACATCACCGTACACTCCATCCGCATCACCGTACACTCCATCCGCATCACCTTACACTCCATCCGCATCACCGTACACTCCATCCGCATCACCGTACACTCCATCCGCATCACCGTACACTCCATCTACATCACCGTACACTCCATCTACACCACCGTACACTCCATCGACATCACCGTACACTCCATCTACATCACCGTACACTCCATCCGCACCAACGTACACTCCATCCGCACCAACGTACACTCCATCTGCATCACCGTACACTCCATCTACATCACCGTACACTCCATCCGCATCACCGTACACTCCATCCGCATCACCGTACACTCCATCCGCACCACCGTACACTCCATCCGCACCACCGTACACTCCATCCGCATCACCGTACACTCCATCTACATCACCGTACACTCCATCTACACCACCGTACACTCCATCTACACCACCGTACACTCCATCTACATCACCGTACACTCCATCTCCATCACCGTACACTCCATCTCCATCACCGTACACTCCATCTACATCACCGTACACTCCATCCGCATCACCGTACACTCCATCCGCATCACCGTACACTCCATCCGCATCACCGTACACTCCATCCGCATCACCGTACACTCCATCTACATCACCGTACATTCCATCCGCACCAACGTACACTCCATCTACATCACCGTACACTCCATCTACATCACCGTACACTCCATCTACATCACCACACACTCCATCCACATCACCGTACACTCCATCTACATCACCGTACACTCCATCTACATCACCACCCACTCCATCTACATCACCACACACTCCATCTACATCA
The DNA here is from genome assembly GCF_017639515.1 of Carcharodon carcharias. Classification (NCBI taxonomy): domain Eukaryota; kingdom Metazoa; phylum Chordata; class Chondrichthyes; order Lamniformes; family Lamnidae; genus Carcharodon; species Carcharodon carcharias. The sequence continues at coordinate 51,721,360 of NC_054485.1, read as the reverse complement.
CCGTACACTCCATCTACATCACCGTACACTCCATCTACATCACCACACACTCCATCCGCACCAACGTACACTCCATCTACATCACCGTACACTCCATCTACATCACCACACACTCCATCTACATCACCGTACACTCCATCTACATCACCGTACACTCCATCTACATCACCGTACACTCCATCCGCACCACCGTACACTCCATCTACATCACCACACACTCCATCTGCACCACTGTACCGTATCCTCTATCTATCCCACCATACCCTCCGTTGACCCCATCGTACCCTCCTCCTACACAATTGTACCCTCCATGTACCCCACCATACCCTCCGTCTTCCGCACCGTACCCTCCATCTACATCACTGTATACTAACTGGCCCGCCCATGTAAAATAGCGGCGCACCCCCAATTGGGGGCGCCGATCGGAGGCACGCCTGCCCGCGTCCACTCCTGCACTTCCCCCCCGATGGGGGGACAATTCTTCCCCATATATAGTTTCCATATATACCATTTACCCTATGCTTTCTGATTCACTGTACAAGGTCCTCACATGCACTTTTCTGTAATTCAGAGGCATGTACATAGCCAATTCCCAGGTGCAATGTTGGTTTCCTCCTATAATTTGCTTCTTGCAATCACCACACAGTAAGCAGCTGCTATCTACAGCTCCTATCCTGTGTGCCTGTGACTGACATAACCCATTGTACAAGGAATCAGGTAGATTTTTAAGGCACTGTGCCACCGGGTGGCCTGTGGAACAGAATCGTGCCAAATTTCTCTTGCCAATCTATTTTTCCATCAGCTAATTCTGCCCACAAGCCGTTTCTTTTCTGTGTTGTGCTGGGGAAGGCTGCCACCTGCATTCAGCCAATCACTTTCTGTGTCACCAGCTGCATGATGCCACTGAGATCAGCACCCACAGTAGGAGCCAGGCACGCTGTGTATCAGTCACTCTGAAATTTCTCAAGGGGTGGTGATATACAGTGAAACACACAAACAACAAAGCCCAGTTGCAGAGTTCAGAAGGAAATAAGTTCCAACAGTGGCCCAACAGATGCAAGATCTTAAAATAAGGATGGACAATGGTACAATTTTAAACATGATGCAGGATAGAGGGATCTGGGTGGATGTACAAAATCTTTGAAGGTGACAGGACAAGTTGAGAAGGCTATTAAAAAAGCATACGGAGTCCTTTGCTTTATAACTAGAGGAACCAAAGCAAGACAGTTACCCAAAACCTTTATAAAACATTGTTTAGGGCTCAGCTGGAATATTGGGGTGAATTTTAATACCCAAAGGCAGGTTAAGTGACATTAAAATTTAAAAATCTGAGCACCAACGCAAAGCCGCCTAATTTCGGGTTTAATGGAGATGGAACAAGGGGTTGGGATGCCAAACTGCTCCCAGGAGATGTGTTGGCAATTTAAATACTTTATTGAGGCTGGCAGCCTCCCATTCAACATACGTTACAGGTTATACATGGGGCAGCCAAATTTCGCAGGCCTCGGGAAACTCGACAGCTGAAGCAAAACAAGAACCATTTCAGGAAGAAGGTAATCACTTTTACAGCACTGCTTGGGGGTCAGTAGAAAGATCCCCAGGGCTGGGAATTGAACACCTTCTCTGGGTTGGGCAATTGATCCCCTCCCCGGGGTCAAGAATCTGACCCCCACCAGGATTAGATGCCTAACTCATATTGAAACTGAACCCCAAATTAGCTTGATGTGAGGACTGTTTAGTTTGTAGGTGGTGCAGATCACAGAGGACTTGAGCCAATGAATGGGCCTTAGGCATGGTGTCATGGAACCCTGACACCCAAAACACTGGGGGCATTCAGCTTGGCATCATCAGTGCCTGAAACGGTTTGACCTGCTTCTGACTGACGTGGTATGGCACTGTGCGAACACGAAACTGCTGTTTTATAGCACTCTGCTGAGTTTCTACAGGAATCGTGTGGGTTACGTGGCCTCAGGAAACTGCATTAAACCACACGACATGTGACTCAACCTGGGGCTGTCAGCCAGACCGTGGTAGTCTGCAGTTTGCAAGGACGCAGAGCTGCTTTGCAGTGAGATGCTCCAAGGGCTTTTTGACTATTGCATTATGTCAGAGTTTGCATTGAATGTGAGCGTAGGCGTGGAGTTAGCGGCAGGGAAGTAAAAACTTGATTTTGAAAGAGGAACTTGTAGATTCCAAGGAAACTGTATTTCTCTCTTCTGCACATGTTTCTGAAACATTAAGGAGCTCGGAAAGTTCTAATCTGTCATAGAGGATTTGGATACAATTTAACTTAAGATATGTGTAGCTATGGCACCTAAAGTTGTGGTAGGTAGTTTATGCCACATTCAAAGCAGTTTCTGACTATACTGCATTTTCACACCTTTTTCTCATCTGTACATGAAACATGACTTATTTGGAAGTTGGACTCCTCTTTGAGGTTCTATTTTATTTTAGCTTCTAAACCTGACACTATGGCAACAGCAAAGACCCCGGAGCAGTTCATTCGGAAAGTTGACCACAAAGGTAAATGTAGAAAATATTGTTAACTTTTAAGTGTGAGCGAAAAGGGCAGGTGGCTCAAAACGGCCTCACTCATTCTTAACGTTTTGCCTTTAGTGCTGTCTAATGTTCTGACAGTGCAGGCACCTTTATCAAAAAAGTCTTAAGTTGAAAGAGCATCTTATAAATGTCGCTGTTCTCAACGTAAGAGGCAAAAGCCTTGACATGTCGCTGAGTGAATGTTAGTGCATGGGCACTGGTGGATTCATATACATTGCTCTGCCAACTATTTTAACTGAAGGGCTAATCAGTTCATTACTAAAAAGCAGGCAAAGGAATTGAATACCAACTGGGGCAAATCTTTGTTTTGTGCAATAGTAAAACAAGTGATAGTGGGCGGGATTTTCCAGTCCCACCCGCCACGGGAATCATCGCGGGCGAGACGGCAAATTGGATGGACCACCAAAAGGTCTGTTGGCTACGGACGGGAATTTCAGGTCCCATGGCGGGTGGGAGCGGAAAATCCTGCCCAGTGAGCTGGCAGCCTATTCTAAAACGAAGCCACCAGTAACAGAAATTGGGGCAGATTTAAAACAGGTTTTACACTATCGTATAAAGTCAAGGTCTATGCTATTAGGTGCTCACACACTAGGATTTGCAAGGTTATTGATAGCTAATACTGCACCCCCCTGCCAAATGTGGATTGTGTGCATCTTGCTCCAAAGAAATTCACATCAGTGTGGGGCATCACTGTCCTTCATAGGTTTGCTGAGCCACCAGTGATCAATGGATCCTGTCTCCTCTGTGAACAGTATAGCCAGCTCTGTTATTCAGCCAAGGCTCTGCTGCTATGGGTGGGTTGCAGCTCATCCAATCACAGTGTAAAGATGCTGGAACCCACATGGGCCCAAACGAAAACAAATTGTATTTATATAGCGCCTTTAACATAATAAAATGTCCAAAGGCACATGACTCATGTCATCAAATGAAAATTCAATACTGAACCACATAAGAGATGCTGGATAGAAGGAGAGATAACCAAAAGCTTGGTCAAATAGATAAGTTTTAAGGAGTGTCTTAAAGGAGGAGAAAGAGATAGAAAGGCAGAGGTTAAGGTAGGGAATTCTAGAACTTATGGCCAATAGGCACCAGAAAACACAGTCACCAATGGTGGAACAATTAAGATCAGGGATGCTCAAGAGGCCAGAATTGGTGGAGCACAAAAATCTCAGGGTGTTGTAAGGCTGGAGGAACTTACAGAGATAGGGAGGGGCAAGGCTTCAGAGAGCTTTGAAAACAAGGATGAGAATGTTAAAATCGAGACTTTATTCAACTACCAGTAAATGTAGATTGACCAGCACAGGGGAGATGGTTGAGAGGAATTTCATGTGAGTCAGGACTTAGGCAGCAGAGTTTTGGATGACCTCAAGCTTAGGGAAGATAGGTAGGGAGATCAGCCTGTAGTGCAGTAAAATAGTCAAGTCTAGAGGTAGCAAAGGCATGGATGAGGATTTCAGCAGCAGATGAGCTGAGGCAACAGCGGAGTTAAACGATGTTGCAAAGGTAGAAATAGGCAGTCACAGTGACTGTGTGGACCTGTGTGCTTTTTTGGAAACAAAGACATCAAAGCTTCATTAAGGGGAAAGATGTCATCACTTTTCAACCGCGGTCTCCATAAAGACCAGGATATCAATGTGGTCATCCACAATAGAATAAGTTCATGGGCGGTGAGAGCTAACTCAATGGCAGGGTCTAGAGAGCCAGAATTGGGAACAAAGAGAGAAAGAGACAGGGAGGAGGTGAGAAGACGTTTTTTTCTTATTTCCTTTATGTGATGTGGGTATCACTGAGAAGGCCAGCATTTGTTGGCTTGTTAGACCATTTCATAGGGCAGTTAAGAGTCAATCACATTGCTGTGGGTTTGGAGTCACATGTATGCCAGACCAGGTAAGGATGGCAGATTTCCTTCCCTAAAGGGCATTAGTGAACCAGGTGGGTTTTTACAGCAATCAATGTTAGTTTCATGGTCACCATTATTGAGACTAGTTTTCAATTCTACTATGGTAGGATTTGAACCCATGCCCCCAGAGAATTAGCCTGGGCCTCTGGACAGTGATATTACCGCAATGCCACCGTCACCCAGGTGAAGGTGACTTATTGTCTTTTTCTCTCTATGCGCTTTACATGCACAGGAGTTTGCACTGAGACGCAAAATGGCTATAGATTACAAAACAGGAATGAGTTGTTCCCTTTTATGAATGCTACAGAAATGTAAGCTCTTGTTGTTGAAATTACTTCCATTGCACTTTGTGCCTCACAGAGTCTGTGCTAACTGCAATGGGCAACAGTTTATACTTCAGTTTAGTGATGCTAAGAGAGGAATGTTGGCTTCTACAGCTGCCTGTTCACAGTTACATCCCCTGATTGTGGTTACAACACAAATAACAGTAACAATTAACTCACAGTGTGATATTTCTATTAACTATTATAATAACGAAACGCCGAGTGTAAGGTGCAACGCTTACTGCTGTGGCCTCACTGGTGTGTGTTAACAAGGTATGAAAACATTAGCAAGACGAATGTGTGAATGGCAGAAGGCTGAGATTAATGGACGGGTTAACAAGCTGAAGGCAATGTGTAGTGGGCAGAGGGCAGTGCGAGTGTAGCAGACAGCAAGAAGAGGGTAGCGGGCAGAGGACAAAGGGTAGCAGGTATCAGCATTTTCATCTGAGGAGACTTGTTTTTGCAATCATTAGTCTAAACTTTAAAGTTCAGTTTGGCCTGTCAGCAGATATTAGTTTGTTATAGAAGCCTGCAGCATGAGGAGGAAATTCTCAAACAAACAACACACTGGCACGAAACCAGAAACACTGCATCATGTGTGGGCAAACTCAAGTTCTGTTAGTGGATGTGTGAACCAGTAGGTTAAAAATTCCCCAAGAAACCCTTTTCTACACCAACAATAAAGGCCAAGCGGCCTTTAGATTTTTGAGGAAACCTCATCCACGGGTGGGATGAGGTTTCCGATGTTAATTAAAAATAAAATAAAAATGTTTAAATCTTATTTCTAACATATCCCTGCTCATATGGCAGAGTCATTCAGAGACATGTTTTCCTTAATTTTACTATCTTTATTTGTAAAGTTAAAAATCTTTAGCCACCTGAGGCAGTCTTGTGCCTTCAGGGGGCTTTCTGTGAGCACACCCGCACGCATGCGCTGACTTCCGTGCTTGCCCTCCTCCCCCCTCCAACCCAGGCAGCGCTGAATGTTTCAGCGTGCGATTCACACTTGCTTGGCCACCTATTGGCCAGCGGCTGCTCCCAGTCCTGCCCACCGCACTCACCCAACAAGGGGAAAATCCTCCCCCTTGTGCCCTCACCAAGGTCACCAATCCTCCATGATTGTTCCGGAGGTGTCACAACTTGAGGATTAATCTGCTGTGAGCATCCCTGGGAGAAAACTCATTGGGAAATGAAAATAATTATTGGCATTTTGCACTTTATATTGATTACGAAAATATTGGAAATATGGAAAAGTCAGGATCCATCTAGTCAGGTAACAAAGACTCAATTCACTTTCCAATTGATAGTACACCATAAGGATGGACATGTTGGATGATCATTGGTGGGAGGTTAAATCTCTGTGTTTTAATCTTTTTCTCTCACTTTCATCTGTAACTGTTCCTACCTCTCACGTTGCATCTATGTCTGTCTGATGTTCACTCTCTCACTCTTTTTCTATGCTCTTACCTTTCTGTTTCTTCCCTCTCTCACCTACTGTCTCCTCTCTCTTGCAGATGAGAAGAATGAGCCCAAGAGCGAATGGTCAGAACCTGCAGTCAAACCCAACATGCTGCCTCCCAGAAAGGTGCCACCTCCTGTAAAAGTGAAGCCAGCGTTGGGTAACCTGCCGAATAAGTAAGTGGGACAATGTGATGTTTTATAGTCAGGGTAGCACTGTCTGCACCATCTCCATTTCCATTACTGCTTCATCTGTAGTACTGCATGTTATCTATCTGTGTTAAAGTAGTGTCATCTCTGTGAAATAGACAATGCCCCTTGAAAAATATGAAAAATATAGTGGATGATTGGTCATTGTTAAATATAATGACCTGAGAAATTCCTATTCTCATTCTAAAAGGTATACACCAGGGCATCATAATTGGAGGTCTGGGATAAAATAAGCCTTTATATTTGGGACGATAAGACCATAAGACATAGGAGCAGAAGCAGGCCATTCAGCCCATCAAGTCTGCTCTGCCATTCAATGAGATCATGGCTGATCTGATAATCCTCAACTCCACTTTCCTGCCTTTTCCCCATAACCCTTGATTCTGTTACTGATTAAAAATCGGTCTATCTCAGTCTTGAATATAATTAATGACCCAGCCTCTACAGCCCTCTGCGGTAAAGAATTCCACAGATTGATTACCCTCTGAGAGAAGAAATTCCTCCTTAGCTCTGTGTTAAATGGGTGCCCCCTTATGAGCTTATGCCCTCTGGTCCTAGACTCTCCCACAAGGGGAAACAACCTCTCAGCATCTACCCTGTCAAACACCCTAAGAATCTTATATATTTCAATAAGGCGTCTCTCATTCTTCCAAACTTCAAGAGTACAGGCCCAACCTACTCAACCTCTCCTCATAAGAAAATCCCTCCATACCCAGGATCAACCTCGTGAACCTTCTCTGGACTGCCTCCAATGCCAATATATCTTTCCTTAGATAAGAGGACCAAAACTGTTCACAGTATTCTAAGTGTGGTCTAACTAGTGCCTTGTATAGTTTTAGCAAGACTCCCCTATTTTTATACTCCATTCCCTTTGAAATAAAGGCCAATATTCCATTTGCCTTCCCTATTACCTGCTGAACTTGTATGTTAGCTTTTTGGGATTCATGCACAAGGACCCCCAAATCCCTCTGTGCTGCAGCCTTCTGCAGTCTTTCTCCATTTAAATAATATTCAGCCCCTCTATTCTTCTTGCCAAAGCGCATAACCTCACATTTTCCCACATTATATTCCATCTGCCAAGTTTTTGCCCATTCACTTAACCTGTATATATCCCTCTGTAGACTCATTATGTCATCCTCACCACTTGCCTTCCCATCTATTTTTATGTCATCTGCAAACCCTGGTGATAGTATATTCACTTCCCTCATCTAAGCCATTAATATATATCGTAAATAATTGAGGCCTCAGCACTGATCCCTGTGGCACTCCATTAGTTACAGGTTGCCATCTTGAAAATGTCCCCCTTATCCCAACTCTCTGTCTTCTATTAGTTAGCTAATCCTCTATCCATGCTAATATATCCCCAACACCATGGGCTTTTATCTTATTAAGTAGCCTTAAGTGTGGTACCTTATCAAACGCCTTTTGGAAATCCAAATATATTACATGTACTGGCTCCCCTTTATCTATCCTGCTTGTTACCTCCTCAAAGAATTCTAATAAATTTTTTAGGCATGACTTCCCCTTCATGAAGCCATGCTGACTCTGCTTGATTAGATTATGTATTTCTAAATGCTCTGCTATTACATTCTTTATAATAGACTCCAACATTTTCCCAATGACAGCTGTTAAGTTAACTGGCCTATAGTTACCTATTTTTTTTGTCTCCCTCCCTTTTTGAATAAGGGTGTTACATTAGCCATTTTCCAATCCTCTGGAACATTTCCAGAATCAAAGGATTCTTGGAAGATTACTATCAGTGCATCCACTATCTCTGTAGCTACTTCCTTTAATATCCTGGGATGCAACTCATCAGGTCCAGTGAATTTATTGGCCTTTATCCCCATTAGTTTCCCTAGTACTTCTTCTCTAGTGATAGTTATTGGTATTTATTTCCTCCCCGCCTTTTGCCCCTTGATTATTTCATATTTTTGGAATGCTATTAGTATCTTCTACTGTAAAGACAGAAGCAGAGTATTTATTGAATTGTTCTGCCATTTCCTGGTTCTCCATTATTATTTCCCCAGCCTCGTTCTCTAAAGGGGCCTATGTTCACTTTGGCCTCTCTCTCTCTTTTTATAAGTTTAAATAAGCTCTTACTGTCCATTTTTATATTACTTGCTAGTTTACCCCAGCCCAGCTATCTTTATAGAACTTATTTACATATTTTTTTAACCTTTCTTGCCCACAATCTTGGATTTCACAAAGTAGCCCTTTCATCAGCATGACTAGTTTCCTTATTGCCCGGATTACTTTGGCAGCACTGCCACTTGCATCACTTCCTCTACCAGTGTGGGCCTGGTCAGTAATTTGGCACCTCTATTTGTGGTCATTTACATCCAATGTTTCTGTCGGCACGTTGGATTGCTGCCTTTCACTTGAGATCCAAGTTGATGGTGTTGTGTCTAAAATGAAGTATAGGATTCATAGAGACCGAAGGCTAAAGCCAAGAATCTGTGAGCCAAGCCCCTCCAAGAGGAGAAGGCAGACGAGCAGAGGAGGGGAAAACCAACCAGCAACAATCACCTATTCGTAGTCAAGGACAATAATTTCAAAGCTTCAGGCCTCTCGTTAGGTAGATTACTTGGTGCCATTTTTGGTAAATTGCTTCAACCCTTAATCACACATGGCTTCAGGCGCCAGCAAACTCTACAAGGACCAGGTAAATTGTACAGTGACCTTACAAACATACATCAGAATATGTGTTACTGGAAAGTGCTGTCCAGGAGCTACTCATTTTTCAGCTGAATAAGTTTGGGGTGATGATTCTTTATTCTTCTCAAGGTAAGACATATACATCTTGTCTACTCACCAAACTCTGTTGGAGAAATAGAAGAAGGAACTAACTCTGAACTTATTTATTCATCTTTTGTTTTGTTCTTATTGTTCTTCCTCAGCCAGCTGGTCATTCACCCCATGCAGCACTCACAGGGAAGTAGTCCACCTAAAGCACCCATCAATTGTCAATAAGGAATTGGCGGGCATGCTGACAAATCACTGTGGCAGTACTTACAGTGGAGGAAGTGGTCAGCATGCCAGACATGCAAGGAAACTTGTATTGAATTACGGTCAAGGGCTCACCCAAACTAGTGTAAGCAAATAACAGTAATGCTGAAAATAATGACATTAAAGAGTGATAAACTCCCAGGACCAGATGATTTCTGTCTGAGGCATTTAGAGGAAATAGGTGAGAACGTTGCATATGCCCTAATATGCTCTGCCAAACTTCTCTCATTTCAGGAACAGTCAGTTTAACATCTGTTGTTGGAAAATTACTCAAGTCCACATTTAAAAATAGGTGACCAAACATCTTGAAATTTTTCAGCTGATCAGACAGCCAAAGTGAATTTGTAAATGGTAGATCATATCTGACAAATGTCTGGCCACGAAACTATCATCTATTGTCATAAAAACCCATTTGGTTCACTAACGTCCTTTAGGGAAAGAAATCTACCATCCTTATCTGGTCTGGCCTACATGTGACTCCAGACCCATAGCAACGTGGTTGACTCTTAACTGCCGTCTGAAATGGCCTAGCAAGCCACTCAGTTCAAGGGTAATTAGTGATGGGCAATAAAATTCTGGCCTTGCCAGCAAGGCCCACATCCTGTGGAAGAGTAAGGAAAAAAAAACTGATTTGCATTTTTTGAGAACATGGTGCAAGTAATGGACAGGGGAATGTTTATGGATTTTATTTATATGGACTTTCAGAAGGCATCTGATAAAATTCCTCATAAGAGATTGTTTAACTAAAATTAAAGGCTTCCAAAAGGGATTTGATAAGGTGCCACTTAAAAGGTTACTACTCGATATAAGACCTCATGCTGTTGGGCGTGATACATTAGCATGGATAGAGGATTGCCTAACCAACAGGAAACAGCATCAGGATAGGGACATTTTCAGGTTAGCAAACTGCAACTAGTACAGTGTCACAGGAGTCAGTGCTGGGGGCTCAACTATTTACAATCTATAATGTCTTGGATGAAGGGACCGGCTGAATTGTGTCCAAATTTGCTGACAATATAAAAATAGGTAGGAAAGCAAGTTAGGTTAGGTGAGTGAGCAAAAATTTGGTAGATGAGTATAATGTGGAAAAATGTCCAAATGGGTAGGAAGAATAGAAACACAGAATATTACTTAAATGGAGGGAGACTGCAGAATGCTGCGTTACAGAGGGATCTGGGTCAGGAATCACAAAAAATTAACATATAGGTACAGAAAGCCATTAGGAAGGCTAACGGAATATTGGTATCTACTCTAAGAGTGATGGGAAATAAAAGTAGGGAAGTCTTGCTACAATAGTACAGGACATTGGTGAGAGCACATCTAAGGTACTGTGTACAGTTTTGGTCTCCTTACTTAAAGATGGATTAAACTTGCATTGGAAACAGTTGAGAGAAAGCTCATTAGGCTGATTCCTGGAATGAAGGGGTTGTCCTATGAGGAAAGGTTGAGCAGGTTGGGCCTATACCCATTGGAGTTTAGAAGAATGGGAGGTGATCATATTGAAACATATAAGATTCTGAGGGGGCTTGACATGGTAGATGCTGAGAGGATGTTTCCCCTTGTGGTAAAATCTAGAACAAGGGGGCACATTTTCAGAATAAGGGATCTCAGATTTAAGACTGAGATGAGGGGGATTTTTTTTTTCTCTCAGAGACTCATTAGTATTTGGAATTCTCTTCCACAGGGAGCAGTGGAGGCTGCATCATTGAATTTATTCAAGGCTGGGTTAGATGGATTTTTGATCAATCAGGGAGTTATTAGGGACAAGAGGAAACTGGAGTTAAGGCTACAACCAGATCAGCCATGATCTTACTGAATGGCAGAACAGGCTTGAAGAACCGATTGGTCTACTCCTGCTCCCATTTCTCAAAGCTCATGGATTTGAAGACACTGCTTTAACCTGGTTCGGAAATTGGTTGAGTGGCAGGAGACAGAGAGTAGGGATAATGGCAGGAGCTTTAATTGGCCAGAAGGTGACTAGTGATGTTCAAAAGGACATGTGTTATGACCTCAACTATTCACTGTATTTAGTAATGACTTAGATGACAACATAGGAAGCCACAAATCTAAATTTGCTGACAACAGAAAGATTTTTTTTCACTAGTGCTGAGGGATGAACTCAGAGATCTTCAAGGCTATGAAGAGTTAGGATACTTGACAGTTGATTTCCTCCATTGGTTTGTGAGGTGGTAATGAGGGGGCACCAATTTTAAAATAATCAGAAAAAGAATTAAGTGAGAGCTTAGAAAAATAAACCTTTCCACAGACGGTTTTACCTTCCCTCAAGACAGGTGAGAAAGCCTCCTCCTGATCAATCATGTCGCACACGCTGTGACCATAGAGAGAATCCACTGTCCCTCTCCAACCCTGGCTAAACCAGTTGTGTGAAACTCATTCCTCGGTTGATTGTGAAGGCACCAGTCCTTTGCTGTGGTTATGAAAGAGGCCTATTTAAGTCTTTAACAAGACTATGAGGACCTGGCTGAATGGAAACTGCAAGCATTTACTCTAAGTATGGAGACATGTCAACCGAGAGAATTTGCAGTCTTCCCATTCTTGATCAATGATATCAGCTGAAAAGTGTACTTGTGCGCATATTATGTGAGAACAGGATAACTTTTGTCTCCCCTCATTATTGTCCAATGTGTCATTAACACCTGTTGTCAAGGTATCAATAGAACATTTGGTTGTGGCGGGGAGGTACCATAAGGTGTCCAGCACCAGGAAACACCCAACTCAGTAAAGCCAAGACTGGCCATCAGTAAAACCTGGTGAAAAATTGGTCTCCATTTGACTTGCAGCCGACCGCGTGAGATCCGTCCATTAGGGCCATTGGTGTCAGCATGGATTTCATATAATGTCAAAGCAGCATTAGGACAAGGAAGAGAAAATCAGACAGAGGGATGTTTAAAATAAGGGGCAGATTTACATAATTATGCTTTGCTTTTGCTTTTTTTTAAAAAAAGCACAGGCAGTTAAATGTTGAAGAGACGATGTTTACAAATGTTTTCTTTACAGAGCTAGTGGAGAGCAAGCTGTCCCTCCTCAGGAGCAGTGTAAACCAGCCATAGACTTGACCAGTGATTCAGGTAAGAGTAACAATGGCAGGGTGATGTTTCAAATAACTGGATCTGCAGCACAGGGTGGATCCATAGCTCTGAGCAGTGTAAAACTCCTACAATCAACCAAACTGTCCTCTCAAACACCACGGTAAGCACGGCCCCAGGATTGTTTGATGGAAAAAGGGAGCTTTACTCTGTATCTGACCTATATTGCATTGTGCTGTCTTGTGATGTCTTATATAGACATGGTGGTGGTCCAATCTGATGCTGTGACCTTATGTACTTCAAATCAGATAGCAGTACTGAGCTGGTATCTGCAGTATGAAGAGACTATTTGTTTTGTGGTTTGACTTCTAATACCTTGGCCAAGTTGTCTTTGCACACTTTGGGCCACCACTATAATTTTTATGTCTTGGCTAAATGAGTTCATTGGCCAATTGAACTCTAACTGCACACCTTCCCATGTTCTCCTCAATTGCTGCTTGCAATCAATAATGGGGAGAGACTGATATAAAAATAAATAGTGATGGTTTATTGAGACATAGGGCAGAGCACCAGATTATACATGCTCACTCGGAAACCCCCAGAACTAAACTTACGATTCCCAGTTGCCCGCGCTGTGCAGTGATTCGTCAGTGCTATCACATTATCAGTACACTTGCATTCTCTTAAAGGGACAGTGTACCTCACTTTACCACAATTCTGGAAGGGGAACTCTCCTTATTCAAAAATTTCTGACTTCACAATTGCAACAATTGCATTCTTGCAAACTCCAATTTATTCTCTCTCCATAATATAACTGGTAGAATATTGTGCATAGTAATGACTGATGAACTCATTTACCAAAGACATAAAAGTGGCAACGAGGATAAAAACATTGTAAGACACTAGAATGTGAGTCCACAAGAGTCCCACTGTACTTCCATTGTAATTACTTCTTTTCCCATGTCATGCAAAAGACTAGGCCCGGAGTTTTCTGGCCCTGTAGGTGTCAGGCATCATGGCAGGCGGGGGTGGTAGGAAACACAACAAAGCCAGCAAAGGCCAAAAATCAGTTTCACACTGTCCATTCCACCCATCAATGGCAGGCTACATTTCCTGTCACCACACACTGGGAGCCCAATTTCAATACTTTAGCATTTCATTATAAGCCCTGCTTGCCAGAATCATCCCCTCACACTGGATCATCCAGCCACATCAGCATTTCACAATTGTACATAAGCAACATGCACCTGGTGAGCTGCACTTCGCTCGGGACTTTGAGGTTTGTGTGCCTACCTTGCTTCGGGCAGCACTCATAGACATCAGCTCCAGGTTTTGCAGGCAGCACCACATCACTTTTAGGGGGGCTCACGGGCACGTCTCTACCTACCAGATCAGTCATAAGGTGGGGGTGGCTTGGGGAAGGGGGATAAGTGGCCTCAGGCAAGGGAAGAGGCTGCAGGGCAAGGGCTGCACTGGGGAAGTGGGGTATCACAGGGTGCGTATGTGGGGGCACATGTTGATCAATGCAAGTGATCTCAAGATGGTGAGGGCTGAGGAGGCAGGCTCCAGGGCAGATGAAGCCAATTGGAGATGCGAGGGTGTGTGTGAGAGAGTGAGTGGCGATGTCCCTTGAGCTGGCAGTGAGTGAGATGCCAGTGAATGTGTGATGGCCTTGAGAGTGTATGAGTTTAGAGTGAAATGATAGTTGCCTTACCCTGGCGGCATGGATGAGACCATTCATCTGTTTTCTGCACTGGATGGCCAACCTCTTGTGTGCAGCATTGGCACTGACCACCTCTGCCACCGGAGTGGTGAGACTGATGGGCCTCCTGCGGCCATAGCTGGGGTAGAGCACATTGCCCCGAGTCTTCACGGCATCCAGAAGATGTCCTAGAGATGCATCACTAAATCAGGGGGCTGAACTCTTCCTGTCTTTTGGGGCCATGTCTTCAGCGGAGCAGCCCTGAGCTGCAAGCATTGAGAAGTGTGCACGCAGCTGCAATTTAAATATGGCGTCCTGCATGAGGAAGCGGTGAGGTAACGGCGTTGCAGGCAAATCAGAGGCTGCCCGCCACCGAGATAGTAAATTTGCTGTGGCTGCATAATTAATGAGGTGGGTATGGGATGATACAGCACAAAAGCCCATCATTGTGGTCGTTGGGTAAAATGATTCTGTTCCTGCCCGCTACCACACTTTGTGTAAATCTGGGATGGTTCCACCCGAGCTGTCAGGTTTCACAGAAAAACAAATTTAAATTGGAATGTGACCCCCAAATACTGATTCAAATCCTGAAATCCAATGCGGTAAAAAAATAATTTAATTTATTGGGCAGAATTTTTGCCTCCAAGTTGAGGCAGGAGTCAGGGTGCAAAATGCTGCACTTAGTATTTTTTTCAGAAGAGAAACAATTTTCTTCTGCCTTCCTAACCCTGCACCATTTTCATGTGGCACTTTTATGGGTCCGGAAGGCCTGGGCCTGAATTTGTACCTCATTGGGTGGTCGTGCGCCTGACCCGAATGAGCGTTAAATGACACTAGGTGAGGTCGGGCAAGCATCCCAACATCATCGCGTACTCGCGCGATATTTCAATTGGTGGGCACGCAAGAGTTGGCAGCACGCCCGCCAACAATTAAAAGGCCCATTAAGGCCATTAACGATGTAATTGAATTTAATTTCTCGCTGCCCGTCCAACCTCACGTTCGGCGGGCAGGTGAAAAGACCAGGCGGCCTTTGCATTTTTTACGAAACCTCTTCCATGGGCAGGATGAGGTTTCGATCAGTCATTAAAAATGTTTTTTTAAATTTCAAACTAATTTCTAACATGTCCCTGCTCATGTGACAGAGTCACATGTATTTTAACACCTTAAAATTCTTTTTTTTATATATACATCTTCATCTCCTCGAGGCAGCTCTGTGCCTCAAGGAGCTTTTCCAGCGCACACGCACACACATGGGCGAACTTGTGCCCTTGAGCTCTCCCCCCACCACCCCCACCACACTGGCAGAGCTGAGCGCTGCAGCATGTGTTTCACGCTGGGCGGGCCTTAATTGGCTCACCAGCATGAAATCGTGATCCGGACCGATTGCGGGCGGCAGGCGGCTTCCCAAACGCTCCTGCCCACCCCTGCCGAGCCCTCCTAATGAGGGCAAAATTCTGTCCCTGGTGTGCAAAATGCACACGCACCTCTTCCAAAGTCAGAGTCTCCATTGTTTTCGTGGTTGGCTGTCCCTCGATTCATGGATGACGCCTAATCTGGGTTGCAGGTTTCTGCAGTGGGTCTTCATGTGAGTGAGCAAGTTGATTCTCGACCTGCAGGTCTTTGGGCACATGGGGGAAGGTGGTAGCAGGATCCAGAATGCAGGATTTGCTTCCTTTTCTTTCTTTCTCTGACACCGCTCTCCCTCATCATCAAGACGTTGTGGCTGGAAGCATGATGCAGCTTCAAGGACAATTTGTCACCATTCTGCATGCTTGGTAGCAAACTCTTCCTGTCATTAATGTCAATGCTAACCAAACTCAGTAAATGGCGAGGCTCTATGGATTGCGCTCCAAAGTTTGGATGTCCGAGACACTTCATCACAAACCATTGTGCAGGCACAGGAAAATTGTATTTCCTCCCACACAGCACGATGGAGCGAGGTTTTGGGAAACTCTAGAAAATGTCACCTAAAGAGGTCCTGATCAGTGTTCGAAGCCTGATGAGAAGTCAGGAACATTCTGAGGTAAGTATAAAATGTTTTGACCCTTTCAAATGTCACTATTCGATGCTGTACTGTAATGTGGATGTATGCTTTAATGTAATGTTCATCGTAGGGCCCTGAGCAGCAAAGCTGACCCTTATATTGACCAGCGATGTGCAAATGTTGTCATTCATTACTCTACTTTTCCAATTGTCAAAAGTGACCTTATGCATTCAAAAATGTAAAAACAATATGTCTTGTCTGCCTCTGCTATCATGTTTTGTACTGTAATTTAAACAGCTCTTGCTATTAAAAGTACTAAAAAAAAAAATCTGCTTTTGAAAGTTGAAAAAAATCTGAGTCCCTGCTCCCTTCCATTGATTGACAGGTACCCTGCTTTGAAATAGAAGATAGAACACCATTTTTTCCATCAGTTTCAGGCAATGTAGCTGGAATCTTTTCTTCTGACAGGTGTAGCCATTATGAATGCTTGGCTCTATTTCAAAATTGGCTTCAGTAGATGGTCTATTGATTGATAGTTTAAGAGGCTGTAATAAAATAATATGCCTTTTATGTGGTTTCTTTTTTGCTTACAAACATAATAGGCATTTTAAGGATTACATTTTTTTACATTGGAGTAGGGATTTTTTCAGTATCAATGATAGTGTGTTTAAATTCAACATTTTATTAGAATTTTAGAGGTTTAATTCACCCCCCCCCCCCATTGATTTTCAAATAATTCCCATTCCTATTGTAGGCTCCTGAGGATTGTACATACTGGGCAGTGGGTGAGTGGCCGTGGAGGATAAATGGGGGCATAGAGGTGGCATAGGGGACCTGAGGGGACATGGGTTGGCAAGGGATTGGCAGCATGGCGTGGGGGGGACTGAAGTGACATGGGCGATCTGAGGGGACTTCGAGTGAGGGATCTGGTTTAGGGGGCCTTTAAACAATGTTGGGAGCAGGGTTGCTGTGTTGGAGATCTGAGGTTGTCCTTCTAACTGGCCTGCCTCTGCAACCACCCTCCTCATGCCCTCCATCACAGCTTGCAAAATGCACTGCAAACCTGTGTGAAAATACAGAAGTCCAGGCAAAGTCACACATGGGTCAGGTATGCATCTCGGGAGGTGCAAAAGTGCACAGCTCAGGTTTTCCACAACCCACATGAAAATCCAACCTATTCAGTCACCTTGAAGCAGTGATCTTGATCATAGACATTTATTCAGAGTTGTTTCTCACTCGTGCCTTTCCTCCTGGTTTTCAGTTATTCACAAGGATGTGTCAGCTTCTCTGAGGCCTGAGGGATCAGACATTGCTCAGTGGGGAAGAGTCTCAGTTATGGAGGGAACTTTCCTCCCCATTGGGGGGAGTTGTGCAGGGGCGGCTGCAGACTGGCGCAGACCTGATCTGCGCCCCCGATCAGATCCCCGCCGCCATTTTACATGGGCAATTAAGGCCCACCCAGCATGACGTGCACCTGGAAGTGCTGCGTGCTCCCTGTGCAGGCAGTGGGGGGAGGGGTGGGAGTTCCTTGAGTTGGGAGTGAGCGCTTTCGCGTGCATGCAGAAATCTCCCTGAGGCATTAGTTTAAAGTTTCTAAAGTTTACTAAAGGAGAAAAAAATCTTTTAGACCATGTCCTCTCCTGTGAAACTGTCACATGAGCTGGGACACGTGTATTAATTTTATTTAAAATTTTTTCCAAGATTTCAAAAACATTCATGAAACCTTATCCCACCAGTGGATGAAGTTCCATGAAAAATGCGAAAGCCGCCTGGGCTCTTCGTCTGCCCGCCAACCTTAAGGTTGGATGGGCAGCTTTCTCAATAGGGTTAATTGGTTAATTAATGGCCTTAATATGCCTTTGAAAGTTTGACGCGCATGCAGCCAAGTCAGCTGTGCGGCCGCCGAACTGAAAATCTAAATGGCGCGCGGTGATGTCGGGACACACGATACCATGCCTCGGCGAGTGGGCCCTGCCCCCGCTCGCTGAGCCGAAAATTCTCCCCCATGAATCAGAAGATTCAAAGACCCACTCCATAAAATTTGAGCACATAATCCAGGCTGACACGCCTGTGCAGTACGGTACTGAGGGAGTGCTGCACTGTCAGAGATGCTGTCTTTTGGATGAAGCATTAAAATAAGGCCCTGCTCTTCCTCTCAGGCAGATGCAGAAGATCTCATGGCACTATTTTGAAGAGAAGCGGGGGATTTCTTCCCAGTGCTCTGGCCTATATTTACCCCTCAACCAACATTACTCAAACAAATGGCCCAGTCATTATCATATTGTTGTTTATGGGAGCTTACTGGACACAAATTGGCTGCTGCACCTCTTACATTACAATAGTGACTACACTTCAAAAGTATTTTAATGACTATAAAGTGCTTTAAAACCACCTGAGGTTGGGAAAGGTGCTTTATAAATGCAAGTTTTTTCTTGTCAAATTGGAATGTGTAGTGTTTGCAGCAAACAGTACTCCTAGATTGGCATTCAAATGTATGCAATGATAATTAGTAAGAATAAGAACGGCCAGCAAATAGGAATCAACTTTTATACTCAGCATGTCTCAAACCTGGGCTTCATCTAGACCATAAGAACATAAGACATAGGAGCAGAAATTAGGCCATTCGGCCCATCGAGTCTGCTCTGCCATTCAATCATGGCTGATAAGTTTCTCAACCCCATTCTCCCGCCTTCTCCCCGTAACCTTTGATCCCCTTACCAATCAAGAACCTATCTATCTCGGTCTTGAATACACTCAATGACCTGGCCTCCACAGCCTTCTGTAGCAATGAATTCCATAGATTCACCAGTCTCTGGCTAAAGAAGTTTCTCCTCATCTCTGTTCTAAAAGGTCTCCCCTTTACTCTGAGGTGGTGCCCTCGGGTCCTAGTCTCTCCTACTAATGGAAACATCTTCCCCATGTCCACTCTATCCAGGCCTTTCAGTATTCTGTAAGTTTCAATCAGATCCCCCCTCATCCTTCTAAACTCCATCGAGTATAGACCCAGAGTCCTCAAACGTTCCTCATATGTTAAGCCTTTCATTCCTGGGATCATTCTCATGAACCTCCTCTGGACCCTCTCGAGGGCCAGCACATCCTTCCTGAGATACAGGGCCCAAAATTGCTCACAATATTCTAAATGTGGTCTGACCAGTGCCTTATAAAGCCTCAGCAGCACATCCCTGCTTTTATATTCCAGTCATCTCGAAATAAATGCCAACATTGCATTTGCCTTCCTAACTACCGACTCAACTTGCAAGTTAACCTTAAGAAAATCCTGGACTAGGACTCCCAAGTCCCTTTGCGCTCCAGATTTCTGAATTCTCTCCCCATTTAGAAAATTGTCTATGTCTCCATTCCTCCTACCAAAGTGCATGACCTCACACTTCCAAAACCACTTCTCTGTATTGCTGTAAACTTATCATCAATAATCATGTGCTGAATATGGCCCAGAGGTAACATTCATACTGAGTCAGCAGGTGGTCAGTTTAGGACTCACTCCAGAGGGTGAGCAGCAAATCTATGCTGACGCTTTAATGCACACTGAAGGATCGCTGCACTGTCAGAGGTGTCATCTTTTAGCTGAGGTATTAAACCAAGGCCCTATCTGTTCGAAGAAGAACAGATGAAGACCCACCACCAACCCCCCCACCCCGCCCCACCGCAGTTCCCCAACCCCACCAACCCAGCCAACACCATCCCTCAACCAACACCATCAAAAACAGGCTAATTAGTTATTTATGTCATTTGCTGTTTGTGGGATTTTGGTGTTTCCCACATTACAGCAGCGACAACATTTCTAAATTAGTTGTAAAGCTCTTTTAAACAATCCCGTGGATGTGAAAGGTGCAATATAATTGCGGGTTGTCTCTTTCTTGTTCAATCACTCGTGTTGAAATCTATCGGGGTGGGGGGGGCGTCAGGATAGTTAAGAATACGAGCATTCAAGTTGTGATAGCTTCTTCTAACTCCCTTGAGACTTGTATAACCCAATGCTAGATTAAAAAATAGGGAAAGGAATTATGTGAAAAAAATCGCTTGATGCCCATTGCCTGTCAGACCCTGACAGCCAGCAGGTAGACAAGATTGCTAGTCCTTCATTCGAGGTTGAATTGGACCGAGTCCCAGAGTAAAGAGATAAATGAGGAGCAGAGCTAAAAGCAATTTATACGCTGCACATTTTCAAAACCAAATTTCTGGAACATATTTTAAATTCCTCCTAATTTTTGTAACCTCCTCCAGCCCTACAACATCCAAAATCTCTGTGCTTTTCCAATTCTGGCTATTTGTACATCCTTGATTTTGAATGCTGCACCAATGGGAATCATACCTTCAGCTGCCTTGGTCTTAAACTCTGGAAGTTCCTCCCTAAACCTCTCTGCCTCTTTCTTCTTCTTTAAGATACTCCTTGGAACTTACCTATTTGACCAAACTTTTGGTCACTTGCCCTAGATCTCTTTTTGTGACTCGGTGTTATATTCTGGCTGCTGAATCAGTATGTAAATGCAAGCTGCTGGTGTTGAGTGAATTTGACAGAAAAACTTGCATTTATATAGTGCCTTTCAATTCAGCAAGATTCCCAAATTACTTTACATTCAATGAAGTGCTTATTCAAGTGTAGTCACTGTTCTATTGCAGAAGGCCTGTTGGTGAAGGATACAACTGGAACCAATCTTTATACATATTTATTTACAGAATAACATATTACATATACCTCTTAACCGAACAACTACAGTTTAGTCTGTGTCTATTTATAGGGGGCAAAGTGAGTGCCCAGTTAATGCTTACCACCTGCCTACAATTAACATACAATTAACTGCCACTGTTATAATGTGGACAGCCAGTTTGTTCACAGCAAGCTCCCACAAAAAGCAATGTGATAATAACCAGATAATCTGCTTGATTTGGTTGAGGGATAAAGATTGACCAGGACATCCAGGAAAACCTCCCGCTTCTTCTTCAAAATAGCACTTGTGAGAATTTTTACATGCACTGAGACAGCAGACAGACCTTCAGTTTAATGTCTCATCCAAAAGATGGCACCTCCACCAGGGCGATACTCCGTCAGTAGTGCACTGAAGTGTCTTCTTAGAATTTTAGATCCAAAGAACGTATTTCTATAGATGGCAGTTGTAATTAATGCTGTTTCTAAGGCATTATATCTGAAATATTTGGTTAAGTCCCTTACGCAGCAGCTGACATGGAAATCACGTGACCTTTTAGGCACGTATTTCTTAAAGGCACTGTGCATAAAATTACCGCCAGTTAATGGCTAATATTCAATTGACTGCAAAACTGGGATGAATTAAAACCCATTATCCTACCTCCGGAAACTCAGAGTTAAAAATATTTTGTGTTTGTTTCCCCCCCCTTAGACTCGGTCACCTTTGACACACTCACTGGATCAACAGAGAGGCTGAAGCACCCAACAACAGACAGGCCCAAACCCAAGGGACGCAGGCCACCCTCTCAGTTTGTTGCTTCACCTGCCGTGAGTCTCCCATTTGCACCTTGGCTCTGAGCAGCTCCCATCGCTTGCATGAGGGGAGATCACAAATGTCAAAGCAAATTTTAAGAGAAAAAACATTAAGAACTTGGTCTGAAAGGGAAAGGTAGCTCAAAACATTGGGACCTCAACGGATACGTTAATCTCCTTCAGTTTTTGCCTGGTGTCAGTAGATCTCCTATGGCATTGTTCATGATGAAGTGCCAATGGTGGCACAAGATACAAGGGAACTTGCGGCCACAGTTCTGCCCAGCCTCTGTTTACATAGGGAATTTCTATTATAACTGATTGCAAGGGGATTAGAGTACAAGAATAAGAAAATCTTGCTACAATTGTACAGGGCTTTGGTCAGATCACAACTGGAGTACTGTGCATAGTATTGGTCTCCATATCTAAGGAAGGATATACTTGCCTTGGAGGTAGTACAGGGAAGATTCGGTAGATTGGTTACTGGGATGCAAAGCTGAGCGATTTGGGGCTAAAGTGTCTGGAGTTTAGAAGATTGAGAGATGATCTCATTGAAACATAGAAAATTCTGAAGGTGCTTTATATGGTAAACACTGGTGGACTGTTTCCCCTAACTGGGGAATCTAAAACATGGGGATGTTTCAGGATAAGGAGTTGATCATTTAGGACTAAGATGAGAATTTTTTTCTCTCAAAGTGTTGTGAAACTTTGGAATTCTCCACTCAAAGATCAATGCTCCATCATTGAATATATTTAAGGTTTGATTAGACATGTTTTTGGTCTTTCAAGGAATTGAGGTTTGTTGGGAGCAGGCAGAAGATGAGCCATAATATTGCTGAAAAGAGGAACAGTTTGCCAGGGCTTTTCATCTTGCACTCAGCGGGACAAACCCATGAATGCCAAATTTCAAAAATCACAATTATATTACAGGACAAAAAGGTGCTGATTGGTTGCTAAGTCAACTCTGATTGGCTGAGGTGTTGCTATGGAGAAATCAATTGGAGCTTTCCCAAGGTTGCAGATAATTCAAAAAAGGTGCAAGGCTTGAACATATTGCTTTTGTTTGCAGATAATGGGTCCCTGCACATGAATGTATGTTGTTTCTAGCAAGCGTAAACATGAGCCATGTTATGAGCTTAACTGATTACCTTAAATTGGTTGTTAGTGTAGCTATTGGTGCACTCAGGATAGTTCAGCAAGTGCTGCCCAATTACAGAATCGTATCTAACAGCAGACATTTTGTTTTGGGTTTTGCAAGCACGGGTTGGTTGAGTACGGTCTACACTCTGCCTATTACGAACAGTCAGCAGTGGCTCCTAGGCAACACCTTGGCCAATCAGAGTCAACTTGTGAACCAATCAGCACCCTTTTCTCCTGTAGTATAAATTGTTGTGATCTTGCAAATTTGACATTCTTGCATTTGTCCTAATGAGTGCAAGACAAAAAGCTTCGGCAACATGTCTTCCGTTTCATCAGCCATGATCTTATTGAATAGCAGAGCAGGCTCAACCAGCTGTATGGTCTACTCCTGCTCCTAGTTCTTATGTGGTGTTAAATGTTGACATCAAAAGCATGACCTAAAATCTTTGACAACAGGAAGTGAAGTTTGTGAACAGGAAATATGCAACTGCAAAGATCTTTTAAATATATCTTACAATATATTGATTTGGTTGGGTTTTTCCTCTCAAAATTACTTTATTTCTTCAGTCCTCTGAGCAGGGTTCGAATCCCAGTAGGTACCCCTCTTAGCTGACTCGAGCAAATGTCCCACAGCTGATAGACCTTGGATGGGCAACCAGAGAAACTAAGAGCGGCAGGTCTCCTGAAGGTCAAAGGTGATCTGGAGGTGACCGGCAAGTGCTGCTGGCCAGAAGTCTGAGTAATATTAGTATTTATTTAGCGAATGTGAATCCCTGAAGCCAACCAATAGCCTCCCCATTGTTTGTGCCTCTCCACAAGTACATAAGGGGTTTGTACTGAGGCCGCAGTGGTGGGAGTTGGCTGCAGAGGGACCCTGGCCTTTTCTGAACCTTTTTAACAAAGGCCACTGTCACGCCCGTGGCAGTTCAAAGCCTGCCATTTGACAGATGGGGTTTGTCACAAGGAACTTGTTCATGACTTCCCCTGTTCCACATTCCTTGATCCAAGGAATGTTTGCTGTTAGAACTTGTTTAGGAAGGGTTCTCCATATGGGGTACTGAAATGGAAGGCGGGCAGTAGGTGGTTGAACATGGAGCGGTAAGTGAAGTGCAGCACGGCTGGTTTCAGCCAGCTTGTGTGTTTTCAGCGTACGTGTGGGGCAGTGCTGTTTACGAGGACAGGGAGCCAGGTGGGGTGGGGGGGTTGGGGGCATGGTTTTAGAGGGATTTAATTTGAACACCATGTGCTGGCTTTATGAGCTAACGTTGAACTTATGAGAGCAAGAGATTTTTAAAAATTTGCCTATTTGTTCACTTCCTCATTCTCTATTAGTTTTTTTCCCCTTAAATTTTCCTCCCTAGGGGGGCTGGTGGACTTTGTTGGAGTTCCTGAGGCACCTTATGGGAAGTGAGAATGGGAGTGTATGGCTGCAATTTGCATTCAAGTAAATCCCCTCCCCGCAGTGGTGCAGGAAGGCAGTAAGAATTTAATCTGGGAGAGAACATCACAGGAGGAGTCAGCATCTACTGCCTTTGTGCATCTGGTGGCAAAGCTATAACTGGCAGAAGCCTTGGCATTAGACACCCTGGCACAACATGGCACTGACTACAAATAGTCTCTGAGGCAATCACAGCATTTTACAAAGCAGAAAGAGGCCATTTGGCCCATTGTGCCCGTGCCAGGTCTTTGAAAGAACTATCCATTTAATTCCCCGTAGTCCCGAGAATTTTATATATTATTTATGAAATTCCCATTCGATATTTTGTCCAGCACTGTTACAGGTAGTGCATTCCAGATTGTGACAACTCACTGCATAAAAGAATCCTTTTCATTTTCACACCCGCTTCTTTAGATAATTATTTTGAGCCCATGTCCTCCATGACCCTCCTGTCAGTGGAAAGACTTATGTTCCTTTATTTTATCAGAATATTTCACAATGTTAAATATCTCTAGTGAATCTCACTTTAATGTTCTCTGCTCCAAGGTAAATGATTCCAGTTTCTCTCAGGTCTTTATGTGAATGGAGCCCCCTCCTCCCCCACAACGCCTCACCCCTGGAATCTCTCCTGTAAATCTCCTCTGCTTTACCTTTGCTTTCATTCTCATTGTGGGTACATGCAGCAGATTTCAATCTCTCTTTTTCTTAAACTGCCTACAGCAGGATGTCAAGAGGTCACCACGCCCAACAGCAACAGTGAAGCTAACTGCTCTAACCACCCAGCTGTCTGAGCCGCCCCCATGGAAAAAGCTCCACTCGACTGCTGTCAAACCAGGCACAGTCTTGCCTAATTCATCAAACAAACTACAGAGAGAGGCGGAGAGGGAGGACAAGGCCACATCACTTGTGGAGCTGAGAGCAGATGTGCGAAGTCTGCAGCTAAACTTGGATCTACTGAAGAATCTGCATTTGTAAGTATCCTTCAATTCAGAAACTGCTCCCACTCTTTATAATATCTGAGAGCAGACAAACCATTATCATCAAACTGGGGACAGGAGAGAGCAGGGCTATCACACTGGGGACAAGAGAGAGCAGGATTATAACACTAGGGATAGGAGAGAGCAGGATTATCACACTGAAGACAGGAGAGAGCAGGATTATCACACTGGGGGCAGGAAGGAGCAGATATATCACAATGGGGATAGGAGAGAGCAGGATTATCACACTGGGGACAGGAGAGAGCAGTATCATCAATCGGGGGACTGGAGAGAGCAGGGTTATCACACGGGTACAGAAGAGAGCAGGATTATAACACTAGGGATAGGAGAGAGCAGGATTATCACACTGAAGACAGGAGAAAGCAGGATTATCACACTGGTGACAAAAGAGAGCAGGATTATAACACTGGGGACAGGAGAGCGCAGGATTATCACACTGGGGACAGGAAAGAGCAGGATTATCACACTGGGGACTGGAGAGAGCAGGATTATCACACTGGAGACAGGAGAGAGCAGTATCATCAATTGGGAGACAGGAGAGATCAGGATCATCACAATGGGGATAGGAGAGAGGAGGATTATCACATCGGGAACAGAAGAGAGCAGGATTATAACACTAGGGATAGGAGACAGCAGGACTATCACACTGGGGACAGGAGAGAGCAGGATTATCACACTAGGGAAAGAAGAGAGCAGGGTTATAACACTGGGGACAGGAAAGAACAGGATTATCTCAATGAGGACAGGAGAGAGCAGGACTATTACAATGGGGACAGGAGAGAGCAGGATTATCACAATGAGGACAGGAGAGAGCAGGATTATCACACTGGGGACAGGAGAGAGCAGCATTAACACACTGAGGATAGAAGAGAGCAGGATTATCACACTGAGGAAAGGAGAGAGCAGGATTATCACATTAGGGACAGGATAGAGCAATGTTATCACACTGAGGACACGAGAGAGCAGGGTTATGACGTGGGGACAGGAGAGAGCAGAATTATCACAATGTGGCTAGGAGAGAGCAGGATTATCACACTGGGGACCGGGGAAGCAGGATTATCAGACTGCGGACAGGAGAGAGCAACGTTAACACACTGAGGATAGAAGAGAGCAGGATTATCACACTGGGGACAGGAGAGAGCGGAATATCACACTGGGGACAGGAGAGAGCAGGATCATCACACTGGGGACAGGAGAGAGCAGGGTTATCACACTGGGGACAGGAGAGAGCAGGGTTATCACACTGGGGACAGGAGAGAGCAGAATTATCACGTGGGGACAGGAGAGAGCAGAATTTTCAAAACGTGGCTAGGAGAGAGCAGGATTTTCACACTGGGGACTGGAGACAGCACATCATCAACCAGGGGACAGAAGAGAGCAGGATTATCACACTGGGGACAGGAGAGAGGAGGATATCACACTGGGGACAGGAGAGAGCAGGATTATCACACTGGGGACAGGAGAGAGCAGAATATCACGCTTGGGACAGGAGAGAGCAGGGTTATCACACAGAAGACAGGAGAGAGCAGGATTATCACACTGGGGACAGGAGAGAGCAGGATATCATACTGGGGACCGGGGAGAGCAGGATTGTCACACTGCGGACAGGAGAGAGCAACGTTAACACACTGAGGATAGAAGAGAGCAGGATTATCACACTGGGGACAGGAGAGAGCAGGGTTATCACACTGAAGGAAGGAAAGAGCAGGATTATTACACTGGGGACAGGAGAGAGCAGGATTATCACACTGGGGATAGGAAAGAGCAGCATCATCAACCAGGGGACAGGAAAGAGCAGAATTATCACACTGAGGATAGGAGAGATCAGGAATATCACACTGGGGACAGGAGAGAGCAGGATATCACACTGGGGACAGGAGAGAGCAGGATATCACAATGGGGACAGGAGAGAGCAGGATATCACACTGGGGACAGGAGAGAGCAGGATATCACAATGGGGAAAGGAGAGAGCAGGATTATCACATTGAGGACAGGAAAGAGCAGGATTATCACACTGGGGACAGGAGAGAGCAGGATATCACAATGGGGAGAGGAGAGAGCAGGATTATCACATTGAGGACAGGAAAGAGCAGGATTATCACACTGGGGACAGGAGAGAGCAGGATTATCACACTGGA
Organism: Carcharodon carcharias; assembly: GCF_017639515.1. Taxonomy (NCBI): domain Eukaryota; kingdom Metazoa; phylum Chordata; class Chondrichthyes; order Lamniformes; family Lamnidae; genus Carcharodon; species Carcharodon carcharias. The sequence continues at coordinate 51,693,984 of NC_054485.1, read as the reverse complement.
GACAGGAGAGAGCAGGATTATCACACTGGGGACTGGAGAGAGCAGCATTAACACACTGAGGATAGAAGAGAGCAGGATTATCACACTGGGGACAGGAGAGAGCAGAATATCACACTGGGGACAGGAGAGAGTAGGATCATCACACTGGGGACAGGAGAAAGCAGGATTATCACAATGGGGACAGGAGAGAGCAGGATATCACACTGGGGAAAGGAGAGAGCAAGATAATCAAACTGGGGACAGGATAGAGCAGTGTTATCACACTGAGGACACGAGAGAGCAGGATTATCACACTGGGGACCGGAGAGAGCAGCATTATCACGTGAGGACCGGAGAGAGCAGAATTATCACGTGGGTACAGGAGAGAGCAGAATTATCACAACGTGGCTAGGAGAGAGCAGGATTATCACACTGGGGATCGGAGACAGCAGCATAATCAACTAGGGGACAGAAGAGAGCAGGATTATCACACTGGGGACCGGAGAGAGCAGGATATCACACTGGGGACCGGGGAGAGCAGGATTATCACACTGCGGACAGGAGAGAGCAACGTTAACACACTGAAGATAGAAGAGAGCCGGATTATCAAACTGGGGACAGTAGAGAGCGGAATATCACACTGGGGACAGGAGAGAGCAGGATCATCACACTGGGGACAGGAGAGAGCAGGGTTATCAGACTGGGGACAGGAGAGAGCATGATTATCACACTGAAGACAGGAGAGAGCAGGATTATCACACTAGGGACCGGAGAGAGCAGGATTATCACACTGGGGACAGGAGAGTGCAGAATATCACACTGGAGACAGGAGAGAGCAGGATTATCACACTGGGGACTGGAGAGAGCAGCATTAACACACTGAGGATAGAAGAGAACAGGATTATCACACTGGGGACAGGAGAGAGCAGAATATCTCACTGGGGACAGGAGAGAGCAGGATCATCACACTGGGGACAGGAGAAAGCAGGATTATCACACTGTGGACAGGAGAGAGCAGCATTAACACACTGGGGACAGAAGAGAGCAGGATTATCACACTGAGTACAGGAGAGAGCAGGATTATCTCACTGGGGACAGGAGAGAGCAGAATATCACACTGGGGACAGGAGAGAGAAGGGTTATCACACTGAACACAGGAGCGAGCAGGATTATCACACTGGGGATAGGAGAGAGCTGAATATCACACTGGGGACAGGAGAGAGCAGGGTTATCACACTGGGGACAGGAGAGAGCAGGATTATCACGTGAGGACAGGAGAGAGCAGGATTATCACACTGAGGACAGGAGAGAGCAGAATTTTCACGTGGGGACTGGAGAGAGCAGAATTTTCACAACGTGGCTAGGAGAGAGCAGGATTTTCACACTAGCGACCGGAGACAGCACATCATCAGCCAGGGGTCAGAAGAGAGCAGGATTATCACAATGGGGACAGAAGAGAGGAGGATATCACACTGGGGACAGGAGAGAGCAGGGTTATCACACTGGGGACAGGAGAGAGCAGAATTATCACGTGGGGACAGGAGAGAGCAGAATTTTCAAAACGTGGCTAGGAGAGAGCAGGATTTTCACACTGGGGACTGGAGACAGCACATCATCAACCAGGGGACAGAAGAGAGCAGGATTATCACACTGGGGACAGGAGAGAGGAGGATATCACACTGGGGACAGGAGAGAGCAGGATTATCACACTGGGGACAGGAGAGAGCAGGGTTATCACACTGAGGACAGGAGAGAGCAGGATTATCACACTGGGGACAGGAGAGAGCAGGATATCACACTGGGAACCGGGGAGAGCAGGATTATCACACTGCGGACAGGAGAGAGCAACGTTAACACACTGAGGATAGAAGAGAGCAGGATTATCACACTGGGGACAGGAGGGAGAGGAATATCACACTGGGGACAGGAGAGAGCAGGATCACCACACTGGGGACGGGATAGAGCAGTGTTATCACACTGAGGACACGAGAGAGCAGGATTATCACACTGGGGACAGGAGAGAGCAGAATTATCACGTGGGGACAGGAGAGAGCAGAATTTTCAAAACGTGGCTAGGAGAGAGCAGGATTTTCACACTGGGGACTGGAGACAGCACATCATCAACCAGGGGACAGAAGAGAGCAGGATTATCACACTGGGGACAGGAGAGAGGAGGATATCACACTGGGGACAGGAGAGAGCAGGATTATCACACTGGGGACAGGAGAGAGCAGAATATCACGCTTGGGACAGGAGAGAGCAGGGTTATCACACAGAAGACAGGAGAGAGCAGGATTATCACACTGGGGACAGGAGAGAGCAGGATATCATACTGGGGACCGGGGAGAGCAGGATTGTCACACTGCGGACAGGAGAGAGCAACGTTAACACACTGAGGATAGAAGAGAGCAGGATTATCACACTGGGGACAGGAGAGAGCAGGGTTATCACACTGAAGGAAGGAAAGAGCAGGATTATTACACTGGGGACAGGAGAGAGCAGGATTATCACACTGGGGATAGGAAAGAGCAGCATCATCAACCAGGGGACAGGAAAGAGCAGAATTATCACACTGAGGATAGGAGAGATCAGGAATATCACACTGGGGACAGGAGAGAGCAGGATATCACACTGGGGACAGGAGAGAGCAGGATATCACAATGGGGACAGGAGAGAGCAGGATATCACACTGGGGACAGGAGAGAGCAGGATATCACAATGGGGAAAGGAGAGAGCAGGATTATCACATTGAGGACAGGAAAGAGCAGGATTATCACACTGGGGACAGGAGAGAGCAGGATATCACAATGGGGAGAGGAGAGAGCAGGATTATCACATTGAGGACAGGAAAGAGCAGGATTATCACACTGGGGACAGGAGAGAGCAGGATTATCACACTGGAGACAGGAGAGAGCAGGATTATCACACTGGGGACTGGAGAGAGCAGCATTAACACACTGAGGATAGAAGAGAGCAGGATTATCACACTGGGGACAGGAGAGAGCAGAATATCACACTGGGGACAGGAGAGAGTAGGATCATCACACTGGGGACAGGAGAAAGCAGGATTATCACAATGGGGACAGGAGAGAGCAGGATATCACACTGGGGAAAGGAGAGAGCAAGATAATCAAACTGGGGACAGGATAGAGCAGTGTTATCACACTGAGGACACGAGAGAGCAGGATTATCACACTGGGGACCGGAGAGAGCAGCATTATCACGTGAGGACCGGAGAGAGCAGAATTATCACGTGGGTACAGGAGAGAGCAGAATTATCACAACGTGGCTAGGAGAGAGCAGGATTATCACACTGGGGATCGGAGACAGCAGCATAATCAACTAGGGGACAGAAGAGAGCAGGATTATCACACTGGGGACCGGAGAGAGCAGGATATCACACTGGGGACCGGGGAGAGCAGGATTATCACACTGCGGACAGGAGAGAGCAACGTTAACACACTGAAGATAGAAGAGAGCCGGATTATCAAACTGGGGACAGTAGAGAGCGGAATATCACACTGGGGACAGGAGAGAGCAGGATCATCACATTGGGGACAGGAGAGAGCAGGGTTATCAGACTGGGGACAGGAGAGAGCATGATTATCACACTGAAGACAGGAGAGAGCAGGATTATCACACTAGGGACCGGAGAGAGCAGGATTATCACACTGGGGACAGGAGAGTGCAGAATATCACACTGGAGACAGGAGAGAGCAGGATTATCACACTGGGGACTGGAGAGAGCAGCATTAACACACTGAGGATAGAAGAGAACAGGATTATCACACTGGGGACAGGAGAGAGCAGAATATCTCACTGGGGACAGGAGAGAGCAGGATCATCACACTGGGGACAGGAGAAAGCAGGATTATCACACTGTGGACAGGAGAGAGCAGCATTAACACACTGGGGACAGAAGAGAGCAGGATTATCACACTGAGTACAGGAGAGAGCAGGATTATCTCACTGGGGACAGGAGAGAGCAGAATATCACACTGGGGACAGGAGAGAGAAGGGTTATCACACTGAACACAGGAGCGAGCAGGATTATCACACTGGGGATAGGAGAGAGCTGAATATCACACTGGGGACAGGAGAGAGAAGGGTTATCACACTGAACACAGGAGCGAGCAGGATTATCACACTGGGTACAGGAGAGAGCGGAATATCACACTGGGGACAGGAGAGATCAGGATCATCACACTGGGGACAGGAGAGATCAGGGTTATCACACTGGGGACTGGAGAGAGCAGGGTTATCACACTGGGGACAGGAGAGAGCAGGATTATCACGTGAGGACAGGAGAGAGCAGGATTATCACACTGAGGACAGGAGAGAGCAGAATTTTCACGTGGGGACTGGAGAGAGCAGAATTTTCACAACGTGGCTAGGAGAGAGCAGGATTTTCACACTAGCGACCGGAGACAGCACATCATCAGCCAGGGGTCAGAAGAGAGCAGGATTATCACAATGGGGACAGAAGAGAGGAGGATATCACACTGGGGACAGGAGAGAGCAGAATATCACACTGGGGACAGAAGAGAGCAGGGTTATCACACTGAGGACAGGAGAGAGCAGGATTATCACACTGGGGACAGGAGAGAGCAGGATATCACACTGGGAACCGGGGAGAGCAGGATTATCACACTGCGGACAGGAGAGAGCAACGTTAACACACTGAGGATAGAAGAGAGCAGGATTATCACACTGGGGACAGGAGGGAGAGGAATATCACACTGGGGACAGGAGAGAGCAGGATCACCACACTGGGGACGGGATAGAGCAGTGTTATCACACTGAGGACACGAGAGAGCAGGATTATCACACTGGGGACAGGAGAGAGCAGAATTATCACGTGGGGACAGGAGAGAGCAGAATTTTCAAAACGTGGCTAGGAGAGAGCAGGATTTTCACACTGGGGACTGGAGACAGCACATCATCAACCAGGGGACAGAAGAGAGCAGGATTATCACACTGGGGACAGGAGAGAGGAGGATATCACACTGGGGACAGGAGAGAGCAGGATTATCACACTGGGGACAGGAGAGAGCAGAATATCACGCTTGGGACAGGAGAGAGCAGGGTTATCACACAGAAGACAGGAGAGAGCAGGATTATCACACTGGGGACAGGAGAGAGCAGGATATCATACTGGGGACCGGGGAGAGCAGGATTGTCACACTGCGGACAGGAGAGAGCAACGTTAACACACTGAGGATAGAAGAGAGCAGGATTATCACACTGGGGACAGGAGAGAGCAGGGTTATCACACTGAAGGAAGGAAAGAGCAGGATTATTACACTGGGGACAGGAGAGAGCAGGATTATCACACTGGGGATAGGAAAGAGCAGCATCATCAACCAGGGGACAGGAAAGAGCAGAATTATCACACTGAGGATAGGAGAGATCAGGAATATCACACTGGGGACAGGAGAGAGCAGGATATCACACTGGGGACAGGAGAGAGCAGGATATCACAATGGGGACAGGAGAGAGCAGGATATCACACTGGGGACAGGAGAGAGCAGGATATCACAATGGGGAAAGGAGAGAGCAGGATTATCACATTGAGGACAGGAAAGAGCAGGATTATCACACTGGGGACAGGAGAGAGCAGGATATCACAATGGGGAGAGGAGAGAGCAGGATTATCACATTGAGGACAGGAAAGAGCAGGATTATCACACTGGGGACAGGAGAGAGCAGGATTATCACACTGGAGACAGGAGAGAGCAGGATTATCACACTGGGGACTGGAGAGAGCAGCATTAACACACTGAGGATAGAAGAGAGCAGGATTATCACACTGGGGACAGGAGAGAGCAGAATATCACACTGGGGACAGGAGAGAGTAGGATCATCACACTGGGGACAGGAGAAAGCAGGATTATCACAATGGGGACAGGAGAGAGCAGGATATCACACTGGGGAAAGGAGAGAGCAAGATAATCAAACTGGGGACAGGATAGAGCAGTGTTATCACACTGAGGACACGAGAGAGCAGGATTATCACACTGGGGACCGGAGAGAGCAGCATTATCACGTGAGGACCGGAGAGAGCAGAATTATCACGTGGGTACAGGAGAGAGCAGAATTATCACAACGTGGCTAGGAGAGAGCAGGATTATCACACTGGGGATCGGAGACAGCAGCATAATCAACTAGGGGACAGAAGAGAGCAGGATTATCACACTGGGGACCGGAGAGAGCAGGATATCACACTGGGGACCGGGGAGAGCAGGATTATCACACTGCGGACAGGAGAGAGCAACGTTAACACACTGAAGATAGAAGAGAGCCGGATTATCAAACTGGGGACAGTAGAGAGCGGAATATCACACTGGGGACAGGAGAGAGCAGGATCATCACACTGGGGACAGGAGAGAGCAGGGTTATCAGACTGGGGACAGGAGAGAGCATGATTATCACACTGAAGACAGGAGAGAGCAGGATTATCACACTAGGGACCGGAGAGAGCAGGATTATCACACTGGGGACAGGAGAGTGCAGAATATCACACTGGAGACAGGAGAGAGCAGGATTATCACACTGGGGACTGGAGAGAGCAGCATTAACACACTGAGGATAGAAGAGAACAGGATTATCACACTGGGGACAGGAGAGAGCAGAATATCTCACTGGGGACAGGAGAGAGCAGGATCATCACACTGGGGACAGGAGAAAGCAGGATTATCACACTGTGGACAGGAGAGAGCAGCATTAACACACTGGGGACAGAAGAGAGCAGGATTATCACACTGAGTACAGGAGAGAGCAGGATTATCTCACTGGGGACAGGAGAGAGCAGAATATCACACTGGGGACAGGAGAGAGAAGGGTTATCACACTGAACACAGGAGCGAGCAGGATTATCACACTGGGGATAGGAGAGAGCTGAATATCACACTGGGGACAGGAGAGAGAAGGGTTATCACACTGAACACAGGAGCGAGCAGGATTATCACACTGGGTACAGGAGAGAGCGGAATATCACACTGGGGACAGGAGAGATCAGGATCATCACACTGGGGACAGGAGAGATCAGGGTTATCACACTGGGGACTGGAGAGAGCAGGGTTATCACACTGGGGACAGGAGAGAGCAGGATTATCACGTGAGGACAGGAGAGAGCAGGATTATCACACTGAGGACAGGAGAGAGCAGAATTTTCACGTGGGGACTGGAGAGAGCAGAATTTTCACAACGTGGCTAGGAGAGAGCAGGATTTTCACACTAGCGACCGGAGACAGCACATCATCAGCCAGGGGTCAGAAGAGAGCAGGATTATCACAATGGGGACAGAAGAGAGGAGGATATCACACTGGGGACAGGAGAGAGCAGAATATCACACTGGGGACAGAAGAGAGCAGGGTTATCACACTGAGGACAGGAGAGAGCAGGATTATCACACTGGGGACAGGAGAGAGCAGGATATCACACTGGGAACCGGGGAGAGCAGGATTATCACACTGCGGACAGGAGAGAGCAACGTTAACACACTGAGGATAGAAGAGAGCAGGATTATCACACTGGGGACAGGAGGGAGAGGAATATCACACTGGGGACAGGAGAGAGCAGGATCACCACACTGGGGACGGGAGAGAGCAGGGTTATCACACTGAAGGAAGGAGAGAGCAGGATTATCACACTTGGGACAGGAGAGAGCAGGATTATCACACTGAGTACAGGAGAGAGCAGGATTATCACACTGGGGATAGGAAAGAGCAGCATCATCAACCAGGGGACAGGAAAGAGCAGAATTATCACACTGAGGTTAGGAGAGAGCAGGAATATCACAATGGGGACAGGAGAGAGCAGGATATCACACTGGGGACAGGGGAGAGCAGGATATCACAATGGGGACAGGAGAGAGCAGGATTATCACACTGAGGACAGGAAAGAGCAGGATTATCACACTGGGGACAGGAGAGAGCAGCATTAACACACTGAGGATAGAAGAGAGCAGGCTTATCACACTGGGGACAGGAGAGAGCCGGGTTATCACACTGAAGACAGGAGTGAGTAGGGTTTATCACACTGGGCACAGGAGAGAGCAGGATATTACACTGGGGACAGGAGACAGCAGGATTATCACACTGAGGACAGGAGAGAGCAGGATTATCACACTGGGGACAGAATAGAGCAGGGTTATCACACTGAGGACACGAGAGTGCAGGATTATCACACTGGGGACAGGAGATTGCAGGATTATCACGTGAGGACAGGAGAGAGCAGGATTATCACACTGGCGACCGGAGGGAGCAGAATTATCATGTGGGGACAGGAGAGATCAGCATTATCGCAACGTGGCTAAGAGAGAGCAGGATTATCACACTGGGGACCGGAGAGAGCAGGATTATAACACTGGGGACGGGAGGGAGCAGAATTATCACAACGTGGCTAGGAGAGAGCAGGATTATCACACTGGGGACCGGAGAGAGCAGCATCATCAACCAGGGGACAGAAGAGAGCAGGATTATCACACTGGGGACAGGAGAGAAGCGGATATCACACTGGGGACAGGAGAGAGCAGGATCATCACACTGGGGACAGGAGAGAGCAGGGTCATCACACTGGGGACAGGAGAGAGCAGGGTTATCACACTGAAGACAGGAGAGAGCAGGATTATCACGTGAGGACAGGAGACAGTAGGATTATCACACTGGGGACGGGAGGGAGCAGAATTATCACAACGTGGCTAGGAGAGAGCAGGATTATCACACTGGGGACCGGAGACAGCAGCATCATCAACCAGGGGACAGAAGAGAGCAGGATTATCACACTGGGGAGAGGAGAGATGCGGATATCACACTAGGGACAGGAGAGAGCAGGATTATCACACTGGGGACAGGAGAGAGCAGAATATCACACTGGGGACAGGAGAGAGCAGGCTTATCACACTGGGGACAGGAGAGAGCAGGATATCACACTGGGGACCGGGGAGAGCAGGATTATCAGACTGCGGACAGGAGAGAGCAACGTTAACACACTGAGGATAGAAGAGAGCAGGATTATCACACTGGGGACAGGAGAGAGCGGAATATCACACTGGGGACAGGAGAGAGCAGGATCATCACAATGGGGACAGGAGAGAGCAGGGTTATCACACTGGGGACAGGAGAGAGCAGGGTTATCACACTGGGGACAGGAGAGAGCAGAATTATCACGTGGGGACAGGAGAGAGCAGAATTTTCACAACGTGGCTAGGAGAGAGCAGGATTTTTACACTGGGGACCGGAGACAGCACATCATCAACCAGGGGACAGAAGAGAGCAGGATTATCACACTGGGGACAGGAGAGAGGAGGATATCACACTGGGGACAGGAGAGAGCCGGGTTATCACACTGAAGACAGGAGTGAGTAGGGTTTATCACACTGGGCACAGGAGAGAGCATGATATTACACTGGGGACAGGAGACAGCAGGATTATCACACTGAGGACAGGAGAGAGCAGGATTATCACACTGGGGACAGAATAGAGCAGGGTTATCACACTGAGGACACGAGAGTGCAGGATTATCACACTGGGGACAGGAGATTGCAGGATTATCACGTGAGTACAGGAGAGAGCAGGATTATCACACTGGGGACCGGAGGGAGCAGAATTATCATGTGGGGACAGGAGGGAGCAGCATTATTGCAACGTGGCTAAGAGAGAGCAGGATTATCACACTGGGGACCGGAGAGAGCACGATTATCACACTGGGGACGGGAGGGAGCAGAATTATCACAACGTGGCTAGGAGGGAGCAGGATTATCACACTGGGGACCGGAGAGAGCAGCATCATCAACCAGGGGACAGAAGAGAGCAGGATTATCACACTGGGGACAGGAGAGAAGCGGATATCACACTGGGGACAGGAGAGAGCAGGATCATCACACTGGGGACAGGAGAGAGCAGGATCATCACACTGGGGACAGGAGAGAGCAGGATCATCACACTGGGGACAGGAGAGAGCAGGGTTATCACACTGAAGACAGGAGAGAGCAGGATTATCACGTGAGGACAGGAGACAGTAGGATTATCACACTGGGGACGGGAGGGAGCAGAATTATCACAACGTGGCTAGGAGAGAGCAGGATTATCACACTGGGGACCGGAGACAGCAGCATCATCAACCAGGGGACAGAAGAGAGCAGGATTATCACACTGGGGAGAGGAGAGAGGCGGATATCACACTGGGGACAGGAGAGAGCAGGATTATCACACTGGCGACCGGAGAGAGCGGAATATCACACTGTGGACAGGAGAGGGAAGGGTTATCACACTGAAGACAGGAGAGAGCAGGATTATCACACTGGGGACAGGAGAGAGCAGGATTATCACACTGCGGACAGGAGAGAGCAATATTAACACACTGAGGATAGAAGAGAGCAGGATTATCACACTGGGGACAGGAGAGAGCAGAATATCACACTGGAGATAGGAGAGAGCAGAATCATCACACTGGGGACACGAGAGAGCAGGGTTATCACAGTGGGGACAGGATAGAGCAGGGTTATCACACTGGTGATAGGAAAGAGCAGCATCATCAACCAGGGAACAGGAAAGAGCAGGATTATCACACTGAGGATAGGAGAGAGCAGGATTATCACACTGGGGACAGGAGAGAGCAGGATATCACACTGGGGAAAGGAGAGAGCAGGATTATCAAACTGGGGACAGGATAGCGCAGGGTTATCACACTGGGGACACGAGAGAGCAGGATTATCACACTGGGGACCGGAGAGAGCAGAATTATCACGTGGGGATAGGAGAGAGCAGAATTATCAACAACGTGGCTTGGAGAGAGCAGGATTATCACACTGGGGACCGGAGACAGCAGCATCATCAACCAGGGGACAGAAGAGAGCAGGATTATCACACTGGGGACAGGAGAGAGGAGGATATCACACTGGGGACAGGAGAGAGCAGGATCATCACACTGGGGACAGGAGGGAGCAGGATTATCACACTGCGGACAGGAGAGAGCAGGGTTATCACACTGGGGCAGGAGAGAGCAGGGTTATTACACTGAAGACAGGAGAGAGTAGGGTTTTCACACTGGGGACAGGAGAGAGCAGGATTATCACACTGAGGACAGGAGAGAGCAGGTTTATCACACTGGGGATAGGAGAGAGCAGCATTCACACACTGAGGATAGAAGAGAGCAGGATTATCAGACTGAGGAAAGGACAGAGCAGGATTATCACACTGGGGACAGGATAGAGCAGGGTTATGACACTGAGGACATGAGAGAGCAGGATTATCACACTCGGGACCGGAGAGAGCAGGATTATCACACTGAGGACATGAGAGAGCAGGATTATCACGTGAGGACAGGAGAGAGCAGGATTATCACACTGGGGACCGGAGAGAGCAGAATTATCACGTGAGGACAGGAGAGAGCAGGATTATCACACTGGGGACGGGAGGGAGCAGAATTATCACAACGTGGCTAGGAGAGAGCAGGATTATCACACTGTGGACCGGAGACAGCAGCATCATCAACCAGGGGACAGAAGAGAGCAGGATTATCACACTGGGGACAGGAGAGAGGCGGATATCACACTGGGGACAGGAGAGAGCAGGATTATCACATTGGCGACAGGAGAGAGCAGCATTAACACACTGAGGATAGAAGAGAGCAGGATTATCACACTGAGGAAAGGAGAGAGCAGGATTATCACACTGGGGACAGGATAGAGCAGGGTTATCACACTGAGGACACGAGAGAGCAGGATTATCACACTGAGGACCGGAGAGAGCAGGATTATCACACTGGGGACCGGAGAGAGCAGGATTATCACGTGAGGACATGAGAGAGCAGGGTTATCACACTGGGGACAGGAGGGAGCAGAATTATCGCTTGGGGACAGCAGAGAGCAGAATTACCACAACATGGCTAGGAGAGAGCAGGAGTATCACACTGGGGACCGGAGACAGCAGCATCATCAACTAGAGGACAGAAGAGAGCAGGATTATCACACTGGGGACATGAGAGAGGCGAATATCACACTAGGGACAGGAGAGAGCAGGATTATCACACTGGCGACAGGAGAGAGCAGGAATATCACACTGAGGACAGGAGTGGGAAGGGTTATCACACTGCGGACAGAAGAGAGCAACATTAACACACTGAGGATAGAAGAGAGCAGGATTATCACACTGGGGACAGGAGAGAGCAGGGTTATCACACTGGGGACGAGAGAGCAGGGTTATCACAATGAAGACAGGAGAGAGCAGGATTATCTCAACGTGGCTAGGAGAGAGCAGGAGTATCACACTGGGGACCGGAGACAGCAGCATCATCAACTAGAGGACAGAAGAGAGCAGGATTATCACACTGGGGACATGAGAGAGGCGAATATCACACTAGGGACAGGAGAGAGCAGGATTATCACACTGGCGACAGGAGAGAGCAGGAATATCACACTGAGGACAGGAGTGGGAAGGGTTATCACACTGCGGACAGAAGAGAGCAACATTAACACACTGAGGATAGAAGAGAGCAGGATTATCACACTGGGGACGAGAGAGCAGGGTTATCACACTGGGGACGAGAGAGCAGGGTTATCACACTGAAGACAGGAGAGAGCAGGATTATCACACTGGGGACAGGAGAGAGCAGGATTATCACACTGAGTACATGAGAGAGCAGGATTATCACACTGGGGATAGGAAAGAGCTGCATCATCAAACTGGGAACAGGACAGAGCAGGATATCACACTGGGGAAAGGAGAGAGCAAGATTATCAAACTGGGCACAGGAGAGATCAGGAATATCACACTGGGGATAGAAGAGAGCAGCATCATCAACCAGGTAACAGGAAAGAGCAGGATTATCACACTGAGGACAGGAGAGAGCAGGATTATCACACTGGGGACAGGAGAGAGCTGGATATCACACTGGGGAAAGGAGAGAGCAAGATTATCAAACTGGGGACAGGATAGAGCAGGGTTATCACACGGGGGACACGAGAGAGCAGGATTATCACACTGGGGACCGGAGAGAGCAGAATATCACACTGGGGATAGGAGAGAGCAGGATCATCACACTGGGGACAGGAGAGAGCAGGGTTATCACACTGGGGATGAGAGAGCAGGGTTATCACACTGAAGACAGGAGAGAGCAGGATTATCACACTGGGGACTGGAGAGAGCAGGATTATCACACTGAGTACATGAGAGAGCAGGATTATCACACTGGGGATAGGAAAGAGCTGCATCATCAAACTGGGAACAGGAGAGAGCAGGATATCACACTGGGGAAAGGAGAGAGCAAGATTATCAAACTGGGCACAGGAGAGATCAGGAATATCACACTGGGGATAGAAAAGAGCAGCATCATCAACCAGGTAACAGGAAAAAGCAGGATTATCACACTGAGGACATGAGAGAGCAGGATTATCACACTGGGGACAGGAGAGAGCAGGATATCACACTGGGGAAAGGAGAGAGCAGGATTATCAAACTGGGGACAGGATAGCGCAGGGTTATCACACTGGGGACACGAGAGAGCAGGATTATCACACTGGGGACCGGAGAGAGCAGAATTATCACGTGGGGATAGGAGAGAGCAGAATTATCAACAACGTGGCTTGGAGAGAGCAGGATTATCACACTGGGGACCGGAGACAGCAGCATCATCAACCAGGGGACAGAAGAGAGCAGGATTATCACACTGGGGACAGGAGAGAGGAGGATATCACACTGGGGACAGGAGAGAGCAGGATCATCACACTGGGGACAGGAGGGAGCAGGATTATCACACTGCGGACAGGAGAGAGCAGGGTTATCACACTGGGGCAGGAGAGAGCAGGGTTATTACACTGAAGACAGGAGAGAGTAGGGTTTTCACACTGGGGACAGGAGAGAGCAGGATTATCACACTGAGGACAGGAGAGAGCAGGTTTATCACACTGGGGATAGGAGAGAGCAGCATTCACACACTGAGGATAGAAGAGAGCAGGATTATCAGACTGAGGAAAGGACAGAGCAGGATTATCACACTGGGGACAGGATAGAGCAGGGTTATGACACTGAGGACATGAGAGAGCAGGATTATCACACTCGGGACCGGAGAGAGCAGGATTATCACACTGGGGACATGAGAGAGCAGGATTATCACGTGAGGACAGGAGAGAGCAGGATTATCACACTGGGGACCGGAGAGAGCAGAATTATCACGTGAGGACAGGAGAGAGCAGGATTATCACACTGGGGACGGGAGGGAGCAGAATTATCACAACGTGGCTAGGAGAGAGCAGGATTATCACACTGTGGACCGGAGACAGCAGCATCATCAACCAGGGGACAGAAGAGAGCAGGATTATCACACTGGGGACAGGAGAGAGGCGGATATCACACTGAGGACAGGAGAGAGCAGGATTATCACATTGGCGACAGGAGAGAGCAGGATTATCACACTGGGGACAGGAGAGAGCAGGATTATCACACTGCGGACAGGAGAGAGCAATATTAACACACTGAGGTTAGAAGAGAGCAGGATTATCACACTGGGGACCGGAGAGAGCAGAATATCACACTGGGGATATGAGAGAGCAGAATCATCACACTGAAGACAGGAGAGAGCAGGATTATCACACTGGGGACAGGAGAGAGCAGGATTATCACACTGGGGATAGGAAAGAGCAGCATCATCAACCAGGGAACAGGAAAGAGCAGGATTATCGCACTGAGGATAGGAGAGAGCAGGATTATCACACTGAGGAAAGGAGAGAGCAGGATATCACACTGGGGAAAGGAGAGAGCAAGATTATCAAACTGGGGCAGGATAGAGCAGTGTTATCACACTGAGGACACGAGAGAGCAGGATTATCACACTGGGGACCGGAGAGAGCAGGATTATCACGTGAGGACAGGAGAGAGCAGGATTGTCACACTGGGGACCGGAGAGAGCAGAATTATCACGTGGGGACAGGAGACAGCAGAATTATCACAACGTGGCTTGGAGAGAGCAGGATTATCACACTGGGGACAGGAGAGAGCAGCATTAACACACTGAGGATAGAAGAGAGCAGGATTATCACACTGGGGACAGGAGAGAGCAGCATTAACACACTGAGGATGGAAGAGAGCAGGATTATCACACTGAAGACAGGAGTGAGCAGCGTTTATCACACTGGGCACAGGAGAGAGCAGGATATTACACTGGGGACAGGAGACAGCAGGATTATCACACTGAGGACAGGAGAGAGCAGGATTATCACACTGGGGACAGGAGAGAGCAGCATTAACACACTGAGGATAGAAGAGAGCAGGATTATCACACTGAGGAAAGGAGAGAGCAGGATTATCACACTGGGGACAGGATTGAGCAGGGTTATCACACTGAGGACACGAGAGAGCAGGATTATCACACTGAGGACCGGCGAGAGCAGGATTATCACACTGGGGACCGGAGAGAGCAGGATTATCACGTGAGGACAGGAGAGAGCAGGATTGTCACACTGGGGACCGGAGAGAGCAGAATTATCACGTGGGGACAAGAGAGAGCAGAATTATCACAATGTGGCTAGGAGAGAGCAGGATTATCACACTGGGGACCGGAGACAGCAGCATCATCAACCAGGGGACAGAAGAGAGTAGGATTATCACACTGGGGACAGAGAGAGGCGGATATCACACTGAGGACAGTAGAGAGCAGGATCATCACACTGGGGACAGGAGAGAGCAGGATTATCACACTGGGGACTGGAGAGAGAAGGGTTATCACACTGGGGACAGGAAAGATCAGGATTATCACCCTGGGGACAGGAGAGAGTAGGATTATCACACTGGGGACAGGATAGAGCACGGTTATCACACTGGGGACCGGAGAGAGCAGGATTATCACGTGAGGACATGAGAGAGCAGGATTATCACACTGGGGACAGGAGAGAGCAGAATAATCGCGTGGGGACAGGAGAGAGCAGAATTATCACAACGTGGCTAGGAGAGAGCAGGAGTATCACACTGGGGACCGGAGACAGCAGCATCATCAACTAGAGGACAGAAGAGAGCAGGATTATCACACTGGGGACATGAGAGAGGCGAATATCACACTAGGGACAGGAGAGAGCAGGATTATCACACTGGCGACAGGAGAGAGCGGAATATCACACTGGGGCAGGAGTGGGAAGGGTTATCACAATGAAGACAGGAGAGAGCAGGATTATCACACTGGGGACAGGAGAGAGCAGGAATATCACACTGCGGACAGGAGAGAGCAACATTAACACACTGAGGATAGAAGAGAGCAGAATATCACACTGGTGATAGGAGAGAGCAGGATCATCACACTGGGGACAGGAGAGAGCAGGATCATCACACTGGGGACAGGAGAGAGCAGGGTTATCACACTGGGGACGAGAGAGCAGGGTTATCACACTGAAGACAGGAGAGAGCAGGGTTATCACACTGGGGACACAAGAGAGCAGGATTATCACACTGGGGACCGGAGAGAGCAGGATTATCACGTGAGGACAGCAGAGAGCAGGATTATTACACTGGGGTTGGAGAGTGCAGAATTATCACGTGGGGATAGGAGAGAGCAGAATTATCAACAACGTGGCTAGGAGAGAGCAGGATTATCACACTGGGGACAGGAGAGAGGCGGATATCACACTGGGGACAGGAGAGAGCAGGATCATCACACTGGGGACAGGAGAGAGCAGGATTATCACACTGGGGACAGGAGAGAGCCGGGTTATCACACTGGGGACAGGAGAGAGCAGGGTTATTACACTGAAGACAGGAGAGAGTACGGTTGTCACACTGGGGACAGGGGAGAGCAGGATATTACACTGGGGACAGGAGACAGCAGGATTATCACACTGAGGACAGGAGAGAGCAGGATTATCACACTGGGGATAGGAGGGAGCAGCATTAACACACTGAGGATAGAAGAGAGCAGGATTATCAGACTGAGGAAAGGAGAGAGCAGGATTATCACACTGGGGACAGGATAGTGCAGGGTTATGACACTGAGGACACGAGAGAGCAGGATTATCACACTCGGGCCCGGAGAGAGCAGGATTATCACACTGGGGACAGGAGAGAGCAGGATTATCGCGTGAGGACAGGAGAGAGCAGGATTATCACACGGGGGACCGGAGGGAGCAGAATTATCATGTGGGGACAGGAGAGAGCAGAATTATCGCAACGTGGCTAGGAGAGAGCAGGATTATCAAACTGGGGACCGGAGACAGCAGCTTCATCAACCAAGGGACAGAAGAGAGCAGGCTTAACACACTGGGGCAGGAGAGAGCAGGATTATCACACTGGGGACAGGAGAGAGCAGGATTATCACACTGATTACATGAGAGAGCAGGATTATCACACTGGGGTTTGGAAAGAGCAGCATCATCAACCAGGGAACAGGACAGAGCAGGATTATCACACTGAGGATAGGAGAGAGCAGGATATCACACTGGGGAATGGAGAGAGCAAGATTATCAAACTGGGGACGGGATAGAGCCGTGTTATCACACTGAGGACACGAGAGAGCAGGATTATCACACTGGGGACCGGAGAGAGCAGGATTATCACATGAGGACAGGAGAGAGCAGGATTGTCACACTGGGGACCGGAGAGAGCAGAATTATCACGTGGGGACAGGAGAGAGCAGCATCATCAACCAGGGGACAGAAGAGAGTAGGATTATCACACTGGGGACTGGAGAGAGAAGGATTATCACACTTGGGACAGGAGAGATCAGGATTATCACACTGGGGACAGGAGAGAGTAGGATTATCACACTGGGGACAGGATAGAGCACGGTTATCACACTGGGGACCGGAGAGAGCAGGATTATCACGTGAGGACATGAGAGAGCAGGATTATCACACTGGGGACAGGAGGGAGCAGAATTATCGCTTGGGGACAGCAGAGAGCAGAATTACCACAACGTGGCTAGGAGAGAGCAGGAGTATCACACTGTGGACCGGAGACAGCAGCATCATCAACTAGAGGACAGAAGAGAGCAGGATTATCACACTGGGGACATGAGAGAGGCGAATATCACACTAGGGACAGGAGAGAGCAGGATTATCACACTGGCGACAGGAGAGAGCGGAATATCACACTGGGGCAGGAGTGGGAAGGGTTATCACAATGAAGACAGGAGAGAGCCGGATTATCACACTGGGGACTCGAGAGAGCAGGATTATCACACTGCGGACAGAAGAGAGCAACATTAACACACTGAGGATTGAAGAGAGCAGGATTATCACACTGGGGACAGGAGAGAGCAGAATATCATACTGGGGATAGGAGAGAGCAGGATCATCACACTGGGGACAGGAGAGAGCAGGGTTATCACACTGGGGACGAGAGAGCAGGGTTATCACACTGAAGACAGGAGAGAGCAGGATTATCACACTGGGGACAGGAGAGAGCAGGATTATCACACTGAGTACATGAGAGAGCAGGATTATCACACTGGGGATAGGAAAGAGCTGCATCATCAAACTGGGAACAGGACAGAGCAGGATATCACACTGGGGAAAGGAGAGAGCAAGATTATCAAACTGGGCACAGGAGAGATCAGGAATATCACACAGGGGATAGAAAAGAGCAGCATCATCAACCAGGTAACAGGAAAGAGCAGGATTATCACACTGAGGACAGGAGAGAGCAGGATTATCACACTGGGGACAGGAGAGAGCAGGATATCACACTGGGGAAAGGAGAGAGCAAGATTATCAAACTGGGGACAGGATAGAGCAGGGTTATCACACTGGGGACACGAGAGAGCAGGATTATCACACTGGGGACTGGAGAGAGCAGAATTATCACGTGGGGATAGGAGAGGGAAGGGTTATCACAATGAAGACAGGAGAGAGCAGGATTATCACACTGGGGACAGGAGAGAGCAGGAATATCACACTGCGGACAGGAGAGAGCAATATTAACACACTGAGGTTAGAAGAGAGCAGGATTATCACACTGGGGACCGGAGAGAGCAGAATATCACACTGGGGATAGGAGAGAGCAGAATCATCACAC
Organism: Carcharodon carcharias; assembly: GCF_017639515.1. Classification (NCBI taxonomy): domain Eukaryota; kingdom Metazoa; phylum Chordata; class Chondrichthyes; order Lamniformes; family Lamnidae; genus Carcharodon; species Carcharodon carcharias. The sequence goes on along the minus strand of NC_054485.1, from coordinate 51,675,010 downwards.
TGAAGACAGGAGAGAGCAGGATTATCACACTGGGGACAGGAGAGAGCAGGATTATCACACTGGGGATAGGAAAGAGCTGCATCATCAACCAGGGAACAGGACAGAGCAGGATATCACACTGGGGAAAGGAGAGAGCAAGATTATCCAACTGGGCACAGGAGAGATCAGGAATATCACACTGGGGATAGAAGAGAGCAGCATCATCAACCAGGTAACAGGAAAGAGCAGGATTATCACACTGAGGACAGGAGAGAGCAGGATTATCACACTGGGGACAGGAGAGAGCAGGATATCACACTGGGGAAAGGAGAGAGCAAGATTATTAAACTGGGGACAGGATAGAGCAGGGTTATCACACGGGGGACACGAGAGAGCAGGATTATCACACTGGGGACCGGAGAGAGCAGAATATCACACTGGGGATAGGAGAGAGCAGGATCATCACACTGGGGACAGGAGAGAGCAGGGTTATCACACTGGGGACGAGAGAGCAGGGTTATCACACTGAAGACAGGAGAGAGCAGGATTATCACACTGGGGACTGGAGAGAGCAGGATTATCACACTGAGTACATGAGAGAGCAGGATTATCACACTGGGGATAGGAAAGAGCTGCATCATCAAACTGGGAACAGGAGAGAGCAGGATATCACACTGGGGAAAGGAGAGAGCAAGATTATCAAACTAGGCACAGGAGAGATCAGGAATATCACACTGGGGATAGAAAAGAGCAGCATCATCAACCAGGTAACAGGAAAAAGCAGGATTATCACACTGAGGACATGAGAGAGCAGGATTATCACACTGGGGACAGGAGAGAGCAGGATATCACACTGGGGAAAGGAGAGAGCAAGATTATCAAACTGGGGACAGGATAGCGCAGGGTTATCACACTGGGGACACGAGAGAGCAGGATTATCACACTGGGGACCGGAGAGAGTAGAATTATCACGTGGGGATAGGAGAGAGCAGAATTATCAACAACGTGGCATGGAGAGAGCAGGATTATCACACTGGGGACCGGAGACAGCAGCATCATCAACCAGGGGACAGAAGAGAGCAGGAGTATCACACTGGGGACAGGAGAGAGGAGGATATCACACTGGGGACAGGAGAGAGCAGGATCATCACACTGGGGACAGGAGGGAGCAGGATTATCACACTGCGGACAGGAGAGAGCAGGGTTTTCACACTGGGGCAGGAGAGAGCAGGGTTATTACACTGAAGACAGGAGAGAGTAGGGTTTTCACACTGGGGACAGGAGAGAGCAGGATAATACACTGGGGACAGGAGACAGCAGGATTATCACACTGAGGACAGGAGAGAGCAGGTTTATCACACTGGGGATAGGAGAGAGCAGCATTCACACACTGAGGATAGAAGAGAGCAGGATTATCAGACTGAGGAAAGGACAGAGCAGGATTATCACACTGGGGACAGGATAGAGCAGGGTTATGACACTGAGGACATGAGAGAGCAGGATTATCACACTCGGGACCGGAGAGAGCAGGATTATCACACTGAGGACATGAGAGAGCAGGATTATCACGTGAGGACAGGAGAGAGCAGGATTATCACACTGGGGACCGGAGAGAGCAGAATTATCACGTGAGGACAGGAGAGAGCAGGATTATCACACTGGGGACGGGAGGGAGCAGAATTATCACAACGTGGCTAGGAGAGAGCAGGATTATCACACTGTGGACCGGAGACAGCAGCATCATCAACCAGGGGACAGAAGAGAGCAGGATTATCACACTGGGGACAGGAGAGAGGCGGATATCACACTGGGGACAGGAGAGAGCAGGATTATCACATTGGCGACAGGAGAGAGCAGGATTATCACACTGGGGACAGGAGAGAGCAGGATTATCACACTGCGGACAGGAGAGAGCAATATTAACACACTGAGGTTAGAAGAGAGCAGGATTATCACACTGGGGACCGGAGAGAGCAGAATATCACACTGGGGATATGAGAGAGCAGAATCATCACACTGAAGACAGGAGAGAGCAGGATTATCACACTGGGGCAGGATAGAGCAGTGTTATCACACTGAGGACACGAGAGAGCAGGATTATCACACTGGGGACCGGAGAGAGCAGGATTATCACGTGAGGACAGGAGAGAGCAGGATTGTCACACTGGGGACCGGAGAGAGCAGAATTATCACGTGGGGACAGGAGACAGCAGAATTATCACAACGTGGCTTGGAGAGAGCAGGATTATCACACTGGGGACAGGAGAGAGCAGCATTAACACACTGAGGATAGAAGAGAGCAGGATTATCACACTGGGGACAGGAGAGAGCAGCATTAACACACTGAGGATGGAAGAGAGCAGGATTATCACACTGAAGACAGGAGTGAGCAGCGTTTATCACACTGGGCACAGGAGAGAGCAGGATATTACACTGGGGACAGGAGACAGCAGGATTATCACACTGAGGACAGGAGAGAGCAGGATTATCACACTGGGGACAGGAGAGAGCAGCATTAACACACTGAGGATAGAAGAGAGCAGGATTATCACACTGAGGAAAGGAGAGAGCAGGATTATCACACTGGGGACAGGATAGAGCAGGGTTATCACACTGAGGACACGAGAGAGCAGGATTATCACACTGAGGACCGGCGAGAGCAGGATTATCACACTGGGGACCGGAGAGAGCAGGATTATCACGTGAGGACAGGAGAGAGCAGGATTGTCACACTGGGGACCGGAGAGAGCAGAATTATCACGTGGGGACAAGAGAGAGCAGAATTATCACAATGTGGCTAGGAGAGAGCAGGATTATCACACTGGGGACCGGAGACAGCAGCATCATCAACCAGGGGACAGAAGAGAGTAGGATTATCACACTGGGGACAGAGAGAGGCGGATATCACACTGAGGACAGGAGAGAGCAGGATCATCACACTGGGTACAGGAGAGAGCAGGATTATCACACTGGGGACTGGAGAGAGAAGGGTTATCACACTGGGGACAGGAAAGATCAGGATTATCACCCTGGGGACAGGAGAGAGTAGGATTATCACACTGGGGACAGGATAGAGCACGGTTATCACACTGGGGACCGGAGAGAGCAGGATTATCACGTGAGGACATGAGAGAGCAGGATTATCACACTGGGGACAGGAGAGAGCAGAATAATCGCGTGGGGACAGGAGAGAGCAGAATTATCACAACGTGGCTAGGAGAGAGCAGGAGTATCACACTGGGGACCGGAGACAGCAGCATCATCAACTAGAGGACAGAAGAGAGCAGGATTATCACACTGGGGACATGAGAGAGGCGAATATCACACTAGGGACAGGAGAGAGCAGGATTATCACACTGGCGACAGGAGAGAGCGGAATATCACACTGGGGCAGGAGTGGGAAGGGTTATCACAATGAAGACAGGAGAGAGCAGGATTATCACACTGGGGACAGGAGAGAGCAGGAATATCACACTGCGGACAGGAGAGAGCAACATTAACACACTGAGGATAGAAGAGAGCAGAATATCACACTGGTGATAGGAGAGAGCAGGATCATCACACTGGGGACAGGAGAGAGCAGGATCATCACACTGGGGACAGGAGAGAGCAGGGTTATCACACTGGGGACGAGAGAGCAGGGTTATCACACTGAAGACAGGAGAGAGCAGGGTTATCACACTGGGGACACAAGAGAGCAGGATTATCACACTGGGGACCGGAGAGAGCAGGATTATCACGTGAGGACAGCAGAGAGCAGGATTATTACACTGGGGTTGGAGAGTGCAGAATTATCACGTGGGGATAGGAGAGAGCAGAATTATCAACAACGTGGCTAGGAGAGAGCAGGATTATCACACTGGGGACAGGAGAGAGGCGGATATCACACTGGGGACAGGAGAGAGCAGGATCATCACACTGGGGACAGGAGAGAGCAGGATTATCACACTGGGGACAGGAGAGAGCCGGGTTATCACACTGGGGACAGGAGAGAGCAGGGTTATTACACTGAAGACAGGAGAGAGTACGGTTGTCACACTGGGGACAGGAGAGAGCAGGATATTACACTGGGGACAGGAGACAGCAGGATTATCACACTGAGGACAGGAGAGAGCAGGATTATCACACTGGGGATAGGAGGGAGCAGCATTAACACACTGAGGATAGAAGAGAGCAGGATTATCAGACTGAGGAAAGGACAGAGCAGGATTATCACACTGGGGACAGGATAGTGCAGGGTTATCACACTGAGGACACGAGAGAGCAGGATTATCACACTCGGGCCCGGAGAGAGCAGGATTATCACACTGGGGACAGGAGAGAGCAGGATTATCACGTGAGGACAGGAGAGAGCAGGATTATCACACGGGGGACCGGAGGGAGCAGAATTATCATGTGGGGACAGGAGAGAGCAGAATTATCGCAACGTGGCTAGGAGAGAGCAGGATTATCAAACTGGGGACCGGAGACAGCAGCTTCATCAACCAAGGGACAGAAGAGAGCAGGCTTAACACACTGGGGACAGGAGAGAGCAGGATTATCACACTGGGGACAGGAGAGAGCAGGATTATCACACTGATTACATGAGAGAGCAGGATTATCACACTGGGGTTTGGAAAGAGCAGCATCATCAACCAGGGAACAGGACAGAGCAGGATTATCACACTGAGGATAGGAGAGAGCAGGATATCACACTGGGGAATGGAGAGAGCAAGATTATCAAACTGGGGACGGGATAGAGCCGTGTTATCACACTGAGGACACGAGAGAGCAGGATTATCACACTGGGGACCGGAGAGAGCAGGATTATCACATGAGGACAGGAGAGAGCAGGATTGTCACACTGGGGACCGGAGAGAGCAGAATTATCACGTGGGGACAGGAGAGAGCAGCATCATCAACCAGGGGACAGAAGAGAGTAGGATTATCACACTGGGGACTGGAGAGAGAAGGATTATCACACTTGGGACAGGAGAGATCAGGATTATCACACTGGGGACAGGAGAGAGTAGGATTATCACACTGGGGACAGGATAGAGCACGGTTATCACACTGGGGACCGGAGAGAGCAGGATTATCACGTGAGGACATGAGAGAGCAGGATTATCACACTGGGGACAGGAGGGAGCAGAATTATCGCTTGGGGACAGCAGAGAGCAGAATTACCACAACGTGGCTAGGAGAGAGCAGGAGTATCACACTGTGGACCGGAGACAGCAGCATCATCAACTAGAGGACAGAAGAGAGCAGGATTATCACACTGGGGACATGAGAGAGGCGAATATCACACTAGGGACAGGAGAGAGCAGGATTATCACACTGGCGACAGGAGAGAGCGGAATATCACACTGGGGCAGGAGTGGGAAGGGTTATCACAATGAAGACAGGAGAGAGCCGGATTATCACACTGGGGACTCGAGAGAGCAGGATTATCACACTGCGGACAGAAGAGAGCAACATTAACACACTGAGGATTGAAGAGAGCAGGATTATCACACTGGGGACAGGAGAGAGCAGAATATCACACTGGGGATAGGAGAGAGCAGGATCATCACACTGGGGACAGGAGAGAGCAGGGTTATCACACTGGGGACGAGAGAGCAGGGTTATCACACTGAAGACAGGAGAGAGCAGGATTATCACACTGGGGACAGGAGAGAGCAGGATTATCACACTGAGTACATGAGAGAGCAGGATTATCACACTGGGGATAGGAAAGAGCTGCATCATCAAACTGGGAACAGGACAGAGCAGGATATCACACTGGGGAAAGGAGAGAGCAAGATTATCAAACTGGGCACAGGAGAGATCAGGAATATCACACTGGGGATAGAAAAGAGCAGCATCATCAACCAGGTAACAGGAAAGAGCAGGATTATCACACTGAGGACAGGAGAGAGCAGGATTATCACACTGGGGACAGGAGAGAGCAGGATATCACACTGGGGAAAGGAGAGAGCAAGATTATCAAACTGGGGACAGGATAGAGCAGGGTTATCACACTGGGGACACGAGAGAGCAGGATTATCACACTGGGGACTGGAGAGAGCAGAATTATCACGTGGGGATAGGAGAGGGAAGGGTTATCACAATGAAGACAGGAGAGAGCAGGATTATCACACTGGGGACAGGAGAGAGCAGGAATATCACACTGCGGACAGGAGAGAGCAATATTAACACACTGAGGTTAGAAGAGAGCAGGATTATCACACTGGGGACCGGAGAGAGCAGAATATCACACTGGGGATAGGAGAGAGCAGAATCATCACACTGAAGACAGGAGAGAGCAGGATTATCACACTGGGGACAGGAGAGAGCAGGATTATCACACTGGGGATAGGAAAGAGCAGCATCATCAACCAGGGAACAGGAAAGAGCAGGATTATCACACTGAGGATAGGAGAGAGCAGGATTATCACACCGAGGAAAGGAGAGTGCCGGATATCACACTGTGGAAAGGAGAGAGCAAGATTATCAAACTGGGGCAGGATAGAGCAGTGTTATCACACTGAGGACACGAGAGAGCAGGATTATCACTCTGGGGACCGGAGAGAGCAGGATTATCACGTGAGGACAGGAGAGAGCAGGATTGTCACTCTGGGGACCGGAGAGAGCAGAATTATCACGCGGGGACAGGAGACCACAGAATTATCACAACGTGGCTTGGAGAGAGCAGGATTATCACACTGGGGACAGGAGAGAGCAGCATTAACACACTGAGGATAGAAGAGAGCAGGATTATCACACTGGGGACAGGAGAGAGCAGCATTAACACACTGAGGATGGAAGAGAGCAGGATTATCACACTGAAGACAGGAGTGAGCAGCGTTTATCACACTGGGCACAGGAGAGAGCAGGATATTACACTGGGGACAGGAGACAGCAGGATTATCACACTGAGGACAGGAGAGAGCAGGATTATCACACTGGAGACAGGAGAGAGCAGGATTATCACGTGAGGACAGGAGAGAGTAGGATTATCACACTGGGGACGGGAGGGAGCAGAATTATCACAACGTGGCTAGGAGAGAGCAGGATTATCACACTGGGGACCGGAGACAGCAGCATCATCAACCAGGGGACAGAAGAGAGCAGGATTATCACACTGGGGACAGGAGAGAGGCTGATGTCACACTGGGGACAGGAGAGAGCAGGATTATCACACTGGCGACAGGAGAGAGCGGAATATCACACTGGGGACAGGAGTGGGAAGGGTTATCACAATGAAAACAGGAGAGAGCAGGATTATCACACTGCGGACAGGAGAGAGCAACATTAACACACTGAGGATAGAAGAGAGCAGGATTATCGCACTGGGGAAAGGAGAGAGCAGGATCATCACACTGAGGACAGGAGAGAGCAGGGTTATCACACTGGGGACAGGAGAGAGCAGGGTTATCACACTGAAGACAGGAGAGAGCAGGATTATCACACTGGGGACCGGAGAGAGCAGAATTATCACGTGAGGACAGGAGAGAGTAGGATCATCACACTGGGGACGGGAGGGAGCAGAATTATCACATTGGGGACAGGAGGGAGCAGGGTTATCACACTGGGGACAGGAGAGAGCAGGGTTATTACACTGAAGACAGGAGAGAGTAGGGTTGTCACACTGGGGACAGGAGAGAGCAGGATATTACACTGGGGACAGGAGAGAGCAACATTAACACACTGAGGATAGAAGAGAGCAGGATCATCACACTGGGGACAGGAGAGAGCAGGGTTATCACACTGGGGACGAGAGAGCAGGGTTATCACACTGAAGACAGGAGAGAGCAGGATTATCATACTGGGGACAGGAGAGAGCAGGAATATCACACTAGGGACCGGAGAGAGCAGGATTATCACGTGAGGACAGGAGAGAGCAGGATTGTCACACTGGGGACCGGAGAGAGCAGAATTATCACGTGGGGACAGGAGACAGTAGGATTATCACACTGGGGACGGGAGGGAGCAGAATTATCACAATGTGGCTAGGAGAGAGCAGGATTATCACACTGGGGACCGGAGACAGCAGCATCATCAACCAGGGGACAGAAGAGAGTAGGATTATCACACTGGGGACCGGAGAGAGCAGGATATCACACTGGGGACAGGAGGGAGCAGGATCATCACACTGGGGACAGGAGAGAGCAGGATTATCACACTGGGGACTGGAGAGAGAAGGGTTATCACACTGGGGACAGGAGAGAGTAGGAGTATCACACTGGGGACAGGATAGAGCCCGGTTATCACACTGGGGACCGGAGAGAGCAGGATTATCACGTGAGGACAGGAGAGAGCAGGATTATCACACTGGGGACGGTAGAGAGCAGAATTATCGCGTGGGGACAGGAGAGAGCAGAATTATCACAACGTGGCTAGGAGAGAGCAGGAGTATCACACTGGGGACCGGAGACAGCAGCATCATCAACTAGAGGACAGAAGAGAGCAGGTTTATCACACTGGGGACATGAGAGAGGCGAGTATCACACTAGGGACAGGAGATAGCAGGATTATCACACTGGCGACAGGAGAGAGCGGAATATCACACTGGGGACAGGAGAGAGCAACATTTACACACTGAGGATAGAAGAGCGCAGGATTATCACACTGGGGACTCGAGAGAGCAGAATATCACACTGGGGATAGGAGATAGCAGGATCATCACACTGGGAACAGGAGAGAGCAGGGTTATCACACTGGGGACGAGAGAGCAGGGTTATCACACTGAAGACAGGAGAGAGCAGGAATATCACACTGGGGAGAGTAAAGAGCAGGATCATCAACCAGGGAACAGGAAAGAGCAGGATTATCACACTGAGGACAGGAGAGAGCAGGATTATCACACTGGGGACAGGAGAGAGCAGGAATATCACACTGGGGATAGAAAAGAGCAGCATCATCAACCAGGGAGCAGGATTATCAAACTGAGGACAGGAGAGAGCAGGATTATCACACTGGGGACAGGAGAGAGCAGGATATCGCACTGGGGAAAGGAGAGAGCAAGATTATCAAACTGGGGACAGGATAGAGCAGGGTTATCACACTGGGGACATGAGAGAGCAGGATTATCACACTGGGGTCCGGAGAGAGCAGGATTATCACATGAGGACAGCAGAGAGCAGGATTATTACACTGGGGACAGGAGAGAGCAGAATTATCACGTGGGGATAAGAGAGAGCAGAATTATCAACAACGTGGCTAGGAGAGAGCAGGATTATCACACTGGGGACCGGAGACAGCAGCATCATCAACCAGGGGACAGAAGAGAGCAGGGTTATCACACTGGGGACAGGAGAGAGGAGGATATCACACTGGGGACACGAGAGAGCAGGATCATCACACTGGGGACGGGAGAGAGCAGGAATATCACACTGGGGACAGGAGCGAGCAGGGTTATCACACTGAAGACAGGAGAGAGTAGGGTTGTCACACTGGGGACAGGAGAGAGCAGGATATTACCCTGGGGACAGGAGACAGCAGGATTATCACACTGAGGACAGGAGAGAGCAGGATTATCACACTGGGGATCGGAGAGAGCAGCATTAACACACTGAGGATAGAAGAGAGCAGGATTATCAGACTGAGGAAAGGACAGAGCAGGATTATCACACTGGGGACAGGATAGAGCAGGGTTATCACACTGAGGACACGAGAGACTAGGATTATCACACTCGGGACCGGAAGGAGCAGAATTATCACGTGGGGACAGGAGAGAGCAGAATTATCGCCATGTGGCTAGGAGAGAGCAGGATTATCACACTGGGGACCGGAGACTGCAGCTTCATCAACCATGGGACAGAAGAGAGCAGGATTATCACACTGGCGACAGGAGAGAGCAGGAATATCACACTGGGGACAGGAGAGGGAAGGGTTATCACACTGGGGACAGGAGAGAGCAGGATTATCACACTGGGGACAGGAGAGAGCAGGATATCACACTGGGGAAAGGAGAGAGCAAGATTATCAAACTGGGGACAGGATAGAGCAGGGTTATCACACTGGGGACACGAGAGAGCAGGATTATCACACTGGGGACTGGAGAGAGCAGAATTATCACGTGGGGATAGGAGAGGGAAGGGTCATCACAATGAAGACAGGAGAGAGCAGGATTATCACACTGGGGACAGGAGAGAGCAGGAATATCACACTGCGGACAGGAGAGAGCAATATTAACACACTGAGGTTAGAAGAGAGCAGGATTATCACACTGGGGACCAGAGAGAGCAGAATATCACACTGGGGATAGGAGAGAGCAGAATCATCACACTGAAGACAGGAGAGAGCAGGATTATCACACTGGGGACAGGAGAGAGCAGGATTATCACACTGGGGATAGGAAAGAGCAGCATCATCAACCAGGGAACAGGAAAGAGCAGGATTATCACACTGAGGATAGGAGAGAGCAGGATTATCACACCGAGGAAAGGAGAGTGCCGGATATCACACTGTGGAAAGGAGAGAGCAAGATTATCAAACTGGGGCAGGATAGAGCAGTGTTATCACACTGAGGACACGAGAGAGCAGGATTATCACACTGGGGACCGGAGAGAGCAGGATTATCACGTGAGGACAGGAGAGAGCAGGATTGTCACTCTGGGGACCGGAGAGAGCAGAATTATCACGTGGGGACAGGAGACCACAGAATTATCACAACGTGGCTTGGAGAGAGCAGGATTATCACACTGGGGACAGGAGAGAGCAGCATTAACACACTGAGGATAGAAGAGAGCAGGATTATCACACTGGGGACAGGAGAGAGCAGGATTATCACACTGCGGACAGGGGAGAGCAATATTAACACACTGAGGAGCGAAGAGAGCAGGATTATCAGACTGGGGACAGGAAAGAGCAGAATATCACACTGGGGATAGGAGAGAGCAAAATCATCACACTGGGGACAGGAGAGAGCAGGGTTATCACAGTGGGGACAGGAGAGAGCAGGGTTATCACACTGAAGACAGGAGAGAGCCGGATTATCACACGGGGGACCGGAGAGAGCAGAATTATCACGTGAGGACAGGAGAGAGCAGGATTATCACACTGGGGACGGGAGGGAGCAGAATTATCACAACGTGGCTAGGAGAGAGCAGGATTATCACACTGGGGACCGGAGACAGCAGCATCATCAACCAGGGGACAGAAGAGAGCAGGATTATCACACTGGGGACAGGAGAGAGGCGGATATCACACTGGGGACAGGAGAGAGCAGGATTATCACACTGGCGACAGGAGAGAGCGGAATATCACACTGGGGACAGGAGTGGGAAGGGTTATCACAATGAAAACAGGAGAGAGCAGGATTATCACACTGCGGACAGGAGAGAGCAACATTAACACACTGAGGATAGAAGAGAGCAGGATTATCACACTGGGGAAAGGAGAGAGCAGGATCATCACACTGAGGACAGGAGAGAGCAGGGTTATCACACTGGGGACAGGAGAGAGCAGGGTTATCACACTGAAGACAGGAGAGAGCAGGATTATCACACTGGGGACCGGAGAGAGCAGAATTATCACGTGAGGACAGGAGAGAGTAGGATCATCACACTGGGGACGGGAGGGAGCAGAATTATCACATTGGGGACAGGAGGGAGCAGGGTTATCACACTGGGGACAGGAGAGAGCAGGGTTATTACACTGAAGACAGGAGAGAGTAGGGTTGTCACACTGGGGACAGGAGAGTGCAGGATATTACACTGGGGACAGGAGAGAGCAACATTAACACACTGAGGATAGAAGAGAGCAGGATCATCACACTGGGGACAGGAGAGAGCAGGGTTATCACACTGGGGACGAGAGAGCAGGGTTATCACACTGAAGACAGGAGAGAGCAGGATTATCATACTGGGGACAGGAGAGAGCAGGAATATCACACTAGGGACCGGAGAGAGCAGGATTATCACGTGAGGACAGGAGAGAGCAGGATTGTCACACTGGGGACCGGAGAGAGCAGAATTATCACGTGGGGACAGGAGACAGTAGGATTATCACACTGGGGACGGGAGGGAGCAGAATTATCACAATGTGGCTAGGAGAGAGCAGGATTATCACACTGGGGACCGGAGACAGCAGCATCATCAACCAGGGGACAGAAGAGAGTAGGATTATCACAATGGGGACCGGAGAGAGCAGGATATCACACTGGGGACAGGAGGGAGCAGGATCATCACACTGGGGACAGGAGAGAGCAGGATTATCACACTGGGGACTGGAGAGAGAAGGGTTATCACACTGGGGACAGGAGAGAGTAGGAGTATCACACTGGGGACAGGATAGAGCCCGGTTATCACACTGGGGACCGGAGAGAGCAGGATTATCACGTGAGGACAGGAGAGAGCAGGATTATCACACTGGGGACGGTAGAGAGCAGAATTATCGCGTGGGGACAGGAGAGAGCAGAATTATCACAACGTGGCTAGGAGAGAGCAGGAGTATCACACTGGGGACCGGAGACAGCAGCATCATCAACTAGAGGACAGAAGAGAGCAGGTTTATCACACTGGGGACATGAGAGAGGCGAGTATCACACTAGGGACAGGAGATAGCAGGATTATCACACTGGCGATAGGAGAGAGCGGAATATCACACTGGGGACAGGAGAGAGCAACATTTACACACTGAGGATAGAAGAGCGCAGGATTATCACACTGGGGACTCGAGAGAGCAGAATATCACACTGGGGATAGGAGATAGCAGGATCATCACACTGGGAACAGGAGAGAGCAGGGTTATCACACTGGGGACGAGAGAGCAGGGTTATCACACTGAAGACAGGAGAGAGCAGGAATATCACACTGGGGATAGTAAAGAGCAGGATCATCAACCAGGGAACAGGAAAGAGCAGGATTATCACACTGAGGACAGGAGAGAGCAGGATTATCACACTGGGGACAGGAGAGAGCAGGAATATCACACTGGGGATAGAAAAGAGCAGCATCATCAACCAGGGAGCAGGATTATCAAACTGAGGACAGGAGAGAGCAGGATTATCACACTGGGGACAGGAGAGAGCAGGATATCGCACTGGGGAAAGGAGAGAGCAAGATTATCAAACTGGGGACAGGATAGAGCAGGGTTATCACACTGGGGACATGAGAGAGCAGGATTATCACACTGGGGTCCGGAGAGAGCAGGATTATCACATGAGGACAGCAGAGAGCAGGATTATTACACTGGGGACAGGAGAGAGCAGAATTATCACGTGGGGATAAGAGAGAGCAGAATTATCAACAACGTGGCTAGGAGAGAGCAGGATTATCACACTGGGGACCGGAGACAGCAGCATCATCAACCAGGGGACAGAAGAGAGCAGGGTTATCACACTGGGGACAGGAGAGAGGAGGATATCACACTGGGGACACGAGAGAGCAGGGTTATCACACTGAGGACAGGAGAGAGTAGGGTTGTCACACTGGGGACAGGAGAGAGCAGGATATTACCCTGGGGACAGGAGACAGCAGGATTATCACACTGAGGACAGGAGAGAGCAGGATTATCACACTGGGGATCGGAGAGAGCAGCATTAACACACTGAGGATAGAAGAGAGCAGGATTATCAGACTGAGGAAAGGACAGAGCAGGATTATCACACTGGGGACAGGATAGAGCAGGGTTATCACACTGAGGACACGAGAGACTAGGATTATCACACTCGGGACCGGAAGGAGCAGAATTATCACGTGGGGACAGGAGAGAGCAGAATTATCGCCATGTGGCTAGGAGAGAGCAGGATTATCACACTGGGGACCGGAGACTGCAGCTTCATCAACCATGGGACAGAAGAGAGCAGGATTATCACACTGGCGACAGGAGAGAGCAGGAATATCACACTGGGGACAGGAGAGGGAAGGGTTATCACACTGGGGACAGGAGAGAGCAGGATTATCACACTGGGGACAGGAGAGAGCAGGATATCACACTGGGGAAAGGAGAGAGCAAGATTATCAAACTGGGGACAGGATAGAGCAGGGTTATCACACTGGGGACACGAGAGAGCAGGATTATCACACTGGGGACTGGAGAGAGCAGAATTATCACGTGGGGATAGGAGAGGGAAGGGTTATCACAATGAAGACAGGAGAGAGCAGGATTATCACACTGGGGACAGGAGAGAGCAGGAATATCACACTGCGGACAGGAGAGAGCAATATTAACACACTGAGGTTAGAAGAGAGCAGGATTATCACACTGCGGACCGGAGAGAGCAGAATATCACACTGGGGATAGGAGAGAGCAGAATCATCACACTGAAGACAGGAGAGAGCAGGATTATCACACTGGGGACAGGAGAGAGCAGGATTATCACACTGGGGATAGGAAAGAGCAGCATCATCAACCAGGGAACAGGAAAGAGCAGGATTATCACACTGAGGATAGGAGAGAGCAGGATTATCACACCGAGGAAAGGAGAGTGCCGGATATCACACTGTGGAAAGGAGAGAGCAAGATTATCAAACTGGGGCAGGATAGAGCAGTGTTATCACACTGAGGACACGAGAGAGCAGGATTATCACACTGGGGACCGGAGAGAGCAGGATTATCACGTGAGGACAGGAGAGAGCAGGATTGTCACTCTGGGGACCGGAGAGAGCAGAATTATCACGTGGGGACAGGAGACCACAGAATTATCACAACGTGGCTTGGAGAGAGCAGGATTATCACACTGGGGACAGGAGAGAGCAGCATTAACACACTGAGGATAGAAGAGAGCAGGATTATCACACTGGGGACAGGAGAGAGCAGCATTAACACACTGAGGATGGAAGAGAGCAGGATTATCACACTGAAGACAGGAGTGAGCAGCGTTTATCACACTGGGGACAGGAGAGAGCAGGGTTATCACACTGGGGACGAGAGAGCAGGGTTATCAAACTGAAGACAGGAGAGAGCAGGATTATCACACTGGGGACAGGAGAGAGCAGGAATATCACACTGGGGATAGAAAAGAGCAGCATCAACAACCAGGGAACAGGAAAGAGCAGGATTATCACACTGAGGACAGGAGAGAGCAGGGTATCACACTGGGGACAGGAGAGAGCGGGATATCACTCTGGGGAAAGGAGAGAGCAAGATTATCAAACTGGGGACAGGATAGAGCAGGGTTATCACACTGGGGACACAAGAGAGCAGGATTATCGCACTGGGGACCGGAGAGAGCAGGATTATCACACTGGGGATAGGAGGGAGCAGTATTAACACACTGAGGATAGAAGAGAGCAGGATTATCAGACTGAGGAAAGGACAGAGCAGGATTATCACACTGGGGACAGGATAGAGCAGGGTTATCACACTGAGGACACGAGAGGGCAGGATTATCACACTCGGGCCCGGAGAGAGCAGGATTATCACACTGGGGACAGGAGAGAGCAGGATTATCACGTGAGGACAGGAGAGAGCAGGATTATCACACGGGGGACCGGAGGGAGCAGAATTATCATGTGGGGACAGGAGAGAGCAGAATTATCGCAACGTGGCTCGGAGAGAGCAGGATTATCAAACTGGGGACCGGAGACAGCAGCTTCATCAACCATGGGACAGAAGAGAGCAGGATTAACACACTGGGGACAGGAGAGAGGTGGATATCACACTGGGGACAGGAGAGAGCATGATTATCACACTGGCGACAGGAGAGAGCAGGAATATCACACTGGGGACAGGAGAGGGCAGGGATATCACACTGAAGACAGGAGAGAGCAGGATTATCACACTGGGGACAGGAGAGAGCAGGATTATCACACTGCAGACTGGAGAGAGCAACATTAACACACTGAGGATAGAAGAGAGTAGGATCATCACAGTGGGGACATTAGAGTGCAGGGTTATTACACTGGGGACAGGAGAGAGCAGGGTTATCACAATGAAGACAGGAGAGAGCAGGATTATCACACTGGAGACCGGAGAGAGCAGGATTATCACGTGAGGACAGGAGAGAGTAGGATTATCACACTGGGGACGGGAGGGAGCAGAATTATCACAACGTGGCTAGGAGAGAGCAGGATTATCACACTGGGGACCGGAGACAGCAGCATCATCAACCAGGGGACAGAAGAGAGCAGGATTATCACACTGGGGACAGGAGAGAGCGGAATATCACACTGGGGACAGGAGTGGGAAGGGTTATCACAATGAAAACAGGAGAGAGCAGGATTATCACACTGCGGACAGGAGAGAGCAACATTAACACACTGAGGATAGAAGAGAGCAGGATTATCACACTGGGGAAAGGAGAGAGCAGGATCATCACACTGAGGACAGGAGAGAGCAGGGTTATCACACTGGGGACAGGAGAGAGCAGGGTTATCACACTGAAGACAGGAGAGAGTAGGGTTGTCACACTGGGGACAGGAGAGAGCAGGATATTACACTGGGGACAGGAGAGAGCAACATTAACACACTGAGGATAGAAGAGAGCAGGATTATCACACTGGGGACAGGAGAGAGCAGAATATCACACTGGGGATAGGAGAGAGCAGGATCATCACACTGGGGACAGGAGAGAGCAGGGTTATCACACTGGGGACGAGAGAGCAGGGTTATCACACTGAAGACAGGAGAGAGCAGGATTATCATACTGGGGACAGGAGAGAGCAGGAATATCACACTAGGGACCGGAGAGAGCAGGATTATCACGTGAGGACAGGAGAGAGCAGGATTGTCACACTGGGGACCGGAGAGAGCAGAATTATCACGTGGGGACAGGAGAGAGCAGAATTATCACAATGTGGCTAGGAGAGAGCAGGATTATCACACTGGGGACCAGAGACAGCAGCATCATCAACCAGGGGACAGAAGAGAGTAGGATTATCACACTGGGGACCGGAGAGAGCAGGATATCACACTGGGGACAGGAGGGAGCAGGATCATCACACTGGGGACAGGAGAGAGCAGGATTATCACACTGGGGACTGGAGAGAGAAGGGTTATCACACTGGGGACAGGAGAGAGTAGGAGTATCACACTGGGGACAGGATAGAGCCCGGTTATCACACTGGGGACCGGAGAGAGCAGGATTATCACGTGAGGACAGGAGAGAGCAGGATTATCACACTGGGGACGGTAGGGAGCAGAATTATCGCGTGGGGACAGGAGAGAGCAGAATTATTACAACGTGGCTAGGAGAGAGCAGGAGTATCACACTGGGGACCGGAGACAGCAGCATCATCAACTAGAGGACAGAAGAGAGCAGGTTTATCACACTGGGGACATGAGAGAGGCGAGTATCACACTAGGGACAGGAGATAGCAGGATTATCACACTGGCGACAGGAGAGAGCGGAATATCACACTGGGGACAGGAGAGAGCAACATTTACACACTGAGGATAGAAGAGCGCAGGATTATCACACTGGGGACTCGAGAGAGCAGAATATCACACTGGGGATAGGAGATAGCAGGATCATCACACTGGGAACAGGAGAGAGCAGGGTTATCACACTGGGGACGAGAGAGCAGGGTTATCACACTGAAGACAGGAGAGAGCAGGAATATCACACTGGGGATAGTAAAGAGCAGGATCATCAACCAGGGAACAGGAAAGAGCAGGATTATCACACTGAGGACAGGAGAGAGGAGGATATCACACTGGGGACAGGAGGGAGCAGGATCATCACACTGGGGACAGGAGAGGGCAGGATTATCACACTGGGGACTGGAGAAAGACGGGTTATCACACTGAAAACAGGAGAGATCAGGATTAGCACACTGGGGACAGGAGAGAGCAGTATATCAGAATGGGGACAGGAGAGAGCAGGATTATCACACTGGTGACAGGAGAGAGCAGGATTATCACACTGGGTACTGGGGAGAGCAGCATTAACACACTGAGCATAGATGAGAGCAGCATTATCACACTGGGGACAGGAGAGAGCAGAATATCTCCTTGAAGACAGGAGAGAGCAGGATCATCACACTGGGGACAGGAGAAAGCAGGATTATCACACTGGGCACAATAGAGAGCAGCATTAACACACTGGGGACAGGAAAGAGCAGGGTTATCACACTGAGGATAGGAGAGAGCAGGATTATCGCACTGGGGACAGGAGAGAGCAGCATTAATACACTGAGGATAGAAGAGAGCAGGATTATCACACTGGGGACAGGAGAGAGCAGGGTTATCACACTGGGGACGAGAGAGCAGGATCATGACACTGGGGACAGGAGAGAGCAGGATCATCACACTGGGGACAGGAGAGAGCAGGATTAACACACTGAGGATAGAAGAGAGCAGGATTATCGCACTGAATAATGGAGAGAGCAGGATTATCACACTGGGGACAGCAGAGAGCAGGGTTATCACACTGAGGAAAGGAGAGAGCAGGATGATCACACTGGGTCAGGATAGAGCAGGATTATCACAAGGTGGATAGGAGAGAGCAGGATTATCACACCGGGGATAGGAGAGAATAGTATTATTAAACTGGGGACAGGAGAAGGAGGATTATCACACTGGGGACAGGAGGGAACAGGATTATCACACTGGCGACCGGGGAGAGCAGCATCATCAACCAGGGGACAGAAGAGAGCAGGATTATCACACTGTGGGCAGGAGGGGTCCACATTAACACACTGAGGACAGGAGAGAGCAGCAGCATCACACTGGGGACAGGAGAGAGCAGGATTATCACACTGAGTACCGGAGAGAGCAGGATTATCACACTGGGGGCACGAGAGAGCAGGATTATCACACTGAGTACAGGAGAGAGCAGGATTATCATACTGGGGATAGGAAAGAGCAGCATCATCAACCGGGGGACAGGAAATAGCAGGATTATCACACTGAGATAGGAGAGAGCAGGATTATCACAGTGGGGATAGGAGAGAGCAGGATTATCACACCGTGGATAGGAGAGAGGAGGATTATCAAACTGAGGACAGGAGAAGGAGGATTATCACACTGGGGACAGGAGAGAGGAGAATTATCAAACTGGGGACAGGAGAAGGAGGATTATCACACTGGGGACAGAATAGGCAGGATTATCACACTGGGGACAGGAGAGAGGAGAATTATCAAACTGGGGACAGAAGAGGCAGGATTTTCATACTGGGGACGGGAGAGAGGAGAATTATCAAACTGGGGATAGGAGAGAGGAGGATTATCACACTGGGGACAGGAGAGGGCAGCATCATCACACTGGTGGTAGTGGGTGGGTCTTGGAGACGTGGAGATGAAGGAAATAGGTGGAAATTACTGACAAAATGAAGAGCGGTGTGAGTCCCAATATGTCTCAAAGTGTAAAAGAACTGCCTGCTATGGAACTGACCAGCCATCTTGGGTTCAACCCCCACTGTCCTGTCTCACCTGTGTCATATCCGCTCCAACTGGGCCTTATTTTTCATAGAAGAAAGATTAGCCAGGGTTGCTGCTCTTGATTGCTGTACTGTGCTCATTCCTGGTGGGTATGGGTGTTGAGCAAGGTCGGGGCTGTGCTCAGCTCTGATGCCACCCAAGCTCAATTAGCTACTGTAGAAATAGGTAGGGATTGGCAGGTGGTGAGTGATTGTACTGGGCAACTCATTCATTCTGGCATCGTGACCAGCATTATAACACTTTTTGGAGAAAAACGGACAAAATGGACTGAAGGACCAATCAGTGGTTTTTAAAATTGCACGTCTACTTCTGCTCCTTTGTACCTGCGTGACCTGGGACATACTTAACGAGACTTCAGATAATCACGTGGTCTTCTCTTCATCATCACAGGAGAGATATAACTGATTTAAAGGAAGAGATAGCAGAGGAGCGGACCAAACGGAATGCGCTGCAGGTAAACCTCTGCAAGAGTTATTATCTCTGAATTATTATAAGAATATGATAAGGTAGGTACAGTAGAGAGAAACTATTCTAATGGGGGAGTCTAAAACAAGGGGCACAACCTTCAAATTAGAGCTAGTTTGTTCAAGAGTCATGTCAAGGAGCATCTACCCGGCTATGTGGAAAATTGCCCAGGTATGTCCTGTACACAAAAAGCAGGACAAATCCAACCTGGCCAATTACCATCCCATCAGATAAAAACAAAAAACTGTGGATGCTGGAAATCCAAAACAAAAACAGAATTACCTGGAAAAACTCAGCAGGTCTGGCAGCATCGGCAGAGAAGAAAAGAGTTGACAGAACTGACGAAGGGTCATGAGGACTCGAAACGTCAACTCTTTTCTTCTCCGCCGATGCTGCCAGACCTGCTGAGTTTTTCCAGATAATTCTGTTTTTGTTTTACCATCCCATCAGTCTACTCTCCATTATCAGTAAAGTAATGGGAGGAGTCATCAACAGTGCTATCAAGCGGCACTTGCTTAGCAATAACCTGCTCACTGATGCCCAGTTTGGGTTCCGCCAGGGCCACTCAGCTGCTGACCTCGTTACAGCTTTGGGTCAAACATGGACAAAAGAGCTGAACTCCAGAGGTGAGGTGAGAGTGACTGCCCTTGACATCAAGGCTGCATTTGACCAAGTGTGGTATCAAGGAGCCCTAGCAAAACTGGAGTCAATGGGAATTGGGGGAAAAACCTCGGCTGGCTGGAGTCACACAAAGGAAGATGATTGTGGTTGTTGGAGGCCACTCATCTCAGCTTCATGACATCACTGTGGAAGTTCTTCAGGGTAGTGTCATAGGCCCAACCATCTTCAGCTATTTCATCAATAACCTTCCTTCCATCATAACATCAGAAGTGGTCTGTCCCCAAGCATGACCCAGACCTCCCTGTCGCTTGCCATTTCAACACTCTACCCTGCTCTCATGCCCACATGTCCGTCCTTGGCCTACTGCAATGTTCCAGTGAAGCTCAATGCAAACTGGAGGAACAGCACCTCATCTTCCGACTGGGCACTTTACAACCTTCCGGACTGAATATTAAGTTCAACAACTTTAGATCATGAACTCTCTCCTCCATCCCCACCCCCTTTCCGATCCCCCTTTTTTTCAATGATTTATATAGATTTTTCTTTTCCTACCTATTTCCATTATTTTTAAATGTATTTCCATCTATTGTGTTATCTCTACCTTTTAGCCTACTTCGATCCCTTCCTGCCACCCCACCCCCAACTAGGGCTATCCGTACCTTGCTTGTCCTGCTTTCTACCCTTAATGTCACCTATTAGCACATTCCTTAGATAAAATCACCACCTTCAACACCTCTTTGTCCTTTTGTCTATGACATCTTTTGGCTATCGCCACCTTTCACTGGCCCTTTATCCTGCTCTACTGGTCCCACACACCACCCCCCCCGCCCTTAAACCAGCTTATATTTCACCTCTTTTCTATTTTTCCTTAGTTCTGTTGAAGAGTTATACGGACTTGAAACGTTAACTGTGTTCCTCTTCGCAGATGCTGTCAGACCTGCTGAGTTTTTCCAGGTATTTTTATTTTTGTTTTGGATTTCCAACATCCGCAGTTTTTTGCTTCTCTCAGAAGTGGGGATGTTCGCTGATGATTGCACAATGTTCAGCACCATTCACAATTCCTCAGATACTGAAACAGTTCATGTCCAAATGCAGCAAGACCTGGACAATATCCAGGCTTGGGCTGATAAGTGGCAAGTAGCACTCGTGCCACTCAAGTACCAGGAAATCTCCATCTCCAAAAAGCGGGAATCTAACCATCACGTTTGACATTCAAGGGCATTACCCACAGTTGATTCCCACACTATCAACATCCTGGGAGTTACCGTTGACCAGAAACTGATCTGGACTAGCCATATAACTACTGTAGCTACAAGGTCAGATCAGAGGTTAGGAATCCCGTGGCGAGTAACTCACCTCCTGACTCCCCAAAGCCTGTCCACCATCTACAAGGCACAAGTTAGGAATGTGTTGGGATACTCTCCACTTACCTGGATGAGTGCAGCTCCAAGAACACTCGAGAAGCTTGACACCATCCAGGATAAAGCAGCCCACTTGATTGGCACCTCATCCGCAAACATTCACTCCCACCATCACCGACGCATAGTGGCAGCAGTGTGTACCATCTACAAGATGCACAGCAGGAACTCACCAAGGCTCCTTTGAGAGCACCTTTCAAACCTACGACCACTACCATCTAGAAGGACAAGGGCAGCAGATAGATAGGAACACCACCATCTCCAAGTTCCCCTCCTAGTCACTCATCATCCTGACTTGGAAATATATCCCCGTTCCTTCACTGTTGCTGGGTCAATATCCTGGAACTGTCTTCCTAATAGCACTGTGGGTGTACCTACACCACATGGGTTCAAGAAGGCAGCTCACCACCACCTTATCAAGAGCAATTAGTGACGGGCAATAAATGCCGGCTTAGCCAGGGATACCCGCACCCCATAAACAAATAAAAAAAAACTCCATGCAACAGCTAGTGGAAATCTGGAACACTCTTCCTTAAAAAACTGTTGAGGCTGGGAGATCAATTGAAAATTTCAAAACTGAGCTTGATAGATATTTGTTGGATAAGGATACGAGTCATGAAACCAAGAAGGGTGGATGAATGTAAGTAACAGACCAGCCATGATCTAATTGAATGGCGGAACAAGCTGGATAAGAAAATAAGAAATAGTAGCAGGAGGAGGCCATCTGCTGTTCAATGAGATCATGGCTGATCTGAGTGTGTCTAACTCTGCCTTGAAACTATTCAATGACCCAGCCTCCACTACTCTCTGGGGTAGAGGTTTCCCAAGACTAATAACGTCCTGAAAGAAGAAATTGCTCCTCATCTCTGCCTTAAATGGGAGACCACTTATTTTGAAACTGCCCCCTAGTTCTAGATTACCTCATGAGGGGAAACATCCCCTCAGCATCTACGCTGCCAAGCCCCCTCAGAATCTTATACATTTCAATAAGATCACCTCTCATTCTTCTAAACTCCAATGATTATAGGCCCAGCCTGCTTAACCATTCCTCATAAGTCAACCCCTTCATCCCAGGAGTCAGCCTAGTGAAGCTTCTCTGAACTGCATCCAAGGCAGGTATTTCCCTCCTTAAATATGGAGACCAAAGCTGTACTCCATACTCTAGGGATTTCTGATCCCGTCCACTGACAGGATCTTCTTGTCCCGCTGAAGTCAATGGCCTTTTGGCTGGTTCGCTGCATCCGCAGTGTCAGAACCCACTACACTGGGCCGGAAAATCCTGGCCTAGGTATGGTTTCACCAATGCCTTATACAGTTGTAACAAGACTTCCCTACTTTTATACTCCATCATCTTTGCAATAAAGGCCAACATTCCATTTGCCTTCCTAATCACTTAGAACCATAGAACCATAGAACACATAGCACAGAAAACAGGCCATTCGGCCCTGCTGAAATATTATTCTGCTAGTCCCATTGACCTGCATCTAGTATATAACCCTCCAGACCTCTCCATCCATGTAGGTACAAGCAGAGCCAGATACCTCTGCACTGCAGCCTTCTGCAGTCTGTCTCCATTTAAGTAAGCCTCTGCTAAATGGCTTAATGTTCCTATGCTCACGGAAGACATCATTATCAATTCATAAAATAATTTGTCATAATTTATTATTTTGTGAACTGCATGTGAATTCTTTGGAAATTTTCCTTTGTAAGTTGCTATAGTTGCTCCCTGCAGCTCCCCCCTCCTCAACAAAACCCCCAACATCCCTTCTGGCAGCCCACTCCCATTGATGCTCTAAGGTGCAGTACAGACAGATGTGGTGACACCGCTTGGCTGTGATGCTGTCTGGTGAGTTTGAGCAGAGCCAGAAGGGATTTCACTTTGCAGGTGGACTCCTCAGTTCAACCGGACCTGGCCTGAGTAGAACCCCAAGAGAAAACTGCCCTCTGCAATCACCCACCAGCCTGTAGACATACTCTCAGATTGATTGCGATGTAGCAGCTGTGGCCTAGGAAAAAACTTTGTCCCTGGCAGTTTACTGGAGAATCTCTGAGAGACAGAAGCTGGGCAGCCCTGGATTATGCTCCAACCTCAACCCAAATCAGAAATTCAGCTCTACTGTCCACCTGAGCAAACAGTCAGGGCTTCTGGTTAATATTTCCTCTGTATCATCTGACATAAAAACACTCCCTCAGCAGTGCACTCAAGTGTTAAACTTAGATCAGATGCTCAAGCAGAGGGTACAGTAGTGTAGTGGTTATGTTGCTGGACTAGTAATCCATAGAAAATAAGTTTGAATCTCATGGAATCTTGAGAATTTGAATTAAAAAGACATTCTGGAAAGAAAAAAGTCAGTATCTGTAAAAGTGACCATGAAGCTGTCAGATCATTGCAAAAACCCAACAGGTTCAGTCAGGTCCTTTTGGGAAAGAAACCTGCTGCCATTTGATGTGGCGTTCCTCTGAATTTAATAGGATTGTTATTTAAAACAGATTAAGGCTCCATCAGGTTCTGATAATTCTTGCAGTGTCGTTGTAGAGCCTGCTAGTGGCGCTGCTGAACATCTGCTGCAGACTGGACAAAGCCAGCAGCAGTCTCTGTGGGGGTATGAGTGAGTTTCCTGTTAAAAGGAGCAGTTCCTTATCACTAAAGGAAAATGGGAGGGAGGGAAGGAGTCACTTGCTGAAGACTATTGTCTTTTGCCAGGTAGTCTCGGGAGCATAGCCTGTATCTACCCTGTGAGTAACAGAACACCAAGGATCAATAAATTCCAACAAAAAATCCAAATGAGAAGCATTTTTAAATATGATTTGATCATTTAAAAAAGTTTTGTTGCAGGTGGAAGTCGAGAAACTGAAAAAATCCCTAATGAACCTATGAAAGCACTAAGTTCGAACTTTCTCTCCTACCCCTTAATTCCTGGCCCCAGTCTGTGGCCCACCCTCTGTGAAGATAAAATTCAAACAGACATTGTCCTGATCTCGGATCAGTTTGGAGTTTTACAAATTTAAAGCTGATTCCTGACACCGTAGGATTGTTACGGGTTTTGTTCAGTGTGCGTCGTACATGCCGACGGTGGAGGTCCAAGGATTCTCAGGGATCCTGTATCAGCGGTCGAGACGCGGAGTCAGCCAGACAGAAACCCATCAGCTTCAAATAAAGAACTTGAATTTATTTAGTGCTTGTCATGACCTCTGGACATTCCCAAGTACTTTTCAGCTAACGAAAGTGTAGTCACTTTTGTAATGTAAACCCAAGATGGCTGCTGGATGAAAGATCTTGCAAGAGTTTCCTTCCACAGCAAGAATGGCAGATTCCACTTCTCAGCCCAAGCAAATCGCACCATTCTCTTTGAGCACTCAAAATTCCTAGAACTCCAGTCATCTGTTCAGATTGACCGCTGCTCAATAGCACATTGTGGGCTTAGGCTCAGGCACTGAGGCCTTGTTGCTGAAGCCTTGGCATCTCCACATGGCTGAACATGGAAAAACTAGGGGTTGGGTCTCTGCCAGGCTTCCTAACTGAGACCAGGAAAGGCACCACACAAATATAGGTTATTTTTGCACAGATTGTTCCAATCCTCTATCCCACTGATCTGTCAGCATTGCCACGTCGCCTTGGCATTGAACCTGTCGAGCATGGGCTTTTGGTCAGGAGTCAGATCGGAGCCCCTGCTGTATTGTTTCTAGTTGCTCCGGTGTCTGCAACCCTTTTGCGCTTCATCCAACCAACAGCTTCACTAAACCATGGAGCAGGAAGCTCGAATGCCTATTTTTTAAAGGAGCTCTGGCAGGGTTGGTGGCAGGGGCGATGGTAACATTACCCCTACAAATTGTATGCAACAGAAATCAAACTTTCCAGAACACAAGATGTAATTCCGTGGCCCTAGCAGGGGTTGCAAATGACAGGTAAGAGACAGTACTACCCGAGAACATAGCAACAAGGTTGGTGTCTGGAGGATTGCATGACACAAGAAGCAGATTGACAACACACAGGATATCTCCCCTGAATGAGGCACAACTCTTAAATTGTTGAAAATAATTTGAATGATGTCCAATTCTTTGACATATGCAAAACGTTAGAAATAATTAAAAGATGACCTTCCGTCTTCCAAGCAATGTCAGGCCTGGAATTTTAAAATGAGGACCCCCAAGTAGTTCAGTATACTATAATATTCAGAGTATATCAGTGTAGTGAAATATGTTATTATTAAATATAGAAACAGAAAATAGAATTTTACAGCACAGAAGGAGGCCTTTCGGCCTATTGTGCCTGTGAGAGCTCTTTGATGGAGCAATCTAATTAGTCTCACTCCCTCACATTTTCACTATAGCTGTGCAAAACCCTCTGCTTCAGGTATGGCTGAAAAGGAACCCTAATACTTTAAAAACCTCAGCAGCAACTTTTTTTGGCAATTCCTATAGCTAAAAAAAGGCCTCAATTTAGCCTAAGCTACAGCATATAACCCTTGTTGAAAAAAAGCAATTATGGTGGATATATTTTAAAATGAAGTTTTAAGGAATTGGAGGAAGCAAAGCCTCTGTAAAAATAGGATGTGGGATCAAATGCCTTCACTAAGGTTCCCAGATCCACTGATGTGAACGTAGGCTGGAGGAGAGCCACCTCGAGGTTGCCAGGGGCAACGGCATGCCGGGAATATGGCCGGGAGGAGGCTCAGTTCCAACCCGGCTGCTTCCAATTATGGGAACGAGGAAGCTGGGAATTTTTAATTCCAAGAATAGTCGACTGCAGCTTTTTAAAACAAAAAATCAAATAGCTTTGCGTAAACAGGAAATTCCCCACACTGCACCCCTCCTCCCCAAAAGAATAAATATTCCGCGTTGTGTTGTCTTGAATATACGAGCAGAGTTTCTGGCTAACTTTGAAAAATCAGGATTAAACTAGTTAGGACTGATTAAAAGATCAGTGAAGTCAAATGGTCCTAGCTGCATTAGAACTTAGCACAGTGCTTTATGACCACTCAATTAAGACCAGTTTTCAGGTGACCTACAGTTTACCAACATGCTGACACGGATTCCCTGGCCTTTTATTCACACCTGCTCCCTTCTCTGAAAGGTGGTCTCTTGGGAAATCTCAAAATCCTTTTCTGCGCACACGTACAGCATAACGGCACAAAAAGCAAAAAACCGCCGATGCTGGAAATCTGAACTAAGGACACAAAATCTTATCATGGAGGTAACGCAACATCTTGCAAAGTCTCATAAATAACAAGTGTGAGATGAATGACCCATTAGTTGTTCTTTTTGATGGTGCTGACTGGCTACAGTGTGAGGAGGATTCCTCTGTTCCTGATTTGGAATTGAACGGTGGAACCTTTTACTTCCATCCAAAAGCCCTGGGTTTAAGGTCTCATCGGAAAGTCAGGCCGTTCAACAGTGCAGCATTCTGTTAGTACTGCACCGGGAGCCTAGACTTAGGTTTTATGCTCAAGGCTATGGCCAACCTTCTCATTCGGAGGTGAAAGTGCAACCACTGAGCCCAGCTGACACCCAACAACCATTTGGTCAACAGTTTTCTCGTTATACAATAGTCTTTGAAGACCAGAGGAATCTTTAGTCTTGTATCGAAATGATCTTGACCTGACGCTTATCAGATAAACTCTGCGGACACCCTCTCTGACTTTAAATGTATGTTCGTTTGGCAACTTTATTTGATATTGAGAGGCAAATTTTGAATGTCCTTTGTTCTGGATTAGTAATGAAAGGATGCCAGATGTTCAAGGACTCTGGGCTTGCTTCATAATCAGATTTTAGGCATTTTGAAATACTGTCCAGTTGACATGGAATTTTTATGGAGATGGTGTTTGGTACTCTGCATGAGAAAAAGATGTGCATAAAAACACCCCAAAATTTAACACAAGTAAACCCCAAGAACCCTGTTCTAATATTTGCTAACCCCCTAATTTCATCTCTCCAACTCTATTAAAGGTGTAGTTTCTTGCTGAGGTACAGCTCTACTGATGAGACCCAACAACCTTCTGGTACCTCACTCAATTCAGCATTTTTCATGCATGATCCTAGACTGTTTGTGTGAGTGTTTGCAGATCATATGGACCTTAGAGAGTCACCGGGTAACAATCTAGAACAGGAACAAGTTTCTCCACCCCCCCCCCTCCCCCCACCCTCCCCACCTTGATTATCTGGGGACACTGAAGCTGATGGTAATTCTTGCACTGTTGCCTGAGCTGGGCCAGATTTAGATAGCTCTGCATAATCTGTTCCATGTGGCTCAGTATCACACTACATTTCATTATTTTTGAGAAGTGACAGGAACAAGGCTCGAAACACAGAAAATAAGCTGACAGGTTGAACTGTAAGAATGAAGCGTCCCTAACAGCTTTCCCCTATTTTCATTGAAAGTCAATCAGTGGTCAGTGATACCCATTACTAATTTCCTTGATTGATGTCTGCCTCTTACCTGCCTTGATCACTGACTGACACTAAAGTTGAGGCTATGGATAAGACTCACACACTGGATCTTTGATGCAACTGACAGTTGCTAAGCTTCAATTTGCCAACCTTAAAATTTCCTGATGTGCAGGATTTACTGAATGACTGACTGTAATGGTTCAGCTTTAAGTGAGCAGTTGAATCAGCTTCAGGAAGATGATTCTCTTCATTCTTAGAATCATAGAGTACATTAGGTCCTCTGTGCTTGTGCTGCTCCCCCTGCTCTTTCCCCATAAACCTGCCATTTTTTTCCTTTTTGAGTATCTCTCCAATATCCTTTTGCATCTGCTTTCATCACCCTTTCAGGCAATGCGATCTTGATCATAACTTGCTGCGTAAAAACATTGCTCCTCACCTTTTTTGGTTCTTTTGCCAATTGTCATAAATCTGTATCCATGGGTTACCGACCTTCCTGCCAGCAGAAATAAAGTTGCCAACTCCAGTTCAATGTATATCTGGTAGTTTCATCACAAGATCTTCTGCCTACTTTGCCCTGCCCCTACATTCCTGCCATTGGTCACCTGACAAGCCCATTCTCACAGTGCCATAGTGCCCACCTTCTCACCCCGATTGGAAAGTGAGAAGCCTTTCCATTTCACAATTGGATGGTTTATGGCTGTCAGTCAAACAGCCTTTTCTCCAATCTCCAATATTTTATAGCCAATAAAGATGTTCAAAGAAAGTGAAAAAACACTTTTCTATTATCCCTATGATTTTATACGCAGCATTCCTGGGTTACCTTTCCTAGCAGCATTGTGGGTGTACCTACACTACACAGACTAGAGTGGTTCAAGAAAGCAGCTCACCATTACCTTCTCAAGGACAATCTTTAATTCTGGGAGTGTCCAGGACAATCTTGGAGGGTTGGGAACATGTAGTGGAAACAGTTTCTTCATATGTACTCTTATCAAGACCCTTCATCATTTTGAACACTTCAGTTGCAACGCCCTTAAACACCTTTGATTTAAAGAGAACAATCCCAGCTTCTCCAGTCTCTCCACATTCCTGGTCTGTTCCAAGTTAACTGATCTCAGATTCACAAGGCACAAGGCACAAGGCAAAGTCAGGAGTGTGATGGAATACTCTCCAGTTGCCTGGATGAGTACAGCTCCAACAACACTCAAGAAGCTTGACACCATCCAGGACAAAGCAGCCCACTTGATTGGCACCCCATCCACCACCTTAAACACCCACTCCCTCTACTACAGACGCACAGTAGCGGCAGTGTGTACCATTTCCAAGATGCACTGCAGCAACTCATCAAGCCTCATTCAACAGCACCTTCTAAACCCTTGACCTTTACCACCTAGAAGGACAAAAGTCAGCAGATACATGGGAACACCATCACCTGGAAGCTCCCCTCCAGGACACTCACCATCCTGATTTGGAAATATATCGCCGTTCCTTCACTGTTGCTTGGTCAAAATCCTGGAAATCCCTCCCTAACAGCACTGTTGG
The DNA here is from genome assembly GCF_017639515.1 of Carcharodon carcharias. NCBI lineage: Eukaryota > Metazoa > Chordata > Chondrichthyes > Lamniformes > Lamnidae > Carcharodon > Carcharodon carcharias. The sequence goes on along the minus strand of NC_054485.1, from coordinate 51,645,311 downwards.
TGTACCCACACCACATGAACTGCAGCAGTTCAAGAAGGCAGCTCACCACCACCTTCTCAAGGGCAACTAGGGATGGGCAATACATGCTGGCCTTGGATCAGGACAGAATCAGAGTCTTGGTTGAAAAGCCTACCCCTCACTGATAGCTGAGGGTGGTTTGTGAAAATGGATACTTTCATGAAGTGCTGGAGGGTCTGTACCTCAGTAACGTATTGTAGCTTTGGTGATGTAATGGTTATGCTGTTAGATCAGTAACCCAGTGGGTACAGGTTAACTTCCCACCACAGCAGCTTGAGCATTTAAATAATTTTTTAAAAAATCTGGAAACAAAAAGCTGACATCGGTAAAAGCGGTGATAAAGCCGTTAGATTGTTGTCGAGACATTCTCTAGGGAAGGACACCTGCTGCCCTCAACTGATCTGCCCAAGGGGAGATGATGGCATAGTGGTGAGGGGCTAGTAATAAAGAGGCCTAGGCTAATGTGAAGGGGAGAGGTCAAATCCCACCATGGCAGCTGGTGGAAATTAAATTCAATTAATAATTCTGGAATTTCTTAAAAAAAAGCTAGCCTCAATAATGGTGACCATGAATCCATTGTCATAAAACCCATCTGGTTCACTAATGTCCTTTAGGGAAGGAAAACTGCTGGTCTGGCCTACATGTGACTCCAGACCCACAGCAATGTGGTTGACGCTTAAATGGCCTAGCAAGACATTCTGTTGTATAAAACCACTATGAAGTCTAAAAGGAATGAAACCTGATGGACCACCTGGCACTAAGCAACGCACTGGAAACAACAATGGCAAACCCAGCCCTCTTGACCCTGCAAAGTCCTCTTTACTAATATCTGGGACCTTGTGCCAAAATTGGGAGAGCTGTCTCACAGACTAGCCAAGCAACAGCCTGACATAGTCATCCTCAAACCTTACAAATAATGTCCCAGACACCGCCATCACCATCCCTGGGTATGCCCTGTCCCACCGGCAGGACAGATCCACAGAGGCAGTGGCACAGTGATACAAAGTCAGGAGGGAGTTGCCTGGGAGTCCTCAACATTGAGTCTACGCCCATGAAGTCTCATTTGGCATCAGGCAAACATGGGCAAGGAAACATCCTGCTGACTACCACCTAATATTCCCAACAGCACTGCCCCCAAATCACATACCACTACCTACCACCACACCCTTCAGCTGATAAAAAAAGTGAGGTGCAAGTGAGGAAGCGGAACAAGAACAAAAAGCAAGGTCAGTAATAGGGCGGAGGGTGGGAGAGATTAAATGATAAAAGTTTTCACAGTATGAAATGCAAAGGCAGTGGCAATAGTTGTAATAATTTATTGGCCTGTAACTTCTGAGCTCCAGGCCAGTGTTTCTGGCAGAAGGGCAGTACCCCAAAGATACACTGGAAAGCACCGCCCCTGGAAATTGCCAGATAAGGTTTGCATGGTGGTTGCCTGGGAAGTTCCGTTGAGCAATTTTCCTGCACTGGGAACTATCCGAAAATGCAATTTTAATCACAAACTTTGAATGATTCCAACTGTCTTATATCAATAGTTATCAAAAAATGTTAGAAAAATTAAAACCACTTCTAACTTCTGGCTAACTATTGTACAGACCCACACCAGCACCCCCCACCCCCCCTCCCCACCCACCAGGCCCCCCACAGGACAACTGACCACTCCCCACCCCCCATTACACCTCTCACCCTCCCAATGCGATGCCACCATCCCCACGGGACACAACTGGGATAAATGTTTTTATAGCTTTTGAAACTCAGCAAACATTCATCATGGGCTCAGCTATAATAACAGCCCTTGAGAAATGTAAAAAGAACTCCAATGAGCTTCAGGAATAGGTAATAATCTTTTTTTCCTAACCTACACCAGATGGTCTGTCAATCAAAGCAGTCCAGCTGAGGTGTTTTGTTTTTTATTCTGACAGCATCGATTTGCTTTTTCATGAAAAGGGCTCCGGATTTAAAACTTCAGATCATGATATTTAAATAGGCCTTACCCACCCTTCAAGAACATTTACATCTACTCCATAAATTCATGACTCCCAGATTGTGCATGAAAACACTTGGAACAGTGAAAATGGGGTCTGTTTGAATTCAGTAGTAATTTGAAATGGACCTGCTGAGTTTGGGTCTCACACCCCACTCCCATACCCGTGCCGGAAAAAATATGAGCTGTTGGAAATGGGAGTGGCACTTCTGCACCTGCATCACCTCTGGATCCCGCTTGCCGTATTTAAAGGTCTCTCGGGTCAGACCGACTAAGCGAAAATCTGGCCTGTGACACTATTTCTCTCTTCACAGATGCTGCCACTCCTGCTGAGTTTATACAGCACTTCCTATTTTTATTTCAGATTTCCAGCATTTGCAGTATTTTCCTCTTGATTTTGGTACAGGGCTATATTTACCAGCATTGCCAATGATGCCCACACCCTGAGAATGAATATTTTTGACAACGAATCAATCCCTTCAAGATTGGAGGCATTTTAAAATTATTATTTAGCCCATAGTCCTTCGAAATAATCAGCCAGTCAGTGGTTCACAATGTTTTTCTTTGGATAAATAATGGCTGGGGTCAATGGCTGAAATCCCCTGTTCTTCTTTGAAATAATGCCGTGCGATTTTTTCACATCCTCTTGAGAAGGCAGGTGAGGCCTCAACTTAGCATCTCATCCAAAAACATGCCATCTCCAACAGTGCAGCACTCCCTCAGTACTGCACTTGAGTGACAGCCTACTTCAACCATCATATTTAACTAGGGGTGGCTCCAGAAATTCGAGCAAGGTTCAGCAAACGTGAAAATGCACCAGTCAACATCCAAGTGGGCAGACGGCTGGCCTGAAAAATCAGGCTAACAGCTCAGTAAATACATCTGTAGGACGTACATTGTCGGACAATGAAGTGCACAAACTTCATGCAGCAGATTCTCTCAGTGTCACCATTAACTCTTCCTGCTTAATCCCAGACCAGGAGTAAATATAGGTACTGTCGGATCTGAGCCTTTGGAGCAATGCATTTCAGAAGCTAGGACTGCTAGGAGGCTCCTCCAATTAAGTGACACCACCTCTTTAAATTGTAGGATGAGAGATGATGATCGACCACGATGGAATGTGTGAGTGCTAGCTCTGAAGTCTGTTTATGCCCAACATAGTTTCTGGAAAATGCTGGTCAAAGCTCATTGCCAGGAACTGTTAACAAGAGAATCACAAATTGAACTGGAGACTGGTAACAAGTTGTGGCGACCTGAATGCGATGCCTGAGAGGGCGGTGGAAACAGATTCAATAGGAACTTTTAAAAGGGAGGGTTGGAAAAAGCAAAAGTTTGTGCGGTTTCTCACAGAGAAAACAGCATGAGAGTGAAACTGCCTGGATAAGGCAGTACAGGCATGATGGCTCATATGGCCTACTTCCTAAGGCTGTATGACCCTAGGGTGTAACTTGTATCTCTAAGGATAGAGGAGATTGTATAGCTGTGCAGACGAGGTTAGAAATGCCTAGTCATTGTGCACCATGTACCGTGAATGTGGGGCAGGCTTGACGGATCAGCTCTTCTTTCCTGACCATCATTTTTGTATGTTTGTAAATTGGCCAAAAGTTTTGTTTATGTCTGTTTTAGGCTTGCCCTGGGGTTATGTAGCTAAGGTAGGATTGAGGAGGGATGGGTTGGTTGGTGGGCGTAGTTGGTTTGATAAACTGACTGATCAATTCTTGTCCTTTCTCATAAGAACTTGAAGGGCTGAGTGGGCCCTGTAGCTGTACCCTGGCCCAGAGGAAAGATGCTCTTATCAGGCCAAGCTGATGGCCAACAGCAACTTGGTGTTGGTCTTTGGGAAGGACATTGTGAGGTAATGCAGCCCAGATGGCCTCTTGTTATTAAGGCACTTTGAACACCAAGTGACACACCATCAGATATATCCCTGTGTGATCGCCGATTGTAGAATGTCATATGCCTGGTGATGGGTTTGCTTGTCTCCACAGGTCAGAGCTTTCTAATGGTAGATTAGCAGTTCTGTGACTGGCCTGCTAATGCAGAGAACATGAGTTTGAATCCAACCGTGGGAACTTAAGGACTTGAATTCAGTTTAAAAAGATCTTGGAAATAAAAAGGTAGCTGGACATATACTGCAATTAGCAGGATTATGGAAATGAGTGTGGGAGTGCGACTCATTGGATAGCTTTTCAAAGGCTAGCAAGGGGTGAATGGCTTTATTCTCTGCTGTAAAATCCTATGGGTAAAATTTTTACTGCGGCGGGTGGACATGTGCCCGACCCATTCGAGCGTAAAATGACGCGCGTTGACGTTGGGTGAGCACCCAGACGTCAACGCGCAGTGGCGCGATATTTCGGTTGGCATGTGCATATGGGAATCAGCAGCGTGCCCGCTGACAATTAAAAGGCCTGTTGAGGCCTTCAGAGCCTCAGTAGACTTACATTTTTCGCTGCCTGTCCAGCCTTATGGTCGGCGGGCCGGCAAAAAGGCCCAGCAGCCTTCGCACTTTTTAGGAAACCTCCTCCATGGGCAGGGTGAGGTTTTCCAACGCAAATAAAAATAAAATTAATATTTTAAAATTTAATTAATAATGTGTCCCTGCTCGACAGAATCACATAAGGGGGCATGTTTTATAACATTTTTCAGTTCTTTCTTTTTTTCTTGAAAGCTCTTTATCTCCCTGAGGCAGTTTTGTGCATTCGCATGCATGCATGTTGGCTGCGCTTGCCCTCTTCCCCTCCCCTCCCCGCACAGGCTGCGGTGAGCGCTGCAGCTCGCCTTTCACGCTGGGTGGACCTTAACTGGCCCGCCAGCGTGAAATCGATGGTCCAGCCTCGATCGTGGGTGGCGGTTGGCTTTCCGACCACCCCCGCCAAGCCCACCCGACAAGGGCTAAATTCTGCCCTTTAATTCTATGAAAGGCTGTTCTCAGTAAAAGTGACCATGAAGCTGCCAGATTGTCTCCGTTCCCCTACTAGATTTAAGAAAAGAAACCTCCTTACCTTAAGATAAAAGCAAAAAACTGCAGATGCTGGAAATCCAAAACAAAAACAAAAATAAAAATACCTGGAAAAACTCAACAGGTCTGACCATCTGCGGAGAGGAACACAGTTAATGTTTCAAGTCCGTATGACACTTCAACAGAACTAAGGAAAAATAGAAGAGAGGTGAAACGTAAGCTGGTTTAAGAGGGGGCGGAACAATGAGAGCTGGATAGAGGGCCAGTGATAGGTAGAGGCAAAGAAGAGATTGCCAAAGATGTCATAGACAAAAGGACAAAGAGGTGTTAAAGGTGGTGATATTATGTAACGAATGTGCTAATAGGTGACATTAAGGGTAGAAAGCAGGACGAGCAAGGTACAGATAGCCCTAGTGTGGGTGGGATGGGGGGAAGATATCGAAATAGGCTAAAAGGTAGAGATAAAACAATGGATGGGAATACATTTAAAAATAATGGAAATAGGTGGGAAAAGGAAAATCTATATAAATTATTGGAAAAAAAGGGGATCGGAAAGGGGGTGGGGATGGAGGAGAGAGTTCATGATCTAAAGTTGTTGAACTCAATATCCAGTCCGGAAGACTGTAAAGTACCTAGTCGGAAGATGAGGTGCTCTGATGTGCGTTGAGCTTCACTGGAACAATGCCGCGAGGCAAGGACAGACATGTGGTCACGAGAGCAGGGTGGTGTGTTGAAATGGCAAGCGACAGGGAGGTCTGGGTAATGCTTGCGGACAGATCGAAGGTGTTCCACAAAGCGGTCACCCAGTCTGCGTTTGGTCTCTCCAATGTAGAGGAAACCTCCTTATCTTCTCTGGCCTACATGTGGCTTCAATCCCACACCTATGATCTTGTGTGGATGTCGTTGAGGACAAAAAAAGCAGGAGCAGGAGTAGGCCATTTGGCCCAATGAACCTGCTCCACTATTCAGTAAGATCATGGCTGATCTGATTGCGGCCTTATCTCCACTTTCCTGCCTTGAGCACATTGTCAATCAAAAAATCTGTAATACAGCCTTGGATATATTCATTGACCCAGCCAATGTGGTTGACTCTTACCTGCCCTCCCAAGCCATTCAGTTGTATCACGCCTTCACCGGGCAGTTAGAGATGGCCATGTCGCAGGGATGGATAAAATAAAACGCTGCCCATTCTATTAATGGAATTTTAAAGGATTGGCTTTCCCTGATGCCTAGTGGGGAAGGATGGTGCCAAGAAGAACCATATGGCACAGTAACTCCCAAGACCATCCCCTGCACTGAGAGGAGTTACATATCTCAAGATGGGGGAGGCTGCAGGAGGTCATTGGGCATCCACAGGAGAGATGATCACTATTCAGTGATTCCTGCTGGAAACTGTCAACAGCAGGCTGTATTTCCCGCTGACACTAATCGGGAACCTAATTTCAATACTTTAACTTCTCATTATAAGCCCTGCTCACCAGAGTCATCCCCGCCGACGCTGGATCATCCAGGCACTGTACATAAGCAACATGCACCTGGTGAGCTGCACTTCGCTCGAGACTTCAAGGTTTGTTTGCCTAACCTGCTTCGGGCATCACTCACAGTCATCAGCGCCAGGCTTCACAGGCAGCATCACATCACTTTTAGGGAGGCTCACGGCAGGTGTCTAACCACCAGACCAGCCATGAGGCAGGGATGGCTTTTCAACAGCTGTAGGGCTAGGGCCTGCTTGGGGAAGGGGGAGAAGTGGCCTCAGGGAAGGGAAAAGGCTGCAGGGATAGGGAATTACTGGGGAAGGAGGGTATCCCAGGGTGTGTGAGGGGGCACATGTTGATTTGTGCAAGTGGCCTCAAGATGGTGAGGGCTGAGGTAGAAGTCTCCAGATGTGAGGGTGTGTGTGAGAGATTAAGTGGTGATGTCACTTGAGCTGGCAGTGAATGAGATGCCAGTGAATGTGTGATGGCCTTGTGAGTGTGTGAGCTTAGAGTGATGAGATGGTTGCCTTACCCTGGTGGCATGGATAAAATCATTCACTTGTTTTTTTACACTGGATGGCCGACCACTTGTGTTTAGCATTAGCACTGACCATCTCTGCCACCGCCTCCCAAGCTGGAATGGTGAGACTGATGGGCCTCCTGCAGCCTTAGCGTGGGTAGAGCACATCACAGCAGGCCTCCACAGCATCCAGGAGGCATCCCAAGGATATGTCACTGAAATGGGGGGGGCGGGGAATGCACTCTTCTTGGCTTTTGGGGTCATGTCTTGTCAGGAACAGTCCTGGGCTGTAAGCATTGGGAGGTGTGTGTGCGTCTGCAGTTTAAATATAGCACCCTGCCTGAGGAAGTGGCGAGGTAACAGTGCGGCTGGCAAATCGGAGGCTGCCCGCCAGTGAGATGGCATGTATCCTGTGGCTGCACAATTAATGAGGCAGGAATGGGATGATAAGACGCAAAAACCTGCCATTGCAGCCGGTAGATAAAATGCCCTTTCTCCTGCCTGTTACCGCACTTAATGCAAATGTGGGACGATTATGCCCATCGGGTTAGCATTGGATGGTGCTGGGCTGCTCCCTGCATTTGAGAAACATGCCAACAACAACCATCAAGGCCTCACATGTGAAGAGTGAAGTGCTGGAGGGTTGCCAGTAAGTGAAATACCCAACCTCAGGAAGAATCAGACAATTTGGGGGAGAGCCAAATTGGCTACAAACCAATGAAAGTCCAAAACCTGAATTCTTTATTTGCCCAAAAATAAGAAATGGCTGAGACATGATTACTGGGTAAGGTGAGACAGCAGCAAGCATGGGACTGAGCTCAGTACCAAGCCACTGTGGGGGGGTGGCCATTGGTGTGTTGAGAGGGAATGCACTCCATGGAGGGATTTTAGTGACAAGGTTAATTTAGTGAAGTTGGTGTTGCTCTCCTTGGAGCAAATAAGGTTGAGGGGAGATTTGATGGAGGTGTACCAGGTTATGATAGGTTTAGATAAGGTAGGCCAACAATAGCCATTCCCATTCACAAAAGGACGAGGGGACACAGGTTTAAAGTTTTAGGAAGAAATGCAGGGGGAATGTGAGGAAGAACTATTTTACGCAGCAAGTGATAATGACTTGGAACTCGCTGCCCATCATGGGTGGCGGAAGCAGAGATGAACAATTATTTCAAAAGGAAATTGGATGGGCATTCGAGGGAAATAAACTTGTTGAGCTATGGAGATAGAGCATGGGAATGGGATTGACTGGATTGTTCTATAGAGACCCAGCATGGGCTTGATGGGCTGAATATCCTATTTTGTGCTGCATTGACTCTATGGCTTGAATTTTGTGCATGTTGTGCCTGCGTGACTGGTGGGCTGCAGTTGGCCGCAATTTCTGCTTCTGGTCACGAACACAGTCCAAACAAGATTTTGCGCTGATGCAATTAAGGGCTGACCATTGTGTAACGCACCAGGCACTGGTGCAGCATTGCCAGCAGAAGTGAGAATGTGGCGGGCACTGAGTCCAATGGGGACCCGCCAGGAATTTAATTCAGTGGACGCAGCTTCCTGAAGGCTGTCAAGAGTCATTGAGGAGCCTCAGGGAACTGCCCAAGAAAAACTGGCTTAAGTTATGGCCTCAGCACCCGCTGGACACACCAGGTGGGAGGGCAATGCTTCTTGGACGACTGCCTGCGCGCTCCAGTGGAGGCAGTGAGTGCCAAGCGGGACATCCTCATGCTGCAGGATGGCAAGAGGAGGGCACCACACCAGATGAAGAAGACCTGGTTAGAGGTGGCAGCCCAGGTCAGCAGGCATGACGTAGTGCGCTGCACCTAGATCCAGTGCTGCAAAAGGTCTAATGATGCAAAAGGTCAGCAAGGGTGAGTATGTTGGCATGCACTGTGTGGGCATGTCTTGAAGGGTGACCGTCCCTCGTGGCACTCAGGGTTGTAAGATGCAGAGTAACAAAAGGCACGTATACCTGTGCCGGCCAAGGCTGGGAGATCTCACTGATAGACTTTGGGGCACAGAAGGGTGAAGTGTGCAAATCTGACAGGCTCCTCAACCTGGTTCTCAAGGAAGGGGTGGGTGCAAGGCTGGTCAGACGCTGCAGGTAGAAGGTGGACTAATGAATGCACTTTTGTCTGTACAGGAGAAGAGAAGCCATAATCCTGTGGAGCGCACCACAGAGTTATGGTTTCTGTTCTCCTGTAAGGACAAATGTGAGATGGATGCCCTCCAGTTAGAATGCCAGCGAGGAGCAAGGTCCTCAAGTCACAGAGAGGCAGGACTGTCGGAGGAAGCTAAGAGTCCAGCGGGCAGATGTGAGAGTGGCAGAGAGAGGCAAACAATGTAGGATCGTCTCATCTCATTTTTCATTATGAGAAATTCTAAGCCAGAGTCCCCAGTGATCCAGCAATCATGATGCCACCATGATGCAATTGTCCATAGCTCACCCACCTGCCTAGCATGCACATTGATGACATGATGATTGATATTACTGATGTATTGTCTTCCGCCCTCAGATGTGCCATCCTCCAGAGGCTGCCAGGACCCTGAGGACCCTTCATTGACACCTGAAGACAGACCAATCCACCCACATCACACTGTCTCTCAACACCAAGCACTGGCGCAGATACAAGCATGTCAGTGGACATTAGGTAGATTGTAGTGCACAGTGGGGAGGTCATGGCATATTTGCATGAGGAGCTCAGAGGGGCAGAGAGTGCCCCGGGCGCTGGCAGTCAGAGGACTGCTGGAGGCCAAGACCACGCTGAGTCTGAGACAGATGAACTTCTAGAGTCGTCCATCAGGCGGCAGATGCTGGATGTCCAGCAAGATGCGTGGAAAGATCTGGCAGAGATCCCTGGGGGTCTGCGTGCCATGGTCCCTGTCAGGCAGGAGTCCATGTGGAGCTTGAGTTCTGCATTGACCTGAGCACCGAGTGCACTGCCTTCTCCAGTGAGAAGCAGCTCCAGGAACAGAATCAAGGGGCCTGGGGTTGTGCTCAGATTGGCAAGCCCACACACTGGCAGTGAATTCAGGAGGTCACTGCCAAAGTGAGAGATGAATGAGGCACCTAGTCTCTCTGCTAGGTGCCCGTCCATCAACGGTGAGCAGGGAAGGGGTGGGGAGTGCACCAAGACACAAGCGTAAGTCTAAGTTTAAGGCACCATGAGAACAAAGGGGGTTTTCACAGGTGTCATTCTTTCCTTTCATCATTGTTCTGTATGACTTTTGTGTGACATTTAACACAATATTATGTAATGTTCATTTTTTTCAGTGGAAAAGATAAATTTTGATTTTGTTTCAATGCCCTGAGTCCCCTTCATGTTTTCCATAGGTGCAGGGTGCATCAGTGCCTCATGTTAGGCAGCAGGCGCTGCAAGCTTTATTACAGAGGTTGTGGTTTGACACTGGGGTCATGGGGTTGCCTCCTCAGGAATATATGTAAGGAGGTGGCACCCTTGCCATGAGATCAAAGCCATGCCTTGGCAGCCTAGCTGAAGTTGCGTTCAATCAATGACTCCCTAGTGTCCCTGCCTCCTTGAAGCTTCCTCAAGTCTGCCTCCATGTCCTTGCCCTGTGCCTCCCCAGGCTCCTCATTAGATCCGTCAGTGGTGGTATCCTCTGTGGCCTGTGGAGCTGCCTCGAAATCCTCATCCTCCAGTGGGCCCCCCCTTGCCAGAGCCTGATTGTGGAGAGTGTAGCAGACAACAACGATAAGCAATACACACTCTGGAGGATATTGCAGGCAGCAAAATCTCATCTTCAGCAGCCCAAGGACCCACTCAACCACCGCTCCTGTGGAGGTATGACTCCTCTTCTGCCTCTGCCCTTGGGTGCCGGAGTGATGTCAAGAGCTACCTTTTCAAGGGATATCCTTTGTTACCCAGCAGGCACCATCAGCCGAGCCGGAGCCATGAATTGCCTTGGCACCTGGGAATGTCGCAGGATGTATGCATCTTGGGAGCTGCCAGGCTACCTTGCACAAACTTGCTGAATCTGGGTCTTGCAGCCACACACTATCTGCACGTTCATAGAGTGCAAGCCCTTTCTGTTCACAAAGGCACCCGGCTGACTCCCTGGCACCTTGATGGCCACATGAGTGCAGTCTATGGCACCCTGGGTGCAGGGGAACCCAGCAGTTGCTGCGAAGCCTCTGGCTCACTCAGCTTGGCTGGCTTCGTCCGCCCTGTAATGAATGAATGTCATGACCCACCTCGAGAGAGCGTCAGCGACCAGCTTGACGCAACTGTGCACAACAGACTGGGACACATTACACAGATTCCCCACCGGCCCTGGAAAGATCCAGATGCAAAAAGATTGTAGGCTATTGTGATCTTCAGAGCCACTGGAATTGGGCACCCACTCACACAGTTGGAGGCGATCTTCGGCCCATCCATCTGCCATATGGATGTCATGGTGTCCCTAGAGAGGTGGATCCTCCTGCAGCACGGACTTCAGACATGTTGAGGTAGCTGGATTGCTGCCTGTACACTCTGGCAACAGGATAGTGGTGTCTTCTGCAGTCTCTACCTCCTTGCTCTGCCTGCTGACCCTACACCCCCTGTGCCTGTGCCTCTCCTCCCACAGGTCTGTCCCTGGGATGCTGCCTGAAGACACCTGGCTTCTTCTCCCTTCTGCCCCTCTCTTCCTCTCCAGCAGAGGCCGACCTAGCGGAGTTACACAATCCCATCTGCTGAAATGCAGGTGGCACTGTCCCATACACTGAAGGCTGCACTTGGCAGAAATGGTCAAAGAGAGTTGACAAACAAAAGAGTCCTCAAAACAAAGCTAACAAAGCAAAAACTTCAGCAGAAACTACAGGAAAAGATCTGAAACATCAGCACTAAATCAGCAGCAAACTCTTATGTGAAGTCCTAACAACTCATACAAGCCAATGTTCCGCTCCCTTGGGTGAAAAATGTGAAAAAATGGAATGGCCTCCTGCCTGTGTTACCCGTGCAACGAGTGCTAAATTGGGTGGGCAATGTAAAAATTTGGATCAATAGCCTTCTTAATGGGCTTAATTGCCTGTTTAATCACCAGAGGTGCGTGCTCCTGACTTCCACGTGCTCCCACTAACTCTGACATTGCGCGAGGGCTCGATAAGGTATGACGTTAGCCTGACATCTTGTTGCGCGATTTCACGCGAGTTCGGGTCAGGCACACACCCGCTCAAGAGCCATAAAATTTTATCTCTGACTATTTCACCAGCTCATATCAGTGGGTATCTGTAAGTCACCATAGTCCCAGAGAATCTTAGACTGCTCTTTCATTAGAGAGAGACAACTGGTGGTGAGTTTAATCTGAGGGTTGCCACACCTCAGGTAAGGGGCAAGATTGAGAAGGCAGACCTAAAGCGGTAAGGGAATTAAACCCACAGGGCTGGTGTCACCCTGCAACACAAACCAGCCATCCAAGCTAACTGACCCTGTGTATGCAGATGAGTGTGCGCGTGCACATGCGTGTGTGTGTGCGTGTATATATGCGTGTGAATCCCTATTCTACAGAGAGTCAGTATAGACTCAATGGGCCCAATGGCCTCTTTCTATGTCACAATGACTCTGAGTCTATGACTCTAGGGATGGAGCAGTGCCTGCAATACAAGTACATTGTAAAATCTGACAATTCCAAGCTCTCACCCAGTCTTGGAAGGCTACAATGCAAATGTTAACAGTGCAAAACATTTTCTTTTCAAATTGACATGAGGAGCCATTTGGCATAGATCCCATCTCTGATTTAAAATTGAATGCCTCAGAGTTATGGATATTGCAACCTCTTTTATGTGGGTGTAACCTTTTGAATCTGAACTGACACATTGAGGAATGTTCCCACAGTGCGTTTGTTTGTCTGCCTGTGTGCTTGGGTCTATGCTTGTCTTTGTATGTGTGTGTGTTCGTGTGTGTGTGTCTCTCTGTATGTGTATGTGTCTATGTGTATGTCTGTCTGTTTATGTATGTATCTGTATGTGTGTGTCCGTGTGTATGTCTGTAACTCTGTCTGTGTGTGTGGCTCCTTTCAGGGCTCCACACGTGACCTCTGTGGGATTTCACCCACAAATGCATCCATGAGGTCACGGATGCCATCTTCTCCATAGCACACAACTTTGCGCATTTTGCCCAGGACCAGGACAGCCAGGATACAAGGGCCATTGGATTCGCCCTGATCTTGGGATTCCCACTGGTGCAGGGTGTGATTGACTGCACTCATGTGGTGCTCAGGTCTCCATTGCTACACTCAGTGGACTTCATCAACCACAAGGATTTCCACTCACTGAATGTGCAGCTGGTGTGCGACCACCAGAAATGCATCCTGCAGGTGTGCACACGGTTTCCAGGGAATGTGCACGACGCCTACATCCTGAGTTGCTCGCAGATCCCTGCAGCCTTCCAGGGTCCACAGAAGTGCAGGGTTGGCACCTCGAGGACAAGGGCTACCCGCAGAGGCCATGGCTGATGACACCCATGCAGCGGCCTCAGACTGCAGCGGAGCGACGGTATAATGAGGCTCATACTGCAGCTCACAACTTGGTGGAGCAGACCATTGGGATACGGAAGATGAGGCTCCAGTGCCTGGTTGGACTGGTGGAGCCCTGCAATACAGTCCACAGAGGGTGTCATGCATTGTCGTCATCTGTTGTGCCCTTTACAAACTGGCGCTGCAACAGGGAGACGAGCTGGCTGAGGAGGAGGTGGAGGAGCTGGAGGTCTCCTCGGATGAGAAAGACACCGATAGAGATGAGGGTGAGGGGGTCCTCGGTGGTGATGACAACAGGGAAGAGGCTCTCGCACTGGCCAGACGAGGCAGGCGCACTTGGGAGGCCCTCATAGCTGCCAAATTTGTGGAGGATGATGACGACATACAGTGAGGTGACCCCATAGATCCTCACATTGCAGTTGTGAACATTTGACTCCAGTCTGGCTTATGGCATTGCCAATACCCTCTGTGATAATGCTCCTGTCATGGAAACGCAGTGGAGGCCCTAATAGTCGCTTGATCACAGGAGGATGATGACGACATGCAGCGGGGACACGCCATAGATGTTCACACAGCCTCTGAGAATGTCTGACTCCTGTCTAGCCGAGGGCAACTCGCTTGCACTCCATGATCAGGACCATCTCAGAAACACTGCCATGAAACTTTAGACACATTCGATGCTGTGTCTGCCTTCAGCACCTCAGCCCTTCAGGAGCTGGTGCAACACATCACTGGTTGCAGATGCTGGTGTGATGGGGGCCAGTCCCTCCTTAAAGGTGCTGAGAGCACACAGGGAGAATGAGAGAACACTGTGGCACCTGCCCACTACATTCTGGCAGCAATGACCAGCACTGCTGAGGTGCAGGCATCAGTAATGTTTCCAGGGAGTGTGAGGCTGGACCATCACTTTGGTCTGAGCACAGGAAAGTGCCCTGGATTGAGACACCTGCCTTTTATCTTGTGCAGAAAAGTTTCACATCTGAGTGACAAGAACACTGCTCATCAGAACAAGGAGCCATAGGCAGGGAGACATTCTGAGGAGTTTATTGACAATAGTGAGCAGTATGTACAAGCGATTAACACCCATGGCCAGGCTATGCAACTACTTTTACTTAACTTTCCTAACCCTGCTGCTACATCTTGGTAATCCCCGGACATCCACAGCAGAGAAGGAGGCAGCCTGCTGACTGTGATGTTCTGTCTGTGATGACTTTGACGGGGGTCCTCTGGAGGAGTGAGGCTTGGAGGGCCTCGGCCTGCTTTCCGGGTCCCGCTGTGTGGCGGTGGCACCCTCCTCAGCCTGTGAAGCTGGAGCTGTGAAGGCCACATTAAGAGGGGATTCAGATTGGCCAGTCACTCCCAGAGTAACCTGGGTGGATGGGCCAGGCGTGTGCACCTTCTGATCCTCCTTCCTACGAGTGCCCAAGGGCCCCAGGTTGACTCCTTGAGGAGCAGGGGTAGCTGGAATGAGATCAAGCTGCTCAGCACCACTCTCATGTATAGACTGTTGGAGGCCAACTATGGCATCAGCAATGGAGTTAAGCCCGTACAGGAGTGACATCCTGGACCAAGGTCCCCATGGCGGCAGCCATCCTGCCAGTGTTGACCTTGGTGTGTTGCAATGCTGGTGCTATCATCTCAGCCTGAAGGCGGAAAAACTCTTCCATCATGCCTTGTAATCTGATGAGTGCAGTGGACATCCCTTCCTGATGTTCCCGAGCTTGCCTTTACAGCTCCAGCAACTGTGACATGACCGAGTCCAGAGGCTCATCATCTGACTTGGACTCAGCAACGTTCTGGCCTCCAGCAGTTTTCCAAGTGCCAGAGACCTGGCCAGTCCCTGCCTCTGTCTGCTGTGGATCAGAAAGTGCAATGGGCTCACCAGATTGTCATCCCGAGGCTACTCTAAAGCTAGGTCCCACCGAGGTTCCTTCAACAGCACCTTCCAAACCCACAACCACTACTATCTAGAAGGACAAGGGCAGCAGATGGATGGGAACACCACCAACTGGAAGCTCCCCTCCAAGTCACTCACCATCCTGACTTGGAAATATATCGCCGTTCCTTCACAGTCACTGGGTCAAAATTCTGGAACTCTCTCCCTAACAGCACTGTGGGTGTACCTACACCACATGGACTGCAGCGATTCAGAAGGCAGCTCACCACCACCTTCTCAAGGGCGATTAGGGATGGGCAATAAATGCTGGCCTAGCCGACATCTCATGAATGAATGAAATAAAAAAGGTGTTTGCCTCTGAACTGGTGGAGGGTTTAGGTGAGCACTGTAATGGGACTTCAGGGACGGTGTCTTCAGATCCCTCTTCAGAGGTTTCTATGAGGCTTGAATGGAGGCCCTGAGTCATGGAATCTGTCAGCTGTTCGGCAGATGTGCCTGCGGAAGCAAGGAGAGATAATCAGTGCATGGCAGTGGCCTGTGAAACAGGACACATCACTCACAGCATGGTTGTCTGATGGATGTTGCTTTGCTGGATCCTCACTTGGTAGAGCACCGCTGACCTCACTGTCAGCACAGGAACAGCCCTGGTCATCGCCGGCCAGCTGGATGGCTCTGTATTCAAATTCTGTCATAATTTTGATCTCCGGTATCCCTCCACTGGTCTGCGACCTTTCCCTCCTGTTGTGAGCCAGTTTGTTCAGCATGGATAGAGATGGGGAGAGTATATCAGGATGCCTGCCAGGCCAGATGATAAGTATACCTGGCCTGTGCGGGTGGTGAGTGGTCTTATGGATGGGATGAGGACAATGATGGTGAGTGTGAGAGAGAGAATGATGATGTTCCTTGACCTGGCAGTGAGTGAAGGCCCTGTGGGTGTGTGATGGGTTTGTGAGTGTGTGAGTTGGGAATGATGAAAAGAGTGACTTTCCCTGGCATAACGGAGGAGATCATTCATCCTTTTGCGGCACTGGGTGGCTGTCCTCTTCTGCAGGGTGTCCACACTAACCACTACTGCCACCGCCTCCCAAGCCAGGTCGATGATATTGCTACCCATCCTGCAGCCAGGGCAGGGGTAGAGCACTCCCTGGGGGGCCTCCACAGTATCCAACAGTCACTCAAGGGACTCATAGTTGAAGCGGGGGGCTGCAGTCTTTTTTCCTTTGCTGGTCATGTCTTCCGGGCAGTGGTGGTGAACTGGTGGTGATGAGCGCT
Organism: Carcharodon carcharias; assembly: GCF_017639515.1. NCBI lineage: Eukaryota > Metazoa > Chordata > Chondrichthyes > Lamniformes > Lamnidae > Carcharodon > Carcharodon carcharias. The sequence goes on along the minus strand of NC_054485.1, from coordinate 51,628,721 downwards.
TTGTTTGTGGCTGCCTTTTAAAGATAATGGCTGGTGTGATGCAACAGCGGGGTGATGGCAGGTGGGCGAATGAGAGCCCACCCGCCATGGAAACATGTTTTGCGGGAGTGAATAAATAATGAGGTGGGCTTGGGATGAGACGGTGTGAAAACCCGTCATTTTCATCAACGGGTAGAACTCCATTTTACCCGCCCACTATCGCACTTAGTGCAATTCTGGGGAAATTCTACCTATCATCTGTCATGGTGAATGTAAAGAGCAAATCTGTTAGAATAGAAGTGCTCAGCGCTGCCTGTTTGGAGGGGGGCGCAGGAGGGCGAGAACACAAGTTTGTGCATGCGCGCAAGACAGGAATAGCTCCCTAAGGCACAGAGCTGCCACAGGGAGATGAAGAATTTTTAAACTATCGTGCTATTCTGTAAACTGTGTGTGTGTGAGTGTATGTGTGTGTGCGTGTGTACGTGTGCATGTGAGTGTGTGTGTGTGCGTGTGTTTGTGTGTGCGTTTTGGTGCACGTGTGTTTGGACTGTTAATAACTTTAGCCCAAACATAGTCTACAGTTTTTACTCAATCTCATGCATAATAGAAAGTGAATGCGCATGTGTTTGTGTGCGTGTGTGTGTGTGTGTGTGCGTGTGTGTGTGTATATGTGTGTGTGCGCGTGCGCATGTGTATGTGTGTGTACGTGTGCATGTGTGCGTGTGTGTGTGTGTGCGTGTGTTTGTGTGTGCGTTTTTGTGCACGTGTGTTTGGACTGTTGATAACTTTAGCCCAAACATAGTCTACAGTTTTTACTCAATCTCATGCATAATAGAAAGTGAAGATTATTTTTATTCCATTCCCTCCATAAATTCATGAGGCATATCTGTCATTAAAACAGAAAATGCTGGAAACGCTCAGCAGGTCAGGCAGCATCGGTGCAGAGACAGAGTTAATGTTTCAGGTTGATGACTGATCACCAGAACTTTCTGACATCCAGCTGCCTGAAATGTTAACCCTGTTTTTCTCCACACTCGCTGCCTGACCTGCTGAGTATTTCCAGCATGTTCTGGTTTTATTTCTGATTTTCAGCACCTCCTGTATTTTGTTTCTCTCACGTGTACTTGTGTTGGAACAAACAGGTTTACACGTTGTAAGGGGGACTAACCAAAGTGAGTGCCACTTTCCCTCTCTTACTTTTTGCCCTTCCCCACACGAATAACATGCCGGTAGGTGCTTGGGAAATACGTGATTTTACAGCGGGGGAAGCTATTCATTGGTGAAACCTGCCATCAGCTGACAATGCTGCAGCTGCAGTCGGGTGTGAAAGGACATCCTGGACAAACAGGGAGGTCCTGCATTGCTGCCTGATGGATCCATTTCTGTAGAGACCGAGTTTCAAATCCATTGGAAGGATACTTCACAGATCTCAGCCCCTCCTCGGGCACCTTCCCCCATCAGTTCCCTCTCCCGACCCTTACTCCTGGTTCCACAAAATCAACCCCCACTGTCAATCCAGGTCTGAGTGCCAAAGCAGGCCAGCCCCGCAATTCAGCAATGCCTCCATGCAGGTTCTCCTACAGGCCACATGTCCAGGAAAGAGTGGTGGTGGGGGGGGGGAATTCTCTTTCATGCAGATGGTATCAGAAGACACTCCTGCCTGGCCAAGGCTCTGGTCGGAGGTGACAGCAGACATGAGCACCATGAACCTGGATGTAGTGCAGGAAACAGGCCAATGACCTGGTAACTTAGAGGCTGAGTCAGAGCACTCATGGTGCTGTCCATTTACGGCCCCCAGAGAGTCTGATGAGAGAAGGACTGTTAACCCTCAGCTTGACCATATTCCCACTGCTGTTCCCGCTGCAGCTCAGACTGCAGGTTTCATTCTGAGGATCGACTGTGCATTGTGGGCTTCGTTTAAAATTCCTGGTCCCAAAAAAGATGCCTGCTTTCAGGAGATCATCCTCAGACCAATGCAGGTATGATGGGAGCAGAGGTGAGGACATGTAGCAGGGATGATGTGGAAATTGAGTGCAATGTGGTTTTACACACACCCAGCCCAATATTACTCATAACTGACAGTAAGCGGCATGTATCCCCCACATTGCTCCCTATCACATGAGTCTTCCGGTGAATGAAATAGGTTAAAATTGCCCCCCGTGCCTCTGAAATTTGTGAGAGATTGGGAGGTGAGATTGCTATTGTGAGCTGAGGGAGGTGGGTGAGGGAGTGGGGTAGCACACCTCTGTGAGGGAGCCGAAGGCCACAGTGAGAGGACCTTGGATTGGACACACCCCCATTAGAAGCCTCCCTCATACCAAGACCCTTTCTCACAGTCTGACCCCATCCCCCTGGAGTCAGTGATTGGAACCCACTGGCCTCACCCCAGCGCCTTCCTCCCTCCTCCCTCACTTCACTACTCTCCTCCCACCCCCACCATACACCCACCATCGCCCTCACTTCACCATCGTCACCCCACTGGCCTTCTCCCTCCGCCCTCAGCCCACCACCCTCCTCTGCCCTCACGCTACCACCTTCCCCCACCATCCTTCCCCTCCGCCCTCACACGTCAGCTTCCCCCTCCACACCCCCATCATCCTTACCCTACTGCCCTCCCCCCACCATCCTCAGCCCTCCACCCACAGCCCTTCCCCCCACTGTCCTCATCCCGCCAACCTCTCCCCATCGTCCTCAGCCCTCAACCCTCCCCCAACCATCCTCAGCCCTCAACCCTCCCCCAACCATCCTCAGCCCTCAACCCTCCCCCAACCATCCTCAGCCCTCCGCCTCTACCATTCACAGCTGCGGGTTTCTTACTCGGGTTGTGGCCTGCTCCAGAGTGCTCCTGTGTGACTGGAAGCAAAATCCAACCTCCAGGCAGGGATCCTTGCAAAAGAAGTCCACATACAGTGAAGTCAAAATTCCACAGCATGCAGTCAACCCTAATGCTCCGGGTTTCCAAACCGAAACTCAGACCAGCCCAGCAAAAGCTGGGCCTTGGCGACTTTCTCTACTGGAATAATGGGCATCCAAATGTCCTGGTCAATTTTTCATCAAGTGACCTAAAACTTGGCCGAGGAAATAAGTTTTAAGGAGTGTCTTAAAAGAGGAAAGTGAGGTAGAGAGACAGAGGGGTGTCAGGAGGGAATTCCAGAGCTTAGGGCCTTGGGAGTTGAAGGCACGTTCACTAATGGTGGAGCGAGTAGAATCAGGGATGCTCAAGAGGCCAGAATGGATAACCACAGGTACTTATGGAAAATTGTAGCTAGAGAAGGAAGAGGACCTGGCAGGATTTGAAAACAAGGATGAGAACTTTAAAACTCAAGGCATTGCTTACCTGGGAGCCAATGTAGGTCTGCAAGTACAGGGGTTGTCATGAAGAGATATTAATGTCTATAATATTATTGGAAATTATTTTTAAAATGGAATTATAGTAAGATCTGTGTCTGTGTGTTTCACTGTGTGTGTCTTAATTGGATTAGAGCCAGCTAGTCTGGGTGCTTTGATGTATAGTAGTTTTGAGATGTTAATTAGATAAACGTAAGGAAGTTAAAAGGTAAAGTGTAAATTTGCATTTGTTGAATAAAACATTCAAGAGTGGAGTAAAATCTTGCACCTAGCTGGGAGATGCCAAGCAACATGTTTATATTACTAATAAAATTAATGGGGCAAAAATGTTATTGCTAGAAGATGTGACGTTAAAAGCCTAGGGTACCATGAAAAATTTACAAAGGGGAAGCTACGTATAAACAAAAAGGAGTTTGTGTGTGTAAGGCAGGGGCATTAAAGATCTAACCAGCCTGTACACCTACAACTGTGTCTGCAAAGGAATCAAATTGAAAGGAAGCTCATTTTAAATTCGTAAGGTCAAATGCGTTTTGCCTGGTGTCGGTTTAATGTCTATGGGTTATTCTTGCCTTGGTGGAAATTTACCTGGGAATGATTAATATGGGAATTTGTTTAGAAGTTGTTATGATAATAATTTGTAGACATGTGTATGTGTTTAATTTTTTGTTAAATTAATAAACGTTTAATTTCATTTATATAAAAAACCTCTTAAGGCTCGGTGGTTTCATTCCTGAATTTAGAGCTGCATCTCAAACATACCAATTGAAAATATAGGTTATTACAGTTGTTCAAGTTTCCCTCTGGGATTTAAACAACTCAGCCTTAACAACTGCTGTGTCATAACAGAGGTAATGAGCAAACAGGACTTGTGAATTCGGATCCTGGCAGCAGAGTTTTGGATATCTTCAAGTTTGTGGAGAGCAAAATGTAGGAGACCAGCCAAGAATGCATTGGAATGGAAATGTCTGGTGGGAACAAAGACATGAATAAGGGTTTCAGCAGCAGATTAGCTGAGGTGAGCTTTGAAGTTGGGTGAAGTTACAGAGGTTGAAATAAGTGGTCTTAGTGAAGATGTGACTACATGGCTAGAGGTGCATCTCGGAGTCAAAAATGACACCAATGTTGCGAAAAGACAGGCAATTGTTGTCAAGGAAAGTGATGGAGTCGATAGTTAGGGAACGGAGTTTGGAGTAGGGACCAGAGGTAATGGCTTCAGTCTTCCCAATATTTAATTGGAGGAAACTTCTGCTCATCCATTACTGGATGTCAGATAAGTAGTCCGCCAATTTAGCAACAGTGGAGGGGTCAAGAGAGGTGTTGGTGAGATAGAGCAGGGTGTCATCAGCATTCATGTGAAAACTAACACCGTGCTTTTGGATGATGTCACCAAGGGGCAGCATGTGGATGAGAAATAGGAGTGGGTCAAGGATAGATATGAGGCCAAGGAGAATACCAGAGATAATAGACCAATTTTATTGAGCCTTTAGCCATTGGAAACAATTTCTCTTTATTTATTCTATCCAGACCCTTCATGATTTTTTACACCTCTATCAAATCTCTGAGCCATTTCTGTTCTAGGCAGAACAAAACAACCCTGACCCTGTGTGGGATCTGGAAGAGAAGAAATTGCAAGTGATCCTCTGACTACAATTAGATAAGAATGGAACCAGTTGAGAGCAACCCCAGCCAGCTGGAGGACAGTGTAGTAGCACTGGAGGAGGATGGTATGGTTAACCATGTCAAAGATAGCAATGATCAAGAAGGACCTTTGTCACAATCACATAGGATGTCATTTGTGACTTTGATAATTGGCTGTTTTAGTATTGTGACAAGGGAGGAAAGCTGATTGGAGGGATTCAAACATGGAGTTCCCAGAAAAATCTCATGGATTTGTGAGGGAATATCCCATTCAAGGACTTTGGAGAGGAAAGGGACGCTTGAGATGTGATGGCAGTTAAAGACGGTGAGGTCAAGGGTTGTCTCTTTGAGGAGAGAGGTGATGACAGCAGAGCTTCAACACATGAAGAGAGAGAACTCTTAACAATATCAGCTGACATGGCGACCAGGAGGGGAAGTCGGGTGGATAGCAGTTTAATACGAATAGGGTTGAGCGAGCAGAAAGTGGGTCTCATAGATGAGATGAACTCAGAGAGGGCATGAACAGGGATATAGGAGAGAAATGAGAGAAAGGTGCAAGTCCAGGGCTAGCACAGTGGGAGATTTGGAGGAAGGGAGGGATGAGGCAGAGGCAGCTGATCAGATTGTCTCGATCTTGGTGAGAAGACCAAGAGCTCCGAGGTGAGGGTGCAGGGGACAGGGCGAGGGGTTTAAGAAGACAGTTTGCAGTACAGAAAAGAAGTTGGAGTTAATCTTTGAATTTTGGGATGATTCTGGAATAGTGAGCCATTTGAGCAGACGAGAATAGCACCTGCCTGTGTTTTATGTGGCTCAGCCAGATCTGGCATTGGATGGCTAAAGCGGTTTTCCGCCAAATTTTCAAGTCTGTGTTCCTTGGACTTAAGGGAACAGAGATGAGGGCTGTATTGGGAGAATAGCCCAGGGTGAGAGAGTGAGTAATGGGTTTATTGAAGGGTAGAACATCAAACATGAAGGTAAGGGTGCGATTGAGGAAATCTGTAGCTTCAGAAATTTTGTAGCCAAAGGTTAGACAATGGGATTTTGGAAGTGTAATTGTAAGTGAATTGCAGATAGTTTTTTCCAGGGGTGAATATAGGAAGAAGTAGGGTTGAGGCATGGAAGGGGGATGTGGGTAGCAAGTTATACAATGTAGTGAACAGAGATGGCCTGATCTGTGATTAATACAATGGGTGTAGCAAGACCATGCAAGATGGCAAGGTCAAGGGGGTGGCCATGAATAAAGGTTGGGGATTTTACATGGAGGGGGATATTTAGGGAGGATGAGAGGACAGTGAACTCACAGGAGGAGAATATGATGAGGTGAGATGGAGGTTGAAATCACTAAGGATGAAGAATAATTCGGAGCAGAGGCTGAGGGAAGTCAGCAGTGAAGATATCTTGGTGAGACAATTTTTATCACACTGAGGGGTGACGGTAGAGAACGATGATTTTGAATTATAGGTGTTCGGGGTGAAATAAGACGAGATGCTCAAAGGTGGGGAAAATGCCAGAGGAACAGGTGCGATCTGGTGATAAGTCCCCATTTAGAAATATAAGCAGGAAGGGTATCAGAGCTATGGAATGAGGAGGCCAATGCAGCAAGTGGGTTCAAAACTCATTTGGATATAATTTTAAGGTAAGGGATTGAGAGATATTGTAAGAAAGCATGTAAATACTGTTAATCTGTCAAAATCAGACAGGCTTGCTTAGGTCTAATGACCTTTTCTAAACTTTCAATTATAATTTTTCCCACAGAAGCCATCACTTTTTTTTTTGAGTCACTGACTTCCATAACTCCTCTCTTTGAGATGTGGTCCCACAGACCAATCAGCCTCCATTACCCAGCCCAGTGGTGCATCTTGACAGGTGGCGGTACATTGTTTGGCTGCAGGGAATGTTACAGTTGAGCTCAATCCCGTCCTTGCAAAGACAATTTTCAGGCCGTGCTGCTGGATTGTGACCTGAAGTCAGACCAAACCTTTCTCTGATTCCCATCTCCTTTTCATTTCAGCAGCGCCTCCCCCACCTCACACAGCTGAAACCAGCCATGATTGAAATAAATGGTGGACCAGGCTCGAGGAGCTGAATGGCCTACTCTTGTTGCATTGCTTTTGGCGACTTTGGCTGAGATTGAAGCTTAGGATGTATAATTATGTTGCAGACTTCCAGATTTCATAATAAGAGCTTTCAATTAAATCAAACTGTAGCTAATTTTAACAGCATGAGGAGAATTCCAAATACTTTGGTTTCTTGGTAACTTGGAGACTGACAAATCCGGTATCTAGAGAAGACAGGTTGGCCTCAAGCATCAGAGCTGACAGGATAAGATGGAGGAACCTTATCTCAGCCTCAGAAGACTGTGTAGAACGTGTAAGATACTTAAACAGGGTAGGAAAGCTGCACCAAGAGCAGAATAGGACAAGAGGCAAGGGCCCAAACCACAGAAAGGAAAATTTAGTCAATAATGTCAAGAAATTCTTCACTACAAATGCTCTCTTGGTAGAGTTATGAGGACAGATTGCATGAATTTGGCTTGTGGAGTTTATCAAGGGGTAATCGAGGTGTGTAAGATGATAAAAGGGCTCAATAGAGCACATGCAGAGACACTGGGTGGAATATTGTGGAGGTAGCAGGGGTCTCAGCCATTGGCTGGAGAGCCAACAAGACCTCTACATCATCTCTTTTCAGGATGCCTGCTGTACCTTGTGTTACTTAACAGGCTAGCATCAGATCTTCCTCTGGGATCAAGGACCCTAGAGGTGAAAATCCCGCCCACCAGGAGCTGCCACCCAATCAGAGGTCAGCAGCTCTTCTCTACTCAGCAGCAACATCAGGAGGCTGCCAGTACTATATCCACCAGAGGACTTCAGATCGAGAAAAGGCACAGGCTCAGGGTGAGTGATAGTGGGAATGGGATCTTGGGAAGGGGGCCGTGGGGGAGGGAGTTCAGCAGCAAGGACAGGGCTGTGGCTCAAAGTGGGCCCCCCCTACTCCCAATACCAGGTTCCTTGATCAGGCATTGAGTGCCTTTGAACGAGGGACTCCACCACCACCCCCCCACCCCACCCAGGAGTCCGCAGGCAAACACACCAGGGTTTGCTCGTCATGCTCCCCACATGGCGAGCTCCCATCGCTGGGTTTATAAATAGTGCCCTTAGCCTCAATTGGCAGTTGGGTCAGGAGGTCCTCCACGGGCCTTCTCGCCATAGTTTAATCCAGGTCGAGGTGGGAAGGGTGCACAGCCCCACCTATCACCATCCTGCCTGATTAAATGTCCTCCTGTGCCATGGGGGAGGGCACAGAATTCCACCCATTATTTCCTCTGGTGGGGATATCAAGAACGAGGGAATATAAGTAACATTGCCTGTAAGCTTCACCGGTGCACAGTAATCTGGAATGTACTCCAAAGTGCAACAAGCTGGCACACACAACCAATGTCCCTTTAAGACGCACACATGGCAATTTTAAACTGACAGTGCAAAGTAACAAACAGGTCACACACAACAAAGAATAATTTGAGGCAATATTAGACATAATCTTAAAATTAGAGCTAGGCTACTCAGGAATGCAGGGAGCACTTTTTTCACACACAGCTTTGTGGAACTCCAGACCTCGCTCTCCAAAAGAGCTCCCCATGGGTGCTGGGGTCACTTGAAGCTTTCAGTACAGAAATTGAACGAGAAGATCAGCCACAATCTAATGGAATAGCAAAGCAGGCTCAAGGGGCTAAATGTCCTACCTCTGTCAATGTTCCAGGAAAGATTTAAGAAAAAAACACTGCCAGATGTTGTCATTGGAAATGCACCTGCATCTGAGAATCCAATATCGAGGAGAGTCAAAAATCAACACATTCCTAAATGCTACAATCGGGATAGAACACGGATTGATCACATTTCCTTCCATCTTAACTTTCCACCTTAAACTGTACTGAAGGGAGTGGCTGAGCAACTCATATGCATTACATCCATCTCCCCCTTATGTCCATTGAGCACTTTGAGGGTGGGGATATTTTGAAGGGGTGGGGGCCTCTGTGGGGGTTTGAGGAGGGTGCTGCTCTTCTCAGGTGCCCCCGGAATTCTGCCCAGCACACTACCCATGTAGCTCAGAACCACATCTGGCAACTCTATGTGTGCACAGAGTCATTACGAGTTCTAATTCAACTATAGTTTTTATTAAGCAAAATAAAATATAACCTGAAGCAATGGTAACATTTGAGAGGGCAGAGTTATTAGATTACAACTTGGAGCTCACACTCTGTAAATCAATGCTTCACTTTCCATGTCCAGCTAGAGTCACATGGGTTGAAATCGTGCTGAGCTACATTGACATGTTCCTGTGAAAATCCTTTATCCTCATTTTAACAATGTTCTTCAGTCACTGACAGGGTTCAATGGTTTAAGATCTAAGCGACAGGAATGGACAGACCAATTTCATACAAATATCAAACAGTACAATCTAATTCCTTCCATGAAACAGTCCTAATTTGAAGAGGTATTGTCATCTGACCAAATGTCTGACCAAATAATGACTGAGTGCCATTTTGCTTCGTTGAGTTCTCTTGCATGTGAGTCTATTTTAAGGTACACAATGAAAATGCTGTTATAAGAGGTGAAAAAGTTTTGATCTGCTGTCAATCACAGTCAGATGTTTCATTAAGTGAGGCTAAGTCAGAGCCTCATTCCAGTGGCACAATATCAAGGGAATTATTATAAATGATCAGTCAGCCAGCTCATTGGATAACATGGTATCTCAATAATTGGCCTTAGGTACAAGCTGTTGAAATGTTAGTAAGGGGATCACATTTATTTTCTTGCTGCTCAGAAGGATCCCGATTGCCATCACCAGCTTCAACATGTGTGTAAAAGAACATAAATGAAGATAGAGACATTCACTTTGTGCTCATCAAGGTGAGATGTTAGTGCTGGAGAATGGGATAGTTTCCATTTTGGAAGCTACAGTATCAAAATGAAGTAAAGCTCCCTCTACAATGTCCCAGCAACCAGTTCCGGGACAGACACAGCACAAGTTAGATATTGAGTAAAGCTCCTTCTACACTGCCCACAATGTGTCACTTTACCATCTCAAAGGGTTTTTTTTTTCCTTTTTCCCTTTCTCTGTGATTGCCAATTTAGTACCAAATAAAAACAGTTTTGTTTGGCATCTCTCTGTGGGCTGTATTGGGAATGTTCAAAATTCATTTCATAGAATCATGTAATTATTCGGCACAGAAGGAGGTCATTCCGCCCATTGTACCTTGTGCCAACTCTGACAGAACTATTCACTTTGCCCCTACCCTTTCCCCACAGCCCTCCAAGTTTTTCCCTTTCAAATATTTATCCAATTCTCTTTTCAAAGTTACTATTGAGTCTGCTTCCACCACCCTTTCAGGCAGTGCATCCTGGACCATAACAATTTGCTGCGTAAAAAGAATTTTCCTCACCTTGCCTCCAGTTCTTTTGCCAATCACCTTTAATCTTCTCCTCTGGTAACCCACCTTTCTGCCACTGGAAAGAGTTTCCCCTTCTTTACTCCATCTAAACCCGCCATGATTTCAAACAGCTCTATTAAGCCTCCCCTATTCTCTAAGGAAAACAATCCCAGCTTCTCTGGTCTCTCTGCATAACTAAAGTCCCTCATCCGCTGTACTAATCCAGTAAACCTTCTCTGCACCTTCTCAAAGGGTTTGATATTCCTGAGTTGCACACAATACTCCAGCCGCGACCTAATCAATTTTTATTAAGGTTTAGCATAACTTCCTTGCTTTTGTACTCTCCATGTCTGTTTATAAAGTTAATGCTCCCGTATGCTTTTTTAACAGCCTGTCCTGCCACCAAAGATTTATGCACTTCAACCCCAGGCCTCTCTATTTCTGCAACTCCATTAAACCATTTAGTACCATTTAGTTTATGTTGCCTCTCCACATTCGTCCTGTCAAAATGTATCACTTCACACTTCTCAGGTAGAGCCGTTGTTAAGCCACATACAATGCACTGATCAGCCAGGGCAAGCTTTATCCCTTACAGCCAACAGATGAAGGAGGCTTTTTATCTGGATTGGAGTTGAACCGGGTCTCTGTGCTGAAGACATTATTCAACTTCCGGATCCAAGACATCCATAACCAGTGTATGGTTTCACAAAAATTAACATCACAAGGTGGCTGTTGGTATGCTTCAGTGATATGATGGTGCAGCTATTTTCTTGCAGGTCGTGACTTAAGCTGAGGTGTCGTCAATGGGTGGGGACAACTCTTCTGTATCCACACATCCTGACAGCACGTATTCTTTGTAAACAGGGGGCATCAGATTGCTTTCATAAATGGAAACATTGCTTGGTTTACCCTTCCCCAACATTGCGATCAGCTGTGGTACTGCCCCCAAATGAGATCAGCTAATTCAGCAGTGCCTGGGGGAGGGGGAGATGGGGGTGGGAGGATGATGAGACTCCTCCGCTGATTTGTTGTCTATCAAACAAAAGTGTCAAAGTGTCATTTTAAAGCAAGGAATGTGAATTTTGTCCATTTTGATCCTCTTTCCAATTCTGTTGTTATGTCACTGACCTAGAAAAACAAGGTGTCAAGTGAAGCATTTTTGGAATTATAGGTTTTTGGGCCTGATAGTTGCGGAGTCAAGAATAATCTGTGGACCTTTGAAAATAGCGGGTGAGACCGGGATGCGGAATTTATGCCCCCATTTCCAATATGTCCAATTTTTGCCAGCAGGAGGAAGGGAGATGGGTGTGTTTCACACAGCAGGGAAACCCAAGCTCAGTAGGGCCATTTGAACTTAGTGTTGATTTCAAACAGACCTCATTTTGGCTGTTGCAAGGACTTTTACCAACATTGTGGGAGCCACAAATTGATGGAGTAAATGTAAACTCTCTTGAAGGATGTATAAAGTCTGTTTAGGTGTCATGGTTTGAAGTATTTTAAATCTCCCACTCTTTAAACATGGAACAAAAAGACTGAAGCTATCAGTGAGAGTTAAAAAAAACTCTGCTGCACTGCTTTGATTGACAGGCCATCTGGCATAGGTTAGAAAAAAAACCATCTGGTCATGCAGTTTCAATCAAGTTCATTGTTGACATTTGCCTAAGGGCTATTATTAGTTCACTATGAATGCTTGGCTGGGTTTCAAAAGCCACTATTACCTCAGCAGGGGATTCATAGTTTGATTGACATTTTAAAGAGGCTATTAAAGGATTGGCTGTCTTTGATACAGGGTCTGAATAGAAGTTTATTGTTTTAATAAGAAATTAACCACTTGAGGATATTTAAAAGCTTTGAATGGGTTACTTGAATGGGAATTTTTTTTTCACTATCAAGTGTGTATGATGAGAGCGGTATTAGATTGTTATAAATTTATTTTTTCATCTCCACATGGCTCCTGCGGTCTGCCCATGGTAGACACTGGGCGAGGGGCTATGGGGTTACATGGGGATATGAGGTGCATGTGTGGTGGTTGGGGACAAGTTGGCATGGAGGTGGCATGGGGTATGAAGGGGCATGGGGGGGTGAAAGGGTATGAGGAGTGAGGGCTAGAGGGCCGAACAATGTCTAAAATGACTTTGACGAAGTCCCAGAGAACTGAGGTGGGCCTACTCAGCAGTCTCGGCACCACCCACCCATGTGGCCACCTAGGATCTGCTTCCGGGGTTGGCAGACCCAGCTCTATCCTACCCCAGCTCCCCAGAGCAAAAATTAAGTCCTAAGGGACCCTTTAAACTGAGGCGGGTCTGCCAAATTGGGAAATTTCCTGACTCCAGCTATCGGCCTCAGGAGCAGAAATCCAGCCCTTTGTGTTACTAAGACATCAATAATAAGGCACTTGTATTAATCACATGCAGCAACTTCCTCCTTGTAGGTAAGTTACACATAATGCACCAGTTACATGTAACAAGCTGGTCCATACAAGTATGTCACATGCAATACATTGGTCCATACAGGCATGACACATGTAGTGCACTGACCATACAGATAAGATACATATAGATAAGTCAACATGTAACACATTGGACTATACAGGTAAGCAACATGTAACACATTGGTCCCATTGTGGGTAAAGCTATAAAAACAGTACCATTTTCCACAAGTGCATTTCTTAAAGAGTCCAAGCACCATATACAATGAGGCTCTGGAAACCAATCCAGATCATTGCACTAGTTATATATTCTAAAATATCATGCTCATCAGAAAATAGTGTTTATGAATATACAAAAATATTGGATATGAAGTTCGATTTGAGGTTGGAGAATCGGAGATTTGGGATGGGATTGGAGAAGTTCAGGGAAAATCAATAAAATTCTCCCAGGGATCAGTGGCTATTTCCAGTAACAGTAAGACAACAAATTTGAGGGTCCCTGGAATTGGAACATTTCCTCTTTGGGAGAAGGTAGAATTGTCAATATCTGAAGGGACAGCTTTCAATCAGGCTGGATTTTCCTTGGTGAATGCATTGCTTCTTCCCCATCAGTGGAATGATTCTGAGTTGTCCGTCCTACATACAGCATTAGACGGCAGTGACTTTAACGCAATATCTGTGCTCTAACAACAGTTTCCAACACAACTCAGCTGGATGTACAAATCCATATTAAACGAACAGCCTGCTTGCAATCCCTATTCTGCAAACCTTTGGTACTATTTTGTTTCTTTGTGTTTTTCTGATTTTGGTAATTCCATACATCTGGTACAAATTCTTATCTATTCAATTTTGGTCCTTTGTTTTCCATATGTCTGTGGCTAATTAATAAACATTTCTCTTTTTTTAAAAAATGGCTTTATCTTCCTTTCTTCCCCTAGTACTTGCCCTCGGAGTTTGGGCTCCAGGTTCGATGTTCTCTCTGGCCTCCGTTGGGCAACAGCTCCATTTCGAACTGATGGCACCCGCTGCCCAGAATGTCCGGCTGCCCACTTCGCCAGATCTCACGAATGATACGCTCTCTCTCCTCCAGCAGCTGGGCGCGCTCCAGCTCCTCGGCAGAAGTAAAGACGTTCACATTGGAGCTGGTGTGGGTCTGGGCATGGTTGGCCAGTGTCAAGTCCGTCGTTGTGGGCGGCACACTGTCCAACTCGTCCTCCTCGTCCTCCTCCTCCTCATCCTCCTCCTCGCTACCTTCCTCAGCCTTCCTCTTGACTGGGGCAGCAGCCGCTGTGCGAGCGTGGCAGGATATTCGGATGACCAGCAGGCAAAGAGTCAGGATGAGGCCAAAGCACACCCCAGTGATGAAGTACAAGGCAGCCTTTTCTGGGTTTACTGCAAAAAAAGGAAGCATTGCACAAGTTAGACTCGATCTTCAATGATAATCTCCCAGCAGGGACACATGAATTCTAAAGAGCATCAAATTGCAGTTTGCAGAAGCTTTCAAATATCAGAAGGGTTCTATCAGTCTCCCATTGTAACTCTTACGGAACTTGCAAGTAAATGGCTGCAATCAGAGCTTGGTAAAACCTCTTGCCGAATTGCAGGCTTTTTCTATAAGCGATATTTTTTTATTTTTCAAGGTAATGGCCCGAGTAGTAATATCACGCTTTCCCAGCTGGTCAGGTGTAACTTTGACCACTAACTGCAACCTTACTGTCTCTCAGGGCTCAATGCACCAGAGTGACATCTTTATTACCTAACCGGCCATAAGACCATAAGACATAGGAGCAGAAATTAGGCCATTCGGCCCATCGAGCCTGCCCTGCCATTCAATCACGGCTGATAAGTTTCTCAACCCCATTCTCCCGCCTTCTCCCTGTAACCTTTGATCCCTTTACCAATTAAGAACCTATCTATCTTCATCCTAAATACACTCAATGACCTGGCCTCCACAGCCTTCTGCAGCAATGAATTCCATAGATTCACCACTCTCTGGCTAAAGAAGTTTCTCCTCATCTCTGTTCTAAAAGGTCTTCCCTTTACTCTGAGGCAGTGCCCTCGGGTCCTAGTCTCTCCTACTAATGAAAACATCTTCCCCATGTCCACTCAAACCAGGCCTTTCAGTATTCTGTAAGTTTCAATTAGATCCCCCCCCATCCTTCTAAACTCCATCAAGTATAGATCCAGAGTCCTCAAACGTTCCTCATATGTTAAGCCTTTTCATTCCTGGGATCATTCTCATGAACTTCCTCTGGACCCTCTCCAGGGCCAGCACATCCTCCCTGAGATACAGGGCCCAAAATTGCTCACAATATTCTAAATGTGGTCTGACCAGAGCCTCATAAAGCCTCAGCAGCACATCCCTGCTTTTATATTCTAGTCCTTTCAAAATAAATGCCAACATTGCATTTGCCTTCCTAACTACCGACTCAACCTGCAAGTTAACCTTAAGAGAATCCTGGACTATGACTCCCAAGTCCCTTTGCACTCCAGATTTCTGAATTCTCTCCCCATTTAGAAAATAGTCTATGCCTCTACTCTTCCTACCAAAGTGCATGACCTCACACTTACCCGCGTTGTACTCCATCTGCCACTTCTTTGCCCATTCTCTTAACCTGTCCAAATCCTTCTGCAGCCTCCCCGCCTCCTCAATACTACCTGTCCCTCCACCTATCTTTGTATCACCTGCAAACTTAGCCAGGATGCCCTCAGTTCCTTCATCTAGATCATTAATGTATAAAGTGAAAAGTTGTGGTCCCAACACTGACCCCTGCGGAACTCCACTAGTCACCGGCCGCCATCCTGACAAGGACCCCCTTATCCCCACTCCCTGCCTCCTGCCAGACAGCCAATCTTCTATCCATGCTAGTACCTTGCCTCTAACACCATGGGCTCTCATCTTACTGAGCAGCCTCCTGTGCGGCACCTTGTCAAAGGCCTTCTGGAAGTCCAAGTAGATAACATCCATTGGCCCTATGCTCTCTCCGAAAGCCAGTCCCAGGCAGAATTGTGCTGACAACTCATGCCCACCAGGAACTGCGTTGAGACCTTTCCAAATGCATCCAGTTTTTAAAAAAAGATTGTTCTTGGACATCACCAGCAAGGCCAGCATTTATTGCTGTTTCTATTTGTTCCTTGTGCTGGTGGACCTTCTTTGCAGTGATTTGATACAACTGAATGGCTGGCTAGACCACTTCAGAGGGTGGTTAAAAATTCAACCACATTGATATGGGACTGGATTCATGTAGAGACCAGCAACATTTATACAAGCGCTCCTCCAAGTCACAACATCCTGACTTGGGAAACGTATTGCCTGCTCCTTTACTGTCACTGGCACAATATCCTGGAACTCACTCCCTACCAGTACCATTTGGGAGTAACTTCACCACATGGACTGCAGTGGATCAAGAATGTGGCTCAGTGTCATTTTCTCAAGAGCCACTTAGGGATGGGCAATATATTTCAGTCTTGCCAGTGATGCCCATATCCCAAGAGTGAATTTTTTAATAAGCCTGGACATGTGTGACAGGGTACCTTCCTTCAAAGGTTATGGGAGCATAGGATTTAGGAGCAGGAATAGGCCATTTGGCCCTTTGACCTGCTCTGCCATTTGATAAGATCATGGCTGATCTGGTTATGACCTCAACTCCACTTTCCTGTCTGCCCCCATAATCCTTGACTCCCTTGTCTATCAAGAATCTGTCTAACTCAGCCTGGAATAAATTCAGCCCCCACTGCTCTCTGCGGAAGAGAATTCCAAAGACTAATGTCCCTCTGAGAGAAAAAAATTCTCCTCATCCTTATCTTAAATGGGGGACTTCTTACTTTTAAACTGTGTCTCTTTGTTCTAGTCTCCCCCATAAGAGGAAACATCCTCCTGGTATCTACCTTAACAAGCCATAAGTGAACCAGTTGGGTTTTTGTGACAATCTGACAACTGCATGGTTTTCTTTACTGCCATCAGCTTTTCCTTTCCAGGTTTTTTTTTAATAAATGAACTCATCTTCTCAAACTGCCATGTTGGGATTTAAACTCACATTTTCTGGATTGTTAATCCAGGCCTCTAGGTCTAATAGCCCACTAACATAACCCCCTACTGCTACAATGAGGGACTGAATGCCTCAGTAAGTTGGAACACTAGCCTTTCATCTCTTCATCTCCTCTGTGGGAACAAGTTGTGAAAAGCATGGGCATGTTTTGATAGTGTGTATCGAGCTGTACGTTCCCATTAACATCAAAATGAAAATAGTCAGTGATGGGGGATGGAAGACTTAAAATGCCAATTTTTTGCAGTTGGTCTCTGCATTAAGAGGTGTCACCTTTCATGGATGAGATGAGGTGTAACATGCCCTTGAAGGTACCTTGTAACTGAGTTCTTCATTAAGTTTTGAGGTACTAAAAGAAGTTATTGAAGAAGACACATTCAGCAGTATTTGGATTAAATGGGCAGTTAATTCTTTTCACAGTTTGACCAGAGTTTCTGAAACTGCAACAACGATATTCACATTTAAACAGTCTTTATGGGTAAACATACATTTCCAAGCCAGCGGGTTTGTAGGCGGGGTTGGGGGGGGGTTGGTGAGCGTAAAATTTCTCGGATACCCTTCCTGCCTGGGTTCCCGCCCACCCTTGCCCCAGTTGAAGTCCTGAAGTGGCTAGTTATTGACCACTTAAAGGCCATTTCCCAGCCAGCCTCAATTTCCAGACTGCCAGGAAGAGTTCCATGACAGGGGGGAGGCCCAAAACCCGGGTCAGGCCTCAGGTGGGGAGGGGCTGAGGGGGGCCTCCATCAACAGCCTCATTCTAACATCGGGGGACACCACTCCCCACAATGTCCAGTACCTGCAGGTCCTCCCTTCCCTCTGACCTCTCCACCCATACCCCCAACCCTGCTCTGCCCAACCCCTGCCGGGCCCCACCTCCCCATCCCACCCTCAGACCCCCCCCAAAACCTACCTGGTCCTGGAATC
Organism: Carcharodon carcharias; assembly: GCF_017639515.1. Taxonomy (NCBI): domain Eukaryota; kingdom Metazoa; phylum Chordata; class Chondrichthyes; order Lamniformes; family Lamnidae; genus Carcharodon; species Carcharodon carcharias. The sequence continues at coordinate 51,610,930 of NC_054485.1, read as the reverse complement.
CCAGGACTGAGGCTCTGGGGACTACTTGCAATCCCAGTGCTGTCCACTGCATCTTCTGAAGCTGCAGGGATTAGAGAGCTGCCAGCCAATCAGATTGATCGGCAGGGCTTTGAGATTGGACTTCCCCCCGAGTGAGGGGCGCAAGTCCCGTCTCCAGCCAATTAACGCTTGTTAAATGGCTGCTGAGCAGGCATAATCAGCGGGGATGTGCTCTCTGCTGCCTCTCCGGATGGTGGGAAGAGATACCCCGCCATCTTAGAAATCCTGGCCTGTGAGCAGGTCTGCTGAATTATCGGCCTTTTGTGTGGTTGGGCTGAAGTTTATTCAAAATCTACTGAAACATGTTTCCTTTCCAATGGAATTGTTTAGATTCAGGTTTAGACTGTGGGGAAGTAGCCCAGGGGACAGGGGGGGAGGTGGGGGGAGGGGGTGGCGGTGGTCAGAGGGAAGGGGTGGTGGGAGGGGGGGGGGGGGGCGGGGGTGGTGGTGGGGGCGAATGGAAACCCAAAGCTGAGAATTTCCTTGACCTGGGCCTGGTTTCACCTAGTGGCTGATACATCAGGGAAGATGAGGTATACTGATCTCAGCAGTGAACACGAGGCCTGCCAAATAAAAAAAAAGCTGCCTTTTGAGCAAACCAGCCACTTTGCTCGTTGCGCAAAGCCTTTTGCTGTCGGTAATGCCAGCCGACACAGGTGGCTGCCCAGGGCCTGCCAGTGCCACTTTCCATTTCCCCCCTGCTCTTGCAGATGGTAAAGATGCATCAGCAACTGGCGGTGGCTTGGAAATCAGAAAATCCCCCCAATTAACCTCACCCAGCTGTCCCCTCCCCTCCCAACTCTCAGCCCATGATACTTCAGCGAGATGAGGAGTGAGGGGTCTCGGCAGATCCATCGCAGAGCTTACACTGGGGGAGATGGCTGACGGATATTCAGAGTCCTTATGGTAGAGGAGGCTACATGGACAATCCTAATCTGGTATCAATGTAACTAGGTCAGTAGCACTCTTACCTCTGAGTCAAGTCCCACTCCAGAGACTTGAGAATATAATCCAAGTTGACTCTCTAGTGCTGCACTGGCTATGAAAGGGTTTGCAACATTTGAAATCATGAAAGGTGGGATATAAATGCAAATTTTTCTTTATTCTTTTTTGATATTGCCTTAACCAATATGCTTGTGCAGTTAGAAGTGGAGGACATCACATCATGGTCTGGAGTAAGAAACCTAACTCTTTGTTTTTCCTTACCAAGCCCGGGTACGCTCAGGCCAATTGTATTGCCGACACTGATAGCAGCTGACTCAGGAGACGAAGGAGGTTTTTCTGATCAGCATAACTTAGTGTCAAAGCACAGAATGCACACTGATTACCTGCTGACTGCACCAAGAAAGGTTATCGGATAAGTGTAGACAAAGAAAAGCTGCTCGCATTAGCTGAAGGTACAAGGAGTACGAGATACAGATTTAAGATTTTGGGCAAGAGATGCAGGGAGGATGTATTTAAACACAGTGAGTTGCAATGGCCTGGAACTCACTGCCTATATGGGTGGTGGAAGTGGAGACAAGCAATGATTTCAAAAGGAATCTGGAAGGGCACTTGAGGGAAATAAATCTGCAGGGCAACGGGGATGGAGCAGAGCAATCGATCTACAGAGAGCTGGCATGGGCTCGATGGGCTGAATGGCCTCCCCAGGCCATAATGGTTCTATGACTTTTTTTTTAACCAGCTTTAAGGGAATAAGCAGCAGTGAAAGTTCAGCACTGTAACCCAGTCCTGTGAAAGTTTATGTAAATGTACATGTTGTATGCGCATGTTTTGTGTATGTGCGTGCATGCGTGTGTATTCTTGTGTCCTCATTGCTTCCCCAGAAGCCCACATCCTGACACATCCAACCTATGGGCTTGACATTTGCCTAGTGTCATGGAACTTTCAGGTGTGGTTTCCAAGATACACAGAGTAACTCTTTCGAGTACAAACCCATTTCCATCTGTTTCAGATGAAGTTACATTGTTCCACAGTTTGCCATTGTGAGATTTGAACTCTCGATCTCAGGGTTACAAACCCAGTACCATAACCACTTGGCTATTTAGGCCAAGCTCAAGATACACAGAGTAGTTGCAGGTGCCAGGTACTTACACTTAATTTGCATATAGGCTTGGATGCTGTTGGTGATGAGGGTCACCTCTGCCTTTGGAATATCCATTCAGTTCGGCAGTTATCGGCAGATGAGCCAACAGGTCAGCTTCAGGAAACGTTTGGTCTGAAGATCTGAAAATGCAAACACATTGTAGTGAATTATGGCCGTCAAAGTGTACTGCCTCATCAGATACAGGGGTGGGTAAACACTCCCTCTGCTTGCATTCCAAGCATTGGCCATGGTTTTCATAAAGTTCTCTGCGCATTGAGTGGGGTTGCCAACACTGGCTGGACACATTCCTGGAGAAATTGTCACATGACCTTCCTCCACCAATCACCCGCCCAGTCAAACAACCTTTTTCCCACATCTCCAATATCTTAAACAGTAATGTTCAAATAAAATTTTAAAAACAACTTCATTTACTTACCCCTATGATTTTTCTCTTGGAATACTCTTGCAGAAATATCCAGGGGATTCATTATACATTTTGGAGACTCCAGGGCGATCCTGGAGGATTGGCAACCCTAGTATCGAGCTCAAAGGTTGCTGTCCATGTATTGGGTTAGGCAGGGGACCTCATGTGCATTACTTTCAGGTTCATTGTTGTCTGCATAATCATACTTTCTAGCAGCATTGCTGAAACATTGGCTGATGTTTCTTTCATGCCCTGGCAATCGTATATTGCTCCTCAGGGAGAGGTGAGCAGGCAGAACAAAAACTGGGGATGGAATAAGGGGCTTAATTGGTCAACGAGGCTCAAAACCACACCAGGGGGTTGCAGCCACTGAAGAGACATTGGTGGTGTTCCCATGACGATGCACAAAGCACAGCGAAATCTTCTAAGAGGTTGCAGTGCTGGGCATTATTGAGCTCAATTTGTTCAACATCTGTGTTGATTTTTTTTGTTGCGATTGCATTGCAATGGGAGTTTAAATCAACAAATATTTGCGCGAGGCCAATTTTATTCACAGTTTGTTCGAAAACCTGGTCCAGACAGAACATTTCCTGTCAAGTAGCTTTGAAGCAAAGAATGCTCAGAGGTCGAGACCCTTCTTGGTGATGCTCCCTGAGTGTTCGCACTGACAAATTGGATAACACTTAAAGAATTGGATCGAACCCCTGATAGACTGAAAGCACATATAGAAAAGTTTCTTGCCCCTTTTGGGAAAATCTAGATCTATTCTGGATCTCCTGATGAGCCCAGAGGTTAAGATACTGACTGAAATAAATCAACACAATTTTGGATTGGTCTCAAATGTTTCTGGGCAGTTTTCTAAAGTTACAATTGCTTTTGATGTAGAGGGGGCCTCTTAAATTTACAGCTGCACAAGTACTAAAGAAGGCAATGACTGGCTCTGTGAGTAAGTGTACTCTCTGGACTGTCTGTCTCCCTTCATTTAGTCCAACAGGTAGATCTACCTGTCTGCCTATAATGAGAATCCAAGCTAGCTTAAGGAATGCTTCTCTCTCTGATTCTTTTTCTTCCTGTCTCCTGTTAAGAGAGAGTGGATAGGATATTCCCTTTTGCAGAGAGGTCAATAACCCAGGGGTATGGATCTAAAGTAATTGGTAGAAGATTAGAGGAGAGTTGAGGAGAATTTTTTTCACTTAAAAGGGGGATTGGGGGTGTGGAATTCACTGGCTGAAAGGGTGGCCAAGGCAGAAATCTTTGTCATTTAAAAAATAATTAGATATGCATTTGAAGTACCATAACTGACTTGGCTACAGACCAAGAACCAAAATGTAGGATTAAGCTAGATAATGATTTATCAGCCAGCACAGACAAGAAGGATCAAATGGTCCCTTTCTGTGCAGTACATTTTCTATGTTTCAAGCCAGCGCATGATGACTGGCTTTCTGACCTGGCCAAAATCGAGAACCTGAATGTTGAGGAACTCCAGCTGTGCCATGCGATATGGAGCCCCATGAGTTGATAGGCAATTTTTTTTCCTTTAATCATTCATGGAATGTTTGCCCATCCCTAATTGCCTCTGTGAGGTTGGTGGTGAGCCTCTTTCTTGAATCACTGCAGTCTGTGTGTTGTAGGAATGCCCACAGTTCTGTTAGGAAATGAGTTCCAGCATTTTGACCCAGCCACAGTGAAGAAATAGTGATACAGTTCCAAGTCAGGATGGTGAGTGACTTGGAGGGGAACTTTCAGGTGGTGGTGTTCCCATGCATCTGCTGCCCTTATCCTTCTAGATGGTAGAGGAAAATTCTATATGTGACTGGCATCTATATGACCCCTTACTCTCTGACGACAGAAAGCAGGAACTTTGTCTATGGAAGTGCAAAGGAAGTTGCTGTTCCTGGTAAACAGGGTCACTGATGGATGGTGAGTGAAGGAGTTAAATTCCATTTCTATTTCATGGCATTCCAGAAATTTTAACTGGTGTTTCAGGAATTGGATTTTATGATTTAACCACTTATTTGCAAAATCTGGAAAATTAGTTACAGGCCTTAGTTACAGGGGTCGGAGGCTGAGCAGAACTTGGTGGCCCCATGTTGCCTGGGCCTGTGGAAAACAACTGGATGAGTATTCCCAATAGAAGGTTAGGGTGGACTTCTGCAGGATTGCTTGGTCTACCTTTGATAGGACAGTGAGAAAGTTAATTGAACCTTCAGGAGATCAGGAGAGTGGACAATAATCTAGATTTCACGTGGACAAATGGAAGTATGGGCTTGGTGGGTTGAGTGGCCTCTGCTCATCGCATGGGTTCTTCTTCTTGAGGAATATTGATGAGTCTAGTTTGTTTTCATTATAAACCAGTCTGGGGATAGGCAGGGGGCACATCACTGGGATTGTTCTTACCCTACTTCCAGTGACTGATGTTACGAGTGCAAGATTTTATTGGGTGGTTATATTTTTAACTGTCTCTGTTCATTCAAGAAAAAATGGAGTAGGTGATCTCCTATTAGTTCGGCCTTGCAATAAGCCAATGTGACCTTGTTGCCATGGGAATCAGAGGCCCAGGTTAAGTCCTATTGAAACCCAAGTACCAGATTTAACACCTGAACACAAAGTAGCTGTTCTTGCTACTTGTAGACTTACTGACTCAGCGACCCAGCGACAGTGAAGGAATGGCAATACAGTTCCAAGTCAGGATGGTGAGTAACTTGGAGGGATAATTCCAGGTGCTGGTATTCCCAACTATCTGCTGCCCTTGTCCATCTAGATGGTAGAGGTCGTGGGTTTGGAAGGTCCTGTCTACGGAGCCTTGGTGAATTCCTGCAGTGCATCTTGCAGATAGCACACACTGCTACTACTGTACATCGGTGGTAGAGGGAATGAATCTTTGTGGATGGGGTGCCAATCAAATGGGTTGCTTTATCTTGGATGGTGTCAATCTTCTTGAGTGTTGTTGGAGCTGCACTCATCAGGCAAATGGAGAGAATTCCGTCGCACTCCTGGCTTGTGCCTTATAGATGGTGGACAGGCTTTGGGGAGTCAGGAGATGAGTTACTTACCACAGAATCCCTAGCCTCTGACCTGCTCTTGTAGCCACAGTATTTATATGGCTAATCCAGTTCAGCTTCTGGTCAATGGTAACCCCCAGGATGTTGATAGTGGGAGATTAAGTAATGGTAGTGCCAATGAATGTCAAAGGGCAATGGTTAAATTCTCCCTTGTTAGAGATGGTCATTGCCTGGCACGTGAATGGCGTGAATGATGCTTGCCACTTGTCAACCCAAGCCTGGATATTGTCCAGGTTTTGCTGCATTTGGACATGGACTGCTTCAGCATCTGAGGAGTCATGAGTGGTGCCGAACGTTGTACAATCATCAGTGAACATCCCCACTTCTGAGCTTATGTTGGAAGGAAGGTCGTTGATGAAGCAGCTGAAGATGTTTGGGCCTAGGACACTACCCTGAGGTACACCTGCGGTGATGTCCTGGAACTGAGGTGATTGACATCCAACAACCACAACCATCTTCCTTTGTGCTAAGTATGACTCCAACCAGTGGAGAGTTTTCCCCCTGATTCCCATTGGCTCCTGTTTTGCTAGGGCTCCTTGATGCCACACTCGGTCAAATGCTGCCTTGATGTCAAGGGCAGCCACTCTTACCTCACCTCTGAAGCTCAGGTCTTTGGTCCATGTTTGAACCAAGGCTGTAATGAGGTCATGAGCTGAATGGCCCTGGTGGAACCCAAACTGAGCATCAGTGAGCAAGTTATTGCTAAGCAATGCCGTTTGATAGCACTGTTGATGACCCCTTTCACCACTTAACTGATGATGGAAAGTAGACTGATGGAACAGTATTTGGCCAGGTTGGATTTGTCCTGCTTTTTGTGTAAAGGCCAACCTGGGCAATTTTCCACATAGCCAGGTAGATTGCCAGAACAGCTTGACTTGAGGTGCGGCAAGTTTTGGAACACCGATCTACAGTGCTATTGCCAAAATATTGTCAGGGCCCATGGATTTTGCAGTATTCAGTGCTTTCAGCTGTTTCTTAATATCATGTGGAGTGAATCAAATTGGCTGAAGACTGGCATCTGTGATGCTGGGGACCTCTGGAGGAGGCCGAGGTGGATCATCCAGTCGGCACTTCTGGCTGAAGATTGTTGCAAATGCTTCAGCCTTATCTTTTGCACTGATGTGCTGGGACATCTTGTGTTATTTGGAACACAAGAACTGAGAACACAATGCTGAAAGGACAATCTTTAAGACTGATAGTCTGATGAAATCTACCCTCGTACACGTCCTAGGTGAACTACATTTGATAAATCTCAGCCAATAACCTAGCAGAAAATGGTTAACAATAAAAATTGCCCATTCTTTGGCTGTGTCACTCAGAGTGGGAATACCATATTGATGCAAGAGCGATTTCTCCCAGAGCTCCCATTAAATTGGAATTGGAGGGATGCTTAGGATCTAAATGTACTCAACTCAGTCCAGTCAGGATTGATCCCAGAATCTGCCGATTGGCAGGCTGTTTGTATCAGGATCCAATGTTCCTGTTTTATAACCAAGAGGGAATAAATCTGGGAAAGGTCTCCATGACCCTGTCTGTGACGCACTGCCTGAATCAGTAGGTGAATACCAAGAAGCTGTCAATCCAACAGTCTGAATGTTATGTTTCCATTGACAGCCCCCCACCCACACACAAGGACATGCTGCACTCACAACCAGACTGACTTGGGTTGTGTGTGTGTATCTGTGTCTCTAATTATGTAACTATGTAAGGGTGTGTGCACGTGTATCTGTATGTGTGTGTGTGTGTGTGTGTGTGTGTGTGTGTGTGTGTGTGTGTATCTACATGTTTGTGCATGTATACCAGTTAGTGTGTTTGCATCTTTACAGAAGTGCATGTGAATATCTGTATGTTGGTGTATGTGTGCGCGTGTCCATGTGCCTGTGTGTTTGTACTGGCTTTCAACTTCACTTCATCATGATATCATCACTTCCCCTGTGTACCCACAGATTCACTCCTGCCAGCATGAGATGTAGTCATTAATTTCATGTGGTTTTTTGTGCAGAATATTCCACAGCAATGCTAAGACTTCCATTTATAATTTTCTTTTTTAAAGAATTCTGGAACAGAGACTGAGCTTTTTACAGAAGTTTTCTTTTAAAAATAAACCTTCTGTTTTAATCACAGAGTTTTGAGGTAAGAATTCTGATGTACCATTCCTGGACTCCTGCCAAAAGCATAAGTCACAAAATTCAGCCTGTGATTTCACCTCCGTTAATGAATAAAGTAAATGTTCTTCCATGAGGCTGCACAGTTACCCACTTATCTGTCCACCAGCCTGTTTAACAAGGATCAATACTGGTAGTCTCACTATAAATCTTAGGGTTAATTTTTTTCTTGTCTGCATTCTCTGGGAATAGGATCAGATTGCCAAGGCTTAGCAACTGCTGGAGGTTAATAAACGAAACAAACTTGGCTCAAGAGCACAGAACACTCTCTCGTTCAATAAATTTGGAGATGAAATAGAACATTATTTAAAAAGCACAGTTTTTTATCCAATATGGGAAGAAGGAACATGTACTCACATTTTTGTCTTAAATTCGGCAGTGAATAATTAGATGCAAGGGAAGTCTGTTAGAGCTGCATGTTGAATCAACATATATGTTTGGCTGGTTTGTTTGCCTCTGTTTTAATCATCAAGAACCCTCCATGATACATTTGTATTTGGAGTATATTTCTGGAACTGATATCAGAGAATTATTAATAAAAACAGCTGCAAAACTTGGGCTGAGCAGCAGGAGATTTTGGACTATATTCAGCGGTGTGACTTTACAGGCTGTTAGCACCAATTACAAAATTGGTCAGAAAGAACCCATAAATGGTCAGAACAACAGATGGCATTTAATGCAAGTGCAGCAAACTACTGCGCACAAGAAGAGGAAACTGGGCAACACACATTCTCCACAAATAGTGGTGAATTAGTTGAAGAAGCCACAAAAGATTTAGGAGTCTCAACAGTAATAATGTCCAACCAATGCAAAACAATAATCAACAATGCCTACAGCATGTCAGATTACGTAACCAATGCGGCGGAACACAAGTCAGAGGAACTTGTGATCAAGCTATCAGTTTGCTGTCTGGTCACCAGGACACAGGGGAGGCATTCATGGTCTGAAAAGAAAGATCAGTGAAGCTGCCCTTTAGTATACAAGGCTCGAATTATGAAGAAAGACTGGAGAAACTTGTAGCTTGTCAACCTGTAAGAGAGGCATCTCAGGGGTGACCATATTGAGGTATTAAAATGGTTAATGGTGTGGAAAAGGTTAATCTGGTTTCAATTAATCTATGAGCATAGGACAAGGGGTTGGGGGGGTGGGTACAGGTTCAAATTGGTAAATGGTAACATTAGGACCAACATTTGGAGGTTTATCATTATTCAGAGTGTGACTGAAACATAGAATGGAATCCAGACTGGGCAAGTGGAGGGGAAATAAAACCCTGGAGTTGTTTTTACTACAATGGAACAACCTTAGGGTCTTTCATGATGAGGCATCAGTAGCCAAATGGCTCCTTCTTCTCAAATTATCTCGTGAACAGTAGCTATGAAGCCAGTAAGCCAGCGCCTGAAGTGCTGTTATATATAGTATGCAGCATCACTACAGTTGGGTATGAAAGCCTGAGGCCTACACTATACCCAATATGATGAGTGAGCAGTGTTTAGTCAGATGGGACTCGCTGCACTAACTCTGTCCAGTAAGTTTTATCAGCACCATAATGCACTGCATGGTCTGTGCAACACTTTAGTTGCTCAGCACTCAGTTGCAACGTAGGCTTCATGGGATGTAAACAATATTGTTGCTGTGTTCTCTCTCTGACTCCCCCTCTTTACTTTTTGTACCAAGGCATTTTCTTTCTTGTTCCACATTGCACATCATCGTGCACTTAGAGGAATAAAGAGGCACAGGGGTATAACCCTCTCAGGGTTCAACTTGTTAATCAGCAGGACAGTGTTGACCGCAGGTGCCAATGCAGAATACCAATACGACTTGTGGCTGCCTCCCTTCTTAATCACAACTCCCAGTGCTGGACAATCTTTCCAAGGGTTTTCAATGTGCCTCAACTGAATTTCTTTTTTGCAGATTAAACATCAGTGCTTAAGACAGTCTTGTAGGCCTTCACTAGCTGCTGGCACTCAGCACACCAGCCTCAACCCACATGGCAGTCCAAACGCACTTACCCTCAAAAGCATCACAAGACTAATGGGGGAAACAGTAGCATAGTGGATAATGTCACTGGACTAGTAAACCAGAGGCTAAAGTTAACACCCTGGGAGCATGGTTTCAAATCCCATAACGGCAGCTGGTAGAATTTAAATTCAATTAATTGATCAAAATCTGGAATTGAAAGCTTCATTAATAGTGATCATTAAACTATTATCAATCATCTTTAATCTCTAAGGAAATCTGCTGTCCTCATCTGGTCTGGCCTACAAATACTCCAGACCCACAGCCATGTGGTTGACTCTTAACAGCCCTCTGAAATGACCTAGCAAGCCACTCAGTTCAAGGGCAATCAGGGATGGGCAATAAATGCTGGCCTTGCCAGTGATGCCCACATCCCATTAATTAAAAAGTATTCACAAGCTGCTCAGCCTCTGGCAAGGTTTCACTATTAATTGTCCTCTCTTCAGTAAATTGGACCTTTAGTTTCTTTCCATGAGTGGTAAGGTGTCCCATGTTTAATTAACAATGAACCTTGATCTGCATCAGTTAAACTAATCTACATGCAAAATAGATCAAGCTAGTTGACTTAAGGAAGATGTCCTGATCCACACAGATCAATAAGATCCCAGCTTTGAGCTCCTGGCTATATTGAACTAGTTAGGTTGGGAAGCTGCACTATAATTAGTTTCACTGGGCTGGAATTGGTAAGGAAAGTAAAGAATTATCTGGGATTTCTGCTCCCAATGGTTATGCAGCAAGGTTGACAGGATCAACAATACCAACACTGCAACTACATAGACAGTGCAGCTAAGGGTGAGTATTGTGCAAGGAATTTCCCACCTCATGCTCCTTCAAGACTTTTCCATTAACTAGAAGGCTCAATTCAAGATTTTGATGGAACACGTACCTCTTGACTGCACGGGTGGGGCTACAGCATCCACGAGAGAGCAATTCACATGGTCGGTGCCATTGCCACTGGTCTCACTAACTCAATATCTAGCTACAACACCCCAACCCCCCAGTGTACTGTGACTGCACTCTAGATGATCAACTGAATGCACTACAGTAACTGTGAACATAGAATGAACTACTTTCCTTTGCTCTTAAGTCATGATGATTACTTACAGCCTGTGACCTCTACCAAAGAGATAGGAGCAGTAGTCTCACCTTCAGGTCCCTCCATGCCACACATCATGCTGTCTTGGACATATAGGGATGAGTTTTCCTAGCTTTCTGATGGTGGGGCTGGGAGGTGGGGAAAGGAAAATAGGGGGAGCTGGCTCCCTGACACATCCCCACTGAGGAATGGTTGAACAGAAGCAGATAGCCAATTTACACAGTTAAGTCCCCAATTTGGCGTGATTTTGTGGCACCGCTGGAAATTTGCCAGCATCAGAGCACCGCCCCGCACCTCTGCTATGTAGTGAGGCCTCCAGATCCATGGAGCTGGCCTCCCTGCAGTAAGCTGGGAGGGGAGACATCAACGCCAGGGGCTCCAGGCCCCAATGATAGAGCTGTCAGTAGGAAAGGCCATACTCGTGGCACAATTTATGTCATGTAGTTTAACTCAATATACAATCTTTCCCCTCCTGTCTGTGGTTCTACAGTTGCTGCATGCTCTGTTCATTCTCTGTATGCTTGCCATTACAACAGCAACTTGAATCTATACTGTACCTTTAACATAGTAAAACGCCCCAAGGCCTTTCACAGGAGTGTAAAAAATTGGCATAGAAGCAAAGGAAGAGACGTCAGGACAGTTGACCAAACACTTCGTCAAAGAGGTAGAGTTCAGCAGCATCTTAAAGGATGAGACCTGGAGAGGTTTAGGGAGGGAATTCCAGAGTTTAGGGCCTAGGCAGCTGAAGGCACAGGGATGGGGTGAAGGGAGAATGGAGATGTCTAAGAAGCCAAATTTTGCAGTTTATTTGTCACAGGAGGGTTTTGTTTCAAGCCTGATCCTATCCTTGTTTGGCCTATTTGTGCAGCTTGTGGCATAGTGACCAGGGAAGCCCTGGCTGATTTATCCCCCTTAACTGAGGGGCCCTGAAGCAGGCTGCATCACCCCAGCAAAGTTACCCAGGCCACAGGTCAAACCAAGGAGCGTCCTAATCCATGCAATTCAGCAACACACTGACATGGTACAATCAGCCAGGGAGATTAATGGAACCTTTTCAATAAATGCCATCGCTATTAAAATTGTGTAGAATAGATGAGATTACTCACTGGAATGATGGATTCAGTAAACTATGGTGGAGAAATCCAAGCAGGAGAGTGTTGCTGATGATTCGTTCACATTGCCCAGTAAACTAATGAACAGAAATAATACTCCAAACTGTGTGATGTGGTGTTGGCATTGCTTCATCCAATAGTTTCTTTTTACCTTTCACTTTTCTTCCTCCAGTGCCAAAGCTCTGAAAACAAAGAAAACAGCTAATCTAGAATCTCATAACCCAGAAGGAGGCCATTCAGCCCATTGTGCCTCAGCTGGCTCTTTGAAAGAGCTGTCCAATTAGTCCCACTCCCTGCACCTTTCCCCATGCCCTGAAAATTCTTCCTTTTCAAGCATTCCCTTTTCGATTCCCTTTTAAAAGCTACTATTGAATCTAATTCCATTATCCTGTCAATCAGTGCATGCTAATTAATAACAACTTGCGGTGTAAAGACATTTCTGCTCATCTTTCCCCCTGGTTCTTTTGCGAATTATCTTAGATTTAAAAGTCAGCATTAAAGGCTTTGGCATTGTCCAGTCCTAACTGATGTCTATTTACAGTGCTGCGCACCTTTCCTTGCACTGTATCCCCACTCTCATATCTTTTCATATCCCCAACCTCCCAATTCCAAACCTTCCTGACACCAGCTCTGTCTCAAGTTAGAGAATGGAGTTGAAAAGGCACCAGGAGACTTGGACAATCTCCCTGGGACCACACTTTACTCTCCTTTCCCCAAAGCACTCTCAGTCAAAGAGAGTCCAGATCAATCCACTTTTGAGATGGTCCCACAACCCACTTCACTTTAGCTGTCTGAAATTGTTGGCTAACAAGATCATGCTTCACCCTCACTGCTCAACATAAACCTCTGGGTTGCCAACTCTGGTTGGACATATTCCAGGACATTTTATCACATGACTTTCCATCTTCAAAGGCCGTGACCTCTCACTCCCGCCACACCTGACATATCCAAAGTTACAGCGTACTTCCATCTCAGTCAGAATGCAGATAGTATCTTCATTATCCAATTGGATCATTCTGAACTGTCAGTGGAACAGCCATTGCCCATTTCCAAAATGGTTTATACTCTCCCTATAATTTCCCCTGTGTCCCAGAGATTAATCTTTAATTTCTGGACAATCCAAGAGGCTTGGGGATCCTAATAAAGCCCCATGGAAGGAGATCTCAGTCCACTCTATGCAGGAAAGGACTGGTTCCCCCAAAAGGCTGGGGGATTCTTTGGGATAGTCATAGAAAAGACAGGTCATCATTCATGGAACTATTCATGGGAACACTTGAGAAATCTCTTAATTTCTCACATGGTGAGTGCAGCACGTGCCCCTGTGTTATACCACTCAAATGGGCCCAGGGTCAGAACAACTTATACCCTGCAAACATGTTGTAATTAGTAACACATCAAGTATTCTGTACTTAAAATCAGTAAAAGTGGCCAGGAAGTCACAACAACCAACTCATTCACTAATGTCCTTTAGGAAAGGAAACGTTCCGTACCTGGTTGAACTTGTACCTAACTCCTATCCCACACTAAAACAAAAACAGAATTACCTGGAAAAACTCAGCAGGTCTGGCAGCATCGGCGGAGAAGAAAAGAGTTGACGTTTCGAGTCCTCATGACCCTTCGACAGAACTGCTGCCAGACCTGCTGAGTTTTTCCAGGTAATTCTGTTTCTGTTTTGGATTTCCAGCATCCGCAGTTTTTTTGTTTTTATTCCTATCCCACACTAACCTGGTTGATTTTTAACTTGTCTCTGAAGCTGCCAAACTGACCACCCAGTTGTAACAATTTGGGGAAGGACAATTAATGACAGTGTTGCTAACAACATCCCTTCCTGAGAATGAAGTAAAAGAAAACCATCTGAGAAGCTATGTAAATCCTTGTAAACTCAATGGAAAAAACTCCAGCTGTAAAGGGTATTTATTACACACCAATCAAACTATACTAAACTTGACTGTTTGACAATGAGAAATGCTGTTACAATAACGGATACATTAATATATCTAAAAGGGCACCACATGTCAGTGAAGGCCTGTTCTATATTAAATCAACTCATTTATTTCTACTCTCTGTAAATGCCCAGCGGTCTTTGTGGAATGCAATTCCCAGTTCCCTAGCTCTGGATTTGGATGATGTACTGCAGAGTTCTTGGCTGGAGAGAAGAGTTGCAAATATTTCCCTTGTGCCTTTAACCTCTCAGCAAAATATTCAGGGGGATTGACTTCCAAATCAAACAGTCGCTACTGAGCCTCCTGAGAAACTGGGTAATGGGCAGGAAAAGAACAATGCTGAGAAGGGTTATTGTCAAAGTGTAGCAAGCATGTTTATTAACACTTACCAGATGTCATCAGATCAATGCCTGGTGGTGTTGCTTTCCAAAATGATTAGCTTTTGAGGAGCGGAGGGGGAAAGAGCCTCAGGTGACAATTAGTTCCATAGACACTGGTGTCAACTGTATCATGTCCAAATCCCCATTCTTTAGTGTCAGTGGACTATTGCACCATGGAGTGTGCTGGGGGCGAAGGGGGTGGCGTGCAGGGTATGGTGGTAATTGCTATCAAACCTAATTCAACCCTCACTCAAAGCCTCCCCATACACACTTCCCATCAGGGTTCACCTTCCCTCGATGTTGCTATGTCCAACAACCATTCTGTTGGCGATCAGAAGGCCCAACACAGACTAGACATTGAACAGAGACTTTGTGCCCTATTTGGTTTGGTTATTACTATGGGAAGTGTAAATCCCACTTGAGCCAACAAGGGTTCCTGTGAATGGAGACTGACCTAATATTACCATCTGTTATGTCTACAAAGCGTTGTGGTGGAATATGACAAACAAATCCTTTAGTAATATCCTCTTTTCAACTCAGTGATTGAGGGTTTGAAGGGGGCATTGTATCTCCTCTTGAGATGGGCACCAGGAGCTGCCATTGTCAACTCTAGTAGATGTATTCAGGAGGCTTCATCACATAACCTCTGCCACCATCTGCCCACGCCCAATCTTTCGCCATTGGCCACGTACTGATTCTCCCGCCAATCAAAAAATCAAACAGACTCATCGTTCCTTGATTGGATGACCCTTGACTGTCAGACAAATGTCACTTTTCCCATTGTCAATATTTTTATAACAAGTAAAATTATTCAAAGACTATGAAGAAAGCAATTTTTTAAAAAACCCCAGTGATTTCTCTCTTGAGTTTCTCACAGCAGAGATCAGTCTTAGAGACTCCAGAACAATCTTGGGGGGTTAGCCACCCTATCAAGAGATTGGCTGTTTTACTGAACTAATGATCTGCAATTGTTAATGAAAGGGGAGTTTCAACATCTTGGTTCCCCCTGATGTGAAGCCAGAAGACTCGCATCACATACTTTGTACACATAATTATCTAGCAACTCGGATCAGCACAAAGCCCCAATTAAATATCTTGGCTGAGACTGCACTGAAAAAACAGGAAAGAGTTATTATGAGTGAACTTTTTGACCCAGTCTGGGCCATGTCCTCGAAATACTTTCGGATACCAATTAACTCTCGATTGCTTCTCACACTGGGAATATCCAGGTTATTATAGGAAAGCCTGAATCTGTCTTAGTCTTGTTATGAAAAGAGAACATTTAATTAGGGAGTAATTTATTGTCACTATACAGGCCATTGATCTACTGAGAGACATTAGCCTGAACAACGTGAGTGAATGAAAAAGGCCATTAATTATCTGTCAGAAATGAAACCATCCTTTCCATATCAGTTCCAGTCTGTAGGGAAAACTCACATGTTTGGAAGAGTTGTTTAGGGAACAGTGATGGTTAATGATTGAATCATGATTTTTTTTTATTAGTTAATTTTGTGTTGTGAAATGCTCTCCAAATATTGGCAGCGGGTCCTGGATTGGTTTCATTCGTCATGTCGTCACAGTGGCCAGAGTGCAGAGGAATGGACGGTTTCTTCCCTGGCTAGAAGGCTTCAATGTGAAATGAGTTAAATGCTGTCCCCACAATCTCTGCTCACATTATACCAATGGGAATCACATCCAGAAAGGCCGCAAGATGGCTTATGGGGAGAATGGAAATGTCACACTACTGCAGTAGAGACCACAACACTTTTTTTTTAAGGGAGATTTCTTCTGGAACGGGTGATCATTATTTGACCCAGGAGTCCTTGATAGCGGCTTCGGATGCGTAAAATCCCTCAGCACTGACATTGCCCAGCCTGGCGAGGACAAAAATAAGGATTGTCACCTGTGGCACAGTACAAAACTGGACATGGTACAAGGGTGTAGGACAGGGGGCAGCGTGCAGACAGGAGAGAGGGCAGTTGGAGGACAGGAGAGGGGGTAGAATGAAGACAGGGCATGGCGGGCATACAAGGGGTAGCATTTTGAGAGGGGACAGAGTTGGAACAGGATGTGCTCAGAGTGGGAGTAGATTGAGGATAGGACAGAGGATATTACTGGGAATGGTAATTTTACAGGACTACATATTTACCAGGCAGTACAATTTGCCAAATGGGTTTAAGCTAACCTTGGAGGCCAGAACCAGGCAATATATTATACAACTTGGGTTCTCCTGTTTTTTATAAGCAGACTGACATCCCTCTGTGGGTTTCTGTGGAATGTAACCACTGCAATGTATGGAATTTCTTTGTTTTTTTTTAAATAACACTGCAGATACTACTTCAGTTATGCCAGGTTTTACATAGAATAAATACATTAACAGCCAAGAAAATCTTAGGAACTTTAATGAGTTAGGTTATTTCATATGGAATTTATAAAAGTGTTTGACAGGAAACAGTGAAAAGGACAGAGAAAGTGGGGCGTGCATGTTGATTTGATATATTTGCATCCCTGAATATCTAACCAACTAACTCACACTACACAGAGTAACCTAGATGTTCCTGTGAAATTTCTTGTAGATTGAAGTTGCAACATTAGTTGACTGGTAACAGGGCAACTAGATTTGGGTGAGTGGGATGGTGAGAGAATTCCTGCTGCTGATGGACTTGTGCAATGCTCACTCTTCGCAGCAAGGAGGTCATTACCCCTCCACAAGGAAATATTAACCAAGTAACTGTGGAGCTTTTTACCAATGGACTGGGTAATTCAAGGGCTGCAGCTGGCACCAGAAGGCATTGATCTATTTAGAGGCATCAACCTTAGCGCAATGGCTAGTGCTCTTGACTCACCTCAGTCAGAAGATTGTGGGTTCAAGCCCCACTCCAAAGGCTTGACTACAAAATCTAGGCTGACACTCATAGTGCAATCTTGAAGGAGTACTGGACCATTGGAGGTGCCGTCTTTTGGATGAGACGTAGAACCGAGGCATAAAAATCCATGGTATTATTTCAAAGAGCAGGGGAGTTCTTTCTAGTGCCCTGGCCAATATTTTTTCATTAACCAACATCACTAAAACAAATTATTTGGTTATTGCTGTTTGCGGGAGCTTGCTGCGTGCAAATTGACTGCCTGGTTCCCTTCATTACAACAGTGACTACACTTCAGTAGCAAATTTAGCAGCAGGACATCATGATAATCTTCTTCCAGTTCTCGACCAGCAGCTGTGCAAATTTACATTTGGAAAGGGTCACTGCCAATCGGAAAAGATCAGGGGTTGGATGGCAGAGGTAGATGACTGATTGCGGCTGCAGACTGAGGTTGAAGGTTTGCTGGAGGGGGTGGGGAAGCACTCCATTCTAAATAGACGAACCTATTGGAGTTGGTTTCTCCCTCCTGCATGACACTGCTGGGTTTCCCTAGAGTTGGGAACTCATTCAATGCTGTTAAATTTAATTCAGGTTCCCAACTGTACTGCCTTAGTCTGCTTCAAATATTAAAATTAAGTGTTCTACCTTTCCAAAATGAGACATATACGCGAGGTAACCAGCCACTATAAAAATGGCAGAAGGTGCATTTCTGGCAGGTTGGGGACAAGTTGCCTGATTTTTAATTTTTGGTCCTCACCCTGGCTCTCTCCTGCCAACTGTGGGCATTTCATATCAACCCCAATGTGCCAGACAATGAGATGGAGATTAGCAGGGCTTGGAACAAACCAAGTCTTTTTATTCAGCAGAAGGAGTCTATTTAACAGAATCTGTTTCCCTTGAGCTGAATTTTTATGCCCAATCGGCAGTGGGCATAGAGGTGGGTAGGCATGGAATTACACGCCACTGACCGGCATCCTGGTTCCCTGGCTCCGTCCCATTCCCGGATCATTTTCCTGTTGGGTAGATGGCGGACAGCAGGGCGACCCACCTACAAGCCAATTCACCTAACTAAAGGCCTAGTAAGGCTTATTGTCAAAGGTTGACTGGAGCTTTCCAGCTGACCTCCAGGTCCCCAGAGGCACTGGGGGCAACCTCCTGACAGCAGACTGGGGAATGAGGAGGGTGCGAAAGGTGATGGGGAGAGTGGGATGATATTGTGGGGGGCAGGCCCAGAAGGAAAAGACAATAGAAACTGGGAAATAAGAATTCTGGTTCAAACTGGTCTTGTATACATAAATTGGAACATCAGTAAAAACTGGGAAATAAGAGTACTGGTCTGAACCGTTTTTTCCTTCTGGGTGGTGGGGGGTGGTGGTGGTCAACACTCCAGGCAAGCTTAAAGGCCCTCCCTACCTACATGAGTTCATCAATAGCCACAGGCCACTCTAAGGAAGGGGCACCCTGTGGAAATCACAGTTGAGTAACTGTTGCTCACACAGTGCAGGCTTCTCACTCCCACTTGAACACTGATAAAGAGGGCCCTGAAGCCCATGGGGAAAATCCTGCCCAGAGTCTGTGTGTTTCAGCAAATTGAATTCATGACCTGCAGTCATTTGGTAAAAGCAGGATTATTTCTTCAGCAATATGCAGTGAATCGAGGATAGTTACAGAATATAAAAATTTCCCAGTCACTTACAACAGTGCAGCCTCCAAGTGTGATTGCTGGGAGAATTACCCAATCATCTCTGGCGCATTGGGACGAATGACCTTGTTTTGTGCTATTTAATTCTATGGTTGTAATAATAGTGCACAGAGCAAATTAAGCCTCTAGTTGAGTGGGCACACTGCACTGCAGCACACCATCGGTGGGCTCTGTCTCTGTCAAGAGAAGGAACCTTAAATTTGGTGGCTTGTCAGTGTACAAACAACCCATTGGGAGCTCCAGGGCTCGTATTTGACAGTGATCTGACAAGTCAGTCATTACAATAAACACAAATGAGGAAGTACTCACATCTCCCAATCTCTCAATTTTAGGACAAGAGGGAAAAGTGATAAATCATTGGGCATGGCCATAGTCTGTACTTTGTTTACAAACTTTATATTCAGGCCGCAAAAGCCATCACAAACCTGCAAAACTGATCACTACTCTCAATTTTGGTCCCCCACCCCACACCACCCCACCTCCCCTCCCAGCCCCCGGTACTTTCATTTATGGTTGGTGGCGTGAACAATTTTTGAATATTTTTAAAAATACAAAGAGCTGTGCTCTAAATTAAGATTACGCACAAGTTTATGTTTAATATGCTCTGTCAAGATAAGCCAAAATCAACATCTACAAAAGTAGCCCAAAGCCACCAAACAAAAGCAACTGAAGGCGCAGCCATTTGGACATCAACATAGCTGAACTTAAAGCTTGAAAACACAAGTTGATCAGAGAGAGCTACAAGGATTAGTAACGGGTAGGTCATACTTGACAAATCTGATTGAATCTTTTGAAGAAATGACTACAGTAATGAATGAAAGAATGACTGGATGTCATTTATACGGATTTCCAGAAGGCATTTGATAAAGTCCCTCATTGGAGACTGTTGACAAAAGTTGAAACTAATGGAATTGAAGGCAAATCATTGACTGGTTTAGGCAATTGGCTGAGCAGCAGGATACACTGTCGGGATATTGAGTAGGTACTCTACTGGCAGGATGTGATAGTCGGGCTGGTTTAAATGAGGTCCGTGAACCACTTAATTGTGGGAGACACCCCGCATCAGTCCCCCAGCACACCCTCCCCCGATTAAGTTGGAGGGCGGAAAAGGCTGACGTGGGATTCCCAGCTGGTGGTGATGGAATGTCAGTTAGGCTCATTAGTGTATAATCCCCGAGCCCAACGCAATTCACTGGTGGCTGAGGGATTAAATGGGATCTGAACGGCTTTCCCATGGCTCCCAAAGGCCACCTAGCAAACGCTGTTGGGTTTGCCAGCAGCTTTCTGAGGATGGGCACCAGACATCGGGAAAGAATGAGTTGCTGAAAGCCAACACCATCCTTGTCTCCAACTGCTCCGCTGCCACCCTCCACTCCTATGTTCCCCATCCCATTCTTGCTCACCTTTGACCTTTGGCCCCTCAGTGATCCTGAGCCTCGATGGGTGCATTGCTGGCAGCTGCCACTGGAGCTGGTGGCATTGATGAGCAATAGAGAGCTGCCAGCCTCTGAATGACCAGAAGCTCTTGGTGGGCTCTCTCAAGGTTCACTCTCGGGGTCCTGCAGTGACTACTTAAGTATTTGAAGGGCAATTAATACCACTGGTGCTCATATTTGGAGCTGACAGGGGTTTCCCACTGGTTCTCTGACCAGTGGACAAGAGCCCCGTTAGGCTGACTAAATCCAGCCTGTGATGTCCCACATGGACCTGAGCTGAGGCCTCAACTATTTACTACATTTATGAACAACTTAGATAATGGGGTGGAGAGCCACATATCTATGCCAATGACACAAAGATGGGCAGCATTGTAAACAGTGTAGATGGGAGCATAAATTTACAAAAACAGTATGTATCAATTGGCCAATGTGTGGGAAATGGATTTCAAAGCAGGAAAGTGTGACATTATTCACTTTGGACTTTAAATGAATACAATAGTTCATTGTACTTTCTAAATGGTGAAAAGCTAGAAACAGTGGCAGCCCAAAGAATCTTGGGGAGGGGGTGACGGGTGGTGGGAGTGGGGTCGTCAAGGTACATAAATCAATACAATGTCATGAACAGGCACAAAAAATAATCTGAAATGTTGGCCTTTATATCTAGATGACTGAAATACAAGGAGACGTGGAAGTCATGCTTCAGCTACATAAAGCCTTGGTTACACCACACCTGGAGTACTGAAGGCAGTTCTGGGCACCACATCGTAGGATGAACATATTGACCGTGGAGGGAATGTAATGTAAATTTACCATGAATATTCCTGGACTCCAAGGGTTAAATTACAAGGAGAGATTATACAAAGTAGAAGGTATTCCCTGGAATTTAGATGGCAAAGGGGTGATGTGATTGAAGCTTTCAAGGCATTTAGGGGAACACTTAGTTTAGAGAGAAACCATTACTGCTAAAGAAGCAGGTGAAGCAGCGCTTCACTTGCACCTCCTTCAATTTAGTCTACTGCATTTGCTGCTCCCAATGCGGTCTCCTCTACATTGAGTAGGCTAAGTGCAGACTGGTGACAGCTTTGCAGAACACCTTCGTTCAGTCCTCAAGCATGACCCAGAACTCCCTGTCGCTTGCCATTTCAACACCCCACCCTGCTCTCATGTCCACAAGTCTGTCCTTGCCCTGCTGCAATGTTCCAGTGAAGCCCAACACAAACTGGAGGAACAGCACCTCATCTTCCAATTAGGCACTTTACAGCCTTCCAGACTTAACAATGAGTTCAACAGCTTCAGATCATGAACTCCCTCCTCTATCTTCACTCCTTTTTTAATCCCCATTTTTTTAAAATGTATTTTTACTTTTTATCCAACTATTTTAATTTTTATTCATTTATTATTGTTTTATCCCCTTTTTTCCCCTTTTTATCCATTTTTCCCCAACCACTGTCCCCTCCCCCCACCCCACCCTCAATAGGGACACCTGTTACTTGTTCCATGTTGTTCTTTCACAGAGTGCTGACCCTTGTTCTGCTATTATCACATTCTGCTTTCTTACCTTTATACCACTATCAGCACCTTTTTTAGCCCTCACCATTACCATTAACACTCCCTTTGTCTTTTTGTCCATGACATCTTTGTCAGTCTCTCTTTAGTCCCCACCTATCGCTGGCCTTCTATCCAGCTTCAGCTGCTCCACCTTAAAAAGTATAAATTTCATCACATTTCTACCTCTCTAGTTCTGAAGAAGGGTCATACGGACTCCAAACGTTAACTCTGTTTCTCTCTCCATAGATGCAGTCAGACATAGAACCATAGAAATGTTACAGCACAGAAGGAGGCCATTCGGCCTATCTTGCCCATGCCAGCCTGAGGACACCCAGGTGCCCTTTCTAATCCCACCATCCTGCACCCGGCCCATAGCCCTGCAGTTTACAGCACTTTAAGTGCAGATCCAGGTACTTTTTAAAAGAGTTTAAAGTTTCTGCCTCTACCACCAACTTGGGCAGCGAATTCCAGACACCCACTACCCTCTGCATTAAAAAGTTCTTCCTCATGCTCCCCCTACACCTTCTGCCACTTTTCTTGAATCTATGTCCCCAGTTCTAGAATTCTCCATCAAGGGAAACAATTTTATCCTGTCCTCTCTATTCCCCTCATAATTTTGTACACCTCAATCAAGTCACCTCTCAGCCTTCTTTGATCTAAGGAAAGTAACCCCAACCTATCCAATCTCTCCTCGTAGCTATACTTTTCTAACCCTGGCAACATTCTTGTAAACCTCCTCTGCATTCTCTCCAGAGCTATTACGTCCTTCCTGTAATGTGGTGACCAGACTGCACACAATACTTCAGTTGTGGCCTCACCAGTGTTTTATACAATTCCAACATTATATCCTTACTTTTATATTCTATACCTCTGCCAATGAAGGAGAGCATTCCATATGCCTTCTTTACAGCCTTGTCTACTTGAACTGCCGCCTTCAGGGACCTGTGTACTTGTACGCCAAGATCTCTCACTTCATCTACCCCTCTTAGTATATTCCCATTTATTTTGTAACCCTGTAACTGTTTAACCTCCCTAAATGTATGACTTCACACTTCTGTATGTTAAAATCCATCTGCCACTTTACCGCCCACTCCACCTACCCATCTATATAGTTTTGGAGATTATGGCTATCCTCTACACTATCCACTACTTGGCCAATCTTTGTGTCATCTGCAAATTTCCCAATCGTGCCCCCCACGTTCACATCCAAATCATTAATATATAACACAAACAACAAGGGTCCCAACACTGAGCCCTGTGGAACACCACTTGAGACAACTTTCCATTCGCAAGGGCTTCCATGGACCCTTGGTTTCCTGTTACAAAGCCAACCTTTTATCCAGTTTGCCACATTACCCTGAATCCCATGGGCTTTTACTTTCCTGACAATCTGCCATGTGGGACCTTGTCAAATGCCTTGCTAAAATCCATGTACACAACATCCAGTGCACCACCTTCATCAACCCTTCTTATCACTTCCTCAAAATTTTCAATCAAATTTGTGAGGTAAGACCTTCCTTTAACAAATCCATGCTGACCATCCCTGACTAGTCCATGCCTTTCCACATGACAGTTAATCCTATCTCTCGGGATTGCTTCTACTAATTTGCTCACCACCGATGTAAGGCTAAGTGGCTTATAATTGTTTGGCATTTCCTTTGATCCCTTTTTAAACAATGGAACTACGTTTGCATTTCTGAACTTTTCCAGAATTTTCTGGTTTTATAACCATTTCTGCTAGTTGGGAGGTCTAGGACTAAGGGACATAGCCTAAAAATTAGAGACTTTTCAGGAGTGAAGTTTTGAAACACTTCCACAAAGAATGGTACAAGTCTGGAACTCTCTTTGGAAACAGCAATTGATACTGGGTCAATTGTTAACTTTAAAACTGAGAATGATATTTTTTTGTCCAAAAGGTCTTTACAGATTTGGGTCCAAAGCAAGTATACAGAATTAGTCACAGAGCAGCCATGATCTCATTGAACGGCAGAGCAGGCTCGAGGGACTAAATGGCCCACTCCCGTTACTATGTTGTATTTTTGTGTTCAATTTATTTTTTACTTTCGTGACATTTGATGTGTTACCACAGGGAGACACAAGGACTGAAAGCTGATCCTGGGAGAACAAATCAAAGAACGTCATCAGCAACTCAAAGCATTCTCACCACTCAGACTACATATGACTTAAAAACAATTCCCCATATTGTGGTTACAAATATGAATGCTGCTAGCTCTCAAGCAGCAAGGTTATTTTGCACCCTGATATCATGCTGCCAAGATAAGGATGACCTTACAAAAAAAGGAGAGATTAAACAAAATTCTCTTGTTTCAAAATCCTAAGAACAAGTTCAGCCTGACCAAGAGACGGGACTTCCACACTACTGGTGTGGTACAGTCGTGTTGTCATCTGAACTTCAAGGGGAGAGTTACGTTTCTGTACATATCTTTTCTATGTATTGAAGTGAAAAAATACAAGGTTTTCAAATTAATGGGCAAATCATGGAGCCTGTGAAAGGCTTCAACTACCTCGGGCTCTCTTTGCTTCTGAGATGGGCGAGTTCCTATAAACCTGGCCCTGAACCTTGAGATCAAGCTCATGATGGAAAATCATACTGCTCCAGATTGGAGCAGGTCATGGAGCCGCCCCCTGTTTAACTTGGAAATATCTGATTGAAGAAGCTCTGCCACCTGGAACGTAGCCATACAATCATGGTTGGTCAACACTAGAGACCTTTGCTGTCTAAGTGTAAACGTGATCAAGTGTGGACTTTTTCTTTTCAAACCTGTGTGGTTTTGAAGATCAGCTATACTAGACTGGGCTATTTTCCACTGGGAGATAGTGGTGGAAACAATTTGAGCTGTTTAAGAGCATCACAAAATTAGCACATCACACAGTATTAAGGAACTAGAGGCCTAAGTGCAATTTTCCCTACAAGTTTATTGGTGCCAAGTATGAAATTATTTTGGTATTGTTGAAAAGAGAGACATGTTGCCAAAACTTTTGATGTTGCACTCATCACGACAAATGCAAGAATGCCAAATTTCAAACATTCACACAACAATTTAAACTACAGGAGAAAAGCGTGCTGATTGGTTGGCAAGTTGACTCTGATTGGCCAAGGCTTTCACTTTCTCCATGTCCCTGCTGATCAGAATCAACTTGCCAATCTAACAGCACCCTTTTCCCCTGCAGTATAAATTGTTGTGATCATTTGAAATTTGGCATTCTTGCATTTGTCCCGATGAGTGCAAGATGAAAAGCATCGGCAACATGTCACTCTTTTCAACGTTTTTCAGGTTCTGAATTATTTGTTAACAACATAATCAATTAAAACTTAATATCCTTCCTTAGAATTTATGATGGAGAGGCGGTGGCTTAGTAGCATTGTCACAAGACTAGCATTCCAGAGACCTAGAGTAATACTCTGGGGACCTGGATTTAAATCCCACCACAGCGTATGATGATGGAATTTTAATTCAATAAAAAAATCTGGAATTGAAAATCTAATGATGATCACAAAACCATTGCCAATTGCCGTAAAAACCCATCTGGTACACTAATGTCCTTTAGGGAAGGAAATCTGCTGTCCTTACCTGGTCTGGTCTACATGTGACTCCGGACCCACGGCAATATGGTTGGCTCTTAAAATACCCTCTGAAGAAGGGCAAGGGCAATTAGGGATGGGCAATAAATGCTGGTCTAGTCAGCAATGCCAACATCCCATGAACAAAAAAGAAGGTAAAGTGATTTCTATATACATTTATTGAAGGGAAGAAGGCACAATGGATCAAAAATTCAGAGGAAAGGAAGACCTTGCAACATCATCCCAATGGTTCAAACAAACCGTTGGACCTTGACTGCATCAAAACATGCTGCATTAATCTATTAACTTCAAAGATAAAAACTGACCAGCTAGTCAGACTCATTGATTCCATGGGGATTAGAGATAGTTCACCAACTTGGTGGGTTTTTACTGACTGCGTAGGAGCCCGGTGCCTGGGGTGCAGCCGCCTTCTTAACAGCATTGGTTTGCAAGCTTTCAGGTTGGAAAGCTTACTTTAAGAGGAGGACCACTTACTTGAAGATTGCTGTATCCTGCCAAAATACCTTAGCATCACTCTTGACTGTCCACCGATGTACCAATAGCTCCAGAATACTGGAGTCAAGATACCATTGAGAATGAATCTCATAGGGAAATTGAAGGCTACCACATAGGGTAACAGGGCCAACACAGTGCACACGGCTTCATTCACCCTGGTCTACCTGACAGCAGGGTACTGGCTCAGGAGCCGCCCACAAACATGATAGATATTCATCTCCTAGAGGTGATGAGGATTATTTCTGGGATGTTGAGACCAACTCAGCTCAAGCGGCTTCCTGTGCTAGCACACTAGAACCTCCTGATGTCTACAGGGAAAACATCTTCCTCAAAGAATACCACCAGCTGACAGCTAACGAAGAACTCCACTGACGTGTGGCCTCAAAAAAAAACAGCACAGTCATCCAAAATCCCATAATCCCTACTGGAACACACTCCACACCCTACAAACTGACTAAAGCCCTGCCTCTTGATGATACGCCTCCTGGTTGGCTACAAACCTGATTGACTACAACTTCAAATCTGGTAGCTGATCCAAGTGAAGTCCCAGGTTCCAACCATCCATGGAAAACCTAGACAATCCTCAACCGTTTGAGGATGGGCCAGGGAAGATGTGACCAATTGCTCCATAAGTAGAACATGAGGAACAGCTCAGATTGTGACTAACCATCCAAGCCAGACCAGCGTCCACACTCTGAACTCCTGCCCCGAGAGACCCATTCCTGGTGGCATCACAGCCATTCACACTGACCAGCTGAAACCGTTGAATGGATTGTTAAAACTCGACATTGAACAATAACTGCTTCCCCAGCTATACAAATAAAAAAAGTCTTAGTATCAGGATAAGGGACATCGGTTATGTTGGGAATAGATAGAGAAACTGGGGTTGTCTCTTTAGTGGTAGAGAAGGTTAAGGAAAATTTAATATTATGTTGAGTTTTGATACAGTAAATAGGAGGACCTGTTTCTATTGACAGGTGGGCCAGCAACCAGAGGACTCAGATGTAAGATAATTTGTAAAAGAACCAGAGGAAAGATGAGGAGAATTTTATCCTTGCACAGCAAATGATGATGATCTGGATTGCACTGCCTGAAAGAGTGATGGAAGCAGATGCACTCATAACTTTCAAAAGGGAATTGATATATTCCTGAAAAGAGAGAAGAGCAGGAGAGCGGGACTAATTGGAAAACTCTTTTAAAAAGCTGAAATAGGCACAATGTACACAATGGCCTCTTCATGATTCTATGATTCTTTCCCCTGAAGATTACTGGTGTCTCCTGAAGCATGGGAATCTGGAGGTATCCAATGGAAGGGAATAAACCTGTTGAGTTGCTTCATGATCTCCCTATTACTGCCAAGACATTGGCTTACCTTCAAAAGCCAATAGAACATCATTAAAGATATTATTATGTTGGCTTGAAACATTTTATAACAGAGGATTGGGCCTAATTCCACCACGGATATCAGCTATGACTCTGTGGTGCTCATTTATTCATGCCTCTGATTCAGAAGGTAGTTAGATTCAACCTGAAAACGTGCAATCTGGTGCTGTTCAAGTCCCACTCTGGACACTTGAGCGCATAATCTAGGCTGACACTTTTGGAAAGCAGTTCTTTGAGGAAGCAAGTGATGGTGTACTGGTGATGTCATTGGACTAGTAATTCACAAGCTCAGGCTAATGCTCTTGGGACATGAGTTCAAATCCCATCATAGTAGCTAGTGAAATTTGAATTGCGTCGATAAACCTAGAATATAAAGCTAATCCCAGTAGTGGAGGGCATGAAGTTATCATCAATTGTTTGAGTAAAGAATATGTAGGGAACTTAACAAGGAAATTAGGAGAGCAAAAAGGGGACATGAAAAAAAAGTTGGCAGGTAAAATAAAGGAAAATCCAAAGTTATTTTACAAGTACATTAAGAGTAAGAGGATAACTAGGGAAAGAGTAGGGCCCATTAAGGACCATAGTGGTAATTTGTGTGTGGAGCTGGAAGACATAGGTAGAGTTCTAAATGAATACTTTGTGTCGGTGTTCCCAAGTGAGAGGGATGACGAGGGTATGGAAATCAGGCAGAAGGACTGTGATATAATTAAAGAAATTAGCATAGAAAGGGAGGAGGTTCTAAGTTGTCTGGCAAGCTTAAAAGTAGATAAATCTCCAGGCCTGGATGAAATGTATCCCAGGCTGTTGAGTGAGGCAAGGGAGGAGTTAGCAGGAGCACTGGCAATAAGTTTTAATACCTCTTTGGCCACAGGAGAGGTGCCAGAGGACTGGAGGACAGCCAAAGTGGTACCATTATTCAAGAAGGGAGGAAGGGATAAACCAAGAAACTATAGGCCAGTCAGTCTAATCTCAGTGGTGGGGAAACTATTGGAAGCAATTCTGAGGGGACAGAATTAATCTACACTTGAAAAAGCAGGGATTAATCAAGGACCGTCAGCATGGTTTTCTTAAGAGGACATTACGCCTGACCAGTTTGAATTTTTCGAAGACGTGACCATGTGTGTAGATGAGGTCAATGCATTTGTCGTAGTCTACTTGGACTTCAGCAAGGCTTTTGATAAGGTCCCCTATGGGAGACTGATAACAAAGGTAAGAGTCCATGGGATCCAAGGCAATTTGGCAAATTGGATCCAGAATTGAATGAGTGGCAGGAAGCAGAGGGTGATGGTCAAGGGGTGCTTTTGTGACTGGATGCCTGTGTCCAGTGGGGTTCCACAGGGATCGATTTTGGTTCCTTTGCTCTTTGTGGTATATATAAACGATTTAGACTTGAATGTAGGAGGATTGATCAGTAAGTTCACGGATGACACAAAAATTGGTAGGGTGGTAAATAGTGAGGAGGATAGCCTTAGATTACAGGAGGATATAGACGGGCTGGTCAGATGGGCTGATCAGTGGCAAATTGAATTTAATCCAGATAAGCGTGAGGTGATGCGCTTGGGCAGGATAAGTAAGGCACGGGAATACACAGTGAAAGGTAGGACCCTGGGAAGTACCAAGAATCAGAGGGACCTTGGTGTGCATGTCCCCCGGTCCCTTAAGGTAGCGGGACAGGTGGTTAAGGAGGCATATGGGATACTTGCCTTTATTAGCTGAGGTATAGAATATAAGAGCAGGGAGGTTATGCTGGAACTGTATAAAACGCTGGTTAGGCCACAGCTAGAGTATTGCGTTCAGTTCTGGAATTCGTATTATAGGAAGGATGTGATTGCACTATAGAGAGTGCAGAGGAGATTTACCAGGATGTTGCCTGGGCTGGAGAGTTTCAGTTATGAGGAGAGTTTGGATATACTGGGTTTATTTTCCTTGGAGCAGAGGAGATTGAGGGGGGACATGATTGAGGTGCATAAAATTATGAGGGGCATAGATAGGGTAGACAGGAAGGAACTTTTCCCCCTGGTGGAGGGATCAATAAATAGATTTAAAGTAAGGGGCAGGAGGTTTAGAGGGGATGTGAAGAAGAATTTTTTCATCAAGAGGGTGGTGGGAATCTGAAACTCACTGCCTGAAAGGGTGGTAGAGGAAGAAATCTTCATAACATTTAAGAAGTATTTGAATGTGCACTTGCAATGCCATGGCATATAAGGCAATGGGCCTAGTGCTGGTAAATGGGATTAGAATAGTTAGATACTTGGTTGACTGGTGCAGCCTTGATGAGCCGAATGGCTTTTTTCTGTGCTGTGCATGACTCTAAGAAATGCCAGCTTTCAGTTGGGACATTAAGCCATATCTCATCTGCCCTCTCAGGTGGACTAAAGAATTCCATGGCACTCCTCGAAGAAGAGCAGGGGAGTTCGCCCCAGTCAATATTTAAGCCTCAACCAAAATTACTGATACAGTCACATTATCACATTGTTATCTATGAGATCTTCCTGTGTGTAAATTGGCTGTCCCAATTCTCATATCAAACACTAACTACACTTCAAAGGTACCTCATTGGCTGTAACACGCTTTGGAACATCATGAGGTTGTGAAATGCTATGCATCTATGCAAATCTTTCTTTTTTCGCACAGCTTGGTTTCACTCTACTGAGATGAGGTACAGGGAGAGGTTGATTCAGAGCTGTCGGATTATGTAAGGCCCCTTGTGTGGCAATCTACATTGGAATGAAACTTATGGGAAAATCATGATGCCATCAATGGCTATGATTACTTGGCTCAAGCAATTATCATGACATTTTCTGTATTTTTAAAAATGTGTAACTACTTCTCAGACAAATCTTTGAGAGTTGACTTGGAGCACAAAACTAACTCCAATTGAAATCAGTTCAACTGAGAAAACTTAGTGTTAAAGGGACTAGTTTTGTGCCATCAGCTGTCAAGTTTCGCTAAATACAGAATTCTCTCCCCTCATGAGGAAATGGGAAAGATGCTCGTAGTAATTAATGTTGCAAAGCGCATTTTTAAAATGAATTACTGTGATTGGACTGTTTGGTTTGCCTCTCCTCCTACAGCTTCCTGAGAAAAAGATCAAAGGTCAGACTCCAGCTACTTTTAGTCAATACAGAGCAACACCAATGACGAGTTTGCACCTAGAAACTTGGGTCTAACACAACTGTTTTTTGTTGGAGCAGGCCATAAGTTTTATTCTCCTTTCTTTCCTATTTTCAGGTTTCTTTTATAGCGCATACTTGTCCCTCAGCGCATTCCTCTGAGCAGACTGGTATCTGCTCATCTATAAGGGTTGATCCCACATTCCTCCCAGAACGGTTGCCTTTGAATCAGTGAACGAAGATAACTTGCCCTCCAGCCATGAAGTTCAGAATCCTGGGTTTGCAGTCCTGGGTTGTGCCCCCCTCCACACCTTTCATAACAAAGCTCAGGGTTTGCGTTTAAACCTTTTCAGGGCTTGTGTTCACTGAACTTTCTAGACGATGTGTATATGTTTTAAACTTTCAAAAAAAAATGATTTGGTAAATTTTCAGAAATATATGCATTTTTATTACGAAAATTCAAAACCATCAAATAACTACAAATATCACAAATTGGGGCCTTTTAGTATTTTCCCATAACTCTGCTAAAGATATTGTGCTCAGTTATTTTTTAAAGATGTAAATGTACCCCTCTTTAGTTCAGGTTTACAAGATTACAAAGTTAGCAGCTGGTGTTTTTTTTAAATTCAGCTCTTCCTCCCATCCTCTCCTGAAAACACTAGTCCTTTGTTGGGGTACGCTTGCTCAGAAGCTGATGGGCCTCTAGTACTTCAACCAAGCATATATTCAAGAGAGAGTTCAGACAGCAAGTGCCAGCAATTTATTTGAAGAGGAAACAGGGAGGCAACCTTCTTGCAGCTAACTGTCAATACATTCCTGTGGGTCACAGGGATGAGTGAGTAGAATGATGGAAGGGTAACAGGGTGTGAATATCCCTCTACTGAGATTCAACTTATTGTGAGACTGCACAAAACTATGCTAGACAGAAACCCCACATCTCTTTCTAATGGCTCCTCTAATACACTTTTTGGTAGGTAAGGATATTAAGGGATATGGAGCAAAGGCAGAAAAATAGATTTGAGATGCAGATCAGTAAGAATCTAATTGCATGGTGGAAGAGGCCCAAGCAGCTGATTGGTTTATTCCTGTTCCTAATGTTCCTCAGAAAATGATTCCAATAAATGCTACTCTAACTTGATATTATGCTAGGTCATTCAGGGACTCTGCTGAATGTCAGATGATAATCATATTGCCATTCAGGCCAAGACTTTGTATAAATAAAAAATTCATAATAGATCTTGGAAAAAAATGCCACTGAGGCCACTTGGACCCAATCAATCAGTTGCCTGGATAGGGTTATTATAGACTGTCATCATAAGCAAAGATTGCCAACTCTAATAGGATGAAACCTCCAGGAATACTTTACATGTTCCCACACTTGCTATGTTAATCTACCAATGTATCCCTTGTCAAGACAAACAATCTTCCCACACCAAATGGAAAGTGAACAGAATCTTCATGATGCAATTAAATGATTCTTAACTGTTAAAGAGCCATTTTTCCCAACTCCTGTTTTTTTCATGAATAATGATTCTTTTTCTTTGAAAGCTTTCAAAGTTTTTTATTTACTTAAATGATCCTTTCCCCTGGGTTGTGCATAGCAGTGTCACTGCCCAGAATAAGGGGTGGGCCATCTGGTGCCGAGACCAGGAGGAGTTTCTTCACTCAAAGAGTTGTAAACCTTTGGAATTCTCTACCCCGGAGAGCTGTGGAAGCTCAGTCATTGAGCAGAAGTCGATAAGTTTTTGGTTACCAAAGAAATGAAGGGGTATGGGGATAGTGCGGGAAGGCAGACTTGAGGTAAAGAATCAGCCATGATCTTCTTGACTGACAGAGCAGGCTTGAAAACACGTCACCGGCCATTGAAGTTGATGGAGAAAGGACAAGCTGGGCTGACTGACACGAACTGTGCCAGTTGTCAAAACTTGTCAAAAAACTTTCCCTATAGTTTGTCATCTGTGGTGAACTACATTTCAATTTGTTAGCTTAGGAAATGTTTTAAAAACTCAAGCTCCAACTTGTTCACGAGTTTTTCTCCAACCACCGACAACAGATTTGCATCAGGCAGCAGACTCTACAATTATTGTCTAGACTCAAATAGGGCATGTGGAAAGATCCAAGGAAGATAAGTTTCAACAGGTATATGTACAGCTGAGCAAAGAAAAACCATGGCCAGGCATTAAGATTTATTAGTAGGCGTGGTATTCAACTACACTAACCAGGAGGGTCCCAACATCAATCACTGGCGTGTGTTCGATTAAACTAGCTCACGCTGGTTGTAGAGATGGTAGAATTGGCTTCTATTCTCAAGGTTGCAGTTGGAGGAAGGGGGATTAAAAAAAACAGGCAGAGTTCCCAGTCCTGATTCACTATTGGTCATTTCTGCTACCAAGTGAATGAGTCTGGACATGAGGACTAAAACACCATTCCTCTCTTGCCTGTGCACCCATCTCCCACCATGCCCAGAAAAATAGCCTGCCAACTTTTTGTAACCCAGGCCTTCCGATCTCCGGATTATTTGAGGTCAGACTTACAACCCAAGATGCACGTCAGGACCATGTGGAAGTCCCAACATGCGGATCTCCATGGGAACTACTCAGGAAGTTTGAACTTTCAATGGGCAATTCCTTTGCACCCCGGGACCCACCAAGAATGTCTCCAACTCTGAGATAGAGGCAGAGACTTCAGACGATTCCATGCGACTTACCTGAATAGATACCCAGGAAACATTAGACAAAAAAATCCTACTCTAACCCCTGAGTAACCAAAGAACTGATCCCCTAATCATTGGCAACGACCCTCCCCAACTCCCCCCTCAACCATTCCAACTACACCCCTTAGTCCTGACTGCCCCAGTCTACCCCTGACCTGCCTGCCACCTAACCCACCTGCCACCCCACCCATTTACCACTTCACCCACCTGCCACCCTACCCGCGTACCTCACCATCCTACACACCCACTCATTCATCCATTCCCCCATTCACTAACATTCCCAATGGACATTTAAACTTACCATGTGGCAGTGCTGCAAAAAGAAGGCATGTCTCATCTTCCCCTGACACTACGTTGCTGGCATTGAGCTATCTGATGAACCCTGCACTCCCCATTTCTGGAGAAGCCAGGCTCCAAAGACCCGGCAAGAAACGTAGAGCAGCATCTATGTGTGGAAAAGTTCGAGCGGAGTGGCAATCCGATAATGACTGCCACTTTGCGGAAGGTCCGGACCATTATGTAGCCTCATACATAAGGAACAGTCACTTGTTGAGATGTCTGTCAACATGAACTGTACCTCAGCTGAACATAAGAATATAAGGAGAAGGAGCAGGAATAGACCAATCCAACCCTCAAGCTTGCCCTCCTGCTATTCAATAAAATCATGGCTAATCTTCTGCCACAACTCCACATTCTTGCCCATTCCCCATATCACTTGAGTTCCTAAGAGATCAAAAAACTATTGATCTCAATCTTAAATGTATTCAACAATGCAGCATCTCTCTGACCCAAATGAAAAAATGTTTCCTCATCTCAATTCTAAGTGATTGCCGATTGCTCTGAGACCATGCCTCTGTGTTCTAGATTCCCCAGTCAATAGAAACAACCTCTCAATCTCTCAGTGTCTACCCTGTCAGGCCCCTTCAGAATCTTACATGTTTCAATGAGATTACAAATACACACGTAGATGCAAACATAGAAATTAGGAAATGGAATATGTAGTATAAAGGATTAATGTTAAATATGTAAATAAATAGTCCACGTCATCAATGAAGCTAGGTCACATAACAACAGAGCCTGGTGAGAGAGAGCGAGTTCTATTTAGAGTCTGGTGCCGAGTCTGTATTGTCCATAGTTAATATAATATTCAGTAAAAAAGGTAGAGCTTGCCAACAGCCTCGCCTCCATCAGTATCTGCAAGTCCAGGTCACGAACAGCCCAATCTCATACCCACAATGCTGACAACAGAGATTTGGGCATTTCCACTACTCTCTCATGAGGAATTCCACAGACTAACCAATTAACTAATGGCCTCTCATTCTTCTAAGCTTCAGAAAGTGATGGTCCAATTTACTCAGCCTCTCAAAGGACAACCAAAGCTGAAGAGGAAAGTCAATCTATTAGTGTTAAAGCAGTTAACTCTTGCTATTTTTATCAAAGGCTGCATACAATTCTTTGCACCATTTTTAAAAATGGAGATTGGAGGTAGATTCTGCTTTTGTGTCTCCAGTTGTTAACACAATGAATTGCTCAGCTTGACCATGCTGGGGTAGAGACACTGAGTGGAATCCAAAGATCCCCTCACAGAAAGGCAACAAGAATCACCCTGGGCTATACATCCAACAGTGACTTTTTAAAAATTCATTCTATGGTGGATTTAGATGTGGATGTCACTAGCAGCAAGGCCAGCTCTTATTGCTTATCCCTAGTTGTCCCCAGGTGGTGGTGATGGACCTTTCTTTAATTAAGCTTGCAGTGATTCATCTGAGTGGCTTACTAAAGGGCAATTAAAAGTCAACCACATTTCTGTGAGACTGGAGTCACAAACAGGCCATACCAGTTAAGTACAGCAGGTTCCCTTCCCTAGAGGATATTAATGAACCAGTAGGGTTTTTACAACAACCCAAGATTTTCACAGTAACTTACACTGGAACTAGCTTTTTACTGGCAGGTATATTTTTAATTGAATCCAAATTCAAAAACTGCCATGGTTGGTTCTGAACCCACAGAGGAGAATCTTACTGCCTTTGAAAATATCCTTCCATCAAGGACAAATGCAGGTCCCCTTCCTGATGTTCGGTGAGAACTCCCCCTCCCCCTCCCCCTCCCCCACCCCCACCCTTCCAACTGTGGCATCTATCCATGATTGGCTGCCTCCAGCTAAGGAGGGAGTAGGTTTATGAGGCTGCAGATCCAATCAGAAAGCCTGCAACTTTGGATGGCCTGCAGCCCTAGCAGGAGAGGTGGCCGCTGAAGGAGAGTGTGAGGGCGCCTCAACCTGGGCACACACTTGGATGTGTTCAACATAATTAAAAATGATAAGGGCCCAATCTGGAGGCACTTCGGAGCCAAGCAGAAACACCTCCGGTGGATTGGTTTGGGCCAAGGGTGTGACCTTTCCTGCCCGCGACCTCCAGCTCTGATGCCCCTCCAACCTGCCATTGAGCCACTGGGCTCAGCATTCAGGGGGAGGCTGTACCACTGCCAGAAAGATCCAGGCAGAATCCTCCGCATCTTCCTAGTTACCATCATAATTGTTAATTATTGGCTACCCGGTGCTGCCGGGTGGGTAGCCAGTCCCATTGCTCACTGCCTCCAGTAAGACCACCCGGAGGCAGAAATGCACTGGGCCACTGACCCTATTTAACCTTTCCTATTTCTGTCTCAGTCCTGTCTTTGCAGATCTTTTAATATTCATCCCATAGACTCTGGATTACTAGTCCAGTAACAAAACCATGTCATGATCACTTAGCCGTGTCGGAAAGGTCTATGAAGAGTCTATATACAGAAGAAACAATCAAGGATCAGAAAAGATCTAAAAACAGAAAATGCCGGAAATACTCAGCCAGGAAGCATGTGCAGAAGGAAACAGAGGTAACATTTCACATTGATGACCTTTCATCAGAAACATTTCATCAGAAAGGTCATCAACCTGAAACGTTAATTTTGATTCTCTCTCCACAGGTGCTGACAGCCCTTCTGTGTATTTCCAGCATTTCCTTTTCTTATTTCAGCTGACCAGCATCAGCAGTATTGTAAGAATGAGAAAAAGCTATTTGGTCCATTAAAACCCTCTGGTATTCAATTGACCCAGACACCCAACCATCTTCTCAGTTTGGTGAATGGTGTAATTTAATAAAGAGAGGTTTGGGTGAAGAAAAAATTTATCTTAAACACCAAGTGGAATGTCTATTGCCAAAAAGAGAGAGGTTTTAATTGCAGGTCCTTTTCTGTTTCAGCCACTACCATCCTTATATCACAACAAGAACTGCATTTCATTGGTTGTAAAGCACTTTAGGATGTCTTAAGCTCCTGCAAGTTGCTATATAAAGGAAGTTCTTTTGGCTGAGTTAAAGAGAAGGATTTATTTCTGGAATTGTGCCATGAGCAGAGCCTGCCTGAAAACAGTCCAAAGAGTTGTGAGCAACTAACTCATTGCCTGAGAGAGAGCTAGGTCTTGAGGCCAATGATGCACAACTCCACAGTGAAATAAAGTTTTATAATCTAAAGGGCTTCTGAAATTCTTACTCGTGCTGCTTTGATCCTTGACCTGGAACCTCTGAGGAATAATTTTTGATTTGATGGAGTCTCATGACAGGAAAAAGGTGGGGGGGTGGGGAGGGTGTTGAAGGGGCGTTGCTCAGTGAGGCACATGAAAAAAACAATGCTTGAATTATTAATACAAAACATCAACATTCATACACATCAAATCCAGACTGGTTGAGGTCAGCAGATCACTGCAGAGTGAGTCATCTGACCTTTTAAATGATTGAATATTGCCCAAAGCCTATATACTCTTTCTAAAATAAAGAAAATAGTTGCATATAACAACTTGTTGCTTCACGGGAAAATCCTGTGCACAATTCCTGTTCAAATGATTAATATGGAACCTAGTGCCATCATCATAGAACAAAACCTGCAGACACAATAGCAAGAGCATGTGGGGAATTCCACTCAATTCAGTTAACAGGCACATGAACAAAGGAGCCTGCGGACATTGGAGTGATAGTTAAAGGAATTTGTAGACAGCACAAAGACAAGATTCCAACTAGTTTGCTTACTACAATCCTGGTAGCTACATGATAAAATATTAATGAAGCTGTTGGCTGATCAGAGCAATCAATCTCTATCAAATCATCCACAACAAACTCAGGAATGAGGTCAGGAAAACCTGCCGGGAAGTACTTGGGAACTAAGGTCTGAAGCCATGGGAAGAGAAGAATATTTACAGCTTGTTTGCTTTTAAAGTTTACTTTTGAAGTGTGATCCAAGACAAAATAGCTTACTTGATTGGCAACCCATTCACCAGCTTAAACATTCACTCCCTCCACCACTGACGCACAGTAGCACAGTGAGCACCATCTACAAGATGCACTGCAGGAACTCGCCAAAGCCTCTTCCGACAGCACCTTCCAAAGCCATGACCACCACCAAGAAGGACAAGGGCAGCAGAAAGATGGGAACAAGTTCCCCTCCGAGCCACTCAGAATCCTGAATTGGAAATATATCACCGTTCCTTCACTATCGCTGAGTCAAAATCCTTGAACTCCCTCCCTAACAGCACCATGGGAGTGCCTACAGTGCAATGAACTGCAGTGGTTAAAGAAGATGGCTCACCACAACCTTCTCACGGGCAATTAGGGATGGGCAATCTAGCCAGCGAAGCCCAAATGCCATAAAACAATAAATTTTTTAAAAGTCGCTGTTGTAACATAAGAAACACAGCAGCCAATTTGAGCACAACAAGATCCCACTAACAGCAATGCAATAATTACTAGATTATTTATTTAAGAGATATTGATCGGAAGATAAATATAGGCAAGGACAAACTTTTCAAAACATTGCCATGGGATCTTTTATGTCCACCTGAGAGAACAAAGGGGCTCTCGTTTAAATAGCTCATCTGAAAGACAGCACCTCCAAAAGTGCCAGATGCTGAGTATCACAAATTAGTTATATTCCCATCCCAAAATATTTTAACAATGTCCATTTTTCCATTCTCAAACCTGAAACGATACCATACACTACTGGGTTTCCCATTTTTAACAACTAACTACCCAGTTGCGTCTTGAAGTTGCCAACACTATCCAAAGTCTAGAATCCCATAAAGATTCACTTGACAAATGCAGTATTGAGCCGTGCAGATGAGGAAACCCATGATTGGTTGTCCAGTCAGAGGTGTGTTTGCTAATGTCAGTCATAGGAGAGAGCTTTCTCTGTTCTGTCACTGGTCAACAGAGAATCGGGGTTTCCAGGATAGTGACCCAGAGCTCTTGGCCAACATAAAGCTTTGGACCCTGACTATCAAGTTCGGCATGCATGTGGACGCAAGTGGATTTCACCCAATTCTACCCTCCAGTGTTCAGCGATGTGGGGTCAGTGAGAGGGTACCTAATTGGTATGAGGGACTTTGCACAGAAACGTAGCCCCTTGAAAATCATGAAGAGGAAGCTTGTCCAAGCTCGCCTGACCCTGGTACTGGTCTACTCAGCCTTTGGATCCTTTTCAGAGGTCCAGTCCATATAATTCACCTGAACCTCTATGCCTAGGCCCCACTGAAAGAACTGACAGAGGAATTCAGTTCATCTCATCATACTAGATGTACTGCAACCTTGTGGGCCAGGAGTTGGAGGAGGAACCTTTGGCTTATGGCGCCTCGGCTTTGGTCCGTTATTTGCTTTGTGGAGGTTGGACAAAAGTAAGCCCTTCACCAGCCATACAGAAAGGAACGTAAATAGCAGAGTAATTAGGTCTCCACCAGTCTCCAGCCTGAGTCACAGTGGATAACCGGACCTAGCAGTCTGTATGGAGCATCCAAAGGAGGAGTAGCAGGTGCCTGCAGAAGATTTTAGCTGAGAGAAATTGTAATGGCCGAACATTTCACCTAGTTGTGATCAATTGATTTAGCTAAAGATCCTAAAACACTCGTGTAGTTTGGTGCTACACTATTTGGTGACTTTATCAAGTCAACTATCAGGTGAATGCCTATGGTTTTATTTAAACCATATTGCTAACTGTCAACATTTCTTTCCAGCTCGTAACTGTAGCAGCAATTGGAAGGAGTTGTATAATTTCATCTAGAGGCCTGCTTCCATGTCTCACCTTGGCACCAAATGATTCTTCCAGGATCCAAGATATTTGGATGAGAGCCACAAAAAGAAACCAGTATCAGCCAAACCCCTCCCAAAGAATTTATTTTCTAAGCTATTCCCCAATACCTTCTCAGCAAGTATGAACAGTACCCACTCCTCATCAGATTGCAATCTTTTATTTTTTAATCTTTTAATCTTAATTATACCTTTTAACAAAAGACAAGTTTCAGAGTAAAAGCCTATGTGTATTTAAATATATATATATATATATATATATAGTATAATCCAATATCCTGTATTGACAGGAGGGCACTACATGATAGGAAGGATATTGAGGATTCAGACAGGATACAATGTAGGATTACTGCGATTCTGCCTAGAAGGAGGAAATACAAAGAAAGACTAGAAAAAATATCTTCTCATTAGAAATATGCAAATTAAGGAGCATATGAAATTTAAAATTATGGAAGAGTAGCTAGAAGACAGTTTCTAGTAGTTACAGGTCCAAGTACAAGGGGTCATAGATATAAGATTTAAGTTCAAGAGATTTAGAGCAGAGTGCAATAGAAATCTCTTCACAGGAAGTTGGTTAAATCGCTTCCAGAGTTAATGGCTGAGGAAAAAACTATATGAACGTGTCAATCTTTGTTCTGCTGGTAGCACTGTCACCTGAGTCAAAGGGTTGTGTGTACAACTGCCCCTCCACTCTAAGCTGATGCTTCAGTGCTTCATTTCCTCTCAAGTGGATGTAAGAGATTCCCCAGCACTATTGAAAGAAGAACGGTGGAGTTGTCCAGTTTCCTGAATAGCATCTATCCCTCATACAACAGCTAAAAACAAGTTACCTGGTTTCATTGCTGTTTGTGCAGCTTTGGGCCTTGCTGTATGCAATTTTTTTAAAATGCATTTACAGGATGTGGGCATCGCTGGCTAGGCCAGCATTTATTGCCCATCCCTAATTGCTGCCACCTTTCCTATGTCACAACAGTGGCTACACTCCAAAAGCACTTCATTGGCTGTAAAGTACTTTGCAAAATGAGGCTGGACAAATTGAGTGCTATGCAAATGGAAGTTCTTTCTTTGTCAACATTCATGAATAGATTAGATAGGTGGATGAAGAAATAAAGAACTGAAGAGATATGCGAGCAGGATAGGTTAAGATGATGAGAACTATTTGCTCACTTGGGTCGTAAATGCCAACAGGGATTGGTAGGGTTGCTGCGCCTGTATCATGTTTTAATTGCTATGTGTGCAAGCTTCTTAGTGTCTCAGTGCAAGACAGGCTGGGGTGCAGGATTTCTTACACCATTTAAGTCGCACAAGTTGTCAGACTTTGTTTCCCATCTGAGGAGCTGAATTTCTTTGCTTCATTCTGCAAATACAGAAGGACCCGTGTGCGGACTGCACCACATGTGAGTCTGCTGTCCTACACTCATCAGGCAGTGATCTCATGGTGCTGCAATGCT
Organism: Carcharodon carcharias; assembly: GCF_017639515.1. Taxonomy (NCBI): domain Eukaryota; kingdom Metazoa; phylum Chordata; class Chondrichthyes; order Lamniformes; family Lamnidae; genus Carcharodon; species Carcharodon carcharias. The sequence continues at coordinate 51,570,191 of NC_054485.1, read as the reverse complement.
GAGGAAATGTCTGGAAGGGGCATGTTCTCACTGGTTTACAAGCAGTTCAATTCCCCAACTTCCCAGGCCTTGGCAGCAACTTCACTTCTTCTGCAATTTCTCGTAATTGGACATTGACTTCATCAACCACATTAACGATACCAATCACTAACCTCATTAACTGATCGCTGATCTTACGAGGCCTGTTGGCTGCATTTTCTAGGTAGGAGAGGAATTTTCTGATTTCACGTTCCAAACAGGGAGCTGATCCAGCAGAAAATATGTGTCAAAATTCTAGTCACATATCATGCAGGCTTCCCTGGCCGTACCCTGGTTTGCATTCACAGAAGGCGAGGCTTTCTGCTGGGTGTGTGCTGGTTGAAGTTTCTCCCCTAGGTACCCACTCCAGGCCTAGTGGTAGAATCTTCAATAAGACTGAACTTTGGTTTGAAAGAAAAATGACCCTGGCAGGAAATCTCTTTATTTATCACAAGCATCTGTCGCTCCAAGAATATTGTCTAAATTTAAGCCAATGACCTCTCTCTCTCACTCTCAAACAATTGAACAAAATATAACTGCCGACATCAGAAATCTGAAACATCAACAGAAAATGTTAGAAACCCTCAGCAGGTCCAGCAGCATTTGTGGAGAGAGAAAAAGGTGGGTTAATATGCCATGCCGACCAGAATCTCGGCTTTGATAGAGGGCCTGCAGCAACAAGGTCAACTCCTCTGTTCTCGCACAGAAGCCAAAGGAGGGTTTCCAGCATCTCCTGCTTCCGATTTATCAGAGGGTGAACTTCCTCGAGGCTTCTCCCACTCTGCTGGTATAACTTTGCTGTAACCATGACAGACACCCCGTATACCAGCACAAAGGGGGATTCTGCCATACTTGCACTGGCATTTCAGCAAAGGAGCAGGACGAGGCTCGAGGACGTTTGTTTCCTTTCCTGGCCTGGTCTTTTGCTGGAGGAAGTCGCCATTGTCTCTTTTTCCCTTACCTCCTGCAGGCACTGCCAGTCTACAAGTTCTGCAGTATTTCACCAAAGATCGTAGCCTTCAATGGAGTCTAGATTGTAATGCAGCAGCTGGGTGCAGGACCATGGAGGCTGGGAATCACATCTCCTTCTTTTCCTTGTCCTCACTCAGTATCAACATCTGCAGGCGGTTTCCAGCAGGGGTACTGTTTTGATGTAAAGTAGTGGGAACTGTGCCTGGTTCTTCCATGGCCTAACCAGAGTCATTCTTCCAGCCACCCTGCTGGAGATCAGTTAACTCTGCATCAACAGCAGATTAAGTTTGAGATCCTGCAGCTCACTTATCCACTTAGCTTTCAGCTTGAAGACTTTTCAGTTCTTTAGCTGAACCTCATGTCGCACAAAAAGAAACAAGCCCATGCAGATACCAGAAACAATAGAAACATAGTACAGGTGGAGGCCATTCAGCCCCTCAAGCCCGCTCTGCCATTCATTAAGACCATGGCTGATCTGTGGCCCTAGACTATATACCTACTGTTGCCCCATACCTCTTAAGACTTTAGGTTAACCGAAATCTATCAATTTCATATTTAACATTGATAATTGCCCAGCCACAACTGCCATTTGCAGCAGAGTTCCAAACTTTGACCACTCTTTTCACGTGAGATATTTCGTAACTTCACACTAAAAACTCTGGCTCTAATTTTTAGATCATATCGCCAAGTCCTAGACTCCTCATCCATCAGAAATAGTTTCTCTCTATTTACCCTATCAGTTCTCCTTAATATCTTCAAAATCAACCCTTATCTTTCTAAATCCCAGGGAATATAATCCCAGTTTGTGTAAACTTTCTTTCCAATTTACATCCTGGAGTTTAGATATCGTTCTAGTAAATCTATACTGCATTCCCTCCAAGATCAATATCCTTCCTAAGATCGGGTTCCCAGAATTTAACATTGTACTCTAGTTGTGGTCTAACCAGAGTTTGTATAGCTATATCATGACTTCTACCCCCTATTCTAGTCCTCTAGGTATAAGAGTAAGCATTCCATTAGCCATTTCGATCATCTTTTGCACCTGTCCATGGCATTTTAATGATCTGTGTAGCTGGACTCTAATTCTCTTGGACCTCCACCATTTCTGGTTTGTTCACCAGAAACAGAAAGAGTCAAGTACTTTGAATTAATCCACTAATTTTTGATATTGAAGCAGAATGATGGTAAACTAATATCTCCTATATTCTTCACCAGCCCCATCTGTCTGGAGTGGAGACTGAAGTGAAGCTGCTACTGGTCCCTGATGGCGAGGTCACATGAGAAAACACCATGACAAGGTAGGCATGGGCGAGAAAGCTCTCTGAAGCTTGTCCATCAAGACTCTATCCAAATTCCAATTGTTTCAGAAATTATTTCAAACCCTTTGCTTCCACCACCCATTCTCAGTAAGGCAAAAAACAAAACTGTGAAGTCAAAATTCAAAATGAAAGTATTGCATGAATCATACAGTAGAGAAAAAGGCCATTTAGCCCATCGTGACTGTGTCAGCTCTTTAAAAGGAGCTACCCCATTAGTTTCACTGGCCTTTTCCTTTTCCATGGTAACATATCCAATTTAATTTTGTAAGTTATCATTGAATCAGCTTCCACCACAATTTCAGGCTATGCATTCCGGATCAAAAATATCTCATTTCCTCTCGGTTTGATCCATTGTTGGGAAATGGAACTCTTTTCATTTCATGTCAACATCAGCTAAAAGTTAGATGCAGAGTAAAGCCCTCTCTATACTGACCCAGTGATATATCTCAGCTCCAATCCTTACAGCACCTGTGAGTGGGCTCTCCAACTATTAAGTGGACTTCAATGCTAAATAATGCAATTAAATGATCAAAACAGCTGTTGGCTGAGAGATAAATATTGGCCAAGGCACTGGGTAGAACTCCCCTGCTCTCCTTCAAATCGTGCCATGGGATCTTTTACATCCACCTGAGAGGGAAGACAGAACCTTGATTTAACGTCTCAACTGAATGATGGCACTTCCAACATTGCAGCACTCCCTCAGTGTACGGAAGTCTTTTGAGTGAGACTTGAACCCAGAGCCTCCTGACCTTGAGGAGAGAGTGCACCACTGAAACACATTCGGCTAACAGTGACTTTGCATCCAATTTGAAGAGGCTTGTACAAACACTGTGCCATGTTCAATGTGGAAGCACTTTTATCCAGTGAGATGTAAGGACTTCCTACAATATAGGAAATAGAGCTGCCACTCTGGTGCAGGATGGATGTCCGGCTGAAGTTGCATCTTAGTTCTACTGTTGGGAAGAAAGCTTTATTCTGCAACTGGTGTGCATTGTTATTATTATTGACTGGGGTTATTTGAAGCTGACAGTAGGTGTAGAAAATTGGTGACATTTTGTGATCAGGTCAACAGATGTCAAATGTGATTAATGAACTAATAATTTGATACAGTGAAGGTTTCCAGTTGCTGGGTTCTCGGTCTCTGCATTTGCAATTAACTTTGGAAGGATTAGACTGACATCAATGCACAAGAAACTTTCTTTCTCCATCCCAACCTCTTACCAAGCTCCAGCTCAGCAAATCACTCCAGGGACCCTGGTTATCTGATCAAACATCAATATATTATGTAAAATGTATGCATTTGCCTGGGAAATGCTAACTCTATGTTATGGTTGCCAGGGTGCAGCAGTACTGTCCTGCAACTTGTTTCATGGATCACTTTGCCCAGAATGCAGATAAAAGGAATTAAAATGATATTCTGTCTGCAATTCAGGATAAAACTGTTCTTTATAAATTTGCTTGTAAGTTTGTTAAACATCGAGCAGATCTTAATGACACTATTCGAAAAAAACTCCACATTAGTTGAATTCGGAGTCACCAAGACCTCATCTGGGCACCATATATTAGCCTTGCAGTGGGTGCAGTACAGGTTTACAAGAATGATACTCGGGCTGAAAGGGTTAAATTATGAGGACAGGTTGCATAAACTTGGTTTGTTCTCATCTGAAGTCAGACATTAAGGGCTGATCTGATCAAGATGTCTACAATGATAAAAAGATTCAGTAGAGACAGAGCAACTATTTCTTCTGGTAAAGGAATCTATAAGGGGGACACTATCTTATAACTAGATCTCAGCCGTTCAGGAGTGAAATCAAGAAGCATTTTTTTCATACAAATAGGGCTGAATTTGCCCCCCGTCAGGGTGGAAGTTGAAGGGCGGGCGCATACAGGCGCGCTTCCAATCGGCGCTTCCGATCGGAGGCAGGCCACCATTTTACATGGGTGGGCCAATTAAGGCCAACCCAGCGTCACGTCTGCACAGAAGCACTATGCACTCCCTGTGCGGGTGAGGGGGAAATCCCAAAATCAAGATTGCACTCTTTCGCGCATGTGCACGAAAGAGCGCACTCATCTCCCTCAGGCTAAGTGCAGCCTCAGGGAGATCGGCTGTAAATGTAAAAAGGATAAAAATAGAAATATAAAATTTCCCTAACATGTCCCCTCATGTGACAATGTCACATGAGTTAGGACATGTCCATAATTTTTACAAAACCATGGATGAGGTTTCATGTTTTTTCTAATTGGCACCAGAGCACCTGGCCTGCCCGACAACCTTGACCCTGTCAATGGCCTCAATTGGCCATTGATAGGTCAGCAGCTGTGCAGCTGATTTTGCTGCGCTTCCGCCTTCCTGAAAATTTAAATGGGGTGCGGTGACGTCAGGAGATCCCCCCGCTCATAAAGTGGAAATCTAGAACTCTCTCCCCGAAAGTCTGTGGATGGCTGAGTGCCAATTAAAATCTTCAAGATGGAGATTTTTCTAAGAGTGTCACAAGATTTAATCAAAGGCAGATAGATGGAGTTGAGATGTAGATCAACTATGACCTAACCGAATTGTGGAACAGGATCATTCGGCTGAATGGCCTCCTCCTGTTCCTAGCTGTACTGTTAGACAATGTCATTAGTGCCTTGAACCAGAATGTGACTGAACAATTACAGAAGTGAGCCACTAGGTTATTCATTATTAATAACTGTAGACTCTGGCCATTGACAATTTAAACACAAGAATTTAGGGCAGGTTGCCATAGTAACAATGGTCATAAGTCAAGATAAACATGGCAAACATAAAAATGTAACTTTTGAATAATATCTTATTCCTAGGTTTGGGAAGAAGTCCTTACCACAAAGATTGAAATGATCCTTTAAAAGCCGCTGTCATATTTCAGGATTTGGGAACCATTTATCCACAGAAAGGGTTGGGAAAGGAATTGTATTTTAAAGTTGTGGTTTTGAAAGCAAAACATGTACACATAGGTTTCTTTTAAAAAAAACACCAAAAAAAAGGGTGGTTAAAATGATAATGGTCAAAAATTGGGATTATTTCACCAAGACTGAAAACCAGATGCAATAATTGAAAAACACCTCATGCCCATTGTGTTGGGAAGTCTCTAGTCCCGGGCACTCAGCAGGAATTATCTGGCAGAAACCCACTCCTCTGAATGTGAGCATTGATATAAAATATAGACCCTGAAAGTTAAGATTTCAAATCATAGCCCATTCAGTCTCAGAAAGCCAGGGTTCAGAAAATTAGTGGGAAGTTATTTTGTTTAAGTTCACAGAATCACACAGTGCAGAAGAGGTCCTTTGGCACATCGAGTCTGTACCAACACATGAGAAACACCTGACCTACCTAAACCCATTTACCAGCACTTGGCCCAGAGTCTTGAATGTTATGACGTGCCAAGTGCTCATCCAGGTACTTTTTAAAGGATCCACCACCCTCCCAGGCAGCGCATTCCAGACCATCACCACCATCTGGGTAAAAAAGTTTTTCCTCACATCCCCCCTAAACCTCCTGCCCCTCACCTTCAACTTGTGTCCTCTCGTGACTGACCCTTCAACTAAGGGGAACAGCTGCTCCCTATCCACCCTGTCCATGCCCCTCATAATCTTGTACACCTCGATCAGGTCACCCCTCGGTCTTCTCTGCTCCAGTGAAAACAACCCAAGTCTATCCAACCTCTCTTCATAACTTAAATATTTCATCCCAGGCAACATCCTGGTGAATCGTCTCTGCACCCTCTCCAGTGCAATCACATCCTTCCTATAATGTGGTGACCAGGACTGCACACAGTACTCCAGCTGTGGCCTCACCAAGGTTCTAGACAACTCCAACATGACCTCCCTACTTTTGTAATCTATGCCTCGATTGATAAAGGCAAGTGTCCCATATACCTTTTTCACCACCCCACTAACATGCCCCTCTGCCTTCAGAGATCCATGGACACACACACACAAAGGTCCCTTTGTTCCTCAGAACTCCTAGTGTCATGCCGTTCATTGAATACTTCCTTGTCAAATTATTCCTTCCAAAGTGTATCAGGTCACACTTTTCAGGGTTAAATTCCATCTGCCACTTGTCTGCTCATTTGACCATCCTGCCTATTTCTTCCTTTAGCCTGAGACACTCAACCTCACTATTAACCAACAAGCCAATCTTTGTGTCATCCACAAACTTACTAATCCTACCCCCCACATCGTTGTTTATATAAATGATGAATAAAATGGGGGCCCAGCACAGATCCCTGTGATACGCCACTGGACACTGGCTTCCAGTCACTAAAGCATCCTTCTGTCATCAGCCTCTGTCTCTTACAACTAAGCCAATTTTGAATCCACCTTATCAAATTACCCTGTATCCCATGTGCATTTGCCTTCTTTATAAGTCTCCAATGTAGACCTTGTCAAAGGCTTTGCTGAAATCCATATAAACATCAACTGCACTACACTCATCTTCACACCTGGTTACCTCCTCAAAAAATTAAGTTAAATAAAGTTAATTAAGGTGACTGAGAATCTTTACTATTTTGTATTATTCTGCGATAACAAGTCACAGCAATTAAATTGAACCCAATAATTAACCATTGCTCTCTATGTTCACTTGCTGTCAGATTTAAGATTTAATTTTGGGCTTATCTCACTGAAGCTGACAGTCCACCTACTGAAAGCACAAAGTGCAATCTATCCAATTTGCACGTTAAGGAAGACACATTGTTAGGTTGCCTGCGTTATCATTTAAATAGACACGGAGCAGTGTGAGTCAACTGTGGTACATAATGTGATCCATTTATAAGAATGACCAGTGACACCGAATAGGACAAGGCATCCAAGGCAGACACAAACTTATTGTTGATGTTTCTAATAGGTTGTCACCTCATGCTCAATGCTTATCTTTTATGTCCACCTGAGAGGGCAAAGGGGCTCTCGTTTAAATAGCTCATCTGAAAGACAGCACCTCCAAAAGTGCCAGATGCTGAGTATCACAAATTAGTTATATTCCCATCCCAAAATATTTTAACAATGTCCATTTTTCCATTCTCAAACCTGAAAGGATACCATACACTACTGGGTTTCCCATTTTTGACAACTATCTATTCGGTTGCCTCTTGAAGTTGCCAACACTATCCAAAGTCTAGGATCCCATAAAGATTCACTTGACAAATGCAGTAATGAGCCATGCAGATCAGGAGACCCATGACTGGTTGTCCAGTCAGAGGTGTGTTTGCTAATGTCAGTCACAGGAGAGAGCTTTCTCTGTTCTGTCACTGGTCAACAGAGAATCGGGGTATCCAGGATAGTGACCCAGAGCACTTGGCCAATATAAAGCTTTGGACCCTGACTATCAAGTTCGGCATGCATGTGGACGCAAGTGGATTTCACCCAATTCTACCCTCCAGTGTTCAGCGATGTGGGGTCAGTGAGAGGGTACCTAATTGGTATGAGGGACTTTGCACAGAAACGTAGCCCCTTGAAAATCATGAAGAGGAAGCTTGTCCAAGCTCGCCTGACCCTGGTACTGGTCTACTCAGCCTTTGGATCCTTTTCAGAGGTCCAGTCCATATAATTCACCTGAACCTCTATGCCTAGGCCCCACTGAAAGAACTGACAGAGGAATTCAGTTCATCTCGTCATACTAGATGTACTGCAACCTTGTGGGCCAGGAGCTGGAGGAGGAACCTTTGGCTTATGGCGCCTCGGCCTTGGTCCGTTATTTGCTTTGTGGAGGTTGGACAAAAGTAAGCCCTTCACCAGCCATACAGAAAGGAATGTAAATAGCAGAGTAATTAGGTCTCCACCAGTCTCCAGCCTGAGTCACAGTGGATAACCGGACCTAGCAGTCTGTATGGAGCATCCAGAGGAGGAGTAGCAGGTGCCTGCAGATTTAGCTGAGGGAAATATTAATGGCCGAACTTTTCACCAAGTTGTGATCAACTGATTTAGCTAAAGATCCTAAGACACTCGTGTAGTTTGGTGCTACACTATTTGGTGACTTTATCAAGTCAACTATCAGGTGAATGCCTATGGTTTTATTTAAACCATATTGCTAACAGTCAACATTTCTTTCCAGCTCGTAACTGTAGCAGCAATTGGAAGGAGTTGTATAATTCCATCTAGAGGCCTGCTTCCATGTCTCATCTTGGCACCAAATGATTCTTCCAGGATCCAAGATATTTGGATGAGAGCCACAAAAAGAAACCAGTGTCAGCCAAACCCCTCCCAATGAATTTATTTTCTAAGCTATAAAAACAAAAATATAAAAACAAAAAAACTGCGGATGCTGGAAATCCAAAACAAAAACAGAATTACCTGGAAAAACTCAGCAGGTCTGGCAGCATCGGCGGAGAAGAAAAGAGTTGACGTTTCGAGTCCTCATGACCCTTCGACAGAACTTGAGTTCGAGTCCAGGAAAGAGCTGAAATATAAGCTGGTTTAAGGTGTGTGTGTGGGGGGCGGAGAGATAGAGAGACAGAGAGGTGGAGGGGGTTGGTGTGGTTGTAGCGACAAACAAGCAGTGATAGAAGCAGAATATCAAAAGATGTCAATCTTTTGATATTCTGCTTCTATCACTGCTTGTTTGTCGCTACAACCACACCAACCCCCTCCACCTCTCTGTCTCTCTATCTCTCCGCCCCCCACACACACACCTTAAACCAGCTTATATTTCAGCTCTTTCCTGGACTCGAACTCAAGTTCTGTCGAAGGGTCATGAGGACTCGAAACGTCAACTCTTTTCTTCTCCGCCGATGCTGCCAGACCTGCTGAGTTTTTCCAGGTAATTCTGTTTTTGTTTTTTATTTTCTAAGCTATTCCCCAATACTTTCTCAGCAAGTATGAACAGTACCCACTCCTCATCAGATTGCAATCTTGTATTTTTTAATCTTTTAATCTTAATTATACCTTTTAACAAAAGACAAGTTTCAGAATAAAAGCCTATGTACATATTAAATATATATATATATATATATATAGTATAATCCAATATCCTGTATTGACAGGAGGGCACTACATGATAGGAAGGATATTGAGGCTTCAGACAGGATACAATGTAGGATTACTGCGATTCTGCCTAGAAGGAGGAAATACAAAGAAAGACTAGAAAAAATATCTTCTCATGAGAACCATGCAAATTAAGGAGCAATATGAAACTTAAAATTATGGAAGAGTAGCTAGAAGTAGACAGTTTCTAGTAGTTACAGGTCCAAGTACAAGGGGTCATAGATATAAGATTTAAGTTCAAGAGATTTAGAGCAGAGTGCAATAGAAATCTCTTCACAGGGAGTTGGAAGGTGGTTAAATCGCTTCCAGAGTTAATGGCTGAGGAAAAAACTATATGAACGTGTCAATCTTTGTTCTGCTGGTAGCACTGTCACCTGAGTCAAAGGGTTGTGTGTACAACTGCCCCTCCACTCTAAGCTGATGCTTCAGTGCTTCATTTCCTCTCAAGTGGATGTAAAAGATTCCCCAGCACTATTGAAAGAAGAACGGTGGAGTTGTCCAGTTTCCTGAATAGCATCTATCCCTCATACAACAGCTAAAAACAAGTTACCTGGTTTCATTGCTGTTTGTGCAGCTTTGGGCCTTGCTGTATGCAATTTTTTTAAAATGCATTTACAGGATGTGGGCATCGCTGGCTAGGCCAGCATTTATTGCCCATCCCTAATTGCTGCCACCTTTCCTATGTCACAACAGTGGCTACACTCCAAAAGCACTTCATTGGCTGTAAAGTACTTTGCAAAATGAGGCTGGACAAATTGAGTGCTATGCAAATGGAAGTTCTTTCTTTGTCAACATTCATGAATAGATTAGATAGGTGGATGAAGAAATAAAGAACTGAAGAGATATGCGAGCAGGATAGGTTAAGATGATGAGAACTATTTGCTCACTTGGGTCGTAAATGCCAACAGGGATTGGTAGGGTTGCTGCGCCTGTATCATGTTTTAATTGCTATGTGTGCAAGCTTCTTAGTGTCGCAGTGCAAGACAGGCTGGGGTGCAGGATTTCTTACACCATTTAAGTCGCACAAGTTGTCAGACTTTGTTTCCTATCTGAGGAGCTGAATTTCATTGCTGCATTCTGCAAATGCAGAAGGACCCGTGTGGGGACTGCACCACATGCGAGTCTGCTGTCCTACACTCATCAGGCAGTGATCTCATGGTGCTGCAATGCTGAGGAAATGTCTGGAAGGGGCATGTTCTCACTGGCTTACAAGCAGTTCAATTCCCCAACTTCCCAGGCCTTGGCAGCAACTTCACTTCTTCTGCAATTTCTCGTAATTGGACATTGACTTCATCAACCACATTAACGATACCAATCACTAACCTCATTAACTGATCGCTGATCTTACGAGGCCTGTTGGCTGCATTTTCTAGGTGGGAGAGGAATTTTCTGATTTCACGTTCCAAACAGGGAGCTGACCCAGCAGAAATCATGTGTCAAAATTCTAGTCACATATCATGCAGGCTTCCCTGGCCGTACCCTGGTTTGCATTCACAGAAGGCGAGGCTTTCTGCTGGGTGTGTGCTGGTTGAAGTTTCTCCCCTAGGTGCCCACTCCAGGCCTAGTGGTAGAATCTTCAATAAGACTGAACTTTGGTTTGAAAGAAAAATGACCCTGGCAGGAACTCTCTTTATTTATCACAGGCATCTGTCACTCCAAGAATATTGTCTAAATTTAAGCCAATGACCTCTCTCTCTCACTCTCAAAAAAATGAACAAAATATAACTGCCGACATCAGAAATCTGAAACATCAACAGAAAATGTTAGAAACCCTCAGCAAGTCCAGCAGCATTTGTGGAGAGAGAAAAAGGTGGGTTAATATGCCATGCCGACCAGAATCTCGGCTTTGATAGAGGGCCTGCAGCAACAAGGTCAACTCCTCTGTTCTCGCACAGAAGCCAAAGGAGGGTTTCCAGCATCTCCTGCTTCCGATTTATCAGAGGGTGAACTTCCTCGAGGCTTCTCCCACTCTGCTGGTATATCTTTGCTGTAACCATGACGGAAACCCCTTATACCAGCACAAAGGGGGATTCTGCCATACTTGCACTGGCATTTCAGCAAAGGAGCAGGACGAGGCTCGAGGACGTTTGTTTCCTTTCCTGGCCTGGTCTTTTGCTGGAGGAAGTCGCCATTGTCTCTTTTTCCCTTACCTCCTGCAGGCACTGCCAGTCTACAAGTTCTGCAGTATTTCACCAAAGATCGTAGCCTTCAGTGGAGTCTAGATTGTAATGCAGCAGCTGGGTGCTGGACCATAAAGGCTGGTAAGTCACATCTCCTTCTGTTCCTTGTCCTCACTCAGTATCAACGTCTGCAGGCGGTTTCCAGCAGGGTTACTGTTTTGATGTAAAGTAGTGGGAACCGTGCCTGGTTCTTCCATGGCCTAACCAGAGTCATTCTTCCAGCCACCCTGCTGGAGATCAGTTAACTCTGCATCAACAGCAGATTAAGCTTGAGATCCTGCAGCTCACTTATCCACTTAGCTTTCAGCTTGAAGACTTTTCAGTTCTTTAGCTGAACCTCATGTCGCACAAAAAGAAACAAGCCCATGCAGATACCAGAAACAATAGAAACATAGTACAGGTGGAGGCCATTCAGCCCCTCAAGCCCGCTCTGCCATTCATTAAGACCATGGCTGATCTGTGGCCCTAGACTATATACCTACTGTTACCCCATACCTCTTAGATTTCTGTTATCCTAAAGTCTTATCAATTTCATATTTAACATTGACAATAGATCCAGCCACAACTGCCATTTGCAGCAGAGTTCCAAACTTTGACCACTCTTTTCATGTGAGATGTTTCTTAACTTCACTAAAATGTCTGGCTCTAAATTTTAGATCATGTCATCAAGTACTGGATCCCTCATCCATCAGAAATAGTTTCTCTCTATCTACCCTATCAGTTCTCCTTAATATCTTGAAAATGAGCCCTTAACTTTCTAAATCCCAGGGAATATAACCCCAGTTTGCGTAAACTCTCCTTCCAATTTAAATTCTGGAGTTTAGATATCGTTCCAGTAAATCTATACTGCAATCCCTCCAAGGTCTATATCCTTCCTAAGATCGGGTTCCCAGAATTTAACATTGTACTCTAGTTGTGGTCTAACCAGAGTTTGTATAGCTATATCATGACTTCTACCCCCTATTCTAGTCCTCTAGGTATAAGAGTAAGCATTCTGTTAGCCATTTCGATCATCTTTTGCACCTGTCCATGGCATTTTAATGATCTGTGTAGCTGGACTCTAAGTCTCTTGGACCTCCACCATTTCTGGTTTGTTCACCAGAAACAGAAAGATTCAAGTACTTTGAATTAATCCACTAATTTTTGATATTGAAGCAGAATGATGGTAAACTAATATCTCCTATATTCTTCACCAGCCCCATCTGTCTGGAGTGGAGACTGAAGTGAAGCTGCTACTGGTCCCTGATGGCGAGGTCACATGAGAAAACACCATGACAAGGTAGGCATGGGCGAGAAAGCTCTCTGAAGCTTGTCCATCAAGACTCTATCCAAATTCCAATTGTTTCAGAAATTATTTCAAACCCTTTGCTTCCACCGCCCACTCTCAGTAAGGAAAAAACAAAACTGTGAAGTCAAAATTCAAAATGAAAGTATTGCATGAATCATACAGTAGAGAAAAAGGCCATTTAGCCCATTGTGCCTGTGTCAGCTCTTTAAAAGGAGCTACCCCATTAGTTTCACTGGCCTTTTCCTTTTCCATGGTAACATATCCAATTTAATTTTGTAAGTTATCATTGAATCAGCTTCCACCGCACCAATTTAATTTTGTAAGTTATCATTGAATCAGCTTCCACCGCAATTTCAGGCTATGCATTCTGGATCAAAAATATCTCATTTCCTCTCGGTTTGATCCATTGTTGGGAAATGGAACACTTTTCATTTGACGTCAACATCAGCTAAAGGTTATATGCAGAGTAAAGCCCTCTCTATACTGACCCAGTGATATATCTCAGCTCCAATCCTTACAGCACCTGTGAGTGGGCTCTCCAACTATTAAGTGGACTTCAATGCTAAATAATGCAATTAAGTGATCAAAACAGCTGTTGGCTGAGAGATAAATATTGGCCAAGGCACTGGGTAGAACTCCCCTGCTCTCCTTCAAATCGTGCCATGGGATCATTTACATCCACCTGAGAGGGAAGACAGAACCTTGATTTAACTTCTCTACTGAATGATGGCACTTCCAACATTGCAGCACTCCCTCAGTGCTGCATGGAGTGTCAGTCTAGAGCGTGTACGCAAGTCTTTGGATTGGGACTTGAACCCAGAGCCTCCTGACCTTGAGGAGAGAGTGCACCACTGAAACAGATTCAGCTAACAGTGACTTTGCATCCAATTTGAAGAGGGTTGCACAAACACTGTGCCGTGTTCAATGTGGAAGCACTTTTATCCAGTGAGATTTAAGGACTTCCTATAATAGAGGAAATAAAGCCGCCACTCTGGTGCAGGATGGATGTCCGGCTGAAGCTGCATCTTAGTTCTATCGTTAGGAAGAAAGCTTTATCCTGCAACTGGTGTGCATTGTTATTATTATTGACTGGGGTTATTTGACGCTGACAGTGGGTGTAGAAAATTGGTGACATTTTGTGATCAGTTCGACAGATGTCAAATGTGATTAATGAAACAACAATGAATCAATAATATGACATAGTGAAGGTTTCCAGTTGCTGGTTTCTTGCTCTCTACATTCGCAATTAACTTTGGAAGGATTAGATTGACATCAATGCACAAGAAACTTTCTTTCTCCATCCCAACCTCTTACCAAGCTCCAGCTCAGCAAACCACTCCAGGGACCCTGGTTATCTGATCAAATATCAATATATTATGTAAAATGTATGCATTTGCCTGGGAAATGCTAACTCTATGTTATGGTTGCCAGGGTGCAACAGTACTGTCCTGCAACTTGTAACATGGATCACTTTGCCCAGAATGCAGATAAAAGGAATTAAAAATGATATTCTGTCTGCAATTCAGGATAAAACTGTTCTTTATAATTTGTTTGTAATTTTGTTAAACATCGAGCAGATCTTAGTAACACTATTCGAAAAAAACTCCACATTAGTTGAATTCGGAGTCACCGAGACCTCATCTGGGCACCATATATTAGCCTTGCAGTGGGTGCAAACAGGTTTACAAGAATGATACCCGGGCTGAAAGGGTTAAATTATAAGGACAGGTTGCATAAACTTGGTTTGTTCTCATCTGAAGTCAGACATTAAGGGCTGATCTGATCAAGATGTCTACAATGATAAAAAGATTCAGTAGAGACAGAGCAACTATTTCTTCTGGTAAGGGAATCTATAAGGGGAACACTATCTTATAACTAGATCTCAGCTGTTCAGGAGTGAAATCAAGAAGCATTTTTTTTCACACAAATAGGGCTGAATTTGCCCGCTATCGGGAGGGGGAAGTTGAAGGGCGGTCGCATACAGGCGCACTTCCAATCGGCACTCCTGATCAGAGGCGAGCCACCATTTTACATGGGTGGGCCAATTAAGGCCAACCCAGCGTCACGTCTGCACAGAAGCACTATGCACTCCCTGTGCGGGTGAGGGGGAAATCCCAAAATCAAGATTGCACTCTTTCGCGCATGTGCACGAAAGAGCGCACTCATCTCCCTCAGGCTAAGTGCAGCCTCAGGGAGATCGGCTGTAAATGTAAAAAGGATAAAAAAAAAAGAAAATTTCCCTAACATGTCCCCTCATGGATGAGGTTTCATGTTTTTTCTAATTGGCACCAGAGCACCTGGCCTGCCCGACAACCTTGACCCTGTCAATGGCCTCAATTGGCCATTGATAGGTCAGCAGCTGTGCAGCTGATTTTGCTGCGCTTCCGCCTTCCTGAAAATTTAAATGGGGTGCGGTGACGTCGGGAGTTCCCCCCGCTCATAAAGTGGAAATCTAGAACTCCCTCCCCGAAAGTCTGTGGATGGCTGAGTGTCAATTAAAATCTTCAAGATGGAGATTTTTCTAAGAGTGTCACAAGATTTAATCAAAGGCAGATAGATGGAGTTGAGATGTAGATCAACTATGACCTAACCGAATTGTGGAACAGGATCATTCGGCTGAATGGCCTCCTCCTGTTCCTAGCTGTACTGTTAGACAATGTCATTAGTGCCTTGAACCAGAATGTGACTGAACAATTACAGAAGTGAGCCACTAGGTTATTCATTATTAATAACTGTAGACTCTGGCCATTGACAATTTAAACACAAGAATTTAGGGCAGGTTGCCATAGTAACAATGGTCATAAGTCAAGATAAACATGGCAAACATAAAAATGTAACTTTTGAATAATATCTTATTCCTAGGTTTGGGAAGAAGTCCTTACCATACAGATTGAAATGATCCTTTAAAAGCCGCTGTCATATTTCAGGATTTGGGAACCATTTATCCACAGAAAGGATTGGGAAAGGAGTTGTATTTTAACGTTGTGGTTTTGAAAGCAAAACATGTACACATAGGTTTCTTTAAAAAAAAAACCAAGAAAAAGGGTGGTTAAAATGATAATGGTCAAAAATTGGGATTATTTAATCAAGATTGAAAACCGTTGCAATTATTGAAAAACACCTCATGCCCATTGTGTTGGGCAGTCTCTAATCCCCCAGCAGGAATTATCTGGCACAAACCCACTCCTCTGAATGTGAGCATTGATATAAATTAGAGACCCTGAAAGTTATGATTTCAAATGATAGCCCATGCAGTCTCAGAAAGCCAGGGTTCAGAAAATTAGTGGGAAGTTATTTTGTTTAAGTTCACAGAATCACAGAATCACACAGTGCAGAAGAGACCCTTTGGCCCATCGAGTCTGTACCAATACATGAGAAACATCTGACCTACCTAATCCCATTTACCAGCACTTGGCCCAGAGTCTTGAATGTTATGACGTGCCAAGTGCTCATCCAGGTACTTTTTAAAGGGTGTGAGGCAACCCGCCTCCACCACCCTCCCAGGCAGTGCATTCCAGACCATCACCACCCTCTGGGTAAAAAAGTTTTTCCTCACATCCCCCCTAAACCTCCTGCCCCTCACCTTCAACTTCTGTCCTCTCATGACTGACCCTTCAAATAAGGGGAACAGCTGCTCCCTATCCACCCTGTCCATGCCCCTCATAATCTTGTACACCTCGATCAGGTCACCCCTCAGTCTTCTCTGCTCCAGCGAAAACAACCCAAGTCTATCCAACCTCTCTTCATAACTTAAATATTTCATCCCAGGCAACATCCTGGTGAATCTTCTCTGCACCCTCTCCAGTGCAATCACATCCTTCCTGTAATGTGGTGACCAGGACTGCACACAGTACTCCAGCTGTGGCCTCACCAAGATCCTAGACAACTCCAACATGACCTCCCTACTTTTGTAATCTATGCCTCGATTGATAAAGACAAGTGTCCCATATGCCTTTTTCACCACCCCACTAACATGCCCCTCTGCCTTCAGAGATCCATGGACACACACACCAAGGTCCCTTTGTTCCTCAGAACTTCCTAGTGTCATACCGTTCATTGAATACTTCCTTGTCAAATTACTCCTTCCAAAGTGTATCAGCTCACACTTTTCAGGGTTAAATTCCATCTGCCATTTATCTGCCCATTTGACCTTTTCATAATCTTTACAGCCTCTATCAGATCACCCCTCAGTCCTTTCTTTTCCACAGAAAAGAACCCAAGCTTGTTCATTCTTTCCTAATAGTTGCAACGTTTCAGTCCTGTTATTATCCTGGTAAATCTTCATTACAATTTCTCCAGTGCTTCTACCCTTTTTATGATATGGAGACCTTCTGCACAGTACTCTAAGTGTCATCTAAACTAAGTTTAAAGTAACTTAGCTGCTTTTGCATTCTAACCATCTAGAAATGAACCATACTGTTTCTATCTCATTTGGTGCTGTTAACCTGTATCGTTATTTTTAATTTGTGAATCTGTACCTCTGAATATCTTTGCACCGCTACTCCAGTTAGACTTTGTTATGACCACAGCAGGTGTTAATCGCTTTGCAAACCAAATCTCAGAGGGAAACTTGGCTCACAGGCCACAACCTTGTTTTTTTATTCTAATAACAAGAAGGCGACGTACCAATCACAGCAGTAAGAAATCCACTAACACTTTTGGGTTTTTTAAAATTAAAAGTATAAGTTTAATTAACAAGAAAGTAAAGAAAACTTAAGTACACAAGATTACAGTTACACAATTACGGTTAGTCTGACAAAACATTCCCCCCAAAATGTTCTACTTGGTCAAACCCATAAATAAAAACAATTTCCAGGCAACACTCCCTTATAGATATTTAAATATGAAATCCAGTAATATTACACAAGGCAAACTTCTGTAGCTTCAATAAAGGTGTACCATATGACCTTTGCCCTCTTCCATTCTCCTATGGAATCCATTTCAGAATAAAACTGCTTGCTGCAGCCCAAGGCTTTTCTGGGTTGACTGGATGGGTGATTCAAACTGCATCCTCTCCCAGACCAGAGCTCCAGCCATCTCAACAGCTCAAACAGTTCCAGCTATCTCCAGCCATCTCCAACTTAACAGCTTTCTAGCTCAACAGCTCTCCAGTTCAACATCCACACTAACTCTAATATACCTTTTTCCCCTTTCATCTCAGTCCCATTGTTCTCACACACCGCTGAAACTCAAACCCTTCCAAACATAAGATCTGTCACGTTTCCATCTAGTCTTTTCTATTGGGTCAATACATTATCATATCCCCACTACTTGTTTACCTATGAACTCCTGCAAGATGCAAATGTTTTTCTAGTTTCCTCTGACTCCCTTTTGATATTCAAACAAACTCTCAAATTATATAAAAATGCAAATGTTAGATCTAACCCATTTACTTGTACCTCAAACTTAACACTTATATCATTTTCATGTTTCCAAACCCCCAGACAACCTGACTCCTGTCAAATCTTGCCCAGCATAATGAAATCACACACACACACACACACACACACACACGCAAAATACTTAGAAGAAAAACCCATTCTCACAACTTATATTTCCCAAAGAGAATGTTGTCCCATTATTCCTCCAATTGCCTCTAATTATTTATCATCAAATTCTTTTGCCATTTACACATCCATTCTGCAAGTTTATTAATGTCTTCTTGTATTTTAGCACAGTCTCTCAGTATTCACTGTACTCCCAATTTAGTTTCATCCACAAATTTTCTGATTCCAGAGTCCAAATTATTTATGTAATTGCTGAGTCAAATGAGGAACAAGTGATTTCAGACAACAATAAAAACTGTAAGTGACTCCAGTCTGCATACTGGTGACTCATAACAGGAGAGTAGCTGAGCACCATTGGCAGACAACTGGCAGAAGGTTATTGTTTAGAAAGAAATGACAGTGCCTTTTACAACCTCAGAAAGATCCAAAGCATTAACAGCCAATAAGGTATTTTTATTTTTGAACTTTAGACCCTGGTGTAATATCGGGCAGAATATTCTGCCTGTTGGGCAGGCGATGCGGGAGCGGGGGTGGGCCCGATCAGCACCCCCAATCGGGTCCGCACCGCCATTTTACGTGGGCAGGCCAATTAAGGCCCGCCCAACGTGACGCACACCCAGAAGCGCTGAGCGCTCCCTGTGCGGGTGAGGAGGGGGGGATTGCCTGAGTGGGGAGTGGGCACTTCCACGCACATGCGCGCAAAAGAGCACAGAATTCTCCCTGAGGCACGGATTTACCTCAGGGAGATTAATTTGAGTGTGAAAAATGGACAAAAAGATTTTAAAAGAATATTCGGACATGTCCTCTCATGTGAAACTGTCACATGAACTGGGACGTGTGCATTAATTTCAATAAAAAATGTTTTCAATATTTAAAATCATTCATGAAACCTCATCCCACCTGTGGATGAGGTTCCATGAAAAATGCGAAGGCCACCTGGGTTCTTCTCCTGCCTGTCAACCTTAATGTTGGACGGGCATCCCCATTAATTATTTTAATTGAGAGTAAAATGGCCTTATTAGGCCTTTGACAGTTCAGTGGGCGTGCTGCCGACTCGAGTGTGCGCCCGCCGAACTGAAAGTCTGAATGCCGCGCTGTGACATCAGGACACACGCCCAGCATCATCCCACATCATTCTACGCCTCAACAAGAGGGCCCTGCCCCACCCGCTCGCTGAGCCGAAGATTCAGTCGATAGGAATGCGGCAGCCAATTTTCACACAGCAAATTCTCAAAAACAGCAATATGATAACGGGTACTTTGTTTTTAATGATGTTGGTTGCAGACTGGACATCAGGAGAACTCCCTCTACTCTTAAGATAGTGCTGAGGGAGCAGACCGGACCTTGGTTTAACAATGTCTCATCTGAAAGACGACACCTCCAACACTCCCTCAGCAAGTGTTGTGCTGAAGTACGTGGCCAAGTCTCTGGATTGGGACCTGAACCCACAATCTTCTAACTTTGAAGCATGAGTGCTACCCACTGAGCCACAACTAACACCTTAACCATGTTCCTATTTTGGGCCTCTCTATAATGAAGTCTGGCAGTCTCTCAGGTCACTTAAACCTCAAGAAGATTCAAGGCAGTGAATCAAACTGTATTTCTTGGCAGAAATGAAAATGGAAGGATACATGTGATGAATTAGCGGCCTATTATCTCAAAGGAGTTGCCCTGTTAAACATCTTAAGTTCAATGTTTGGAAATCTTTGAAGCAGGGGTAATCATTCAGATGTTTGAACCTAGCTCAGTTATGGGAGTTTGTACTCAGTTGGTGTCCTGGTTCCCTGCACTGATAAATTATGGAAGTAAGAAATTAAATATTTAAAACTCATGAAAATGAACTGAGTGCGCATTTCAGTAACAGATCTGCTACAAATTCATCTGAAAGTGTCAACTCTGCTACAGTAATTATTATCTTTTATAAATATGCACCAATGAAAGCTGTTTTGACAAGTGCATAATCCTTCCTCTGTCGCTGATACTCCACAGTGTCAATGCTGGAGTATTTCAGGAACAGTAGCAACCCAGACATGTGTAAATCTGTGAATGCATCTTTGGGTTAGAGCTCCTAGTTTCAGTGCAGTAAGTGAGGGCAAATTATATTGTACAGCAGATTCCAATACCAGTGCAGACAACATCTTCCAATGCAAACAGGGGAGGGGGAGGCTGGTGCACTCAAGGGAGGGGGAAGGGGTGTGCATTGAGATCAATCTCCCAAATAGCAGGATTAAAAAGGCCAGTCACTAAAAGACCAATTAATGTTTCCCATAAACAAATTGCATTAGAGTTTGTCTTTTAAGAGGCCTGTCTCTATTCAGAGGGTGAATTTATCCCATCAAACATAGGAACATATGAATTAGGAGCAGGAGTAGGCCACTCGGCACTTTAAGCCTGCTCCACCATTCAATAAGATCATGGCTGATCTGATTGTAACCTTAACACTAAATTCCCACCTACCTCCCCACCCAGTAACCTTTTACCCCCTTGCTTATCAAGAATCTATCCACCTCTGCCTTAAAAGTATTCAAAGACTCTGCTTTCACCGGCTTTTGAGGAAGAAAGTTGCAAAGACTCACGGGAAAAAATTTCTCTTCATCTCTGTCCTAAATGGGCGACATCTTATTTCCGAACAGTGGCCCCTAGTTCTAGATTCTCGCAGAAGAGGAAACATCCTCCCCACATCAACTCTGTCAAGACACAATCTGTAAGTTTCTCCCTCTCTCCCCAGTGTGCTGAATGGGTGGAATACATGTCAGCATGTGTACCATGACTGATTTGCTGTCACACTGGCAATTGGCTGATTCTGCCGGTCTGGAGCATCTGTGTTGCTCTACTGTGCCATCTAATATCAAATTATACTGATTAATAGAGGACAGCTACTGGAAATTGGGAAGTTTTTGCAAACAGACTATTGCAACAATTAAGTGATTAATTTTACTGTACATGACTCTCCGGAAAGTTCACTGTTGCATCAAATTCATGGAATATTCTTTATACCTTTGCCCCTTCCCGAAATTCTGCAAGCATCAGTCCACAGCAAGAACGCTCTCTTCCTTCATAGATAAAAGCAAAAAACTGCGGATGCTGGAAATCCAAAACAAAAACAGAAACAGAAATACCTGGAAAAACTCAGCAGGGTGGCATAGGAGAGCACAGTTGACGTTTCATCAACTGTGCTCTCCTCTGCCGATGCTGCCAGACCTGCTGAGTTTTTCCAGATATTTCTGTTTCTGTTTTGGTTTTGTGCTCTTTTCCTTCAGTCAGTGTGTAAAAGCAAGCCTGCTCTGTTTAGATAGTGAAGAGATCTGGAGTAGTAACATTTAAATAACAAATTACACAGGGTGAGATTTTAACGTATTCAAAACCCATTCAATTGCACAATCTCTTTGTAGATTCAATGTTCACTCTCACAACTGGTTCCTTTTAAATCCAGTTTCTCAGACCAACCCCGCAATCTCTTTAAATCCAGTGTCAGTTTCTCAGACCCTTCCGTTCCTTTTAATTCAGTGTGTTTCTCAGACCCATGTCCCTTTAAATCCAGTGTGTTTCTCAGACCCATGTCCCTTTAAATCCAGTGTGTTTCTCAGACCCATGTCACTTTAAATTCAATGTGTTTCTCAGACCCATGTCCCTTCAAATCCAGTGTCAGTTTCTTAGGCCCCCCGTATCTTTAAATCCAGTGTCAGTTTCTCAGGCCCCCTGTATCTTTAAATCCAGTATCAGTTTCTCAAGCCCCCTGTATCTTTAAATCCAGTGTCAGTTTCTCAGGCCCCCTGCATCTTTAAATCCAGTATCAGTTTCTCAAGCCCCCTGTATCTTTAAATCCAGTGTCAGTTTCTCAGGCCCCCTGCATCTTTAAATCCAGTGTCAGTTTCTCAAGCCCCCTGTATCTTAATCCAGTGTCAGTTTCTCAGGCCCCCTGTATCTTTAAATCCAGTATCAGTTTCTCAAGCCCCCTGTATCTTTAAATCCAGTGTCAGTTTCTCAGGCCCCCTGCATCTTTAAATCCAGTGTCAGTAGTTCCTTACACCGTGAATTCACTCAGTTCCATATGGAAGCTCTCACTTTTTTTGTCTGAACAATATTTGGAATCAGATGTTCCCTGCAGATCTGGGAGCTCACAGTGAATGGTTAACTCCGCAAAGTGAAATAAATGAGAGCTATTACAGTGTATGGCAGAGCAGTCACTCACACCGAACCCAGCAACACTTCACAGACCACAAATAATTAGACACTGTTCATCCTTTTAACTTATGTTTGTTTTTGTTGTTTTGAGATTTTTTGACGGTAATTTAGCTCCGATTGAATGTTTCCTTGTGTCTCAGATACTCTCAATAATTAAAAAAAAGAAATCAACAGGGAAATCAAAAATATGTCCCAACTCACCGACCTTAAAAATCCTCAGCCATCTGCAGCTCAGCAACTTCAAAGGAGCTCCTTGTTAGACTTTCATTCAGGGAGCGACCCCACCGCTCAATCTAAGCAGACTCGCAGTGTATGGGCTGTGATGCTCAAAAAGGCTTTCAGTAAAGCAGAAGTGGCCCCGTACTGATAGACTGGCTGCAGGAAACTCTCTCTCTCTCTCTCTCTCCCTGTCTCACTCTCTCCCAGCGAGCAGTTTGCAAATTGAAGGTGGACCCACTTCCTTCCAGATGTTCCCAGGCACCCATTAGCTAATTGCAGAGACTGGGGGAAGGGAGGAAGTGGGGAGGGGGAAGGAAGGAATGCTGACTCCACATGACCTGGAGGAGAAGGAAAAAAAACCCCAAAAAAGGACACAAGCACTCACCAGGATAGCAGCTCCCCCAGAGCCTCTTCCTTGCTTGCCCTTGCTGCTTATAATGTCTGCGGCTTCGCAGTGCTGGAGAGTCAGTTGACAGGAGCCAGGAGCTCTTTGGCTAGGAATAGGGAAAAGAAAAGATCTGTTTAGCATTAAGGCAGCAGCAACAGGAAATACTTGCCAAAGGGTTTGGTGTATTCCTCTGTGCTGAATGCTGCTCACAGTGTGACTTATTTAATAGCCTCCCCAGGTCCAACCCCTAGTGTAATTATGTCTATTTAAACCCATAGCCACAGAAACATTTTCTAGTTATCTGGAGCGGGAGAGGTGATCACAAGATGTCATAAAGAAAGTAGGAAACTGTTTATAGATTCACTTTGTACAGCACTGTTAATAACTGCAGCTTTAGGTCAACAATTGATTTCAGCCAATCATTTTACCTATATACGAATTAGGAGCAGCAGTAGGCCACTCGGCCCCTCGAGCCTGCTCCACCATTCAATTAGATCATGGTTGATCTGATTGTAACCTTAAGCCCAAATTCCCACCTCCACCCACCTAAAATTTCAGCCCCCTGCTTCTCAAGAATCTATCTAGCTCTGCCTTAAAAAATTTCAAAGACTCTGCTTCCACTGCCTTTTGAGGAAGAGAATTTCAAAAACTCACAACCCTCTGAGAGAAAAAAATTTCTCAGCTACACGAAGCAAACCTTTATGTAGTTTTCCAAAGTGATGTTTAATTGAATATCAGGAGGAATTGGTGTTTTAATATAATGTATCCTCGCTGAAACCTCCATGACCTGTGTTTAAATTGAGCTGAAACTCAATGGGACAAAGTCCCCTTTTTTGTGGCTATATTTTGTCGCTGGGTCTAAATCCTGGAACTCCCTCCCTAACAGCACTGTGGGTGTGCCTACACCACATGGACTGCAGCAGGTTAAGAAGGCAGTTCAACATCACCTTCTCAAGGGCAACTAGGGATGGGCAATAAATGCTGGCCCAGCCAGCGAAGCCCACATCCCATGAATGAATAAGAAAAAAACTGGGGGAAATTTAAGTTACCTCCTAGTGGACATGACTCCATAATACACTAACTGGTGCCCTATTTTGGCAGCAAGTTGACTGTCTCACTCAGGCTGGTGCTGGTATGGAGAATGGAATAATGTCACAATGGTGCTTTTGTGGATGAGGTGAGGCTGACACAGGGTTCAAGAAGTTTTAGCCGTATTTAAAACAAAATCAGGAAACATGGGATTAACTCAGTAAGTCAGGCAGCATCTGTGAAGAGAAGAAACCATGAGAGTTTTAGACCCAGCCGTTCATCAGGAGGTGAAGATGTTAGATTTTTCTGCCAAAATAACACTGAGGCTAATGCTGCTCACCATTTTTGATGAGGAAATGCAGCATTTTCAGGTGAGGGAAAATGCAAATATCCAAAGTTCCTGTCAGAGTTGCACTGCTCCACAATTAACAAGCACTGAATATCAAGAAGTTGCTGTATTTGCATGGTAGATATGAATTAAGTTTACAGCTGATATTTAAGGCCAGTAATTATAAGTGCAAGTACCTTTAAACAGTGTGATCTGTTAATTATTACCAATCAACTTCTCTGGCACTGAAAATTAACTATTGCATGTGTGAACTCTCATTCCTTCAGGCTATTAACTGTTGGAGATATTAAAAATGTCAAATTTTAATTTTATATATTTTTTCTCTTACTTTTCCTTTGTTTCTTTAATCTCTCACTTTCTTAATCCAGCCTGTCTTTCCATCTCCATTTCTGTATCTGATTTGAGGTTGAATTCATCCACTGTAATTCACTCAGCTCCCAGATGCCATCTCCCTCACTGCACATTATCAGCTCACACTTGCAGTTACTTTAGAGGGTAATGCTTTTTGAGCTGAAGGGTGGAGGGGGGAAATCCAACTACTGGCGTCATGCTACAGCCAATTCTGGTCTATTACAGATGCACAGCTTATGAAATAGGCCAAGGAAAGGGGAGAAAACACATACACATGAGGAATGAAGGAAGAGATATAAAGTGATTAGGTACAGAATGAGAATACTGGACGCTGAACAAATAATCGTATACTATACATTAAGTCAGATGCTGTATATGAAACCGGACAGCGTGCACACTCTTAGAGACTGTGCAAGATTTCAGACACTTTGCATTCTGAACTGGATATCCAAGCGTATAAAAATTCGGAAACATTTGGATTTTTTTTATTCATTCGAGGGATGGGGCCATTGCTGGCAAGATCAATATTTATTATCCATCCCTAATTGCCCTTCAGTAGGTGGTGATGAGCCGCCACCTTAAACCACTGCAGTCAGTGTGGTGTAGGTGCACCCACAGTGCTGTTAGAGAGGGAGTTCCAGGATTTTGACCCAAGGACAATGTTTCCAAGTCAGGATGGTAAGTGGCTTGGAGGGGAACTTGGCGGTGATGATGTTCCCATGGGACAGCTGCAATGTGACTCAATCAATGTCCCCATTCACTCGTTTAAGTGCACTAGGCCTTTAAATTTTTTGCGCAGCTGTGCAAGCATCGTAACTTCAAGGGGCTGACATGTCAGGGGGAACTTTCGGATTGCTATGCAATTGTGCAACTTTAGGGGGAACATTGGTCTGCTCTTCTTCTCTTTCTAGTTGGTAGAGATTGTGGGTTTGGCACTACTAAGTGCTAAATGACGGCAATACATTGCCAAATTTAGAAGATATAAAAGACTGTGAGGGACAATTGAAGGGGGTTTGAAACCTCTCAGGGGCGATGCACACTCCATGCTGTTCAGAACAATGCATTGAAACCACTCAAAGTCCCTTTGTTCCTGATTTTGTCAGACTATTTGAAAGCTTTGTATCGTACAGTAAGGGCCAATGACACCTACTACTAAATCATTGGCCTGTAGCAGTGACTTTCTGTAGCTGGAGTCAGATGACTAGAGTTTCACTCTCCTGAGAAGCCTTCCTTCTCCTGGTGTGGTTTTTTTGTACGCTTTCACCTCATTGTCTCCATATCATTGCAGGAAAAGCTCCAAAAATAATTTGGTGAAAGGTCATTTCCAAATCCGTTCTTCTTGAACTCATTCCAACACCACTCCCTGAGGGTTCCTGTGTGGAATTTTCCTTGAATGTCACAGCACAATTTGACAAGAATCAGCTTCACTTTCCATATGAGGTTGTGCACCATCACATCATGGCTCAGAGACAGACTTTATCGGGAGATCGTTATCACATCGCAAACAGAAAGTCAACAGTGCTCCATTTTTCTTCATTTTTTTCTCTTTCTTTCTTCTGCTGCTATCTGGTTTTCTGCCTTCTCAGAACCCAGAGGCTACTAATATTTTGCCCATGGGGTCATTCTTCATGCATGTGGCTTGGCAATGTCTGACAAATATTCAACCAAGTGGGCCATGACAGCCTAGATTCCCTCCTGGAACACTCCACTGGTGGCTGTAACCGGAGGCCACCAAAAGAGTCACAAGTTAGGCTATGGCTCCAATACTGAGTCCTGATCTTGAGTCAGAGTTCCTAATTGGTCCTTTAGGAGTGAAGCTTTGGCCTATCTCAGGTATAGGTTTGGCGTAAGACACAATGTGGCCATTGACACCGCTGGGGGATTCCCACAGCATGAATTCCAACATTCCCGACCCTCATTGGGAACATCAGTTGGGTTGGCACAACTGACCAGTCCCAGAATACCATGCCATCAAGTGGGAGATGCCAGGAATACCAAGATCGTGGCCTGGATCCCCAAAGAAATTCCAGGAAATTTGACAAAGTAACAATGTGGTAATCACGGGTAATCTGTCTTTTTAGGTGCTGGCTAAAGAATAAATATTGACCAGGACACTGAGCAGAACTCCCCTGCTCTTTTTGAAATAGTGACAGGGATCGTTTCCCTGAAAGGGAAGATGGAGGCTTGGTTTATTGTCTCATCTGAAAGAAGGTACCTCAGACAGTGTAGCACTCCCTCAGTACTGCACTAGAATGACAGCCTGGATTTTGTGCTCAAGTCTCTGGAGGTCTCAGAACTATTCCTCCCTCTCTCAAATGTGCTCCTCACAGGAATGCATTAATGCTGGGACCTGGGATATGCATTGAGACAAACGAGACCTTCTTCCTTGCATACCACTGGAACACACAGAAATTAGAATCCAAACACGACTGGAACCTCGAACAGAGGAGACAAACATTGAACGCAGATGAGCTCATGATTTTCAGTTTGAAGTTCAGCTATTGAATTCCTCAGAGAAGAGGCACATCATCCCCAACACGTGCAGAATCAATTTAAAACCATCACAGGCTCTTTGAGGAATCATATAAATCAATGAGCAACCATCACATACGTGGTGACTGATAGGCCTGCAAGCACAAAGCCACTTTTGACAACTCTGATTTAAGATGACAACAGGTCACAAGTTTAAACACTTTTCCTCTACATTTGTAAGTTGTGATCAAATAAAGTTTCTGTTCATAATGGTTTATTTCCCCACAACTTATCAGGTTCATGAACAAATGGTGCCAAGTAAATTCCAAATGCTACAGCACAGGGAAAAAGAAAATACACATCTATCCAGTACTGAGATATCACAACAAAGTGCATTTTATATTGTCTCCATTATACCAAATAATCCTAAAGTGGAAAAGTGAATAGAAGTGGTTCAATTTTAATGGGGATGTAGGAACACAATATAATGAGGGGCCTAGATAGGGTAGACAGGAAATTCCTGTTTTCCCTAGCTGAGGCGTCAATTACCAGGGGACATAGATTTAAGATGATTGGTAGAAGGATTAGAGGGAACATGAGGAAAAACTTTTTCACCCAGAGGGTGGTGGGGGTCTGGAATTCACTGCCTAAATCGGTGGTTGAGGCTGAAATGCTCCGCTCATTTAAACGGTACCTGGATCTACATCTGAAGTGCTGTAACCTTCAAGGCTACGGACCAGGTGCTGGAAAGTGGGATTAAAAATGAGTGGCTAGTTTATTTTTTTCTCTCTTCTTTTGGCCGGCATAAACATGATGGGATGAATTGCCTCCTTTGGCGCCATAACTTTTCTATGGCCTGAATTTTTCCTGCGTCGGGCGGGCTCAGCGGGAGCGGGCGCGGGCGATCAGGGAGCTGACCAATGCCCGCGATCGGCTCCACACTGCGATTTCATGCGGGCAGGCCAATTAAGGCCCGTCCAGCGTGGACCTTGAGTGGCAGCGCTGAGTGCTACCTGCGCAGGCAGGGGGAGAGTCAGGTCTAGCACGCCGTTCACACATGCGCATGAAATAGTGCTTCAATCTCCCTGAGGCAGCTCCGTGCCTCAGGGAGATTGAAGCACTTTTAAAAAAAATAACTAGGACATTAAAAATTTAATGAAACATGTCCCCTCATGAGGGGCGACCTGATCACGGTGTACAAGATTATGAGGGGCATGGACAGGATGGATAGGGAGCAGCTGTTCCCCTTAGTTGAAGGGTCAGTCACAAGGGGACATAAGTTCAAGGTGAGGGGCAGGAGGTTTAGGGGGGATGTGAGGAAAAGCTTTTTTACCCAGAGGGTGGTGACTGTCTGAAATGCGCTGCCTGGGAGGGTGGTGGAGGCAGGTTGCCTCACATCCTTTAAAAAGTACCTGGATGAGCACTTGGCACGTCATAACATTCAAGACTATGGGCCAAGTGCTGGTAAATGGGATTAGGTAGGTAGGTCAGGTGTTTCTCACGTGTCGGTGCAGACTCGATGGGCCGAAGGGCCTCTTCTGCACTGTGTGATTCTGTGATTCTATGTGACTATGTCACATGAGATGGGACATATTTTTATTTTCAAAATAAAGGTTTATTTAATTAGTATTCGCTTTAGGAAACCTCATCCCGCTCGTGGATGAAGTTTCCTAAAAGAAATGTTAGGTTGGATGGCAGCGTAAATTTCAAGTTAATTAGGTCCTTAATGACCTTAATAGGCCTTTCAATTACCGGACGCAAGTCCGCTGAACAAAATATCGCGCGAGTGCGCAATGATGTCGGGACACACAATTGACATCATCGCGCATCATATTACGTTCCGGCATGTCAGGCACACGCCCACAGGCCGAAGGTAAAATTCAGGCCAATGGTTCAATGGAACACAGAGACCTGGGGTGTATGCACAGAAATCTTTGCAGATAGTAGGACAAGTTGACAAGGAGGCTGTTTAAAAACAAAGCTTATGGGATCCTGAGCTTCATTAAAAAAAATAAAATAAAGAAGATAAGCTAAAACCTTATAAAACACAGGTTAGACCTCAGCTGAAGTGCTGTGTCCAATCTTAGGCATTGCCTTTCAGGAAGGATTTCAAGACCTTGGAGAAGGTGCAGAGGAGATTTACCAGAATGGTACCAGGGATGAGGAACTTTAGTCATGTCCAGAGACAGGAGATAGTTAAGAGGAGATTTAATCAAGGTGTTCAAAATCATGAGTGGTTTTGATAGAGTAAATAAGAAGAAACTGTTTCCATTGGCATTATGTTCAGTGACCAGAAGCTATTAATATAAAATAATTAACAAAGGAACCAGTGGGGAGATAAAAAGGATTTTTTTGCACAGTGTTGTATTGTTACATTATTCATAAAGAGCTAGGAACTGATTGTTATGTGAATATATATCCCGGGATGCCACATTCGCTGTCGCACAGTAGTCATGTGCTGAGTAACAATGCATCAGTCTACCATTCCACCAACCACGTAGAAAGCAGCAGGAAATACACAAAACGAAGCTCCAGCATTTTGAGTCTAAAATGTGATTATTTTTAACTCAGAGGACATAATGCAGCGTGTTGTTCTAATCTGAAATGCACAACCTGAAAGAGTGGTGGAAACAGATTCAATCGTAACTTTAAAATGGGAAACTGGATAAATACTTGAAGGGAAACAAGTTGCTGGACTGTGCAGAAACTGCAAGAGAATGGAAATGGATAATAATAATTATTATTAAGGGAATGGGGCTGTTTGGATAGATCTTTCAAAGACCCAGCATACACATAAGTCACATGCTGTCGTATTGATGTATGATTCTCTGATTCTGGGAAGGATACAAACAGCAAAGTTTGTAGAGAGTGAAGGATGGAAACCAGCAAGAAGACCACAGGTATAATCATTCCTAGGCGATGAACAGATAAGTAGTGGTTTTAGAAACAATAGAGCTGATGCAGGTGGGTATGGGCTGTGTTGCAGAGATGGAGGTATTGGCACATTTTTTTTATTCCTTCACGGCATGTGGGCATCACTGGCTAGGCCAGCATTTATTGCCAATTCATAATTGCCCTTGAGAAGGTGGTGGTGAGCCACCTTCTTGAACTGCAGCAGTCCACGTGGTGTAAGTACACCCACAGTGCTGTTGGGAAGGGAGTTCCCGGATTTTGATCCAACGACAGTGAAGGAAGGGCAGTTTAGTTCCGAGTCAGAATGGTGTGTGACTTGGAGGGGAACTTGCAGGTGGTGGTGTTCCCATGCATCTGCTGTCCTTATCCTTCTAGATGGTGGAGGTCACAGGTTTGGAAGGTGCTGTTAAAGGAGTATTGATGAGTTGCTGCAGTGCATCTTGTAGATGGTATACACTGCTGCTACTGTGCAATGGTGGTGGAGGGAGTGAAATATTGAAGGTGGATGGGGTGCTATCAAGTGGGCTGCTTTGTCCTGAATGGTGTCAAGCACCTTGAGTGTTGTTGGAACTTCACTCATCCAGGCAAGCAGAGACTATTCTATCACACTCCTGATTTGTGCCTTGTAGATGGTGGACAGGCTCTAGGGAGTTGGGAGCTGAGTTACTCGCCACAGAATTCCTAGCCTCTGACCTTCTTTTGTAGCCATGGTATTTATTTGGCTGGTCCAGTTCAGTTTCTGGTCAATGGTAACCCCCAGGATATTGATAGTGGGGGATTCAGTGATGTTAATGCCATTGAATGTCAAGGGGAGATGGTTGAATTCTCTCTTGCTGGAGATTGTCATTGCCTGGCACTTGTGTGACGAGAATGTTACTTGCCACTTATTAGCCCAGTCTTAAATATTGCCCAGGTCTTGCTGCATTTAGACATGGACTGTTGCACTGAGGGATGGGATGTAGAATTTGAAGCTGCACTTTGGGTTCACTCTGCAGATTCTGATTGAGCCTGGATGAGCAGCTGGATGAGGGGCAGGGGTTAATGTTGAAGATGCATAGTTTAAGGTTGTAACTGAAGAGAATGGCTTTGGTATTCTTGAAATTCAGGTGGATGATATTTTGTCTCATCCATGACTCCATGTTAGACTGGCAGGCTTAAAGATCAGAGGCAGGTTTGGGGCTGAGGGAACTGTGGTTAGAGAGAGCCAAATGTCATCAATATATGTCTTGAATCTGATCCTGTATCTGCAGACGATGTTACAAAGGGGTAGCATGTAAATCAGAAAGAGGAGGAGGCCTATGATTGATTCCTGAAGGATTCTAGGGTGGTTGCACAAAGACAGAACAAAGGGAATTGTTGACTATGCTTTGGCAGAGTTCTGGCATGTAGGAGTGATAAGAACATTGCCATGGAGGAGTGGAGGAATGCATCTATCAGAGAAGCTTTGAAAGAAGGAAGTGCACTCAACAGAGGGAACCATTACTAATTTCAGCAGAACATGGGAGCTAGGAGAAATAGTTATGCAGTCAGAAATTGGGTAATCAGAGGAACAAAGATGGGGTAGGTCATACTGAAGAGATAAGGCTGCAGAGGAAGGGATGGAAAATGGGACAGAAAATGCAGTGTGACAGGAGATTGAAGGGCAAGTGAATGGAACACTGTGGGGGATTAGAAAAGGATGTTATAGCAGAAGCAGCTTCCCTATGGTCTTAATCTCAATAATGAAGAAACCATCAAGGTATTTCCAAAAGGGGGGAAGTGGGCTGAGGAGATGGTTTGTCATGGGGAAAAGAAGATATGGATACTCAAGTTTGATTCTTGTATATAATGTCAGAATTTGGATGAGAAAACTAAGACAAAGGTAATGTTTGACATGGTCAAAGCAGTAAAAATTTACACCAGCTGTTTGTCAAATTTTGCAACACTCTGACTTGAGAGTAAAGAATAAACCAGGAAAATGGTGAATTATTTAACAGCAAGAGTACCAGAGGGAGGGTGAAGGAAGAGCTGAACAGGCCAACAGGGTGAGACTGGGGGTCCTTTCTGGTTAGTATCACTCAGCAATTCACCGGATAAACTGACCCAGCTATTAGTGGTCATACATTTCAGTAGCAGACATGCTTGAAAAAGTCACCATGTTGGGCAGTCGGGTCATCAATCCTCGTCACTACTGTGCCAATAAAATGTCTTATTACAATTGCTGTAAGGGAATCGTAAAGCAAAATTACCAAAGTTACCAAAGGACCCGAAAATAGAGAAATTTCTCTTTTTGTAACTTTTACTTTAAAATGAATCAGAACCAACATAAATTAAATATGAATTAACAGGCAAATGATATTTCAAATAAAAACATAAATTTTAAATAGTTGATACTACAAAGATACATCGTACACAAGCACAAGCACCCACATCACTCCCCACACAAATGTAATCTCAGTCTTTCCAACTCAATTGATTTAGCCCTCTAGTTATATTCAGCAGCAGGCATATTCCATCTGAGGTCCCTGGATACAGTTAGCACCAACCCTCCCTTACTCAGGTCACATCAGTTTACATGGTGTAGCTTTCTAGAATTCTTTTTCAACCAATCAACCGACAACACAGGGTTCACAATCTGGTCCTTTGATACAAGCTCTCAGCTCTTTCACATCTTTAGCTATTCACAACACTTTTTAGGATTGGCCCCTTTTGCTTGCTCGTGCATCAATTGCCCAAGAGCTTCTGGAATTCTATTTTCTTCTTACTGCTAATCAGAAAACCAAACTTTTCATAGAGCTTCAGTGATTTCTCCTGACACAAATTCTATGTGCCTCTTTCTGTCTCTCTTTGCTTTCTCTTTGAGTCCACATTGGTGTGCTGATCACCTTCGCCCTCCAGCTCTCCTGCTTGTAGCTCTCTTTTGTGTCTACAGCTCTCCTTTGTGTCTGCCAGCCACATGGCTTCGAGTCTCAACTTCCTTCCTGCTGCATCCAGGTCAAAGGTAACCAGGTCACAAGAACCAGTATTTTTTAATATTCAAGAAAATTGCAATTGATCCCTTTACAATTGATGCAAGCTCCTAAAAGTCCTTTTCAAACATTCTTAGAAACAATTCAGGTTCCACAGACATTTTAAAGAGATTGCAAATGTTCCTTTCTGTACTGCTTCTGGATGAAAGATTGTCACATCTGCTAAAAGGAGTTGCCATGACAGCAGGATTGCTGGGAGTGGAATACCCCATAACTAATGGACTGCTGTAGAGAAAACGTTTTATTCCTTTCCACCCTCCCATATTAAAATGGAGGACAATTAACGAGTCTGAGACCATTTAGTAGGAAATGTGCAAAGTCACACGAGCCTGTTTTTACTGCTACACTTGGCAGTTGTCTGACCAGCCATGTGATGTCTGTATTTAAACACCACTGAATAATAGCAGAGTTGATAACATCAGATTGTCTGTGTTCTGCTTATCGCCACTGATGGAGGATCTTTGCCAAGCTTTCACAGTCCAAGTCCCAGATTCCCGATAAAACCCTGATGCTCATTCATAGCGCTCCATGCCTGAATTTAGTGAGATCATACTGGCATAACACAACAAGATTGCCTGGTACCAGAACCACAACAACACCATCTAATGCACCATGGCTTCTGCTTCTGACTTCATACGTCAATGGCCTCAATGGCTTCCAGCTTTACGTGTACAGGCTGCCTGTGGATAGTGGCAGGATGGCCAACAACTTCCAGTATCTCACCCAACTAACGATTCTCTTATACGTAAACAGGACAGTGACAATCAGCTGGCTATTTGTCTGCAGGAAGTATTTGCTCATCTAATATCCGCACTCTTTCCAACTGCAGGTTACTGGATAGCAACCTGGAGCAAAAGTAATTTCTCCCTTCTTAGGCCTGGGACACTCACAGCATCTTAAAGTTCACCTCAGTTGAAGTCCGTCAATTCCTCAGAAACATGGAACTGAACTTAGAGCCCCTGATAAACATGCGAATCTTGATGGGCAGGAAAGACCCATGGTACATTCAGCCTGTCCCACACAACTGCAATTTGAGGTGCACTGCAATACAGACATTCTCCATGCCACTTGGAAGCCATGTAATCTCCTGGGAGTGGCATAATACCAGATAAAAAGCCAGGCCGCTGAGGGAAAGAAAATCGGATCAATGCCTCTCCAACCTGTTTAGGTGATTGAACCTAGTTCCGGAGATCACGCTGGCCCAGCCAAATGCTATGCAGTCAGAGCATTGTCCTCAACCTACTCGCTACCCACAAGCCAGGCATACTTATCATCTGGCCTGGCAGGCGTCTTGCTTACACTATCTCCATCTCTATCCATGCAGGACAAGCTGGCACACAACAAGAGGGAGAGGTCACAGACTGGTGGGGGAATGCCCGAAATCAAAATCCTCACTGACGTTGAAAACAGAGCGATCCAACTGGCTGGTGACGATCTGGACCGTTCCTGTGCTGACGGTGAGATCGGCGCTGGTCTACCAAGGGAGGGTCCAGCAGTGCAACATCCATCAGACAACCATGCCATGAGTGATGTGTCCTCTTTCACAGGCCACTGCCATGCACTAATTATCTCTCCTTGCTTCCACAGGCACATCTGGGAAACAGCCGACAGAGTCCATGACCCAGGGCCTCTAATCAAGCCCTGAAGAAACCTCTGAAGAGGAATCTGGAGGCACCCTCCCTGAAGTCCCATCACAGCGCTCACCCACATCCTCCACCAGCTCAGAGGCAAACAATTTGGTGGCACCTAGCTTTAGAATAGCCTTTGGATCACAATCACTGTGGACTGAAGGCTACAAAGTGCAGGCCACCAAGTACACCCCTTTTATGTGCAGTTGTGAAACACATCGGCGTGCTTTCCCACCAGCGTGGGTGAACAATCCGGGGGGGAGGGATGATTCCGGCGGGCTGGCCTAATAATGATATACTGATTTATTACAATGACGTTCCGACATCCGTTGGCAGTAAACATGGTCCGCCATTGGCGGGCTCAGCAGACAATCGCGAGCTGGTTTCACGCCATCGTGAAACCGATCGTGCCATATTGCTATTCACGCCACCAAACACACCCGACACCAGCGGGCATGGAAAATTCCACCCTCTGTAGCCCAAATGATGCTATTTCAATACCAACGGTGTTATATGCATTACCACCGACAATACAATGCAGATTGATAGATTTAGGCTCTTTCTGTCTATAGATCACACATTAATAATAAAAAAACACATTGGAGAGGAATGGATCAAGTGCTGTAAGCTAAAGACGTCAAACCTGAGCAGTATCCTTTGTTGCCCAGAGATACACTGAATATCAAAGACCTGCAGTGTGACATATCATGGAACTGTTTACACAACACAGATAACATTATCACACAGATATGTAGTTGCAGGTAATCTGGTGGATACATTCGCCTTCTGGTACCAGTTGGGGAAAGGGGAAATTTTTAGGATTCTGTGGAACAGAGATAAAAACAAAAAACTGCGGATGCTGGAAATCCAGTTCTGTTGAAGGGTCATGAGGACTCGAAACATCAACTTTTTCTTCTCCGCCGATGCTGCCAGACCTGCTGGGTTTTTCCAGGTAATTCTGTTTTTGTTCTGTGGAACAGAGTTGATTACAGATTCAATCTCTCGCAAATGTACTGTCAAAAGCCTGGCCTCGCAACTCAAAATCTCATGAATACTGGAGAGCTTGTTAGAAATATTTCTTCTGGGAGCACATGTGCATCAAAGCAGTTTGGAGCAACATTCTATTTGATTTAGCTCCATTTCCATTAATAGGACTAAGGATGTTTTATTCTACCGCATCTACCGAACCGTGTCAGAAATTCCTTTCCTCGAGATATCCAAAGTTGTCAATAATAACCTGAATGTTACATGAGAAAGACTAGAAACATCTGGAGGGGTTTATGCTACAGAAGAATGTAGAGCTATCAGCCTGAGCACACAGTATGAATTGGAACTACCAGTGCAGTATTGAGGGAATGTTCGACTGTTTGAGGTGCTGCTTTATGGATGTCACATGAAACTGAGAACGTATCTGCCCTGTCAGGTGGGCATAAAAGATTCCATGGTACTCTATCAAAGAGTAACAGGCAAGTTTTGCCCTGTGCCCTGGACAATAGTTATCCCAGAGCTAACATTCCTAAAGCAGGTCATTATCACATTGGTATCTGTTGGAGTTGGCTGTGCATAAATTGGTTGCCTCATTTCCTACATCGTAATATTGACCACACTCATAAGTGCACTGTTGGCTATAAAGCACTTTAGGACATCTTCCCTTGGCTCAGTGTAAAGATATTGTTGTTCTGGTATTTGTTACTTTCTGCATAAGTTTTCTTTGGCCAATTGCCTCAGCTCAATCACAGTCTCCACAGAGACTAAGGCCCAGATTTTCACTAACACAGTGGATAGCTGGAGTAAGGAAATTTCCCCTCTAACCACACCCGCCTCAGTAGAAAGGTCCCTGGAGCCGAATACAGCAGTGGCTAAGTGCTGAAGCAGGCTGTTTAAAAAGCCTACCTCAGTCCTCTGGGACTTTGTCCCAGATGTTTTGTTAAATTTTAGGCCCCCTAGCCTTCATCCCTCACACCCCATCAACATTCCCACCCACTCCCCCAACCTCCCTGCCCCCATGCCCCCTCCCACTCTCATGGCCCCTTATAGCCTCCATGCAAACATGATGTCAGCCCACGCCCTCCACCCACATTTATTGCCCCTTTCAGCCCCATGCCCACTTAATACTAACCTGTCTCTGTGGCCACTTATGGCCTCATGCAAAGAATGCCAATGCATGCCAACTGATGCCAACTCATGCTAACCCACACACCTCCATTGGCCCTTACATCCTCCATGCCAACTCACCCAGATCCACTATGGTCAGACCTCAAGAGCATTGTTGAGATGAAATAAAAGAAATGTCTAAATATCTAACACAATATTTTAAAAAACACTCCCATTCATGAAAGCCCATTCAAAACTCTTAAACCTCCTCAAGTGCTTAATCTCATATCTATGAAAAAATCTATTCATCAGCCCACATTAAAGATGGCTAATCCTTCAATAACCTCTTGGAGTTGTCAAACAAACTGTGAACTTAGAACCTTGTTGCTGAGATAAATTTAACCTGTGGAAATCAGCCAAGCATTCATAAGAATTTTTCAAACAGGCAAATGTCAACAAACAGCTGTTATAATTGTGAGAACAGAGATTTTCTAACCCTCACGGACACTGGCAGCCTGTTTTCTTTATATCATAACAGTTATAATCCACCCTTCAAAAGTGTTCACATTTACTCCCTAAATTCATGACTCCCACATTGCAGGTTAAGGCCCTTGTTACAGCCAGAATGGAATCTGTTTGAACTCAGCACCATGTTCAAATGGCTCTGCTGAGTTTGTGTTTCCCTCATGTTTGAGTCATACCCTGCCTCTTTCCGCTACTGACAAAAATGGGATCTGTCAGAGGAAGGGGCAGGACTTCTGCAACTGGGTCTCGCATGTCATTTTTAAAGGTCCACGGAGTTTCTCCGGCTCCACAAAAATCCAGCCTTATCTCCTAGCAGATAGCTCAAATATCTGCATCTATTGGGATAGATCTACTGCCTGGGGTAACACTAAATAAGTGACAATATCTAATGCACGTTTCGTTTCTAAGCAACTCTCTTCCAATTCTTGCCGAGCTAAGTTCAGCCAATTGCTACTGTAATCCTGTGGAGCTTCTTTACTATTCATTTTTATCACTGCTGAGCTGATATTGAAAATGCTCAATGTGTTAACCTAAAGACGGGTCTGACCTGGGGTTAAAGACTCAATTATGGAAGAGCATTCAGCTGTACAAAAATGCTCCTGTTTCTTCCTATCGAGCTTGAGCAAGGTCCTAACAAAGACATGCCGTGTATACACAAGTAATAGTTGATCTTGTGTAAAAGTCGACCTCTGGCCTTTAGCCAAAAAAATCCAAGTTGTTTGTACTTCCCACCCACTCGCCGCTGAAATCAAAACTCGCCCTGGTGCAAACCTACTCATTGATGGAATCATAGAGTATCTCATCATTGCAGGCGATTGTTCAGCTCTTCACATCTGCTCACGTCAACATGCAATAAAAATACTTTTTGGCTCCTTTTGCGCAGCATTTTGGGGTTAGTGGGAACAGTCTCCAAGCTGGCAACTCTGCAAAGGTGAGAGGATGGGATAGGGTGGATTTCAATGCCTTGAAACTATTAATCATGTCAAAGCTGACCCCCTACTGTTTGGCTGAATATTTACTTTTAGAAACTTGACTTTTACACGAGTATGTACGGTATAGGCTTTTCTTATAAATTTCCATCATTGCCTTTCATCAGGAATCATTCAAGATACGAGTGAAAAGCAGCTTATAGTTTCCCCCACATCTCCGTCCCTTTTTACAAACATCAGCCCAGATTCTCTTGGAGAGTTGCACATTCACTTTGTAGGGCCCACATGAATTGACTCAAAAACATGATCTGGAGGCTGATCAGCACTGACAGTCATTAACACTCTAGCTGCAGGTTTGAGACCCGTGAGTCCATAAAACTGCTCATTCAATTGCAGTGTAGGTATATTTCACTAAAGCTTCAGATGCCCTAAAGTCTCAGGGAATGTTGGCGTAACTCACATGCGTCATTACTATGGCAAGTCAGTAATTTCCTGGGAGTTTTCTGCTGCTCTAATGGCACCCCATGACAGAAACAGCGAGGGGTTAATTATGTTAGTTATGTTGCTTATGTTATTTACGTTAGTTCTGTTAGCTCTGACTACTTTAAAATCAATGGTGAACGTGATTTTCCCGAATGAAATGTACTTTGATTGGAGCTGCCACCTAGACTGTTAAAGAGCAGCACTGATGAGGCCTTTGTGAATTGGCAGCAACATGAAGAATCTATCAGCAGTTGAATTTTGTGGTTAAAAATAATCACAGATACTCACATCCTATGATCCTTAAAGACTTTTGGGTGTGACCAGTTTTTGGAGTGCATGCAAGCTTTACATGGGTGCAACTTTCAAATAACAAGGAGATAACAAAAATTAGTGAACGCAATGATTTACTTACACCAGAACATAATGACTGTAGTACTTCTTTTCTTGATACAGTCAGCACTGTTTTTGGCCATTTGGTGTACTATATTATTTGTCCTTCCAACAAAATTTGGGCAGAATCACTCTGGGGATCTTCACTACAGTGGGATCATCACCTTGAATGAAAGATGGACCAACCCACATCTCCCACAGAATGTCCATATGATTTATGCCACAGAAGCAGGATCAGTCAAGCTTGTGCTGCATCAAACAGATGATTCGCAAATTTATCAATCTGTCTCCCTAATATAAGCATTGCATTGTCCAAAATACAGCAGTAGCTACCGGGAGAATAATTGAGAGAGATTGGTGTGTCAGGTTAACAGCAGTAACCTGCATTTATATTGCACCTTTAATGTAGTAAAATGTTTCAAGACACTTCACAAGAGCATGAAAATCAGACCAAAAAAATGCAACCTTCTATACAGCGAATGTAAAATATACAGGGAAGTACAAACAGGGGATTTATGTATATAAAGATTACTTAAGGAGCACCATGTTGTGCAGGTAAATGAGTCAGGGCCCTGTATTCAACACAGAATTCTCCATTTAATGTATACGTCCATTCTGTGTGTCGTGTTCAATTGCTCTGTGTTTAATTATGTGAGTCTATTTACTATTAATACTCACTGTGTTTGATTGGTTAAACCTGGATGTGGACTCAGGGAAAAGTAAACAAACTACAGTAGAAAGAGCTGGAAGCCCTGAGCTAGAAGCATGAAGTAGACATTTTAAAGCATTGTGAATAAAACCTTTTACACACATAGAGACTAGTGTCATCTCTGCATAGATCCGCGATATAAAAGATACAACACTGTGTACAGTTTAATGTGGCAATTACAATTCTCTTGGTTTAGGTCCTACCTGTACACTGATGTATTTGTCAAACTATAAGTTACATTGATACGTTTTTCCATACACAGTTGTAGCCCATTTCTCACTTTGCCTGCTTCCACCATTAAAAACGGCTGTTTTGCAGTGCGTTTGGGCAATGGTTTATTTACCACTAGGGTCTTAAGATCAGGCTTTCAAATCCATGTATAAGACACTGAATTTTCTTTTATTTTATCCGGTGATTGCGTATCTGACTGACCTATCTGTATTAAGTACCTTGCAAGTACTGAAAGTTGATAAACCTTCACATTTGGCCAGGCTGCTGCCAATTTGTTGCTTTGCTCAATTCGGCATATTGTAACTTCAGACGAGGTGTTAAACTGAGGCCGCTTCCCTTGCAGGTAGATGTAAGCAATGCCATGGCAATATTTCGAAGAAGAGCAGGGGGGCTCTCCTTGGTGTCCAGGCCAATATTAATCTCTCACCTAACATTACTAAAACAATTCATCTGGTCATTACCACATTTCTACTTGTGCGAGCTTACTCTGTGCAAATTGGTTGCTGCGTTCCTAACATTAAAACAGTGACTACACTTCAAAAGTACTTAATTGGCTGTAAAGGGCTTTGGGACATTCCGTGGCCATGAAAGGCACTATATAAATGCAACACTTTCTTCTTTTTGAGCATGCTTGCAGAGGCAAGGATGACAGATTCAACCATATTACAGAAAATGTTGGACCATACAAATCTGGATTTTTCTTTATTCTTTCATGGGATGTGGGCATCACTGGCAATTAAGGCCAGCATTTGATACCCATCTTTAATTGCCCTAGAACTGAGTGGCTTATCAGATGGTAGATGTCCATCTAGTGAGATGTATGGGTCACCATTACTGAGACTAAGTTTTCAATTCCAGATTATTAATTGAAGTTAAATTCCACCCACTGCTGTGCTGGGATTTGAATCTGGGTCCCAGAGTTACGAGGTCAGCGACAGTACCACTATGCCACCATTCTCCCATCCACCCACATATGTAACTTTGCAGAGCTCTTTCAAAAAGCCAGAAGAGGCAGCATCAATCAAATGGTCTCCTCTGTGCATTATGATTATATGTAAGAAGAGGTGACTTGAGTGTTTCATCTTCTCAGTCACAGCAACCCAAATCAAAGATGGCTGTCACCATTAACAAGGGTTTATGTCCTTGTGTTCTTGGAGCTCAATAGAACTTGGGCTAGATTTCAGCCCAGGAGTCAGTAAACTGACTGACGTTTGCTCCCAAGTTCAGTACTTCAAGGCTGGGATTTCCTGACATATGCTGTAAGCTTGAGGACAGAAATCCCATTGATATTCTCAGGATTTGTCAGCACGAATCTCGCAAACAAAGGGCTAACTCCATGGGAACCAGGAGGACATCCATTTTCATGTTCATTGGTCCAGTTTAACCCAGCCAGCAAAAATAAATATCACCAGCCCCCTTGAGTAAATAGAGCTAGTGAGGCAAACTCAATATTGCAATCTAACAAGTTTACACACGTATTGCTCTTTCACATTTTGATCCTGAAATGTACCATGTTTTATGATCATGGTAATTTTTAAGGGCAGTTAAAAGCTGTCAAACAGTTCCTGGCCTGCTACCTAACTGCTCAGAGCACTTTGTCATGTGATGCTGAGCTATGCAGACAAGGCTTGATCCCTGACCTTTGCCAAACAGATCCCAATCCAGCCAATGACGGAATTGCTGCAATTAGCCTCAGTGCCCCCATGCAAGGGGAGGGAACAAAATAGAGCCCAGCTCCTGCACCTATTTGCCACCCTGCTAGACTCCTTGGATGTAAGCTGAGGACACGCCGTGCGCTCCCATAGTTGAGTAGACAGTGGTGCAGTGGTAATGTCACTACACCTGTAATCCAGAGGCCTAGGCTAATGCTCTGGGGACATGCATTCACAGCAGCTGGTGGAATATGAATCCAACAATCTGGAATTGAAAGCTATCATTGATTGTTGTTGAAAACCCATCTAGTTCACTAATGCCCTTCAGAGAAGGAAATCAGCCATCCTTATCTGGTCTGGCCTACATGTGACTCCAGACCAACAGCAATATAGTTGACTCTTAATTGTTCTCTGCAATGGATTATCATGGACTACTATCGAGCTACTCAGTTCAAGAAGGTAGCTCACCATCACCTTCTCAAGGGCAATTAGGGATGGGCAACAAATGCTGGCCTTGCCAACAATGCCCATATTCCATGAAAGCATAAAATAAAAGCCTGCTAATATCTGCCGCCTTGACTGACATCCAAAGAATAGCAATTTGGGCTGGTTGACACTGAATCCACGCCCAACAAGAAGCTGCAGACCAGAATAGAAAGAAAACCTGAGGAATGGGGAATGGGGGGAAGGGAATGGCTGTCAGTCTCATGCACTGTACAAATAAACCAAACAGTTCAACTTCATTCACATCACAGGGCACACCCCCACTGCAGATACCATCGGCAGTGACAAACCTGCAGCTGACAGCAATTAGGAGGGCAAAATATTTCCTTTATCTTTTTCATGGTTGAGTTTTTGAAAAATAAAGCAAATTAATTTAGTTTAAGCATTCCCACGGGTTAAAAGCACAGAATGCTGACTAGCTTTGCAACTTGAAACTAAAATAACATCCTGTAGTTCATTAATGCAGCTGGAAACACAACCTAATATCGCTGAGGTTATTTTATAACCATGGTTAACAGTTCCCTGACCAATGCATAGATTCTTCATTGCTGGTACACTCTCTTGTCACCCACTCTCTCTCCCTCCCCACTCTCTGCCCTTTCCAACTAGTTACATCTCACCACTCTCCGCCTAACCCTCTCCTTCCCTTCTCCTTGTTATTTCACTCCCTCCTCCTTATCCTCTTGCACCTTAATCCTATTCCCTTTCTGTCCCTTTCTCCTCAAATGCTATCACCAGACCAAGCCATTCACAGGCAGTGAATGTCCCTGTCCCCTATCCCTTCTTGCCTGACATGCTCACCTGAGTGTTTCTTGCTCTCTCGGGCTCCCTTCAAGTTGTGTCTTGTAGTGGCCGCAACTGCATTCTCAGCTTTGTGAGGCAGCTGGCTCTGAGCACTAATGGTTTTTAATGATTGCACCCGAGGCTTCTCAGTATAGCCCCACCTCCTCCCTTTCATGACACGCCAGCTAATTCAGGACCAGCTGCTGCCTTGCTCAGGGTACGAAGCAGGACCCAGGCCACCGTACCTGCTGAGAGCAGCTAACATCTGTTTGGGTCCACAGTCTAAGATTTTGACAATGTTGTCAGCATTCTATCAACCCGTGAATTTATTAGTAAATGATTAATCAAAGTCAGAGCATCACATTCCGCATCACAAATTCAATGCCCTCTCTTTTCAGTGCGAAAAAATGACACAGCTGAATCCTTATCAACAGAACACAGACCTGCTAGGTCGTGCCAGTTTGTTTAAGGGAGAAGAGAGTGCTATTGTAAAGGAGCAAATGCATTTACTTAACTCAAGCAATCATTGCAAAAATACACCGCCAAGTCATGCAATGGAATC
The DNA here is from genome assembly GCF_017639515.1 of Carcharodon carcharias. Taxonomy (NCBI): domain Eukaryota; kingdom Metazoa; phylum Chordata; class Chondrichthyes; order Lamniformes; family Lamnidae; genus Carcharodon; species Carcharodon carcharias. Next base: position 51,526,507 of record NC_054485.1, on the reverse strand, counting down.
CACTCCAAGTTCAATTTTAAGGGACCATTTGATTCTGAATTAGGAATGGTTTTTCCAAACACTCTAAAGTAGGAATGAAAACGGCAAACACAAGTGACGATACAATTATGCAATTTCCATCCAAATGTGTTGTGTGTTTTTATATAAAGGGTACTCACTTGTTCATGAAGTTATTCCCTCTTTAAAGGATTTGCAAGCCCAAGCACTCCCAGCCAATATTGCAATGTTATACCCTGCAGGTACTGCTCTGTAAATAATAATTTGTTGATTCTGCAGGCTGGGGTCATATGTGATTCGCTATAATGGGGACATAGTCACATGTTAATGGGGTCAGCCTCCCAAAGTGTGATATCATATCAAGGTTGAATTCTGATTGTATGATTCAGACCTTAAGAAAGAAAGAACTTGTATTTATACAGCATCGTTTAGCACCTCAGGATGTCTCAAAGCACTTTACAGCCAACGAATTACCAAGTGTTGCCACCATTGTAAAGTAGAAAATGTGGCAGCCAATTTGTGCATAGCAAGCTCCCACAAACAGCAATGACAACAGGTTGCAGTTATATAACATCTTTAACCTAGTAAAATGCCCCAAGGTGCATCATCATCAAGCAATATGATAATAACCCAAAAATCTGTTTTTAGTGATGTTGACTAAATATTAGCCAGGGTGATGGGAAGCATGCCCTGTTCTTTGAAATAGTGCTATCAATCTCTTATGTCCAGCTGAGAGGGCTGAGAGACTTCAGTTTAACATCTCATCTGAAAGATACTAGCTCTGACAGTGCAGCATTCCCCCAGTACTACACTTTGTCTCTCAGTCTAGGTTATATACCCAAAACAGTGGAGCTGGTGATACACATAACATTACAAGGTTGTGGGTTCAAGTCCCACTCCAGGTACTGATTGCAAATATCAAACCTGATGTTCCAATGCAGGACTGGGGGAGGGCTGCACTGTGGGGTGGTCATTTCTTTTGGATGAGATGTTTAACTGACACCCCTTCTGCCATCTCAGGTGAATGTAAAGATTCCACAGCACTATTTAAAGTGGAGCCAGGGAGTTGTCCCCCATGTCCTTGTCAATATTTAACCCTCAATTAACATCACAAAAACTGATTATCTGGTCATTATCACATTGCTGTTTGTGGGAGCTGGATGTGTGTAAATTGGCTGGTGTGTTTCCTATGTTACAACAGTGGCTACAATTCAAAAATACTCCATTGTCCATAGAAGTGCCTTGGGACTTCCAGAGGTCATGAAGATCAATATGTGAGTGAAAGTCTTTTTATTTTTCACTGTTTCTTACAATGTTGTGGGTCTGTACCATTTCATTTCTATGTCCAGGTCAGATATGATTGCTGAGATAGAGAAAATGTTTCTACCTGTGAGGGAGTCCAATTCTAGGAGTCATCAACTTAAGATTGTCAGATATTAATTGAAAAAGGAACTCAGAGGAAACTCCTTTACCCAGAGAGTGGTGAGAAATGTGGAACTCGCTATCACATGAGCAGTTGAGATGATTAGTATAGATTTATTTAAGGGGAGGTTAGGAAACACATGAGGGAAAGAATTAATAGAAAAAGATGCTGATAGGATGAGATGAAGTAGGGTGAGGAGAGGCTTGTGTGAGAATGAACATTGGCAAAGACTATAGTCAAGTGGCCTGTTTCTGTATCAGCAATTCTGTGTAACAGTGACACTCCCGTAACCTCCCCTACCCCAAGAACTCAAGCAACTCAACTTTCCCCATACTCCCAGATTCTCCCTTTCCTTCTGTTCCCACAAGTATCCTTGTTGGCCATCTTGTTTTTATTTATTCTTTCCTGGGGCATGGGTGTCGTTGGCAAGGCCAGCATGTGTTGCCCATTTCTAATTGCCTTTGATTTGAGTGGCTTGCTGGGTCATTTCAGAGGAAAGTTAACTACATGGCTGGAGTCACATGTAGGCCAGTCCAGGTAAGGACAGATTTCCTTAGTGAACAAGATAGGTTTTTACAACAATCGATTCAAGGTCTACTGAGACCAGCTTTTAATTCCAGATTTATTAATTGAATTTAAATTCCACCAACTGCCATGATGGGATTTGAACCAATGTCCCCGCAGCATTAGCCTTGGTCCCTGGATTACTAGGCTAGCGACATTACCACTGCACAGCCGTCTCCCCCAAAAGTGCAAGGCCTGGTTTCCATCCTCTTACAAACATGCAAGTAAGGTGGACAGAAAAAAACCATCGAGTCTTTCCCTTTCCACTGTGTTGCTACCAAGACCCACCCACCAGCAGCCATGTCATTTCCCAGTGGTGGCAAAGTTCTCCACTCATCAGAGCATCTCTCCTGACTTCTTGCATTCTCACCTTGCCCTCAATCCCAGCAGTGTTCCTAAAAATGTCCTCCTGTTCCTTTGTTCTAACCATGGCATACTAAACATGTGGAAACTCAGAAGAATTCATGCCCACTGGGCTGGGATCACACAAAGCAGCAGCAGGACACTTATAGGGAAACCATTGAAGGGTGTCAAGGCCCTGATGCACCTTGATTTTCATCCACAATCACAGACACACTTGCCCCCCAAATATTGTTAGTTAACATTAAAATGAGCGGTTGTTTTAAATTATGCTGTGACTGAGTCTTTTTTTTAATTCATTCACGAGATGTGGGCTTTGCTGGCTGGGCCAGCATTTATTGCCCTTGAGAAGGTGGTGATGAGCTTCTTGAACTGCTGCAGTCCTGCTGGTGTAGGTACACCCACAGTGCTCTTAGAAAGGGGGTTCCAGGATTTTGACCCAGTGACAGTGAAGGAACGGCGATATATTTCCAAGTTAGGATGGTGAGTAACTTGGAGGGATAATTCCAGGTGGTGGTGGTCCCATCTATCTGCTGCCCTTATCCATCTAGATGGTAGTGGTTGTGGGTTTGGAAGGTGCTGTCGAAGGAACCTTGGTGAGTTCCTGCAGTGCATCTTGTAGGTGGTACACACTGCTGCTACTGTGCGTCGGTGGTGGAGGGAATGAATGATTGTAGATGGGGTTCCAATCAAGCGGACTGCTTTGAAGCTGATACGACTGATCTCCAACAATCGTAACCATATTCCTTTGTGTTAGGTATGACTCCAACTAGCAGAGAATTTCCGATTGATTCCAGTTTTTCTAAGGCTCCTTGATGGCACACTCAGTCAAATGAAGCCTTGATGTCAAGGGTAGTCACTCTTAGCTCACCTTGCGAGTTCAGCTCTTTTGTCCATGTTTGAACCAAGGTTGTAATGAGGTCAGGAGCCGAGTGGCCCTGTAGGAACTAAAACTGGGCATCAGTGAGCAGGTTATTGCTAAGCAAGTGCTGCTCAGTAGCACTGTTGATGACCCCTTCCATCACTTTTCTGATGATTGAGAGTAGGCTGATGGGGCGGTAATTGGCAAGGTTGGATTTGTCCTGATTTTTGTACCAGGGCATACCTGGGTCATTTTCTACATAGCCAGGTAGATGCCAGTATTGTAGCTGTACTGGAACAGCTTGGCTAGGGGCGCGGCAAGTTCCGGAGCACAAGTCTTCAGTGCTATTGCCGGAATATTGTCAGGGCCCATAGCCTTTACAGTATCCAGTGTCTTCAGCTGTTTCTTGATATCATGTGGAGTGAATCGAATTGGCTGAAGACTGGAATCTGTGATGCTGGGATCCACCGGAGGAGGCCGAGATAGATCATACTCTCTGCACTTCTGGCTGAAGATTGTAGCAAATGCGTCATCCTTGTCTTTTGCACTGATGTGCTGGACTCCACCATCATTGAGGATGGGGATATTTGTGGAGCCTCCTCCTCCAGTGAGTTGTTTAATCGTCCATCACCATTCATGACTAGATGTAGCAAGACTGCGGAGCTTAGATCTGATCATGTGGTTGTGAGATTGCTTAGCTCTGTCTATCACTTGCTGCTTATGCTGTTTGGCACGCAAGTAGTCCTGTGTTATAGCTTCACCAGGTTGGCACCTAATTTTTAGGTATGCCTGGTGCTACTCCTGGCATGCCCTCCTGCAGTCTTCATTGAACCATGGTTGATTCTCTGGCTTGTTGGTAATGGTAGAGTGGGGGATATGCTGGGCCATGAGGCTACAGATTGTGTTCGAGTACAATTCTGCTGTTGCTGATTGCCCACAGTGCCTCATGGATGCCCAGTCTTGAGCTGTTAGATATGTTTGAAATTTATCCTATTTAGCACGGTGGTAACACGATCGAGGGTATCCTCAATGTGAAGGTGGGACTTCATCTCCACAACGACTAACAGTGTTCACTCCTATCAATACTGGCATGGACAGATGCATCTGCAACAGGCAGGTTGGTGAGGATGAGGTCAAGTATCTTTTTCCCTCTTGTTAGTTCCCTCACCACCTGCTGCAGACCCAGTCTAGCAGTTATGTCATTTAGGACTTGGCCAACTCAGTCAGTAGTGGTGCTACCAAACCACTCTTGGTGATGGACATTGTAGTTCCCCCACTCAGAGTGCATTCTGCGCCCTTGCCACCTTCAGTGCTTCCTCCTAGTGGTGTTCAACATGGAGGAGCACTGATTCATCAGCTGAGGGAGGGCGGTATGTGGTAATCAGCAGGAGGTTTCCTTAGCCATGTTTCACCTGATGCCATGAGACTTCATGGCATCCATAGTTGATGTTGAGGACTCCCAGGGCAACTCCCTCCCGACTGTACACTATTGTGCCGCCACTTCTGCTGGATCTGTCCTGCCAGTGGGTTGGTAATGGTGGTGTCTGGGTCATGATCTATAAGATATGATTCCATGAGGATGACTATGTCAGGCTGTTGCTTGACTAGTCTGTGATGCAGCTCTCCCAATTTTGGCACTAGCAGCTGTTAGTAAGACTGACAACGCAGGGTCAACAGGTCTGAGTTTGCCATTGCCAGTGCCTAGGTGGATGCCGGGTAGTCCATCTGGTTTCATTCCTTTTTTGAGGCTTTGTAGCAGTTTGTTACAAAAGAGAGGCTTGCTAGACCATTTCAGAGGGCAGTTAAGAGCCCACCACATTGCTATGAGTCTGGAGTCACATCTAGGCCAGACCAGGTAAGGATGGCAGATTCCCTCCCCTCAAGGACATTAGTGAACCAGATGAGTTTTTACAACAATCGACAATGGTTTCATGGTCATCATTCGACTTTTAATTCCAGATTTTTATTGAATTCAAATCTACCCTGGCAGGATTCAAACCCAGATCCCCAGAGCATTACCCTGGGTCTCTGGATTACTAGTCCAGAGACAATGCCACTATGCCATCACCTTGCCTACAGCACTTCCAGCTCAGTGCGTCCAGATGGAAGCTACATTTCTATCTCGTTCATCCTAAGGTCCAAATATACTGTAGTATGTGCCTTTTCTTCTCTTTAGCTCCTCATTCTGTTGAAATCAAAAGTCACTGTCCTCCTGCTTCAACTTTTCCCAGAACTTCAAAAAATCCCTACCTCCCTCAATCTTCCTATCCTTGTGTATTAAATACTTGCATTTATATAGCACCATTCATAACCTCAGCCTGTTCCAAAAGAACTTTACAAAAATGAAGTACTTTTTGAAAAGTAGCCACTGTTGTAATGTACGAAATACAGCAGCTAATTTGTGCACAGCAAGATCCCACAACCAGCACTGGGATAATATCCAGATCATCTGTTTTTGTGATGCTGGTTGAGGGTTAAATATTGGCCAAGACACCAGGGAGAACCTCACTGCTCCTCTTCATAGTGCCACGAGATCTTTAACATTCATCTCAGAGGGGAGACAGCTGGGGCCTTCATTTAACATCTCAACTGAAAGATGGCATCGCTGACAATGTAGTGCTGCACTAGAGTGCCATCCAATATTATAAACTCAAGTTCTGCTTTATGACTCAGAGGCAACAATGCTACTACTGAGGCACAGTCGTCACTAGCCCATGCCAAAGAATCGTAGGTGCGTTGCTTGGCATATTCTATCATTTGAAGATAATTAAGGAGACCGGCAATTCTGGTGGTGGACAAAATACCTTGCCAATGGTATGGACCCCATATTGTTCTCACTTCAACTCTTTTCAGCTTTACCTGTACAATGAGTCTTGGCACAAAAACGAAAATTGCTGGAAAAACTCAGTAGGTCTGACAGCATCTGTGGAGAGGGAGGAAGACAGGGTTAACGTTTCGAGTCTGTATGACTCTTCATCAGAACGAAAGAGAAATAGAAATGTGCTGAAATATAAGCTGATTAAGGGGGACGGTGGTGGGACAGTTGGAGCTGGCTAGAGGACCAGTGATAGGTGGAGGCAAAGGAGAGATTGCCAAAGATGTCATAAACAAAAGGCCAAAGGGGTGTTAATGGTGATGATATTAGCTAAAGGATGTGCTAATGCTGTCAGACCTGCTGAGTTTTTCCAGCAATTTTCATTTTTGTTTCAGATTTCCAGCATCTGCAGTATTTTTCTTTTATCAATGAGTCTTGGCCTTTCACACTGAGTTCTCAAATAAAGATTAGTGGTCAACGTTAACGTTTTGGTGGGTGACTGGCAGCAGCTGTCCCATTCCGGTGATGTGTGGGAGCTGAATGCACCTAAATTCTAATCAGTGCAAAACTTTTCAACCATTGGCAAGGTAAATCTGCTGGGAGTGATGGGAGTGGCGTTGGGGTTGGGGTTGGAGGTGGGGGTTGTGTCATGATCACAGTGGGGGAGGGATTCCAGGGTGGGGTAGCAGCCAGGTTACTTTTGGTGGGGTCTGTAGAAACTCTTTGTCCTGTTAACACTGGCAAGTTAGAATCAATCCCAAGGATTGGACTGCACCCACACACAATATGGGAGAGTCATTAAGCAAGCATTGTTCCTGACATGCAGGCTCAGTTGCAGCAAGCATAGGTTGGAAATTCAGAGCAACAATGGAACGCTGCTGTGCTCAGATTATCTGTAACATAATCAAAACCTGATTATCTGCTAACACTTAATTTGACCATTGCCACAGAAACTATTTCATTACTAATAGGCAGCTTTCACATAAGAGTTAAGGGACTATAAGGTTTACATTCTAGATTTGCATGCATTTTATATCAAAATTCCTTAATGCTTCATATCTAACTATAGAGCTCTAAGTAATTGATGAAAAAGACAAGGCTCTTTATAAACCCTAGTAATGTTCAACCAATCGAGGACTAATTTCTTTTACAGATTGTCTCTGACATTTTTTCTTTTACTGTTTCCATTCCCTATTCTGCCCTTCTCTCCAAAGCTGTTGACCTTTGTACAGTTCCTCAGATATCAGCAGACAACCTAATACCTATTGACCTATCTTCATGTGTGAACATTGACAGGCTGTTTAAGCATGCAAATTATCACAGGCATCAACCTATTTTCATTCAACAATCACATGCCTATGTGCACATACTGTAGAACTATGCATGTACTCACATTCACAGAATCACATGCACTTTCCCGGGTCACGAGACAGCGTTCAAAAGTGTGAATTCTGTCTGAATTCTGCTCTCCCTAGAGGTTTCAAGACCAATTGCAATACCACTTTGTCTGTTAATCTTGGTTTTTGAGTTGCAAATTGTAGGTTCACGTTCCACTCTAGAAAGTTGAACGCATTTGGTCAGGTTTTGCAATCAGTGGCAAAGCGCTGACCTCAATGAAAGCTGCTCACAAAGATCTAGTGATCACTGTAGTATAAGGGTATCAGGCATAACAAGAGTTAATGTGAGACTGGGAAACAGTACCGCCCACAGTGTGTAGTGTAATGAAACACATGACCTGGGACTAGAGTCAGTTGTGGACTAGACAGACACCTGTGTAGAAGCAAGCATGGAGTTAGCTCATAGCTTGGGCTATTCGCTGTATATATGTACATAGTTTTCTATTATCAATAAACACCTAATGTTCAACCGTACAAGACTCAGAACCTCTTCGTGAGACTGACTGAACATACAACATACAACATGGTGGCAGCTAATGGGAAAATGTCAGAGAAACTGGAGCAGGGATTCAAAACTGGAAAATTAAAGGAGCAGCATTCTGACCTGACTGAAGGTCGCTGAAGTAAAGACACAGAGGAGATCATCAGAAAGAAGCTCCATCACAGAATTGGAAGCAGGAAGGCAGAAGAAAAATTCTACAGTGCAGCTGAGGACTCCACATGATCTCTGAGGTCTATTGTGAATGCCCACAGAATGTGGAGTCGAAGGACCTAGCAGGATGAGCAAAAATTCAGTCCTAAGCCAGGACTGGTTTCAAAAGCTTCAGTGCAGCCCATTTCTGAAAGCACTGCCAGCAGCTCGGGTTCAGAATTGGCGCCATACCACACGGCAGCCAAGCTCATTGTAAGAAAGAAAAAAAGACAAAAATGAATCGCAAGGTTTAAAAACCTCCACCAAAACTGGGAATCCATTGCAAAACACCCGAAAATCCTCCGAAATCACAAGTAAGGCCCAGAATAGTTGATTGAGTAATCACTGCGCAAAATTACAGACAAAAAAGCCACAGCTGTTATTACCATGGGACCCTGTCAAAACGTGACAAGCATGGGAAGACTCTGAGAAAAGGGTGACAGTAGCACCATCTTTATAACCTGATAACCTGCACAGCATTTAACACTGTATTTATCTGAACTTTAAAGCAACAATAGGCAACAAATCAACATTACCAGACCAACTTGGACTGATCCAAGGGCCAGACCAAACACAAAATTGAGGACTCTGGCAGAACAGATTCTTAAAATACATGATAGCTTCTGGATTAGATAAAAAGATAGAAGTTGAACAAGTGAATACACTCATTTTTCAATAGGTCCGATAACCGATGATATTATTGTGAGGCAAGGAACAAAGGATCCATGTCCAGTTTGAAAATGATGAAGTGACCATTTACTGAGATGTCTGCATTCCAAAAAGAGAATTGAGGATCCTTGACCTCACCCAAGATGCTCGGTTGGGTCTCTTCCTGGTGTGGTACCTCAATCTCAGATAAATTTGATGAAGTTCCAAAATCAATCAATACATATTTTACTCTAAGGAGCAGCAAAATTTTAGGAAGAGTGAAATTCAACAAATGTGTCCAACAGCCTGGAGAACCAGTTTTATAAATGAATTTTACAGATTGTTGAAGGCTGTGACAACAGTGACCTTAAGTTAGAACTCATAAGGGACAGAATTGTAGTTGGAGTGGCTGACGATGCCCTTTCAGACATACTACAGGCCAAAGAAGTTCTAACTCTAGAAAAGGCCATCCAAATTGTCAGATAGTCTGAAATCCTCCAACAGTATCGATCCATTCTATGCGGTGGAAGCAAACCATGGCACATAGCAATCCCAACTGTCCAGCTAGTAAAGCAACAAAGGGGCAGAGAGATTCCAGGCCAAGGAAGGCAATACCCATACCGACCAGAAGGGGGTGGTGCCCATGTCAGCACTTGGAGTCAAGCAACCTCATAGACAAGATATGTCCAGCAATATCAGTGCAGTGTTTCAACTGCAACTGCCTGGACTCTTCAGAAAGCTTTGCAAAGCTAAGACACTGAGATGGGAGGTGGATCCCAAGGCAATACATGAGATTGAGCCAATGTTATGGTCCTCCCAGTTAAAAGACTATGGATGAGAGGCCCCTGGCTACAAATAACAGGCACACCATGCTACAGGCCTGGGGGAATCTGACTTCTGGTCATAGGCATGATCCTAGAATCACTAAGGTTGGCGACAAGCACATATTCAAAGTTCTGTACATCATCCAAAACCAATCTTTTTCTCTCTTGAGCAGAGATGTCTGTGTTGCCCTTAACCTTCTTAAAATGACAGAAGACTTGAAGGCAATCTCTGTCAACTACATGGAGCTGCAAGTTCCTGAGGGGCCCACCAGTCAAGAGACTCTCAATTGGGACTTCAGCTCCGAATTGTCTTCACTCTTCACAGAGCCATTCTTTGCAGATGGCAGAAGCTCCTCTTTGATCAGACCAGTCAAACCTTCAGATAATTACCACTGTACCTCGGGTGGAAGGCACACAGGAAAATGACCAGCAAAGAAGAATGAGCCCCAACCCAGGCTCCAGCGGTTGCTGTCACACTAGCTATAAACACCACGCCACAGACACTGCAACCTGCAGCCAAAGCTCAAAGCTGCAAGACGGAGCAAGGAACTAGTGACCATCAACTCACCAGAGCAACACCTCAGTGAGACATGAAGAACACAGTGTCGTGATGAAAGCCAAACTGCAAGGTGAGCCCACTGATAAGGAACAACCAAGCGACAGGGAGAGACACCTTCAACTGAAAGTGCTTCATTGGCTATAAAGCGCTTTTGGGTGTCCTGAGTTTTTCTCTTTGCTGCACTGGAATTAATTCTTCATCATCTTTACAGCTGTATACTGCTCAGGGTAATGCTTTAATGTAGTAATTATGCTTTTATTTAGTGTGTAATATACCTTTAAGAATAATGCTTGTTAAGGAAGATCACATGATCTTTAATACCCAATGAGAGAGTAGCACAAGCTACCTCAGTAATCAGTAGTTAGTAGTGTAGAGATAGAGTTTGAGTTGGAAGCACACGTGTAGTTGCTGCTGCGTACCTTTGTAAATAAACTAAACATTTCCTAAGAAGTGTTTGCTGATCAACTCTATCAATAGTACCAATTCAGCCACCAGTCACAGCAATTTACCTCTCGAATTTTGAAATAATTAAATGTTTCTTTTCTAATGAAGCTGCTGAGGTAGTGTTGCAAAGTTGGCTGTGTTGGAGGAAAACAGCTTTATGTGGTTTTTATGTTTGTGGTAAGCAATGTGCATTTTGAACTCTTACTCCTGCGGTTGCTAGATCAAGTGTAATTTTTAAGACTGAGATTGATAGATTTTTGTTGGGTAAATGTATCAAGGAATATGGAGCAAACAAGAGAAAATTGAGCTGTGGGAGGGTTCAGCATGATCTAATAGAATAGTGAAGCAAGCTCTAGGGGCTGAATGACCTATTCCTATGTTCTTTGCATGTTCCTTTGGAGGTCATATGTAGATCTCCTCCAGGTATGAAAAAAATAAAAAGGAAGGTGAGGCAAATCAGGAAGTTGCGATCAAGTCATGCCAACTTTTAAAAGCTTTATGAAAATAAGAGAGACTGAAGAGATAAGGAATTCCTGTTATGTGATTCTGGGGAAAAAATAAATTAAAGTAGGAAATTATGATGTGAAACTTGATTAAAAGGAGTTTTTTAAATAGCCAAAGGTTCCCTGGCATTAATCATTCAATTTAATGCCATTTGTTGTGGCCTAGTTGGATGCTATGGCAACAGTATTTTAAGTAACTTGATCTCCCTGTATCACGCTCAACTTAAACAAAATGTTTGGAAACATTTTCTTTAATTCATGCAAAGCATTTTTAGAACAGAAGTTTAGTGGCATCTGGTTCAGGGAGCCTTGTCACTATAACCACACCAAATCTCTTTTCCTGATCTGCCATATCCCAGAAACAACCATTCTATCATTATCCTAAGAAAAATATCCCAAAGGGAATGATAAATGGATACATATTTGGAAATCCCAGCTTCACTGTGCGTCAGGGTTTTGTGTGCCTTCCCACCTGGCCCTGTGGGTCAAGCCACAGCTAGCCAGGCAAACAATTCCAATTAATAATAATGGGAATTCCTGAAATTCCATGAGTCACAAGGTTAAGCACTTTATTCACTTTAAGTGGCAAGTCAAATAATATGGTTGAGGCTACACAGGAAAATAGAGATGTGACTCTCAGATTAGACAAGATGATGGGGTTGGCTCCAGTGCTCACACAGTGGGTGCAATAACTGTGGAGGACACAAGCTGAAACAAGAATCTGATATTTATTTATGACAATCACACAATCTGCATCATAACAGCATCAGAGAGTACATTGTCTCAATACAATAAGTCACTGTTTTATGTTGCCCCGTTGTTTCCCTTTAAAGTTTGTCAGTTAATAAGATGTTTAACATCAAGGGTTTCGTTTTAACATCATTTCATGCCAGGTCTGACATGTGGTCGTGTGACCTGATTGTCCTCATTTTGGAGCAGCCTCTCCCTCTCCCTGACCCTCCCAATTGTTGCCGACCCTCCCTCCTGCCATCCTTCCCTCTCACCATCTCTCCAGCTCGTGGCTTCCTTTTGCAACCCTGAAACTCAAAGCTGCTCTCCCTGCCTCCCACTGCTCATCTCGCAAGCCCCCACTCCCAGCTAGGGTTCAAGAGAGGGAGCGGCGAGCGGGAGAGGCGGCAAAAGGGAGGATTGGCGAGCACAATCGGCGGTGACTGGGAGGCTGGGGACACAAGAGAGGCAGAGAGGGTTGGGGAACGGGAGGGGCAGTGAGCCAGACATAGGTAGAAAGAAGAAGCATATTTCTTTTACATTTTAAAATATATTTTAGTTTAAAAGTTATTTCATTTTGGGGAAGTGGTGCCATAGTGGTATTGTCACTGGACTAGTATTCCAGAGACCCAGGGTAATGCTCTGGGGACCATGAATCCCACCACGGCAGATGGTGGAATTTAAATTTAATAAAAATCTGGGAATAAAAATCTAATTATGATCATGAAACCATTGTCGATTGTAATAAAAATTCAACTAGTCCACTAATGTCCTTTAGGGAAGAAAATCTGCTGTCCTTACTTGGCCTGGCCTACATGTGACTCCAGACCTGCAGCAATGTGGTTGATTCTTAATGCCCTCTGAAATGGCTCAGCAAGCCACTCATTTGTGTCAAACCACTAAAAAGCCAATAATAAGGAATGAAACTGAATGGAGCGCCTGGCATCACCAGAAAGGACAATGGCAAATTCAGCCCAGTCAACCCTGCAAAGTCCTCCTTACTAACATCTGGCAGCTAGAGCCAAAATTGGGAGAGCTGTCCCACACACTAGTCAAGCAACAACCTGACATAGTCCTCCTCACGGAATCATACCTTACAGATAATGTCCCAGACACCACCATCACCATCCCTGGGTATGTCCAGTCCCACCAGCAGGCCAGACCTGGCATGAGTTGGTGGCACAGTGGTGTACAGTCGGGAGGGAGTCGCCCTGGGAGTCCTCAACATTGACTCTGGACTCCACTAAGTCTCATGGCATCAGGTCAAACATGAGCAAAGAAACCTCCTGCTGATAATTACATTCTGCATGCCCCCCCAGCCCACCTCCCACCCCCCCCCCAACCCCCCACCACCCCACGCCCTTCAGCTGATGACTCAATGCTCCTCTATGTTGAATACTACTTGAAGGAAGCACCGAGGATGGCAAGGGTGCAGAATATACCCTGGTTTGAAGACTTCAATGTCCATCACCAAGAGTGGCTCGGTAGCACTATTACTGACTGAGCTGACCGAGTCCTAAAAAGACATAGCTGCTAGACTGGGTCTGCGGCAGGTGGTGAGGGAACCAACAAGAGGGAAAAACATACTTGATCTCATCCTCACAAACCTGCCTGCCACAGATGCATCTGCCCATGACGGTATCAGTAGGAGTGACCATCGCACAGTCCTTGTGGAGCAGGATGTCCCATCTTCACATTGAGGATACCCTCCATCATGTTGTGTGGCAGTACCATTGTGCTAAATGGGATAGATTTCAAACAAGTCTAGCAACTCAAGACTAGACAACTATGAGGTGCTGTTGGCCATCAGCAGCAGCACAATTGTGCTCGGACACAATCTGTAACCACATGGTCCAGCATATCCCCCACTCAACCATTACCATCAAGCCAAGGGATCAACCCTGGTTCAATGAAGAGCGTAGGAGGGCATGCCAGGAGTAGCGCCAGGCATGTCTAAAACTGAGGTGCCAACCTGGTGAAGCTACAGCAGGACTACCTGTGTGCCAAACAGCAAAAGCTACAAGTGATAGACATGGCTAAGCGATTCCACAACCAACAGATCAGATCTAAGCTTTGCAGTCCTGCCACATCCAATCGTGAATATGGACAATTAAGCAACTCACTGGAGGTGGAGGCTCCACAAATATCCCCATCATCAATGATGGGGAAGCCCAGAACATCAGGGCAAAAGGAAAGGTTGAAGCATTTGCAACATAGTTTAGTCAGAAGTGCCGAGTGGATGATCCATCTCGGCCTCCTCTGGAGGTCCCCAGCATCACAGATGCCAGTCTTCAGCCAGTTTGATTCACTCCACGTGACATCAAGAAGGCACTGGATATTGGAAAGGTTATGGGCCCTGACAATATTCTGGTAATAGTACTGCAGACTTGTGCTCCAGAACTTGCCACACCCCTAGCCAAGCTGTTCCAGTATAGCTACAACACTGGCATCTACCCGGTTATTTGGAAAATTGCCCAGGTATGTCCTGTACACAAAAATCAGGACAAATCCAACCTGGCCAATTACCGTCCCATCAGTCTACTCTAGATCATCAGTAAAGTGATGGAAGGGTCATCAACAGTGCTATCAATCAGCACTTGCTTAGCAGTAACCTGCTCACTGATGCTCAGTTTTGTTCCTCTAGGGTGACTCAGATCCTGACCTCATTACAGCCTTGGTTCAAATATGGACAAAAGAGCTGAACTCCAGAGGTGAGGTGAGATGAATGCCCATAGGAGCATTCAAATTAGGAGCAGAAATAGACCATTCGACCTCTCAAGCCTGCTCTGCCATTCAAGGTCATAGCTGATCTGATTATGGCCTCCACTCCACAGTCTGACCAAAGCTATGGAGGCTATGTTATCCCAACTTCAGTAGCAGCAGTGATCTATCAAAGTGTTGGTCTAATTGAGGATTTTGACAGTCCTTTTGAATGCTGTGGGCCTCACTTCAATCGCATTGTCATCCTCTCTCTAATAGGTGCCTTCCTTTGTATGTGGGAGAGCTAGGCACCATGTTCATGATTCATACAAGGATTCAATGTTATTCAATTGCAGACTGTAAACAGAGCGTTCTGTATGGGGTGTAACGCATCAACAGTCCACAGTGGCATCAGTTTAAGAAAGTCTTTAGGACATCAATTCCCTTCTCCTTGGAGAAGAGAGGGTTGAGCGGAGATTTGAAAGAGTTGTTCAAAACCATGAGAGGTCTGGACAGAGTAGATAGGGAGAAACTGTTCCCATTGATGAGAGGATTGAGAACAAAAGGGCACATGCAGATTTAAAGTGATTTGCAAAATAAGCATGATGCCAAAATCTGTTATTAATGCAGCAAGTGGTTAGGATCTGCAATAGAGATTTGGCAATGGATAGAAACAGATTCAATCATGGCTTTCAAAAGAGGATTGGATAATTATCTGAAGAGAAAAAAATCCAGGGTTAAAAATGGCTTCTTATTAGCTTTAGAATGTGGGTCTCAAGATCTAAGACTCCCGTTGTCAGCACTCTCTCCTCATACAGTATCAACTTGTCTCCCTTGGCTTTATAATCTTGCGAAATGTCCTGATGAGTGCAAGACAAAAATCTTCAACATAAATGTCTCTTTTCTCAGCAATACTCAAGTTCTGTACCAATCAACTGACTCCTGTTGTTCTAAAACAGCATATCTCTGAATTTGAATGTAAGTAACATCCCAGGACAGCCACTTCTATATAGAACATACATTATGGTGTGCAGATCAACTTTGACTATTGCTTCAACATAAGCCAAGGAAATAAGCAGAAATTAGAGAATAGTAAACTTAGAGCAGCTATCAGAAAGAACCTCACTATTTGAAGAATTAAAAATGTTTAGAATATTCCAGCTACTGTGATTATATATCAAAATTATTAGAAATGTTCACAGCCTGCCATCCTTGTTTCCAAATCCCTCCATGGCTTCACCTTCCCCTTTTACTCAGTTATCTCTTCCAACCCAACCATCCTCCAAGATATCTGCGCTCCTCCAATTCTGATCTCCCAAGCATTCCCAATTTTAATCACTCCACAATTGGTCGTGCCTTCAGTTGCCTAGCTCTGGAAAACCCTCCATATACTTCTCTGCCTTACTACCACAATTTCTTCCTTTAAGATTCCCCTTAAAACCTACCTCTTTGGTAATCTGACCTAATATCTCCTTATTTTGCTCGATGCAATATTTTGCTTAACAATCCACCTGTGAAGTACCTTAGGGTGTTTGATTATGTTAAAACGCTGCATAAATGCAAGTTGATGACATTGTAATGGGATGGGTGTCAATCAGTTGAATAGCTTTTTCTTGTCTCTGACTGTTCTTTTGTACAGCAAATTACTTGCCATATAGAATATCAAAAAGCATCTTTTTTGCCTCTTGATAAAGTTGCTTTGGTAAGAATGGATATTTCATAGAACCATAAAATTTAACGGTATAGATGAATGCTGTTCGGTCTGTCATATCTGTGCTGGCTCTTTGGTACAGCCAATTGTTACAACCACAGCAGATGTTATTTGCTGAGCAAGTCGTATCCCAGAGGGAAACATCTAACTAATCATAACTGTTTTTTGTATTCTGAAAACAAGGAGAAACCCACTGATCCAAGAAGCATAGCATTTCAGCAACACTTCTGGGATTTTAAAAATGAAAAGATTTGTTAACAAAAAGAAAAGGAAACTTAAACGCACAAGATTAAAGTTACACAGTTAAAACAGTCTTACAAAACCTCCCCAAAAGAACCGACTTAGTCAGAACACACAAGTAAACACCTTCTTAGCAATACTCCCTTTCATATTTTTAACTCTAAAAATCCAGTAATATTATTCAAGGCAAAGGTGCTGTCACTTTAGTAAAGATATATCAGACGACTTCTCACTCTCTTCCACTCTGCTGTGGAAATCCAAGAACATTCAGAAACGGACTGCTTTCTGAAACAAAGACTTTCCTGGTTTCTGGATGGCTATTTCAAATTTTGCACCTTCTCCCAGCACAGACCTGGTCCCAGGACATCTCCCGAACACAGCCACCACAACTCAGCTCAACATCTTTCCTTAAATATCCTTCTTCCCTTTCATCTTTGATTCCATTGTTCTCAAGCACCTCTTTTAACTCAACTTTTCCAATTATAAAAATCTTTCATGTCTTCCTATTGCTCTCACTCTCGGGTCAAATAATAACCTTTTTCTGAAACCTTTATAAGTTGTAAAAGCTCCTTGTCACTTCTAAACTCCCCTTTGAAATTTAGCAGCTGAAATGTCAAGTTCTTATTTATTGTTTAATGTAAATTTTAAAACCCAACCTATTTACTTGCAAATCCACTTCACCAGAGCCTCATTACAAATGCATGCATCAAACACCTTTAACTTTTATCTCTCAGTTCCCACAGACAAGCTGTCTTTACTAACCTTCCCCCCAATTTAATTAATCAAGAACACACATGCACATGCACACACACACACACACACACACACCCTTCTTTACAGAATGCCACCATATTCTCAATAACATCCATCTTCATACAATCAATTAGTCCAATTCTCCCTGCTCTGCCTCCTTAGTTCTCCAAATTTCTCCTTTTCCAGTTTATGTCCAACTCCCTTTGGAATGTTACTATTGAACACTTGGATACTTGTAGAAATAAATCACAAGGGCAACATCTCAAGCAAGCATTTCCCTTACCAAGAGGTGTGTACCCTGTAAAATGTTTTTTTCTCAAAGCAGGAATTCTAAACAACAGAGGTGAATAAGAGATACTATCTGAGGAGGTCTTGTGGTGCAGTGGGTAGTGTCCCTGCCTCTGAGCTAGCAACTCTGGGTTCAAGTCCCACCCCAGGACTCGATGGCCAAGGAAAGTCTGTTCATAACATAACCAAAACAGGTTAAGTATCAATCTGCAAATTCTTCCAATGCACACCAATGGCAGGTGGTAAGAGCAGGAGAAATTCCTGGTCAGCCATATGATGGAGAGGAAGTTGGAGCCTCTGCCATCACTATTCAGAGCTCTGGACTACAACATGCATGTTAAAGTGCAGGTTGCCACAGCAGCTCAGATGGCTGCTGTGGATCAGATTCAAGCCAACAGTGTGGGGTTCAAGCTCTGCTCCAGCTGAGGTTGATTCAGGACCTGCCTCCTTGCACTACCTGTGGTGGAGATTGTGGGGCTGTGGATTGAACCTGCCTTTGGGCAGAGGACTGAAGAAGAAGAGACATTATGCAATGGAAAGGGAACTATTGCCATAGACATTGTGAATGGGAAAGAGACTTCCCTGATAGAATTTTATCCTTGAAGCAGTTACATATCTGTCGGAAAATAGTTACACAACGTGGGGGGAAACCAGCGCAATTTCAGATATGTCACAATTAGTCTGATGAATCAGACTGTGCACGAACCTGGCACCAAATACAGCTCTGTTTTGCCTCCTGTCTGTGGATCCACCCTGCTACAGATAAGATCAGGCATAAGGCCAGGTTGGCACTCATCCTAATTACCATTGAGTCAGTCTAGGTTTCAGGATCCGTACAGTATAAACATTAAGATAGTACAGTGCAGTGTGCAACCCCATCCTTAACTCTTTAACATCCTCTCAGTTTCAGTTAAACTCTTGGATTTTTATTTTTATTTTTATTTATATGCAATTTTACCTGCATTGAATTACATAGACACAGCAACACACAGGCCAACACGAAAGCAAAACACTGCAGAGGTTGGAAATCAGAAATGAAAACAGAAAATGCTGGAAATACTCAACAGGACTGGCAGCATCTGTGGAGAAAGAAAGAGTTAATGGCCGGAATTTTCCACCCCCGTTGGCATCGGGCGTCATGGCGGGTGGGGCGTGGTGAACAATATGGCGAGATTTTTACGCCGTTGTGAAATCAGTTTGAGATTGTCCGCTCGACACATCAATGTCAGGCCATGTTTCCCACCACTGCATGTCAGGAGCCTAATTTCAATCCTATAGCATCTTAGTATAAGCCCTGCTCATCAGAATCATCCCCCCCCCCCCAATCCCCCCCAACGCTGGATCATCCAGGATCACGCCGACGTCTTTCACAACTGAACACAAGCGATGTCCACCTGGCAAGCTGCACTTCACTCAGGACTTCGAGGTTTGTGTGCCTACCTTGCTTCGGTCAGCACTCGCAGTCATCATCGCCAGGCTTCACAGGCAGCACCACATCACTTTTAGGGAGGTTCACAGGCAGGTCTCTACCTACCAGATCAGCCACAATGCCGGGGAGGCTTTTCAACTGCTGCAGGGCAAGGTCTTACCTAGGGAAGGCAGAAAAGTGGCCTCAGGCAAGGGAAAAGGCTGCAGGGTGAGGCTGTACTGGGGAAAGGGTGTGTAGGGGGCACATGTTGATCTGTGCAAGTGGCCTCAAGATGGTGAGGGCTGATGAGGCAGTCTCCAGAGGAGATGAGGCCAGATGTATGTGTGAGAGACTGAGTGCTGATGTCCCTTGAGCTGACAGTGAGTGAGATGCCAGTGAATGTGTGATGGCCTTTGTGAGTGTGTGAGTTTAGAGTGATAAGATGGTTGCCTTACCCTGGCGGCATGGGTGATATCATTCATCCGTTTTCTGCATTGGATGGCTGACCTCTTGTGTTTAGCATTGGCACTGACCACCCCTGCCACCACCTCCCAAGCTGGAGACTGATGGACCTCTTGTGTCCACAGCATGGGTAGAGAGGACATCGCAGCGGGCCTCCACGGCGTCCAGGAGGCATCCCAGGGAAATGACACTGAATTGGTGGGGGGGTGGGGTGGGGTGGAGTGAGGGTGGGAGCTGCATGCTTCTTGGCTTTTGGGGCCATGTCTTCACCGGAGCAGTCCTGGGCTGCAGGTATTGAGAAGTGTGCATGGCTGCAGTTTAAATATGAGGAAATGGTGAGGTAATGGCATGGCAGGCAGATCAGAGCCCACCCACCAGTGAGACAGTGCGTTTCCTGTGGCTGCATAATTAATGAGGCAGGAATGGGATGATAAGGCACGAAAACCCTCCATTGTGGCCCCTGGGTAAGACAACATTTTTCCTACCCATTACCGCTCTTTGTGAAAATATGGGACGATTCCACCCAATGTTTCAGGTCGATGGCCTTTCATTAGAACTGCCATTTGTCCCAGCTGTTCTATGTCAGTGTTTATCAGTGTTTATGCTCCATATATAGGCATTTGGACTTGGGAGTGGGAGTAGGCTATTCAGCCCTTCGAATCTGCTCTGCCAGTCAATAAGATCATGGCTGATCTGACTGCAGTCTCAACTCTGCTTTCCTGTCTGCCAATCCCCCCATAATCTTTGACTCCCCTGTCAATCAAAACTCTATCTAATTCAGCCTGGAATATGTTCAATGACCCAGCCTCCACTAATCTGTGGGGAAGAGAATTCCACATACTAATGAACCTCTGAGAGAAAATGTTTTTCCTCATCTCTGTCATAAAAGACTGACCTCTTATTTTTAATCCATGTCCCCTAGTTCTAGTCTCCCCAAATCTCTTCACACTCTCTGCACCCTATCTATTATTTCTGACCCTTTCTCCTCACAGGCGTATCATCTCTATTGGCCAGAGCTCTGTCTTAGAAATGTAAAAGGGCTTTGTGCATTTCCTTGGAATTTGATTTCTGCAGTCACAGGGGACATTAGCCTCTTTTTAGACATAATGAGCTCCCTGTTGTCTTCTGAAGGCTAGAAATTCCTTTTTTGTGAGTCATAGCTAGTTAGGCTTCAATCGGTCTAAAGTCTTTGTCCATTTTCAAAAAAAATAATAATTTTATGAAGTAGCCAGGATGAGATAGACATATATATTTTCCTTCATGTTGTCTGGCATGACAGAGTGACACAATACCTTATTTACTGTACAAGACACAAGGTACCAGTTACTCATAAGGGATTTGGTAAACATGATGTGGGTTCATTTATTAAGACTAGGTACATGAGAACAATTATACATGGGTATAAAGCTCGAAAACATCAGAGCTGTGTGTGTGTTTTTTTTATTCATTCATGGGATGTTTACTTTGCTGGCTAGGCCAGCATTTATTGCCCATCCTAGTTGCCCATGAGAAGGTGGTGGTGAACTGCCTTCTTGAACCACTGCAGTCCATGTGGTGTAGGTACACCCACAGCACAGTTAGGGAGGGAGTTCCAGGATTTTCACCCAGCGACAGTGAAGGAATTGCAATACATTTCCAAGTCAGGATGGTGTGCTGCTTGGAGGGGAACTTCTAGATTGTGGTGTTCCTGTGTGTCAGTTGCCCCTGTCCTTCTGGATGGTAGTGGTCGTGGGTTTGGAAGGTGCTGTCTGAGGAGGCTTGGTGAGTTCCTGCAGTGCATCTTATATATGCTGCTACTGTGCACTGGTGGTGGAGGGAGTGAATGTTTGTGGCTGGGGTGCCAATCAAGCGGGCTGCTTTGTCCTGGATGGTGTCAAGCTTCTTGAGTGTTGTTGGAACTGCGCTCATCCAGGCAATTGGAGAGTATTCCAATCACTTGTGTCTTGTAGATGGTGGACAGATTTTGGGGAGTTAAGAGGTGAGTTGCTCGCTGCAGGACTCCTAGCCATAGACCTGCTCTTGTAGCCATAGCATTTATATGGCTAGTCCAGTTCAGTCTCTGGTCAATGGTAACCCCCAGGATTTTGATAATGGGGGGATTCAGTGATGGTAATGCCAGTGAATGTTAAAGGGAAATGGTTACATTCACCCTTGTTGGAGATGGTCATTGCCTGGCACTTAAGTGGCGTGAATGATGCTTGCCACTTATCAGCCCAAGCCTGGATATTGTCCAGATCTTGCTGCATTTGGACATGGACTGCTTTAGCATCTGAAGAGTCACAAATGGTGCTGAGCATTGTGCAATCATCAGCGAACATCCTTACTTATGACCTTATGATGGAAGGAAGGTCATTGATGAAGCAGCTGAAGATGGTTGAGCCTAGGTCACTGTCCTGAGGAACCCCTGCAGTGATGTCCTGGAAATGAGTTGACTGATGTCCAACAACCACAACCATCCTCCTTTGTGCTAGGTATGACTCCAAGCAGCAGAGAGTTTCCCCCCTGATTCCCATTGACCCCACTTTTGCTAGGGCTCCTTGATGCCACACTGGGTCAAATAAGGCTTTGCTGTCAAGGGCAGTCATTCTCACCTCACCTCTGGAGTTCAACTCTTTTTTCCATGTTTGAACCAAGGCTGTAATGAGGTCAAGAGCTCGGTGGCCCTAGCAGGCCTAAACTGGGCGCCAGTGAGCAGGTTACTGCCAAGTAAGTGCCACTTGATAGCACTGTTAATGACCACTTCCATTACTTTACTAATGATTGAAAGTAGACTGATGGGGCGGTAATTGGCTGGGTTGGATTTGTCCTGCTTTTTATGTACAGGTTATATCTGGGCAATCATTCACATAGCTGCGTAAATGCCAGTGTTGTAGCTTGGCTAGGGGTGTGGCAAGTTCTGGAGCACAAGTCTTCAGTACTATTGCCGGAATGTTGTCAGGGCTCATAGCCTTTGCAGTATCCAGTGCCTTCAGCCATTTCTTGATATAATATGGAGAGAATTGAATTAGCTGAAGACTGGCATCTTTGATGCTGGGGACCTGCGGAGGATGCCAAGATGAACCATCCGCTCGGCTTTTCTGCCTGAAGATTATTGCAAATGCTTCAGCAATTGTGCTCTTCTCAAGGCAAAAGTGAAGCTAAGAGTTAATCACATGACATATTTCCCTTCTAGTGATGTCATGCTGATATCCGTTAAAGGCATATTACAACATTTCTTTTTAAAGATACTTTCCCCCTTCCAAGAAATATAACTATTTACAATACATGTTCATGTTTAGTTACCATTACATAAGTGTATAGAACTGGTGAATCTATGAGTCTCTAAAGCGTAAAGTTAATCTGCTTGTACGCCCAGGTCTTGCAACGGTAACCTTGTTGGAGATTTCATTAATTGCTC
The DNA here is from genome assembly GCF_017639515.1 of Carcharodon carcharias. Lineage (NCBI taxonomy): Eukaryota > Metazoa > Chordata > Chondrichthyes > Lamniformes > Lamnidae > Carcharodon > Carcharodon carcharias. Next base: position 51,503,732 of record NC_054485.1, on the reverse strand, counting down.
ACAGTGACCTGTTGGATTCTCATTCTTGGATGTTGTTCCTGGCTGCACTTGGGATCTTGTCCTCGATGGAATCAGACTGCACAGTAGCTGAGGAGCTGGAATGGATCTGATTTGCCCTTGGTTACGCCTCACCGTTGAGCCTTTGTGTGTAATGACTTCATAGGACCTTGATTCTGATCAAATCCTCGTCACCTCAGCTGGTTACAACGTACCTTCTGTGGAATCTTAGATGCGAATTTGTTGTCCCAACTGTAAAGTTGACAATTCTGTGCCTGAATTTTTATCGCATAAGCTGGTCATCTCTTGTAGTTTTAAAAGTTGTTGTCTAGTTTCTGAGAGAGTAGAATGCCTAAGAGTAGGCAAATTGGTGTGCACTGATCTGCCAAACGTGAGCTCTGCCGGTGATGGAATAGTTGCACATAAAGGTGTTACTCTCAGATGTAACTTTGCAATATGTAGATCTTGCTTGGTTTGTCTACATTTGAGAATTAAGGATTTCACTGTGTGAATCATTCATTCAGCTAGGCCGTTCGATCTGGGGTAATGAGAAGAAGTAGTGTGACCAATATTCCTCTTCTCACTCATATCCTGAAGTGGCTTACCAATAAATTGTGGACTGTTATCCGCAATGAACTCTTTAGTCACACCAAATAAACTGAGAATAGCACTTAGAGTGTGCACAATACAAAATATTGGACAATTGTCAAAAAAATATGGTGCTTGGTAATGTAGTGCATGATGACGATTAAGTGAGTGGCATGGACATCAAAGACATCAGATGCAATTTTGGACCAGGGATGAGTAGGAATTTCAAGTGGAAATAATGGTGCTTTGTGCTGACTTGTCATATGATCTTGACATGCCTCACACTTCTTGACGATTACTTCAATGTCATTGTTCATACCCGGCCAATGGACTGTCTCTCTTACGAGTCTTCTTGTCCGATCTATGGCCATGTGTGAGTGATGAATTTGTTGAAGAATATCAGGTCACAAAGGTTCCGGTATGATGACCTGCCTACCATTAAAGTGACACCCCGGGAGATACCTAGCTCATACCAATATGGCCAAAATGGTCTCACGTGAACATGGACATGTTGAATTCAATCAGGCGATCCTTCAATGATGGTTTTCCACAGTTTCTGTAGTTTGAAATCTTTCACCATTCCTTCTTGAAGCTGTTGGCATTTGTGTTGTGAAAAATGTACCAGGTCAATTTGGAGAACATCTTCATTTCGATGTCAATGAAGTCAACTTGTAGATCTAAGAATATATCTTCTGTTTTCACTGAGTTTGGCAATCTGCTAAGTGACTTGTGGCCACTGGAAATGATTTGGTGAAAACCATTGACCAATGCACCACCAAGATTCAACATCTCTTGATAAAGATTCAAGGTTACTACAGTGAGATTAGGTACAAGCCAGATAATTTGATGGTCACTTTGGATACACTTAGCAGATTGCCTAACTCAGTGAAAATAGAAGATATATCCAATGTTTCAAAGTTGCGTTTAAATGACATGAATCAAGGCACATTCTCAATGGTCCATTCTTCTTTATGGCACGTGATCGAGCTACACCAATCTGTGTGCTCATGTGCTCTTCTAATGATTCCACCTTCCTCTATTTTGTCTAGTTCAACCTTCAATTTATCATTGACTCAAGTTATCGTTCACTCATTTAAAACTGAGATGTGAAGGAATTTCTTCTCTCAGAGGGTAGTGAATATCTGGAATTCTCTACCTCAGAGAGTTATGGAGGCTAGATCACTGAAAGTATTTATAGAGGTGATAGATTTTTGAAATATCGGGAGTTGAGGGCTATAAGGAGCTGGCTCAAAAGAGGAGTTGAGGCCTGGGACTGATCAGCCATGATCTTATTGAATGGTGGGGTAGGCTTGAGGGGCCGAATGGCCTACTCCCGCTCCTATTTATTATGTTCTCATGTTCTTCAATCTGTCTTCTTTGTGGGTGCTGCACTTATGTGGTGGACCAATTGACAGATTTGCATTATCCTTTAAGTATAATGTTGCAGCTCCCTTGAAACTGTCAATTTTGTCAAAACATTTCAGGTATTTCATAGTTAGATCATGAACTGAGGTGATAAGAGTAGTTTCTAAGATTCATCTACCTTGTGATGTCTGACTGATTCCATCAATTGTAATAAGTGCAGGTCCACAACATGCTGGTATACCTGCAATTGCTGGGCCTTTAGCCTCTACGATGTAGAACTACTGTGACACCCAAGAGGATTAATTGTACTTATACTCCAAAACTATGGAGCCTGCACATGGAATTAGTGAACCTTTGCACAGTGAAAGTTTCACAGCAGCAGGTTTCACCATAGCCTTCCACATCTGTGGATACATGTCTTTTAGAATTGGCAGAGGTAGTATGTTGGCACTTGCCCCTGTGTCAATCTTAGCCGATGACAAATATTTCCTATCTTTCTTAGGGTAGATAGTTCAAATCTTGGCAAACATTTTGCACGGTGTGATTGACAGTGCACATCATCATCATTTTCTGGTTTGTCAATCACCTCATGTATGTGTTTCTGACGGGATAACAGATGGTAATTCTTATTGCTTGAAGGTACCTGTTGTGTTCGGTCTCTTTGGATCAGTGCACGGTTCTTTGTAGCTGCAACAGCCTTTTCTCTCATGCACTGCCGCTGCCAATGGCCCTTTCTGCAACATGCCTTGCAGAATTGCTGAAAACCTGGGAGTTTCCTTGGTGCTTGTAGAAGATCACACCTTCCACGCGTCCTGCCAGGTTTGGGTGTTCTAGTGAGTGCATCAATGATTGGGCTGTACTTAGGACCTGTAAGCTTCGTTGACCTGCGAGGCTTGCTCTGTACTTACATCTATCCTTGAGTAGCTCCTCAATGCTATATGTTTTGGACTTGTCTAGCAGATCTTTCTGGAACTTTTCCAAGGAAGTGGTGGTGATTAACAACTCAACAATTCTGTCTGCTAGTTGCGCATTTGAAAAATCCCAGTATGTACCCTTTCCTCTGCCTCTGCTGATAAAGTGGTCTCTGGATTCTGTAGACTTTTGTTGAAACAACATGAACTCTGATTGATGAATATGGAAGTTCAACCTGATGCTGGACTGGTCTCCGAATGTGGTCCACATCTTTTGGGGATCCATTAGCTCTTCTTCTGTTAATCCTGATTCATTCTGCCTGTGTAGACCCTCATTTCCCAATTGCTAGGCAAATTTTTAAGGCTTGCTTGTCTGGTTCAGAGACACCTGAATCAAGAAACCATAGCTCCGTATGCTGTTTAAATATTTTTAATTTGGGTAGCAGGTCAGCTGCATCTAAATTCAATGAAGAATTTTGTGGACATTCTGATAATACTCCTTTGGCCTTCCTTCCTCTGTAGTACTTGGAATGGGTATTGCTGTAGCAACTTTTGTGCGCTTTTCTAAAGCTCCACCCATGAAGATGAGTTATGGCGGGAACACACCACTGAGTGACAGCACCTTTGCTTTTTTTATTCATTCTATTGTTTAGCAACTCCTGAAACCGCCCATTATAATCACAATCTTCTCTGGCCCCAGTTTTTTTGACTTTTTAACATTTCATTTCTGTTTGCCTCCACCTTGGTCTCTATTGATCTGGCCCACACCCCAGTCACTTGCCTTTCCCAACAGAGCTAACCCAGCACCGGTCCTCTCAATGCACTGTCCCACTCATGGAACTGACAGGCTTTGCGCTGCAGTCTCACCACAAGGGATCGGTCTGCTTACCAGTTCTTTACTTGAGCACTAGCTCAGCACTGCATCTCCAAATCTTTTCTTTGCAGTCACCACGCTGCATTTTCAACACTCTCCAATGCTGCTACTTCGTTGAGGGTCTTCTCATGCCATGTAGCATGATCTAAGGCTGTTTACCATGTCGTGCCTGGACTTGATCTTGCTGCCACCTGTCTTACCACCGCTGATCACCATGTCATGTTATTATAATGATACAATAACTTGGGCTTATTTACTGTATAAGTCACAAGGCACCAATTGCTCATTAGTAATTTGGTAAACACATTGTGGGTTCATTCATTAATACTAGTGTTATGACCCAGCAGTTGATAGAGCGGAGTTATTTAAAAATCCCAGAAGGAAACTTTAAACAACTGTCATAACCTATAATTTTAAATGGTATGTTTGAGATGCAACTCTAAATTCGGGAATCAGACCACCAGTTCTCAATAGGTTTTATAGTAAGCTAAATGAAAACTTTTATTAATTTACACAAGTTAAATATATACACATAGCTACAAATTAATATCATCATAACTGTTAACAATTTCCCAAACTAATCTCCATTAAGGCAACTGCAATTGATATACTTAACCAGATACCAGGCTAAGCATTTTTGCCTTATGAATTCAAAATTAGGCTCTTTTCACTTAGGTTCCTGTGGACACAGTTAGCGGCTTACAGCTGCTTTTGATCTCACATTACCTCTGCCCTGCACACACAAAACTGCTGAAGTTATACCTAGCACAGCCCATTGAATGTAAATTCTCATTGTATCATCGGCCTCTTTGAACTTCACCTTTTAACAATAAAACCCCTTTCATAGTACTAATTTTATTAGTAATATAAATATATTGCTTGGTCTCTGCTGGCTAGGTGGTAGTTTTCACCCAGCTTCTTGAATGCCCTATTCAAAAACTGCAAATGCACTCTATCTCTCTTACATGTCAAAACTAGTACATATCAAAGCACCCAGGCTAGTTGTCTTTAATCCAATTAAGCCACACCCACAAACTAAACTCCCATTTTAAAAGAAAAATATTTTCCAATAATATTCTACACATTAATAGCTTTATGACAAGCAGGCACATGAGAACAGTTGAATATAGGTAGAAAGATTGTAGGCATCAGAACTGTGTGTGTGCTCTGCTCAAAGCAAAAGTGAAACCAAGGCTGGGATTTTCCATGCCTGCCAGCATCAGCCATGTTCAGTGATGTCAGTGGATAATATGGTGAGAACGCCAAAAATCGGTTTCACAATGTCGTGAAACCAGATTGTGATCACCCACCAGTGGCGGGCCGCATTTCCCACCATCAGATGTCAGAAACCTTATTGTAATACATCAGCATATCCTGCCAGTCTCATCCTCCCACTGCTGGATCATCTGCCCACGTCAGTGGGAAAACACACTGATGCATTGCATAACGGTATATATAAGGCGAACACTTGGCTCAGGATTTCAAGGTTTGTTTGCCTACCTCGCTTCGGTCAGCACTCGCAGTCATCAGCACCAGGCTTCACAGGTAACACCACATCACTTTGAGGGGGGCTCATGGCAGGTTTCTACCTATCAGATCAGCCTATGTGGGTGGCTTTTCAATGGCTGAAGGGGTAGGTCATGTTTGGGGAAGAGGGAGAAGTGGCCTCAGGCAAGGGAGGAGGCAGCAGAACGAGGGCTGTACTGGAGAAGGAGGGTATCCCAGGGTGTGTGTGGGGGACATGTTGATCTGTGCAAGTGGCCTTAAGATGGTGAGGGCTGAGGACGCAGTCTCCAGAGTGAATGTCAGTGAATGTGTGATGGGCTTGAGTGTGTGAGTTTAGAGTGATGAGATGGTTGCCATACCCTGGCAGCACAGATGAGATCATTCATCCTCTATCTGCATTGAATGGCAAACCTCTTCTGTGCATCATTGGCACTGACCACCACTGTCACCACCTGCGCTGTTGGATTGGTGATGCCGCTACCTGTCATGCAGCCAGAGCACAGGTAGAGGATATCACGGCGGATCTCCACGGCATCCAGATGGCATTCCAGATGGTGTCATTAAACCTGGGGGTTGCAGTTTTTTTGCCTTTTGTGGACATCTTCCCTGCATTAGTCGTGGGCTGGAAGCACTGAGATGTGTGCGCACAGCTGGACTTTAAATATTGCGCCCAGTGTGATGAAGTGGCGAGGTGACGGCAGGCGGCCAAATGAGACCCTGCCCGCCATGGAAACAGCAAGTTTCCCAGGAATGCATAAATAATGTGGCAGATTTGGGACGATATAGCATGAAAATCCGCCATCGCAGCTGGCGAGTAAACGTCATTTTACCCGCCCGCTACTGCACTTAGTGCAAATCTGGGACAATTCCACCCTAAGACTGAATCACTTTTTTTTTATTCATTCACGGGTTGTGGGTTTCGTTGGCTAGGCCAAAATTTACTGCCCATCCCTAGTTGACATTCAGAAGGTGGGAGTGAGCTGTCTTCTTGAACTGCTGCAGTCCATGTAGTGTAGATATACCCACAGTGCTGGTAGGAAGGGAGTTCCAGGATTTTGACCCAGCAACAGTGAAGGAACAGTGATATCTTTCCAAGTCAGGATGGTGAGTGACTTGGAGGGAAACTTCCAGGTGGTGGTGTTCCAAGTTATTTGCTGCCCTTGTCCTTCTAGATGGTAGTGGTTATGGGTTTGGAAGGTGCTGTCTAAGGACCTTTGGTGAATTCCTGCAGTGCATCTTATAGATGGTACACACTGCTGCCACTGTGCTTTGGTGGTGGAGGGAGTGAATATTTTTGGATGGGTGCCAATCAAGCAGACCATTTTATCCTGGACGGTGTCCAGCTTCTTCAGTGTTGTTGGAGCTGCACTCATCCCCAGGCAAGTGGAGAGTATTCCATCACAGTCCTGACTTGTGTCTTGTAGATGGTGGGCAGGCTTATGGGAGTCAGGAGGCAAGTTACTTGTTGCACAATTCCTAGCCTCTGACCTGCTCTTGACACCTGACACATTTCCCTTCTAATGATGTCATGCTGATATCCCTTGAAGGGATGTTACAACAATCAGCAACAACAACAACCTGCATTTTAATAGCACCTTTAATGTAATAAAACATTCCAAGGTTCACATGAGCATAATCAGACATCAAGCCACATAAGGTGATATTGGGACAGATGACCAAAAGCTTTCTCAAAAAGGAAGGATTTGAGGAGCTTCTTCAAGAATGAGAGAGAGGGAGCGAGGTGGAGATTTAGGGAGGGAACACCAGAGCCTGGGGCCCAAGAAGATTTCAATGACAGAATGATTAGAATGTCAGACTGGGGGAAATATAGAGATCTCAGTGGGGTGTTGGAACAGCACTGGCTGCAGAGATAGTGAAGAATGAAGGGTTTAAACATGAAGGTGAGAATTTTAAAATGCAAGCATTGCTGACTTGTGGGCTCATGACTCACTTTTTGTCCCAACATTGGGGTCCCCAAACCCACATGAAAATTCAGCCCAATCAGAATCATTATGGCACAAAAGGAGGCCACTCAGCCCATCAGGCACCATTCAGCTCTGGAAGTGTCTATCCACCCCTCAAAATAAATGATCCTCGCTTGTTGATATTGGTCCTCTAGGGTCTGTTTTGACAGCAGCTGCTGGGAGGATTAAATCCTGAGACTCAGGGTGGGACTGGAATGAAAATTGAATAATGCTGCTCACTACCAATTAGTGTAATCAAATCCCAACATGCTCATTTGTCACTCTCTTGCAAGCTAAAGAGATACTATTATCACTGCTCCTCAAAAACCATCTATTATCACAACTAGAAAATGTAAAACCCTTACACCACAAAAAACTTTGTTGTGGATTTAAATATGTTTAAAAATAAACTGCTCAAATTGCTTAGAGCTTCCCACATCGCTGATTAGTGCAATCTCATTGTTTTGGTAACATATTGCCTTTTAGCCCAATATTCACCCAATCTCTCCTGAAACTGCTGACTCCAGTGGGGTACATTGCTCAAGAACCCATTCTTTAACCTGTGGGCTGATACAACAATTCAATCTGTTGCTGATGTCACCAGATGTCTCCAACAGGAATCGCTGGATGGTTTTTCAGAGCAGGAACCCTGGCTGCTTTTACCTCTCCCTGAGCTGGGATCTTTGTGGTGAGTTGCAACAGCTGCCTGCCCAGCTCCATCTAGTCTGACTTTAACCAACTCGGCACCAGTCAGGAATTGAGTGTGGGCACCTCCCTTGATCTGTGTGGTTCAGGACCAGGCTGGGCAGCCACTGAGACATTGTAAAGACTGAGGCTGTTCAATTTATTCATAAGGAATTATCTGAAGCTATAAACAGAGGTGAGAAATTATTAGGTCACCTCAGTGATAGGTGGGAACACCGATATTTTTTCATGGCCAAAGGTAAAGTGAAGTTTGGTCGATGGTTGAGTCATACACAATGCAAGTTGTGCTTTAAGTTAACCTGAGCTTGATGGCATAGAAAGAATGATTGTTTAGGTGTAGCAAAGAGCATTATCCAAATGTTTTTACACAGAGAATCAGAGTTTACAGCAGCGTGTGGCCCGGCTGCTCTGTGCCAGTTTATGCTCGAGCCTTCTCTCTCCATACTTCTTCTCAGTCTGTAAGTATATCATCCTATTCATTTCTCCCTCATGAACTTATCTAGTTTCCTCTTAAATACAATCTTCATTTGAGGGAGAGAACTAAATACCTGTAAATAGCTTAACACACAGTTCCTTGGGCCCGTGTAGGGAGCTCTCATCTCTCATCAAACTGTTTTTGAGTTGGGTTGCATTCGGAATACGTGATCCAGATGTTTCATTCACTGAGCAATTGCTGTTCCTTTTCTCAACCACTCAAAGGTCAGTAACGAACAGCAAGCGTGGATTTACAGCAGGAAAAAGGGTCACAGATTATTTTTGGAATTGAAGGAACACATTCCTTTCTCTCAACACGCACACAGATTGCAGCCAATGGATGCAATGTTTTTATAAACTCTTGTCTGCTTCCCGTAATACTGCTCCTAACAAGCTTCCTGCATTTGAACAGCTTTACTACATCTGAGATTCTGCAATGTCCATGTCTGCTACAGGAGTATGTAAATAAGGGGCCTCATGCCTGGAGGTTCTCACTAGATGCTTGATTTGGCCTGAGGCATCAGACACCATCTGCACTCAGGAGACAGGGTCCATGTGGCCCAACAGGTGGTTAAAGGGGCAACGGCAGGTCCCAACCAACAAGGTAAGGTTTGAAAATATACCTGCCTGAATGTGGAGCCAGGAGGTGCAACAGGGTTCATCCCACATGCACCCACGTGAAAGCGATTACATATGAATTCGAAGCACGAGTAAGCCACTCGGTCTTCGAGCCTGCTCTGCCACTCAATAAGATCATGGCTGATCTGACTGTAACCTGCCTACTTCCAATAACCTTGCACCCTCTTGTTTATCAAGAATCTATCTAGCTCGGCTTTAAAAATATTCAAAGACTGCTTCCACCACCTTTTGAGGAAGAGAGTTCCAAAGACTCTCAACCATCTGAGCGAAAAAATTTCTCCTCATTTCTGTTTTAAATGGGCAGCCCCTTATTTTTAAATAGTGACCCCGAGTTCTAGATTCTCCCACAAAGGGAAATATTCTCTCCACATCCACCCTGTCGAGGCCCCTCAGGATCTTAGAGGTTTCAATCAAGTCGCCTCTTACTCTTCTAAACTCCAGAGGATACAAGCCTAGCCTGTCCAGCCTTTCCTGATAAGACAAGTATAATCTGGTAAACCTTCTCTGAACTGCTTCCAATGCATTTACATCCTTCCTTAAGTAAAGAGACCAATACTGCACATGGTACTCCAGATGTGTCTCAACAATGCCCTGTATAACTGAACCGTAATCTCCCTACTTTTGTAATCAATTCCCCTCACAATAAACAATAACATTCTATTAGCTTTCCTAATTACCTGCATACTAACCTTTTGCAATTTATGCACTAAGACACCCAGGTCTCTCTGCATCTCAGAGCTGTGCAATTTCTCATCATTTAGATAAATTGCCTCTTTTTTTATTCTTCCTGCCAAAATGGACAATTTCACATTTTCCCACATTATACTCCATTTGCCAGATCTTTGCCCACTCATTGAACCTATCTATATTCCTTTTGTAGCCTTCTTATGTCCTCTTCACAACTTACTTGTCTACCTATCTTTGTGTCATCAGCAAATTTAGCAACCATGCCATATTGGGCAACATGCTACCCACCAATTTCTTGCCCATCTCCCTTTACCCTCGCTACCACCATGCAGGCTGATCGCTGTCACTACTTCCCAATGCGTTTGATCACCCCACTTCCTCACTTACCTGCTGGGCTAATAGCAGCCCGACCTTTGATCACATTTTACCAACGAGCTGCCTGCTTTTCTCTGCTGCTCACCCGCTTGATGTAAATTAGGCCAGAGGCCCAATAATGGGTGCCTCAGGCCTCAACATTAAGGTGCAGGGTCAGCCCTTGTGCCTCCCTGCCTGCCCAAAGTTAGGCTTGTGCGAGTTCTTTGGCCAATGTATCTGTACTTGGGCACTATATGCCCCAAATGACATTAATGGGTCAGTTATGCACCTACAGCAAAGATTGCCAGGTTTGCGAGACTCTTAGCCAAAGCTAACTTAATAAATATTTTTTTCAAGGCTTGAACAGTGTGTCCCTAATGGCTTCCTAGTTAACACTGAGTCACACAATCCAAATTGGCCACAGGCTATATCCTTGGCCTGTTAGTTAATTTCAGTCAGACCAGCAGTTGCAACATAGCAATTGGCTACATTGCCTCTTAAAATGAAAGAAAGAACTTGAATTTCTATGGTGTCTTTCACAACCTCAGGACATCCCAAGGTACTTTGCAGCCAATGAAGTATTTTTAAAGTGTAATCTCTATTGTAATGTAGTAAGCACAACAGCCAATTTGTGCACAGTTAGCTCCTGCAAACAGCAATGTATTAATGACCAGGCAATTTGTTCTTCTAAGTGATATTGGTTGAGGGATAGGTATTGACTAAGACACTTGAGAGAACTATCCTCTGCTCTTCTCTCAGTGCTGAGGGATCATTTATGTCCACTGACAGGGCAGACAATGAGACTGGGCCTTTACTTAATGGCTTAGCTGAGCGACGTCACTTCCAACTACAGCATTCCCTCAGTACTGCACTGGAGTGTCTCCCTTAATTTGTGTGCTCAAATCTCTGGAGTGGGACTTGAAGCTACTTCCTGATTTGGGTGAGAGTGGTACCCACAGAGTCACAACTGCCACCCTAGGTTAGCGAATAGGACTCATCAGGGCTCCCACTTAATCCTGATGACTGTCCAGTGACTTTCACTGGAAGGTTCATCTGTGGAGACATCAGGTGGGGAAGACAAGCTTCCAGCTGATAGATGTTGTTCAGCATATTTGAAGAATAGCCACTTGGACTGTCAGCATCTCAGGGGTCCTACTCAATGTGAGGCAGTGGAATAGACGTCAACTTTCGACTGGACAGTGGCGAAGAGAAGCTTCATGAATCTGAGACTCCAATCTCAGCTACACTCATCAGGTGAACTGTAGGGAGTTAGGCAAGCTCCCGATCGTGACACTAACCCTGATCCCAACCCTGAAACCTATGTGGCTCTGACCCTGCCTCTTCACCCATGTCCCAGCCTTACTGGCCAGAATCAGCACAAAAAACCAGGCTGGAGCTGCCACCCAGCAGGTAAGTCAAGAGGGTGGTCACAATTGTGGAGGCTGGGGTCCCTGAGACAGCAACAGTCCAGTATATCTTCACAGGCAGCAGAGTAGGACTTGAGCTCCTTTGTTGGGCCTTGTATCCCATCGTCCTGTGGAACTGATCGGAGTTAGCCTCTGACCATTTCCAGCCTAACATGATAATCAGAGCCCTTCTTGCATCATAGGATCCCCATGCCCATATTAAAAGGGATCTATTACCTGAAACAGGCTGTGCTCTGGACAACTGGCTGTAGGCCATTTTCAAAATGGTGCTGGCTCCATTGTTAGCACTAATGGACCAATAAGGCAACAGATTCTGTGCTGCGTTTATTACCACTTCATTAACGTGGGTGAGGGCAGTCAAAACTGGCCCCAGTGCCTTCCCCGGAGTGAATATTCCAACAAGCAAAAGGGCTGAACTTCCACACTAGAGGATAGAGGGCAAATTTCACCTGCTCATCCACTGTATCTTTGGCAGAAAATTCTGTAAATATAGCATTAATGGCCATTATTTCATGATGCCCATAGTTCTTCTGCCAAAGTAACATGGGGCAGAATTTTTAGCTCAGTGTGTGTGCGTGCACCTGACCCACTTGAGTGTAAAATAGCGCTTGATGGTGGTGGGCAAGTGTCCTGATGTCATCCCACACTCGTGAGATATTTTGGTTGGCGGGCACATTTCCGACTTTCATGCACGCCCGCTAACAATTAAGAGGGCAATTAAGCACATTAAAGCTCCAATTGTCCCTGATTTTCCGTGATCCATCCAACCTTATGGCTGGCAGACAGGCGAGTATGCCAGGCAGACGTTGCATTTTTGATGAAACCTCATCCAAGGGCGGGATGAGGTTTCCATTATTAAATAAAAACGTTTGGACAGAATTTTCATAATTTATATGCTCAGGTGACTGATTCTGATGCATAGTCATTTTTTCTGGATTTTAAAATCTTTATTGATTGCTTTTAAATTCTTCAGCTCCTGGAAGCAGCTCTGTGCCTTCAGGAGGCTTTCATTCCATGCTCCCCCCCCACCCGCGCTTACATCAGTGCCCACCCTCTGCTGCCCCCACCCCACCAGCGTTGAGCATTTCGGCATGCATTTCACGTTAGCTGGCTGTCGGTCCATTTCCTGTGCCCTCCAAACTAAAAATCCTGCCCATGGAGAAGGCTTCACTCAATGGGTTGTGAATCATTGGAATTCTCTACCCCAGAGGGTTATGGGTGCTCCATAATTGAGTCTACTTAATGCTGGGAGAGATTAATTTTTGGTCTTTCAGGGAATTGAAGGATATGGGAGCAGATGGGAAAGCAGAGTTGAAGCCAAAGATCAGCCATGATTCTATTGAACGGAGGAGCAAGTTTAACTTTCAAACCCATGGCTTTCACATGCTCCTATTTATAATCTTGTTAATTGACCCAGCACCAGCCCCCCAACCTGTCTGTCATGAGGGGGCTTACTATCAAACCCAACATCTCGGATCACTATCATTGGCTGTGGACTTTCTGTTCTGGCTTGTCCAGCTGATTGGACACCTGACCTTTACAGGTGAGGAAAGCCAGAGAATAAGATATCTGTGTGCTACTGAAACATATTATTAGATTCAAATAGTGCTAAGGGCTATTTGGATGAGGTCTGCTGGCTATGATGATCCAATACAAAATAAGTTTTGGGCAGCCCCAAAGCAGATCTAGATCAATCTAGTGCCCACAGCATAAGATGCTTCTAATTTAGAAGTATCTGGCATTAAACTGGCAATAGCACAGCAAAGTTACAGGATGGTTGGAATGGGAATTAGGAATCTGTGCAGTCAGGAGCACATTTTCAGCTGGGCACATTGCTGGTGTCAAGCAAAGGGAGTTTTATCCCAAACCTGGCTGAGAATGCTTGATGCTAGTACCAGATTCTGTATTTCCCTCAAACCAGTGGGTCCTCACAATCAGTGCATATTGGGAAATCCTGGGAGTTCCGGGGAGTGCTTCTGTGATTTTCCACACAAGATCCCAACACTTCACTCTTATGGTCCGAAATGGGCAATGTTCTATTGTCAAAACCAAACAGCTCTCACCTTGAGGAGGAAAATAGTCAACAAAAGTTAAAGTAACATTTGTTAGTAGTCTTTGCGAGAAAAAAGACTAGCCACTAATCAAGATAGGCATTGATCACTATTCTAAAAAGTATACCTTTGTAACATTTGACAAGGAGGCAGAGGTAGAGGTGGATCATTAACTGGATAAATGACGCATCGGTCACTATTGATTTGAAGGTTGTGGATCAAAGTCCCATGTTAGCACTTAATTCACTGGCACTCTGGTGTCGCACTAAGGGAGTACAGCATTGCCAAAGGTTTGCATGAAATGTTAAGGATTCAAAGGAGACAAAAGGGAATATCTAACAAACATTTCCCTCCCTATCATGCTCTCCTGTCTTCACAGGCTCCAGTGTGTGTTTTGTTTTTGTGCTTTATCACTGCTGGTAATGCCCATTTAAAATCAGTTTTCACTGGATTAGTTTAAGAATCCAATGATCTGAGGGTTAGATGTCCGATCCCATGGGCTATTAATAAACTTCCCACCCAAAATAGAGCCACTGACTTGTAACTAAGCCAACCATGTCAGTGACTGAAGTGATTAATACGGCTCTGCACAATATGTCTCCTGAGGCAGGTTTTACTCTGCACAACATTGAGCACTAATGTACCCTTGTCAAACGCGGCCTGCCCAGCGTGGGCTGAAGTATGACGGGCCTCTACAGATTCTTCTGGCCTCAGTGCAAGGGGTATTTACAGAGCAGGGATCACCTGCACCATGCGGCCAATTTTTCATATCTAATTTATGAGCTTCCAAAAACCCAGAATAAAAGTCTAGCTTTGCAGAAGACTGTTCCTCATCAGCCTTTCCGGACAGCTCACTCTCAGTCACCTCATATGATCAGAGGGAAAAGCTAAGCAACCGTGTGTATCATGTTTAACTTGATCCTTTTGAAATAAGCAGGGTCTCACTCAATAATTTAATTATGGCTCCAATAAGCAGGCCTCATCTCCAATGACCTGCACAGTGTACTGTCTACAATGTGCCCTCCGTAGATGTACATTGTCCAAGGATTAACAATTACCCTACCCGCAATAATCTGGATATCACGGTGTATTACACTACATGATCAAACTCTGTTCATAATAGTGGATATTAAACACCCATCACAAGGATGTGGCATGATATATATATATTATATATATATAAAACATGTGGCATGATATATTTGACATCTAACTTTACAATTAAAAAGTAAAAATAAAGCAACCAATTTCAGCAAGAAGCAGAGAAGGTTAAAGGGAGATTTGATAGAAATGTTCAATGTTAAAAGGGCACTTGGCAGAACAAATCAGGCGAACTTGTTCCCACTGGTAAGAGGGTCAATATCTAGAGGCAAAAGTGGCGTGAAAAACTGGGAAAGGAGATGGGGAGAATGTTTTTTACGCAGTGAGTTGTGATCTGAATGCACTGCCTGAAAAAGTGATGGAAGCAGATTCAATAGTAACTTTCAAAAGGGAATTAGATATAAACTTAAAGGGAAAGTTTGCATGTCTTTTGGGAAAGGGTGAGGAAGTGGGTCTAAATCTTTCAAAGAGCCAGCTCATGCATGATCAGCCAAAAGAACCTCCTTCTGTGCTAACTACCAACTTTATAAACATAATGGGAACATTTTATTGGGTTAAAATATAAAATACAGCATGTTTGAATCAAAGACATGAGCCCACTTGACCTTTTGATCACGATACACAGTCCGATTCCTTTTCAGTAAATCGAAGCAGATTATCAAACTGTTAAAATTGCTTTCAGCATCGCTGCCCAGAGGAGTGGAGAAAATATCAGTAGAATTCCCCCTTCTCCAGAGACCCCATCGAAAATATCCATTAGGTGGAGACAGGATTGAGGCTTAGCAATGCTGCTGCTGAAAATGAAGCAGACATTCAAGAGTGGACACTCTTACCCTGTGTTAGAATATCATGGGTTCAAGTCTCGCTCCAGAGACTTGAGCACAAAATCTGGAGTGACACCGCTGAGAGAGTGCTGCCCTGCCAAAGGTGTTGCCTTCTGAATGAGACATTAAGCTAAGGCCCCAAGTTCCCTCCCAAATGGACTTCAAGATCCTGTTGTGTTAATCAAGGAAGAGCAGTGGAATTCTCCCTGGTGCCTTGTCCCATATTTATCAGCCAACGTAAACAGATTATCTGATCCTTATCACACTTATGTTTGTGGGAGTTTGTTGTGCACAAATTGGCAACTGCATTTTCTACATTACAACAGTGACTACACTTCAAAAATGACTTCATTGGCTGTAAAGCATTTTGGGATGTAATTCAAGCCTTTCTCTCCTTTACACTGATTGGTTTCAATTTTGAGTGGAAGATCCTGCAGCGCAGTCACTTAGCCAGCCACCCATTCTGGCAGTGAGGAAGCACCTGTGATTTTGAGGACTTGGCCTCATTTAAATCTGGCAGGTGAGCGGTGAGGGTCAAATTCAAAATGGCGGTCGGGTTCCTATTCACATCACCGGACTCAGATTTCAATATTAAATGGGGTTTTATTTCCTGAAACAGGCAGGCACTTTGGACACCTTTCAGTAGGCCCCATTTATGCCAGATGAAGCCACTCAAAATCAACCCCATTGTCTACACTCACAAAACAAAGATGGCCATTTGGGTAAGGTACTGAAAGATTAACAGTGGCCTGTGGAATATGCTTGGAAGAGGAAAGTGGGCAGGGTAAACTATTAAAGGAAGAAATTAACACTTTAGTCCTCAGAAGGGCAAACAGCTACAGCCCTGGGGAAATTGTTATAATAATAAATATTCCCTAGGCTCACACTGATAAGGGCAGTGCACCTTGGAAAAGAAGACCTAGTTCCAATAAGTCAGCCATTCAGCGGTTATCAAGTTCAGCTCAGTTTACTTTGGCAAAATAAAAATTGAAAGCTAGGCATTTGAAAGCTGCTGACCCCTGTCCTGACCAGGCGTACAGCAGATTAAAATAAATTGTTTGGAGAGCACAGATTGTTCAGTGAACTTTCTCCTTAAGTTACAGCCCAAGACTTCAGACAGCTGAATTAACGTCAATCAGGGGAAACCATATTCTGTATTTTCTGTTTAAGAGAGGATTTGGGCTCAAAGTTCCAGGTTGCTGCAGCTCAGGTGAGGTGGGAACACTGGGGGAAATCTAGCCCTGAAGAGGATGCTCTGACATTTGGGATGGACTTAGGTTTGCCAACTGTGATTAAATGTATTCCCGGAGGTTTCATCACATGACTTTCCCCCACACTCTAGCCATTAGTCAACCAACACATCCATCCTTGTGATGGACGGCCTTCCCACCACGACTGGAGAGCAAAAAGACTCATGACCCAATTGGATGATGCTTGACTGTCAGCCAAACAGCCGTTTTCCCATTTTTATATCTGGTAAAGAGAAATGGTCAAATAATTTTGTTTTAAAATCTTATTTAACGTCCCTATGATTTTTCTCCAGAGCTGCACACAGCAGCGTCCTGGAGATTGATCTTCAATTTCTGGAGACTCCAGGCCAATCCTGGGGAATTGGCAGCCCTAGATGAACTGTCAGCTACCATGTTGCCCAAAAAAAATGGGAAGAGGAGGTCAGTGAGGTGTCTAATTGGCTCACCATCCTAACCTCAATTTCCTTCCCCTAACCAAGGCTGTAGCTGGTTACTCCTTCAGTACCCGCCAGATGTAGATGCCAACTTAGAGGAAGCTTCTTCTCGCTCCAATTCACCCAGTGAATTGCCCGCTGAAGGCCCCTTTATGCTATCTGACTGCCTCGTTTGAGGACCCTTGTCATCTCCTGCATGCCAGCAAGAATCCTGCCAGGGTTCTGGCATCAATATATAACAAAGCAGTGATCCAGAAGTGGGCTTAGTGACAGGGCAGAGGCAAAAGCCCTGGCCCCCATCCTGTAAGGGCAGGATGAGGAAATTCCAGCCCTAAGTTTGCTTTCTTTTCTATTTTCTCCTTCCTATCCTTTCTTGTCCTGAATGAGCTGAGACCCACTGAGGCCTGGTTGTTTGGAGTTTCTGGTCTCCCACCAAAGTAGCCGTTCTTGCTGTGCGAAGTGTTGTCTGGCCAGAGAGGACCTTGTAGACAAGCCTGACCTCACCTGAAGAACTCCCACGCACACATTCCGGCCTGAGTCACTAGGATTAAGAAGGGAATTTCCCTCTGCCCTCTTTCCGAGTACACAGACAATGAGGCCAGTTATAGCCTAACAGCACTGCTGAGATTAGCCATAACTCAGCAAAGGTTGCTGATGGAACCTCACACGTTCTGGTCCATATAACTTGTTACCACATTTTTTTTAAACAAAGAGAAGAAAGGATATTTATTTAATAAATTCCTCCATAAATTTACTGTATAAATACTGAAATCAAGGTGTGGCCTCAACTTGTAAAAGAATCAATGGTGAACTTGTGTGGTGGGTGTTCTGAGGTCAACTGTTAACTTGTACAGTTGAAGTGGCCATTGATGAGGAATCTCTGGCACAGTATTTTCTACTTTCTACTTGCTAATTTTTCCATCAATTCTTTCTCCTGAAGCCCACCATGGCCAAATAGCTTGCCAACATTGACTGCCAAAGCTCACATGCAAACAAATGCCCAGTGGGGTGGCTCATGGAATCAGAACTGAGCAAGAATCCTTCAGGGAGGAGGAGAGAAAAATCACTGGGTGGGTGGGGGGAAATAACATCAAAAGGTGTCTTTTTAAAGAGGGATCTTTCAGAGAAACAAAGTGCATCAGACTCCATCACAGGATGCCTGACACTGATCCTATAATGTTGGTAGGGATTCAGACAGGATATTATGATGTGAGTGAGGTTCCTGGCTCTTCAAAGCTTGTACAATTCATCTGAATAGCAACATCTGGTTCGCATGTGGCCTAAGCCTCCTGGTTTAACAGAGCACTCATTGAAGCAACAATCTTCAGGTCAGCGGAAGTCTCAGTTACAGCAGCCGAGAAGTATTTGCAGCAACTAGAAACACAGTTCACAAAGTGAAAGCTAAAACATAAATACAACTGTGGCTTGCCCCTTCCATTACCAGTCTGCCATGTTGGACACAGTGGAGAAGAGGAAGTGTATTCCCACATAGTAAAGGAGGAACTCCGTGTCCCAGACATCCCCCCGCTCTTAGATCGTGTCCGACAACAATAAGAGACTTTCAAAGCAGCAGAATTAATAACAGATGCACAAATAGATAATAGAGAATTCTAGGAGTGTATAATATTTTATTTTCTGATTACACCTCCTTGAAGCACTCTGGGACTTGTCCTGCAATCTAAGTGCTATATAAGTGCAAGTTGTTGTTACTTATGCCAATCTTTCCCACAACTGATATATATTAATGACCTAGACCTTGGCGTACAGGGCACAATTTCAAATTCGTGGATGATGTAAGACTTGGAAGTATTATGAACTGCGAGGAGGACAGGGTAGAACTTCATAAGGATATAGACATCTTGGCAAAACGGGTGTATAGGTGGAGGATGAAATTCAAAGCAGAGAAGTATGAAGTGATTCATTTTGGTCGGGAGCACACGGAGAGATAATATGAAATAAAGGGTAAAACTCTAAAAGTGTTGCATGCAGGAATAGATGGGCCTGGGCGTAAATGTGCATTAGTCATTTGAGTTGACAGAACAGTTTATAGTGTGGTTATTAAAGCATACAGTATCCTAGATTTTATTAATAGTGGCATGGAGTATAAGAAAGAGGAGGTAATGTTAAACTTCTATAAAACACTGGTTCGACCTCAGCTGGAATATTGCGTCCAGATGTGGGCACCACACTTTAGGAAAGATGGGATGGCATTAGAAAGATTAATGAGAATGTTTCCAGGCATGAGGAACTTCAGTTACATAGAAAGATTGAAGAGGTTTGTTTTCCTTGGAGAACAGAAGGTTGAGAGGATATTGAGTTATTCAAAATCACGAGGGGTCTGGACAGAGTAGATAGGAAGAAACCGTTTCCACTGGTAGCGGAAGGACCGAGAATGAGAGGGCATAGATATAAGGTAATTGGCAAAAAAAAGCAACGGCGACATGAGAAGAAACCTTCTGGTGCAGCGAGTGTTAGGATCTGGAATGCGCTGACTGACAGTGTGGTGAAGACAGGTTCAATCAACATTCAAGAGAGAATTGGAATATCATCTGCAAAGGAAAAATGGGTAGGGTTTAGGGGGAGAAGGCAGGGGAATGACACTAGGTACATTGCACATTCGGAGAGCAGGTGTAGACATGATGGGCTGAATGGCCTCCTTCTGTTATTCTGTGAACTCCATGCTGGAAACCCTACCCTTGTAAAATCATATCCTTTGTGATTACAGTAAACCAGCCCGCTTTTTTAACCTGCCTGCAGCCTTCCACATGACTGACTACATCATCCCTGTCCGGCAATCAGTTCCACTCCTATCTGTTCAGTTGCAGCCATTGTTTAAGACTGAACCAGACTGTTCACATTCTCAGCACCCCGTGTGTCATCATATCCTTTCCAGCACTAAGACAACCAACTTCCACCTCCATAACACCGCTTGCCTCTGCTCCGCTTCAGCTCACCTGCTGTTGAAATGTTCATCATTACTTTTCATGTTCCAGATTCGACTATCCAATACCCTCCTGGCCAACCTCCCACCTTGCTCCCTCCATTAAATCCAGATCATCAAAATGTTGCTGCCCATATCCTCACTCATACCAAGTCCTGTTTACTCATCACCCTGTGCTAGCTGGCCTAGACTGGCTCCTGGTCCAGCAATGCCTTGATTTTAAAATTCACACCCTTGATTGCAAATCCCTCCATGGTCTTGCCCCTTCAATAATCTCTTCCATAGAAATATAGGATATTTATGTCACAGAAAGAAGTCATTTGGCCCATTGTGTCTGTAATGTCCAAAATATATCTGCGCCTCCTAATTCCAGTTCTTGGTCTGTAGCCCTGTCAGTTACTGCACTTCAGTTGCACATCCAAGTTTTTTTTTACACGCAATGAGGGCTTTTGCCTCTTTTCAGGCAGTGAGTTTCAGACCCTTACCATTTTCTGGGTGAAATAATTTCTCCTTAACTCCCTCTGATCCTCCTGGCAATGATTTTAAATTCATACCCCCCTGGTTATTGACCTCTCTGCTAAGGGAAATAGGTCCTTCCTATCTGCTCTATCTGGGCCTCTCATAATATTATACACTTCAGTTAAATCTCCCGTCAGCTTCCTCTGCTCCAAGCCTATGGAATCCTACCCTAGCCAATCTAGCTATTTAACCCACAGGGGCATCTGCCTTCCTTCAATTCTGGCCTACAGAGCATCCCTGATATTGTTCACCGCACCACTGGCTGTTAAGTCTTCAGCTGCTGGGGTCCAAAGCTTTAGAATTCCTTCCCTAAACCTCTCCATCTCTCTACTGCTCTCTATCCTCCTTTAAGATGCTCTTTAAGACCTACCTTTTGTCCTAACCTCTCCTTCATATTGTTCAGTGTCAAACTGTGTTTCATACCACTTCTGCGAGGCATTTTAGGACATTTTCTCCATTAAAGTTGCTTTTTAAATAATAGTTGTTGCTATTTATTTAAGTGGGTTGTAACTGAGAATCACTTCTTCCTCATCTCTGGAATTCCACTCTTTTGACCATGTTTGGACCAAGGCTGTAACAAGGTCTGGAACCGAGTGGTGCTGAGGAAACCCAAATTGAGCGGCAGTGAGCAAATTATTAGTGGGTAGGTGTCACTTGATAACACTGTCAA
The DNA here is from genome assembly GCF_017639515.1 of Carcharodon carcharias. Lineage (NCBI taxonomy): Eukaryota > Metazoa > Chordata > Chondrichthyes > Lamniformes > Lamnidae > Carcharodon > Carcharodon carcharias. The sequence goes on along the minus strand of NC_054485.1, from coordinate 51,482,451 downwards.
TGACAACTTCCATCACTTTGCTAATGATCGAGAGTTGACTGGGGCAGTAATTGACCCTCATTGGAAATTTATCTTTTTATTTGTGTACAGGATATACCTGGGCAATTTTCCACATTACCGGGTAGCTGCCAGTGTTGTAGCTGTATTGTAACAGCTTGGCTAAGGGGCACAGAAAGTTCTGGAGCACAAGTCTTCAGTACTATTGTCAGAATATTGTCAGGGCCCAAAGCCTTTGCAGTATCCAGTGCCTTCAGCCATTCCTTGACATCACATGGAGTGAATCGAACTGGCTGAAGACTGGCATCTATGATGTTGGGAGTCTCAGGAGAAGGCCGAGATGGATCATCCAGTCGGCACTTCTGGCTCATGATGGTTGTAAATACTTCAGCCTTGTTTTGCACTGATGTGCTGGTCTTCCCCATCTTTGAGAAAGGGGATATTCATGAACCTTCCCCCTCCCCTTATTGGTCAATTGCTCACCACCATTCGCAACTGAATGGAGCAGGACTGCAAGGCTTTGATCTGATGCACTCATTGTGTAGTTAATTAGCTCTGTTACCATCTCCGCTCTTTAGCATATATATGGTCCTGCTTTGTAAATTCAACACATTGGCACCTTATTTTCACCTGGGCCAAGATTTTTAAAATGGTGGGGTTTCCCTTCAAGCCATCTAAAGAGGCAGTGGGGAACACATCCCTGCCAATACTGCCTGCCCCGTACCCATTTAATGCTCCAACAAGCATTAATGGCCGGAGGTGGGACTTCTTACTCGCTGCAGAGAGCTGCCAACCAAACTGATTGGCTGGCAGCTCCCTAGTCCCTGGAGTGCCAGAAGTTGCGGCGGGCAGGACTGGGATCGCAAGCAGTCCCCAGAGCCAAGTCCAGGACCAAATAAGTTTTGGGAAGGGTAGGTGAGGCCTGGAGTTTGGGCAGAGGGGGATTGGGGTATTAGTGGAGGGGAGGGAGGACCTATGGTGGGGGGGAGGGGGTGATGTTAAAAGGAGGCGCCCCCACCCTCTACCCGCCCGAGGCTTGATCCTGGTTTATTTTCAGGTTTGCCCAATACCCCAGAACTCCTTCTGCCAGCCTGAAAATTGAGGTTGGGTGGGAAATGGCCCTTAAGTGGGTCAATAATTGGCCACTTAAGGGCCTCAATTGGGTCAAGGGCAGGCAGGCCAGCCAGCTTAGGCCTTACCCATCCCAGCATAAAATTGCAGAGCGGTCAGGGTGGGCGGGATCACAGCGGGAGGCCCATCCAAGAAACTTTACACTCACCCACCCCCCCACCCCCCCGCCCCACCCCCACCCCCCTGCCCCCACCACCTACAAACTCGCCAGCGGAGGAACATGGAATTCTGCCCCTGGTGTTGCTCCTGATACGTTCCTCTCCACCCTTCATTGAACTAGGATTGCTCGTTTGCTTTGATAGTGAAAGGGCCATGAGGGAATGCCACTCTGAGGTTGCAGTAGAATAAAATTTTGTTGCTGCTGATGGTCCACAGCATCTCCTGAATTCCCAATTTTGAACTGATAGATCTAATCTTAATCTATTCCACCTAGCACGGTGGTGGTGCCACACAGCACGTGTGAAGAAGGGATTCCATCTCCACAAAGACTGTGAGGTGGTCACTTCTACCAATACTGTCGTGCATGGAAGCATCTGCAATGTAGATTGTTGAGGATAAGATCAAGTGGTTCATTTTTTCATCCTGGTCATTCACCACCAGCAGCAAGCACAATCTAGCAGTCAAGTCCTTCTACTGAGCCACTCTTGGTGATGGACATTGAAGTGCCCCACCCGAGTATATTCTGTTCCCCTCTTATCTTCAGTGATTTTTCCAATTGGTATTTAATAGGAAGGAGCACTGACTTAACAGCTGAGGGAGGGCAGCAAGTGGTAATTGGCTGGAGGTTTTTTTGACCATGTTTGAGCAGAAGCCATGAGACGTCATGGGGTCCTGAATCAATGTTTGAAGACTCCCCCAGGCCAGTATAACCAGACGGTATATATACCACTATGCTGTCAGCTCTGTTGGCTATCCCCTACAGGTGGGGCAAGACATATCTGGGCATGGCCATGGAAGTTTGGGATGTTAGCTGACATATGATTCCAAAAGTTTGATTATGTCAAGCTGTTAGTTGACTTAGTGGAACAGCACCACCTATTTTAACACTAGATCAGTCCCCAAATATTAGTGAGGAGGACTTTGCAACATCAACTGAGCCATATGTGCTTGTGCTGAATGCTCCATTTTATTCTTATATGCCATTGTAGCAGTTTGATACAACTGAGTGACTTGTTCAGTCACTACAGAGGGCAGTTAAGAGTCAATCACATTGTTGTGGTATTCTTTACTTCTGTACTCCATGACCCAATTTATAAAACTTATAAAACTCTCACTATATTAGGAGGACAAGGAAACAGGTGCATGGGAACACCACTACCTCCAAGTTCCCCTCCAAGCCATACACCAAGCTACCAAGCTGACTTGGAAATATATCGCCGTTCCTTCAATTTTGATAGGTCAACTCCCTTCCTAACAGCACTGTGGGTGTACCTACACCACGTGGTCTGCAGCGGTTCAAGAAGATAGCTCACCATCACCTTCTCGAGGGCAACTAGGGATGGGCAATAAATGCTGGCTTTGGTAGTGACACTCGCATCCCAAAAGTGAATTAAAAGAAAATGATATATAACTGTGTAATGATAACTATTATACATGTGTATAATGTATAACTATTATATACAACTCATAATTATGTGAAAATGCCAGCTCTCTCTTGCTGTAGATATATTGTCTATGGATATATTGTACTGCCTGACAAATGTGTGATACAAAATGGTACATTTTAGCTGTATTATATTAATTGCATTCCGTGGCTTTCTGAGGTTAATGTCCCCAGCCTATATTGCAGGACAGCTCCAACAGTGAAAAGCATAGGAGAGAAGATGAGGCAAATCAGGAATTAACTTTTAGGTAAATCCATGCTTGGGTTTCAAAAGCCAGAATGTTGCAGTAGGAAGGTTAATCTGAAAGCAATCAAGTTTTTCACAGCCTCAGGTCCTGGAATCAATCAGAAGACCATAGAAGCGTAGAATGAACATCGCAGCTTACAGGTCAGGAGGCCATTCGGCTCATCATGGCTGTGCCCATTCTTTGCTAGAGCAATCAAAAACGAATCTTCTCATACCCTTGTACCATCTTCTGCTTCAAATGTATATCCAATTTCAATTGACCCTCAACATCGAACGCCTGTTGGGAAGAGAGTTCCAGATTTCACTGTCTTTGTATGAAACCGTAGTTCCTGATTCCCACTCCTGAACTGCCTAACTCTAGTTTTAAGATTATGCCCAGAGGAAATTGTTCTTCTGCATACACCCTATTGAATCCTTTAACACTTTGGACATCTCAGCTAGATCACCCTTCATTTTAAAAGTACTTTGGGAAGACATTGGGTTATTATAAATGCCAGTTAGTCTTTTTTTATTTCTTATATTATCCAAACTCCGCTGCTCATAGCCTAACTCACACCACGTCCTATGCTAACTGTAATTTTTTTTTTACTATATTCTTTGATGGGATGTGGGCACCACTGGCAAGGTCAGCATTTGTTGTCCGTCTCCTAATTGCCCTTTAACTGAGTGCCTTGCTAGGCCATTTCAGAGGGCAGTTAAGAGTCAACCCATTGCTGTGAATCTGGAGTCAAATGTAGGCCAGACCAGTTAAGGATGGCGGATTTCCTTCCCTTGTGAACCAGATGGCTTTTTATGATGATCAATGGTAGTTTCATGGCACTTCATTACAGAGACGAGCTATCAATTCCAGATTTTATTAATTGAATTTAAATTCCACCAGCTGCCATGTTGGGATTTGAACCCATGTCCCCAGAGCAGTAGCCTAAGCCATTCAGTTTAATCTAAAGCCTGTCTGGATTTGTTAAAGGAAAACCATGTTTAATTAAATTGATTGCATTTTTTGATGAGGTCACAGAAAGGGTTGATAGGGTAACGTGGTTGAAGTGATGTATATTGATTGCCAAACTGCATCTGATAAAGTGCCACATGACAGGCTTGCCAGCAAAGAAAAAGCTGCAGAAATAAAAGGGAAAGTGGCAGCATGGATACGAAATTGGCTAAGAAACAGGAAACAGAGTACTGTAGTGATGAAGAGTTGTTTTTCTGACTGGAGGAGGGTATACAATGGCGTTCTCCAGGCATTGGTACTAGAACCAGTCCTTTTTTAAAAATTATTTTAATGGCTTGAATTAGGCGAACAGGGGACAATTTCAAAATTTGTAGATGACACAACACTTGAGTCTTGTGAACTGTGAGGAGGATAGTGATAATCTTCAGGAGGATATAGACAGGCTGGTGGAATGGATGGACACGTGACTGAGAAATTTAATGCAGAGAAATGTGAAGTGATACATTTTGGGAGAAGAATGAGGAGAGGCAATATAAAATAAGGGGTACAATTCTAAAGGGGGTGCAGGAACAGAGAGACTGAGTAAATATAAGTGCACAAAACACGAAAGGTAGCAGGGCAGATTGAGAAAGTGATTAAAAAAGCATTCAGGATCCTGAACTTTATAAATGGCGGCATAGAGTATAAAAGCAAGGAAGTTATGGCGAACATTTATAGGACACTGGTTTGGCCTCAGTTAGAGTATTGTGTCCAATTCTGGACACCACACTTTGTGACAGATGTGAAAGCTTTAAGGAAGGTTGTTACATCATCTGTAGAAACCGATTACTTTCAAAACGAGATTCAAACTTCCAGTTATTAGCTGAAAGAATACATCAAGATTTCATGTTTTAAAACTTTTACTGTAACAAATGACTAAAAAACAATTTTCTTGTAAGTCAACATATTTTAAATTACAGAAAAAAGATTCCCCATTTAACTTCTAGCACAGCTAAAAATCTCTCCCTATAATTATATGTTACATTGCCCCTCAAGTGGACACTTCATCCTCCAGGAACCAATCTAAAAATTCTCAGCTCTTGATGGCTTGCTTCCTTTTCATTTTCCCAGGTGCATAACTTCTGATCCCAGAACTGACTTTCACTGTGTGGGTTACACTGTGGACTCCTTCTAGCTAGCCCCAAGCTAGGCAAAATCTTCCAGCCTCCTTCAAATACTCTCAAACTTGGTCAGTAATCCTGAGTGCGAGCTCCCACCTCGTTCTGCATGGTGAACAATAAGAGTCTGCATTTTCTCTGCTTCATATGCAGGACTAGCTAGCTCTATTTCCTGATCTGTTTCTCAGATGGCTGCAGACCACCCCAAACAAACTGCTGTCTGTTTGTGATATTCATGGATTTGTAGGGAAGCATGTAACCTGATCTCAAAAATGGCTTCCTCTGCCCTCTTCCCTATAGCAATGTGAAACACGTTAGCCTTTTATCTACGTAAAATTGCTAATTAGCGATAATTGATCCCAACTCCCTTTCATCTTAGAAGGAAATGAATTATTTATAGCACAGCTGTTAACATGATACCTATAACACCTTTCAAGGACTTTGGGAAACTCAGGGTATCCTCATAGTATACTCAGAGATGGCTGCCATTGTCTCTAAGTGTAAATATCTTGCAGCTTCTTCTCAGCAAAACAAACTAAGTGTTCCTTTAATCTCTAACACTCAAACACCCAAGCTTATCAGGCACAATGCTGGTCACATAACCCCCATCATTTACCTTACATTTAAAGCTACAATCCCAAAATATAATCTTATAAACCTAATAATTGTATCAGGGTGCAACAAAGATTTACTAGAATGGTTCTAGGGACAAGGGACTTCAGTTACATAGATCAGAGAAGCTGGGGCTGTTCCCTTAAAGAGAAGGCTGAGAAGAGTTTTGATAGAGGTGTTCAAAATCATGAGGCCTCCAGACAGAGAGAATAAAACTGTTATCATTGAGGAAGAACAAGAGGACACTGAGTTAAAATGATTGGTAAAATAGCCACAGGTGATTTGAAGAAAACCTTTTTTATGCAGTATGGTTAGGATCTGGAATGCCTGGCCTGAGAGGATGGTGGAGGCAGATTCAATTATGGCTTTCAGAAAAGAATTGGATAAGTACCTGAAAGGAAAAGGGGCTACAAGGAATGGGTGGGGAAGTTGGAGGAGCTGTTTTGCCTTTGTAAAGAGCTGCACAAGCTGAATGGTTTCCTTCTGTGCTGTTCGAGTGCACAGTGCGGACTAGCTGTATCATACGATATACATTGGCCATAATAGAATGTGTTAACTACAACATGTTATACTAACTAACTGCATGTAATAACTGTCTTATGCTGACTGCCTTAGTTAACCATTTTTAAAATGTTACCTGCTTCAAAGTATTGGGTGCAGTGTCACCATAAGGCCCACTGGAGGTGCTGATGAGCATTGTGACTTCCGGAAGTCCAACAGTGCCACTATCTGGCGGTTTGTGGTATCAGAAGTACAGTCCATTTTTAAAAAAAACTTTTATATCAATTTTCTTATCAAAATGAATGCACTGGGGAAGGAACAGTTTTGTTCATTTTTCAAGCCTGAGGTAGATACAGGGAAAGTCAATTCCTCAGCAGGAGGGAGGAGACTATTGAGCAAATAAAATGCAAAAATTCATACAATTGTTTCCCCCTTCCCTGGGTATTCCCACAGAAAACTGGCTTCCTCAGCCAAGTGTCAGGTGTGGCTCAATGGTAGGCAGCACTTCCTGGATCAGAAGGTGTCTTGAATAGTGTGTGCAGTTTTGGTCTCCTTATTTAAGGAAGGCTGTAAATGCATTGGAGGTGGTTCAGAGGTTTACTAGATTATGCCTGGAATGAGCAGGTTATCTTATGAGGAAAGGTTGAACAGACTGGGCTTGTTTCCACTGGAGTTTAGAAGAGTGAGCGGTGATCTGATTGAAGTGTATAGGATCCTGAGCAGTCTTGACAAGGTGAACATAAAAAGGATGTTTCCTCTTGTGGGTGAGTCCAGAACCAGGGGGCACTGTTTTAAAATTAGGGGTCACCCTTATAGGACAGAGATAAGGAGAAATTTTTTCTGAGGGTTGTGCGACCTTGGAACTCTGCCTGCGAAGGCAGTGGAGGGGGGGTCACTGAATATTTTTAAGGCAGAGGTAGACCGATTCTTGTTAGGCAAGGGAACCAAAGGTTATCGGTGGGGTAGATGGGAATATGGATCTCGAAACACAAACAAATCAGCCATGATCTTATTGAATGTAGGAGCCGGCTTGAGGAGCCGAATGGCCTACTTCTGCTCCTATTTCATATGTTCATAAGGACATGAATTCAAGTCCCAATTCAGAGTCTTGGACACAAAAATCTAGACTGTCACTGCAGTTGAAAGTATTGAGGGAGTACTGTATTGTCAGTAATTTTGGATAAGGTGGTAACCTAAGGCTCTATCTACTATCACTCTCGACATTAAAAAAAATTGCATTATTTAAACAGCAGGGGAATTCTCCTGGTGTTCTGGCCAACATATATCCCTCGGCCAACAGCTAGGTTTGAGGAATAATACCACCTGCTCCTCGGAAAATAAGAATCTAAATAGGGCACACAAAGGATCTAGGGATACAGATTCACAAACCTTTAAATGTAGCAAGGCCTGCTAACAAAGCCATAGAGTGCAAAACACTGGGATTCATTTCTAGAGGAATTGAATTCAAAAGCATAGAATTATATAAAATTTATAGAGCCTTGGTTAGACCACGTTTGGAATACTGTGCACAGTTCACAGCATGAAAAGGATATAGAGGCTCTGGAGAAGGTGCAAAAAAGATTTGCAAGGATGATACTAGCACAAAAAGGATACAACTATAAAAAAAAAATTATGGGCTTGGGCTCTTTTCTCCATGAAAAAGACTAAGAGGTGACCTGCTAGAAGCCTTTAATATTATTAAAGTTTTCAATAGGGTAGATGTAGAGATGATGTTTCCACATGTGGTGAAGTCCAAATATAGGTCCATAAACATAAGATTGGGTCTAATATATTCAACAAGGAATTCAGGAGAAACTTCTTTACTCAGAGAATGATGAGAATAGAAAACTTGCTATCACATGGAGTTGAAGTGAATAGTGTAGATGCATTTAATGGGAATTAGTTAAGTACATAACTGAGAAAAGAATACCAAGGATATTGGTAGGGTGGGATGAAAAGGGGGCATGGTGGGTGGCATGTCTGGGAATAAACAATGGGATAAGCCTAAAAGATAAAAACAAAAAACTGCGGATGCTGGAAATCCAAAACAAAAACAGAATTACCTGGAAAAACTCAGCAGGTCTGGCAGCATCGGCGGAGAAGAGTTGAAGTTTCGAGTCCTGACATTTCGAGTTCTCATGACCCTTCAACAGAACTGGGTGAATCCAAGGAGAGGAGTGAAATATAAGCAGGTTTAAGGTGGGGGGGCTTGGGATGGGGGAGAGAAGTGGAGGGGGTGGTGTGGTTGTAGGGACAAGCAAACAGTGATAGGAGCAGATCACTGCTTGCTTGTCCCTACAACCACACCACCCCCCTCCACTTCTCTCCCTCCACCCAACCACCCCCCCCCCACCTTAAACCAGCTTATATTTCACCCCTCTCCTTGGATTCACCCAGTTCTGTTGAAGGGTCATGAGGACTCGAAACGTCAATGGGATAGGCCTGTTGGCCTGAATGAATTTTACGGTATAGAAACAGACCAATGTAAAACAGATTTATATGAATTCTCATTTATACCAGTGCTCATCATGGGATCTTGCTGTGCTCTAATTGGTTGCTACTTAGTTGTCTCTTAAAATGATTTTGACCTTGAAGTCAAATGCGTTATATGAGAGTCTTCATGGTGTGTTTATTGAAGCTCTGTGGTGCATCTTTGTGATTGATAATGGACCTCTATCAGAAGAGGCTATGGGAAATAAATATACATTTCTTTAAAAAATCCTTTTGGTTTTCAAGCGAGCTGTGGCATCCCAAATGCTTGGGTGATGCTGGAGGTGAAAGGTCAGTGTCACCACATTACCTGACAAATCACTTACATCCACTAATGCTCCTGAAGTAGGGACACATTGGGACTCATTGAATAAACACAACGAAGCCTTCACCTCCAATGTTCTACTGCTATTGTTGGAGGCTTGACTCGGTGTGGCATATATGACCATTGGGCAAACCGTCCTTAGGAATATAAATCCTGGGCGACTGACATATTGTAACATGGGGAAAGCTGAATGATGCCAGACTTGGAAAAAGGGAGCAAGGCTCCAAGAGTAAACTTTAAGTTCTTTTTTCCCCCATATAGTCGTTCAGACCCTCACTTTTCTCTTATGTTCTTAAGAATTAGAAGCAGAAGATTATATGGCCCTACGAGCCTGCTCAGTCATTCAATACGATCATGATCGATCATCGCAGGTTAAGAAGGAGCTACGCTCCCACCCTAAAATGAAACATAACAGCTCTCTTCTGTAAATGTTTTCACTCACGCCTCCTTCATTAAGCACAGTAACTGATCTCTACGCACAAAGCAGGGTTGGCAATTTTAGACAACAGCACGGGAATCAAAACAGAACTTATAACCCAGCAGGGGAGATGAACTCAACCAGGAGACAGATATACTGCCAAATCAGGCTGGTAAATTAACTAGAAAAGAGTGTAAAAAGGGTTCACTGGAACATTTAATCCACTTTTATTATTAACCATTGAGCTGGATATCAGCTTATGTTTTCATTGTTAATTATACTTTGTGATTCACATGACTGAATAATCTGGTCATAACAGCACACTGTCCCCAGAGGGCGCTTTTGTGCCAGTAGCTACATTCAAAGCTCCCTTTGCACAGCAGCAGCCACAGGTAGTAGTAATCACAGTGCCATAACTTCACCTCATTGTGTCAATGAAAAAATAATTAAACCTGTTTTGCACTGGAAGCGTTACATCAGCTTTACAGCAAGGGGCATGAAGTGCACTAGGACACTGGAGGGGTTGGTGGGGGGTGGAGGAGAATTTCCCTACTCCTCTTCAAAATATTGTCATGAGCCAGTTAAATGTGCAGGCATGGCCTCAGCTTCATGTCTCTTCAGAAAGGCAGCACCTGCTGACACTGCAGTGCAGTACTAAGGACATGCTGCACTGTCAGCCTAGATTTTGCACTCAACTGTTTGAATTGGATCTTGAACCGATAGCCTTCTGTCCCAGAGGCGAGGGCTACCATGGTGGACATCTAAACAGAAAGGGGTAAAAAAAAAATACACAACGCAGAGTATGGGGTAGACTGATGTTCATGTGGGGGATATAGAAAGTGTGCTACTATGGGGAATGCGGGATTTATCAGTCTTACAGTGAGCAGCATCACTTATTCAGACACCACAGCATTGATGGTCTAGTTTACAAAGCACAACTTACAAAACTACTAAACACAAGACACAAATCAGGAGATGCAGATTTTGAACAGAATAGCAGAACAAAATAAGGGCATTTAAAAAATTAGATCATCATCTTTTTCCAAGTAACTTTATGAATGGGCTCTAACCAATATAAAGCTCTGGATTTTTAAGAAAAATGATAGCAAGTCTGGAGCAGAGCAGTGCAGTTACAGACTAGAGAAGAGTTAGATTGATCCCTGCTCTTGAATTGGCCAATTTCAACTAATAGAGTTAGAGCAGCACTGCACAATTAACCCATGCGCTTACTGGGGAACTGCACAAGTGTTGGCTGTCAGGCTCCCATTGGTTCACGAGACAAAGGAATCCCATTTATATAGTACCTTTCACAATCTTAGGACATCCCCAGATGCTCTGCAGCCAATTATGAAGTGTATTCACATTGTAGGGAATGCAGTATTGCATTTGCACACAGCAAGGCCCCAGAAACAGGAGATAAGTGACCAGATAATGTTTTTGACACAGGCAAAAGTCCTTCCTCTGAGCCAAGGCTGGCTGCTTAAATAAGCCTCACTCAGTCTAGCCTCATGAAGAATGACGACTTGTGCAAGATCCCAGAGAGCTGTCAACACTCCCAGTGTGAACCACCAGCAAGGGAGGAATAAAGTGGGAAAAAAATGGAAATGTTCTTTTTAATGGTCAAAGTTGAGGATTGTTAATGCTAAAGGAACGAACTCTTCCCATTTCAGTGTCAGAAAACACTCAAGCCAGGTATATCAAACCTTCTTACTCTGGCTCAACAAGAGCATCCATACTGTAGCAGTATGTAGCAGATTCCCCATTTTTGCACGCCATCTTATAACCCGAGTGACAAAGGACAGTTAGGTAATATAGGCCAACGTCCAAAGCGAACAGTGTGGAAGCGTATTTGGAGCTTTACGCTGTGTATCTGATCTGGGAGTGTTTGATGAGGATGCCTCATTACTTGAAATGACAAGTGCTTCATTCGACAGCAGCAACATCCTTCAACCTTGAGCTCATTTACCAGCAGAAAAAAAAAATCGAACATCCATGAACACCATGGTCTCAGCACCATTGAGATAAATTTTGTATCATTACATAATAACACCAGGTAACTGGATATGAACCCATTTAACCACAAGTCAGAATGAATGTCTCTACAGTATGAAATTTATTGCTGACATGCAAGTAGATTTTAAATGAAGTACAAAAATATGTCATCTTTATTTATACAAATTTGTATACAATGATCACGATTCCTTTCTACTGACGTCTCATACAACGTACTTCAATGGGTACACCCAGAGGCAGCTCAAACACACAAATAACTGACGTGCATGGGCTGCTGCATTATTCCAGTCTGATTAGATAATCACTTTTACCATAAAGACATAATTAGAGGAAACAAAAAAAAACTTGCATGATAGATTCCCCAGGATGAAGTAAAAAGCCACAGCTTCTAATTGTGACAAACGGTAATACTTTACGTGACTTTACATGTCTTCACTGAATTGAAGTTATTAGAAATTATATACAAGTTATTACAAAAAAAAGGTAACTGGAGCAGCCAGACTGGAGTAAGGCTCAGAGAACTCAGTGAATGAAGAGTTGAAGAAACAGTCCATGTTGTAAAATCCAAAGGTTTTTTTGGCTGGGTTTTTCCTAGTTGCTCTGTGAATAATAATGCAACAAGTGATAGGGCTGCTTTTCTGCTGATCTCTACAAGTGGGCTCAGCACTCCCTGAAGGAGTTATTTTTGGATAAGCAATAGCCAAGGCCCAATAGCAGCAGCGAGAGGTCTTTGGTGAAACCCTTCATTCCTTACAGCACCAACGTGTCCTCAGTGGCAGGCACACAGTTCTCTCACCACTGATACTACCTATTACAAGAAGTTTAATTCCACAGTGCTGACAGGTGTCCAGAAACTAAATTTTTATGGATCCTGAGAACTGTAGTTAAAGCCAGTGAGAAATACAGCCTCTAATTCCAAAATGCAAGTCTTCAACTAGATTATTACATTAAGGATCAAGGAGTGCAAAGCTCATGGGTCAAGGCCTCAACTTGAGCATCACTTGATCAACATCAAACCAGCTTCAAGATCCAGTCTAAGCTGGCCAGCAAAAGTGGGCACCATTTCTTCAATCACCCTCCTGTTGCACCTTTATAAGCTACTTTGGCCTTCAGAGACCATTTCATAAAATGTATTTACTTACATATATATTTTTAAGACCTTCTATACTTTATTGCATCCATACTTGAGTCTTATCACAAACTGCTACTTTGTTTTCCACTTAAATTCATTAACATACCACACTCAAAATTGGATATGTTCGCTTATCTAAGCTGCCTCCAATTCATGGTGGAAGCAGGGCCTCTTCAAACTCATGTTAGTGAGGCACTGAAAGGACATGTGAGATCTCCATGAAAACTTGCCTCACTAATCCAAGTCAACTTTTACAATACAGGATTTCAGTACTTCACTCCTGTATCCGTGTGTCTCACCTGCTGCCTGATAACATTATGGCTTTACAGATTGTCCCAACAGTCAGTCTACACACTAGCCCCACAACATTAAACTCCATGAGGACCCAAAGATCTTCAGAATGTTACAAATCATCAATGCAAGGCCAATCTTCACCCACTCCCTGTCCCGAGCAATGAACTGGTTTACCCAATCACACAGTATAAAAGCTTTATGAGGAACACATGGTATTTAATAAATAGACCCTTTGGCCGCATCACAGCATTTCTCCACTCACCCCACCCCGCCCCAATCCAAAACATGAATCTACAAGGTCACATCGACCAGAGATCACTTGTGATCATCCCTGAATGGTGGAGATTTCTATGTACAACCTCCTGTCATTTGAGGGACCAAACCTTCCCTCATTTAATGTTAAATTGAAACTAAAATGATTTGAATCAGCTTGATTCCTTGTATATTTTCACAGGTTAAATATACTCAGGCAAGACAGGCATTTATTACTGGTTTTAATACTAACTGAAAGTCTCAGCAATATTGAGGAAACCCAATGGAGTTGGAAAGCCACCACAGAAAAATAAATATGTACACCAAGCTCTGTTACTGCAGACCACCTTTGAATCATTTTACCCTTCCATCATTAAAATTAGGGTGAAAAGAATCCAATGTCATACTAAAGTCACATAGGCAACATCTGGCTGGCATAAGTGATTTGTGCTACAGTTAAATGACATTCCCAAGACCCAGCCTTTAAAAGGATTGCCAGAAGCTTGGATTAACAGGAGGACAGCATCTGGTTCTCAGTCTTTGAAGGATTGGGGTAAGATTTAGCAGTCTCTGCAGTCATTCGAAAGTGGTGGGAAAATGACAGTACTGAGTAGATCAAGGTCTACTGCCCCAGCTAAAAGGGTCAATGTATATTCTTCACCAGTTACTCTTCTGGAGCTGACAGCAAGCTAAGACAAGTCTTAAAAGGTCAGATAATGTTAGCCCAGCATAATGCCAGATCATGGAGTGAGCTGATACATTCACAGCTCTTCAAGGCTGGGAGTATTTTACCCGAGCCAGACTAACTGGATGAGGTGATAAGCAGTATACGAACCATTTCCCAAGGCATTGTAAGATAGAGAGAAATGGCTGACCATGGCCATCATCGTGCAACCCCTAGTGGTCACTTATGAAAGTGTAAATCAACTAGTCCATGGCAGCCAGAGAGAAAATGCATCCTGCCCAAAGGGAGAGGCAGGTATGATACAAGATGGTAAGTAGCAGTACATAATCTGTACAATGTTCAATCAAACCAAGGCTTCTTTCATCATTGACCATTTGGTCAACGTCACGGTTGATGAACATTTTACATTTGCAAATCACTTAGTGCAGTGAAATAAGAACTGAAGGGGTTAATGAACTCACCAAATGCTCAGAATCACTGCAGTGTCATTGTTGTCATCAGGCCTACTGGTAATCAAACCAAACTACACTTCTGTCAGCATATTTGAACGCGTGATAACCAATTCATCTCAAGTCACTCCCATAAGTGAGGTCTGCAACCACCTGTGCTATAAAATTCAAACCCTCCCTCCACTCAAAAGTGAGGCATGCAAGGACAGAACCACCACTGGGTGTTGAAACTCCCACACAGCCACACTTGTTGGTATCTCACACATTGAATGCTTTAACAAAATACTAGCGGCAACAGTGAATGTTCTCCCTGAGCTTGTTAAATAAAAATGTGACACACCCAACTGTTCTTTAGTGTTCTAACAGTTTCTGCAGCTCAGTGAACTTCACAAATTCCAGTGGCCCTGGATCACAAACAACTATTGAAGTACGTCCTAAGATTTTTTTTTAATTCAACCTCCAAGCTAAGAGCTTTTAAACTACAAAATAAAAATAAAAATCACAAAAAAGATGGGAAAGGCCAGCTAAAGTGATCTTTGCTCTTAGACACAGTAAAAACAATGTATCTGGGGATCATATTGGTTTTCTTTCCTTCACATTTTCCTTTTTTTTTGGACACAATGTACCTCACTGAATTCTGCAAGAAAAATTTTCACAAAAGGGGAAGAAAAAATATAACCCCAACAACCTACATTTTACACTATTATTTGGCGCTAATGCAGGCAAAAGGGACTCCACAGCGATGAACACACCCATTTCTTAATGCTCTCAAAATCTCTTGCAGTACAAGTCGTTTTCAGAGTCACAACATAGGACAAAAAACTCAGCCCTGTCTCTCAATCTACAGTTCTGAGAATGTCTTGGTTCAATGAAGAAAGAGGTAGATTATATAAAGTAAAAACTAAACATCTACTACTGCCCCAGACGATGTTGCAATACTGTCCTTTCTTTATATTGATATATAAAAAAAGCCGTCTTCAGCTGTCTCTTTAAAACAACACAGTTATGCTTTTGAAGAGACTCCATCCAATGCTACATATCTGTCACAGAATACTGTATTGCTCAGGATCAGTACTACGTGGCATAATGAGTATTACTGTGCTGTGAACTTGGCTTGTGGAGCTTCAGATGCTGTTTCCAGCCTTCATTTCCGCAAGTAGCGCTGAGCAAGGATTGCTGCATCGAGAGGATTTATGGGCTGAGCGTCATGGCCCAGTCGCCGCACCGGCGGGATGTTGCTGAACTGGCGCTTGTGTGCAAAACTCTTCACTTCATGCATAGTGTTTCCCTCAGCCAGCATCAGCTGCTGCCGCATGTAGTTTTCAAACTCATATTGTGAGGACTCTTCTGTGACTTTTGCCTGAGAAAGAAAGTGAGAAGTTAAAGAAATGTCCCACTTTTTGTCCTCCCAATGACATCACTGCATTTCCAAGTAATTTATTATAAGGGGCCAGGAGACAGACATTAGAAAAATGCAAATCTCCATCACATTTTTTGCCCCAGTTAATTTAGTATGATGGTGCAAATACGTTAGAGAATGGAAAATGTGACACTCTTACTTTAGCACCACAAATGGCTGAGAGTAGTGGCAAATATGAGGCTATCTGTACCTCACCCTAGTATTATGTAACGCAAGCTCCAGATACAATCTATATTTGGAGTCAAACTTTTCAACTGTCCTGCTGCACACTTTCACAGTTCAAGTGGACATAGCAAAAACCCACCATAGTACTGAAAAGGACACTTGAAAAAAAAACATTCACCACCACACCACTTTAGGCCTGGAGTTCGACTTCATCAAGTCAGTAACTGACCCACAGTGTTGCTCAGGGAGCAGTGAGGAGCTGGGTTTTCCCATATGTTTTTGATGAAATTTCTGTTCATTAAAGCAATTGAGTGTGAGGAAATAGTACACTGTTTCCATTTCTGGTACTCAATCACTCCCTTGTTAGATATGGCAGTTTGACTGAGAGCAAATCCCCCTCTACTCTGCCCCAACATACCTCCAGGCTAATCAGCCAACAGTGTTTCTTTCCCAAAGAACACAATTGCCAATTAATGCAGAATGAATTTAGTGCTGTAGTTGAAAAGAGACTGCCAATATTCCTTTTACATTAGAACTCTTTGAAAGTCAGAGAGAAGGCTTTTAACTGTGACATTTGGCTGGATTTAACCCCAGGTTCCACAAGTGAAGAAAAGATTTAATTGTAAATTTTTTATAATGTTTGATTGCTTGCAATGGTCCATTAAACAGTCCACTGCCTTCCCACATTCCTTTAAGCCCTATGGAAGAAATGACCTAGACACACAGCTTAACATCTTTCACTTCTCAACCCGTGCACCCCCCACCTCACCCCTAAATAGCCCAACTATCACCATGAACCTGTCAAGCCTTACTGCC
Organism: Carcharodon carcharias; assembly: GCF_017639515.1. Lineage (NCBI taxonomy): Eukaryota > Metazoa > Chordata > Chondrichthyes > Lamniformes > Lamnidae > Carcharodon > Carcharodon carcharias. The sequence continues at coordinate 51,465,795 of NC_054485.1, read as the reverse complement.
CATCGTGTGCACCAAGAGATCACATCACAAGGTCACACACTTCACTCTGCAATTATAGTATTGTCCCAGTCAGCAAAGTCATTGGTGATGCAGTTTCCACTGCCCAAACCTCGCTGCTTGTTTAAGAACAGCTATCGAGAAACAGCAACCAAAGTCAAGAAGAACATGACTGGTGTCCAGTGCCTGATTTCAATGAGGTTAACAACAACCAGTTAGTTGCACAGCACCTTAATCCTGAAGAACCACTAACTCCAACGCTTTGGTTACCCTGTATCATAAATATCTGCAGTACATTATCATTCAAGATTTACTCATGTTTTGACAGTAAAGTTCAAAAAATAATTAGAATTCAGCATCCAATTATAGGCTTCAAAGATGACAAATTTACCCTCTTGCCTCTGGGGATCTATGCTGAGGCCTCAGATATTTTTACCATGTATATTACTCACTTGATTGAAAAAAATAAGGCTTGTAAATCTAAGTTTACAGATGGCACTAAATGGTGTGAATGGGAGTGGAAAGGTAAACAAATGTAAAATGAATGGGCAAAACTGATGACATAAGATTCATTGTGGGGAAGCGTGAGGTCATCCACTTTTAATCTGAGACACAAATCATAATATTTCCATAATGGAAAAGCCCAGAGCCGTAAAGGAACAAAGGGGTTTAAGTGTGTCTAAAAACATTACTAAAAGCTAGTGCACAAGTACAAATAGTCAATCAAAAAGGCTAATGGAACGTTGGTCTTTAATTCAAGGGGGTTAGAAATGAAGTGAAGAACGATTTGTCCTGGTCAAACCCCTCTGGCACTTAGTTTTGGGTCCCGATCCTCAGGCCATGGAAGAGCTACAGTGCAGATACACGAGAATGATAGCAGGACATAAAGGAGTAAATTAAGGACGGGTCATCCAAAAACACTTGATTCACACTCCCTTGAGTTCAAAAGATTGAGGGGTGATGTAATCAAGGTGCTGAAAATGAGAGAGGTACAGAGAATACAGAGAAACCCTCTAGCGAAGGGGTTCCAGAGATATGGAGGCAGAAGTGCTGGGCTACTCAGGAGTGAAATAAGGAAGTACGTTTCACACCAAGGGCAGAGGAAGTCTGGAACACCTTTCCCCAAATGGATATGGATTCTGGCAGTCAATTGAAAGTTTCAAGACAGAGACTGACAAATTTTTCTAGAGTAAAGGAAAAGGAAGAAAAAAATGGAGTTGACATCCAAAACAGCCACGGTCTAACTGAACATATTCAAAGTGTTAAATATCATACTTCTGTTCCTGTGTTCCACCCTCCCAAACAATCAAAGAGTTATTTGAATGATATTGTGGTAAAATCTTTATTGTCCGGCATATTCAGGAAATGGGTAGTGCTGGTTAATCAAAAATGCTGGTTAATCAAAAATGCTGGTTAATGGAGAGTTTCATTTACCAATGGATACGGTGCAATACTTGTGGCATGAGCTAATATGCAAGTGTTCAGGAAGTAAACAGCAGTAATCCTTTTTACTTCTAAACTTCAACAGTACATTAAAACAAAGTATAAAATACTACAATATACAGGTATGGGTTCCCGATAACTTTGTGATTGCTTCCGGTTGGTAAAGTGATGATTCGTATTAGGGAAGCATCAGGAATTCCAGTTAGTAGAGAATTCTGGCTGTTAGAGTGCCAGATGACACAAAGTTTACACTGTAACACAGTCAGCAGCATCTCCCACAGAAGTCAGCAAGTGGGTAAAATATAGTGGCAAAGATAGGACGGAGTCAACAGACCAAATGTCTCAGGTTCTACCTCCAGTCTTTGCTGAACCTTTGGCACAACAGCAGTTGGGATGCTAGTATTGGCCTGAGCACCCTGATCTAGGGAGGAGTATGTCTAAGCACTGTTCTATGTCACCTGGTGGAAATTGAGTATGTATGGTGAGATAATCTGCTAACACTCATTGCCTGGGGTTGGCACTCACACCAAGAATTAAGAAAAAACAAAGAATAGCAAAGAATAATATTTTCAATAAGTTGTCAGTGGATGAGACACCACCCTTGGGAGAGAGGAAAATGAAGTCATCAAACAGCTTGTTGATTGGAGTGACCTTGGCTCAGTGCACAAAGCTATGTTTCAGGGATGTACAGCATGGCGAATTGGCCACAGAGCAATTCTGGTGCACAAGCTGGTCAAAACCTGCTTGATTCTCTCTCACTCACACCAAGCACACAATACCAAATTAACAGCAGAAACACAATTATCTGCAGGTACAATAGGCAACGGGTTTTCCCAGTGAGATGAGCCCCTTTCCCGAACTGCATGGTGAAGCTAAAAGACAAATTTTACAGACTCCATAACAGCTTAGATGGCAGCAAAATGATAATGATTCTACAAGTTAAGAGTTTTACACTATATGGGTCATGAAGCATTGCAGCCAAAAACTGCTGAATTACAAAGTTGGGCTCATTGTATACAACAGTGCTAATCCAAAATAGTCAATAGGGAACCAAACCCAACACACCAGAGCAATTGAATTCATGTTGACTGATTTTAATCCTGCTGTTAGTTAATTGAATGGTGCAGTATATCAGTCAATAGCAGCAAAGGAAAACCTGATCCCTAGAGTTTCTTACCTCCTGTAAGATTTCCGGATTGTTGACTTGGTCATCGATATCTGGCACCACCTGCAAAGGACCACTAAGTGACGAAAGAGACTGCCTACAAAAAAGGTCACAGAAGCATTGTGTCAGAAAAATCTGCCATTGCACTTGATCTAAACTGTTCCTAAAAAATGTAGTGATTTGTTATCATGCTGATAAAATGGCAAGTATTTGGAAACGACAATTGCATTAATAGAAACCCAATGTAACCAAAGCTTTCAGCCAGGAGAACAAAGCTTAGAACGAGGATGCTGGTATGGGGGGTGGGACAAGAAGTCAGGCAGAACTTTTTCCACACATGGAAGTCACCACTCAATGAGGTCATTTAAATGGATTCACAAGGTAACAAAATGTCTGTTCAAAGAAAAGCAATTAAGGGATATTGTAAGAAGGGAGATAGTTGCAGTTGAGATTTCTAAAGGCTGTTAGGTTCAAAAAAGAAAGACTTGCATTATATAGCACTTTTCATGACCACCAGAAGTCTCAAAGTGCTTTACAGCCAATGAAGTACTTTTGAAGTGTAGTCACTGTTATAATGTTGGATAAGCAGTAGCCAATTTGCATACAGTAAGCTTCCACACACTGCAATGAGTTAATAACCAGATAAATCTGTTTTTGTGATGATATTGATTGAAGGTTAAATATTGGCCAGGACACCGAGCATAACTTTCCTGTTCTTCGAAGTAGTGCCATGGGATCTTTTACATCCACCCAACCAGAGAGATGGGGTCTCGATTTATCATCTCATCCAAAGGATGACACCTCCAACAGTGCAGCACTTCCTCTGTATTGCAGTGGAATGTCAAGCCCTATTTTTTGTGCTCGAGTCCTGGAGTGGGATTTGAACCCAGAACCTTGTGACTCAGAAGCAAGACTGCAAATTAGGTAGGAAAGTAAGTTGTGAAGATGACATAAGAGTCTACAAAGCGATTTAGATAGGTTAACTGAGTGGGCAGAAATTTGGCAAATGGGAGTACAATCTGAGAAAATGTGAACTTGTCCATTTGGCAGGGAGAATAGAAAAGCAGTATACTATTTGAATGGAGAGAGAATGCAAAACTCTTGTGGTACAGAGGGATCTGGGTGTCCTGGTACATGAATCACAAAAGGTTGGTATGTAGGTGCAGCAAATGATTAGGAAGGTAAATAGAATGTTGTTGTTTATTGCAAGGGTAATCAATTATAAAAGTGGGGAAGTGTTGCTGCAGCTGTACAGGGCCTTAGTTAGACTGCACCTACAGCACCGTTTATAGTTTTGGTCTCCTTACGTAAGAAAGGATATTATTGCATTACAAACAGTTCAGAGAAGGTTCACTTGTCTGATTCGTTGGATTGAGGTGGTTATCTTATTGGGAAAGGTTGAGCATGTTTGGCCTATACTCATTGGAGTTTAGAAGAATGAGAGGTGATCTTACTGAAACAGAAGATCCTGAGGGGACTTGACAGGGTGGATGCTGAGAGGACATTTCCCCTTGTGGGAGAGACTAGAACTAAGGGACACAGTTTAAAAATTAGGGGTCTCCCATTTAAGACTGAGATGAGGAGAACTTTTTTTGCTCTCAGAGGGACATTAGTCTGGAATTTTCTTCCTCAGAGTGCAGTGGAGGCTGGATCATTGAACATATTCAAGACTGAGTTAGATAAATCTTCTGATCAACACGGGGATTATGGGGGACAGACAAAAAAGTGGAGTTGTGGCCACAATCAGACCAACCATGATCTTATCAATGGAAGAGCTGACTTGAGGGGCTGATTGGCCTATTCCGGTTCCTAATTCTTGTGTTCTACCAACTGAGCCACAGCTGACACACTCAGATGACTTCCTCTTGCACCTAAAAATTCTTGTACATCCCAGGTTGCAAGTAACCATTACCAAACAAACATTCACGGATCATTAGAACAGAATTGTTGTAAAATGTTTCTCATCAGAATGCGTTAAATGTTGATTGTTCTACTACACAAATTTCAGGGCCTAGCAAGAGTGTGAAAGTTATATTTAGGTATGAAAATTTAAAAGATTATTTTCTGAAATGCTTCAACAGAATTCACAGTTCCAATTGGGATAATGCCACAAGTAGCTCTTGATGAGAGAAAAGGATTCTGAAGACTTCAAATAGGGACAGCCTGATGGGCAATCCCTTCCTGATTGCACGCACACATACTATCAGCCATTTACACTGTAATACAGGTGAGCTAGACAGGGCCTCGAAAGCAGGCTCTCTGACAATATAGGTTTGGAGTTTGGTTTGGGGTGAGATGAGAAGAGAAAGAAATCTGGAGTTTTGCTAAGTGGTTTAGGCTTAGTTCATGAATGGAACTACAAAGTATGTACAGCATAGCAATCTCACCAGGTAGCTATGATGGAACTCAGAGAATCCAGCACTTCGGTAGCTGTCAGCCTTTGCTGTGGGTCCAGAAGCAACAGTTTTCGGATTAAACAAACTGTGTTTTCTGATACACGGCAGTCCCTGTAAGGGAGAAAGAAAGAAGAAAAAATGATAATCAATACTGGCTGGATAGCATTTTTATGGAAAAGGGAAAAAAACTGAATCCACAACAACAGCGCCAGCTGCATAATAAAGCTTGCATCAATTTGATACAAAGCAATGTAGAACATATAACCCATGAGTCACACAGCAGCACACCCAATACCTCAGGCACAAGACAAGCAACTAGAAACCAGTGACTAATGCTCACAAAATCCACCTCCCCAAACAAAATAAACCTTACAGATCTGAGCAGTAATGAGATTTTTAAAAACACTGCAAGCCTAAAGGTTACAGAGTTAATGGAAACTAATGCTCCCACAAATAGAAGCAAAGTAACATTTCTTTGCAAAGTGAATATGGAGGAAAACAAATCATTGATTAACAATAGACAGTGATTTTTTCCAAGAGCTTTGTTGATGCTTTTAATTAAAAAAGACATCAGTGAAATGGAAACTCTTGCTTTTTCCCCCACTGGTGGTAGTACTTCAGAAGGCATTTAGCAGAGCATAGGAAAGGAAATCGCCAGTTTGGCATGTAAACATGGTCAAATGCTGAATACTGAGCAAATGATTTAATCATTTCTTGCAACAAAAAAGTTAAGCCAACTGGTAAATCACCAGCAGTGGGCTTTAAATTTCCACTCAGAATTTACAGTCAGCCTTATACTTAAATTAAATTTAAAATAACTTAAATTTAAACCATTACAGAAGATGCAATTAACATGTGCATCTGTCCCTCCTGCATCTGCTGACTACATTTTAATTTAGCGAATCCGGGCGCCATCAGTGTATTGCCAGAGGTAATGATCAGGTCTGTGAGGGAGCTGAATCATCCTTTGAGAGTCACATCCAAGAATGATTCAGCAGTAACTACACCCATTTGTTTATCTCGCTCTCACATTGTCAGGATTCTGATGTTCATCACTCACTCTGGCCAAAACTATTACGTTTAGAATCAGAGCACTTTCTAACTATTACAATTTTACAGGAATTCTGATTTTACAGCTTTTCATTCTTCTTACCTCAGCGTTCTCACTTCTGTAGATTGTTAAGTATGACACACATTTCAGAAATGGAGCACAATTTACGCAAACACTTACTGCAGTACTACCAAACAGCTGCATTGTTATTGTTGCAGTCCTTTAGGTGAGACTTTAAATGGAGGCACATCTGCCTGCTCAGATGGGTATCATGGCACATTACTGAAGACCAGAGAGTTCCTCCAGTGTCGGTCAACATTCCTCCCTTAGTTTCAAGCAGTCAGAGGTATAAGAGCATGGCTGACACAACGACATAGATGATACTGGAGGAATGCTTCACCAAGTCACTGTGGTCTCCTGGAACTTGCTTGATCTCCTTTGGGGATCAGAGAGGAATTAACCAGTTTTTTTTTTAACCAGTTTTTTTTTTAATCCCTAAACTTATATCTGGCATTCCCCCCAGTAGATGTACGGTTATCGGATGGAGAAGGGAAGAGAAAGGGCAAGCAGATGGGGTCCTGTTAGACAAGGGTTGCTCTACTGGACTGACTTGATGGACCAACTGATCTTTTCCTATTCTTCACTTTCAGAAGTTTGCAACTAACCACGCAAACAGATTCAGTGGTCATTCCACTGTTTTTGTGCATTTTGTGCATAGACCAATTGCCACATTTACGTACAAAATGAGTGGCTTATATTTCAAAGAAATTTGTTAGCTGCAAATAGAATACGGAACCCCTCCTCAATTTCACAGATACTAAGGTGCCAACATATGCTAGAGTAGTCCTACAGGTGCCACAGCATTCCAAGTTTGCCCAATTGACAATTCTGCCAATTCACACTAGCATAGATATTGTCAAAAAGGCTGCAAGACTATACAGGATTGGCTTTCAATTGCTGATTTGGATGAAGGCAACACAGCAGTGCATTTGTTCTTATGCTGCTGGGATCCCAACCTGTTGTCTCCCTATTACATCATTTAACATCCAGCTGAATAGGTTGACAAAGTGTGGTAAACCACTCCCAGAGTCAGTTTAAAGCGAGAGACAGGCAGATGTATTCATTCCTATTTACAAAGAAAAACTGAAGCATTTTCAAAATCTTTTTAATAGTGGAAGCACTTTTTTAAAAATTCTGAACATGGATATTTAATTGTTTTTGAGTAGTATTAGTTTAAACACTAAGTAATAACCAGAAAGCTGACATGGAGGCACTGGTGGAAACCAGCCAATGTGTGGCAACTGACTCATCAACAGCAAAGCTACAGTCACCAACCCCACTCCAGGGAAGTTCAGCAATTTTGTTCATTTTAGCTGTGCATGCGATTCAGTCCCCTCACACAGTAGTGTTAGCAACACTTTTATAGCATTACAAATTAGCACCTTGTGCAAGCAAAAACAATTACCAAAGAACCAGACAAGTGCACTTGTTAAAAACAAACTCTGAAAAGTGAAAAGAACAGATCAAAGGCTCTCAGTGTTGTGCATGCAACAAAAGCAGAGCTATGCAAAGCAGTGCAAGATTGGAAGAAACAATGAGAGAGAGACATGTACATCATAAATGGCAGAAATAGTTAAAGGTCAACTGGAAGAGATCAAGGAGCCTTCAGAGATGTGGTGCTCAGCAATGTTCAACCAATGCAGAGCTGCAAACTAGGTCCATAGGTTGCTGAACAGCAGAGCCAAAACAGTACAATACAAGCCTGAAGAATTTATACTCAATAAATGCAGTGCTCTGGTCAGACTGCACCGTAAGTCTTGGTGACCAGAACTGGATGCAGTACATCAAGATTTGGAGGCAGCACAGAGAAGAGCACAAGACTGGCCCCAGTACAAGGCCTCAGTGAAAAAATATGGACCTCTCAGGCTTGAAGGGAGATATGAGAGAGGCGATCTTAGAGAAACCCAACACTATTAACAGTATGGAAAAGGCAAATCCACAAAGTTACTTTAAAGTAAAACAAAGTGACAAATATCTAAACTAATACGAGACATATATGGAAAAGATATCAAAAAGTTCTTTACACAAGGAGTGATCAACACACGGAATGGACTCTCTGGCAGACCAGTAGAACCAAAAGCCATCGAATCGCTCAAGTTGAATGCTGCAATGCAGACCTTAAGGACTTTCTGCAAGGGTGGACCAAATGGCCTCCTTCATCAGTGAAAATCTTGTGATGACAAGCAGACTTCTGTTAGTTGCATTTTAAAAAAAAGAGGGTCTGCCAATTAAGTTTGGTTAAAAGTCTCCTGAGCTTGGATTGCTAATGACTGATGAAGGTTCCAGTAAAATGAACTATTTGCCACACAGCCACTCTTGAAAGGAGCCAGTGCTAAAGTGACTTGTGAAATATAGCAAAAATACAAAGGTTGTTCCTTTAAACATCCCCTACCTAAAAATCATTCCATCTAGATTTCACTATCCTGTATGGCAGTCAACATCCAGGGGATGGGGCAGGATTTTAAAATAATATAAATGTGGTTTTATGTAATTAAGTAATCAAGGTAATTTTTAAGCCAAAAAGACAAAAACCCCAACTCACTCTGGGATGGTGTATTCTGCTGCTTTGATTTTCCTGAAAAGCTCCTGAGGTATGCTGTCATAAAACGGGAACTGTCCATAAAGCATGGTGAAGAGCACCACACCAAGTGCCCACATGTCACTGGGTTTGCCCCTGTATGGTCGGCCTGAAAAACAAAAGACATACAGAATAACATGCTTTGCTAAAGCTTCAATCCCTCAACCATTGACTAATTATGCAATGTATGCATGAATCCTATATGTTACTCATCAGGCAAATTGTTCCTGGGCTGCTGCCAATCCAACTTTGCAATACTACTATGGAGTTGACAATGCAGAAGATAACTTGCTCTAAAGATTTGGCTCCTCTCTTCAAATGAATTTTCATCTCCAAGTCATTTCAGGTACTGTAAACCCTCAGTACAGACACAAGCATGTCTCATCAGTCCTTAGTATAAGGCACGGTACAGAGACTGACAGGCCCTGACTGCTCACTGTTGTAATGTTACCTGCCCTTAGCCATGGCGGGATTGTTGCAATGGAGTCCTACATGAAATTATACTGTTCATGCTATATTTATGCAACGCGTCACAACGTTACTAAATCATCTCAAAAACATTTCGCACAACAAATCAATTTTGGATTGTGCTATACGGAGGTAAACATTAAACAGGACCTTTAACATTTACTCCCTCCACCACCAGCACAACTTGGCTGCAGTGTGTACCATCTATAAGATGCACTGAAGCAACTCACCAAAGATCCTTTGCCAGTACATCCCAACCCCTACCGCCTAGAACAGGGACTGCAACCTGCAACTCCTCAACATCTCATTTCTAGCTCCTAGCCTTTTCCTGTTGATCAAATTATCATGAAAAAAGATTAAAAAAATGAAGTCAAGAAAAGTAAGAGCCTTGTTTTTAATTATTATGCTGTACATTACAGTTTCAAATGATTATCTTAACAAAAATCATTATCATTCTCTAAATAAACCTGTTTGAGTGGTATAGCTACACCACGGTTATAGGTAATGCCTTTGGTATGAGGAACAGGTTTTATGGATGCAGCCATTATTGTTCCTAATATAGCTGAAACAATAGATTATTCTGAATGTGCTATTAGAAGCTATCTTTGGGATGAGAATCATTAGCCAAAAAATTGTCTTCATTCAACACCTCAAATTAAAGTTTGTTTTAAAGATGACTTTACTGAGAAAATTATTGTAAAAAAGTCAACAAATGATAATTCAGAATTAGGTCTACTTTAATTTCAATTTATTTCCTACTGATATATAATAAATAAACTTTGAATTTATGTATGTAAATTATACACTCTACTACAGACACTTGGCAATTTGTCAAGTATTTGGTTTAGAACAGCCAAATTTTTGGCGCAAGGCTCCCAGTAACTTTTATTTTTGGCAATTTCTTTTAAAAATGCCTCTTCCGGTAGAAAAGGTTGCTGACCCCTGATCCAGAAGGACAAGGGCTGCAAATGCATGGGAACACCGACCGCTACCTGTAAGTTCTCCTCAAAACCATCCTGACTTGGAACTAAATTGCTGTTCCTTCACTGTCGCAGAGTCGAAATTCTGAAACTCCCTCCTGAACAGAACTGTAGGAGTACATTCACCACATGGACTGCAGCAGTACACAGAGGTGTCTTACTGCCGCCTTCGAGGGCGATAACTGCTGGCCTTACCATTGAGACCCACATCACATGAATAATAAAAAGAGACATGCTAACATATCAAAAAGCAATGCTGCAGGAGTACTTTCATTACTTAGAAACCAAGGTGCATAATTAAAGTTCAAAGTACAAAACACCACTTAGGTTAAAGGAGGTTGGACAAACAATTAGTGGTTAGGCAACACCAAATTATGGAAGCATAGCTTGTAGGAGGAAGAAATCCCACAGTTTTGAGATTCTGGGAATGATGACTCAGTCAACAAGATCAGCATTGGTTAACGCTCTGGGCAAACAAGAGGAAAAGCGAGCATGAGGAGTGAGAGGGAAAGTTCATCAATGCAGTAGTGATATAATGGGGAGGAATAAAAATCCAAAGGCTTTGCAAAAGTCAGAGCTTGGAGGAGAGGGGATCAAGCTACCAACAACTTGCATTTTTTTTAGCACCTGTACCATAAAAAAATGGTTCGAAAGCGCTTCAAGGAGACAGAGACAAACAAAACATGTACACCAAGCCAACAAAGATTATAACTTGGTACAAGTGGTGGGTGTTAAGGAGGGTCTTAAGGGAGGACAGAGGTAGAAAGGTTTAGGTAGAGAATTCCAGAACATGGGTCCTGGGTGGATGAAGGCACATGCACCAATGGTAGTGTGAACAGTAGGAGAACAGAACAGACTAGAATTCTGGGTGAGGGGAGAGATGCAACAATCATATATGATGTTACAGGAATAGGGGAGGGGAATTTAAACACAAGAATCAGGAAATTAAAACTGCATGAAATATTGACAATAATGGGTGACTTCAATTTACATAGAGACTGGGCAAACCTAATGAGCACCAATGCTGTGGAGGATGACTTTCTGGAGTGTGTACGAGGTGGGTTTCTGGAGCAGTAAGCTGAGGAACCAACTAGGAATTAGGCTATTTTAGATTTAGCATTATCTAATGAAAAAGGGCTAATTGATAACCTTGCTGTAAAGAAGCCATTAGGAAACAGTGACCATAATATGATACCAGAGTTTTACATTAAGCTTGAAAGTGATAAACAGTTCATTCTAAAACTAGGATCCTAAATCTGAACAGGGTATTACAAAAGTATGAGAGGCAAGTTGGCTATGGTGGATTGGGAAAATACATTAAAAGATGGTGACGGTGGACAGAGTCTACGGGGAATATACGTTCCTCAAAGACACAAAAACCCAACACGAAAGGTGAATCAACCGTGGCTAACAAAAGAAGTGGCTTATAAGGTTGTCAGGAAAAGTAGTAAGCCTGAGGATTTGGAGCAATTCAAAGTCCAATAAAGGATGACCAAGAAACTGATAAAGAAAGGGAAAAGAGAAAATGAGTGCAAGCTAGCGAGTAACAAAGGTGGACTGTATAATCTTCTTCAGATATGTGGAAAGGAAAAGATTAGCAAGGGCAACTGTGGATCCATTACAGGCAGAGGCAGGAGAATTTATAATGAAGAATAGGGGAATGGCAGAGAAACTAAACAATTACTTTGTGTCTGTCTTCATGGAGGAAGTTACAGAAAATCTCCCAGAAATACCAGGGAACCAAGGGAATTGTAAAAATGAGGAACTGAAAGAAATTATTAATAGAGGTGGTACTCGAAAAATTAATTAGGTTGAAGGCTGATAATTCTCCAGACCAGATGAGCTACATCCCAAAGGGTTGAAGGAGGTGGTTATAGAGAATGTGGATGGATTTCAAAATTCTATAGATTCTGCAAAGGTTCCTGAAGACTAAAAAGTAACAAATGTAAGCCCACTATTTAAGGAGGCAGGGAGAGAGAAAACTGAGACTGTGGACCTGTTAGTTTGACGTCAGTAGTAGGGAAAATGTTAGAATCCATTATAAAGGATGTGATAACTGATCACTTGGAAAGTAATGATACGAGTGAGCAAATTCCATATGGATTTATTAAAGGGAAATCATGTTTGACAACCTGTTTGACTTTTTTTTTGAGGATGTTACTTGCAGCATAGATAGGTGCAGTGTATTTGGATTTTCAGAAGGCTTTAGTAAGGTCCCACACAGGAGGCTAGTAAACAAAATCAGAGCGCATGGGATTGGGGGTGATATACAGCTATGGATTCAGAATTAGTTAACAGGCAGAAAACAAAGGGTAGGAATAAACGGGTCATTCTCAGATGGACAGGCTGTTACTAGTGGGATGCTGCAAGGATCAGTGCTAGGGCCACAGCTGCTCATAATCTGTATAAATGATTTGGATGTGAGGACCAAATGTAATATTTCCACATTTGCTGATGACACAAAACTTGGTGGGAATGTGAGTTGGGAAGAGGGTGTAAGGAGGCTTTGGACAGGCTAAGTAAATGGGCAAGAACATGGCAGATGGAACATAATGTGAATAAGAGTGAAGTTATCTACTTTACTATAATATTTGGTAGAAAAAACAGAAAAGCAGAGTATTTCCTTAAATGGTCAGAGTTTGGGAAGTGTTGATGTCCAAAGGGACCTGGGTATCCTTGTTCATGAGTCACTAAAAGCTAGCATGCAGGTGTAGCAAGCTATTAGGAAGGCGAATTGTATGTTGGCCTTCATCGCAAGGGGATTTGAATACAGGAGTAAAGATGTCTTGCTACAATTGTATAGAGCCTTGGTGAGAACATACCTGGAGTGATGTGTACAGTTTTGGTGTCCTTGTCTAAGGAAGGATGGGGGGAGTGCGTCAGAGGTTCACCAGACTAATCCCTAGGATGGTGGGGTTATCTTATGGGGAAAGATCGAGGGCATTCTCTCCAGTTTCAAAGAATGAGAGATGATCTCATTGAAATGTTAAATTCCTACAGGGAGTGACAAGGTAGATGTTGTTAGGATGTTTCCCCTGGCTGGTGAGTCTAGTACCAGGGGACACACTCAGAATAAGGGACAGGATATTTAAGACTGAGATGAGGAGGTATTTCTTCACTCAGAGGATGGAGAATCTTTGGAATTGTCTATCCCAGGGGGCTGTGGAAGCTCAGTCATTGAGCATGTTCAGGACAGAAATCTGGACACTAATGACAACAAGGGATATGGGGATAGTGGGGAAAATGGTGTAAGAGATAGATGATCAGTCACGATCTGTTTGAATGGTGCAGCAGGCTCCACGGCCAAATGGGGTACTCCCGATCCCATGTTCCTATGAGAATGTTAAATTGGAAGCATTGAGGGACTAGGTCAGCAAAGATAGGAGTGATGAGTGCATGCAGGATAGGACACAGACAGCATTTTGGATGAGCTGAAGCTTATGGAGGGTGGAGAATGGGAGACTGAATAGTGGAGGCTGAAAGTGGAGTTTGGATGGAGACAGAATATGTTAAGTAGGTGGAAATAGGTGGTCTCTTAATGGAGAGGTTATGGGGTCTAAAGTTCAGCTCTTAGTCTAGCAGCTGAGGTTGCAAATAGTATGGTCCAGCCAGAGACAATGGCAGGGATGTTCGGAATGAAATCAGTGGAAATGGCACTTTATGTGGCGAGCAGATGGGAATCAAAGAAAATAGCTGATTTGCCCAATGTTTAGCTAATGGAAAATGAATCTCAACTAAGACTGGATGTCTCACAAGCAATCTGAGAAATCAGAGGTAGTGCAGAGATTCAGGAGAAGTGCTGGACGGGTAGAGCTGGGTGTGAGCTGTGTACTTACCTGCTAATTCTATCGTAAAAGGGTAGTAAGCAAATGAAGAGGGGACAGCAGATAGCTCTTTGGAGGTGTCAAGGTAATTGTGGTGTTGAGGGTGGGGCGTTGGAGGAGGGATGGGTATAAGAAATAGAAGAATTAGGCCATTCAACCCTCGAGTCTGTTCCACTATTCAATAAAATCATAGCTGATCTTCAATTTTGACTTGCACTTTCTACCCAGTCTCCATAACCTTGATTGCCTTAGAGGTCAGGTATATATCGATTTCAGTCTTGAATATACTCAACAACTGAGCATTCACCATCCTCTGAAATGGAGAATTCCAAAGATTCACAACGCTCTGAGTGAAGAAATTTCTCATCTCAGTTCTAAATGGTCAACCCTTATCCCGAGACTGTGTCCCATGTTCTAGACTCTCCAGCCAGAGGAAACAACCTCTCAGTCAAACCTTCCAAGAATCAAATCTCATTCTTCTTAACTCCAGACAGTCTAGGCCCATTTTACTCAATCTCTCTTCAGACAATCTCTAACCACAGTAATCGTTCTTTGAATCTTTGCTGCATCCCTCCAAAGTAAGCACATCCTTCCTTCGGTGAAGAGATCAAAAGGGTACACTGTACTCCAAGTGTTGTCATATCAAAACCCAACTGCAGCAACACTTTATTGCAACAAGGTTGGAGTACAAGAGCAAGAAAGACCAACATACCACTTGCCTTCCTAACTGCCTACTGTACATACATATTAACTTTGTGTTTCATGTACAAGGAGACCCAAATCCCTCTGAACAACGTTAATAGATTCTCACCATTTTAAGTAAGTTTTTTCTACACTTTCTACTAAAGTGAATAAGATCATTTCCCCACATTGTACACCATCTGCCATTCACTTGCCCTATATACCCTTTTGTAGCCCTGGGTGTCTTCCTCACTTTCTTACCTAGCTTTGCAGTGTCAGCAAATTTGGATACATTACTTGGTACACAAGAAGAGGAAATGGAAGTTGGCCTTCAGGTGAACATGGCAGGTGAGGGGAATAAAGCAATCAGCCAAACTATTAAGTTAGAAAGGCACTGCAAAGAGCACAGTGAAGGATGTCTGGTTTGAAGCAGAGGGGAGCCACGATCCTGTGCTGGATTAATGGAGGGAAAGGAATTTCAGGGCCAGGAAGAATGTAATTGAGGAG
This sequence comes from Carcharodon carcharias, assembly GCF_017639515.1. Taxonomy (NCBI): domain Eukaryota; kingdom Metazoa; phylum Chordata; class Chondrichthyes; order Lamniformes; family Lamnidae; genus Carcharodon; species Carcharodon carcharias. The sequence continues at coordinate 51,450,645 of NC_054485.1, read as the reverse complement.
AATTGACAGCATTAGACACAGGAGATGGAGAAAATTAGAACAAGATGTAGCAAAGATGGACAAGGAGGTGGAGCAATTCAGGTCTAGGGTAGTAATCAATAGTGGAACAACAGCAATCGTGGTTAAATTAACACAAACAGTTTTGGCACAAAGAGAGATCAGGATATATACAAGCTCTTTTCAGATACTTCAGGCAAGAAGATTCAAAAATCTGAGGCAAGAATGAGTGTTTGCCATTTAGTACCGGTGACACTTTCAAATTGGGTTACAAATGAATTCTCCAAATTCTGGGACAGCTGGGGTTTTTGTGGTTTGTGCAGGATCTATTCAGCATGTGGCATGTGAATTCATGAGTCATTTCTGTAATGACAATGTAAAAACAAAACAGAACCTTTAAACCAGTATTCTGAGTTTTAAAATGTGCTTGACAATTAAAATTTCAGTGAGTGAAAGATAGGGCAATATCCCACAACAAGACTGAAGACCGTCAACTCAACTAATACTTGCTCTTCTTACATTAGTTTCAGTTCAGAATAGCCATCAAGACTGACTGTGCCTAAGACATCAACCACAAATTTTGAAATTTTCTGCGACAGTGGGGGACGCAGAGAAATAACAGCCTGCTGAAGCTGTAGAATGCTTCTTCCCCAATTCAAACTCTAACCCACTCTGCACAGAGGTGAATAAAAGCTGCAAATAGCATCGCTTTTCTCTACATGGCATCTAGATAATTTCTCACCTGAGTGAGAAAGGGAGAGAAAAGGTTACGCTGATAAGGTTAGATAAAGCAGCGCAGAATGAACACTTTTTCTTTATACTTTCATGGGATGTGAGCATCACTGCAAGGCCAGCATTTGTTGCCCATCCCTAATTGCCCGTGAACTGACTGGCTTGCCAGGCCATTTCAGAGGGCATTTGAGAGTCAAACACATTGTTGAGAGTCTGGAGTCACATGTAGGCCAGGCCAAGTAAGCATGGCAGATTTCCTTCCCTAAAGGGCATTAGTGAACCAGATCGATTTTTGTAAAAATCCATGACAGTTGTCACGGCCAACATTACTGAGACTATACTCCAGATTTATTAATTGAATTCAAATTCCACCAGCTGTTATGGTGGGATTTGAACCCATGACTCCAGAGCATTAGCTTGGGCCTCTGGATAACTAGTCCAGTGACATAATCACTAGGTCATCATCTCATAAGAACATAAGAAATAGGAACAGGAATAGACCATTTGGTCCCTCGAGCCCGCTCCGCCATTCAATAAGATCAAGGCTGATGATCTTGTGTTTCCATTTCTACATTCCCATCTAACCCCGATAACCTTTGATTCCCTGACCTAACAAGAATCTATCTACCTCTGCCTTAAAAATATTCAATGACCCTGCCTCCACCACCTTCTGGGGCAGAGAATTCCAAAGTCACACAACCCTCCAGAAAAAAAATTCTCCTCATCTCTATCCTAAAAAGGCGACCCCTAATCTTAAAACAGTACCCCATAGTTCTGGGCTCACCCACAAGAGGAAACACCCTTTGGAGATCCACCATGTCAACGCCGTTCAGGATCTTGTATACCTCAATCAAATCACCCCTCACTCTTCTAAACTCCAATGGAAACAAGCCCTGTCTGTCCAGCCTTTCCTCACAAGCCAACCCACTCATTCCAGGTATCAATCTAGTAAACCTCTTTTGAACCGCCTCCAATGCATTTACATTCTTACTTAAAGAAGGAGACCAAAACTGAACACAGTATTCAAGATGCGGTCTCACCATGCCCTGTATAACTGAAGCATAACATCCTTACTTTTATGTTCAATCCCTTTCACAATAAAGGATAGCATTCCATTAGCCTTTTTAATTACTTGTTGTAACTGCATACTAACCTTTTGTGACTCATGTACTAAAACACCTAGATCCCTCTGTACCTCAGAATTATGCAGTCATTCTCTATTTAAGTAATATGTTTGCTTTTTGTTCTTCCTCCCAAAGTGAACTTCACATTTTCCCATATTAAACTCCATTTGCTAGATCTTTGCCCACTCACTCAACCTATATATATATCCATTTTCAACCTCATGATCTCTTCACAACATACTTTCCTACCTACCTTTGTGACACCTGCAAATTTAGCTACCATGTCTTCTCTCTCCTCATCTAAGATATTGATGTAAATCATAAAATGTTGAGGCCCCAGTACAGACCCCTGTGGGACTCCACTTGTCACATCCTGCCAATCAGAAAAAGACCCATTTATGCATACTCTCTGCTTTCTGCCAGCCAGCCAGCCAATCTTCTATCCATGCTAATATGCTACCCACTATGCCATGCGCTTTTATTTTCTGTAACACTTGGCCAGGTACTTAGGAGAGCTCAAGGCAATTGGGAAGAGTCAGCATGGCTTTGTGAAAGAAAGATCATGTTTAACTAATTTAATGGAGTTTTTTGAAGGAGTAACATGCGCAATGGATAAAGGGGAGCCTGTAGGCGTACTGTACTTGGATTTCCAGAAGGCATTTGATGTGGCACCTTATACCATGCTGACTCTTCCCAATTGCCTTGAGCTCTTTTAAGTACCTGGCTATAACCTGCTTAATGATCGATTCTAATAAGAAGTCTCTCCCTAAGCATAGGCCAGTTGGGCTGAATGGCCTGATCTGTGCTATGAATTATATACAATTTAACGTAATTATCGCCCCATCTCCTCTGAACATGTTGATTCCTTGTTCTAGTATGGTCCCTTAGCTGCCAACAGCCATCTAGTAACTTGCTAAGTGAGCCAGGTTAGTGAGTAATGGTTAGCTGTTTCACCTGAAGCAGTAGAACTTGATCCTTTTCTCAACATCCATACAAGTATGCTTTCTAGCAGTGTACAATAATCAGGAATAGGAACCATGACTAGTATTCCCCCTACCTCTGACACACAGAAGATTAGGCTAATTGTAGCATCTCAACATTCACCTCAGCTGAGGTCAATTAAGTCAGCACAAACCAGCAAGCCAAGGCCTTCAGGTTTTTCTAGAGCAGTTCCACCAAGGGAGAAAAATATTTTCTATCCACTTATTGTGCTGTGACTACACTATCAAAACCAATCCAAATTTTTGCTAAAATACACAGGGTAAGAAAAAGACACTAGCTTCATTTGAAACACATCAGGATCCTACAACTCCAAAAAGAAGCTTATCCAGAGCCTATTTTCCACTAAGTCCCTGCTCAGAACCCAGTTATCTTTTTTACAGCTCAAGCCAAAACAAAGATGTAAAGTGCAATGTCGTACCAAACGATTAAACAACATAAAGGTAACCAACTATTTCCACATGCGCACAAATTGCTATGTGAGGTTTTGTTTATTCAGCACAAAGTCTGTTGTTTTGTACACTGCAATTGCCAAGGTTATATTGCTAAACTTGTGCGAAATTTAATAATCTAAACGTTCATGATCAAAGATCTCTTCTGCAACTAACCTTCACCAGATTAATAACTGAATGAAATTGGTGAAAACTCAGAAATGTTCTCTTTATAAATTGAAAGCATTGAATTAAAGTGCAGATTGAAAAATAGTGGTTCGTTTTTCCTGTCAATTCCTGACAGGTGAAGGAGACTGAATCAAGGTCAGAGTATAGGAATGGATCATTGATGAAAAAACAGCCAGTGAGGAAAGTACAATTTGCTCAAGTTGCTTGTTTTCCTTTACAACCAAAGTTCTTGCTTCAGTGAACAGAAACCCAAGAGCACAGAGAAAGCTCAACAATATGAGACACAAGCAGCACATTCCCAAGAGTAGCTTCTGTTGCGTGAGGTAGTTTGGTTTTATTTTTCCACTCCCCCTCTCCATGTCAGACAGGAGATTCAAATTTCAAAAACAAAACCACAGAGACTACTCAGCCTCCAAACAGGGTCTTGATATGGCTGGCCTAGTTAACTGCTGGTCAATAGTAACCCTTACGATATTGATGTTAGGGGACTTAATGCTGGTGTCATTGAAGGTCAGGGGAACGAAGCTATTTTTTATTGCGAATAACCAGTGCCAGGCAGTGACTGGATCCAAGTAGGTTGTTACCCATATCCTGCAGAAGAGGCATGGGTCGCTCCATCAGAGTCTGAGCTAAATTAAATACAGAGCCTTACTTGATTGTATAAAAGAAGGGCACGTTTGGTGCAACAGCTCAAGATGGCCATGTTCAGTCTGCTTCAGCAATGACCTCGAGCCCATGCAGAAGACCCTCTTTACTTTTATCCCCAAATAGGGATAGGAAGGCTTCTGGGCAAAATTACATGTTATAATCAAAAATCATTTTATATTTTAACTCTTTTCCATATTTCCCAGTACCATATAGCACTAAGGCAGTTAAAAGTACTGTTGGGAAAATGTCACAGCCAACACTGATACTAATACACTTGGCTTCAGATCTTTTCAGAGCAGGAGGTGTGCGTGTTTTCAGTTGCCTCTCTCTAGCCCTGACATGAAGGCAACTTATGATGGTCTTCCAAACAGGATGAAATCAGTTAACTTGAGAACAGACCAGTGATTGAAACTTGGACCCCCAGCTCTCTATGGTTCAGTGCGTTAATTTACCAACTAAACAATGGGAGAATGTTAGTATTTGGTCTAGCCATTTGCATGTTAAATTGAGAGTTTTGGGGCTTGTGGGTGTGTTACTGTGGTCATTCAGGATTATAAAAAGCTTGGAGAATGCAGTGGTATTGCAAACAATTTTCTTGTCCTCATCTGGCCAGCCTACACACACTGTTAATTAAAACATTTAATTGCAAAGCTTTTGGTAGACAGTCCATTCTGATCGGGTGAAATGGACTCCACTTGCCATTGAATTTGCTTTCCCTTCCCAGGAATTCAATGAAGTCCCAATAAGAATATTATCACACCAAGTTCACAAGAAAATACACAATCAATCACTCATTAAAGTTACTATTGCTTCTGAGATTTTAGAATTAAGAAGCGATAAGAGTAAACAAAGAGAGGCAGGATACCATTTGGGTTGTAATGACACAGCATTAGATCGGAATTTAGAAATATGCTCAAGATGCTGGACAGAGGACAGCCCAATAAACTGAACCAGAAAGCTAAAGTTGTGAAGTTGAATGAGACAAAAGCATACAAAGCTGCCAGATTGTTGTCTACCACTATTCACCAAGGAAGCAAACTGGCCGCTGTAACCCAACCTGCCATACCAGCCTCACACTGCACTGTTGATTTGAGTGCTTAGCAATGTACTCTGCAAAAATAATGGCTTCACGACATTTCACCTTTTCAGGGTAACTAGGGGTGAAAAATAAATGCAGCTTTGCCAGCATCAACGACAGCCCAAGAAACAAATTATGAAAGCCATACTGACTAGAAAACCCCAAGTTCAGTTTCCTGTTTGTGCCCAATTAGCTGCTATCATCTGGTCATGTGCTGAGGTGCTACAATTAGCTTCAGTATATTTTGATCACTATGCAATGATCCAATACTGGAAATTTTATGGATGTGGGTATCAGGAAAGGACACCTGTGATATCCCCTTTTTAAAAAAATTGTTCTTTGGATGCGCGCATTGCTGGCAAGGCCAACATTTATTGCTCACCTCTAATTTCCTGGAGTGATTTTCTAGGCCATTTCAGAGGACAGTTAAGAGTCAACCACGTTGATGTGGGTTTGGAGTCACAAATTGGCCAGACTGGGTAAAGACAACAAATTTTCTTCCCTGAACGACATTAGGGGACTAGATGGGCTTTTACGACAATACAGTAGTTCCAAGGTCATTATTAATTAGACTAGCATTTTATTCCAGATTAAATTAATTAATTGAATTTAAATTCCACCAGTGGTCATGGCAGGGTTTCAACTCACAGCTTGGGCCTCTGGATTACTCAGGGATGAGAGAGGCCGAAGACAAAAAGGTGCGAAAATCTTCTGTGGAAAGGAACCATGTAATTACACCAATTTTAATGATCTGTAGCGAAATGCAAATGCTTCTAGGCCACTTCAAATGGGTGGAATTATTAGACTTCAAATGGGTAGAAACATTAATTTTGCCTTTGTTTACCTTCCTATTACAGTCAAGACTGTGGACCAATGCATTTATATCAAATCACCAGTGACCTCAACATCTCAATGCAGTTGGTGCATGTAATATAAGATAAAGTTCATACTAACAATCAAACATGACCTTGCCGGATTATGTACATGTGAAATGAAGCAAAAGGACTACGGCAGTGCTTCAAACTATTTTCCAACATAACCCCATTTTAAATCACCATCACCTTCTCAAAGGCAATTAGGGATGGGCAATATAAACTAGCAATGGCATCGATGCCCACATCCCATGAACAAATATACAACAAACTCTTGAAAAATATTATGCCAGGAAGAAACAAATAAAGCATAGTTGCATTCAGTATATTATTAAATTTTGCATATTAAAACTCAACATATAATATATCAAATACTTATTAAAATCTATGTTTTTAACACTTAGTAAAAATGTTATTTTTATGTAGGTGTCAGCCAAGCTCTCCACATTCCCTGGTGACTGAAGACTCAGTGAAGCCTCTTTCCTGTCACCCCCCCAACACACATTGTAATCAACTTCTCTCCCCCACACCCCTCTTCCTCATACACGCACACACTAAACAGCCCCTCCTTCAAAATCCCTTCCCATTCGCTCAACAGCTCCTCTTTCCAAAACCCCTATACTCCACTCACTGAGTCGGCAGCCCCTCTTCCAAACCTCCTTCCCCAAACTTGGCAGCCCTTCTTCCCAAGTACCCTCCCTGTCACTCACTCACTCGGCAGTGGTGGGAGACAGTGACGTATATTTTCACTGGACCAGTAATCCAGAGACCAGAGTTCAAATCCCACCATGACATAGGGTGAAATTTGAATTCAATAAAAAAAAATTTAGAATTAGAATTAAAAGTCTAATGATGACCATGAAACCATGGTCTATTGTCACTGGTTCACTCAACTGGTTCACTAATGTCCTTTAGTGAAGGAAATCTGCCATCCTTACCTGGTTTGGCCTACATGTGACTCCACACCCACAGCAATGTGGTTGACTCTTGAATTCCCTCTGAAATAACCTAGCAAGCTACTCAGCACTAGGGTATATCTACACCACATGGATTGCAGCAGTTTAAGAAGGTAGCTCATCACCTCCTTCTCAAGGGCAATTAGGGATGGGCAATAAATGCTGGCCGAGCCAGCCACACCCACATCCCAAGAATGAATTTTCAAAAAATGTTTTAAAGCCTGGCCTTTGTAACAGCCTTACACCAAAACCGAGCGCCCTGAGACCCAAACCATTATCCAGACCATTATGAATGGTGGCATGTTGCAGAACCTGAAAGGCACTCTCTTGGATCAAATCTTTTCCCTTCACCCGGATCCTGGCTAGATAGAATCAATCTGGTTCGACCTCTTCCCACTCACCGCTTTTCTGATTTTTCAAACACTAAGTGGTGGTTTGGCGGGGTGGGGGGAGGGGGTGTTCACGTGACCTGTTCTGCAGTCTGCCTGACGGTAAGCCTCGGTAGTTTGATTGTTAGTGATCAAAGGAAGGCTTAGATCATTTTCTTGGTAAGATAAGAGGTATTTACGTTTGGAGGCGACGGCAGCAGTCTGAGTTTACAATTAATAGACCCTTCATCTCCCAAAATCCCAAAAGAGATGTCTAGGTATCAGGTTGCAAACAGCTGTGCTGTAAGCTGTCTATTTACTTCTAAGGTGAAAGGAAGTTAGAGTCATGAATAACTCATCAGCAGTTCCACCTGAATGCAAGGTTAATGTGTTTCATGTTGTCATGAGTAAAAGGACAGAGGAAGCCATTTTTGAGATCAAGTTACAGGCTTCCCTACAAATCAAGGAATATCACAGATAGACAGCAGTCCTGTGTGGTCAGCAGAGTGAAAAGGCTGCTAGACTTTGCGAGCTACCAAAGCAGCCGGATGCAGGAGGGAGGCAGTCTCTAGTCGAAGAGGCGTATCCTGCAGCCCTCTAATGATTCCAGGAGATTTGCCTTTGCATGGCCAGGGGGAAGAATCATCATCAGGGGCAGGCTTTACTGCTGGTTGTGGATTTAAGAAACTCGCCGAGAACGGAGGAAAGCACCTAGAGACAGTCATTTGAAATTACTACTTGACAAGGCAGGGATATGGGAACCCATTAGAAGCTGGGAGCAACTGCGGACTGTGCTTTAAGGTCTAATTCCATGGAGAATGCAATGAGTGATACATACAAAGGGGAAAGTTCCTCTGTAGTTTAAAATTTAAGTTGCCTCCAAAAATAAAATAGAGCATTTATTACAGTAAGTTTTAAAAGGCAAAATCTTGGCATGTCATTCTTCAATCTACTAACTGACGTTCGAATCTCTTTAAAAGTTACAGGTCTCTACACGGGATCATAACAATTTGAAAATTCATAGCTGAGTTACAGCACAAAATGCAATGAAGGTCGCTCTTCAGCTCAAAGAAATAATTAATATTTGTTCTTCATCATATTCTCCACGTTTACTATACCATCTGTTGCAGCAGCAAGATGATAAATATGGTTACTGTACAGAAACACTTAACTGGAAGCTGAAAGCATTGGACAACAGGAAAAAACAGTGGGTGTGGACATTTGAGAAGGCTTTCCTGTCTTATGTCACTATACGCAGTAAACATTGATCCAGGAACACGGGCTGCCTTAAAAACTGCAACCCGCCCACTCCCTGCCAACAGATTTTAGTCATCAGACAGAACTGGGAACTCACCACTCAGTACATCAGGGCTGATGTAGGCAGGGCTCCCCCGCTGATCTTTCAGTAAATCATCCTCACTAACTAGATGCTTTCCAAGGCAGAAGTTAGTGATGGTGATTCTGTGGGTCCTGTGGGCAAAAGAAAACGAGTGAGTGTGCACCAAATTTACTTAGTTTTTAAAGCACTAAAGGTAGAGAAGAAAAAGGAGGCCAGGGAAGCTCACTTTAAACAAGCTGTCAAATTAACCCGTGAGCACCTAACTAAACCTTTATTTCTGTAACTTAGGTTATTTTACAAACCCGTAACCAACCTCACAAATGGAAGTACAGTTCACATCCCAGAGTGCCTAAGCGGCAATATGTAAATTACATGATGCATTATACCAATTACCTTTTGTGGTGGACCACAAGGAAGGGGCTGGAAGCCAGGAAGGTGTTGAATTGGCGGGTCTCCTAGATCAATAATGCACTGTCACAACCACCATCCTCTCAAATACAGAGTGGCCAAAGGCACAACAAACACTAACCCTTTGAAGAGGTTTTTAATAATGTTCTAAAATTACCAGTACGCTTTTTCCATTAACTGATCTTGTGGCAGACAATCTACAATCCCAAATACAATTTAAATGGTGAAATAAAATATACAAATCCTCTGATTAACTAACAGCAAACCAACATCAAGGCAAGGCTGGAGTTCACCACTAATAACTGGGCTGTGCCGCAAGGAACCTCCAGATCAATAGGGTCATATAGCCCACCTACCCCTTGTATTTTCAGGATATTTGACAGCAGGGGACATTTAAAGTTGAAGCTCGCACAGGATTATTTGCTTATTGATCTGGACCCTTCAACCCAATCATTTCAACAACTTACACTTGTACAGCGAGTCTACATTGGCTCCCAGTCCAGCAATGTCCTCAATTTTAAAATTCTCTTCCTTATTTTGAAATCCCTTCATGGTATCTCCAGCCCTACAATACTCAGACCTCTGCACTACTCTAATTTTAGCCTTTTGCGCATCCCCAATTTTCTTGCTCCATCATTTATGGCTGTGCCTTCAGCTGCCTGGACTAAACTCTGAAACACCCTCCCTAAATCTCCAGCTCTCTTCCTTCAAGGCACTCCTTAAATCTCTATTTGATCAAGCTTTTGATCACCTGTCCTGACATCTTATGTAGCTCAGTGTCAAATGTTGTCGCAATGTTCCTGTGAAGCGTTTTTCTACATAAAAAGGCACAATATAATTGTTGTTTTAAGGAGGCATTTGAAAGTGAAGAGACATTAGGAAGGTGGAAGAAGAAAATTCCATAGTTGAAGGAATTGTTGAAGTTTCTGCCACTGATGGTGGCTTGGAGGGATTTGGAGACAAGATGGGGAAGGTAGCCAACATAAGACTCATCAACAGAGTCTGGGACATAAGGCTTGATGTCCAGAGGGAGAGTAAAGCAAGGCCTAAACTATTAGGACAATCTGGTCATCTGTCTGTAGGGAATAGGAAATAGATGGGCAAGTAAAATTTAGTACAGGAATAGGGCTGGGGTATAAGTGAGTTGAGTTTTGGATTAGTTAAGAGTTTGTATAGGATGGATGGAGCTCAAAAGGCTAGCACAGAGGCAGAGAAGTAAAGCTTGGTTACGGCGAGGGCATTGACAGATAGAAGTTACCACCAGCAATGAGATCCATATGGAGGGTGCTGATATTAAGAAGTTAGAAACAGATGGTCTTAGCGATGGATAGAATATGAAGTTTGAAGTTCAGCTCAAGGTCAAAAATAACATTGTAAGCACAGCCTGAGCAAACAGCAGGAAAGAAGTCATGATGCAGATTTTGTGTTATCCACACCTATCGAATAAGCAGTCATCAAGGGGCAGCAAGCAAATGAGAAAGTTGGAGAAAAGCCATATTCATGACAGTGTGGGGGCAAGAAGCGGTGCCACTGCAACCGATTGGCAGGGCAAACAGAGCAAAACCCACATGTGAGTCACATCACAAAGGAGAAGCAATGAAAGCAAACAAAGCAGCAAATTCCAATTAACGCTGGTTGAGAAGCACAAGAAGGGTTAATAACCTATTGGTTCCAAGTGTGCTTCCAATGCTGAGAGTGGGACGAAAACCAAGCTAAAAAGACTGAAGAAAGGACCACAGAGTTAGGTGGCAAGACACTTTCTAGGGTCATAGCAATGAGGTAGTCATTGGCAATCCAATTACGGCAGTTTTGAAGAAGGGAATCCAATGCTGTGGTTAATGAGAAGTTTGGCGTTTTTCCATGATAATTCAGGCAACACCCAGAGAGCTGTACCCTAGTATGAGTCAGTGCCTTCGGGAAATGAGGCATTAAAAACAAAAAAAATTCTTTCCATCTTTTGGCTTTTCAAATACAATTTCTCGTTTCTAAGCATACTACTAGATTATTAGCTACATATAGGTTTGCTTGAACCACACAATCAAACCAACATCACGAAAATACATCCAAGGCCTAGAAAAGAACAGCTAACCTTTATTTGAACTGTCCGCAACAATTTCTGATGCAATTTGATTTTGACTGCGAGAGTATGCTTCTTTGTAACAACCCTGAAAAAAAGTTAATTTATCACAAGTCTACAAAAAATAGTAGCCTGAGGGCATAAGTGTTATCTTCTTACTCTATCAGGCAAAATGAAAACACAAACTAAGAGTGACCTTCCCTAGGCCTTCTAGTCCTTCTCACTTGCCCTCCCAGTGAAGGTTTACCATTTCACATGTGAATTTCATGAGAAGATTCTTGACAAATGGTCTGCATCTGAAACATTAAGCCAGTTTTTCCTTTCAAAAGTTCCCAGTTCATTACAAAAAACACACACTCGTGAACTACAATGCAGACAGTTTCTATGGTTCCTTGTCACAAGGATACCCTCTGGGAAAAGTCTATTACCAAGCCTGAAAGTCAGATTCTAAAAGAATTTTGATAGAAAAATAATTGAGGACAAATTAATTTTCAAGAGGGTAAAATTAGATGCTTCATTGAGACAAGGAATGCTGTGAAATTTTGAAGGATGCAGAGATGATGACCTTCTCTATGCATTTAAATTAAAATTTACATTCAATTAATTTTTACTTTGTGGTGGGACTGGTCAGATTAATATAATTTTAGAGCTGTATCTTCCTTTCCAGAATATGAAAGGGAGAAACTTGCATTCCTCAAATTCTAAATTTATACCAAAGAAGAGTGAAAAGGAAAATCACTCCCCTAGATCATAAAATGCACTCAGTCACCCAGGAGGGAAAGATGGATCACTGAATAACAATTCTACAGTAGTATTGTTTTTAGAGCCTGGAACAGGTATGCATCACTGAGCAACTGAAACCACAGATGGCTGCAATTAACCAAATATATGACTCACCTTTCAGCAATGCCCTACCACAAAAACAACTAGCACCAAGTATAGACCAACGGCCTGAAGCTAAATTTGTATTCCCAAACATGACTCTGGTATAGATTAGGGAAATAATAAACACATATGCAAGAGATTTCATGGAATACACATTAACTTACAGAACCTAAACATTGCAAGGGTGGCTCACTGCAAAATAGCAGGAAGCTATTATCAATAATACTTGTGGGGGGGTTGTTGGGGGAGAGAAATCCCCACGCTATCCACCCCCACCCCCACCCCACCTATTTATGTCCTCCTTGCAGCAAAAATGCATTGTTGTTCCCTACAGGTTGGCTGAGTGGTCAGTCGAAGTGGGAAACCAAATGCAAGTACCAGTAGACATTTACTTTTGCAACTGACTGCAATTGGCCTCAAAGACACCAGGTGAAATGACTTCATTGGCACCAGGCCATTTACACCATAGGGTCACCTCTGATCATCTATCAAATTAAGGAGCTGTACAGGATAAAAGGACCAAAAGACAGCAGGTTTTAATCGTAAACTGCTGTATCCTTACATTATCTGCACACAAAAGTCTTTCCAAAAGATGGCTCTCTTTTTGGGGAGGGGTACACATAGAGGAGAGGAGTGAGTCTACTTGAACAGTTTAAAGTCATAACTCAGAGCCACGGTAATTTATGACAAATATGTAATATTTGAAGTATGTAAGCTAACCACATATGAAATCTAACTCAAAAACATTGAATTGTGTGCAGCATAGATATTCCAAAATGTACTTTAATGTAATTCATTTAAGACTTAGTGTGCCTGTATCCAAAAGGTATTATATATAGACATGCTGCAAAACAAATGACAGACACCAGATTTCTAAAATGAGAAATTCTAACTTTAGATCAACAGATCAGCGATTTCATATTTGGGGTGGGGAAGGGGAGAAGTTCAGCCAGGAAGGAAAGAAAAGGGAACTGCAACTGCAATAGCCAAAGTCACATTTTCCAGTCACCATGCTGCTCCTGATTTATGTTTAGGTTTTAAAAAGAAAGCAAAAAGTTGCTGTGGTGTGCTAATAAATTTATTGTTACACTGAACCATACACACCATACACACAAGGTTTGATCTCTGGTCAATGCTGAGGTAGCATTCTTCAACCAGACATTGGGGCTGCCAGAATTAGCCTGTGTCCCAAAAGTAAGGCGAGAACATAACATGCACACACGGTTCCTTCACTGCTTGGAAAACGTGACTCAAACTGCCATATGGGATTTAAACTTGTGTTCTCTGGATTATTAGTCCAACAACAAAGTGCACCCACTTAAAAGTCCAGGTGTTCATGACAGAAGCCAGCTTGGCTAAGTTAACTCCTACACTTTAAGACTCCTGAAAATATCTCACCATTTGGCTCATGCATGAAGAATGGGCACATAGGTAAGGTATTACAGGCCTGCTGAAACACAGAACTGCAAGGTCGTGTGATCAAGTCCCACTCCAGGGACTAAGCACAAAAATCAAAGCTGATGCGATAGTACAGTACTGAAGGCATGCTGCACTGGCAGAGCTGCTATCTTTCAGAACGCCATGTCTGACCTCTCAGGTCACAGCACTACTTCAAAGAAAAGCAAGAGAATTATCCCCAGTGTCCTGGCCAAAATTCATCCCTCAATCAATATCATAGAGACAGGTTATCTGATAATTATCACATTGCTGTTTGTGGAAGCTTGCTATGCACAAACTGGCTCCTGCATTTCTTACATTAGAACAGTGAGTAAAATACCTTCAAAAATGCCTCATTGGCTGTAAACCATTTTGGGTTGCCCCATGGCCAGGAAAGATGCTATACAAACGCAAGGTTTTTTTTCCTTTTCTTTTACATACCCTGACAGGATCCATTGGGGTTGGGAGGAATGAAGGAAATGCAAAAAAGCTCTCTCATGGTCAGATTTGCTATTCAATTATAAACACAGAAGATTAGGTACTTAGTTGTTCTTAATATAGTGCATCACATTGTGTTTGTTTAGATACTTACAGCAACAGTAAAGAACGCCGAAACAAAAACAGAAAATACTGGAAAAACTCAGCAGGTCTAGCAGCCAGTGGAAAGGGAAACAGAGTTAACATTTCAAATCCGTATGACCCTTCTTCAGAGCCCGAAATGTTAACTCTGTTTCTCTCTCCATGTATGCTGTTAGACCTGCTGAGTTTTTCCAGCATTTTGTTTTTGTTTTAGATTTCCAGCATCTGCAGTATTTTGCTTTAATAAAGAAGTCCGCTGGTGTGCATACATTAATAATATCTAATAATGAATGGCCAATAAGATCACAAATCATGCTATGTCTATTTTCTCTGAATATAGTTGTATGAGGAGGATACTTCAAAGTTATTTTTAAATTGTCTGTTTAAAACCTGAAGGCCTGAAAAGTTGGAATCTTATGAGTATGAAATTGCACAAAAGTTGCTGTGCAGTTCTCACCTCTTCTACTGTCCTAATTACTTTCCTCCCTCTGCTTATATCCTACACCTCCATAAAGGAAGTGAAGAGATCCAATGCATGTGTATCTCCAGACACACCAACTGTCTTATTGCCCCTGCAGGCCACATCCTTGAACAAACTTGAAGAGGAATCTTTCCCCGCAATGCATCTACCAGTAAAAGCAACACTGATGGAAAATCCAGAAAATTTCAGTGGGATCAAAAGATGTATGAAGTGGGGGGGGAGGTAAAAGAGGGAACGACCAGTAAAAAGCTCAGCCCGAAGACACCGTTTGTCTCTGAAAAGTCACTGTATATCAAAAGGCAAATCTTTGTTTGAAATGCTTTGACAAGGCTCTAACAGGAACTTCTAGATCATGGGCCCACCCAATGAACCACAGTGCAAACATGCTGTGTCAGGGCAATAGAAACATTCAGAATAAAAGCACGTCACAGAGAACTAGGCAATTCATCATTGGGAATTGGGAAGCTTTTACTTCTGGGATCTGCTCTTCAATCCATCCCAAAATCTCTTTCAAAGTCCTAGTTGAGATGAATTGAGGCACTTTCAACTCAATACCCCAGACTAACGCAGTTTAAAACACATGTGATCCCACTCTGCTAACCAATGACTTACTTGTCCAGGTACTCATGACAGGAATCAACTCATCCTCATGTATTTCTAGGTTTAAAAAAAGAGAGAAGTTGCTGGGGTTCCTCAGCATGAGAGAGTAAACGCGGTATCATAATGAGCCAGGTGTGTTAGATTTGAACTGTTTGGTACCGATTTAGGATACCTCAGCCAAGAGATAAGGTTTCCATAATCTGCCTCTCAAGAGCAGTGTAATACAAAGTTCCTTCCACACTCCCAATTCATAATTGGGATCTGGGTTTCACTGGTCAGGCGAGCATTTATTGTCCATCCTCAAGGAGGTGGTGGTCTTTGTAACAGTCGTCATACAGTTGAGTGGTTAGATAGGTTGACTGGAGTCACAGGTTAGTCAGACCAAGCAAGCGCATCAGGTTCCCTTCCCTTTCAAGTATTAGTGAAATCACTTGGATTTTTAGTGATACTCCAACAACAGTATTTTTTTTTAACATCTGAATTCAAATTCCCAAACTGCCCCGGTGGCATTTGAACTCACTTTCTCTGGATTATTAATCCAGGAATAACCACTCCCGCTAGAAAGTCCAAGTGGGAATGACAAGAGCCAGCTTCGCTAAACTAACTCATACACTTAAGAAGTCTGCAAATACTCACCAACTGGCTCACATGTGAAGAAAGGGCATAAGAAACTGTCGGACTGCTGATGCGTGTAGAACTAAAACCACTAACAGCAGACTGTGGCTTGAGGTGAGACAGGGAAAAGGAAAATGGAAAAAAAGCTTCCCAAATAGTTCAGGTGTGTTATTCATTTATAAACAGAGAGTTGGAGCTTACAACACCAGGATGCCCATCATTTTGCAGTCTCTCTCAAAGGGCTCCTAGATGTCTGGTTAAAAGGAAAAGAAAATATCACATTGGCGCAGTGGAGACTGCTTTTCTGAAGCAGTGATTATTTTTATTGGTCATGGGCATGAATATATCATGCTGGAATTTCCACCTTAAAAATTATAGGAGGGAAATACTTATCTTGCAATACATGATGTTGTGATACGGACACAGAAATTTTAACAGAAATAACTGCTACACTGACTAGCTATCACAGCATTCGAAACTCCTACATAACCAGAACATTTAGCATCGCTTCCACCCCCATGAGTCATGAATGAGTCTGGCCTGCTTCAATAGCTGAACATTTTGTTTAAGCTGGTGGCAAATTTAAGGCAGTAGCGAAATATTGAGACTACTCCTGTTTTTTAAACCATGCCAACAATTTGACAGTCTGTCTTACCTTTTATGATAAGGCAGCGCATCATTGAAAATGTTTTATATTGAATACCTTTTGAATGTCGTGGTTTAGAATCACTTCCACCTTCCCCCCGCCCCCCACCACCCCACACACATATCTAGTGCAACTCTTCAAAATGAAAGTGACACTTAACACTAGCCACAGAAGAAACAAGCCACAGAACAAGCATCGTTATATTGATATCGATGCCCACATTATCTAAAAGGCGTTAAATACAAAAACTTTCAATCATGCGCTGTCTTATTACAAAAGGTACGGCAGACTGTCAAATCGCTGACATGGTTTAAAAAACAGGAGTATGTCTCAATATTTCGCTACTGCCTAAAATTTGCCATGAGCTTAAATAAAATGTTCAACGACTCCTGACCTTGCAACACTTCAGAAACGGGAACATTTGAAGCACAGTATGCTTTCCCTGCATCTGAAAGTTTACAAGCAAACGTGGGAGGTGGTAGTGGGCGGGAAATAGAAGGTACACACACACCCCCACATTGGGTAGGACACTTGCTGCTTTAATTGCTCCCTGAGCTGCATTATACAGGGTTATAAATATAAGCAAGCCTTCTCTTGCGTCAGCACAATTTAGACTGGATGAGTCACCCAAGCCATGGTTCCTCTGGCAAATAACTATTGTTTGCTTGTAGTGAAAGGTTCTGAGAGCCTCTCCATTTGCACAGTAGCAAGCACTTTAACCCTTCAACTACCTAGCTTCCTTTCCCTGCTTTTCCCTACTCAGCTCTTACCACACAGGAACATAATGTATGGCAAGCCAAAACACTGAAC
Source organism: Carcharodon carcharias (assembly GCF_017639515.1). Taxonomy (NCBI): domain Eukaryota; kingdom Metazoa; phylum Chordata; class Chondrichthyes; order Lamniformes; family Lamnidae; genus Carcharodon; species Carcharodon carcharias. Next base: position 51,433,374 of record NC_054485.1, on the reverse strand, counting down.
CACAGAATGGGACTTGCCGGTGAATGAGGAACAAGTCAGACACAGTGAGCAAAAAAAAAATTCATTATTGTCACTGTCAAAGTGTTACAAATAGGTTTTAAAAGGGTTACAAAAGATCTTAACACTGCATTGTTAAATTGAAATGACTGGCATAAAACCATCCCAAATAAAAAAAAACATATCACTGTGTACACTGGTTTCAACCAATCATTATGGATAGACATTATTTCCCTTTTCCCTGTCAGTCAGATTGTGTGTGATAGCACTGTGTGGTTCACAGTTAACTGGAATTAACTGTAAAACTGAAGAGTTTGCTAATCCTGTATCGTGAAAAGCAACATATTCAGTCTTATGAAGTTAAGGGAAAAACACACACACACACAACACACACACACACACAAAACACACACACACACATCAACGTCAAGATGAACCTGATTGACATCATCTTGCTGAAAGACACAGGCACACAAGCTCATTGGTGATCTTTAAGGCAGACTCCACAGTTATAACACAAAGGAAACTAATAAAACCTGAATATTTTTCCAACATTCATTAACTGCAAGTTCTGCCATGTGCAATTAAAGACCAAGGTTATTTTTGCTCATTTCTTCTTTTCTTTCCCCCGTCAAATATAGACACAAACAGCAATTCAAAGCAATTGAGGATAGCTTCTCTGCAATGGAAACTGATGAAGATCAGCAACGTTAAGATTTAAATCTTGCTCAAAAGGACAGTGCAGGAGACAACTTGCAATTACAGAACTGAGTTGCCCCCAAAATAATGGTGGCACAGTGCTAGTGGAGTCTTACAATGTATACATACACAATCGATTACTATATCATAAGCTAAGTTCTTTTATTTTTAAAGGATTAAAAAGGAAACACAAGGTGCACATGCTTAAAAGAGAAAATGACTTGCCAACAGTAAGTATCCTCAAATCAAGTCCAAGTAATATTCATCTAAAATCAAAACTGTGCAATAATCATGCGGATGGCTTCTGCGTAACAAAGCTCTCGTGTATTAGTGCTCTTGGTCACTACCTTCATCTGTGAAGGACACACATATAGAGTAGCCAAGGTGTAGAGGAAGAAAAGGATGAGAAAAAGCGTTAGAAAATTAATTTTATTTGGGCAGGAAAGGTTAAACTAATCTTTGGTCTTTGGAACAAATGAAAATCAACACCAAGAAATGAGCTGCTACTGTTTGGACAAGTACAATACCAACATATTCCAAGATGGCTCATAAATCATAATTAAAACTCCTCTGTAGACCATTTATGTGGTGCAATCACTCTCAGATTACTAAACAATATAAGTCCAGCACTAATGGTACATATTATTGCAGTATTATAGTGCCTTCCCAGCAGGCAGAATTTTGATTTTTTTTATACACAATAAGCATCCCAAAAAGTACTGACTGCTGGCAAGGATGTGCTTCACTACAACTTGACGATGGCTCATTTAAATGGCCAAGCACTTATGAACATAACCATTCCTTCTACTCTTTGATCAAAATTATTATGGTGGTGCAGGTGGATTCTAAGGAAGACGAGAAGTTATTCTCCTCATGCTTTAAAACAAACTCTCTTGACCTACTGGCGTCCTACAAAACTGTAAGCACATGCTCAATAAGCGGAGAGTCCCTCAAACCATCAGAGTTATAGAGCAGTATTAGCCTGCATTATGTAACCTACTGTTGGCAGTAACATTGTGGTTTTTCAAAGAGGCAGGACATTTATAGATTTAAAAACCCACAAAAAGTGTTCATTTTTTTCCTTTAATTTTAACCATGCAGCTGGTAAATTTGCTCAGGAATGAAAGATTTACAGAAGTCATTAAATAAATTTAGATATATATTAGAACAGAGAGAGAAACCAAGTGAGAGACAAGACTCACACACAGGATTGGAGAGCACAGCAAATAGAGTATCTTATAAAGAGAGCAAAGGGAGGTGGTTGTGGTTGACCTCTAACAGTCATCTCAGCTCCAGGGCATCACTGTTGGAGTTCCTCAGGGTGGTGTCCTAGGCCCAACCATCTTCAGCTGTTTCAATGACCTTCCCTCCATCATGAAGTCAGAAGTGGGGATATTCTCTGATGATTGCACAATGTTCAGCACCATTCATAACTCCTCAGATACTGAAGCAGTCCATGTCCATATGCAGCAAAACCCGGACAATATTCAGACTTGGGCTGATAAGTGGCAAGTAACATTCGCCCACATATGTGACAGGCAATGACCAACTCCAATGAGGGAGAGAACCTAACCACCTCCCTTTGACATTCAATGGCATTACTGTTGCTGAATCCCCCACTATCAACATCCTGGAGGCTACCATTGACCAGAAACTGATCTGGAACAGCCATATAAATACTGTGACTACAACAGCAGGTCAGAGACTGGGGATTCTGTGGAGAGTAATTCACCTCCTGACTCCCCAAAGCCTGCCCACAAGGATCAAGTTAAGCATGTGACGGAATAATCTCTACTTGGCTGCATGAGTGCAGCTCCAGCAACACAAGAAGTTTGACACCATCCAGGACAAAACAGCCTGCTTGATTGACACCCCATCCACCACCTTCAACATTCACTCCCCCCACCACTGACACAGTGTGTACCATTTATAAGATGCACTGCAGCAACTCACCAAGGCTCCTTTGACAGCACCTTCCAAACCCTAAACCTCTACCACAGAGAAGGACAAGGGTAGCAGGTGCATGAGAACACCACTACCTGGTTGCCCTCCAAGTCACTCATCATCCTGACTTGAAAATATCGCCGTTCCTTCACTGTCGCTGGGTCAAAATCCTGGAACTCCCTTCCTAACTGCACTGTGGGTGTTCCTACAACACATGGACTGCAATGGTTTGAGACAACAACTCACCACCACCTTCTCAAGGGCAATTAGGAATGGGCAATAAACACTGGCCTAGCCAGTGACGCCCACATCCCATGAATGAATAAAAAAAGCAAATTAACCAACACTGGTACATTATTTCGCACCGACTCCAAAACATCTGCTCCACAATGAATGCAATGAGGTTATCGCACCCGGTTACTGAACTCAAACTTCATCTGTACAGCAATTTAAATGTAACTGAAGTACAAAAACTTGCTTTCAATCTTTTGACAAGCGTAGGCAAATTAAGACTTGCAATTTTGAATTGTGCAGTGCTGAATGTTATGCTGTACTGAAGATACAGCAGCCATGAGTTTTTCTATTTAATGTTCAGGTATTTCCATCATGAATTGATAAGGCTTGAAGACGTTGCAATTAAACTGCTCTTTACATGGATTTAGCAAGCATTGTGATGTTATTGACCTCAGTTTTCTTTTTTGCATCTAAGTTCCAGCCAAACAAACTAAGATTTTGGATATGGGGAGGGTAAGAAAAAGGCAGTAGAAAGAAAGAAGAAAAGGACTGCGGTACCAGGGAAAATCAAACATCAAGCCCTCTACAAGTTTAAAATTATTCATATTTGTTAAGCTGAATAGACAATTATGGTTAAGCTGATCCCACACACTTCCGCAACTGGTCAGAGAACACCATTCATTACAATGTTTCCCCTTTGATGAGAACAAGAAAAAACTATACATTTGCTAAGGGGATCAAGGAGGAAGCGAAAACACAAGACTAAGGCTTTAAATGAAATAAGAAGTAGATCAGGGCTACACCATGGATCAGTTGCATCTTAAGGAAAATTATACCTTCTTTTCAGGGACCCACTGACCAGAGATATATGTTCAGCGTTTGGTGTTTTTATTACAGATTTCCAGCACTTAAATTTTCCTATGCAATCTCTGAATTTCTTCAGTTATGTACATCAGCACATGGAATGGTCACATGAATTGATGCTTCCAAATTCAATGTTTACAGCAAGAATACCAAGGCCCATTAAGTTGCCAAGTGGTGGCTTACTAATGTTGCCTGGCTGACTCAAGCCAAACCAGTTGCAGCTGGTTGCTTTAGAGACACAACCCTATTAACTAAAAGAGCAACAAGGTTGGATTAATGAATTATGTTGGGCACTGGGATTTCATTTTTTTTGGATCTGAGTTCAAACCCAGCTCACACTAACAGGATATTCGTCCACTGCTCATTACCAGCCCTCTGGGAGATTATTTTTAAGTAGTTTCAGCCCAAATACGATGGGGTACTGGGGCCACAGCACAAAGATATCTTCAACTGGCAATTGACAATCACGCAAAGGCCATAGGTGGTTGTTGTGAGAAAAGGGGAACTATCAGTGGTGCAAGAGACAGGTGCTCTTCACTTATACACCTTGACTCGAAGCTCTGGAGTACGGGGAGCTTAGAACTAACTGTGCTACAACAGATCTGGGGGTGCTTGATACTGACATTGAGTGGCCACAGCAAGTGTTCCATTCTCCCTTCACTACTTTCCCTCAATTTGATGAACTGAGTATTAACAAAATATAGATTCAGTAACTGAAAGATAATCAATTTCAAGTTACCTTTTATTTAGCACCATGTTCCCCAGCTTCAGGTCCCTGTGCACAATGTTCTTCTGCAGAAGGAAGGAGAAAAATGTGATTATTTTTTGTAATTAAGCAGCCTTCTCCAAGGCAGACAGAGTGAAGTTTAAATAGAAAGCAACTTATAAATGGTCAGGGCCTGTCAGAGGTTTGGTTTACATCAAAATACATAGCATCAAAAATAATCTCGAAGGCCAGGTTTCTCAGTATCAAAGTCACTAGCTGCATTACAAATTACAGATAAGGGTAAGGTGTGATCATCCTTGACTGTACCGTGTCAGAATGGTCCAATAGAGTTTGGGGCATCAATTCATAGCTGCTCTTTATTATATCACAACTACCTGATTGTAGCTTTTTTGGTGAGGGAAGGGGTTAAGGAGAGCAGCATGGTAAAAATTGGTAAGAGGCAGGGACCAAACACTAAGGGGATAAGGAGCTGTAGGGAAGGTCACCTATCAGTTAAATCAGTCATATAAGTTTAGAAAAAGACTATATAATGTTTTTTTTCAAAATATCAACTACAAACTAGGATTAACTGTCCAAACCCTGTAGCTGCCCTATTGTGCAAAGATTCTCTCTGGTCTCTAGGACACATATGATTTCTAAGCTCAAAGCACCTGCAGAAATCCATTTATCATATTGCTACACATAACCAAAAGAATTCCTACCCCCATGACCTTTACAAAGAAGTAACAGGCAGATCAACAGATAAGTACACAGTACACAATAGTTACTTGTGGAAAGGTTTACGTCAATGTCACTGATCAGCTCTCACATTGATGTAAGAGGGAAAAACAAATTGGCAATTAAGGAAAGTGTAGGCAGATTAAACACTATAATGCCCTCACAACTGTAGCTAGTCTTAGTTACAAGTGTTCGCTCCCTTCTTGAATACCTATTGCACATATTAAAAACGACTCAAATTAGGCAAGTTAAACTAATGAGATATTTATTCAAAAAACAGTAAGTCAGTGAATGATCTACTAAGTCTTGGTTAAGTGAAGTATATCAAGGAAGTTCAGAATGCAGTTGGAAATAAGGTGAATTGATCCAGTACAGGTATAAGCTAAATAGAAATTGACAGATTTTTATTAGTTATAGGTATTAAGAGATATTGATCAAGGTCGAGGCACAGATCAGCAATGATCTAATTGAATGGTGTGACAGGCTCAAGTGGCTTGATGTTCTACTCTTGTTGCTTGGTATTTGTAATCACAGGTATTCCAGGTCCTGTGATGTTAATGCAATTTTTCCTTTAAAGCCACATTGGTTCTTCCCAATGCACACTGAGGGTCTTATTTTCTTAGGTTGTAGCTAATGCATACCACAGGGGAAAGGGAGAGACAGCTTTAATCTACAGCCTTTTTTTATTCATTCAAGGGATGTGGGCTTCGCTGGCTGGACCAGCATTTATTGCCCATCTTTAGATGCCCTTGAGAAGGTGGTGGTGAGCTGCCTTCTTGAACCACTGCAGTCCATGTGGTGTAGGTACACCCACAGTGCCGTTAGGAAGGAAGGGAATTGCAGGATTTTGACCCAGTGACAGTGAAGGAATGGCAATATATTTCCATTCAAGCCAAAATATAATTTGCTCCGTTCATTAGCCCAATCTCCCTATCTCAAGTAAAAGGTAATTAAACACAAAATCTTTTTACCTTATGTAAAGCTTCCACTACCCGTACCACATCATAGAATATTGCAATTGTTTCACGCTCACTGAGTCTCTTCTCTTTGATAACATAATGTTGTAGATTGATGAGATCTGCAGTTTTGTCACTAAAGTCATGGGCACAGAGGCAGTCCAGAACTAAACAGATCCTTTTCTTCATCCTCCGTACAAGCTTGCTGGATTCAAACTCTTCTACAACAGCCCTATCCTGTTAAAAAAAGTAGACATCGAGAATCAGACCATCTTTTGAGGCAGCATGTGCACTGCAGACATATGAGCAGAACCCATGTTTCAGAACATCTTGGTAAACATTTGTAAACATATGATAGCATTACATTTGGAAACTCGTTGCAGACACCATAATTTTCTCAAATTCTCCTAATTGCATCGAATTTGTTAAATGCATTGATTAGTATTGTCCCTCGGCAATAAATCCCACTTTAAAATAACTATTCCCCTCCCACACTGATCTGAGACACAGTGGTTCTTGCAGCTTTTGAACCACAGTGAGTCCATACTTTTAGAATTTCCAGACTGTTAACCCTTCCTTAGAACAGTCCTTTGAGAACATGCTGCCCTTCCAAACAATGGCACTTTATTTCTTGATTAGCACGCACTACAGTCAAATAGCTAAAATGTACTCAGTAATTCAGATGCACAGGGCAGGTAGCTGGAAAAATGAAAATTAATTAAGAACCATAAATCAATCAACTAATTTCAGATTCCTGAGGTGCAGGATTGTATTGTTGTATTGTTGACAATTAGGTTTAGAGTAACTTTGCTATCTGTAGTTAAATGAAGATGATATTAAAAAAGCACAAAACTGCAAACATTTGATTTTTGAAGTAGGTTACTTGATGTAGCCTCATTTCCAGCATTACCTTACACCGGCTCACGTTTATGCAAGTGTTTCCAAGCACCAAGCAGAAGCCAAGGGCGGAGAAGAAAATTCAATTCAACTGCACCTGCTCCGAGGTCCAGTTTGACTGGCCAATCAGGTGAACAAATGCCTGGCCCAAGAAATACCCAAGTGGGAAGAAAGCTTGCTAAGGTCCATAAGGATGTCTGCACTTTACTTTTTCAGTGGCTAATCCAGGTTAAAGGTTCAACAAATTTGTCCTCCTGACAGATTCAATTTACAGGTTCAGTTCTGCTTTAAATATTTGACAATCATGGTGAGCTTTGTGAAATAAATACTAGTTTAATGAGAGAAATAATTTGCAGGGAAAAAGGTAACAGACATTACCTTTTCGAAGTAAACATGCGCTGTGTTTTAATATAGTTACCTGAAAGAGGCCGTGGTGATGCACCACTCCATCTTGATTGGGAAGCAAGGACAGGAGTGAATATTCTGTATGCAAAAGCATCTTTCCTTGCCTTTCTTCCTGAGTTTCCATTCTCTCACCTCTATCTTCAAGTGTGAGAATCTAAAAGGGTGGGGAGAGATGCAAGAGAGTCAGAATTAAAATAATTATTTATAGCTGTAACAGTACTTATTTTAATTTCAGTGACTGTTTTTCAATCAAATGCAGTTAAGACACTGAAGTATCAACATAAAAAAGCAAAATAGGCGCCTCACTGATCCAGAAGTGAAGCAACTTTTCCAACAAATTTTCTCCCAGATATGCATTGAATCACAAATTCACCACAGGACATAACCACTGGAATCATTTTGTCTTTGCCAGCTCTGCACTGAAACTACTTGCTCTAATCCCATTTTTCATCTCTTTTCCCCAGACCCTCTAAATATTTTCTCACTCTCAAACAACTAGTAACCACTTTATGTGGAAAGAAATAGTCTAATCTCAGCTTTCATATTTCCACCAATCCCAAATTTATGGCTGGCTACAGATTCAGTGACCAATGGAAATAATTTTATTTATTCTCTTCAAACATTTGATTCTTTCTAGTGGATAGCCCTAGTTTATCACTGTCACCCACTGTGTAAAGTGCATCTTTTTAATAGTTCCGTATGTCATGTGGATTTATCACATTTTTATATTTAATTCTCTTAAATAAAATCCAAAATTTTATCTGCATTTTTTTTCCTCCACCTACAATCATGCTCTTAAATTTCTGTATATCTGCACTCAAATCTGACGCCATATTTGACAATTTTACATTCTCTTTAATCTTTCAGTCAAGTAAAATAGAGCAGGCCTACAGGCAAGATGCCTGTTTTTTTTTTAAACTCTTTCATGGGGTGTGGACGTTGCTGGCAAGGTCAGCATTTGTTGCCAATTGCCCTTGATCTGAGTGGCCTCCTCAGCCATTTCAGAGGGCAGTTAGGAGTCGACCACATTGCTGTGGGCCTGGAGTCACATATAGGCTAGACTATGTAAGGACAGCAGGTTTCCTTCCCTAAAGGACATTAGTGAACCAGATGGGTTTTTACGACAATCATCAATGGTTTCATATACTGAAACTCCAGATTTTTTATTAATTGAATTTAAATTCCACCAGCTGCCAGGTGGGATTTGAACCCATGTCCTCACAGCAATAGCCTGGGCGTCTGGATTACTAGTCCAGTGACATTACCACCATGCTGTCTCCCTCATAGTCTCAGAAAAGAGAGAAATTAGAAAGAGCATAGCCTAACTCTTATCAGGGTAGTGAGAAGTAGTAGGAACCCAAATCATTTTATGATTTGTAATGTGTCAATATCACATATAAAGATTTCCCAAAATGGCTCTGCATTTATTTTTCTGAAACAATTGGCACTCTGATACCTAGTCTTAACAGTCATTCAGGCCATGAGAACCTGGCAGCAAATGTGTCAGCAAAGAAGCACCAAAGCTGAACTCAATTGCATCTTCCAATGTATACTTTTAATCATTTGGGGCAAGGACAGAGAAGACAGAAAAGAAACAATAGCCGGGCAATAACTGGATAAATAGCAATTTGGACAAGTGAACAGGACAGATTTTTTGGTACATGGAGATAAATAAATACCATGTGGTTGAAGTGTGTTGTCCGATCACCACCCCTTCTAGGTAGGGGCCCTAAAAGCAGTTTAGCTGTTAACAAAGGAAACCAAAATGGCCTTGACTTCAACCTTTACCGGGCTCATTTAACAGTGGTATCATTATATACTTTTACTGTAAAAAAAACTTAATTCACCACTTGAAATTGCTCCCACAAGTAACAACCACCAGCAACAAATCTGCAATCGCTTGTACTTCATCCTGAAAATGGTCTCTTTTGATACATTTGAAAGGGTAGCACATTTAACTGAGCTGTTGGGTCTCTTGCAGAGTTCAGGTGGATGTAGGTTGAAAACTTTCACATGCCTACTATTAAGCTACATCGATACCTTAGTGACAACAGTGCTTTGGACTAATTTTATTTCATGGTGGCAAAGTTTATAATTGAACATTTGGAAGCACATTTGTTCTTCCGTGTGACGGGCATTTTTGAAGATGTTAGGAGGCTTTCTTCACTCACTTTTAATTGATAGAAGTCATCTGTTCCATCTTTTCTCGCCAAACATTGAACAATGCTCTGTACAGGCGAATTTCCCAAACGAGGACCTAACCAAGAGAAACAAAACTGCTTTAAAAAGAAAACGCACACCCCAGAGATTCCTTTCAATTTAGTGGAAGGCCTATGACTAACTCACAATTACATAAAAGACTTCCCCAATGTGTAGGATTTCTTACTCATTTTAAAAATCAAGGTTATGTGGTGTAATATGTGCCGCTGGGAACAGCTCAGAGAATGACTAATGATTTTTGAGTCACTAAAAAGCCATAAAAACAACATGCAGCTGACAAGTCCTGCTGCAGGATAAAACTCATTTTCCAATCCCTTTTAAGACACGATGCAAGTACATTGTCCATTTCAAAGATTCCTTGAAAAATAAAAATCAAACTGAGTGTTCAAGCACTTACTTAATCAAAGTAAATTTTCTTTTCTCCCCCACTGCTCAAGGTACATATGGATTCACATGGGCTGGCCCTGCACCCGCACCCAAATTTTGTATCACCCTCAGGGTTGGCAGGTTGGTCAACTGCACGAGGCATCCAACCTTAATCCTGTTGTCAATCAACACTGTCACTGGATAACCAATGGAGGGGGAAACCCCAGATAATTTTTCCCCCCTCCTTAACCCATGGGCTCTGAAGCGAGCTCTAATATTTCTACTACTACCAAAGCAGAGATCTGCTAATTTACACAGACCAGGGATCAAACTGGCATGGCTCAGCTACTCCCTGCCTTAACAAGCAAAGCTTTGCAGAATTACACTCCCTTTATTTGCAAAATGCGATCTGCATTCCTAAAATCATAACAGGTTATCCTCCATCTAGAACACATCCTCAAAATGATCTGTATTCATTTACCCACCCTGATGTGTCAATTTACTAAGACTATCATTTTGGGAAAAAGGACCAGCCAAAGCAGTTCCACCTTCCCCACATCAGCTAAAAAAATCTCTTCTGGTGTAAGGTCCTGCAAACACCTCATCAGTATGTCCACTGCTCACAAGTCTGGCCAATAAGTGTATTATGCAGGGTATTAGAACACAGCTGACTGCATTCTCACCTGAGTTTTCAGTAGGGACTAATGATCAGGAGCAGAAACTCTGATCAGTTTTTTTCATTAAGCCTGTACACAGGCTATTTTGTTAATTCGCTCTTTTGATGGTTGGCTGGGAATAGAAATTGGTCTCCAAGCCACACAAACCAAAGATCCCAGGTTTGATTCCCTATCCCCTGAGTTAATTTTACACAAGTACTATTAATAGCCTCTGTGTCTAAGGTTACTGAAGAGAGAGGAATAACCTAGGTTCCTGCTCCTGATTGTAATCAAGTATTTGACATTGTCCATGCCAAATGAAGACATGATTGGGCTGGGCTGGAACATGCCCTCTATCTGGATTTAGCTATCAACACTCACGATCTAAGCTTGCTCGTGAAAAGCAGCAAATAGCAAGGGGTAAAGAGTGCCTCCGGAATTGAACCCACTGGAACTGAGCCCAATCCAAGTCCAGGGAGAAGGGGGAAGGGAAGTGCCAAGAAGAATATAAATTGATGACTATAATCATCATTCTCTCTCAAAGATCTGCAACCGAACAAACTCACCCAAGATGAATGGGCCAGCCCTCTTGCTGTTGCTTCCAGAGATCCCTGTACAAAGAGCCTTGGATCGTGCTGAGGATTCACCAGCTCCTCTGTCTGCTGCTCTCCTCTTCATCCTGCAGTCTCCACTCTAGAGAAAACAAACATTTTAAAGCATTTGTTTCTTTTGGGTTGGTTCAACTGACCAATATTATTTTAAATAGTCCCCAACTAACCAGTTTAGCAAGTCACAAGTTAAATAACTATTTGATGCATATAAATTAATTCCCATTACGAAGGACTCAATTGACTTGGCAGCTCTGAAAATGAGAGGCACTGATGCTGCAAGAGGAGTGGTAGTTGGTATGATGCAACCAGCAATTCCCAGTCATGAAAAAGAGTCAGTAATCATAGCAGAATCTCCTCAGTATCTCAGTGGGCAGGGCGTTTTCGTGGAATCTATGAAAAACCCTCTGCCATCAATTGTCATTACAAATTAAATCATAAAGAAAGCCTGACTTTCAGCAAAACGTTATGTTTTATTCTTCAAAGAAGCCATTTTTTAGCCCCAAATTTTTCCTTCATCTTCTAGATTCTTGCTGTCTTAGATTTATTTCTGCACAGTTCTTCCCTACACTGCTAACTAGCTGTTTCCTTTCAAGGAGATATTTTATTGCCCGTCTAACACATATGTTAACAGCAGCAAAATGATTTCTGATCAGACCAAACTGATTGAACAATTACCTATGGTTATCTTTCCTAACTGGTTATTTCAAAGTCAATTCTCAAGGCTTATTTTTTGCTCAAGTTAAATAAAAACTGGGCGATGCCTATTTGACAATTTCAAGATTAACTAAAACAGATATAGCAGTTCCAAGGGGGCATTTTACAATTGTAGTCAAGTTGTCAGACAGCTAGGTTTTCAATGATTTAAAAGCTACAATACACAACAATTTGCATGAAAACAGGACATGACTGAAAAGAAAAACTGACTTCCAACAACAGTCTGAACCTTTCAGTCAGTTGGCTCAGTCTCTGAATCATGTTGGTAACTCCACTTCTGCTATATCACTGCTTCAATTGTGAACCCTGGAGAGGGAGCTTGGTTTTTTGAGCCCATTCTAATTTAGTTAACATTTAAATTGCAAAATGAAAATGGTAGTTTAAAAGACTAAAATAATAATAATAATAGACTGCTTCCTCTGCAACAAGACAAATCTTATTTTCCTTTGTCCCCGTTTTCAAGAATACATTTCCCAGTTCTGTGGTAACTTTTAAGAGTCTGCATTGCCTCTGGGAAAAAGTGAGTTTGAGGGGGAGGGAGAGAAACTCATGGTGATGCAGTTTTTCAATCAGTTCCTCTTGGATAGATGAATATTCTTCACATTTGTAGATTTTATTGATGCTACTTTGCTCTTGGATTTTGAGGTGTTTGCTATGAAATAAATTTCACTGTGTGCACTAGTTCAGTAGTTCAAAAGGAAAGACAAGATAAGAATGCATCAATCATATGCTTCTTACAATATCAGTACACCATTGCATACATGGCAAGGCTATCTCCAAAATTACATGAACATTTATAAATTTTAATTGCAATCTCTGCACCAATGGAAACTGTATACACAACATAAGCGCAAAGCCATCACTCAAGTTTATTCAGCAACAGAGCACGAACTAAGCGAACTGTATCCGCATTGCAACACACAGCTCAAGAAAAACCCACCTTCCATAAATATTGAGCAGTGCAGCTATATTTTTAGTTTTAATTATTACAAGGCAATGCTTTTTCACTGCAGACCAACAGTTGGCTCTGGTATTGGTCTTGTTGTCTCGCATTCAAGGCTTTAATTCAAGCTCACACATACTACAGTAAAAACTTCACTTTGATTTCTCCATTCAAGTTTATTGGGTAACCAGATAAGTTAAGGCAGTTGAGGCAAAGTTGATCATTTATTTTACAAGGAAAATGCTGACTAAACTCATTTAAAATTTTCCACAAAAATAATCGCAGAAAGCTTCTCAAAAATGAGTTGTTTGTTCCCACACAATCACACCACTTAGTTTCAAAATAACTGATGTATCAATACACGATCAGCAGAACGTTTCACGGGAGGTGAAGGGTTGTCACATCCTGCAGCAAACAGCTGCAGGGTTCCGATGCAAGGCCACAGACCTGAAATTTTAATTGTTTCTCCCTCTTCAGATGCTGCTTGACCTGCTGAGTATTTCCAGCATTTTCTCATTTTTATTATGTACAAGGGACAGGAGCCTGGCCATGATAGGAAAGCTAAGAGGTAAGCAAATGCATGGCTTTAACAAAATAGTTAAAGGATGGGAGAAATGTGGAGAAGCTAAGAGGTTCAGGGAAGGAGTTCAAGAGAATGGGGCAAGGCAGTGGAAGAGACGTACAGAGAAGGTCAGAGTCCAAGGATTAGAAAGTGGGTGATGCTACAAAGAGAATGGGGGTTCTAAATTCACTGCATTGGTGATAGGACGATAGGAATGATGGGCTAACAAGATTATAGCAGAGACCAGGATGTATGCATTCGATTATTCAACACTTTGAAGTTCTGGATGAATGGGGAAATCAGGGGCTGGCAAGGACGATGCTGCAGAAGTAAATTTAGAACCCGCAAATGCTCCATATTTCAATGTATAATTCACAGTTTCAACAAAGCAGAGCAGCAGCATGTTAAATTCCACCAGTTAACCTGCACCATATTGACACAAACAATGCTGCTGCATAGTTTAAAAGCCAGCAGGACACCAGCACCCATTTTGTACAAGCTGCAGTAAGCTTCATACGCTAAATCTAGCCCTTTCAACTCATTGCATTTTTCTTTAAATTATGAGATTAAATCACCTAACTGCAGCAATTGTAACCATTTATCTTAAAATACTAAATACCATTTACAGCTGCTTCTCTTTAAATGATGAGGCACTATACATTTTCAGGCTTCATAGAAGTTTTGATAGTTTTCTCTTTCTACTCTATCCCTCAGGAAAATGGGTCAATAACAAGACAAATTCAAGTTCATTGGCAAAGGATTTTGACAGGGGATGAGGAAAAATGTTTTCACTTACTCAGTTGTCAGGATCTGGAATGCTCTACCTGAAAAGATTCCATAGTTTTAAAAAGGGAGTTGGGCAGGTACTTGAGGATGAGAAACTTAAAGGTTATGGACGGAAAGAAAGGATGTGAGACTAAAAACAGCTACTCTTGCAAACATCCAAATGGTCTCCTGCGCTGCTAAGTCTCTGATTCTATAACACTGCACAGTGAACAACCCTATGCAGTATTTTACTAGAAATAGGAATGGTAAGGAATATTAGTCACTTATGCCACAGAAACCAGGTACTAGTCTGCGAGGAGGAGGAATGGAATCTGAACTATCCAGACATCCAGCACATTTACAACACTCAATTCTAAAATAACGCATGCATGGGAACCAGAGCTCTACCCAGCTGTCTAGAAAACAGAACAAGGGAAAAATAAAAATAAAATTTTCAAATGAGGACTGACAGTAAAATAGCTTAACTCAACTGGTTAAAGTAGCCACTGAAGCCAAAGTAAAAAGGCCTTTGAAGGCAAAAATTATTAAACAAAGCGACAAAATGCCAGAAATAAATGGGCAAAGACCTGTCAACATAACGAGAGCAAAAAGAAATAAGTTATAAAAATCATAGAATGATACAGCAAAGGAGGTCATTTGACCCATCATGCTTGCAGCGGCTCTTTGAAAAAGTGATCCAATTAGTCCCACTCCCCTGTTCCTTCCCCATAGCCCTAAAAAAATTCTCCTTTAAATATTTATCCAATTTCCTTTTGAAAGTTATTATTGAATCTACTTCCACCGTGCTTTCAGACAGTACCTCCCAGATCACAATATCCTACGTAAAATAAAAAAGTTTCTGCAAATCATCTCTGGTTCTTTTGCCAATTACCTTAAATCTGTGTCCTCTGCTACCAATCCTCCTGACAAAGAGAACAGTTTCTCCCTATCTACTCTATGAAAATCCCTCATGATTTTTAAACACCTCTCAAATCTCCCCTCAACATTTTCTCCTTTAAGGAGAACAACTCCAGTTTCTCAAGCTTCACCACATAACTGAAGTCTTTCAATCTCTGGTATCACTATGGTACTGTTGGCTACAGAACCTTCAACAGAGCTCAGCTGACAAGATTAATTCTCCAGATCTATGTTTAGAAGTTGATACCAGAAAATTCTGTACAACTTCCTATAGCACAAAATTAGGAGACAGTCCTGGGCCTGTGGCACAGAATCCACGGACTGAAAAGACAGAAGCAGCAATTGGAAAGATCTCACCAAGTTATCTTGCTTGAAAGCAGGCAATCTTTCACTAGTTAAAACATGACTAAAACATGTGAACTTCCACTGGAGTTTAACTGTTGGATTGTACAGTCACACATTAAGTTGATTAATGTAATGTAGTCTAGAACAGCTCAAAGGGGAGAACTTTAGAATTCTTCATAGTAGTACACAACAGGTTGAGAGAGTCACACTTCCAATACCAAAACAGAAGTTCCTTACTGATACTTAAGGATAGGGTGGGAAAAGAGGAAAGACCCAAAATGCTCATTTATCTTTTCAGATGCTGACTTATGTGCTTCATATTTCAGCACTTCTTGTCTGTTTAGAACACATATGCATTAAGCTTATCTTAACTCTGCTGCTCTTCAGTTCCTTGGATATGCTGCAGCCTGTGCCATATTAACAAAGGAGACCCAAAGGCAAAAATCCAAGTTCAAGTGTTAAACTCACCAAAGTTCCCCTGAATATCCTGCAACCTCTCAGAAAACAAAAAATCTGTGCAGGAAGAGTTGATTTTTCTTTTTGCAGTTTTTTTTCCCCCATTCAGTTTGAGGTTAAAAGTTAGAATGGGGCAGATTCAATGAGTACAGCAAATCAGTTCTCTCAAATTCATCATCAAATTAGGCTAGTACGTGTCAGAATTTACTCCCTAAAGGCAGCATGAATGTTTTGATCGCTCCTATGAATTTCCTTCAAGCAACATAAATGGAACTATTTAATCCCTTTATAGGATTAAAATTCCTGCGGTTAATGCTCAAAACAACTACTTGCGATGAGTAATGCCGTGAAGTCATTCCTAGGCAACGGTGGCGAGTAGATTTTTTTTTAAATAGCCAGCATTTATTTCAGAGACTGAATTACAGTAACATGAGCAACTCATGTTTCTATCAAAGCAAGAATACATTGCCCGACTGTATGTAACTACTCTCCACAGAAATCCTTTATTAAAAGAATTCAAATAACTTGATCTTTCAGACATGTTAGTCACAAGTAGATCAGAACACAAGTTTCCAAGTCACCCAACTGAGCTTGTCAACACGCAATTAAACAACAATGCTTTTTGAAAGAGAACATTTAAAAATTTTCAGCCTTAACCAGTATTTATAACTGTGAAAACATGCGGTACCAGGGTGAAGACTGAATATTAAACCCAATCTAATTCACAACTGTGTTATGGCCAGCTTCACGAGTATCAACTGTCCATATGACCATTCATTATGAATCCAGGCAGAAAACATCAATAGTTATCCACCATAATGGAATAGAACAAAACTCAATTCTCCCCAATATCCCTCCTGTTCCCAAATAATGGATGCTTTGTGCACATCTATAGAATTTCTGCCACTGCCTTAACCAACGTCAGTCACTGCAATCCAAACAAGGAATAGGACTTGTGATCTTCCACAGCTATATGGCTCAGTGCAATCAAGTGGTACCAGAGGGAAACACCCAAACATCTATGTATGCAACTTCTCATTGCACCTGCACACTTTAGGTGGCTTTAATGTGGAACATGGAGACAACGGGACACCTTCCCACTGTTCAAGCATACCTGGATATATGAGTATCTGCATCATTCATGGCTCCTGTCAATTAGACTTGGATGAGAAGTAGTAATTTATGAGGAGGGATTGAAAAGGAAGAAGTCCACAAATCCTGCGAAAGCTGCCATTCATGCCAGATTTGGCCCATCAATGCAGTGCCATACTTGGTGCTGTTAATAACCTGCTAAGTAACAAGCTGCTTAGTTACATAAACAAATAGGCTACAGGTACTCAAAAATAAGGCCCAGCCCTCTTCTTAAAGCAACAAGTGCAGCCATGCCAACTCCCTGTATCTCAAGAATAAAAGTTAAAAATGAGTTGATGAGTACATTATGTCTATTTGTTGTCTGGATCAGCCCATTATCCTCACGGGAATGACTGCATTATCATACTTAACCACAGAGTCATCAAAAGATTAAAAATAATTGGCAGTCTGGCTAGGAACAGTCGCCATTTATTTCCGAAGAGATCATTCACACTTTCATAAGAAGCTGAACGGTTGTGAATTACTACAGCCAAAAATCAAGGCTCACAAAGCATGCATCCACATTTCAATCAAAGCTGTGCTATGTATTGTCAACTCCACCTTCAAACTCATACTTCAATCAGTATGAGCCCAAAATAATCACCATCAAATTTTAAGGCAAGCATTCTACCAAACCTAAACGTTAGATTTAAAATGGAAAAGGCAAGAAATCTTACCAGGCACATACTAGAAAGCATGAGCTACCACAAGTTTAATATATTGTAATGCAATCTCGATTCACATTAGATTATTCTAAAATAAAGAATGCTTCAACCAGAGGAATTTGTTTTGAGATAACTTATTACATAGGGCACAAACCTCACTGGTCCCAATCCTTAGCAAGTGGTCAGGACAAGCTCAATTTATTATTTAGCTACATAGGAGGTTCAGACTGGAGACTGTTTGTATACTTAGCATGCTTACAATAATAATATATGTATTAATGTAAACAGAAAGACAAAATGATTTAGAAATACCAATATAAACAGAAACATGAAACAGAAATAGCGAAGGGTTTAAACTAGGTAAATGGAAGCTGTTAGCAATAATCCAGATTGGAGTTTCTGCGCTGATTTTGAAATCAAACAGCAAACCAAAGAGAATTGTTATATTATTTGACACACAAATCCTGCAATGAAGAAATTAAAAAAGTATTTCCACTAATTCATTTCTATCCTATTTGCTTTGCACTCCCAAAGCTGACACTTAGTCATTCTTGTACCAGCCGTCACCACCACAGAAAACATCCCACAGAGATGTCAGACTTTTCAGTTTAAAAAAAAATCCAAGGACATTCAGTCCCACCGTTTTATACTGAAGAGAAGTAGGGGGTTTTCCCCATTGTTCGGCCCGGTGTTTATCCCTCAGCAAACATCATTCAAAGAGATTATTTGCTCCCAACCACATTGCAGTCTGTGGAGCCTTGCTGTGCACAATTCAGCTGTTGTGTTTTCTGCATTGCAATAGTAACTCCGCTTCAAAAGTATTTAATTGGCTGCAAAGCATTTTGGTAATTAGAGATTGTAAAAGGTATATTAAAGCAAG
Source organism: Carcharodon carcharias (assembly GCF_017639515.1). NCBI lineage: Eukaryota > Metazoa > Chordata > Chondrichthyes > Lamniformes > Lamnidae > Carcharodon > Carcharodon carcharias. Next base: position 51,414,702 of record NC_054485.1, on the reverse strand, counting down.
TTGCTCTTTGTTTATAAAATAACCAGCACAATAATATCAAAAAGCTTCACAAAAGCAAAGAAATTATAGTTTCATATTAAAGAGACATAGATCAAAGCTTTTTGTCTTGCACTCATCAGGACAGCTATGGAAGATAAATCAATAGTACGGAGACAACAATTTATACTGCATAAGAGAGTGCTGAATGGTTGGCAAGTGGACTCTTCCCAACCAATTAATACTCTCTTATTTTTTCAGCAATACTCAAGTTCTGGACTACCAAACAACTATTTCATATTCAAATATTTCATATTAAAGTTTCATTTATACAGTATCCTATATACTGAAATATCGAGAAGCTTTGGACAATCACATTTTATTTTAAAGAACGGTGACTTTTGTATGATTGCTCATAGATAACATTAGACTCTGATGATTCTTAATGTAACTAGATTTTCAGTAAAATCTGCAGATAGGCACATGAACTGTTCACGCTATGTGCTTTAAAACTGTGAACAACACTCAGCAGCACATAGTTCCTATTCTTCCAAACTTGGGTTCTGCCTGGAGAGAGTTGTGTAACATCAAAGTGAGGTGTTGATAGTTGCAGGTCTGTCACTGATGGCAGTAATGTTAGAGGCAATTTGGAGGTGGAAAACACAAGTATAAGCACAACACAAAGGTGTGATTTACTTCCCCCCATTGCATATTATCTAAACAAATCTAGTCTTGTATGGAGTGCTTTGTGGGAGGGAGGAGAAAGGAGAGCACAGCTGAGGTGGGATCCCAGATACCACCCTAACAGGACTCAAAAAAAGCATTTAGAAGCTAACATTTATATAATGACTAATTACCACAGGCTCCCCAAGGAAAACTCCCAAAACCACCAAATAACCTTTCCATACCAAGCACCATCTAAGTATTCCAAAAAAAGTGTGAACATATAGTTCCGTGCAGATCTTTAAAACTCAAGTTTGGGAGGCCAGATGAAACGTTTCCCAAACCAATTACAATGTGGTGGTACAGCCGATACTTTGAAGTAAACAGCACGTTTCATTCAAGCAATAAAAAGGATTACAATAGGTCAATAAGCAACATGCACTTTTACACCACAAGTGTAGCCAAGCAAGTTTCCTTCTGTTGGCCACTCTCCACAGTGTAAACAAGCAAAGGTTTCAAAGGAATAGGAAAGCACTAATTTTTTGACATTGGGTGCTGGCTGTTAGTTTCTGCAATGCAAGAACAGGAAGTCAGTCCAACACATCCATCCTTTGTGTTTACATACGGGCAGCAAAGTCCAGGCTTCCATTGACAGCAGGATGGCAACTCTCCCAAAACAGGGATTTTGCATCTGAAGTGGATCGAAGGATGCTACATTTGAGGCTGCCATTTTTATTGTATTTATAGTTGGGTTTTTTTTGAAGGCTAGAGAGTTGGATGATTATTACAGCTAAGCACAACTCCAGTATCAATGTCCACAGATAAATGAACAATTACTCTTTTTAAAAACAGATCCAGAATTTCTGGGAAAAGTACCAAGTGGCACATAGCTTCAAGACAGGAACATACCTAACGAATAAAGGAGTTCACAATCTTATCAATTCCATTACAAAAGGAGCTGAAAGGCAAATATCTATGGCCTGCTTGTGCAAAGTGGAAGACCACAACAATCGTATAGTGTCACAGTCTATAATCATAAAGTAAGCACAACTCTGACAGGAGCTTGAGCTGCTCTGTCCCAGATAATCACTTTTACAACCCTCAGCAGTACTAACACTGCCACCAAAGCCCCCACCCCACAAACCCTGAAAGTGCAGACTTCAGCTGCTGGACAGTCCACTTATCCACAGTCCCTGTCCCTCACAAAAGTAGCCATTCTGTACATGCAATCCATTTATATCTGTTTAAACACAACAAAATCTAATATTGTCTGTGTGAAGGCAGTGAAAGAGAACACTACCTAGAGATCACTAATCACTTACAGAAAAAACCTTCCCAAACCCACGGGGACTGAGGCCAATTGTCACACACTTGCGGCTGCCTATCTCTGATCAGCTAAGCCAGTACAGGCCAGTGATCAAGCCAAGGACCTTCTCTTTGCCTGAGTATAGGGTCTGTATAAACTGGGAGTATCTGTACAGATTAAACACGAGTGCTTCCACCACTCACCTCGCTGCCTTAAAACTATGCCAGGCATAGGCATTGCCAGCCCTACAGAAAAACTAGCACCAGCTCTGATTGTAGTCACAAATATTTAGTCCCTAACAATGCATTTACTTTGCTAGTCTGTTGACAGCACCTTCATTACCAGCAGTGAGCTGATGGCGTAAACAAGGCACTGTTGATGCTGCCAGAGTCAGTGCACAGCTGCCAAACAGGTGCTTAGAACCATCACCTCTACAAGCAACAGAGGCTAGTGCTGCTTGGCCGCCAGCGAGGTGACTGGCAGAAGCACTCGTGCTTCTTTAGAGATGCCACTGAACTGACTGCGCCCTAGCACTAGGCAAGGTCCTGTTAGGAAAATGTCCCAAACAGCACATACATGCAGCGGTTTTAAGTTGGAACCCGGTTTTGTAATATTAGCCCTCACTAAAAGCAGGGCAGATCCAACAGTGGGACTAGGAGCCAGTACTGGAAAACCACTTTAGCAACCAGTTCTATGATGTAACTACACCACAGGATATAGTGAGCTCACTTCACACTGGCTCTAAACGTAAAAATACAAGTTGCCAAATGCTACATAAAAACACAAACTCAGTGCTACGAGAGGCATTTTAAAATCCAAGTACTTTCTTGCAAACAAAAATTAAGCTGCAGAACACTTGCTAAATAACAATTTGACATGGGACCACTTCAAAAGCTCAAAATAGGTTCCCAACCAATTTAATATAAAGGGAATTCTTAGCAGGGTACAAAGCAAGATTAAACTCCTCAATCTTGAGCTGGACCGTTCACTTTAATAAAAAAGGATTCCCTTTTCTTTTTCCCTTACACAAAAAGGGCAAATAACCACCTGTGCAAACTTCCATATGAGAAATGTTGTCTTTTAAAAGGATGATGTATGGACTCAGGTGAAGATTGGCACTATCCATCATGAATGGTCCAGCTTTACTGATAGCCGCCTGCAGCTCAGCTGCCCTGCCAAGCCTAGGGACCCCCACCCTGGTAACCAGCACATACATACGAATTATGAGCAGGAGTAGGCCAGGCTTCTTAAACCTGCTCTGCCATTCAGTGCGATCATGGATGATCTGATTGTGGCCTCAACTCCACATCCCCTGCCTACCCCCGACCCCCACCCCGGACACTGATTAACTCCCTTGTTAGTCAAAGATCCTTAACTCTGCCTTAAAAATATTCAATGACCCTGTCTCATCCACTCCGGGGAAGAGTGTTCCAAAACAAAAAATGATATAAGCCATTGGGATGTTATCAACTTCACTGTAGGAAGCAGTACGAGATTGAAAATTCATTGAAGATAGTATAGAAGCTACAAAAATCCCTACGGGGTCAGAAGTAAATGTTTGTCAGTAGACAGCTCTATGTGGAGGGCCCATTCCAAATCAAGGAATTGAGATTGCAGATTTTTTGGTACAGTTTTTCAGCACAATTCTTCTTTTGGGGCTGGGTTGCATAGAATCTATCAATTCAGATCAGCTTGAAGCACCATAGAACAAAAGTAATTAATACATTGGGCTGGCAATACAGCAATGCTCAGTAAAGACATGTGTACTGTCTCGGTCATTGTTTCACAAAGGTCCTACTGAAGAACCCCCACGCCAACGCAAAAAAAATGGGAAAAACATAATCCCCCGATGGGCCCTAATCTGTTAAATCTTTATTCAAAAGTGGGAAGAATGTGGAAGATACCACACATGGAGTGGATGAAGCAAGTAGTATAGATGCATCTGAGGGAACAATGATTCTGAAGGGGCTTGACAGGATAAACACAGGTTGGTTTTCCTGGCTGGGGAATCTAGAACACGGTGAGTACAGCCTCAAGATAAGGGGTCGCTCATTTCATACTATGAGGAGAAATTTCTTCACTCGAAGGATTATGAATATTTGGAATTCTCTACCCCAGATGATTGTGGATGCTCTATCATTGAATATATTTAAAACAGAAAGAGTGAAGACTTTGAATTTTAAGAAATCAAGGCATATGGGGAGCAGGCAGGAAAGGGGAGTTGACGCAGATCAGCCACAATTGTTTTCAATGGTAGAGTAGATTTGAGGTGCCATATGGTCTACTCCTGCTCCTTATATTCTTAAGAGAAGGATGTCTTGGTAAGGTGAGATGAAGTAAAGAGTAGGAGGTACACGTGGGGCATAAAAACTAGCATTGGGACAAACGGCTTTCTTCCATGATGTAAATTTTATTTGAAAATTTAGTTGCTCAGTTAATTTTTCAAAATGCAATCCCAGGCAAAGGCACACCAATGTCAAAAAGACTTGGAAAGGTGAATAAGAGCATAAAAATAATGGACACTAGGAGGCCCTTGTGGAAATTAAGATTTTTTACACAGGCACTTGCAGTTTCCTACATGGCAGCAGTACCAACATTTCAAAAAGCACTTTATTGGATATAAAGGCCACCACCTTCACCTTCATAACATTGCCTGGCTTTGCACGTCTCAGCTCAATATCAGCTGTTGAAAACCTCATCCAAACCTTTAGTACCTCTAGGCTCGACGATTCCAATGCACTCCTGGCTGGTATCCCACATTCTGCCTAAAGGTCATCCAAAGGTAAACTAAAGGTCATCCAAAACGCTGCTTCCCGTGTCTTATCTCACAGCAAGTCCCATTACCCTCTCAACTCTGTGCTCTCTGACCTACCTTGGCTCCCAGTCAACCAACGTCTTGACTTTAAAATTCTTATTCCTGTTTTCAAATCCCTCCATGGACTTGCCCCTCCCTAACTTTGTAATATCCTCCAACCCCACAACCCTTGGGTATCTGCACTGCTCCCATCCTGACCCCTTGTGCTTTCCCAATTATAATTGCTCCACCATCGGTGGCTGTGCCTTCAGTTGCCAAGGCCCCAAACAAACTCTGTAGTTCCCTCCCTACACCTTTATCTCACTTGCCTCTTTTAAGACATTCCTTCAAACGTACCTACAAAGCTCTTGGTCATCTGAACTAATATTTCCTTATGTGGCTTGGTGTTATACTGCTTTAGTGTTCCTGTGAAGTGCCTTGGGATGTTCCATTGCGTTAAAGGTGATATATAAATAGCTGCTGTTGTAAATTATTTCAAGGTGCCCAAGATTAGGAAAGATGTCATATAATTGCAAGTTTCCTCTTTCTAAAACAAAGACAAGTCTACCTGGTAGTGAGTCTCAAAGAATCCAGAGGCAGAATCCAACACCAATATAAACAGGAAGCTCTGGTCTCAGATGGCACTTCCCCACTGCCCTCAAAGCAATCCAAATTCTAGCATCTACATTTGCAAAAATGGCTCATCCTACCACATACATTTAAAATCCTATCAATAAGATATAACATTTATTTCACAAAGAAAGCTGTTATAGTGAACTTCAACGTCATAACCTAGAAAAACTCAAATAGCAGAATTCAAGAGACAAAATACAGCAGACAGTACCATCATACTATAAGGCAGGCGTAATGTCTGCCACTTGGCCAAGAGCAAATGCTGAGGATCAGAGAATAAGTGGGTGCCCAAACACAAGTTATGTAATTGCCTTCTGCCAGAAAGCGCAGATCATTCAATACCGTGTTTGTACTTCAGATCATCGGTTTGGAAGATTTGAATTTTAACGCCTGCACATCATATGTCCCCAAGAGTTTTCTACTTTAAAGGTGCACGTTATTGGGAAAACAGGGCAACAGCAGACTTCAGTGGCCAGAAACAAACTCTCATGGTCTTGCCCCTTCTATTTAGTTTGCATGAGAAAACCATACCACCAAGTAGGCACTTAACAACAAGCTCCATCAATGTACTATAATACAATCACCAGAGGAAGGCTGAGCCAGCAATCGCTTGTGCTATCGTCCTGCTAACACTGTATCCTTTAAAATCTAAGCAAGTCAAAGAGAGACATGTGCCTACACTTTCAAAGTGGGAACTCATCTTCTCAGCAAACATCACCAACATAATTCTAACATCAAAGTACCATCGCAAGATCAAAGCCAACATTATTCCCATGTCAATCAGAGACAAATTTGATGTGAGGAGATCAAAGCTGTCCAGGTTTATTCTAGTCACTGTCAAAGATGGGACTTTAGCCACCTCTGCAAGGGTTGCTCACATTCTGAGACCAACAATGCATAGCAAAGGGCAGGCATGACATAACTCATGGTGTCAGGGGATTGGCAGCCATAAGGCATGACCTTGAGGCTCATTCTTCACGGTGATGAGTTGACTTCTGAGCAGACTTAACTGCTCAAGAGCGCCAATGGACATAAAAATATGCACAACACCAGCTGGTAGCTGTAATGCCAAAATAACAAATAGAATATCCAACTCTCCATACCATAATACGGGCTGAACCAACAGTTAATCAAGATGTCAGAAGGTTGAGGAAAAAAGTCCCATACTCCCCTCAAAGCCTTCGCTTCGGGCTTTATGAGCCAATGCCAAGGCGATGGGGCGTGCCGGGCGCAGGGGCAGATGGGGCACACCGGGCGCGGGGGCAGATGGCGCACACCGGGTGCGGGGGCAGATGGCGCACACCGGGCGCGGGGGCAGATGGCACACACCGGGCGTGGGGGCAGATGGCGCACACCGGGCGTGGGGGCAGATGGCGCACACCGGGCGTGGGGGCAGATGGCGCACACCGGGAGCGGGGGCAGATGGCGCACACCGGGCGCGGGGGCAGATGGGGCACACCGGGCACAGGGGCAGATGGGGCACACCAGGCACGGGGGCAGATGGGGCACACCGGGCGAGGGGGCAGATGGGGCACACCGGGCGCGGGGGCTTCGGGGGGCGGGATCGAGGATACGGGGTGGAGGGGGAGATCGGGGAGACGGGGCGGGGGAGGGGGGAGATCGGGGAGACGGGGCGGGGGAGGGGGGAGATCGGGGAGACGGGGCGGAGGTGGGGGGAGATGGGGGGACGGGGCGGGGGAGGGGGGAGATCGGGGAAACGGGGCGGGGGAGGGGGGAGATCGGGGAGTCGGGGCAAGGGGGGGGAGATCGGGGAGACGGGGCAAGGGGGGGGAGATCGGGGAGACGGGGCAAGGTGGGGAGATCGGGGAGACGGGGTGGGCGAGGCGGGGGGAAGAGATCGGGGATACGGGGCGGGCGGGGAGGTGGGATTCGTGATCTCCCCCCCACCTAATGGCCTCTGGCCCACACAAAGCCGCTCACTCACCCTCTGTGCTCGCACCTCCGGCTCTACTAAAGCCGCTCCCCGCCTCTCATACCAAGGCCCCGCGCGGCTTCAACTCTAACTCCGTGCGCTCGGCCAGGCCTTTTGTTTTGTTTTTGCAACGTATATTACGTGCAAACGGGGTGGGGCAAGGGGCAAGGGGCAACTATTTGTCCCCGGAAAAATCAGTGGAGGGGGGACGCCATCCTGGAACAGCCCGAGGCCGATGCGATGAATCGACACTGAGCGACGGCGGCAGTCCCGCTCTCCATCCCGCCCGGGGGCCTCGCCTCTCGAGAGAGCCGAGAGGGGGAAGGAGGAGGGGGAGGGGCTGCCACCTGACAACCGAAATGACGCACGTCCCGCGGGCAATTCCGCCCTCTTCGCTCTGATTGACAGGTTCCGCCCCGCAGATCAACCAATCAGAGCCCGACACACGGAACATGAGCTGGAGGTGGGGTTGGTCGTTGCTACCTGCTCTTGAGCCGCTGACAATCATCCGGATTGACATGCTGCTCAACCCAATCAGAGCTCGTGCCCTGCTGTCCCTGGGATAGAATTCGGAGAGCACGTCTAAAATCACTGGACTGCATGCATTTATTAAACCCCGAATCTACCTGCAGCATGCAACCTTTTAATGCATTTGAAACCAATTTATCCTAATCCACCTACACGTCTGGACTCTATCTAGTTATTCTTCTGTTCCTGCTGGCTGTTCCAATATAGCAGTCAGCTAGTTTCAGGAGCGGGGGATGATGCCATTTCACAGCAGTGGTCTTTGAAAAGTGTCTAAATTTTGACCCACTTATTTGGAGTGGAGCATCTTTCACTGCTGGATTAATGTCAAAAAAAAAATTCAGCTGCACTGGAAGAACTTTGGAAGTTTCGAGGGGGGGGTGGTTGCATTTATCATATCAGTATGCAATTCTGCATAAAATCGAAGCCAGGGCATTTAATACAGCTAAACCTAATCTTTATTGCCAGATCGCTGTCAGTTTTGATTGAGTTTGGAACATTTGTGCCACCCAGTGACGTTAATTGTGATCGAACATCTTCACAACTGAGACGACCTCTTGAAAAACTTGTCAGAAAAAAAATATCTTTAAGAAGAACACGAAGATTTCGTTTTACAGCAATACTTTTCAACGTCCAAACCGTTTTTATAAAAGAAAAATCACAATGAATCTCATCAACTTGTCACTGGAATCAGATCTTGCTGGGATAGGGGAAAAAAATGAAAACACATGGCATTGATCATCGCACTAGAAAAAGTCACTCTTTCCAATCACTCCTGTGAGCTCTGAAAACTTGCACTTTACCATGCAGAATTCAAAATCAGTTGTGATATTTGCAGATCAAATTCCCCCTCCCACACACACACACACACAGCTCGATGAAAGGTGAAATAGTTTGTTCTACCTACCATTGCAGTCTCTTTTCTCGCCAGTTATGTTAAGGTCGAGTCTTTGACAGTGTTTCCATTCAGACTGCTGTCACCGAAGCCCGCATTCTGAAGAAGCTTGAAGGTCGCAGATCTTTTTCCTTCATCGAGTGAATCCCCGATCACATTTCCTCTCCTTTGAAAAAGTCCTTCCTTCCTTCTCCCAGGTAAGTTGCAAAAGCACACACACACACACACACACAGAGAGAGATCAGAGGCAGGCAACCAATAGACCCAGCCCAGTGAGCCAATGAACACATCTACAACAGTGCACAACGCCAACCAATCTAGTTACCTCTGACATCATTAACCATCCCCTCCTGCTGAAGCAGGTATATCAAATAGCCAGCCATTTGATAAAACGGGAGTTTAAAAAAGGAAACATGTTTCGACTATGAAACAGGCAGTGAGTGAAGCCACGGCCGAGAAGAGAGCTATGATTGTGTGCCAACGCATTTAATAGAAAACGTCAAAAGGACAGATTAGATTTAAATGTGAATGGCAATAAAGCCGGGGGACTGAGTCATCTGTGATTATGTCTATCAATCATTCCCAAGAGGTGCTCCCATTAGCCACGTTTATGTATGAAGTTATTGGGTATTTTTTAAAAAACAATTGCGTTTTTGCCACTCTTAATATGGTAAAATGTCCCAAGGTGACAAGCGAGTTATCGGGCAACATTGGTCTTACAGAGAGCTGGCGTGGCCTATGTAACCATTCAAGGATTTTACGGTCGAGCTACATAAGGACAGGTGACTAAGAGCTTCCGAACTTAAACCAATAGAGGAAGGTTTACAGAACCTCTTAGAAAGAGGTTCAAGGTGGCAAATCCAGGACATAGGCCTAAGCAGCTGAAGGCATGACCACTAATGGTGAGCTGATAGAAATTGGGATGTACAAGAGGCCAGAATTGGAGGAAGGCTTTAAGGCTGGAAGCAGGACAGAATGCAAGTGACACACAAAAATAATGTTGGTAGCAATGAAGCTAAAGAAATAGAGCATTGGAAACATGAGAAGGCCATTCAGCCCGTCCATTCTGTTCCACCATTCAATGAGATCATGGCTGACCTGTATTTAACTCAACTTATCTGCCAAGGTTCCATTCGCCTAATACCCCTACTGAACAAAAATTTATTAATCTTAGTTTTGACATTTTCAATTGACATAGTGACAACAGGGTTGTCTGGGAGAATCATACAAATTTCCACTACCCTTTGAGTGAAGAAATGCTTCCTGATATCACCCTGAACAGCCTTGCTCTAATTTTAAGGCAATGGCTCTTTGTTCTTGACTGCCTTACAAGAGGATGTAGTTTCTCCTTGTTCTTTCAAATCCATTCATCAGTTTAAATACACTAATTAGATCAGCCCTTAATCTTTTATTCTCAATGGAATAGGAGCGTTGTCCATGTTTAAGGTACCTCTTTTAGCCGCAGGTAGTATTCCAGAAAATCTGTACTGCACCCCCTCCAAGGCTAATAGATCCTTCCTGAGATTATATTGGAAGTATATAAGGCACTCATTAAACCCTTTTCCTCTGCACTTGCTTAAAAGCTGTTTAAATCTAACACCTTCCAATTCTGACAAGAGGTCATCGACCTGAAACGTTAACTGTTTCTCTCTCCACAGATACTAGCAGACCTGCTGAGTGTTTTGAGCATTTATTGTTATTGTTTCAGACTTCCAGCAGTTGCAGTATATTACTTCTGTTTTACTGGTGAAAGCCCAACTGGAGTACTGTATGCAAACTTTACATTATGTGAGCTAGTCCATCTCCTGTAACATGAGTCATAAGAATTAACATCAGAAATAGGCCATTTGGCTCTGCTCTGCCATTCAATACCTCCACTTTCCTGCCTGCCCACTCCTAACCATTGACTCCCATTTTTTTGCTTCTATGGATGTGGGCATCACTGGCAAGGTCAGCATATTTTGCCCATTTCTAATTCCCACACCATTTCAGAGGGCAGTTAGGAGTCAACCACCTTGCCGTGGGTCTGAAGTCACATGTAGGCCAAACCAGATAAGGACAGATTTTCCTTCCCTAAAAGGCGTTAGTGAACCAGATGGGATTTTACAGCAATCAACAATGATTCCATGGTCACCATCACTGAGACTAGGTTTCAATTCCAGATTATTAATTAAATTGAACCCTTCTCCCCTGGGCCTCTGGATTACAAGTCTGGTGACATTACCAGTAAGCCACTGTCTCCCTTGTATATCAAAAATCTGTCTAACTCAGCCTTAAATATGTTCAATGACCCAGCCAATGCTCTGGGAAAGAGAATTCCATAGATGACTAACCCTCTAAGAGGAGAAATTCCTCCTCATCTCCCTTTTAAATGTGAGACCCCTTATTTTTAAATTGTAGCCCACCGTTTCTGGATTCTCCCATCAGCATCTACCCTGTCTAGCCCCCTCAGAATCCTATATACTTCAATAAGATCACCTCTCATTCTTCAAAACCCCAATGACTATAGGCCCAACATGCTCAACTTTTCCTCATAAGACAGAATCTTCATCCCAGGAATCAGCCTATTGAACCTTCCCTGAACTGCTTCTAATGCAAGTATATCTCTCCTTAGGTAAGGAGGCCAAAACTGTGCACAGTATTCTATATGTGCACTGGGAATTTCTGGCCCTGTCATGGTGGGACCCGCCGTGGGAAATTCGGCAGCCCAGCCAAGAAGCCCTTTGATTTTCAGCAGGACCAGCCAATCCTGGTGGTGGGTGGGGCTGGAAAATCTCACCCATTGTCTCAACCTGTACAGTTGTTGCTAGTCTTCTCTACTTTTATACTTCAGCCCCTTTACTATAAAGGTCAAAGTTCAATTACCTTCCTAATTACCTCCACCAATGAAGGTGGGAGGAGGTAATGTTTTCATGCCTGTTTGTTAGTCTGTTACCTGTTTGTCCATAAATGATATATCTCAAAAACCTAACATGGATTTCAATGAAACATGGTACAAAGATAGGGTCTGGACCAAGGAAGAGCTGATTAGTTTTTGGCAAAGATGCAGATCCAAATCTGGATCATGGAATTTTTTTAAGGATCCATTAGGCAAAGTTGACTTTCACTTAGAATGTTGTGGATTGTTTTAGAATGTTGTGGATTGTCTCAGCTGCTGTGGTGGAATTTGTCTGCTGTCAAAATGTGAGCAGAGTTTTCACAGCAGGTTGTTGGGTATGGATTGGCCTGAAGGTTCCTCAGTGAAATGGAAGTTCTGAATAAAAAGATTTCTTTTTTCAGGTTTGTCTTGCTATGAAAGGATAATAATTTTCATAATATTATTATTTGTAAAGTAGGTTTATGGGTGTGAGTGTAGATTGTTCTGTCTGTGTGATTTAATTACATTTGGATTCAGGTAGACTGCAAGCTTGAAATTATCAAAAGAAGTTAGGGGTAGAAATATCCTTGAAATGCTAATGAGTAAACATGGATGGGGTCTTAGCATGTAAGGTGTGATGGGAATTTACATTTTTAGATAAGTGAATTTCAAATGGATGTTAGGATGTTTACAACTAGCCAGATAAGCAAGGCTAAGCACTGTGTCTATTTTTTCCCAAAGGCTACTGGCAATATTGGCAACATGAAAGATTTTTATATTATGGGAAAGGTAAAATTCCAAAGACATATGGGACAATGGAATTTACATATTAAAGAGAGAGAAACATATATAAAGAAGAATGAAAGGCTATGTTGGGGGCCATGTAAGATCCAACAGGAGTGTGTGAAACAGCCTACAAGAAATCGATAGCCATGTCTGCGAAAGTCTGCTGTGTCCAGTAACTAAAGTTGGAGAGAAGTTTTTGGGAGTTCTACTGTCAAGTGGGTACTGTAGTAACTTGCTGGTTTTTTAATTAATTTAAAATCTATTTTGGCCTGTTGCCTTAAAGGGGATGTGTAATTTAGAGTCAGGTTAATTAGGAATTTTAGGATTGGTAATAAGGTGTTAAGTAACTGTAGTCTTGAAATGTGCTTGAAATCTTTTCTTTTGTTAATGAATATTTTAATTTAATTTCTAAAATCTCTAAAGGTCTTAGTGGATTCATTACTTCTGAATTCAATACACACATCTCTTAATAAATACAAACAACATAACAGTTGTGACAGTGTGGCCAAATTCCATTGTGAATTTGGTCCATCTGGCGCACATCATCTGCCACGTCAAAACAAAATTGGGGGCTCTTTGCAGAATATTTGAAACTCCTTGATTGGTTTGGAGTTGGTGAATCTTAAGGCTATGAGTACAAGAAGCACATTGGTGTGAGGTATTTTAAAGTGGTGAGATTGTGAAAATGGCTTTATCCATGGCTAAAACTTTCCTGGAAGTAGAAGATATAACTCTGCTTGGGTTACAAAAAATATCTCAGGGTAAGTTAACAAAATTGGTGGATAAGTTGTAGTTGAGGTTAACTATAGTGCCAAAGAAAGCAGACATAACTGAAATGATAGCACAGCATTTGAAATTGGAAGGGATACCTGACACTAGTGAGTCACATTTGGAGGTAGTGAGACTTCAGTTACAAATGAAAAACTTGAACATGAACAAGCGATAGAAATATAAAAAACTGGAATTAGAGGCAACAGAAAAAGAAAAGGAAAAAGAGAGCATTCCAAAGAGAAATGGAAATGTGAAAACTTGACCTCCAGAGGGAGAAATTAGCAGTGGATGAAAGATGGAAGGAGAGGCTGAGGCAATATCAGCCTAAAAAGCTGGAAGTTAAAAAAGCGATCTCAGATGCTGAGAAAAGTTCCATTGTGGAAACAACCACTTCCAGTCTAAAGCCCAAAAGTGAGATGTTTATATTTATACAAGCTCTTCCAAAGTTTGAAGAAAGGGATGGAGAGGCATCCTTTATCTCATTTGAGAAGATAGCTAATCAGATGACATGGCAGCTAGCAATCTGGAGATTGCTTTTACGGTTTAGGTTAGTAGGTAGAGCTCATGAGGTTTAAGTTTCAGTCAGAAGAAGAGTCAGTAGATTATGATGTAGTAAAAAAAGGCTATTTTGAGTGCATATGAGTTGATTCCTGAGGTGTACAGGCAGAAATTTAGGAATATAAGGAAACAGCCTGGTCAAACTTATATTGAGTCTGAGAGAGTAAGACAAAGTAATTTTGACCAGTGGATACGAGCCTTAAAGGTAGAGACAGCATATACAGCGCTTAGAGAAGTAATTCTTTTGGAAGAATTTAAAGATTCCATACTTTCAATAATGAGAACTCATGTGGAGGAATAGAGGGTTAAAACAGCAAGACAAGCAGCAGAGATAGCTGATGTTTATGAGTTAGTTCATAGATCTAAACCTTTTCTCATCACCCTTTTAAATACAAGACAGATAAAAAGTGGGAAGGTGAACGAAAGCTGGGTAGACAGGGAAGAGAAGGAGTAGTTGGAAATTCTCAGGAAGTTTTTTCTCAGACCAAAAAGTAAGGTACTGAGGGTAGAAGTGACACTCAAAAACCGTTGTGTTTTCATCATATTAACATTGGGCACACAAAATCAATCAGGTGTAAAATCAAGCGAGAAGACTTCATCGCACACCTGCGCAATATTTCGCAGGGCGGGCGCGCACAAAAGTCAGACGCGCGCCCACCAACAGTTAAGAGGGCAATTAAGCCCATAAATGGTGAAATTGTCTCCAATTTTTTGTGGCCTGTACAACCTTACTGTCGGCAGATGAGCAAATTGGTCAGGTGGCCTTTTGTATTTTTCATCAAACCTCATCCAAGGGCGGGATGAAATTTCCATTATGAAATAAAATAGAATAAATATCTGTGTGCAGCATTTTTATCAGCTGTATTTTCAGGTGATTGATTGTGATGCATGGACATTTTTTTTGCAGCTTTTAAAACCTTTATTTGAGCATTTTCAGGATTGCAGCTCCCTGAGGCAGCTGTCTGGTTTCAGGGAGCTCTTTCGCAGCGTTCACCCACAGCCACGGAAACATCATTGCCCGCCCTCCTCCTGCCCCCACCCTGGCAGCACTGAGCTTTTCAGCGCATGTTTCACACTGGCTAGCCATTAATTGGCCAGCCAGCATGAAATCGCGGTCCAGGGCTGATCGCAGTCGGCGGTCGATTTTGCAACTGCTCCCAGGCCTGCCAATTGCATGTGCCCACCAAAGGTAAAATTCAGGCCAATGTTTTGGAGGTTACAGGGAAAATCTGTTGCAGTAATTGGAACACAGAAAATTTCTGGAAGTAAGAGTACTCTGGGTTCTGATGTCCAGGTACAGGAAAATCCAATGTTTGTGTACAGGTAAAGCAGGAAGAATCAGTGATAGGTAAAGAAGTGGGAATGTGCTCACAATTTACCCAAGGGAGTGCTGAAGGGTAGTCTGCAGAAGTGTTTAAAGTTGTGTATGTGAAGGGGAAGTATTTCCATATGTATAGGTTGAAGTAGTCAAAGTTATCAAAATTTTAAGAGACACAGGGGCTAGTCAATCCTTAGTGTTATGGGATAGTGATATTAGTTGTTCAGAGGGAGTGTTGCAGGAAAAAATGATAATAAGTGGAGGTGCTAAACTTATTCCATTATGGAAGGGAAATTTTAAGAGTAAGCGGAAAGCAAGTGAGGTGATTGTTGCACAGTGGAAAAATTGCCCATTGCATAGGTTGAATTTATTTTAGATAATGGTATAGCTAGGTCACAGATGTGGGTGATGCCTATGGTGGCTGAGTAGCCTATGGAGGTGCATTCAACAGAGATGTAGCAGAAAGAGCATCTTGGATTGTTTCCAGATTGTGTGATTGTAGTAACAAAATCGCAAACACATAGGTTAAAACAGGAAGAGGAGGAATTTAAAAGGCAGGGGAAAGGTGTTGAAGCTCAATTAGCTGATACTACCTTTGATAAGATTGTTCGGGGGAGAGAATGGAGGAGAATGAAGCTGAAGTATTAAGCTCAAGAAAGTTGGTAGAGTTACAAAAAAAGGATCCATGAATCAGGCAGTTATATCAGACAGTTTACTACAGAAACAGGGGCAGAATGTATTCCAGAATGTTATTACCTTACAAATAATGTGTTAATGAGAAAGTGGAGACCGCATCAAGTCTCAGCAGATGAAAATGGATGAAAGTGCATCAGATTGTTATACCATCTAGATACAGAACCGATATTGAGAGTAGCTCATGAAACTCCAATAGGGGGACATTTAGGAATTAGGAAGACTCAGGTAAAAACACAAAAACATTTCTATTGGCCTGGATTGCACAGAGATTTAGTCAAACCTGTAGAAGGTGTCACACACGCCAGGTGACAGGGAAACCTTAAGTAGTGATTAAGCCAACACCTTTAATTTCAATTCAAGCACTTGAGACCTTTTTACTAGGGTCCTGATTGATTATGTAGGGCCCCTTCCTAAGAGTAAAAGTAGAAATCAGTACTTGCTGGCAATAATGGATGTGTCCACAAGGTTTCCGGAAGTGATACCTTTGAAAAATATTACAGTGAAGAGAATTATGTAAGAGTTGACTAAATCTTTTATAAGATATGGTTTGCCAAAAGAAATACAATTGGATCAGGGTTCAAATTTCATGTCACAGCTATTTAAGGAAGTAATGAACAGTTTGGGGATAAAATAGTTTAAGTCAACAGCTTACCATCCTCAATCACAAGGTGCTTTGGAAAGATGGTATCAAAGTTTAAATCATGATGAGGGTTTATAGTCAAAGCTATCCACAGGATTTGGATAGAGGAATTCCATTATTGTCGTTTGCTGCTGGGAATGTTCCTAATGCATCAACAGGATTTAGTCCTTTTGAATTTATCTTTGATCATGAGGAAAGGGGACCAATGAAATTGATTCATGAGAAATTGGTGTGTCAAAATTTGGAAAGTACCCTCCTGGATTATCTGACAAACTTTAGAAAAAGATTGAACAGAGCATGTGAGTTAGCTAGGGAACATTTAAAGATATCACAGCAGATGATGAAAGTGAAGGCAAATAGGATAGCCACAGCTCATAGTTTTGTTGCTGGGGGAAAAATGTTAGTTTTGTTACCAGTACTGGGTGAATCATTAAAGGCAAGGTTTAGTGGGCCTTACGGAATTGTAAAGAAACTGAGTGAAGTAAATTATTTAATAAATATTCCAGAAAGAAAAAAACAAGCAGAGGGTGTGCCATGTGAATATGCTTAAAAAGTACTTTGACAGGGAAGATGACCAAAAGGAGATATTAGTCATGGTAGATAAGGAGAAAGAGGTAGAACTGAAAGATTCTGAAATTGATTTTCCTTCAATCAAATTGGACAAATGAGGGGGTTATTAAAAAAATTAATGTAATGTTGAGTTACCTTCCAGACATGTGTCAAAGTGATTTGGAGATGCTATTGCAGTCACACAAAGCTATTTGTGGGAATAAACTGGGGAGGACAAATTTAGCTACACATGATGTAAATATGGAGGATTTACTTTTGATAAGGCAACATTCTTATAGATTAAGTCCAGCAAAATTATCACAAGTACAGAAAGAAATTGAATTCATGCTTCAAAATTATATCATTGAGTATAGTTGCAATAACTGGCGTTCACCTGTTGTGATGGTACCGAAACCGGATGGAACACACAGACGGCATGTGGACTATCAAAAGGTGAATGGAGTGACAAAAGCAGGTTCATATGCCATACCACAGTTGGAAGATTGCATTGAGAGAGTGGAACAATCAAAGTTTATCACAAAGATTGACTTGCTGAGAGAATATTGGAAAGTACCATTATCAGAGAGAACAAAGGCGATATCGGCTTTTGTGATGCCAGATTGACTACATCAATTTAAAGTTATGCCATTTGGTATGAAAAATGCATCTCCAACATTTCAATCACTGACAAAGTAATTGCAGGACTGAATAATTGTGCTGTTTATGACTTGATAGTTTTCAGTCAAACGTGAGAGGAACATTTACAACATCTGAAAGAACTGTTTAATTGACTGTAAGATGCTAACTTGGTGGCGAACTTAGCTAAAAGCGAGTCTGCAAAAGCGCAAGTTCCATACCTAGGCCATTCCATTGAACATGGTAAGGTGGCTCTGAGAGATGCGAAAATAAAAGCCATCATTAATTTCCCCATGCCAACAAAAAATGAGAAGTTTTGAGATTTCTGGGCATGAGTAGGTTTTACCTGAAATTTGTACCAAATTTTAGCAGTGTGGTTTCTCCATTGATTGAACTATTAAAAAGGAACAAGAAGTTTCAATGGACACAGGAGTGTCAGAGGTCATTTTACAATTTAAAAACTGTATTGATTGCGACACCAGTTTTGGCAGTACCTAATTACGCCAAGCAGTTTACGTTGGCTGTTGACGCAAGTGATGTAGGCATTGGTGCTGTACTGTTGCAAGAAGATTAAACTGGAATTGAGAAACCAATAGGACATTTTTCACAAAAGCTGGATGTAGAACAGAGAAAATATTCAACCATCGAAAAGAAGACTGGGTCTGATGTTAACATTGCAGCATTTCAAGGTTTATGTTGCAAGCAATTCATCAAAAAAAATTTATATAGACCACAATCCTTTAAAATTTCTGGACAAATTTCGAGACTGAAGTACAAAGCTGTTCAGATGCAGTCTATTACTACAACCATTTAATTTACAGATCACACATGTGGTTAAATGAGAAAATCTAATTGCAGATGCATTGTCGAGAGTTTAAAGCTTAAATGAAATTGGACACTTAAAACCTGGACACTGGACTGAAATGACATCTGTTGATACAAAAGATTTGGACATATTGTTATGTTAATGCATGCAGATAATAATGTAATTGTTTATGTATGTAGATAACTATAGTAAGTAGTGTAAGTTAGGTTGAAAAAATGAAGCCGTCTTTTAAAATTATGACAGTTCATTTTTCCATAAGGATGGGGTTGCTATGAAACTTTTGGAATATTTTTCTGGTTTGTTATAAAGTGGGTTTATGGGTATGAGTGTAGATGGTTCTGTCTGTGTGATTTAATTACATTTGGAATCAAGTAGACTGCAAGCCTAAAATTATCAAACGAAGTTAGGTGTAGAAATGTACTTGAAATACTAATGAGTATTTGGAGCCTTGGCATGTAAGGTGTGATGGGAATTTGCATTTTTAGATAAGTGAAGGGGTTGTTTGGATTTCAAATGTTAAGATGTTTCTAACTAGCCAGATAAGCAAGGCTAAGCAGTGTGTTTATTTTTTTCCCAAAGGCTACTGACAATATTGACAACATGAAAGATTTTTATATTATTGGAAAGGTGAAGTTCCAAAAACATATGGAACAATGGACTTTACGTATTAAAGAGAGAGAAACATATATAAAGGAGAATGAAAGGCTATGTTGGGGGCCATGTAAGATCTAACCGGAGTGTGTGAAACAGCCTACAGGAAGTCGATAGCCATGTCTGCGAAAGTCTGCTGTGTCCAGTAACTAAAGTTGGAGAGAAGCTTTTGGGAGTTCTACTGTCAAGTGAGTACTGTGGTAACTTGCTGGTTTTTTAATTAATTTAAAATCTATTTTGACCTGTTGCCTTAAAGGGGATGTGTAATTTAGAGTCAGGTTAATTAGGAATTTTAGGATTGGTAATAAGGTATTAAGTAATTGTAGTCTTGAAATGTGCTTGAAATCTTTTCTTTTGTTAATAAATATTTTAATTTAATTTCTAAAATCTCTAAAGGTCTTAGTGGACTCATTACTTCTGAATTCAATGCACACATCTTCTTGCAATAAATACAAACTGCAAAACCGTTGTGACAGTGTGACCAAGTTTCCCTTGTGGTTTGATCCACCTGGCACACATCATCTGCCACATTATAACAATAGTTACCAGACAGGGAAAATTTCAAGGAAGAGCTGCGTAATTGTAATAACGTTGAGTAAACACAGCGTGGCAGAGGTATGCACATTACTGAGTGCCCTCTTCACTTGTTACTTGCTGTACCTGCATGCTAACTTTCTGTGATTCTTGTACAAGGACACACAGATCCCTGTGTACAGCGGCTTTCTGCAGTCTGTCTCTATTTAAATTATATTCTGTTTTTCTATTCTTCCTGCCAATGTAGACAACCTCACATTTTCCCGCATTACACCTGCCGAATTTTTTGCCTACCCACTTAACCTATCCATATCCCTTTGCAAATCCCTTGTATCCTTCTCACAACTTGCTTTCCTACCTATCCTTGTATCATCTGTAAATTTGGTGACAATACAGTCAGTCCCTTCATCCAGTTCATTATTCGAGACCATAAACAATTGAGGCCCTAGCGCTGATCCCTGAAGCGCAAATGACCCATTTATCCAACTTCCTGTTTCCTGCTATCCATGCTAATCTATCAACCCCAACATTTTGAGCTCTCATCTTGTGCAGTCACCTTTTATGTGACACCTTATCGAATGCTTTTTGTAAATCCAAATACCTGACATCTACTGGTTCCCTTTTATACACCCTGCTTGTTACATCCTCAAGTAACTCTAATACATTTGTCAACACGATTTCTCTTTCATAAAAGCATGTTGGCTCTGCCTGATTATACTGTGATTTTCTCATTGCCCTGCTTTTGCTTCATTAATAATAGATTCCAGCATTTTGCCAATGACAGGTTATTAGGTTAACTGGCCTACGGTATCCTGCTTTCTATCTCCCTCCTTTCTTGAATGGAATAGCTACATATGTGATTTTCCTTCCATTGGGAACTTTCCAGGATCTAAGGAATTTTGGAAATTTACAATCAATGCATCCACTATCTCTGCAGACATTTCTTTTAAGACCCTAGGATGCAGGCCATCAGGTCTAGGGGACTCATCAGCTTTTTGTCACATTAGTTTTCCTTGTACTTTTTCTCCAGTGACTTTTTTTTTAAGTTGCTTCCTCCTTTGTGCCCCCAATTTTCTACTATTCTTGGGATGCTTTTTGTATTTGTTGCAGTGAAAACAGATACAAAATAATTGTTCAAAGTCTCCTTCATTTCCATGTTTCCCATTATTAATTCCCCAGCCTCACCCCAATGCTCACTTTAACTATGTTTTCCTTTTTATAGATTTATAGTTTTATAGAAGCTTTTGCTGTCAGTTTTTATATTTCTTGCTAATTTTCTCATACTCTAATTTCTCCTTCTTTATTAATTTTTTAGTTATCCTTTGCTGGTTTCTAGAATGTTCACAGTTTTCTGGTCTACCACCAATCTTTGCAGTATTTTATATCTTTTCTTTCAACTTGATATAATCCTTAACTTCCTTATTTAGCTACGGATGGTGTAACCTTCTCATAGAGTCTTTCTTTCTAAATGGAATATATCTTTTTTGAGAGTTATGAAATATTGCCTTAAATTTCTGCCAATGCTTTTCTACTGCCTTGCCTTTTAACCTACTTTCCCAGTCCACTTCAGCCAACTTTGTCTTCATACCCTTATAATTGCCTTTGTTTAAGTTTAAGACACCAGTTTTAGACCCACGTTTCTTACCTTTAAACTAAACTTGAAATTCCTTCATGTTATGATCATTCTTGCCTAGATGATATTTTACTATGAGGTAATTTGTTAATTCAGTCTCATAACACATTACCGGGACTAAAATAGGCTGTTCCTGGTTAGTTCCAGAACATATTTCTCTAAGGAACTGTCCCGAATGCACATATCTTCCAGGCCATCATTGCCAATCTGATTCATCCAATTTATATGAAGATTAAAATCACCCACAATATTGCAGTACCTTTCTTGCAAGCCCCAATTATTTCTGGATTTATACTCTGTCCTACAGTGTCACTACTGTGACCACACCAGTGACTTCTGTCCTTTGCTATTTCTTATCTCCATCCAAACTGATCTTGATCTTCACAACCAAGATCATTTCTCACCATTGTACTGATCTCTTCCTTTATAAGCAGAGCTACATCACCTCCTTCTCCTTTTTCCCAAATACCCTTGAATATTCAGGGGCGCAGCCAAGGTCACCTTGCAAGCAAATCTCGGTAATAGCTATTTTATCATACTCATTTATTTCTATTTCTACCATCAATTCATAAAACTTGTTACAAACGCTGCATGCATTCAGATAAAGAACATTGCACAATGGAAGTCGAGGCCAAGGATAATGTTCAAGTAAATTAAAATTAGAGGGCCGGGGATAATTAGTCCAGGCTGTGTAGATATAATTCACTGCCCATTTTAAAATTGAGCATTTTGTACTTACTTTTACATAGTGATAAATTTTAAAATTCTCATCCTTGTTTCATATCCCTCCCTGGCCTCGTCCCTCCCTATTTCTGCAAGGTCCTGCAGAATATCTGTGTTCCTCTAGTTCTGGCTTCTTAAGCATCCCCGATTTTCAGCCCTGTACCGCTGGTGGCTGTGACTTTTTTTTATTCATTCACGAGGTGTGGGCTTTATCTATTGCCCATCCCAAATTGCCCTTGAGAAGATGGTGGTGAGCTGCCTTCTTGAACCGCTGCAGTCCATGGAAGGGAGTTCCAGGATTTTGACCCAGCGACAATGAAGGAATGGCGATATATTTCCAAACCAGGATGGTGAGTGACTTGTAGGGGAACTTGCAGGTGGTGGTTTTCCCATCTATCTGCTGCCCTTGTCCTTCTAGATGGTAGTGGTCGTGAGTTTGGAAGGTGCTGTCGAAGAAGCCTTGGTGAATTCCTGCAGTGCATCTTGTGCACACTGCTGCTACTTTGCGTCGGTGGTGGAGGGAGTGAATGTTTGTGGATGGGGTGCCAATCAAGCGAGCACAAAAGTTGGAGCACAAAAATCTCTCTGCAGTACAAGCTGGGCAATGTAAAGCTGAAATAGGCAGTTTTCACTACAAATAATTGAAAACTTTTTGCTGTCCACCAACTTGCAGCTGTCATCCAATGACTCTGAGACTGGGAGGTTGAAAATTACAGAGCTGCTCAGTAGAAATACAGAGGAAGATAATAAACAACTAATTTTGCAAATATGAAATAAATACTGAAAATGTCAATTATTCATTCACAGAATATGGACATTGGAGGCCAGCATTTATTTCTCATCTCCGATTGTCCTTAAGAAGGCGGTGGTGAGTCACCTTCTTGAACCGCTGCAGTCCATGTGGTGTAGAAACACCCAGAGTGCTGTTAGGAGGGGAGTTCGAGGATTTTGACCTAGGAATACTGAAGAAATAGCAATATATTTCAAAGTTGGGATGGTGTGTGAATTGTAGGGAAACTTGAAGCTTGTGGTGTTCCCATGCATCTTCTGCTCTTGTTCTTCTCAGTGGTAGAGCTCAGGGGTTGGGGAGGTGCTGTCAGAGAAGCTTTGCCAAGTTGTTGTCATGCATCTTGCAGATGATACACATTGCTGCCACTGTGCAGTAATAGTGGAGGGAGCAAATGTTTAAGATGATAGATGGGCTGCCAATCAAATGAATTGCTTTGACCTGGATGGTGTTGAGCTTCTTGAGTGTTTTTGGAGCTGCACTCATCCAGACAAGTGCAGAGTTTTCCATCACGCTCCTCACTTGTGCCTTGTAGATGGTAAAAAGACTTTGGAGAGCCAGGCGGTGAGTTAATAATTGCAGGATACCCAGGTACTGACCTGCTCTAGTAGCCACAGTATTTATGTGATTTACCTGATCTTAACCAAGCTGACAAGACAATAAAATTGTCTCCGCACAGCTAGATCAGTAATTCCTACTAGAAGATGCATGTGTCAGTGAATGTTCAATAATGGCGGGTGTGGTATCTTTCATGATAGGATGGATAGCACACTGCCTGTGGAAGGAGCAGAAAAATGGCCCTTTTCTCATTTCTTGCTTCTGCTGAAGTCAAAGCAAGCTGCACATTTAATATAACTGTTACTGGGATTCTCAGATAAACAGAATCCATTCTCATGAGAATCATACTTTAAAAGCATTGGTCTTAAACAGCAATTGGTAACAACGTTTATAGATCTAGGGACAGATAACCTTTTCTCCTAACACTGGGTGATGATCTTCACATCAAAGCAGTTTAATTTGCATTGCAGTGATAAGGACAATTAGGGAATAAAAGTGTTAACCACACATGATTTATTATCTTTGATTAGGAGAATTTAGAGATATTCAGACCCTAAATATAATCTAACGCAAAAAATGACTACCAGACTAGCCCAATTAGGCTCTGTAACTTGGCAAACATTGGATGTAGGAGGGTTTCAGCCACATCTAACAGCCTCAAAAAGTGCCCAGTGACCTTTAAGCCCATTGATATGCAGTTATAACATGTCTGTTATTACATGTTATAGCTCAACCACAAATTAATGATGGGGAAACATGAATCATTATCAAGGTTTTGTTTTTGCTCCAGAAGTACACCCACTTATTTTCAGCTTTTTTTATCTTTTTTCTTTTAGCAAGAAGGAGAATTATCTATCTGACGGAAGGGCAGGAGAGAACATTTTAATTTTTCCACAGGCCCAAAAATTGAATTGCAAGTTATTTACCATAGGTAGGGCCATTGTTTAAAAGAATCTCAATGTCCAGGTATTGTCAAGAGTAGTAGCATGTGGGTTGGAAATGTTTTAGAAACCAGCAAAGGGCCACCAAAAATAGGTCAAAAATAGAATGTGAAAGCAAACTAGACAGGAATATAAAAACAGATTGTAAAAGTTTTTACAAATTCATAAAAAGGAAGAGAGTAGCTAAAATAAACATTGGTCTCTTAGAAGCAGAGGCAGGAGAAATTATCATGGGGATTGAGGAAATGGCAGAGACGAACAAATATTTTGTGTCTGACTTCAGAATAGAAGACGCAAGTTATATATCAGCAGTAGAGAGTAACTATTAAGAGTAAGGAGATTAAGATAATTAATATCTGAAGAGAAAAATTACTGGAGAAACTCAAGGGGCTAAAATCTTACAAGGATCTGATTGCCTACATCCTAGGGTTGTAAAAGAGATAGCTGCAGTATTGTGGATGCACTTGCTATGATTTTCCAAAATTCCCTGGATTGTGGAATGGTCCCAACAGATTGGAAGTTACTAAATGTAACTCCGCTCTTCCAGAAAGGAAGGAGAGACAAAACAAAAAACTACAGACCAATTAGCCTGAGATCTACCAACAGGGGAAGCGCTGGAATCTATTATGAAAGAAGTTTTAACAATGCACATTGAAAAACATAGTATGATTGGATCAGATCAACATGACTTTTTGTAAGGGAAATCCTGTTTGATAAATTTATTAGAGCTTTTTTGAAGATGTAGCTAGCAGAGTGATAAAGGGGTACCAGTAGACGTTGTATACTTGTATTTACAAAAGGTATCTATTAAGGCACCACATTAAAGGTTAATACTCAAAATAGGGCCTCATGGAGTTGGGGGGGGAGGTGATATATTAGTGTGCCCAGTCTACCTCAGAGTACCCTAGAAGGATACGGTGCCTCAAAAGTTGAACAACAGATGAAGCTAACCATTTCACGCTGTTACTATGCAGTAGCAAAACGAGTGGTATTCTCCACTAACAGGATGCTGTCATCAAGCAAAGAGACATTTTGCCTATCACATAAATGAGTAGTGTGGTATAGTAATTTCAGTGCCAGTGAGATGCCAGATGTACATCCCAAAGACTGGCAGATCGTATCAAACAGCACATATCTTCAGCTGTTTGTAACAAGTGAAATACAAACCATACCCAACCAGCCCATGCTTGCAAAATGCAAAACATAATGTCCAAAATTATATGTGATCCACAATTGGACAACACTCGCTTAGCACAATCCCGATTGTGCTAAGAATTACGCTGAAAACCAATTTAAGATTATCAGTCAGTCTCATAGTGTGGCTCACTATTACATGCTAGGAGCTACATATATTCACACACGGGGCCCTGGTGCTTTGCAGACAGAAGGAGGATGTCCATGCATTGTGCCTTTTTAAATTAAACAAATTCTTGGGGGATACCTTCCTTGGTTCATTCCCCATGGAAATGCCTTGGTCACAACGGGTATGGGCGATCCACAGGTAACACCAACCTGCAAGAAGGCAATATTCATCCATAGCCTGGGGACAGAAAGCCAGTGCATATTCAAGCAGCTCACAGAAGACATGTCTAGTTTGATACATAGGCAACTGCCCTCAAAGAATACTTCAGGCCAAAGAAAGGTATGATGATCAAATGATATACGTTCTGCCAGA
This sequence comes from Carcharodon carcharias, assembly GCF_017639515.1. Lineage (NCBI taxonomy): Eukaryota > Metazoa > Chordata > Chondrichthyes > Lamniformes > Lamnidae > Carcharodon > Carcharodon carcharias. Next base: position 51,388,838 of record NC_054485.1, on the reverse strand, counting down.
AATGTCAAGGAAATGGCAGCATTGCAGCAGTCGGCTTCCCTGTGTAAATTTGGTACATTAACTAGTAAACTAATTCATGAGAAAACTTCAATTCCACAAATTAGGGAATGCTTCCTTATGGAGGAGGATGATTTAACTTTGAAAAAAGCCAGGATCTTGGCAGTCCAAATCAAATCTACCATATTTGATTCATAGAGGTTATACAGAAACACTCCTCAGACTCAGGGTCACAGACACAGCCTGCCCCAACCAGCTCAAGTGCAAGGGTTATGAACAAAGAGACTTCAGCAGTCTCATCAAGACTTGGCCCATCACAGTCAGACACCCTCAAACGTGTGCCCGAGTTGTGGAGGTGCCCATCGATTCACAACATCATGTCCAGCCCAAGGGAAAAAGTGTAAGTCATGCTCAGAAATGAATCACTCCACGAAGGAGTGCAGGTGTTGAAGAAATAAACAGCATCAGTTCAACATATGGAGGAATCTATTCCCAAGAATGAAATAAGGCATGTGTATAGAATCTCAGATGGCAAAGCACCACCTGAGCACCACTAAGGAATGCTCAGGCAAAATCACGGGCATCTGTGTCGCTCCTCTTTGAAGTTGGTGCAAAAGTGTCTATATTAAGCAGTCAACTCTACTATAATCACTTTTCACAATTTTCTCTCATTTCTATGAGGGATACTCTTTGATGACTTGGTTATTTCAGTTTTGGGAATGAGCACTATTCCAGTACAGTACAAAACCTAGACAAGTTCACATTCAGCATAGCCAAATGCAGAAGCCTTATGGTAATAAACTTGACCAATAAGCTAGGTTTCAAACTTGAAGACCCAACCAGAGCACACATTAACATAATCGATGACACATAATGATTATGCGCAGCAGTATCCTTCCTTGTTTACTGGATTTGAGGAAATTAAGGGATACTGTCATGCTCCTCAAATTGACATATCAATTTCACCAGTTTTGCAAAATTTGAGATGGTTGCCATTTGCAATCTGCCCTTAAGTGTCACAAGAGCTGACATGACTTGAAGCAGATGATATCATAGAACAATTTGACTCATCCTCAAAAATATCGAATCTATTCATTGCATGATGTAAAAATGGCAAACTTATACTATTTGTCGACCCTAAGACAGTCAACAAAGTAATCATTTAAGATAAGTATCCATTTCCTAAGATCCAAGAACTAACTGCATCATTTCCTGACTCCACAACCTTCACCAAGCTCATTATGTGACCGAGCTATCTTCAGACCCCACGAGCAGAGCAAAGCCAATGTCTTACAGCTTTTACTCATGAAGATGTATTTCAGCACTGCAGAATGCCCAATGGACTAAGTTCAGCACCTAGCACATTTGAAGATAATTTCTTCAATATTGTCAGACATTGAGGGGACACTTAGCCGACTTGATGACATCATTGTCCATGGAAGGGACACAGCAGAACATAATCAGCAATGCTCACTCAACTTGCACAACATAATTTGATTGATGCTAAACAAGGACAAATGCACAGAATCCAAGACTGACTTTCATAGAAACATAGAAACATAGAAATTAGGAGCAGGAATAGGCCATTTGGCCCTTCAAGCCTGCTCTGCCATTCATTATGATCATGGCTGATCATCCAACTCAATAGCCTGCTCCCGCTTTCTCCCCATACCCTTTGATCCCTTTCACCCCAAGAACTATATCTAACTCTTTCTTGAAAGCATACAATGTTTTGGTCTCAACTACTTTCTGCGGTAACAAATTCCACAGGCTCACCACTGTCTGGGTGAAGAATTTTCTCCTCATCTCAGTCTTAAATGGTCTACCCCATATCCTCAGACTGTGACCCATCAGTCTGGACTTCCTCACCATCGGGAACATCCTTCCTGCATCTACCCTGTCTAGTCCTGTTAGAATTTTATAGGTTTCTATGAAATCCCCCCTCATTGTTCTGAACTCCAGCGAATATCATCCTAATCGACTCAAATCTCTCCTCATATGTCAGTCCTGCCATCCCAGGAATCAGTCGGGTAAACCTTCGCTGCAATCCCTCTAGAGCAAGTACATCCTTCCTCAGATAAGGGGACCAAAACTGCACACAATATTCCAGGTGTGGTCTCACCAAGGCCCTGTACAATTGCAGCAAGACATCCCTGTTTCTGTACTCAAATCCTCTGGCTATGAAGGCCTACATACCATTTGCCTTCTTTACCGCCTGCTGCACCTGCATGCTTACCTTCAGCGACTGGTGTACAAGGACACCCAGGTCTCGTTGCACATCCCCCTCTCTCAATTTATAGCCATTTAGATAATAATCTGCCTTCCTGTTTTTGCTAGCAAAATGGATAACCTCATATTTATCCACATTATACTGCATCTGCCATGCATTTGCCCACTCACTCAGCTTGTCCAAATCACAGTGAAACATCTCTGCATCCTCCTCAAAGCTTTGTGTCATCTTTCTAAGGTACAGAGAGACTGCAGCTGGATAAAACCTACACACTACGGGGCTGGAAGATCTCAGCCCTTGTCTTTTGCACTCATGTGCTAGGGTCTGCCATCATCGAAATCTTCATGGAGCCTCCTCTTTCCATTAATACTTTAATTTTCCACCATCAGCCATGAATGAATGTGGCAGGGTTGCAGAACTTTGATCTTATGCATTGGCTGTAGGATCGCTAAGCTCTGTCTGTAGCATGCTGCCTCTGTTGTTTAGCATGCATTTGGTACATGTTTTAACTTCAACAGGTTGGCACCTCATTTTTAAGTGCGCTTGGTGTTACACCTGGGGCTTTCCTACACTCCTCACTGAACCAGGTTGATTCTTTGGCTTAACAGTAATGATAGAGTGAGGGATATGTCAGTCTATGAGGACACAGATTATGGTTAAATTAAGTTCTTCTGTTGCTGATGGCCCACAACACCTTATGAAGCTGCTAAATCTGTTCTGACTTGATCCGAGTTAGCAGAGTGGTAGTGCCACACAACTCAATGGACAGTATCCTCAGTGTGAAGGTGGGACTTTATCTTCACATGGCTTGTGCAGCGATCACTCCTACCAATTCTGTCATGGACAGATGCATCAGAGACAGGTAGATTGATGAGGTTGAGATCAAGTAGGTTTTTCCCTCTTCTTGGTTCCCTCACCACCAGCCACAGGCCAAATCTGGCAGATATGTCCTTCAGGACTTGGCCAGCTCAGTCAATAGTGATGCTATTGAGCCACTCTTGATGATGGGCATTGATATCCCCCATCCAGAATGCCTTCCATGCCCTTGCTACCAACATTCCCTCTGATGATTTTGGGGTGTACGGGTGATTTATTTAAGTGTGCAGCCCTTCACGCTCAATAGCTTAACGAGACTGAGTTGTATGCAAATGGTACAGTCACCTCCAGCTTGCTGTGTGGCCACGTGGTTTACAGGAATCATAGTTCACTACCCTCAGTGCTTCTTCCCAATTATGTATTTTTTTATTCATTCATGGGATGTGGCCATTGCTGGCTAGGCCAGCATTTACTGCCCATCCTAATTGCCCTTGGGAAGGTGGTGGTGAGCTACCTTCTTGAACCGCTGGAGTCCATGTGGTGTAGGTACACCTACAGTGCTGTTAGGGAGGGAGTTCTAGGATTTTGAAGGAACGGCGATATATTTCCAAGTCAGGACAGTGAGTGGATTGGAGGGGAACTTCCAGGTAGTGGTGTTCCCATGTGTCTGCTGCCCTGTTCAACATAGTGAGTGGCGATCAGCAGGTGGATCCCTTGTCCATGTTTGACCTGATGTCATGAGACTTGATGGGGTCCAAAGTCAATATTTATGGATAATTAGTCCTGGTCTCTGGATTATGAGAGTAACATAAGTACCATGCGACCATCCCTTTGAGAAGCCACAGGCCTTCAAAACCAGCAGTGGCGCTAGAGATTTCCTGCACCCTCTTGACTTATGCCCAATCAGAATCCTCAACAAGCAGCCACTGAACATTTATATTGAGATTCCTCCAACTCTCTGACCACTTGCTGTCCACACATTGCACAACCCTGCATGGGCCTCATCAAAATCAGGTGTGTAGAGACTCACATAACACAGGGTCCACTCAGTTTCTGCTTGAGATATCAATCTATTTCAGGTTGAGTAGAAATAGATTTCTGCAAATTGAACCCTAAACTCATTTTGAAACCGATGAGATCTTTTCTTTCTGAAGCATTGCTAAGTTCTGTTGTTACTGTGGCCCCAATATGCCACACAGATTTCTTTTACAACATTGGCCCTTTTCACTATCTCTTTACAAAAGGCCCTTAGCCTGGAATTTCTGAAAGTCTTCCTGCATCACCCGCTATCGTTTTGGTCGGACACCAGAGGAATCCTGATTGGTTGGGTTATTACTTCATTCTCGAACTGCACCCCTCTTCCCACCTTCCAGCTGTTGCTTGCTTAATGCACATTCTTCTGGCAAACAGATTTCCCTCATGAAGTGGAAAGCACACACTCTTACTTAATCTAAGATTAATGATTCTTGACTCACAGTCAAACAGCCCTTTATTTCCCATTTCCAACAACCAATAAATCCAAGTATTCAAAGAAAATGTCTGCTGTGGTACAATGGCATTTTTTTTAAATGTCTCCATGGCTCTCCTCCTGGAATGTTTTGCAGCACTGTGTGTAGGAGATTAATTTTTTGGAGACTACAGGACAACCTTGGATGATTGGCAACCCTAACTGCGGGAAAGGTTGATCATGGGGTAAACTGCATTTAATTTTGCTTGATCTTCCAGATAAACTCAGTTCCCACCACAAGGGGAGGCAAACCTACCTACGGAAGTTGTGCTTCCTCATTAGCCCACATGTCTAAGAGCAGATTGAAGAGGAACAAAGGTAAAAATCCATCATGGGCAGAAGCACAAAACAAGTGACAGTGAATCAGCAGCCTGCTTTTTAGAAGAAAATTGAGCTAAACAGTTTCGCTCTCATCCATGTTATGCTAGTGACCGAGCTGAATGTCTACAGCTGTGAGTCACACCCTCTGTAGGCTTCCAGATATTTATAATAATAGTTTCATTTACAGAAAATCAATGAAAAACCTCCCTAAACTTCACACGCTGAATTATCTTTAGTGTGTGGTGACTGGTGTATAGGTCGTTTCCTGTATTGTGTTGGCCGATGTCAGCCATTGGATATGGCACATTACTTCAGCCTTGCTGGCTGGTGGATGGGAATATGAATCAGCTGGGTTAATGGTGCTGGTGACTATTCAGTGGCACCGGCTGTGAAGTATAGGGAGACATCAGAGAAAGGTGTGGAAAGGCTTCCCTTGAACAGCTCACTATCAAGTCTTACACTTGGATGATGTAGCGGAGGCCCTGACGCTCACATATAACTCAACTCCAATACACCGCAACACCTCCGTGGAGAGGAGGAGAGCAAGAGAGATTTTAAAAAATGAAAATTATTTAAAGTATTTTTCATCATTACTCAGCTCAGTCCCGCCCCCTCATCACTGAGATTCAGTTCAGTCCCCCTACATCATCAGTGAGGATTCTGAGATATGGTATATTCAAGCTAAGGGCATCTGTGGAGTTAAATCAGCTGAAATACCTGCCCAAGTGATAATAATCAGCTGACGCCTGCATTTCCTCTGATGTGAACCAGAATTCTATGAAGGTACATTAATTGTGACCTGAGAAGCCTCTGCAAGCAATTCCACCCCAAGAGGAGACTGTGTCACCAGCCTGTGGCTGGCTGTCAGGTATCACTCGGTGTTCCCAGGTGCAAAGGGGATGAAAGGAGGGAGGGAGGCAATGATGTTGGGCTTCTGCCTCCTTTACATTGCCAAGGGATTAACCAGGTCTCCCCTGAGAGTGGTGCTGGAGTGCCTGCAAGCAAGAAACAGGCATGTATGCTAATGTGGCAATAACACAAGCAGTTCAACCACCTCAGTTTGCTGTCCTAGTGTTGGAAGGGAATCGATTCTCAGAGGCACCCAGATGAACAGGGTCTTGCGACAAGCCCCTCTCCAATTGGATGATCAGGCAGCAATAAATCAACGAGCTAATAAAGTCTGTTTACCATCCTGAAGTAGGGGACGAGGGATCAAAGGCATGGACATTCCTTGTTTTTGGACAGCAGTGAAACATCCCAAGACCAGTGGCCACAGGAGACATTTCAGGCCAGCAGCAGTAGTTGTCTTCACACACGAGAATTTCCAGGTTTCCTGTGGCATGTTGGGCCTAGATGACTGTGGTGAACCCACAAATATGGTCAAGTTGTCAGGCCAAATCCAATAGGTTTTGGGAAACATACAAAGACTGTGCTGTTTTAAGAGCTCATTCACTCAGGCTCCCATTCTAAATGGGGAAAGTTCTGTAGATTTTAATTAATCATGTTTGTATCAATTCTGGGGTGCTCATCACAGAAAAGCAGTGGAGACCTGCAAAGTGGAAAACCCAGGAAAAACATGAACAAAGGCCCATTATCTCAGGCACTGTCTTCGCACAAGAACAGGCACAATATATTTATGTTTCAGATATTTGTGGTTAAAATGAAGGCCTTGCTCATTTTACCCTCAGCAGTAATTGGGACATGAAGGATGATTCGGAAAGTAAGTTGGAGATAAGTTGTGGTGTAGTCAATGTGTGCATCATCTACTGTTCCAATATAAATGGCAGTGCTTTAAGAATGGAAGAACATAAATAGGAACTGGAATAGACTAGCTGACCCCTCAAGCTTGCTTTCTCATTCAATACGACTATGGCTGATCTTCTGCCTCAACTCCACTTTCCTGCACGCTCTCCATATCGCTTAATTCTCTCAGAGATCAAAAATCTATCTCATTCTTAAACAGGCTCAATGATGGATGATCCACAATCCTCTGGGGTAGACAATTCCCAAGACTCAGAACCCTCTGAGTGAAGAAATTTTCCCTCATCTCAGTCCTAATGATTGACCCCTTATCCTGAAACCGTGCCTCTGTGTTCTAGGTTCCCCAGCCAGACGAACGAACCTCTGTGCCAACCCTGTCAGGGCCCTTCATAATCTTGTATGTTGAAATGATATCACCTCTTATTTTTCTAAACTCCAGACTACCCTCACATCTCAGGAATCAATCGAGTGAATCTTTGCTGTACCACCTCCAAGACAAATATATCCTTCCTCAGTTATGGAGACCAAAAGTTTGCACAGTATTCTAAGTGTGTTCTCATCAAGGTCTTATACAATTGTAACAAGACTTCTTTATTCCTGTACTCCAGTCCCTTTGCGATAAAGGCCAACTTGCCATTTGGCTTTCTAATTGTTTGCTGTACCTGAATGCTAACCTTCTGTTTTCCTTGTATAAATACATCTAACTCTGTTTGGACATAAGCATTTCAAAGTTTCACGCCTTTTAAAAAATATTCTGCTTTCTTTTCTTACCACTAAAGTAAATAACCGCGCATACCCCCACATTGGGCAGTAACTGATCCAGGCGATGTGGGTCTCAGCCCCCCAGCTCAAGAGCCAGCAAGAGCCCTGCGTCAACTCCTAGGGGAAGGCCTGCCTTATTAAGAGTCAATCAGGCACTTAAGTGACCAGTGACGGGCCTTCCCCAGGTTCAGGGACCCCAGGGGCAGAAGTCCCACCACGTCACCCCAAGGATGGATGTCACAGCGAGGGTGTCGCAGAAAAAGTGGGTGAGGGGAGGTCGGCAGCAAGGTTAGGAGGCTGACTTTCAGCACCACCCACATGACCCTCCCCCAAACCTTCCTCATGTGGGTCCCTTGATTAGGCATTGAATGCCTTTTGCTCAAGGGTCTCTGCTTTCCTTGGAACTGGCTTTGGGCTCCCTGCATGGCAACACCCCTCCGCCAGCCACTGGATGAATACCAGGTGCAGCAGAATGAGGCCCTTGACTGAGCATTAATTGCCCACTTAAGGAAACTCCAGATTGTTTGGACTGTCTTACCCAGAAAAAGTTAGTTACCCAGAAAAAGTTAGAAGAATTAAAACCACCTCTAGCTTCTGGGTAACTATTGTACAGGCCCCCACATGACTCCACCAACACTTCCGAACCTCCAGGGGACTCCCCCACCACCCCCTCCTCCCCCCACCATGGGACACCCCTCCACACCCTGACTACACCATCACGGGACTCCCCACTCCCCTGAGCCCCTAAGGGACACCCCTGACCCTCCTGACCACCACCACCCCACAGGTCACACCCCACAACCCCCCACACACCATGGGCCTCTCCAAACCCCGAAGGGCCTACACCCCACGACAGGAACTCCCCTCACTCCTCACGGGAGTCCCCACCCGCAAAGCAACCCCTCCCACCAGACCTGACTACCCTCACCCTCCGCCATTCCCTGCTGCCTACGTCAGGCCTGACTCTGCACACACTCCCCAAAGTTCCTGACCCGACCCAACCCCCCAAGGCCTGACCTGACCTGATTCCAACCACGCCCCCCCTCCCCCAACCACCTCTCACCCAACCACCACCAAATCCTACCCACTTCCTTATATACTTGCCTTATCCCTAGCTTGTTAAAGGCCTTTAAACCCGGCTGGACCTGGTTTACAGCAGCTAGTGCCATAAAAAAGGGACATGGCTTCCTTACCTGCCACTCTACAGCCCTCGATGCTTGGCCCCGGGATGCGCTGCACGACACAGATCTCACCCGACCTGAGTCGGAAGGTCAAGCGAGATAGGATCTCCAGCTATGTACTTTCAAGTGGAGTGGCAATCCGACTCAGTTGCCATTCCATCGAAAGTTACAGCCCTTGGTCGCTTTGTCTAAGTCATTACTATGGATCGTAAATAGCTGAGACCCCAGCACTGATTGCAGCACTTAACTACTTACAACTTGCCCACTTGAAAATGTCTTTTTATCCCTACTCCCTGCTTCCTTACTGTTAACCAATTCTATATCCATGATAATATATTACCCCTAACTCCATTAGCCCTTATCTTGTGTATTAATCTTTTCTATAGCTCTTTATTGAACGTCTTTTGAAAATCCAATTACACTACGTCTACTGGCTCCCCTTTATTTACCCTATTAGTTACGAGTCAAAAAACTCAAATAAGTTTGTGCCCATCTCTCAGGAAAGGTATCATCAACTGGTCAGGCAAAGTGCACAATGACTCTCCAAGGTGCCTTTCCAGAGCAGCATGCTATCTTCTTCCTCAATTCATCTTGCCAAAAGATAGGCTGTGGATGTCTCTGAGGGAGATGCTCCCTCTCATTTCTTCTCTCTATTCTTATCATGCTGCAGGTCTCAGTCTCTTAGGGTGCAGGAAAATCCAGATGAATGGATTCTGGGTGAGAACAGGATCAGGTTCAGCTCTGAGGATTTCCCCTTTACCAAGGACTTGCTGTCCAGGCTCTTACACAAAGAATGGCAATTGGGGTCTGACACCAGGGCATCGTCAGCTGTTGAACTATACTTCAGCAGGAGAGACAGAGTCTTCAAGAGAGGAGAAGCAGTGAATACATGGGGAAAGAAATGAACTGAAAGTTTGGATTCACAGATCTGTCGATTGTCTTTGCTTTTAAAAACACTTGGGATGTGGGCATTAGTGTCAATGCTGGCATCTATTGTCCATAATGATGTAAATACTGTAAATAAGTGCTGTGGCTACAAGAGCAGGTCAGAGGCTGGGAATTCCGTGGAGAGTAACTCACCTCCTAACTCTCCAAAGTCTGTCCACCATCTGCAAGGCATAGACAGGAGTGTGATGGAACACCACCACCTGCAAGATGCCCTCCAAACCTCACACCATCCTAACTTGGAACCAAATCGCCTTCACTGTCGCTAGGTCAAAATACTGGAACTCCCTCCCTAACAGCACTGTGGGTGTACCCTCACCACATGGACTGCAGCAGCTCGAGAAGGCATCTCACCACCACACTCTCAAGGACAATTAGGGAGGGGCAATAAAAGTGCTGACCTAGCCACGTCCCGTGGCTAAAATTTTTTTTAAAAATTCCATTAGGCCTGAGAAGGCAACAGTAGGCCTTCTACTCAGATCACTCCAATCTGTTTGGTGAACATATTCCCACAAAACTGATATGAAAGGTGTTCCAGGAATTTAACCCAGCAGAAAGGAAGGAACGGCAGTATATTTCCAAGTTACGATGGTGTGTGACTCAGAGGAGACCTTGGAGGCACTTGTGTTCCCTTGTCTCTGTTGACCTTGACCTTTTAGTTGCTAAGTTCTGAACCTCACCCTCCTCCTGTCAATTTTCTTGTCATGCCACAGATCTGATGGAGGCAGGGAATCCACTCCATACTGTGCCAAGTTCCTCAAAGGGCCATGAATGCCTCTGGTTTGGAGTGGCCAGGACAGTGTTGTTGGTGTTCACCTAGCTGTATTAAATGTCTTGGCACGCATTCATTGTGTGTTGTTTAACTGACGTGTTTTGGCTGGTATAATCAGGAGATGACTCATTTCTGCAGAAACCTTTCCTCATGTTCCTGGCTCTCCAGCCAATCAGTTTTTTTTCACCCTGTCACTAGAATTGCAAAAGACACTTTCCGCACAAATTCAGTGAATCTCAGAGCCAATGATTTTTTTTTCCGCTTGTATATGCGCAGCATTTAAAACTTCAGGAAATCACTGAGGGAGATGGAGCCTGAATTTTTAATTTGTTTCTCTTCACTCCGCCCACAGTTAGCCCAACATACAGTTCTCTGATAGCAAGAAGCTCTCTCATGTAAAAGAAGTAAATGCTTACATTTATATAGCAGCTTTTGTAGCTTCAGGATGTCCCAAAGCACTTTATAGTGCATTGAAGTGTAGTCACTGTTGTAATGTAGAAAACGCAGCAGCCAATTTGCGCACAGCAAGCTCCCACATATGGCAATGTGATAATTACCAGATAGTGATTTTGGCTGAGGGATAAACATTGTGAGAGCACTGGAGAGAACTTTATTCATTTTTGATACCGTGCCATGGAATCTGAGAGGGCTGTTGGAGGCTTGGCTCAATGTCTCATCGAAAGGCATCACCTCCAACATTGCTTTTACTGGATAACTGGTCGTACAGGAGATGAGGGGTCTCACTTCATTTCCCCCTCTTTGGGTGGTATTTCCTGCCCTTTTACCTCTGCCAAGCATTGAGTGTCCCAATGACTCGGTCAAGGCTACCATGAGGAACTAAAGCTAGCCAGAGGAAGCCATATCTTTCTGCCATCAGTGATGGACAGGGGTGGATAGTATTTCTGACAGGGCGTGGGATTCCCACTGATAAAACAACGCCATGGAATTGTTGTAATATGCCTTTAAGAGATGTCAGTATGAAATCACTAGAAGGGAAATATGTCATGTGATCCAGTCTTAGTATCACTTTTGCATTGAGCAGAGCACACGCACACACACACGCACACACACACACACACCCAAACAGTTCTGATGTCTTCAAGCTTTATATCTATGTATTACTGTTTTCATGTGCATAGTCTTAATAAATGAACCCACAATGTGTTTACCCAATCTTTTATGAGCAATTGGTGCCTTGTGCCTTGTAGAGTAAATAAGCCCAAGGACTTATATCATTATAATAACATGACAGGAATCAATCATGCTGGCACTCAGGGAATCTCCCTTTTTCCCATGTGGCCAATCGGTCAGTAACAGATACTCATTAGTGCAGTGCTTTTGAAATTACAACACTATCATTGATACACAAGGGAGAGAGGAGTGCATTAAAAAAACAGTCTGAATGTAGAGATGTTGGGATCTCAGCCAATCACATCGCATTGCAATAGGAGAACAACCTAACAGTTGCAGCATTATTTCAAAATTAGGACAGAATGTATATTCATTTTGAAAACTGTAAAAGATAGGCTCTGGATGGGTTAGCATGTGAGTTAGATTCTCAGGATAAGTGCATCATACTCAGGGGTCAGTGTGTGGGTTATAAGTGAATGTATCAAGATGGGATGGAAAGCCTGCAGTGCTATCCACGCTCCTGATACCTAAACTGAACAGGCATTGGGCAAAGCTATCATGCCCCCTCTGCCTGTTGGCACTGGCAGGAGTCTCAGGCCATTCTCACAGCCAAGTCTTATTGATGTAATCATTGAATGAACCACTAGCCATCAATCAACGGCTGCTCCACTGAGCTGAGCAAGAAGTCAGAGCAGGGAATTTCCCAGATTTCTTATCCTTGAATTGGCCTAAGGATTTTTATTTGTTTATTTTTTTTATCTTTACCATAAGATAACAATGGGAACGGCACACTGGGAGACAATGGTTCTCAGTTGCTCATAAATGTTTGGAGGAACAAGCTCGACAAACCAGCCAGCCTTCTCTCTTTTGTTTCTTCACTTTGTCACGAGGCTGTGCCCCCTTATATTTGAAAATATGACTTTCAACTAACTAGAAATTATGCAATTTGAAATGAAACAGAACAAACAACTTAAAAATGCAAGGCCACGTTCCAAGTGAAGGTCAATAAGCAAACAAGACACCCTCAGGAGAGTTTTTTAAAATTCATTTATGGGATGTGGGCATCACTGGCTAGGCCAGCATTTATTACCCATCCCTAATTGCCTTTGAGAGAGAGGTCGTGAGCTGCTTCCTTGAACTGCTGCAGTCCATGTGGTGTAGGTACACTCACAGTGCTGTTTGGGAGGGAGTTCCAGGATTTTGACCCAACAACAGTGAAGGAACAGCGATATATTTCCAAGTCAGGATAGTGAGTGGCTTGGAGGGGAACTTCCAGCGGTTGGTGTTCCCATCTATCCGCTGCCCTTGTCCTTCTAGATGGTGGAGGTCATGGGTTTTGAAGGTGCTGCCTAAGGAGCCTTGGTGAGTTCCTGCAGTGCATCTTGTAGGTGGTACACACTGCTGCTACTGTGCGTCGGTGGTGGAGGGAGTGACTGTTTGTAGAAGGGGTGCCAATCAACCGGGCTACTTTGTTCAGGATGGTGTCTAGCTTCTTGAATGTTGTTGGAGCTGCACTTATCCAGGCATGTGGGGAGTATTCCATCACACTCCTGAGTGCCTTGTAGATGGTGGACTGGCTTTGGGGAGTCAAGAGGTGAGTTACTTTCGTGTGTGTGTGTGTGAGAGAGAGATCAGCTTCATATTAACTGAGGAGGCTGAATAGAGGGGAGCCAGTTCACTCCTTCTTATAAAGGAGACAAAATCAGTGAGGCTCTCTTGCTGCATGGCCAAACCAGGAAGATTAACAGGACATGTCAACTGCTCCAGTTAGCAGGCACAATGGAGGGAGGATAATAGCTGAAGGTTTACAAACTCACCCGACATGCCACCATGGTGCATGAAGCATTAATGACTGCCTTACTATATCACACTGTCAAGACTCCAATTTTCTCTATTAACAGCATTCATTCATCCTGAGCTGTGATCCCTTTGATCCTCATCTCCCAATGGTCCCTCACTGAAGTTGCCATCCTTAGTAAGCTTCTCAGCAAACTGACTATAGGGGTGGGGATGGATTTCCTCTCATCATTCATGCTCTGTAAACTCGAGCACATCTGAAACTCTGTTGCCCATGTCCCAACTTGCACCCAGCTCCATTCACCCATCACTCCTGTGCTTGTGGACCCACCTTGCTGTCTGACACATTTGAATTAAAAATATTCATCCTTGTTTTCAAATCCCTCCATGGCCTCCTTAATTCTGTAACCTTCTCAAAGCCCACAATCCTCCATGATAGCTGCACTTGTGTATCGCTTATATTCTTCACTCCACCACTGGTGGCTGTGCCTTCACCTGCCTAGGCCTGAAGCTCAGGATATCCACCTCTACATCTCTCCACTCTACCTATTTTCCTCTTCCTTTAAGACACACCTTCAAATCTACCTCTTTGACCAAGCTTTGGTCCCCGGTCCTAATGTCCCACTATGTGGCCCGGTGTCAAATCTTGCCTGATAGCACTCCTGTGAATCACTGTGTGATGTTTTACTCTGTTACTGCTGCTATATAAATACACTACCAGATGTCGCAGATCCCATAAGCATGATCCCAGGCTGATTATACCTATCTCTTTAGTTTAGGACCCGACCTGGAGACACCCTACTATTGCCTCAACCTTTGGACCTAAGACTGAACATTAGGTTTATATTCTGGAATCCAGTCCATAGCTACCTGGTACTCAATTCTCAAATATGCGTAAATGTTTAACAGAAAAGGAATATCCCATAGTATCCCGCCGCCATTCTCCCCCACCCTCCCCCCACTCACCCACACTTAGAAGTAACAAAGGAAAAATGCTGGAAATATGTCATCAGGGCCTCTGACACCTCATTTTGTCTGCTTCAAGCCTTTTACTTGCTCAAGCCTTTTATCAGCCACACTCCCTGGTGTGGGCGTTCCATTTCAGCTGTGACTCATCCAGCAAGGCAGATCTAAAAACGAAACTCAACAGGTTAAAAAAAGGAGACGCGACAATGTGTGAAGGGGAAAAGAGGAAGAGAGCAGCAAAAAGAGTTACCATTCAAACCAGGCCACCGGTCCTTACCATTTTCAGACAATAGTGCTGTGTTCAACATGTCACCATGCCCAACCTGACCTGAAGAAACAATTTGTAAACACTTTGGTAGGAGTGGGGGGAGGAGGGGGAGTGGGGGGTAATTTCTTTGGGTAAACAGGATTTTGGCAAAAATAGCTCCAAAGAAATTAACTCTCCCTCCCCTCCCCTCGCCAGGTATTTGTAATAATTCCCATCAGGAGACACAGGACAGGAATCAGGAGCAGGAACATAGCCTAATTTGTAGGCTGATTACAGCATTGTTCTGAATGAAATCAGTTCATTCAGACCTGACCAGGAATTGAACCTGGGGCCTTCTGGTCCCAATCACTCAGTTAAGCCTTTGGCCTGGAAGCAGCAACAATAAAGAAAACTTGTAATCACTTTAAAATATTTCAAAAATGCTCAAAAAGGACTTTTGAGAGCTTGTATCACTTGTAAAGGATTCAATTATAGTTTTGGATAATAAGAAATACTGGTCCATGTGACCTGGCAGCCCTTGACCTGGAAGTACTAACAGGAATGAAGCTAAAATACGGAAGGCATTTGATAAAGTGCCACATCAAAGGTTATTGCAGAATATAAAAGCTCATGGTGTAGGGGGTAACATATTGGCATGGATAGAAGACTGGCAGGCTAACAAGAAACAGAGAGTGGGTGTAAATGGGTCTTTTTCAGGTTGGCAAGATGTAACGAATGATGTGCCACAGGGATCAGTGCTGGGACCTCGACTGTTTACAATTTATATAAATGACTTGGATGAAGGGAAGGATGGGATGGTTGCCAAATTTGCTGTAGACACAAAGATAGATAGGAAAGTAAGTAGTGAAGAGGACATAAGGAGGCTGCAAAAAGATATAGGTAGGATAAGTGAGTTTGCGAGGATCTGGCAAATGGAGTATAATGTGGGAAAATGTGAAATTGTCCATCTTCACAGGAGGAATAAAAGAGAAGCATATTATCTAAATGGTGAGAGATTGCAGAGCTCTGAGGTGCAGAGGGATCTGGGTGTTTTAGTGCATGCATCGTAAAAGCCTAGTATGCAGGTACAGCAAGTAATTAGGAACGCTAATAGAATGTTATCATTTATTGTGAGGGGGATTGAATACAAAAGTAGGGAGGTTATGCTTCATTTATGCAGAGCACTAGTGAGACCACATCTGGAGTACTGTGTACAGTAATGGTCACCTTATTTAAGAATGGATATAAATGCATTGGAAGCAGTTCAGAGAAGGTTTACCAGACTAATACCTGAAATGGGTGGGTTGTCTGATAAGGAAAGATTGGACACACTAGGCTGGTATCTGCTGGAGTTTAGAAAAGTAAGAGGCAATTTGATTGAAATATATAAGATCCTGAGGGGTCTTGACTGGGTGGATGTGGAGAAGATGTTTCCTTTTGTGGGAGAATCTAGAACTGGGGGTCCCTGTTTAAAAGTAAGGAGTCATCCATTTAAAACAGTGGTGAGGCAAAATTTTTTCTCTCAGAGGTTTGTGAGTCTTTGGAACTCTCTTCCTGAAAAGGAAGTGGAAGCAGAGTCTTTGAATATTTTTAAGGCAGAGGTGGAAAGATTCTTGTTAAACAAAGGGGTAGTAGGCTATCGGGGGGTAGGCAGAATGCAGATTTCAGGTTACTATCAGATCAGCCATGATCTTATCAAATGGTGCAGCAGGCTCAAGGGGCCAAATAGCCTACTCCTGCTCCTTGTTCACATGGTCATATGGAAGCCATGTGGCCAAGAAGACAAAGAAGAAAGGGGATAGAAGGCAGTTCTGGTAGATCCACACTACCACAACCAAAAAGAGATGAGAGTTGAGAAGGTTCCTGAAATAAGTGCGTGATATAGGGAAGATTGCACAGACAGAACCCTGTTTACACAGAAGCACTGTCTATGGAGTGTTGGCTAATTCCTTTAAGAAAAAGGGCTGGAATTTTGCTTGGACAAACTGTTTGGCAGAAACTGGGACCATGCAGGTCGAGTCGACTGCATACTAAGTCTTTGAGCTAGTCTCTGTTGTATTAGCTATTCCATGTGTAATTTATAGTTCATACCAACTGTGATTTGCCTGTTAATTTATGTTGGCTCTGTTTCATGTTAAAGTAAAAGGTATAAACAGTGAAATCGTCCTGTAATTTCTTCATTGGAGGGGCGGTGGGGGTCATTCAGTAAATTTGGTTATTTGGGTTTACAGTTCCCCACGAGAATTATATCAAAGTTGGGGGCTCCTGCAGGATCGAACCCAGGGACTGAAATGGATTCCCTGGAACTTCCTGCATTTAAACAAACAAGATTTCACGATTACTTTTGCCATATCTTTTAGGGAAATGAACATGGGTATCTTTGAGGCTCTAGCCTTTGTTGAGAGAGAAGATTCTCAAGACTTGAAACAGTTGAGAAAAGACTACTTATAGGCTGTAGCAGAGCATGTGGGGATTAACATAAGATCAGGAGCTAAGAGGGCTGGGATTCTTGAAGAATTGGCTGGGGTTTAAGGAAGAAAGTATTAGTTCTATTAGTGGCTGAGTACAACTGGCCAGAATTTTAAAAGAAATAAAACAAAGGACAAAATTTTCCATACCTGCTGGCATCGGGTGTGTTCCACAGTGTAAGTGGGCAATGTGGCAAGAAGGGCAAAAATCAGTTTCATGACATCGTGAAACCGGTTTGTGACCGTCTGTTCAGTCTGTCAATTGCGAGCCGCATTTCCCACCATCAGACATCAAGAACCTCATTGTAATACATCTGTATATCATTTTAAGGCCAGCCCACCAGAATCATCTTCCCGGTGATGGGGCGTGGGGGGGCGGGGTGGTGGGGTGATGGGCAAAGGCTGCTCTGATGTTGAAGGTAATGCAGAAGCACATGCAGGGTCGAGGAGAGGAAAGCAGCCACGCATTAGGGAAACTTATATAAAGTGACCATTTCTCTGCAGCTGAGACAGTTCAGGTGCAGCCACATTGACATGCCTGGAGACAGGTCTCTAGCTTATCTGCCCACTTGAGCAGCGCAGAGGCATGAAAGCGCTACTAAGTGCTCCAGAGCTTTTCACCCTTCAGGCACAGACTGCAAACTAATGAGTGTTTTAGCGGATTGAGGACAGTTGGATGACTGGGCAAGTTGTACAATCTCTTTGCTAAAGCTGACCATGGAGCAGTCACTGGTGGAGGTGCTCACAGCCCCTTTGCAATGTCATCATCCCAGTTTGAATCAGTCTCCCCTATGGTTCAAGTTAACAGTGTAGCCTTGCA
Organism: Carcharodon carcharias; assembly: GCF_017639515.1. Classification (NCBI taxonomy): domain Eukaryota; kingdom Metazoa; phylum Chordata; class Chondrichthyes; order Lamniformes; family Lamnidae; genus Carcharodon; species Carcharodon carcharias. The sequence goes on along the minus strand of NC_054485.1, from coordinate 51,371,117 downwards.
GTGTGAGTTAGGAGAATGCCTGTGCCTGAGCTGAGAGTACAGTATGCAGTCCAATGGGCAAAGCTGCTGCCAATCGGTCAGATGGAGTGGGGCAAAGGAGGGTGGGGTTTCGGGCAGCCATGCAGCACATTAATCTCTGGTCAGCATTCTCTGGGTTGCATTAAGAAGCTTTCAGGCTAAACCAAGAAAGTTTCTTAGAACACCCAAGCTAACTGACATTTCTTTCTCTTTCATGCTGCAGGAGGAGTAAAGAAGGAGCATGGAGCTGGTGAACTAGTTGTATGCCTTATGGCCTACAGCGAGTGAAGATGATGGAGAAGAGAGTGACAGAGGCACCTGGCTGGGCAGAGGGAGGAGCAGCACCCTCAGGAAGATCGTGCAACTGGGGCTCCTGCACACACCGTTGAAGAGCCACAGCAAGCCGTCGCTGGTCGGCCCAGAGTCTATAGATGCCACCTTTCACTCCTGCAGATGACCAAGAACCAGACAGACTGCACATGTCTAGGGAACTGGTCAGTCACATTTGCCAGTTACTGCAGGATTTGGCGTCACAGGGACATGGAGGGCCTTCACGGCCGGTGGTCGTGAAAGTAACAGTGGCGCTCAATTTCTACGCCAGTGGCTTTTTTCAGGGATCCATAGAAGACCTCTGTAGGATCTCACAAGCCTCCACCAACAAATGCATCCATGAGGTCACGGATGCCAGCAGGGGGCGGGGGGTGGGAATTCCCTGAGCCGGGAGTGCTGCCTCAGGGAGATTGGCTCAGGTTTGAAACATTGAGTAAAGATTAGAAAAAAAATTACTGACATGTCCCCTCATGTGCCACTGTTACGTGACCTGGGACATGTCAAATTTATTTTATTTACACATTTAATACAAATTTTAATACCCTTATGAAACCCTCATCCTATCCACGGATGAGGTTTCATGTTTTTTCACAAGCCCTCCTGGGCTCCCGGCCTGCCCACTAGCCTTAAGGTTGGACGGGCAGGTCCACTGATTGATTCAATTACTTTATTAATGGCCTTAAGTGGCCGTTGACAGCTCGGCGGGTGCGCAGCCAACCTGAAAATGTAAATGACGCGGGGTTGATGTCGGGACACACGCCCAACGTCACCCCGCGTCATTTTACGTGTCGGCGAGCAGGCCCCAGCCCCCACTCACCAACCGGATGGTGCAGCCCATTGCCTCTGAGAATGACTCCTGTCTGGCTGAGGGAAGCTCACTTGCACACTGTTATCAGGGTCATATCATGGAGACACAGCCATGAAACTTTAAAAGCATCTGATCCTTTGTCCACCTTCAACACCTGATCTCTTCAGGAGCACAGCATCACTGGTCACAGATGCTGAAGAGATGGGAGCCAGCCCCACCCTATAGGTGCTGAAAGCACACAGAGAGAATGACGAAACTTTGTGATGCCTGCCCACGACATTCTGGCAGCAATGACAAGCACTGTCGAGGTGCAGGCATCAGCGATGTGTCCAGGGAGTGTGAGGCCGGACTATCACTTTGGTCTGAAGGCTGCACAGAGCACAGGGAAGAGGCCCTGGACTGAGACACCTGCCTTTATATTGTGCAGAAAGGTTTCACATCTGAGTGACACAAACACTGCTCATCAGAACAAGGAGCCACAGGCAGATCAAGGTCATCATAGGCAGGACATCCTCTGGAGGGCCGAGACCTGGAGGGCCCCAGCCTGCTTTAGGGTCCTGCTGTGTAGCAGTGGTGCCCTCCTTGACGTGTGGAGCTGGAGCTGCTGAGGTCACAGGAAGAATGGATCCAGATAGGCCAGACACTCCCGAAGTCACCAAGATGGCCTCCTCCCCTATAGTTGCCCAAGGGCCGCTGGCTACCTCCATGAGGAGAAGGGGTAGCTGGAGTGAGATTGAGCTGCCCCGCACCCCTCTTGCATAATCACTGTTGAAGGCCAACTATGGCATCAGCAATGGAGTTCAGCCCACGCAGCAGTGCAGGAGCAACATCCTGGGCCAAGGTCTCCATGAAGGCTGCCATGCTACAAGTGTTGACCTCAGTGCATTGGCATACCAGCGCTATCACCTCAGCCCGAATGCAGATGGACTCCTCCATTGTGCCTTGCAATCTGAGGAGTAGACCAGACATCCCTTCCTGATATTCCCGAGCTTGCCTTTGCAGCACCAGGAACTGAGGCATGACTGAGTCCAGAGGTTCATCATCTGACTCAGACTCAGCAAAGCTCTGGCCTCCATCAACTCTCTGAGTGTCGGGGACCTGAGGAGACCCTGCTGCCAGCTGTTGTGGATCAGACAGTGCGATGCGCTCACCAAATTATGATCCTGAGGTTACTCTAAAGCTAGATCCCATCGAGGTGTGTGTCTGCACTGGTGGAGAGTGTGGGTGAGCACTGTGACGGGATTCAAGGAGGGTGCCTCCAGATTCCTCTTCAGAGGTTTCTTCGGGGCTTTATTGGAGGCCCTGGGCTGTAGACTCTCAGCTTTTCCCAGATGTGCCTGCGAAATCTAGGAGAGATAATTAGTGCGTGGCAATGGCCTGTGAGACAGGACACATCACTCATGGCATGGTTGTCTGGTGGATGTTGCACTACTGGATCCTCACTTGGCAGAGCATCGCTGACCTCACCGTCAGCACAGGAACAGTCCAGATCCTCGCCGGCCAGCTGGATGGCTCTGTTTTCAAAGTCCATGAGGACCTTGATTTCAAGCATTCCTCCACCGGTCTGTGATCTCTATTTTGTTGTGTGCCAGCTTGTCCTGCATGGATAGAGATGGAGCGAGTGTAAGCAGGACGCCTGCCAGATGATAAGTATGCCTGGCATGTTTGGGTGGTGAGTGGTGCCATGGATGGGATGAGGACAAAGATGGTTTGTTTGAGAGAATGGTGATGTCCCTTGAACTGGCAGCGAGTGAGGGCCCTGTGGATGTGTGATGGGTTTGTGAGCTGAGAAGGATGAGAAGAGTGACTTACCCTGGCAGAACGGACAAGATTCATCCTCTTGCAGCACTGGTTGGCTGTCCTCGTTTGCAGGGCATTAGCTCTGACCACCCTGTCACGATCTCCCAAGCCAGGCTGGTGATGTATCTGCCCATCCTGTGGCCAGAGTGGGGGTAAAGGACATCATGGCAGGCCTCCACTGTGTCCAAAAGGTGCTGAGGACCACGTCATTGAACCTGGGGGCTGCAGTCTTTTTGCCTTTTGGGGTCATGTCTTTCATGCAGCAGCCATGATACTGGGAGGTGTGCGCATGGCTGCACTTTAAATATGGTGCCTGGCGTGATGAAGCATTGAGGTGATGGCGTGGCAGGCGAACGAGAGAATGCATAATTGATGCGGTGGGTTTGGGACGATGCCGTGTGAAAAGCTGCCATTGAGGCCAGTGGGTAAAATGCTGATTTTCCCACCTGCTATCACACAGTGCAAATCTGGGATGATTCTGCCCAAAGAAAGATTGGCTTATAAAAAGAGAAATAAGAAAGAGAGGAAAGAGATAGGCAAAAAAGGGAAGAGAGAGAAGATGAAAAGACTTGAAATAAAACGCGATCTTTCTTTGGGCAGAATCATCCCATGGGTTCTGATTACAGGAACTTGAGTTGACAAGGAGAAGTGAGGCTGACCCAGAGAAGACTCCTCTTATTTCTGATGTGGTGAGGAATTTTTGCTTAGTACTTAAATTTAGTGAGGAGGGAATGAAGATACACTTCATTTCTTTCGAGTAAATTGCCATGAATCTGATTTGGCTAAAAGGAAGTAGGTTATGCTTGTCTAGGCAGAGAAGACTTTGGAGGTGTACTAATTTCTCACAGAAGAGCACTTGTGTGCTTAAGAGGAAGTAAAGACTTCTATACTCAACTCTTACGAGTTGATGCCATTGGCTGACAGACAAAAATTTAGCAATTTGAGAAAGAGAATGGGCAAGACCTATATAGAATTTGCCAGAGAAAAGAAACTGGCATTTGAAAGGTGGTGTAGGTCAATGAAGGTGGAACAGAGCTTCAATAACTTTAAGGAGATGATGATGGTCGATAAATTAAGAAATAGCATTCCTTTGAAGTTAAGGTCTCACCTGGAAGACCACAAAGTTCGTAAGATAAGGGACCCCTCAGTAATGGCAGACAATTATGAACTAACTCATGAGATAATCAGTAAAAGGACAGATTTTGAAAAATCACAGAAAAACTGAAGGTTTGATAGTGAAAAGAAATCTAATTCTAGTGGAAGAGAGGGCCAGGGTGAAGATTGTCACTCCTCAGATTATTAATAGAGAAAACCCAGAGGGTAAGCTTGTGTCAAGAGGACCAACATGGTAATCTTGTCATAAAAATGGATATGTGAAGGCTGAATGTTGGAAGTTGAAAACCAAGCCTGTCGCATTTGTTCAAACAAGAGGCGTTTCCCCAGGTGATAATGCCCTGGGTTCAAGACAAGCAGGGAGTCTCTTCCACATTCACTGAGTGGATGAACAGGGGATAGAAAGCAAAAGAGATTTTTGCTCAAGAGTAAGGTGTCCCCATGTTCATCTGGTGAGGCAGGAAAATTGATTATTATCCATAGGGATATGAGGTGACGGCCATTGATATTGGTGTTATAAAACTATGTTTTACATAGGAAATGACTTTATTTATCAAGTCATCTGAAACCACCAGATACATTTAAAAAGACAGAACAGCATTTTAAATGACTTAAACATCAGCTCTTAAGAGGCTGCACATTGACACAGTTGTACCCTACAAATTACAAAACTATCACCAGTCTAGAAGTGGCCCATCAGAGACAATCAACTTTGATGAGTGTGAACGTCCCATCTCCTGAACCATTCACAAAACATCCAGACATAACCTGTGTATTTAGCTAGGTGTGGACCAAGCCATGAGACTAAATCATTTCAGAAATTTGACCCTGGCTGAGAAGGGAACTCCATCAACCATAATCTAATCAATTTTATACAATGGACCTAGGACCAGTTTACTATGACCATGTTTGGGTAACTGGCCAGTTTGTGAGAGGAGATCAAATGATAAGCAAGCTAACCCTCTTTGTGTTTTAAGAAACAGCTTTCTCCCAGGCCAGTCAGAGTGAAACCAGAAAGACGCTGAGTTGGCACTCTCTCTTTGACAACCATCATGCAAGTTTGTGCCCTGCATGTTTTTTCACCAGCCATACAGGCAGCATCTTAAATATCAATCCAGAAGCTGCTGACTCCAGAAGAAAAGACAAAAATCATCTGTCAACATCTTTAAGTCATTTTGACACAGAATCAAGAAAGAGCCCAGTCTGAAACTATCCAAGTCATCAATCTACAGGATCCATGTAAAATTGACTTATTTTGGACTCTTAAACAATTTAACCTACCCTCTCCCTTTGTAACATACTTCTGTGTGTATATGTGTGTGTGAACTCTTTAATGCATGTGTGATTGAGAGCTGGAGTGTTTTTATTATTTTTATTCAGATTGGGTGTTAAGTACAATAAACACTATTCTCTTTTCTTTTAAAACTTAAAAAAACATGCCTGTGTGTGCCTTTTACAGTCACAGCACTTAAATAGTTAAACACTCACTGAATTCTTTAAAAATCACCTGCAGTCAACTGAGGGGTGGAAAGAGAGGGGAACCATTCCACCACATCTCACCTGACCATAACATTGGCAATGACATGACTTACTCTGCAGATAGTTCAACGAACACCAAAGTATTATGTCGGGGGATTGCTGCAAGCTATTTACCTGTGCCATTGTCTAGTTAATTTAAAATGTGCTTTAGTTACCAGTTCTTAATAGTTGGTGTTTTTACTGATTTGCCTATTGACAATGTATATTTATTATTAGGAAATGACTCGGCTGGGAATTAGGTACTGCTGAAACTGAAATTGTACAGGAAAAGCCGAGTGACTTAAAAGAATCCCTGACTTTCTGTAAAACTGCTGTGAGAATTAATGTTTTGAACTAAAGATGCGTCTACAGAGTCAGAAAATCAGCCGACTAATTTTAAAGGGACATTGGAGCATCCAGCTGACAAGGAAAAGTTCGTGGCAGTTGGAAAAGCTTTAAAATCATCTGAAGCAATAATGCAGAAAATGTATGAACAAGATGAGGGACAGCAGATAGCAACAGCACTCAAAGCTAAGGGTGAAACAGGGATAATAGACTATGAAAGAGAGTGTCAAAGCTGAATCCAGTGCAGATACTATGGAGCTATGAGAAAGGATATGTGTTCTTGAATGAAAATTAAAACTTGAAAACGAGGAGGCAATCACTCTTGCTAGAATGGAATTAAGGAGAGCCCGAATGGAGTGCGAGGACAGAAAGCAAAAAGAAATTAATAAAATTTGTGAACCGCTTAAAAGGGAGACTCAAGCTTCCGTAGCAGGACCTCAGCATAACCCTAACTGAGTTCTTAAAACAGCTAAAAAGAATTTTATTCAACAGAAAAATGAATCACTTGTGCAAAAGGAGACAGCGCTAAACCTGCGTCTCCGAGAAAAGGAAACCAAAGGGTTAACTCATAGAGCAGCTCTTAAAGTTAAATACAATCCTGACTTTAAGAATGGTGAGGTGCATTGAACTGTTATGAAGAACAACTCGGATGTTTGGCTGGTTGAAACTTTTCCCCAAGGTTTGGGCATTAAAAGCCATGCAGGCACGGATATAAATGGAGGTCAGAAGTTAGAACTTAAACAGAGTGGCTCAGAGTTTGTTTTTAAAGGGTGAGAACCCCGATGAAAACTTAGCGTCAGTCTTTAAAGAAGAACAGAAGGAACTGCTGAATCCAGAGAGTAACAAACAATACAACAGGGGATATCCCCTTGGATTCCAATTTGCAGCCACCAAGAAGCCAGCTGATTTGCCAGAGATCAGCTATGTTGCTTTTGACAAAGTTAATCAGACATAAAAAAATTGCAAAACCTTTGGGCCTATCATGAATATTATCCCAGAGTCCAAGCTGTACACAATCCAACAGAGATTTTAAAAGGCAGCGTGAAGAGTGCAAAACCGAGGGGCAATCATTTAACCAAGGATATGGAAAAGCTATGCAGACTACACAAAATGAAAAAAAGGAGATCTTTTTGGTGATTGAAAGGAAGTGAATCAACCAGTAGTAAAAAGAAACTCTCACTTGCAAGAGAGTCTGGTCTCCAAGAACTCAGACAACCTGGACTTTAAATCTCAAATGTCACATGGTTGATTGTTACGGGTTAAGACTTATAATGTTGCCAAGAAAGAGGCAGGAATTTTCTGCCCTCGTTGGTGATAGGCGATGGGGGGACAATATGGTGGGAAGGCCAAAAAACCTGTCTTATGCCATCATGAAACCAGTTTGTGATCATCCGCTCTGCCTGTCAATGTCAGGCTGCTATCCGACGATTGCAACCTAATTTCAATGCATTTGCATCTCATCATCCTGCCTGCCCGCCGGAATCATCCTGACACATCAAATTTACCTCCCATGTCGGCATGACCTCAGAATGACATGATTCACAACAGCATTTAAAAAGTGTGCACCTGGCAAGCTGAACTTCGAGGGGAACTTGGAGGTGAGTGCACACAGGTACAGGTTGCCCCCGACTGGTGCTCAAATCTCCATAGCAACATGCAGTCAACTATGTGAACCGCAAGGGCTTCCACTTGCTGAATGTGCGACCACCACAAACACATCCTGCAGGTCTGCGCACAATTCCCAGGGATTGTCCATGGCTCCTACATTCTAAGTCGGTCACAGACCCCTGACCTCGTCCAGGGTCCACAGAGGCTGCAGGATTGGCTCCTCAGGGACAAGGGCTACCCGCAGAGGGTGTAACTGAAGATGCCCGTGCGGCAATCTCAGACTAGGCAGAGAGGCGGTACAATTAGGCTCATGCTGCAACTGGCACATTGGCGAAGCAAACCATTGGGTGTTGAAAATGAGGTTTCAGTGCCTGGACTAGTCTGGTGGAGCCCTGCAATACAGTCCACAGCGGGTGTCACGCATCGTCATCATCTGCTGCGCGCTGCAGCAGGGAGAGGAGCTGGCTGAGGAGGAGGCGGAGGAGCTGCACGTCTCCTCCAATGAGGAGGATGTCAATGCGGATGAGGGTGATGAGGTCCTCGAAGGCGAGGATGGCGGCAATGAGGCCATCGCACTGGTCAGATGAGGCAGGCGCGCTCGGGAGGTCCACACAGCCGCTAGATTTGTGGAGGATGATGACAACATAGAGCGAGGAGACACCATAGATCCTCACATAGTTTATTTGAATGTCTGACTCCTGTCTGGCTGATGACATGCCACTTGCTCTCTGTGAACAGGGTCATATCATGGAGATGCAGTGGGGAAACTTTAACTTCTCTTGATCCTGTGGCATCCTTCGTGAGCTGAACCCTTCAGGACCACACTGTCACCGGACACAGATGCTGGTGAGTTGGGGGCCAGCCGCACCTCAAAGGTGCTGAGAGCACAGAGAGAATGACAGAACCCTGTGCTCTGGCCCAGGACATTCTGGCAGCATTGATAAGCCTCATTGAGGTACAGGCATGATTGATGTGTCCAGTAACTATGAAAGCCACACCATCAGTGTGCTGGGAAGGTTGCACACAGCACAGGGAGGAGGCCCTGGACTGAGACACCTGCCTTTATCTTGTGCAGGAACCAAAGTTTCACTTCAGACTGACACAGACACTGCTGATCATAACAGGAGCCATAGGCAGGGAGACATTGTTGGGAATTTTTTTGCATTATCAGCTTTATGTACAAGTGATTTACACCCATGCCCAAGAGGTGAAACTACACATTCTTAAGCTTCCTAACCCTGCCACTATGTCTTGTTGCTCCCCCGATGTCCACAGAGGAGGTGGAGGCAGCCTGCTGACTGCTACACCTTGTCTGTGATGACCTTGACGGGTGTCGTCTGGAAGGCCGAGACTTGGAGGGTCCCAGTCTGCTTTCAGATCCTGCTGTGTGGCAGTGGCACCCTCCTTGGCCTGTGGATCTGGAGCTGCTGGGGTCACAGGAAGAGGGAATTCAGATGGGCCGGTCACTCCCGGAGTCATCTGGGTGGATGCCCCCAGGGTGTGCATCTGCTGATTCTCCTCCTATGGGTGCCTGAGGGCTCCTGGCTGACTCATTGAGAAGGGGGAGCTGGAGTAAGATCAAGCTGGCTGGCACCCTTCTCAAGTACATACTGTTGAAGGCTAACTTTGGCATCAGTGATGGAGTTCAGCCCAAGCAATAAAGCAGGAGCGATGTCCTGGACCAAGGGCTCCATGGCGGCCACCATCCTACCAGCATTGATCGCAGTCCATTGGCATGCCAGTGCTATCACTTCAGAATGAAGGCGGATAGACTCCTCGATCATGCCTTGCAATCTGAGGAGGGCAGCGGACATTCCTTCCTGATGTTCCCGAGCTTGCCTTTGCAGCTCCAGCAACTGAGGTATGACCAAGTCCAAGGACTCATCATCTGACTTGGACTCAGCAACATTCTGGTCTCCAGCAGTCCTCTGAGTATCAGAAAGTCACTGCCACCACCTGCTTTGGATCAGACAGTGCGATGTGGAACCTCTCAGCCTGTGAAAGCAAGGAGAGATAATTAGTGCATGGCAGTGAACTGCAGAACAGGGGAACTCACTCACAGCATGGTTGTCTGATGGATGTTGCATTGCTGGCTCCTTACTTGGTAGAGCACCGCCGACTTCACCTTCAGCACAGGAACTGTCCAGATCCTTGCCAGCCGGCTGGGTGGCTCTGTTTTCAGTGTCTGTGAGGACCTTGATGTCAGACATTCCCCTACCAGTCTGCAACCTCTCCCTTTTGTTATGTTCCAGTTTGTCCTGCATGAATACAGACAGAGTGTAAGCAGGATGCCTGCCAGGCCAGATGATAAGGATGCCTGGCATGTGTGGGTGGTGAGTTGTGTCATGGACAGGATGAGGACATGGTCGAAGGGCAGATGAAGGTGTGTGTGTGTGAGAGGGTGAATGGTGATGTCCCTTGAACTGGCAGCGAGTGAGATCCTTGTGGATGTTTTTTTTATTAATTTATGGGATGTGGGCTTCGCTGGCTGGGCCAGCATTTATTGTCCATCCCTAATTGACCTTGAGAAGGTGGTGGTGAATTGCCTTCTTGAACCATTGCAGTCCATGTGGTATAGGTACACCCACAGTGCTGTTAGGAAGACAGTTCCAGGATATTGACCCAGTGACAGTGAAGGAACGGCAATATATTTCCAAGTCAGGATGGTGAGTGACTTGGAGGGGAATTTCCAGATTGTGGTGTTCCCATCCATCTGCTGCCCTTGTCCTTCTAGATGGTAGTGGCCATGGGTTTGGAAGGTGCTGCTGAAGGAACCTTGGTGAATCCCTGTAGTGCATCTTGTATATGGTACACACTGCTGCTACTGTGCATCGGTGATGGAGGGAGTGAATGTTTGTGGATGTGGTGCCAGTCAAGCAGGGCTGCTTTGTCCTGGATGGTGCCAAGCTTCTTGAGTGTTGTTGGAGCTGCACTCATTCAGGCAAGTGAAGAACATTCCATCACACTCCTGACTTGTGCCTTGTAGATGGTGGACAGGCTTTGGGGAGTCAGGAGGTGAGTTACTCGCTGCAGGGTTCCCAGGTCAGAATTTTCACCTGGATGGGAACACACCCAACCCGCTCAAGCATGAAATGATGTGCGATGACATCAGGCGAGCATCTTGACATCAACGCACAGTCACGCGGTAGTTCAGTTGGTGGGCACGCATGCGTGGGAATCGGAGGTGCCCCTACTGACAACTTGAAGGTCTATTAAGGCCATTAAAGAATCAATTAACTTAAATTTTTTGCTGCCTGTCCAACCTTATGGTCGTCGCGCAGGCAAAAAGGCCAAGCAGCCTTTGCACTTTTTAGGAAATCTCCTCCAGGGGCGGGATGAGGTTTCCAACAGCAAATAAAAATAAAATAAAACATTTTACATCTCATTTATATCATGTCCCGGCTCAGGTGACAGAGTCATGTGAGGGGACATGTTTTTTAACATTTAAAAATTCTTTATTTTTGTTTTTCAGAACTCTTCATCTCCCTGAGGCGCTCTGTGCCTCGGGGGTGGGGCTCTCCTAGCGCGCACCCACGTGCATACAGGAAGTTCCCCGCTCACCCCACTCACCCTCTTCCTCCCCCGCCCACACAGGCAGCGCTGAGCGCTGCAGCTGGCATTTCATGCTGGGCCGGCCTTAATTGGCCCGCTAGCGTGAAATCGCAGTCCGGCTCCTATTGTGGGCGGAGGCCGGCTTCCTGATCGCCCCCACCCACCCCCGCTGACCTCCCGCCCGACAACAGCAAAATTCTGCCCTTAGACTCTGACCTGCTCTTGTAGCCACAGTATCTATATGACTCGACCAGTTCAGTTTCTGGTCAGTGGTAACCCCCAGGATGTGTGATGGGCTTATGAGTGTGTGAGTTGTGAGTGATGAGAAGAGTGACTTACCCTGGCGGAACGGAGGAGATTATTCATCCCCTTGTGGCACTGGGTGGCTGTCCTCTTTTGCAGGGCGTTGGTGCTGACCACCTCTGCCACCGCATCCCATGCTGAATTTGTCACCTTGCTTGCTGGTCTTCGCCCAGAGCTGGGGTAGAGGACTTCACGGTGGGCCTCCACAGCATCCAGTAGGCGCTCGAGGGAAAGGTCACTATTTCGTCCCTTTGGCAGCCATGAGTTTCCAGCAGCTTCTAATAGAGGTTAGAGAGTGCTAGCTCTGTGCATGGGGCGCCCTTTAGTTATGGCACCTGAATTACTGAAGGCCTGAGGTGACGGTGGGGCAGGCGAATCAGAGGCCAGCGACCCGGCAAGTTTCCTGGGAGTGCATAATTAATGAGGCAGGACGCACCGGGAATGGGACGATCCAGCACGAAAACTTGCCATTGTGGTCAGCAGGTAAAACCTGCTTTTTCCCACCCGCTACCGCACTTTGTTCAAATCTGGGACCATTCTGCCCAAAATGTGAGAATGATGGGGCGGAGGTACTAATCTTTACAAACCACAATCCACTAGAAATGATCAAAACATAAGAACATAAGAACTAGGAGCAGGAGTAGGCAATTCAGCCCCTCGAGCCTGCCCCGCCATTTAATACGATCATGGCTGATCTCATTTCGGCCTCAACTCCAATTTCCTGCCCTCTCCCCATAACCTTTCAACCCAACTAATTAAAAATCTGTCTATCTCCTCCTTAAATGTATTCAACATCCCGGCATCCACTGCACTCTGAGGTAGTGAATTCCACAGATTCATGACCCTTTGAGAAAAGCAATTCCTCCTCATTTCTGATTTAAATCTACCACCCCTTAGCCTAAAACTATGGTCTCTCATTCTAGAATGCCCCAGAAGGGGAAACACCCGCTCCACGCCTACTTTGTCCATTCCCTTTAGCACCTTATATACCTCAATTAGATCTCCTCTCATCCTTCTAAACTCCAGCGAATATAGGCCTAAAGTGCTCAATCCCTCATCATAAGACAAGCCCCGCATCTCTGGAATCAATCTCGTGAACATCCTCTGAACCGCCTGCAATGCAACTACATCCTTCCTCAAGTAAGGGGACCAAAACTGTGTACAGTACTCCAGGTGCGGTCTCACCTTGTACAGTTGCAACAACACTTCCCTATTTTTATACTCCCTTCCTTTAGCAATAAATGCCAAAATTCCATTTGCCTCCCTTATTACCTACAAAGAACTGTTAAGTTTTTATGATGATATAAAGGCACCAATTGTTCATAAGGGATTGTATAAACACCTTGTGGGTTCATTTATTTACAATAGGCACCTGAGAACATATATACAGGGATAGAAAGCTTGAAGAAAGCAGCAGCAGAGCTGTGTGTGCTGTGCTCTCACAAGTCAAAGTGAAACTGAGGCAGGACCACATGACACACTTCCCTCATCATGATGGCATGCTGCTATCCCTTAAAGGCGTAATTCACCAAAACCAAAGATTGTTTTGGTGGAGTTTAGTGCTCAACCAATGACACTAAAAATTTTGCATGTTGCCACCTGAAACAATTTGATTGCAGATACCCTATCAAGGAATGGTGACATCATCTTAAAGCCAGGTGAATGTATTAGGTTTTATAACAACTATACGTTTGTAATGAAGCTTGTTTTATAAATACCACGTATAATTGTAGTTCCCTGTGTAATATGTAACACAGTATTTGTTTGGAACTTGCTACCTTTCAAATGTGGGGGAGGTGTGATGACCTTTGACACTAGAAGCAGCAACAATAAGGAAAATTTGCAGTTATTTAAAATGTTTGGGGAATATGTATATCAAATTCCTCTTAAAAGGATGAATGCAAGAGCTCCATGGATGAGCTACCTCACTTGGAAAACCTTTTGAAAATCCAGGATTGTCAGGCTGTTGTGAGTGGAGGAGGGAGTGAAATTTTCATAGAGCATCCACTTGAACCATGAATGCAGGACAACCAAAAACTCTGTCCCTCCAAACAGGGGGTGTCAATGAGTTGAGTATTACTAGACTGAAGTGTTAAGAACATAAGAAATGGGAGCAGGAGTAGGCCATTCAGTCCATTGAGCCTGCTCCATCATTCAATAAGATCATGGCTGATATTCTTGTGTTTCAAATTCCGAATTCCCATTTAGCCTTTGATCCCCTTGCCTAACAAGAATCTATCTACCTCATCCTTAAAAGTATTCAAGGACTCCACCTCCACCGCCTTCTGAGGCAGAGAATTCCAAAGTCACACAACCCTCTGAGAGAAAAAAATTCTCCTCACCTCTGTCTTAAAAGGGTGACCCCTAATTTTAAAAAGGTGCCCCCTAGTTTGGGTCTCATCCACAAGAGGAAACATCCTTGTCAAGACAGGCAGAAAGAGAATGGGTAACCACCAGGCAGTCCAAGAGAACCAGGCAGATAGTGCAGGAGTCCCCAGGGATCCCACTCCCAAATCACAATAAAGGATAGCATTCCATTAACCATCTTAATTACTCACTGTACCTGCTTACTAACATATTGTGATGCATATACTACCATGTTGCGCCTGGTCGATCTTCTATACCCCTGAAGTGACTGAAGTGGATCCAGAAGCGTGCCTCTACCAATAGTGAACTGATACCAACATAGCTCCTTTTAAATTGATTGCATGCAGCATGTGAACAAAAAAAAGAGATTTGGTGCCACCAAGTGGCTAAATCTGCAAATATATCAAAGTAAACAACCAAATCAGAAATAGGAGCAGAAGGCCATTCGGCCCCCCGAGCCTGCTCTGCCATCCAACTGGATTATGGCTGATCTTCTACCTCAATGCCATTTTCCTGCACTATCCACATATCCCTTGATATCTTTACTATCTAGAAACCTATCGATCTCTGTCTTGAACACACTCAATGACTGAGCCTGCACAACCCTGTGGGGTAGAGATTTCCAAAGATTCAGCTGATTCGATTGGAAGAACAATCATATTGGACTTGAAACATTAACTCTGTTTCTTTTTGTTTATTCATTCATGGGATGTGGGCATTGCTGGCTAGGCCAGGTGATGATGTTCCAAAGCATCTGCTGCCCTTGTCCTTCTAGATGGTAGAGGTCATGAGTTTGGTCATGGCTGCCTAAGGAGCCTTGGTGAGTTCCTGCAGTGCATCTTGTAGGTAGTACACACTGCTGCCACTGTGCCTTGGAGGTGGAGGGAATGAGTGTTGTGGACGGGGTGCCAATCAAGCAGGCTGCTTTGTCCTCAATTGTGTTGAACTTTTTAAGCGTTGTCGGAACTGCACTCACCTGTTGTGACATTATGTGCAAATAGCTTTAAGGGGTGTATCTTAAATCACTGCCAATCTGGACCACATCAGCAAGATGTGATGTGTTAGTCCCATGACTTGTAGTCAAGTCTGCCAGCAGCAGTGGTCAAAGTCAGAAATGTGTCTTGCGACCTCCCAGTGAACACTATTTATACATAGTCTTATCTACAAATAAAGAACCACATCAACATTTCATAAATCCTTCTGTATGATTGGTACATTTACATCGAAAGAAAAAGAACATAACATGGTGACAGTTCATGGCAGCACAATTTCTGAAGATTTGACAGAACGGAACAGAAGCCTCAACCCCTTCACATCCAGCAGAAGAAAAGAGCTGGTGTGAAAGTGAGACAACTATATAGGCTCACCGTGTGTAAGGATTCTGCAGCTTTGTCAGGATTCTGCACACATTGTACTTCCATTCTGGGATTTTTTTTATTCATTCATGGGATGTGGGTGTCGCTGGCTAGGCCAGCATTTATTGCCCATCCCTAATTGCCCTTGAAAAGGTGGTGGTTATCTTGTATTTTGTTTCAATGATGCACACAGGCTGTTGACATTTCAGCTGAGCTAACTTCATTGATAACAAATTTTCCTAACATAAACACATATCCGCAGTAAGTGAATTTTATAAAGGCAGGTTCCAGTATGAGCTATCTAACCTTCAGAATGGTGCCGAACATTGTGCAAACTTCAGCGAACATCCCCAATCCTGACCTTATGATGGAAGGAAGGTCATTGATGAAGCAGCTGAGATGGTTGAGCCTAGGACACTACCCTGGAGAACTCCTGCAGTGATGTCCTGGAACTGAGATGACTGACCTCCAACAACCACAACCATCTTCCTTTGCGCTAGGCATGACCTAGCCTCACCTCTCTCCAGTCAGCAGTCATTGGATCGCGGTAAGATTTTTCATATCTGGGAGAGCTTAGTTAGTAAAAGTCTTACCTTCTGCCAAGTTTAAGCAGGAACAGAAATTAACTAGCAGACTGCAGGTGGTCTCACTTTAAGCAGAACTCCACAGACAGGAGAATTCATTACTGCTGCAGTTAAATACTCCAGATTGAGCTGGGAAGAAGAATCTATCCGGTAACATCTCCTGACAGCCTGAAAAAGCCTGTTAAAAAGTTATTTTTTTTGGCTGTTTGTTTTCATTTTTGAAGTCTGCAGACATTTTTCTCTCCCAAATCACTGCTTATTGAATAGAGCTTAGAGCTGAAGCTGGGAAAAATCAGAAAGAACTCAGCAGCGCCACCATTGCAGGCAAGCAGTAACCTATGGCCAGCTAAGGCAGTGGTCACTAAAGGTACTGAAACCCAGAGCTATATTAAGCTGAGCAGAACTGTCAGAACAGTCTGAATACTGTCAAAAACACCAGCTAAAAGATGATTACAATATTTTCAACACACAATGGATCTTTCAGCTGAATTTATTTTGTCCCAACAATGCGTCGAGTTCTGTTTTCTGGATCTCAATATTTCTGAACCAGATAAACAAGCCATTAAAATTAAAATTGCTATAAGCAATGAAGGCCTCCATCGGCTGAACACATCAGGCCTGTCTGACAACCATCTTAAAAATCCAGATAAAATATGGTCAACACTTGAAGATCAATTATGAGTGAAGCTCAATTTCGGGATACACCAGCTGGAATTCATGTCATTCAGGCAATGACCGACAGAGACAATTGAGCAGTTCATAAGTAGATGCAGAGACAAGGAGCGTGATTATGACTTCATGACAAGCAAGGTAGTGGACAGGACAACAGCTCATGCTAGCATCTATCCCAATGGAAGCGTTTCAAAGAGACATCTTAGGCCAATCCAAAGGTTACATCATGGAAGTACTACTGCAAAGCGGATGCAAGGTCAGAGCCATCCTAATGGGTGGACAGAGTCTACAGGCTACGCTTAATTCATCCACCGGCACAATAGCCAATACAGGCAAGTCTAGTAAGCAATGTGGGCTATGGAGCCTCATATATGCACCCAGAAATTGCCCAGCTTCTAATGATGCAAGACAAGTGGCTCCAGAGGGAACTGGAAGTACCAGTGCAGAAAGCAAAGGCCAGCACATGTGGTTCAACATCACAAGAAGATACAAAGAGAGGTACAGTGTTCCAAAAATCAAGAGCATGTACCACACAGTGCAAAGACAAGATCAATAAAAGGTCTAGCCAAATATACAGTCAGGTGCTGAGGATGACCAGCACATTAACACACAAAGTGAGCATGGTGAACATTAAAAAATGTATTTGTACAGTGTGACCAACAGAAGTCTTTGCCACCGTCCAGATTATATGCTCACAGATGAAGGTTCAGCATAATCTCTGTGCAAAACTGGATATGGGGCAGGTGCAAGCATCCTTCCACTGCAAAAACTGAAATGCATGAGCCCACAGAAGTGGCATGTGATGGTTTGCCCAACCAGCGCCAAGCTCACCATGTACAATGGCTCGGAGATTCCATCGCTCGGATCCATTACACTCAAATGTCGCAACCACTACTCACTCTGATCAACCCAGAGCTTTTATATTGTAGGCACCACAGATCCAGTGATCGCAGGCCTACTGGCATGCAAGGTGTCCTTGATCACCATCATGGTAATGCCAGACAATGATGAGGACCACAGACCACAGGGAGCACCACTGGAAACCCCACATGCTTACACTTGGACATGACCACTTAACTCTGCAACACAGATCATCAGCCAGCAGGCTACACAACACTGTTTGAACTGAATACCAATACCCATTCTGAACTTGCAAACTTCATACTGCAGACCCAGCATGGAATTACTATCCAGCAGGCAAGCGTGGACAAACCTCCCTGTCATGAAATTTAATCATTTTCTTAATATTATTGTAATTTATTGTAAATGTAGGTTAATAGTGGGGTTTGGATTAGTTTCTCTGTGTTTAGTTGTGTATGTGGATTTTAATTGAATTACAGACTGCTGGTCAGGGTGCTTTGATGTAGCAGAAGGGAAACTAGATTTGAAATGCTAAATACTTAAACATGGCTGGAGTTTTAGAATGTGAGGTGTGAAGAACATTTGCATTTTTAGATAAACCAGAGTCGTGAATTTCAAAGATGTGACACCTAGCCAACAGAGGCTAAGCCCAACAGTGTGTTTATTCTTCCCAAAGATTACTGATAACATGAGTGCTATGAAAGATTTATATTATGGAAAAAGTAAAGTTGCAAAGACATATTGGGACATTGGGATTGGCAGTAAAAAGGGAGAAACTTGCATAAAGGAGATGAGGTTATGTGTAAAAAGAAGTAATCCTAAGATGTAGCAAGAGTGAAATGTCTCCAGTCTCTATGTACCAAGCTGCTGTCTACAGGAACCAAAGCTAAGAGAATTAATTTTAAATATCATTGTCCAGGTTATCGTTTGCTTTGCCTGGATCTGTTGAAATCTATCTTGTTTTACAGTTGCCTTAAAGGAGGTGTAACTGGAAGTTAGATTAATAGGGGAGCTGGTAATAATTTGTAGACCTTTGTAAGTGCTTAAAATAATTTATTTTATTAATACATCTTTAATTTAGTTTGTGAAAAACCTCTAAGATTCAGTGAGCTTATTACTACTGAATTCAAGGCACGCATCTCAAAATAAAAATACAAATTGCAAAAACAGTTGTGATAGCTGTTTCAAGTTTCCCTCTGGGGTTTGAGCAGCTCAGCACTTACTATCCGCTGTGCCATAATACTCCCCAGTCATCACTCATCAATACTCTTGGGAGTACATGATGCACCACTTGATAAACAGGGTAAGATGAAAGATATCCATATCCAGCACGTGGGTAATGAATTACCCAACCTGAACGTTGGACAGAAAGTTCGAGTTCAACATCGAACTGATGGTACCTGGAATCCAGCATCTGCCCTGAACCAAAATCCTTTCAAGTACAAACATCTAATGGCATGACACTGCAATGAAACTGATGTCAAATCAAAACAATACCACATCCAGAAACACAGAGCAATCCAATTGCAAACAAAATACGGCCTAAGATACAAAACAAAGTACCCTTTACCAGCATTCTGAAAACGTATAGCAGTCACCATAACAAAAACTGGAGAGATAAGCAAGCTGCCGATACATTTCAGAGACCTGTAAATTTACTCATCCGTGTTGAAGTGCATTCAGACACAATGTTATTCTCTTTTGCTTTTGTGTAAATAGTCTGAGTCTTTAAGGGTAAAATTTTAGTTAAGAACAAAGGGGATGTTGTGATATGATGCTCATAGACCTTTTTGTACCCTGAACAACTGTCAGTTGCTACCACATCAACAGAATGTGATGTATTAGTCCTATGACTTGTAATCAGTGTGTAAGAAACAGTGGTCAAGGTCAGACCTATGTCTCACAGACTCCCAGTGAACTTGATCTGTATCTGGTCATACCTTCAAATAAAGAACCCACATTATTGTTTCAGAAGTCTTTGTATACGGTTGGTGCATTTATGTTGAACAGAAGAAGAACAGGAGGTGGTGTTCCCACGCTCTTGTCCTTCTAGGTGGGAGAGGTCACAGATCTGGAAGGTGCTGTTGAAGGAGTCTTGACAAGTTGCTGCAGTGCATCTTATAGACGGTACGCACGGCAGTCATGGTGCGCCTGTGATGGAGGGGGGTGAACGTTGAAGGAGGTGCTGATCAAGCAGGCTACTTTGTCCTGGATGGTGTTGAGCTTCTTGAGTGTTGTTGGAGTCTCACTCATCATCTATACGAGTGTGGCTTGTAGTTGGTGGACAGGCTTTGGGAAGTCAGGAGGTGAGTTACTCACTGCAGAATTCCCTGTCTCTAACCTGCTTTTGTAGCCACAGTACTTATATGGCTGGTCTAGTTCACTTTCTGGTGAATAGTGACCTCCCCCCGCCCCGCTAGCCAGATGTTGAATGGTGAGTGATTCACTGATAATAAAGTCTTTGACTGTCAAGGGGAGATGACTAGAATCTCTCTTGTTGGATATGATCATTACCTGGCACTTGTTTGGAGTGAATATTACTTGCCAATTATCACCCCAAGTCTAAATGTTATCCAGGTCTTGTAGCAGCAGAGACACACTGCTTCAGTATCTGAGGAGTCATGAATAGCGCTGAACATTGCACAATCATCAGTGAACATCCCCATTTTTGACCTTATGATGGAAGGATGGTCAAAGATAGAGAAGCTGAAGATGGTTGGGCCTAGGACACTACCCTGCGGAACTCCTGCAGTGATGTCCTGGAACTGAGATGATTGACTTTCAACAACCACATCCATCTTCCTTTGTGCTAGGTATGACTCCAACCAGTGGAGAGTTTTCCCCCTGGTTCACATTGACTTCAGTTTTGCTAGGGCTCCTTGAGGCTGCACTCAATCAAATGCTGTCAAAGGTAGTCACTCACAACTCACCTCATGAGTTCAGCTCTTTTGACCATGTTTGGACCAAGACTATAAGGGCCAACCAATCTTTGTTCACTTCACAATCAGGTCAGACTACCTGAAGGTGCTGGGGACATGGTTTGGGGAGGCCGGGACGTGCACCAAAAACTGGAAGGAGCGTATAACCATGGTGAAACAGAAACTGGGCCTGTGGAACCAGTACTCCCTCTCTACCACAGGTATGAAGCTAGTCATTAAGCGTTAGGTACTCTCAATGTTGCTCTATGTGGTGCCGCCCTGGCCCATGCCCCGCTACTGCATTGTGCTGTTCATCAGAGTCAGCTTCCACTTTGGCTGGAGATCGAAAATGGATCACATCCGCAGGAGCAGGATCTACTAATGTTTTTTGGGAAAAAAATGTACTCAATGTCACCTTCATCCCGCTGGCCATCTTTGTGTGCAATTGCATCAAGTTTGCATAGACTGTCAGTATACAAACATCAAGTGTCACAATGTGCTGGGGTTCTATCCTCCCTGGTGTTATGAAGGGTAACTCTAGCAATGTTGTTACAGAACAGTCCATTCATAGCAGTACCACCTACCCTTCATTTTGTGCAAAAAAACACCGTTGACCACAGTCCATCAGGCAGTAGTCTGCATGTCACGTTCTCAAGGCCCTGTGGGAACAGGAAATGGTGGATCCTGTAAGATGGTTCAGCAGATTGTCAAAGTCATTTGGCAGAACGCCTCACTGCATTCAAACAAGCACCAAGATATAATTTGGCTGGTGGTGAGAAGCACTGTCATTGTCAGATGCTTTCTGCACACCTGGAGTCTCAGCAACATTGCATGCTCCCCTTGAGGCTGCTGCAATGGGAAAGACTTCATCATCCCACTCCTTCTGGAATATGTCTTTGCAAAGCAGGTCTAGAAAGAGAGGCTGTGGTTTTTGTCGAGGTTCATCCCGAGCAGCTCCGTGACGCTATGTGCTTTACAAATTATTCCCAGGGACACTCAATGAGATAAACATCAACTGCTGCTGGAGGACCATCAACTCAGTGAAAGATGCTCTTGGGTCTGCCTGAAACTTATTGGTCTTCTAGTGTAAAGTCGACAACCGAGTGTTCCAGACTCCAAGGGCAGAATTCTCCGATCCCGTCCGCAGTGGGTTTTGTGGCAGGCAAAAACGGAAAATCCAGCAGCAGGCAAAAAGCCACAAATCCACCGTTGTAGAAACAGCTTGCAATTCTCCCGATGGTGGGTTTATGATTAGTCTGTTATCCCTCCAACTAGTAGCATGAACGCCACTTGCATTCATTAACAAGTCATGAATGCTCATTAAAACAGCTGCTCACTGGAATATTGCCACGTTTTCCAATCTTTTGTCATGCCAGTGGAAATTTATGTCAGCCTCAAACCCATTTGAAAAGGGGTGGTGTGCACAAGTCAGAACTCAGCTCACTGGTAAATTTGAGGTGAGTGGAATATACATAGCCTACCTGCCATAGCACTATGTTGGTCTTTTGCGGTGAATGCTATTCTGCTGGGGCTGTAGGGAGGCTTTGCTCCTGCTCTTTGCCTACATTGTCCCGAGGAACACCACTGTGCTGTGTTACTCATCCAGGCCTCCACTTTCAGAAACTAGTATTTCAACCAGGGGTGGGCTGCGAGGGAAGGGTGGGGCTGATGACCACAAAGGGGGCAACAGGGAGGGAAGGCAATGGAATGGCAGTCAGGGGGAAGAGCGGACATGAGGGGGGCCTTTCTGGATCTGCCCTCTAACCTCTTGTTGCCACAGGAGTGAGCAGGAATCTTCTTAGAAAGGAAGGAGGAAGAGCTTCTTGCGATGAAAGCCACTGAAAGCCAATGGCTTCATTAGCACTGTTTAGCACAAAGGGCTACTCAGAACTCAGTGGCTTCACATCACAGTCACTGCATCTCAAGTGTAACACATAGGGATGGTGAATTTGGGAATGCAGGAAATAGTGAAGGGAGCACAGCTGCGTCATATGTAGCATTCCATCAATGAAGGCCCTTCACGTGTTCGCCAGATTTGACATTACTAATGGGCCAAAGGTCCAGTCATTAACAATGAGCAACTGATTGGTCATGAACATGCCACATCAGAGATTGGAGAACAGAGCTAGGTTGGGTCAGTCATCTCAATTAAACTTTAGCATCCCACGTAGGGCTCAAGATGTTACATATCTGCAATGCCATCTTGGTCACCTCGATGTGTGTGCTTGTGCATCAGGGACAAGGCAGCATCAGTCGCCGTGCAAGTAGGGCAGGAAAAACTATGAACCCTTACAGATGTCAAGGGCAGTCATTCTCACCTCACATCAGGAGTTCAGCTTTTTTGCCCATGTTTGAACCAAGGCTGTAATGAGGTCAGGAGCTGAGTGGCCCTGGCAGAACTGAAACTGGGCATCAGTGAGCAGGTTATTGCTAAGCATGTGCCGCTTGATAGCACTGTTTATGACCCCTTCCATTACTTTACTGATGATGGAGAGCAGACTGATGGGGTGGTAATTGGCCGGGTTGGATCTGTCCTGTTTTTGTGTACAGGATATACCTGGGCAATTTTCCACATAGCCAGGTAGATGCCAGTGTTGCAGCTGTACTGGAACAGCTTGGCTAGAGGCGCAGCAAGTTCTGGAGCACAAGTCTTCAGTACTATTGCCAAAATGTTGTCAGGGCCCATGGCCTTTGCAGTGTCCAGTGCCTTCAGCCCCGTTTCTTGATATCACGTGGAGTGAATCAAATTATCTGAAGACTGGCATCTGTGATGCTGGGGACCTCCCGAGGAGGCCAAGATGGATCATCCACTCGGCACTTCTGGCTGAAGATCGTTGCAAATGCTACAGCCTTATCTTTTGCACTGATGTGCTGGGCTCCACCATCATTCAGGATGGGGATATTTGTGGAACCTCCCCCTCCAGTGAGTTGTTAATTGTCCACCACCATTCATGACTGGATGTGGCAGGACTGCAGAGCTTAGATCTGATCTGTTGGTTGTGGGATCACTTAGCCCTATCTATCACTTGCTGCTTATGTTGTTTGACACACAAGTAGTTCTGTGTAATAGCTTCACCAGGTTGGCACCTCATTTTTAGCTATGTCTGGAGTTGCTCCTGACATGCCCTCCTGCACCCTTCATTGAACCAGGGTTGATCCCCTGGCTTGTTGGTAATGGTGGAATGGGGGATATGACAGGCCATTAAGTTACAGACTGTGTTCGCGTACAATTGTGCTGCTGCTGTTGGTCCACAGTACCTCATGGATGCCCAGTCTTGAATTACTAATTCTGTTTGAAATCTATCCCATTTAGCACGGTGGCAGTACTGCACAACACGATGGATGGTATCCTCAATGTGAAGGTGGGACTTCATCTTCATTCTACTGATACTGTCATGGACAGATGCATCTGTGGCAGGCAGATTGGTGGGGATGAGGTCAAGTATGTTTTTCCCTCTTGTTGGTTCCTTCACCACCTGCTGCAGACCCAGTCTAGCAGCTATGTCCTTTAGGACTCGGCCAGCTCGGTCAGTAGTGGTGCTACCAAGCCACTCTTGGTGATGGACATTGAAGTCCCCAACCTAGAGTACATTCTGCACCCTTGCCACCCTCAGTACCTCCTCCAAGAGGAGTTCAACAGGAGGAGCACTGAGTCATCAGCTGAGGGAGGTACATGATAATCAGCTGGTGGTTTCCTTGTCCATGTTTGACCTGATGCCATGAATGAGGCATAATGGGGTCCGGAGTGAATGTTGAGGACTCTCAGAGCAACTCCCTCCCGACTGTGTACCACTGTGCCACCACCTCTGCTGGGTCTGTCGTGCCGGTGGGACTGGACATACCCAGGGATGGTGATGGTGGTGTCTGAGACATTATCTACAAGATATGATTCCATGAGGATGACTATGTCAGGCTGTTGACTATGGGTCACCATGGCTGTTGACTATGTCTAGTCTAGGAGACAGCTCTCCCAATTTATATGTTAGTAAGGAGGACTTTGCAGGGTCGACAGGGTCGTTGTCATTTCCAGTGCCTAGGCTGACGCCGGGTGGTCCATCCAATTTCATTTTTTTTTTTGAGGCCTTCCTAAAGGATATTAGTGAACCAGGTGGGTTTCTACAACAATCGACAATGGTTTCATGGTCATCATTAGACTTTTAATTCCAGATTTTTATTGAATTCAAATTCCACCATCTGCCATGGTGAGATTTGAAGCCAGGTCCCCAGAGCATTACCCTAGGTCTCTGGATAACTAGTTTAGTGACAATACCGTTAAACCATCAGCTCCCCCATACTAGGTTGGTGGGAAAGGCCAATTTACCCTTTCCCACAGGAACGATCCCTGTCTTCCCCAGCCAGCCCGGCTGCAGCCTCCTCAAGCTCACTGAGGGCGATGATGTTGGCCATCCCTTCTCTGTTCTGTGCTCTCTCATGCCTTTTATGCACCAGTTTGGCATGTATGAAGAAGAAAGAAAGGCATGTGATGAGAAGGGAGGGAGCAGAGGCTGGGTGAGATGCATGTCCCCTGTGTGTGGTGAGCCTTCTAAAGAAAGGCCAGAGGATGGAGTGTGAGCCACATGATAGAAGGGAGGGTGGAGATGTGAAAGTCTCAGTGAGAGAATGAGTATTGATATTCACATTGTGATGTGATCAGTCATCCCCTGCGTGAGATCCCTGAAGAGAATATCTGTTTCAGCACATGTTGCCATGATGAGAGTTTGATATTGGAGAGTGTTGAAGAATGACTTACCCTGGCGGAGCGGATGAGATCATTCCTCCTCTTCCTGCATTGCATTGCACATTTCGGCATGATTGCCAGATGTGCTGCTTGCTCTGTGACAGCCTCCCAGGCCTGAGAATTAAGGCTGCTGTGCTTCCTGCAGCCATCCCTGGGATAGAGCACATGCCTTTGCGCCTGCGCTCCTCTGATCAATGCCTGGAGGGCCTGGTGGGTGAATGGGGTGCTGCCTTCCTGTTCAGGCTCTCGGCCTTCCGCTTCTGGGCATCAGACATCTCTGGTGGGCTGGAGAGAGCGAGATAGTGTGATGGACTGGCCTTTAAATATAGCACCCTGACCTTTGAACCTGCCAACTGACAGCAGGCACACAAATCAACTCCCGACCTGCCAGGTGATTCGGACCAATACGTGCCTTTACATAGTTAATGAGGCACCAAGCACTGAATCGGGTGTGAGTTCCCGGCATTCCAGACAGCGGGGTGGGCACTGCTGAATGCGCCCGTCACCCGCACTTAGTCTCATTTATGGAAAATTCCACTCCAAGATCACAGCCTACGTGCTGAGGGACACATTAAAGCTTGAGGCAGCTGCCGCAGAGGTTCAATGGGGAAAGGCCACTTCCTAATGCCCTTTCACCACAGTACATTGAGGGGGTTGGAAACCATGTAATACAGTGGGACTGAAAGCTGGTGGATGGTGTGTAAGGAGTCTTAATTTATTTTAATCTGTTGTAAAAATCTAATTTTGTTTGTGGCTAGCATTTAACTGAAATCTACGGTTTAAACTCTTAAGTTCCCAGCATGAAGCTGGGTCTTAACAAGGTCTCCATTGGATGAGCAGTTGGGTTTAGTTAATTAAAGAGGTAGCTGACACTGGTTCCTCTGTGACTGGGTCAGCTAATTTTTATCTTAGGAGCATATAAAGCCAGGCAACTTAGTGCGATTTAGCACTTGAGTGCGACTTAGAACAGAGTGCTGTGAGTTGGGTGATTAAGGGAGTTACGGGAGGAAGGGAATGAGGTGCTCCTTTGCTTTTGGCATTTGATATGCAAGGGGAGTGACGGCCTTAAAGACGAGGGGAACCATGCCCGAGACCAGAGCGGGGCCAGAAGCCAGTACGGGAGGAGCGGTGACCTTGGTAAGCAGGAAGGGGAGCATTCTACTATCCGGTCTTCAAAGTAAAAACTGGTCTATAGTTTAGATTAAGTAGTGTTTAAAGTATAAGAAGTCAGGCCCCTAGTTTCTATTTAATATTCCTTAAACTAGAGGAAGTAAAAGTAAAGGGAGCAATTTAAGGATAAGTGATGGAAGAGCAGCTTAGTCATGTGGAATACTTTTCCTGTGTGATGTGGGAAGTCAGGGACCTTTCCAATGTCCAGGGTGATGACATGTGCTGGAAGTGTCTCCAGCTGCAGCTACTCAAAATCCTTGTTTCAGAGCTGGAGTGTGGGTGGAGTCACTGTGGAGCATCCACTAGACTGAGATCTTCATGGATAGCATGTACAGTGAGGTGGTCAGACCGCAGGTAAAGAGTGCACAGGCAGAAAGGGAGTAACTGATTGCCAGACAGGGTAAAAGCACTACGCAGGTAATGCAGGAGTCCCCTGGGTCTATCTCCCTCTTTAACAGATTTTCTGGTTGAATGCTGCTAGGGGAGATAGTTCCTCAGGTGTCAAGTCTGTGGCACCACGAGTGGCTCAGCTGCACAGCAGGGGGAGAAGAAAAGATTGGGGGAGCAATAAAATAGGAGACTCTCTCATAAGGGGAGCAAATAGACATTTCTGCAACTGCTGACGTGACACCAGGATGGGATGTTACCTCCCTGGTGCCAGGGTCAAGGATGTCACTGAGCGGTTGCAGGACATTCTGAAGGGAGAGGGTGAACGGCCAGAGGTTGTGGCCCAATGACATAAGTAAAAAGAGTGAAGAGGTCCTGAAAGCAGAAAGTAGAGTTAGGAAATAAATTTAAAATCAGGACCTCAAAGGTAGTAATTTCAGGATTACTCCCAGTTCCACTTGCTAGTGAGATCAGGAATAGGAGAATAGACCAGGTGAATGCATGGCTGGAGAGATGTAGAAGGGAGGTATTTAGGTTCCTGAGGGATTGGGACTGATTCTGGGGGAGATGGGACCTGTACAAGCTGGACAGGTTGCACCCTAGCAGGACTGGGACTAGTATCCTTGCAGGGGTATTCACTAGTACTGTGGGGGAAGGTTTAAACTAGATTGGCAGGGGGGTGAGAACCTGAGCGGGGAGACACAAGAGAGGGAAACAAAAATAGGAATGAAAGATAGAAAATTAGAAGGCAGACGTGGAAGGCAGAGGAAACAGGGCTAGCCTCAAATAGGGCCAAAAAGAATGTGTAAAAATGTTAAAAAGACAAAGTCTAAAAAAATGTATCTGAATGCATGGCACGTTCGCAATAAGGTAGCGAATTAACAGCGCAAATACATGTAAATGGGTACAATACGATTGTGATTACAGAGACACGGATGCAGGATGGCCAAGGCTGGGAACTGAATATCAAAGGGTATTCAATATTTAGGAAGGACAGGCAAAGAGGAACAGGAGATGGTTTGGCAGTGTTAGTTAAAGATGAAATCAGTGTGATAGTGAGAGATGATATTGGCTTGAAAAATCCAGTTGTAGAATCAGTCTGGGTGGAGCTTCGAAGCAACAAGGGATGGAAAACATTAGTGGGAGTTGTATATAGGCGCCAAACAGTAGTGGTAAAGTATTAAACAGGAAATTAGGGATGCATGCAACAAAGGTGCTACAGTAATCATAGGTGACTTTAATATACATATAGATTTTTTGGGCAAATCAAATTAGCAATAATACTGTGGCAGATGAATTCCTGGAGTGTGTACGAGATGTTTTTTTTAGACCAGAATATCAAGGAACAAACTAGGGAACAAGCTATCTGAGATTTGGTATTGTGCAATGAGAAGGGGTTAATTAATAATTTTGTTGTGCGGGGTCCTTTAGGGAAGAGTGACCATAACATTGTATAATTCTCCATTAGGATGGAAGGTGAAGTAGTCCAGTCTGAAACTAGGATCCTAAATCTAAACAAAGGAAACTATGAAGGTATGAGGAGTGAGCTGGTTAAGATAGATTGGGGAACTTCATTAAAAGGTGGATAGGCAATGGCTAATATTTAAGGAACAAATGCAAGCATTGCAACAGTTATACATTCCTTTCTGGTACAAAAACACAACAGGAAAAGTGGCCCAACTATGGCTAACAAAAGAACTTAAGAAGAGCATTAGATCCAAAGAGGAGTCATACAAAGTTGCTCGAAAAAGTAGCAAGCCTGAGGATTGGGAGCAGTTTAGAATTCAGCAAAAGAGAACCAAGAGATTGATTAAGAGGGGAAAAATAAAGTATGAGAGTAGACTTGCAAGGAACATAAAATCAGACTGTAAAAGCTTCTATAAGCATGTAAAAAGAAAAAAAGGTTAGTGAAGACAAATTTAGGTCCCTTACAGTCAGAAACGGGAGAATTTATAACACAGAACAAGGAAATGGCAGAGCAATTAAACAACAACTTTGGTTCTGTCTTCACAGAGGAAGACACAAATAACTCTCCAGAAATGCTAGGGAACCAAGGGTTTAGTCAGCAGGAGGAAATGAAGGAAATTAGTATTAAAAAAAAAATAGTGCTGGAGAAATTAATGGGACTGAAAGCCATTAAATCCCCAGGGCCTGCTAATTTACACCCCTGGGTACTAAAGGAAGTGGCCATGGAAATAGTGGATACGTTGATTGTCATCTTTCAAAATCCTGTAGATTCTGGAACCATCCCAGCAGATTGGAGGGTGGCAAACGTAACCCCACTGTTTGAAAAAGGAGTGAAGGGAAAAACAGAGAATTACAGACCAGTTGGTTTAACATCAATAGTAGGGAAAATGCTAGAGTCTATTATAAAGGATTGATTAACAGGAGACTTAGAAAATATCAATGGGATTAGACAAAGTCAACATGGATTAATGAAAGAGAAATCAAGTTTGACAAACGTACTGGAGTTTTTTGAGGATGTAACTAGTAGAATAGATAAGGGAGAACCTGTGGATGTGGTGTATTTGGACTTTCAGAAAGCTTTTGATAAAGTCCCGCATAAGAGGTTAGTGTGTAGAATTAAAGCACATTGGGTTGGTGGTAATATATTGGCATGGATTGGTTAACAGACAGGAAACAGGGACTCTTTTCAGTGTGGCAAGCAGTGACTAGTGGGGTACAGCAGGGATCAGTGCTTGGGCCCCAGCTATTCACAATATAACAATGATTTGGATGAGGAAACTAAATGTAATATTTCCAAATTTGCTGATGACACAAAACTAGGTAGGAATGTGACTTGTGAGAAGGATGTAAAGAGGCTTCAAGGTGATTTAGACAAGTTGAGTGAGTGGGTAAATGCAGTATAACCTGGCTAAGTGTGAAGTTATCCACTTTCGGTAGGCAAAACAGAATGGCAGGGTATTATTTAAATGGTGATAGATTGGGAAATGTTTATGTACAAAGGGACCTGGGTGTCCTTCTACACCTGCTACTGAGGGCAATCATGCAGGTGCAGCAAGCAGTTAGGAAGGCAAATGGTATGTTTGCCTTCATTGCAAGAGGAATTGAATACAGGAGCAGGGATGTCTTACTGCAGCTGTACAGGACCTTGGTGAGACCACACCTGGAGTATTGACTGTAGTTTTGGTCTCCTTACCTAAGAAAGGATACACTTACCAAAGAGGGAGCGCAGCAAAGGTTCACCAGACTGATTCCTGGGGCAGCAGGATTGTCATATGAGGAGAGATTAGGCCGACAAGCCCTGTACTCACTGGAGTTTAGAAGAATGAGGGGGGATCACATTGAAACATATAAAATTCTGACCGGGATGGACAAGCTGGATGCAGGGATGATGTTTCCTCTGGATGGGGTGTGTAGAACAAGGGACCACAGTCTCAAGATATGGGTTAGACCATTTAGGACTGAGATGAGGAGAAACTTCTTCACTCAGGGGGTGGTGAACCTATGGAATTCTGTACTACAGAGGGCTGTGGAGGCCAAGTCACTGAATATACTTAAGAAGGAAATATTTAGATCTCTAGACTTTAAAGGTATCAAGGGGTATGGGGAGAGAGTGGGAGTATAGAAGATCAGCCATGATCTTATTGAATGGCGGAGCAGGCTCAAAGGGAAGTTAGTAGGACCGAAAGCCAATAAATCCCCAGGGCCTGATAATCTACACCCCAGGGTACTAAAGGAAGTAGCCATGGAAATAGTGGATGTGTTGATTGTCATCTTCCAAAATTCTGTAGAATTCTGGAACAGTCCCGGTAGATTGTAGGATGGTTGGAGGGCAGAATGCTGAATTCTAAACTGCTCCCAATCTTCAGATTTGCTACTTTTTCTAGCAACTTTGTATGATTCCACTTTGGACTTAATACTATCCTTAATTTCTTTTGGTAGCAATGGTTGGACCGCTTTTCCTGTTGTGTTTTTGCACCAGAAAGGCATGTATAACTGTTGCAATGCCTGCATTTAAATGACCTATTCCTGCTTCTATTTTTTATGTTTCTATGCTTGGGCTGTATGCACCAGAGGATGCTTGACATTAACTGGCACCTCATGTACTGCATTGAAAAAAATAATCTCTTCTGCACTTTGTGCAATTTAAAATTTGAAATGTTATGCTATGTGCTTTTACAAATGCTATGGATAAAGTGTATTTTTGTAGAAAAGATAATGAGGTCTGGTGATAGAACAAAGCTCCCTTTAAATACCTGCATCAAACACTTCAATCTGAGGTGCAGACAGAAGGTACTGTGTAAAGCTCCATTTGCAGTGGCCCATCATGGGTACGATTCAAATGAAAACTAACTTTACTGTGCCATCAAACATATTAAAGTCAGACACAGCACAGTTTAATCCAGAGTGAGAATCACTGTATATTGAAACGTAAAGGATTCTTAGGTCAGCTCTAGCATAGATTAGATACAAAGTGTATTTCATGGTGTTCTGCCCCATTAAGAATCAGATGCTATAGGGAATAATCACCCATGTTTAAGCTCCCCCTACACCAAGCACTCCTGTGTCAAGTATAATACAAGTTAGCTTTACTACAAAACTCCCTGTACAATGCTCCATCAGATAATCTGAGTCAGATATAGCAAAAATTACTTAGAATAGAACATGGAAATCATAGTTTGTTAATACCTGAGACTTTCGGCAGGGACCCACCTGCAGTGATTGAGTTGAACTCCATGTTTACAGGTGTAATCTTCTGCAGGTCACTGGAAGACAGTGGGAAACGCCCTGAAGAGATTCCCAGCAAGTTTTTTTTTTGCAAGTCAAATAGCTCCCACCCCTTCCCTTTACGGATTGCAGACTTAAGATCCTTGGCGCCAATATTTCCTCTGACCTCAAATGATGTTCCCACTTTGGCCAAACCTTCACACCTTTTAAAAATGCAAACTGGCTTAGCCATAAAAATAAAGCATTTCAGAGGAGAATGAAAACATAACTGGAAATGGTACAGCACGAGGAACACATTGGGTGGAATTTTACAACAGTGGGGTTTTATGGTCTAGCTGAAGTCAATGGAGTTTAGAATGGCCTGCTGCATTTTACAGCCTGATCCCCACCATGATTGGGCTGTAAAATTCCAGCCATTAGGTTTTGACCACAGTAATGTACAATGGATCATCTGTTTGGGACCAGGCAGATTTTGTAGAAATTTATAGGGCACAGCATCCATTGTTCCATACACTGACCTTTGGCTGTATGGATGTGGGAGAATCTAGAACTAGGGTCATGGTTTAAAAATCATTCATTTAAGACAGAGATGAGGAGAAATGTTTTCTCTCAGAGGGTTGTGAGCCTTTGGAACTCTTTTCCTCAGAAGGCAGTGGAAGCAGAGCCTCTGAATATTTTTAGGGCAATATTTTTAAGCTAGATAGATTCTTGATAAACAAGGGGGTGAAAAGTTATCAAGGGTAGGTGGGAATGTGGAGTTGAGGTCATAATCAGATCAGCCATGATCTTATTGAATGGTGGAGCAGGCTCGAGGGGCCGAGTGGCCTACTCCTGCTCCTAATTCGTATGGTCGTATGATATTAACCATCCATAACAAGTCCCTGAATGCTATTAGGTTGCATAGTCTATATAGGGAAGGAATGAGTTTTGTGGGTAGGAACAAGCTGACAAATGGACGGAATTTTCCACTCCGGAGACAAAGTGTGGTGGCAGGCAGGCTAAGTGGCATGTTTTTCGCTGGCCAGTGTGGCAGGTTTCCATGCCAGATCGTCTGCTTTTCAGTTTATTATTTATGCATGAACATGAAGCACATCGTGCCTCTTGGCAGGGCGGGCTGGGATTCGTCTGCCTTGCCGTGACCTCATCAGATCATGTTTCCAAGCACCATATCTAAACCACACCCAACAAAGAACAAAGAACAAAAAAAAGTACAGCACAGGAACAAGCCCTTTGGCCCTCCAAGCTTGCACCAATCATATTGCCTGTCAAACTAAAACATTTTGCACTTCCGGGGTCCGTATCCCTCTATTCCCATCCTATTCATGTATTTGTCAAGCTGCCTCTTAAACACCACTATCGTACCTGCTTCCACTACCTCCTCTGGCAGCGAATTCCAGACACTCATTACCCTTTGCATAAAAAACTTGCCCTGCACATCTCCTCTATAGTTTTCTCCTCTCACCTTAAATCTATGTCCCGTAGTAATTGACTCTTTCACCCTGGGAAAAAGCTTCTGACTATCTACTCTGTCCATGCCACTCATAATTTTGTAAACTTCTATCAAGTCGTCCCTCAATCTCCGTCGCTCTAATGAGAACAATCCAAGTTTCTCCAACCTCTCCTCATATCTAATAACCTCCAGACCAGGCAGCATCCTGGTAAACCTCCTCTGCACCCTCTCCAACACTTCCATATCCTTCTGGTAATGTGGCGACCAGGACTGCACGCAATATTCCAAATGTGGCCTAAACAAGGTTCTATACGGCTGCAACATGTCTTCCTAGCTTTTGTACTCAATACCCCTGCCGATGAAGGCAAACATGCCATATGCCTTCCTGACTACCTTATCTACCTGCGTTGCCACTTTCAGTGACCTGTGGACCTGTACACCCAGATCCCTCTGCCCGTTGATGCACTTAAGGGTTCTGCCATTTACTGTATAAGTCCTACCTATATTAGACCTTCCAAAATGCATTACCTCGCATTTGTCCAGATTAAACTCCATCTGCCATTTCTCCGCCCAAGTCTCCAACCGATCTATATCTCGTTGTATCCTTTGACAATCCTCTTCACTATCTGCAACTCCTCCAACCTTAGTGTCGTCTGTAAACTTACTAATTAGCCTAGTTACATTTTCCTCCAAATCATTTATGTATACTACAAACAGCAAAGGTCCCAGCACTGATCCCTGTGGAAACCACTAGTCACATCTCTCCATTCAGAAAAGCACTGCTACCCTCTGTCTTCTATGGCCAAGCCAATTCTGTATCCATCTTGCCAGCTCACCTCTGATCCCGTGCAACTTTACCTTCTGTACCAGTCTGCCATGAGGGACCTTGTCAAAGGCCTTACTGAAATCCATGTATGAAACATCCACTGCCCTTCCATCGTTGATCATCTTTGTCACTTCCTCGAAAAACTCGATCAAGTTAGTGAGACATGACCTCCCCTTCACGAAGCTATGCTGCCTCTCACTAATAAGCCCATTTGCTTTCAAATGGTAGTAAATCCTGTCACAAAGAATCTTCTCCAATAATTTCCCTACCACTGACATAAGGCTTACCGGCCTGTAATTTCCTGGATTATCCCTGCTACCCTTCTTAAACAATGGAACAAGGTTGGCCATTCTCCAGTCCTCTGGGACCTCACCCGTAGCCAGTGAGGATACAAAGATTTCTGTCAAGGCCCCAGCAACTCCTCCCTTGCCTCCCTCAGTACTCTGGGGTAGATCCCATCTGACCCAGGGGACTTATCCACCTTAATATTCTTCAAGACGCCTAACACGTCCTCTTTTTTGATCTCAACATGATCCAGGCTATCTACACACACTTCCCTAGACAAATCGACTGCTAAGTCCTTCTCTTTAGTGAATACTGATGAAAAGTATTCATTTCATATCTCTCCCATTTCTTCTGGCTCCACACACAGATTCCCACCTCTGTCCCTGAGTAGGCCTGCCTACCCTTTCCCTGGTTACCCTCTTGCTTTTTACATATGTTTAAAAGGCTTGGGATTTTCCTTAATCCTGGTTGCCAATGACTTTTCATTACCCCTTTTAGCCCTCCTGACTCCTTGCTTAAGTTTCTTCCTACTTTCTTTATATTCTCCACGCGTTTCATCTGTTCCCAGCCTTCTAGCCCTTATGAATGCTTCCCTTTTCTTTTTGACTAACATCACTCACATCAATCACTGCCTGCAGCCTAGGACCGGTTGTGGCGAGCAATGGGCCCAAGAAGGGAGAAGCCAGCTGCCCCCAAGTTCAGCGGCAATGCGCTGAGGCACTGTCAATGTTGTGGAGGAACGCCGGGACATCTTTTACCCCCATGAAGGCAGAAGGAGGTCCACCAATTTCATCACACCGGCTTGGGAGTAGGTCACCAGGGCAGTCAGCACCAACTGTCCTCAGAGGAGAACTGCCATCCAGTGCAGGAAGAAGATGAATGATCTCATCCACTCTGCCAAGGTACATCAACTTTGTCCTCACTCTCAGCTCATGCTCTCACAAGTCCACCAGGCATTCACAGGGTTACAGCCCACAGGGATCTCACACACAACCAGCACAAGGGACATCACCACTTACACACACACACACACACACATTGACATCTTCATCTCTTCTCACATCTTGTGCACTTCACATTCTCAGCCCTTACATAGTTTCACTCAACACCCACAGAAGGCAGGTATCCTTACCATCTCCACTGGCATCCGTTCTGCTTACAGTCTGTCCGTATGTCTTAATGCAAGACGAGATCGGCCACAACAAGAGGGAGAGATCTCAGACCAGAAGGGGTTGCCTGAGCTTAGGCCCCTCACCATCTATAAAGAGCATGCGGCAGAGTTGGCCAGCGAGGACTGGGACTGTGCCTGTGCCAAGGGTGAGACTGGTGTCTCCCAAGCCACTGGGAACCCATTGGTCATCCAGCAAAACTGAGTGCTTAGTAATGTTGGCGACGATGCAGTCAATCACTAATTACCTCTTCCCTCTGTAGCAGGCACCAGCAGGAAGAGGAAAAGGAAGAGGCCCACTGGCAGCCAGCCCATCAGCCCAGTCCCCACACCATCTCCGATGAGACGCTTGAGGACTAGATGTAGACCCATCACAGCGTTCACCAGCGCCCTCCACCAGTGCAGAGAACACACCTCGGTGGGACATAGTTTAAGTGTAGGCTCGGGGTCACAGTCTGGTGAGCACAGCACAGATTCAGGTCCACAGCAGGAGGAGGCAGGGACACCAAAGGGCATTGGAGGGCTACTGGAGGCCATGCACCTGCAGAGTCAGATGATGAGCCACTGGACTCGGCTCTAACACAGATGATGGAGCTGCAAAGACAGACATGGGAACATCAGGCAGGGCTGTCAGATGCTGTCACCAGATTGCAATGGACGATGGAGGAGTCCATCTGTGTTCAACTGATGTCACTAAGGCAGCATGCCAGTGCACTGAAGTCAAAACTGGTAGGATGGCGACCACCATGAGACCTTGGTCCAGGACTTTGCACCTGATCTGCACCAGGACATGCACTTCATTGTTCTAACCATAGGTGGGGTCCATCAGTGGCTAGGTGAAAGGGGGATGGGGCACCTTGACCTCAGTCCAGGTGTCCCTTCTCCTCAAGGGGTCAGGGAGAGGCTCTTAGCCACCTGTGATGAGGAGGATTGCCAGCTGGATACCCTGGGCTATCCACCAAGGCAATTCCGAGAGTATCCAGCCAATCCCAATTCCTTATGCCTGTGATCCCCATCAGCTGCAGCTCCACAGGCCGAGAATGGTGCACCTGCCCCAGAGCTGGAGACCCAAAGCAGGCGGGCCCTCCAGGCCTCGGCCTCCAGAGGACACCAGCCAAGGTCATCACAGACAACAAGGTGTAGCAGTCAGCAGGCTGCCTCCATCTTCGCTGTGGATGTCGGGTATGTACCAAGACAGAGCGGTAGGGTAAGAAATGCTAAGAAATACTAGGAGCACAAAGATAGCATGAATGACCACAACCTGTATATTGATTTCACTCATGTAAATAGATTTTGAATTATTCCACTTCTCATGTGGTGTATGCCTCTTCTATCTGATGATACGCTCCATGGTCAGTCAAGTATCGCAGATGTCCCCTCTCCTCCTGAATGTCCAATCATCTGCCTCAGGTCTATGGTGTCTCAAACCATCTGATTACAGTGCCTGATCGTTCTCTGCGCAGTGTTGACATGAGTGAAGCCTCTGGCTCTAAGAACATTGTGGTTGGCCAAGACATCTCTGAGACATGCTTCAGAGGGTCATATAATGTTGCCTCATGAGTTTAGAACTTGGAGGCTGTTTTAGTCCCTCGATGCTGCTGCATTGTTGAATGCTCAATGTAAATCCTACAAGACTGAATGGCCACGTGCCTGGAGTTGGTGTATCTCCCATTGGTCTCCATGTACTGTCCTTCAGCCTTGAGTGTGCCTTACATTTGAACCAAAACTTGGAGCTCTTATGCGTTCCTGTCTGCCTGCAACGTTATCTCATGTCCACGTGTACATCTGAACATGACCCAAAGTTTAGTCCCCACATTCCCACCTCCATGATTTAGAGCTATGAGCCTCACTGGCACAGGTTGAGCCTTGAGATTCCTGCTAGATGGTTAAAACTGTGCGACCTAGGATTTTTGTGTTAAGGCCCCAGATGCCAGACTTGGACATGGGAGGATGCGGTGCTCGGCCTAAAGGTCTGGCTAGCGTCTCATCACATTAACCCTCTGCCAGCTCTCAGATGGTAAATCAACAGGGTAATGTGCTACTTACAATAGCATCAGTGTGACTGCTTTCTGTGTGAATATGTCAGACTGTTGGAATCAAAATGTGGAGGCCTCAAAAGGGATCAGAGCGAAACTCCAATACATTTGATGTGTTTATTCTCAAAGATTTGAGCCATTAACACCCAGATGGGGTGTCCAGCTGGCTGGATATGGGGTCTAGAACAAGGGGTCACAGTCTCAGGATACGGGGTACCATTTAGGACTGAGATGAGGAGAAACTTCTTCACTCAGAGGGTGGTGAAACTATGGAATTCTCTACCACAGAAGGCTGTGGAGGCCAAGTCACCGAATTTTTTAAGAAGGAAATAGATAGATTTCTGGAATCTAAAGGTGTCATGGGGAGGGAGCAGGAGTACAGCGTTGAGTTAGCGGATCAGCTATGATCAGATTGAATGGCGGAGCAGGCTCGAAGGGCCAAATGACCTACTCCTGCTCCTATTTTCTATGTTAGCATTTTTGGGCCCACAAATGCTATGGCTAGGCTGCACGGGAAGTTGGGAGACTCCAAACAGAGGCATGGTCATGAGCGCTTGACAGGCATCAGACTATTGCCGCTCCTGAAGGTTTTGTGGTCTACTGAAAGGTGAGCACAGTGCAGCCTTGCATCCGTTGCTGAGAGTTACAGATGACTGCATCCTGAAGATATATCTAATGCTGGGGGCTGAGTATGATGATGAGGCCCAAACACTGGTCTTGCCTGAATGATTGGCCGCTCAGAGATACCACAGTGCGGATTCAGAATCGATCTCAGACATGAGGGCGAAAACCACTGAGTGATGATTGTCCTCTTTGAGGCGCCTTGCCAAACTGCAGGCATAGTGCCACCAGTGCACTGAGGATTACAGAGCTGCTCCTGCCTCTTGAAGGCTGCTGTAGGCAGTGGAATATTGGCAAGAAGCTTGAAGAGGCTGTACCATTTTAATATAAAAGCAAAATACTGCAGACGCTGGAAATATGAAATAAAAACAGAAAATGCTGGAAAAGCTCAGCAATTCTGACAGCATTTGTGGAGAGAGAAACAGAGTTAACATTTCAAGGCCGCATGACTCTTCTTCAGGGCTAAAGAGAAGAAACGTGATGGGCTTTATACTGTTTAAGGGGGAGAGGTGGAGCAGGTAAAACAGGATAGAAGATCAGCAATAGGTGGGGGCTAAGGAGAGACTGACAAAAGTGTCATGGACACGAGACAAAGGAAGTGTTAATAGTAGTGGTGAAGACTAAAAAAAGGTGCTGAAAGTAGTATAAAGGTAAGAAAGTAGAATGTGTGCTATTAACACATTGTGCAGGCACAATGGGCGAATTGTCTCTTTCTGCACTGTAACGATTCTGTGAATAGCATTTCAGTTATGATCTTGCACATGGTCTCATAACTGCAGTGAATTTAGGATGTTACTTCCAAATGTAAATGTTTCCAGTTACTGATTTTGTTACTTTTGAATATTTCTATTGAACTGTGCCACTAATTTCAGCTACGAAATATACCATTGTTTCAATTTGCAACAAACAGAAAGATGTAAAACAAACTGGAGAGGTGCAATGTCATATGAATGTATGTTACTGTCTCTCCATGTTCTTCCTACCAAAGTGAATCACTTCACATTTCTCTGCACTGAAATTCATTCTGCCACCTGTCCACCCATTCTACCAATTTGTCTATGTCCTTTTGAAGTTCTACACTATCCTCCTCACAGTCCACAATTTTCCAATTTTCGTATCATCTGCAAACTTTGAAATTGTGTCCTGTACAACAAAGTGTAGATCATTAATATGCATCAGGAAAAGCGAGGGTCGCAATCCTGACCCCTGGGGAACTCCACCACAAACATTCCTCCAACCTGAAAAACATCCATTTATAACTATTCTGTTTCCTGTCACTCAGCCAGTTTCATATCCATGCTGCTACTGTCCCTTTTATTCCATGAGCTATAACTTTTCTCACAAGTCTGTTGTGTGGCACTGTATCAAATACCTTTGGAAGCCCACATAGACCGCCTCAACAGCATTACTCTCATCAATCCTCTCTGTTATCTGTTCAAAATGCTTTAGCAAGTTAAACACATTTCCTTAAAAAATTCCATGCTGGCTTTCCTTAATTAACCCGCATTTGTCTATGTAGCTATTAATTTTGTCCTGAATTACTGTTTCTAGGAGTTTTCCCACCACCAGAGTTAAACTGACTGGCCTGTAGTTGCTGGGTTTATCTTTACATCCTTCTTTGAACAAGGGTGTAATGTCTGCAATTCTCCTCCCCTGACATCGCCTGAGTTTAAGGAAGACTGAAAGATTATGGCCAGTGCCTCCACAATTTCCACTTTCACTTCCCTCAGTATGTTTGGATGCAACTCATCCAGTCCTATTGCCTTATCAACTTTAAGTACAGACAGCCTATCCAAAACCACTACTTTATCAATTTTAAATCCTCCTAGAGTCTGAATCGCCTCCTCTTTCACCATGGCCTGGGTAGCACCTTCATTTAATACCTCAGCTATGCCTCCAAGCATAAATTGCCTTTTTTGCCCCTAATTGCTCTACTCATCCTTTTACCACCCTTTTACTATTTATATGTCTATAAATGACCATGGGATTCCCTTTTACAGTCTTTTCTCATATTCCCCCTTTGTTTCTCTTATTTCCTTTTTCACCTTCCCTCTGAACCTTTATTCAGCTTGATTATCAATTGTAATTTCGACCTGACATCTGTCGTAAGCACACTTTTTCTTCTTTATCTTAATTTCTATCTCCTTTGGCATTCAGGGAGTTCTGGATTTGCTGGGCCCTACCTTTCCCTTGACTGTGCCTGAACATACTTTTCTTCGAAGGTAGTCCATTGTTCAGCTACCGTTTTCCCTGACAACCTATCAATCCAGTTTATTTGGCCCACTTCCGTTATTACCCCATTGAAGTTGGCTTTCCCTCACCTAATTATTCTCACTCTGGATCATTCTTTGTCATTTTCCACAATCAGCCTAAACCTTGTGATATAATGATCACTTTATTATTCACCTCAGCTACTCCAAGTGGTCACGAATTTCACATCATAACTACCATCCAGATAAAGAAGTTTCTCCTGAATTTCTTATTTGATTTGTTAGAAACTTTCAAAAAGGAATTGGATTTTATCTGCAGGGCTATAGGGAATGAGCAGGGAAGTGGGACTAATTGAGTAGTTCTTTCAAAGAGTGGGCACAGCTACGATGTGTCAAATGGCCTCTTTCAATGCCGTAAGGTTCAGTGAATGGAACAACAATATATAAATGTAAGTTATTGACTAATCCACCACAAACTATATGGTGGCTGTGTGTTGACACGTCAGAAGGGACTTCTCTCCAGCATTATCCTTTCATTGAGGTGGTGGCATAGCAGTATTGTCACTGGGTAGTATTCCAGAGACCCAGGGTAATGCTCTGGGGACCTGAGTTCAAATCCCACCATGGCAGGATTCAATAAAAATTTGAAATTAAAAGTCTGATGATGACCATTGCTGATTGTTGTAAAAACCCATCTGGTTCACTAATGTCCTTTAGGGAATGAAATCTGCCATCCTTACCTGGTCTGGCCTACATGTGACTCTAGACCCACAGCAATGTGGCTGACTCTTAAATGCTCTCTGAACAAGGACAATTAGGGATGGGCAATAAATGCTGGCCTAGCCAGTGACGCCCACATCTGTGAATGAATGAAAAAAAGGAAGTTGTGGTTGTGAAAGAGGAAAACAAAGTAAATTTGGCACCAGAAATAATGATCCATACCCAACACCCCAGCCAAGTAGGGTCAGCAAACAGGAATGGAAGTTACATGGCAATTCATAAAACATTTTGAAAGTCCCACAGAAATTGACAATTCAAGATCTACACAAATTTTAACTTCTGCTGGTTTCATATGACAAGGAAAAGAACCCAACACTGTATATTTATAAATTTTATCCTTATTGCTATTTTATTTTAAACTGGACCTTTTCTGCTGAACAAAGAAAAATTAAGATGGCTGCTACAAGCCACCTGATCACAGGGTTGACCTTCTGTTTGGGAGCTATCGTCAGGAGTTAAGGACAAAAGGATTCTTTTCTCAGTTTCTGGAATGTCACACCTCATTATGCCTAGAGATCTACTACCAGACTCACATCACAGCTGGGACTGTTCAGACCAATTTCAAAGAGAACTGTGTGGTTATCATTTGCTTTTCATAAGCCAACCTTGATGGCAGCGTCAGTAAAGCAACAACTAATAATTTAAATGCATTCTGACAACATCAGACATTGATCTGGAGATTTAAAAAACATATTTTTAGACAGATAGCAATATATTGGGCCTAAAATTCATATCAGAATACTTGTAGCCATAACAATATCCTTTCCCACCATTCTAGTTCACAGAGAACAGAATCACAGTTGATTCAATTTGCACATAACATGTGGCTTTGCAACATTGTGTTGTTCTTACTACTGTACCACAATGATCCAGAATACAACTTGCAGCAGATTCCTGACAGTCCTGTATTCTTTCTCTCATGTGTGGATTCAAAGTGTCACCTGCATATCAAATAAAAATAAATAGGATGAGACAACTCACAGGATTTATATATTAGTCCTGTCTTATACACATAAAACATGCAAAGAGAGAAAGCTATTCCACTATATACCACTAAACCCACAGTATTTGGCCCTTGGAAGGGGTGCAGTGCAGTTTCACCACGATGATAATGGGACTAAAAGGATTCAATTATGAGGACAGATTGCATGGACTAGGCCTATATTCACTTGAGTAGAGATTAAGGGATCATCTAGTTGAGATGTTTAAGATGATTAAAAAGGATAGGATAGATTGAGAGGAAATATTTGTTTTGGTGAGGTAGTGGACATAGAAAAGAGGCATAGTCTTAAAACTGGACCATTCAGGCATGATGGCTGGAATTATTTCTTCAAACTAAGTGTGTTGGAAATCTGGAACTCTCTCCCCTAAAAAGCCATTGTGCGTTCAATTGAAAATTTTAAAACATGAGATTGATAGATTTTTATTATGCAAAGGTTAGAAAGGTTCCAGAACCACAACAGTTAGATGGATTTCAGACACAGATCAGGCATGATCTAATTGTATGGCCGAACAGACTCGAGTGGCTGAATGGCCTACTTCTGTTCTTATGTGGTAATTTGGAAAGGAAAATTGGGCAGGATGCATAAAGGATGGCTGATCCACTCCTGCAAGAAGTCACAATGTATCTCCTGGGACTCAAGGCTGATTCAAGGTATAGCTAGCTGGTTCAATGGGAAAGGGGTAACATTGGTATTCTGGGAAGAGAAGATGAAGAAGATCCTTTTCTAACTCTATCATGGACTCTGCCCCACCTATTTAATCTCCTGGTGAGCATTCTGTATAAATACTAACTGATTCTCACAGGTAATCGAAAAGCATTTAGCCGGGCAGAATTTCTAGAATATACTGCTTTCCACAATCCTGTTAATCAGCCTTGAGCTGTTTTCACGCATCATATACTGTATCACTGTTAAGTCTCTGGTGTGGAGTGTTGCGCTCTATGGATTTGAGAGTTGGACTCTGCTAAAAGAGGATGACAGGAGGAGAACAGCTTTTAAAATGTGGACATGGTGCAAGATGCTCAGGACCTGAAGGGGCAGACAGACAAATGAGTGGATGAGATCAAGAGCTCAGGAATCAAGAAGGTTGTTAAGTACAGTTTGACTGAAAAAAATAACTAAGTTTTGACACTGGAAACAAAGACCTGGCAGCCTTGTCCAGGCCATAATTGAAGGAGAAATTGAGGGTATAGACAGAAGAGAAAGAAGAAGAATCTGATTGATGAATAACGTTAAGACATGGACTGAGGGAGGCCTGAAGAAAGCCAGTGAAAAAGCAAGACAATGCCAATGGTTTCACTAAGGCTATGGTGACAACAAACAGTACTGTATTCTACCCTTATCCCAGCAATGTCGCTTATGAGTTTATAGCCAAATCACCCAAGAATAATCTCTGTAACCTCCAATCTCACTCCATTGTCACATTTGTATTCCAGTCATTATTAATTAATTATCAATTCAATACCAGCTGCTTTCATTAGGAGCCTATGCTGCAAAACTAGCAATCGCTGGTGAGAAAGAAGAAATTTATCAAATCTCAATCTAGTCTCATTTTAGCTAGTTTTAAATCTGTATCCTCTAATTCTGTGTTTGGTCATATGTGTAAGGGTAGAAATTCATCATCATGATAATTACAAATTTATTTATCTAGTTCTCTTTTCAGAATTTTGACTGAATCTACTTGCATTACTTAAACATTAAAGAAATAAGAGACATGCTGTTGAAGTTTTTCGTTTTGCACTCATCAGGACAGATTTGCCAGAACACCAGATCTCAAAGGGAACAACAATATATACAGTATGAGAAGGGGGTGCTGATTGGTTGTCAAGTTTTTCAACTAAACAAAAGCTTGGGTTCAGCCATTCCCTGGTTCATTCCCCATATAATACCTTGACCTATCAGAATCAGCCTGCCTGGTTTGAATTTAAACTACAATTTGGCAGTTTCCTGGTACATTCTCCATGGCAATGCCTCTACAAATCAGGGTCCACATGCCAACCAATCAGCACCCTCTTCTCATGTGGTATAAATTGTTATTCCCTTTGAGATTTGATATTCTTGCCAACCTGTCCCAAAGAATGCAAGATGAAAAGCTTCAACAGAATGTCTTCTTTTTTCAACAAGGCTCAATGCACTTAAACATTGAATGAGAGGAGGAGAGGTAAAGAGGACTGATGGAAAGTTCCAGACAGCATAGCTAAAGGTTTTACCACCAGAGGTGGGGAAAAGGGAAGGGTAATGTATACAAGATCAGAATTGGAGCAGCGAATTGTTCAGCAGGGATGGAACAGTATGCAGAGTCAGGGTGGGCAAAATCATAGTGGTAATTATAAACAAGGGAACAATTTAAAAAGTTTTTCCCCTGAAATCCCCTGCTTTGGGAGATCTTTCTACCTTAACGTTTGCAGGAGACTGGCTGAGCACCTCTGCCCCAAGACAATGAGGTATGATGCAAGATAGGAGAATCCCTGTAGAATTCCAGGACCATGATGTTGAGGGATGAGGATCCTAAGCATAACAAAACATAGTTAGCAGAGTTTTCACAATTATTATTATTCCTGTTCTTATTATTTTCCTTTTTTCACTCCAAAATAGAAAGAAGTCCAGATTCGCACCTTCATTTTATACTGACATCTGCCAACTAAACATGATAGAGTCTGAATGTATTCAAACATTAATGTGAAAGAACATCATACCAGCAATTCCAGCCAAGTAATTGCCCAGTACAAGCTTGTACGCCCACATACACCAAGGATTTTGAAAGGCAAGCACGCATTATTGCCAAAGTCCATCAGGTCACTTCTTAATTCAAAATCTCCTGTTCCAATTGTGTTAAGAAGGCATTGGTAAGTTGTGAGAAATCACGCTGAACATGCTGCAAGAGTTGAACAAGACTATATCTGGCCAGTCACCTGTTTTTGTCAATGTATGAATCTTGT
This sequence comes from Carcharodon carcharias, assembly GCF_017639515.1. NCBI lineage: Eukaryota > Metazoa > Chordata > Chondrichthyes > Lamniformes > Lamnidae > Carcharodon > Carcharodon carcharias. Next base: position 51,326,662 of record NC_054485.1, on the reverse strand, counting down.
CAGTGCCCAACCAGAATTTAGAGAATGGATTCCCAAAAGCTTTCTTGTAGGAATTCCAGTCTCTGCAAAAGGTGACAAGCCATCCATGTGTTTCTGGAACACTGGAAATATTTCACAATGTCAGGACCTTCCATGCATTTGGCAAATTCTTTGCATCTACAATGTATAATGCAAAGCAAAACATAATCCCATGGTACTATTTTGGGGAAGAGTATTAGGTGTTCTCCTGGATGTTCTGGTCAATGTTTATCCCTCAACCAGCCAAACAAGATACCAAAAGTTAGATGATCTGGTCATTTATATCTCATCACTGTTTGTGGGAGCTTGCTGTGTACAAATTGACTGTCATGTTTGCCTACATCACAACTGTGGCTCTATTTGCAAACGCATTTCATTAGCTTGGAGGCATTTTGAGATGTTTTGAATGTTAATTGTAGAAATTAAGGTTAAGTGTATATAGGTGGAGGACACTTATTGGATTGAGCACGTAAAGAGGCAGTTTGAGGGGTTTGGAGAGGGGGGGTGGGTGGAGGCTGTTGGTGGTGCTGTAGAGCTAGCAGCTCATTAATTTGTGCTCTGCCTGAAGGCAAGTCCTTGACTCATTGCTGGTACTGCATTCTGAGCTGTTTTCTTGGCAGCTTTTTACTGGCTGCATTTGTTGGCAATGCATGCACAGTTGTTCTGTTTTACTCCTATGTCATTGATAGTGAGAGTAGGCAGCTAACAGGAACTAAGATGGCACTGCTCAAATCATCACGGCCATGTTTTAGGCAACTTAGTTGTCATATGGGCCTTCTTTATTCTTTATTTTTAGATTCTTTATATCGGATTATTTGATTATTGTAAGATGCTGCAATTTGTTCTTAGCCCAACGGTTTTCATCCTCATTTATTAAGGTTCTCCCTTTTAATTCATTGTTAATTAATTATTCTAATGAAGTCCATAACAGGACAAGACAGCAAAGCAGATGCAGTCTTTCGGGGGTTTTTTTTCTATTCGCTGAATTAATACAAGTTATTGATGGGCAGTGTGATGTGGAAAAGACGAGGGAAAAGTTTGTGCAAATGCCCAAATTATGCTTATGTAGCGGTGAAGAAGTATTAACCAATTGTCTGAGTTGTGTCTTTATAAAATCCAAGAGCTGCACCAATACTCCAGTGCCCCAGAAAATCAATTAGAAAATTTTTGTCCAAGTTGTGGAATGCAGGGAGCTGAGGTGAGTTTAGAAAAGGAGATGAGCCCAGCACTTACCAGGACACTGACGGTGTTGGAATTGGACAGGCAATGGAGAATCAGACTGCTGGAATGAGAATGAACAAAACAGGGACAACAAAAGTGCTGACTGATACTTTTTTTTCTCACTCACTCCAAGCAGTAACAAACAGGCAGATGGCATATGTGTGTGTGTGTGTGTGTGTGTGTGTAGTATATTGTCGCATGCGCAACGCTACTGGCAGGCTGGAAGCAACGGAGTGATGTCAGTGGGCTTCAGTGCATGCGCAGACCAGAACGCAGGAGCAGAAGGATATCAGCATCCATCTTGTATTGGCAGGAGGCACAGTGTTTTTTATTTGTCAGTGGTGGTTGCCATTGCCTTCCACTCTCAGTGGCAGGGTAAGGAGGCAGGTCCCAAGTCCATCTCACCTGGAATGGAATAAGAATCAAACCCATACTGGTAGTGTTATTCTGAACCACATGCTAGTCATCTAGCTGACTGAGCTAGTAGTCCCCACTCCCGCCCCACACCCCACACCCCACACCCCACCTTAGTTAGGCAGCCATACATTTGTAATGTTTGGCTTTGTGAATAAACCTAAAACGGAAAAAAGATTGCTTTCTGGTCTCCTCCTTCACTAACTGGCTGTCAGAAGTTTAACAGAGAGATCAGAAAGGTGCTCTGTAATTACAAGCTCTTTCTTTCTGTCTATATTGTTGAACATTTCACACCCACCCAGTGAGAAGTGGGTTGACCTGACTGGGTCTCTCAAGATTGGCCAAATTTATATGATGAAGGGTGCCTAACATCAGGAACGCTGGCCAATTTGAAGTCAGTATTGTGGGGGTTGGAAATTTGTGTGTTGCTGCAGGATTCAAAAGTCGGCAGCAGCTTAAAAAGTCTACACCGTGACTTGAAATTTCGGAGCTCTGAAGAAGAGTCATATGTTAACTCTGTTTCTCTCTCAACGGCTGCTGCCAGGCCTGCTGCCTTTTTCCAGCATTTTTTGTTTTTATTTCAAATTTCCAACATCCGCAGTATTTTGTTTTTACCACTTTTCCCACATGGGTGAAACATTTTAAAGGCTCACCATCAAGGCACCAATAGGTACTACATTCTTTATGCCTGAGCTTTTTTCCTTCAAGTATTCCTTCACCTATATCACTATTTGCTTTCACCCCACTGTGAACCTCATACTGCATAGTTGCTTGGCTCACACAATTGTTAGCATCCTCATGATAGTCTCTATGTAGATACTGGAGAGTGACTGCAACTTGTGCCAACAAAAGCACTGTCTCACTTTTTGCCCTCTTTTTAAAGAAGGCAGCTCAAATCACAGAGAGGGAGAGAGATTGGCCACTTGGTTGTCCTCATCCAATCCATGGAGCACAATGAGAACACGCAAGAGAAATTCCACCCCTTGAACTTTTTGCTTACAACTTGCTCTGCAACACAGCCTGTCATTGGCCAGACTCCAGCAAAGCCACTGTGTATTTACTTACAACATTGACTGGTTTTTAAGGGGATTCAGGTGCAATTGTTTCTGAAGAAGCCAGAAATAGCCCACACCAAAAACAACAAAACCTTCAATGTTGCTGAGGAATCCTGTTTCGGACACCATGAAGTAAGCTTCATAGTCTAGAGAATATCAACAGCAAATCTTTATGAACAACTCATAACTATGTATATATTTACAGTAGAGGCTATAGGTATGGAGCTGACTTCAGTCTAGCTCTTTAACCAACTCTGTCCATCTCTAGTCTGACCCTGCTTCTTACATCACTGTGTGGGCAGCACTGCACTCAGTCCTACATTAACCCTTTATCTACCAGACCCTACTCCTAAACCTCCCTCCAAGTCTTTTTCCCATAGATATAGAGTTACTTAGTTTACTTCGAAGTCTTACATTGTTATATGATTTGTGCAGTAACCTTATTGTTACAACGTTAATGCCAATCTAACATTTTGGCTATTACAGCATTAATATTAGCAATATGAACAACATTCTCACTACCCTATCTGCCCCTTTCAAGGCCTTGAAGTTATAGTTTCAGGTGGTCTGGGGAGGCCTTATAACCCTTCCACAATTCATTTGCCATTCTGTCAGGAGAGTGGTGGCTCTGGTGTTTCTTCTTCTTGTTGGCTTGGAGGTTTGACTGGTATTTGGGTATGGTTTCATCCGTTTCTTCCATTGCCTGATGTTAAAGCATGCCTGGTGAGTTTGGTTGGTATGACGGTGTATGGTTGTTGTTATTCTTGATCGTTTCCAGAGGGGTGGATGAAGATGGTATTCATCTGCTTGGTAGTGCTTTTTCTTCTTTTTCCATTTGGGCCGCAGGAAACTCTCTGAGCCTGAGGAAGAGCACTCCTCTTACGTGGCAAGAAGATTGAGTTGAAGAAGATTGAGTAGCATGCTCACTTCTGTTTTTTAATGTTGGTGGTGTGCAACTGCTACCAGGTTGCAGCATCCCTTGGTGTTTTTGGCTTGCTGGCTGGACATTGCTGTGCGTGCACAGTGGTTTGTGTCTCTACCAACCGTACCATCATCATAGGTGAAGGTAGAGGCTTCTCTGACTGTTGATCTTTCTCTGGTACTACTTCCACTGGAGGCGCTATGGTAACCTCATCTGTGGGAGGTTGGTCTGACCACTGGGAGCTTTCTGGGATCTGGAATGCTGATGGACAAACTTGCTCCACTAAAGAGGAGAGATCACAGCTGGCATCAGAGTCTGAATACTCTTTAATGTTTGAGGACTCAGGACTTTGCTGCCCTGGCTGGCTAATGACTGTGGGTGCCTTGACATCTTTCGTCGGCTGGAGAATATCAACGGTTACGCAGGCATCTCTGCTTAAACAATATGAAAGGCTGATTGTGGACAACATACACAACATACAGCAGCTCAAAGATTTATTTGTCACCATACCTCTGTGATTCAAAGATCATGCCGACTGGAAGTCGGACTCCCCTGCTCCATATGGTGGAGTGTCCATTGTTCAAATCCAAAAGCCTTGGGGCCATGGTTCCTCATCTGACAGAGCTGTCACGCTGGCATCTGAATCTAATGTAAAACTGGTTAGATGACCATTGACCAGAATGTCAGCATTCCAAAATGAAGAGCTCCATTCTCTGATGTCCCCCAAGGAGAGCTGTGCATCCTCAATGTCTTTGGTCTCGACCACATGGATGTCATTTGGGATGTCTATGCAATGCTGCGTTTTTGCTTTGCACAGTTTACCAAAGTTTCCCTGTCTATTGCAGTAGAAGCATTGGGCCATACTCGCAGGACACTGGTCTTTCCTGTGAGGGTGCTTCGTACCCCAGTGCTGGCAAGGCCACTGTGCTGGGTGGTTCAGGGGTTGCTTTCCCTGACTTGGGTTGTCCCTGTGATTTTGTGACTTCTGAGGGTTGGTTTCTTCCCCATGAAGTGTTCTTTCCCCTGAGGATGGCCCTGTGTTGTTCATGTAGCTCAGACAGTCTAGCTAGCTGGATTGCCTTGTCTAAGGTAAGATCGTCTTTAGCTTATGGAAGGTCAGAGAGTGAATCATCTGAAACACCCACCACAATTCTGTCCAAGGTGAGCTCAGACTTTACATCACCATATTCACATCCCTCTGCCATTCTTTAGAGATCGTTAATGAAGGAATCAACAGGTTCCCCATGGAGCTGGAATCCCTTATTAAAATTAGCCCTCTCCAGTATTTTATTGGGTCTCAAGATGAAATAAATGTTGAAAGATTTCAAAACAACAGCAAATTTGACAGATGATTCATTAACCGCTTGTCACGCAATGATGTCGTCTGCTGTTGGCCCAATCGAGTAAAGAAGTGCACTAACTTTTTCTACCTCTGATTTTTTTTATTGAGACCTGCAGCAATTGCTGAATCTTAAAAATAATTTCCTCCAAAGACTCCAATTCTGTGACTGGTCTGGGCCATGGATGAATCCCAGTGGAGCTGGAAGTGTGGAATTGCAGTCCATTTTTGATGATTTTAAAAACTGTGGATACAGCTTTAAGAGGTTACAGGCTTCCAAGATGGCATTCTAGGTTATGGACAAACAAAGGATCTTCCCACATTTACCGGTTTTTGGCGGGCTTTTCAAAACAGCAGTGGCATGTTTCTACCTGAAGAAGAAGAGACTGCAAAGGCTGTGTGGGTCAGCTGGCTGCTGATTTAATACATTCAGCGGATCGTGTTCCAAGCTGGGACTCTTGGAAAAGAACCATGGGCTTGCTGTTTCGGAACTGGGATGGTCACTAGGTACCCAGACCAGATGAAATTAATTACTAATGATTTTTTTTGTTGGACTCAGGAGCCACATGTTGAGACTCGGCATCTGGGATTGGGTTTAGTGATGGGTTGCTTTCAAACGGTGCTTCAGACTGAATGTATGAGTAGAGTTTTCCCAGGACTAGATGGTTCGGAATTTTTTTAAAATTATCTCACACTTGCAGGCTGCAAGCTCTGCTTGCTGAAGCTGGACTTTGAAGGAGAATGCAATGGAGTCTTTTGCTTGAGTAAAACTTCTAGCTTTCTTGTTTGCTTCCAGGCTCTTCTGTCTCTGGGGCTTTTTCTTTATTTTTTCTTTTTCTGGCGAGTTTTCTCAGTGTCTGTAGCTTCAGTTGGGAGCTAGGTTCAGTGTAGAATCTGTTGAAGGTGTTCTTTTTCTTAGTTTCTCAGCATTGTTGTGAGGATGAGTTTTTGATCCGGACTCTGCCCATGTAGAATCCTGTTTCGGACACCATGAAGTAGACTTTGCGGTCTTGAGCATATTGACAGCAAATCTTTGTTAACGTAACTACGTACATATATACAGTAGAGGGTACAGGTATGGAGCTGACTCCAATTTAAGTATTTACCCATTTCTGTCCATCTCTAAGCTGACCCTGTCTCTGGGTCATGTGCCTTCTTACATCACTGAGTGGGCGGTACTGCACTCAATCCCACCTTAATCCTTTATGTACCAGACCCTACTACTAAAGTTGTCACTGGAGCTCAGTTCATACTCCAGGTAACTGCAGCAATGCAATTTTTTTTTCTTGTTGGTGAATGTTACAAATTTCAGATATTGGCAATAGATATTCACTCAAGTTCAGTATTCCTGGTCACTCTCATTAGCTCACATCTGGTTATTATGTAACATCTAGCCATGATCTCATCGTTGGCTGTGGGACATTACAGTGGACGTATAGGTTGTTGTATTTCCTGCAACAATAATTACACTTCATTAGCTATGAACTATTTTGGGACATCCAGGGGTTGTGTAAGGTGCTGTATAAATGCATGTTCTTTCATTTTTTCTCATCTAGTTAAATGATGGTGTGACCCATGGATCATAACATTGACCTCTGGGTACATTTACACATGCCAACCTATGTGTATTTCTTTTGTTTATGCAAGGTGGACTGGAAAGCACTCTAATAGGACAAGACTCCACTGTAAACCAACAAAATACTTTACACCGAATAATGAACAAAATACCAATTTCTGTTAAGATACATTTATTTACTACTGTACAGAGTTGGGTTATGGTTTGAAGGTTCACAACATCAATGTACGGTTTGATGGCTGGAGGGAGGTCAATATGCGGAGAAAAGGCATTATTTACTAATTACTGATTACATCACTTTTAATTCCTTTATTTTATTTTGAAGCTCAATCTTGTTGCAAGGCACAGCAATCACCTCAGTTTTAACATAGCTTAGATTGTAGCAACTTAGATTTGTCAATTCAGACATTAACATATTTGTTCTAAATGAATTTAAAGGTGGCACATGCATACAGGACATTGTTGTCAAATCTTGAGATGCTGTCACTGATAATATATTATTTGAAAACAGACTTTAAAACCTTTTCCTTCAGTACAATACTGACTACACTTAAAGAACTTCATTGGCCATGAATTGCTTTAGGGCAACCTGAGGTTGCAAAAGGTGCTATATTAATGCAATTTCTTTATGTGGTGTCCCAGCCAGAAGACAGAAATGAACATATATATATTATATACATCAACCTGGCTACATTATAAAATTACTATTTTTATTTTTAAAATGAACATGGGTTTACCCTGACTAGTCATGTCTCATACCAGAGGAATTTCTAACCTTCAGAAACCAGCAGGGACCTTGTTATCTTTAAAGAGGTACTAATGGCCTCTGTGACGGCTGACAATCAAATTCCAAAGAAATGCACTCAGACCCTTTACATATCTAAGGCAGCGCTCAGGTCAACAGAGAATGTATGTCTGCAATGCACAAAAGGGACGCTGGCTCCTCTATTAAACACCTCAAAGTTCCAGACCTGGGAAAACACATCCTTTGTCCAACCCAGGAGAAGAAGTGGGAGGTATGTCACATGACCTCCCCAAAGCTGCTAGAACCTATAATATTGCCGTGTGGAACTGAACCCAGGCAATCTAATATTTTATCACCACAGGTGGCAGAAAAAGAGCTCCATCCAGGTAAAATGCCTGGCCCTCATCTACACTGTGAACCACTGGAACATTGGAACTTCTGCATCTAAGCCTTCAAGACTAATTCATCTCTACGTGCCTTCTCCCATCATGGAATTCCTCGCTTCTGCAAAGTCAGATCACCCTGCAACACTTTTATCCTGCTAGCTTCTGAAGGAATACGCCATTAGACTTTTGGTTCAGGACTCTGGACTCACGTGAAACCATAACTCTTCTTTTTATTGCAGTTTTTGCCCTGTACCCCTTTCTTTCCCTTATCCCTGTTGTATTATATGAGTGCAAAAAGGGGCAGACTTTGCAAAACTCTTTCCCATATTTTGTGTGTGTGCAAAATAAACCGACACTGAAGTGTTGGAAACTGTCACCACTTATAAAGGGGGAAATCAGAAATCAAAAACACCTTTCTGTTTATGGATGCACAATGAGAGGAGAAATCAGGGCTATTTAAATTAATCCCACTCCTGCCTGTAACAATGGGTTAAGTAATAAGTAAATATTAAATATTGATTAATATTATTAATTATTCTGGCTGGTCTCCCACATTCTACCCTCCGTAAACCTGAGGTTACCCAAAGCTGCCCATGTCTTAACTGACAGCATGCCCTGTTCCCCTTTACCTCTATGCTCGCTTATCTACATTGGCTCCCAGTCAAGCAATGTCTTGACTTTAAAATTCTCATCCTTGTTTTTAAAGACCTTCATGGCTTTCCCATCTCTATTTTGTAATCTCCTCCAGCCCCACAACGCTACAAGATATCAGCATTCCTCTAATTTCGGCCTCTTATGTGCATTCCTAACTTTAATTGCTCCACGATAGGTGGAGGTTTAGGGGGGAATGTGAGGAAAATCTTTTTTACCCAGAGGGTGGTGACAGTCTGGAATGCACTGCCTGGGAGGGTGGTGGAGGCAGTTTGCTTCACATCCTTTAAAAAGTACCTGATTGAGTATTTAGCACGTTATAACATTCAAGGCTATGGGCCAAGTGCTGGTAAATGGGATTAGGTAGGTAGGTCAGGTGTTTCTTATGTGTCAGTGCAGACTCGATGGGCCGAAGGGCCTCTTCTGCACAGTGTGATTCTGTGATTCTTCATGGCAAAACTATCCTCTCTTGGCATCATCAAAGCTGCAGCTTCCAAATAAATTCCCCTTGGGACAGAGAGAGAAAATGGAAATGGTTTAAAATAAAGCAAAGATTCTGAAATACAAAGACATAACAAGATCCCAGGACTCCTGTCACGCACTGATATACACAATTTCAGGGACATCATTTTAGAAACAAGTCCCCTGATATTAAATGCAGAAAATGAGAACAGATTTCAAATGAAGATGAAGGTACAAATGCCTCATGACTATCTCAACATTTATTTTTTAAATGGGGGTACAATTATAGAGTAGTTATAACAGAAGAATTTAAATATCTTATTAAATATCCTGGGATTGTAATAGCATAAAGGACAAAAAGAGGGACTGGCTAACTCAATCAGACCTGATCTGCCTGTCTGAACGAGGAACAGTGAGATGCACTTTCTCCAATCAGACAAGTGGCACGTAAACCACTCATTTACCCTTTGGGAGGGGTAAGAATCTAATACAGTAGATCCGAATGTCACCAGAAGCAATGTCACAGCATTTGCTGCTAATGAGATATACTATTCCCAGAAGGAAAAGCCAGATCAAAATTGTCAAATCCCAATAAAAAAAAATCAATAATACTGGCACCAGTAATACTGGAGTTCCATTTTCAGGTTTACAGGAGCAGTTCTAGGGTACCCTTCATTTCCAAGTTTTGCTGGCTATTTTCCTTTTGGAAAATGGGTGGGAATTTGTCCCATTTCCAGCCAGGAAGAAGAGTTTAACAGTTGCAGAGTTCGGCATCTGGAATCAAACGTGGCAGCCGAATTTGGTAGGGGGGCGGATACAAGGATTAGTCACCCAGCATTTCTCTTTAGAAGAAAAACAAGAGCGACTGGATTCAGGAAAGAGATATTTATATAAGGATTGCAACAAAAAGGAAAGAGAATTGCGAAAAAAGAAACACCGGGAGCAAGATGAGTCATTGCGAAATGAGCAAAAACTGGAGAGAGAACTGCAGCAAAAACTAACGGTAAAAAGGATTCCAATAGACAGGAAGGGGATCAAACAAATCGGAGAGTGGAACAAAAGAGCAAAGAGCTGGGGGGGGGGGTGGTGGGGATAGCAACGGGATTGAAGGAGAAACTGCAGGAGCCGGCCGGCCGGCCAGGGAGAGAGCACCGCCCCCGGGTGAGTTGCAGTGCGGTCCCGGCCTCCAGCGCCAGGGAGCCACGGTAACCGGGGCCTGAGGCTAACATGGACCAGTCGGTTGTGCTGCAGGAGACGCTGGAACCGGGTGAACAGTGCCGCACAGTATCCTTGGCACTGGAGGCGGGGAGGCTGCTCGGTCGGATTTGTTCTCTTCATGTACCGCAGGGGGTGCTGCACAGGGCAGGATTTCCCCTGACCCCTGGTTCCCCCTCACCTCCTCTGGTCCACTCCCCACCCCCACCCACCCCACCCCCACCTCTACCCTCCCCACCCCCACCTCTACCCTCCCCCCCTCTCCCTCTGCCCCTCCCCCCTCTCCCTCTGCCCCTCCCCCCTCTCCCTCTGCCCCTCCCCCCTCTCCCTCTGCCACAACCCCCTCTCCCTTCCCCCTCTGCCCCTCCCCCTCTCCCTTCCCCCTCTCCTTTCCCCTCTGCCCCTCCCCCTCTCCCTTCCCCCTCTCCTTTCCCCTCTGCCCCTCCCCCTCTCCCTTCCCCCCTACCCCCACTCCTAACCCCCACTTCCCCCACCCCCTACACACTCTCCCCCCCACCATCTTTCCCCCTCCCCCCCACCATCTTTCCCCCCTCCGCCCCACCTTCTTTCCCCCCCACCCCCACCTTCTTTCCCCCCCCCCACACCCCCACCTATTTTCCCCCCACCCCCCACCTTCTTCCCCCCCCACCCCCCCACCTTCTTTCCCCCCACCCCCCCACCTTCTTTCCCCCCCCACCTTCTTTCCCCCCTCCCCCCACCTTCTTTCCCCCCTCGCCCCACCTTCTTTCCCCCCTCCGCCCCACCTTCTTTCCCCCCTCCGCCCCACCTTCTTTCCCCCCTCCCCCCCACCTTCTTTCCCCCCTCCGCCCCACCTTCTTTCCCCCCTCCCCCCCACCTTCTTTCCCCCCACCCACCCACCTTCTTTCCCCCCACCCACCCACCTTCTTTCCCCCCACCCACCCACCTTCTTTCCCCCCTCGGCCCCACCTTCTTTCCCCCCTCCCCCCACCTTCTTTCGGCCCCTCCCCCCACCTTCTTTCCCCCCCTCCCCCCACCTTCTTACCCCCCTCCCCCACACCTTCTTTCCCCCCTCCCCCCACCTTCTTTCCCCCCTCCCCCCCACCTTCTTTCCCCCCTCCCCCCCACCTTCTTTCCCCCCTACCCCAACTTCTTCCCCCCCTCCCCCCCACCTTCTTTCCCCCCTCCCCCCCACCTTCTTTCCCCCCTGCCCCACACCTTCTTTCCCCCCCTCCCCCCCACCTTCTTTCCCCCCCTCCCGCCCACCTTCTTTCCCCCCTCCCCCCCACCTTCTTTCCCCCCCTCCCCCCCACCTTCTTTCCCCCCTCCCCCCCACCTTCTTTCCCCCCTCCCCCCCACCTTCTTTCCCCCCTCTGCACCACCTTCTTTCCCCCCTCCGCCCCACCTGCTTTCCCCCTCCCCCCCACCTACTTTTCCCCCCTCCCCCCCACCTTCTTTCCCCCCCTCCCCCCCACCTTCTTTCCCCCCCCCCCCCCCCCACCTTCTGTCCCCCCCTCCCCCCCACCTTCTTCCCCCCCCTCCCCCCCACCTTCTTTCCCCCCCTCCCCCCCACCTTCTTTCCCCCCTCCCCCCACCTTCTTTCCCCCCCCTCCCGACCACCTTCTTTCCCCCCACCTTCTTTCCCCCACTCCCCCCACCTTCTTTCCCCCCTCCCCCCCACCTTCTTTCCCCCCCTCCCCCCCACCTTCTTTCCCCCCCTCCCCCCCACCTTCTTTCCCCCCTCCCCCCCACCTTCTTTCCCCCCCTCCCCCCCACCTTCTTTCCCCCCTCCCCCCCACCTTCTTTCCCCCCCTCCCCCCCACCTTCTTTCCCCCCCATCCCCCCACCTTCTTTCCCCCCCATCCCCCCACCTTCTTTCCCCCCCATCCTCCCACCTTCTATCCCCCCCATCCCCCCACCTTCTATCCCCCCCATCTCCCCACCTTCTTTCCCCCCTCCCCCCACCTTCTTTCCCCCCTCCCCCCACCTTCTTTCCCCCCTCCCCCCACCTTCTTTATCCCACTCCCCCCACCTTCTTTCCCCCCCCTCCCCCACCTTCTTTCCCCCCTCCCCCCCACCTTCTTTCCCCCCCTCCCCCCCACCTTCTTTCCCCCCCTCCCCCCCACCTTCTTTCCCCCCCCACCTTCCTTCCCCCCCACCTACTTTCCCCACCACCCCCCCACCTTCTTTACCCTCCACCCTCCCCCCCACCTTCTTCCCCCCTCCCCCCACCTTCTTTTCGCCCCTCTGCCCCACCTTCTTTTCGCCCCTCTGCCCCACCTTCTTTTCGCCCCTCTGCCCCACCTTCTTTTCCCCCCTCCCCCCCACCTTCATTCCCCCCCTCCCCCCACCTTCTTTCCCCCCCTCCCCCCACCTTCTTTACCCCCCACCTTCTTTCTCCCCTCCCCCACCTTCTTTCTCCCCTCCCCCCACCTTCTTTCTCCCCTCCCCCCACCTTCTTTCCCCCCTCCCCCACCTTCTTTCCCCCCTCCCCCCCACCTTCTTTCCCCCCTCCCCCCCCCCCTTCTTTCCCCCCTCCCCCCCCCCTTCTTTCCCCCCTCCCCCCCACCTTCTTTCCCCCCTTCCCCCCCACCTTCTTTCCCCCCCTCCCCCCCACGTTCTTTTCCCCCCTCCACCCCACCTACTTTCCCCCTCCCCCCACCTACTTTACCCCTTCCCCCCACCTACTTTTTCCCCTCCACCCCACCTACTTTCCCCCTCCCCCCTCTTTCTTTCTCCCCTCCCCCCACCTACTTTTCCCCCTCCCCCCACCTACTTTTCCCCCTCCCCCCACCTACTTTTCCCCCTCCCCCCCACCTACTTTTCCCCCCTCCCCCCCACCTACTTTTCCCCCTCCCCCCCACCTACTTTTCCCCCTTCCCCCCCACCTACTTTTCCCCCCTCTCCCCACCTACATTTCCCCCCTGCCCCCCACCCACTTTCCCCCCCTCCCCCCACCCACTTTCCCCCCCTCCCCCCACCCACTTTCCCCCCTCCCCCCCACCCACTTTCCCCCCCTCCCCCACCCACTTTCCCCCCTCCCCCCACCTACTTTCCCCCCTCCCACCACCTACTTTCCCCCCCTCCCCCCCACCTACTTTCCCCCCCTCCCCCCCACCTACTTTCCCCCCCTCCCCCCCACCTACTTTCCCCCCCTCCCCCCCACCTACTTTCCCCCCCTCCGCCCCACCTACTTTCCTCCTTCCCCCCACCTACTTTCCCCCCTCCCCCCCACCTAATTTCCCCCCTCCCCCCCACCTAATTTCCCCCCTCCCCCCCACCTACTTTCCCCCCCTCCCCCCCACCTACTTTCCCCCCCTCCCCCCCACCTACTTTCCCCTCCTCCCCCCACCTACTTTCCCCCCTCCCCCCCACCTACTTTCCCCCCTCCCCCACACCTACTTTCCCCCCCTCCCCCCACCTACTTTCCCCCCCCACCTTCTTTCCCCCACCCACCCACCTTCTTTCCCCCACCCACCCACCTTCTTTCCCCCCACCCACCCACCTTCTTTCCCCCCACCCACACAACTTCTCTCCCCCCACCCACCCACCTTCTTTCCCCCCACCCACCCACCTTCTTTCCCCCCACCCACCTTCTTTCCCCCCACCCACCCACCCACCCACCCACCTTCTTTCCCCCCACCCACCCACCCACCCACCTTCTTTCCCCCCACCCACCCACCCACCCACCTTCTTTCTCCCCACCCACCCACCCACCTTCTTTCTCCCCACCCACCCACCCACCTTCTTTTCCCCCCCCCCCCACCTTCTTTCCCCCCCTCCCCCCCACCTTCTTTCCCCCCTCCGCCCCACCTTCTTTCCCCCCTCCCCCCCACCTTCTTTCCCCCCTCCCCCCCACCTACTTTCCCCCCTCCCCCCCACCTACTTTCCCCCCCTCCCCCCACCTACTTTCCCCCCACACCTTCTTTCCCCCTCTCCCCCCCACCTTCTTTCCCCCTCTCCCCCCCACCTTCTTTCCCCCCACCCACACACCTTCTTTCCCCCCACCCACACAACTTCTTTCCCCCCACCCACCCACCTTCTCTCCCCCCACCCACCCACCTTCTTTCCCCCCACCCACCCACCCACCCACCTTCTTTCCCCCCACCCACCCACCCACCCACCTTCTTTCCCCCCACCCACCCACCCACCCACCTTCTTTCCCCCCACCCACCCACCCACCTTCTTTCCCCCCACCCACCCACCCACCTTCTTTCCCCCCTCCCCCCACCTTCTTTCCCCCCTCCCCCCCACCTTCTTTCCCCCCTCCCCCCACCTTCTTTCCCCCCTCCCCCCCACCTTCTTTCCCCCCTCCCCCCCACCTTCTTTCCCCCCTCCCCCCCACCTTCTTTCCCCCCTCCCCCCCACCTTCTTTCCCCCGTCCCCCCCACCTTCTTTCCCCCTCCCCCCCACCTTCTTTCCCCCTCCCCCCCACCCTCTTTCCCCCCTCTGCCCCACCTTCTTTCCCCCTCCCCCCCACCTTCTTTCCCCCCTCCCCCCCACCTTCTTTCCCCCCTCCCCCCCACCTTCTTTCCCCCATCCCCCCCACCTTCTTTCCCCCTGCCCCCCCACCTTCTTTCCCCCCTCGCCCCACCTTCTTTCCCCCCTCCCCCCCACCTTCTTTCCCCCCTCCGCCCCCACCTTCTTTCCACCCTGCCCTCACCTTCTTTCCCCACCTCCCCCCCACCTTCTTCCCCCCCTCCCCCCACACCTTCTTTCCCCCCTCACCCCCACCTTCTTTCCCGCACTCCCCCCCCACCTTCTCTCTCCCCCCCTCCCCCCACCCTTCTTCCCCCCCTTCCACCCACCTTCTTCTTCCCGCCCCTCCCGACCACCTCTTCCCCCCCCTTCTTCCCCACTCCCCCACCTTCTTTCACCCCCCTCTCCCGCCACCTTCTTTCCCCCACTTCTTCCCCCCGACCCACCTTCTTTCCCCCTCCCCCCACCTTCTTTCCCCCCCTCCCTCCCACCTTCTTATCCCCCCCTCCCACCCCACCTTCTTTCTCCCCCTCCCCCCCACCTTCTTTCTTCCCTCCTCCCCCCCACCTTCTTCCCCCCCTCCCCCCCACCGTTCTTTCCCTCTCCCCCCTTCTTTCCCCCTCCCCCCACTTCTTTCCCCCCCTCCCCCCCACCTTCTTTCTCCCCTCGCCCACCTTCTTTCCCCCCTCCCCCCACCTTCTTTCCTCCCCTCCCCCCACCTTCTTTCCTCCCCTCGCCCCGACCTTCTTTCCACCCTTCCCCCCACCTTCTTTCCCCCTCCCCCCACCTTCTTTCCCCCCCTCCCCCCACCTTCTTTCCCCCCTCCCCCCACCTTCTTTCCCCCCCTCCCCCCCACCTTCTTTCCCCCCTCCCCCCACCTTCTTTCCCCCCCTCCCACCACCTTCTTTCCCCCCCACCCCCCCACCTTCTTTCCCCCCCACCCCCC